>NC_143499.1:41315000-42565000 GCF_051622355.1 Phaseolus vulgaris
CGAATATCTGTAGGTTGGATTTTCAAAATTTATTTTTTTTACGCTTTTAGATAAACCTTTTCGACATTAATAACAAAATCATTTTTTCCAAGTTTAACGTATATATAACTAATTTATGAAAGATGTATTGAAAAAAATTCAAACAAAAAAACTCATTTTTGACCTGTTTATGTCAAATTTCCCTACCTACTCCATATGATTATTCATAGCGCGTCTCCGATTACAATTAACAAAAACATTTTCCATCATGCCACTCTGAGAGAAGCCCCTTTCATCAAAGTCCAACCAGTATACACAGTTTACCATACTTTTGAGTTTGCATATTACAGAGACAATATCCAAAATAAAGCAAATCAAGATGGAAAAAGTTATAATATATATATGGAATGTTTACAAAATTCAGGCAATTTTCAATCATTAAGTTGTACACATGTATTGCAGTCTAACGAGAAAAATAGAATCCTATCATACTGGTAAGTTTTGCACTCTCAAGTGCTTATACTTTTGTTCTTTGTTGAATCTTTTTGCACTCTCTGCTAAACCTTTAAATAAAAGGAGCTTCAAAGCATCAACTCCCTCTTGCAAAGCCTCGTCAATCTGTTCAACGGGAAAATCCAGTAACATTGAGATGAAGATTTTTGTAACTTGGCTCGTTTTAATACGGTGCATATACCACGATGTGAAAAGTATGCAAAAGCAATTTCCACATGATTACCACAACAAATCTGCTATAGTATAGAAATGGGGTAGTGTGACTCAGGGTAGTGCTACTACCTGTACACACATCACATGTTTCTAACAACTAGGGCTCCGTGGTAAAAATTTTGCCTTCAAATTTTCAGGATCAGTACATTCATTTTTATAAAGCCACGCAATGGGAACTATTAACATGTTTTTATGACATTGCATTAACGGTCACACCCCGTACTGCAACCAGGCCATCCCCTCTTGGCACCACATTACAATGTCAAATCATTATTTTCCCGTTCTATTTCAACCGCCACTGAAATTGATAATTTGATTCAAGTTGTGTACTTAGTAGAAAACATGAGGAGCACCATTGCAATTTGAACCATGGGAACCAAACTGAAATGTTCATTACATGAGAAACCAAAAGTGCATTTAGCAGTTCACTAAGAACTTACTCGTTGTCTAGCTGTTAAATTAAACTTCTGAAGCAAAAATGCTTTAGGATCCATTTGCCCAGGAGGACTTCCAATCCCTATCGACAAAGCAAATTGAAAATAAAAAAGACAGTAATAAACTGAACTAGGTAAAGAATAAAGGATTTACAACAGAAGCACCAACCAATTCTCAGCCTAGGAAATTCTCTATTTCCTCTGAAGTGATAGATCACACTCTTCAGCCTGTCGGTAAGAAGTGAGGAGGAAGTACACGATGAGTACACTATTACTTGAGTCAAGAAGCACTCAACAAGAAAAAATCAGAGCTGAAAAGATTTCAAGAACTCAATTTCCAACACCACTCATCCTTCAAACAATACTATTGAATTATAACACCTGCTTCTTTAATTAAGCTACGTCATAAAAACTATTTTCCTTTTTACAAAAAAACCATGAACCATTACAGATACGACAACATATGGCCCCTTGACTTGACAAGTGAAAATGCAATGAACAATGGTGAAGCTATATCCACTACGAAGGATAAAGAAAACTATATGATTAGGCTTTCATACAAAGTACTAATAGACTGTTCATTTGCTGAAAAGTTATTCAGACACTACTTTAGAGCAGGTAGAAGTTTCTTCGAGTAACAGAGTTCTTGATATAAAATATTTTCTCACTGATATGCATTTTCCTACCATTTAGCTTCCAAAATAACCACAATTAGTGTCGAGGATAACACCTAATGGGTGCATTGAAGCTTGCATATTAAAACACAAAACAGGAATAGAATTGAAACAATCTAACCTTGCATTGCAGTCATTAGTTTCAATACATTAAATGGACAAAGAAGACATTTTCCATAGTTTCAATAAGCAATTGGATAGCAACAACAAATGACATGACAAATTGTCTTTTAATTCCAGATGAACTGGAACGCACCTTTGAGAATTTAGGTACGGGCACAAAACTTACAGCAGGCTGGTGTGAAGAAGAAAGGTCAGGGAACAAAATACCAAGCTGTAAGTAACACTAACAAAACAACCCTAGCTGTCATAAACAAAAAAAAAACAGTGTCAACTGCTATCTCAACATCCAAACTAATGCCGTGAATAAGTCATTTTCACGATTGACTCATTAGTAACTGATTTTTCTTCTTTCTTGACTACACCGAACTGTAAATAAGATAGCCTAGTTAAAAAGGTTTTACACTAATTTCGTACGAAGGATGAGAATGAAAAAAGGCACAAGCTAAATAGTAATACTTAAGGAAACAACCTCAATAAGAAAATAATGGAAACTTGGATAACAAGTTAACATTGCTGAGAAACAAACAGATTTAGAAGAGAACAAGGACTGCAAAATGCTTGATTAGGCAACATCCAAAATGTATTATTATCAAAATGCTCAGTTGTACAAGCACAAGATGTCTTTGATTGTGAAAAACTAAACAAAGTTGCATGAAAGAATAAATGAAAAAGATGAACCATTAGGACTGTAATATGTAAGATATAGGCACATTACGCAAGTATGTAGGAGGGGTAAGGAAGTGAATGAAAGGAACATGGACCTGAGAAATCAAGGCCTTGGGGTATATGAGAGGAAAAGGAAAAACATGACAAGAAAGGGAGTGGGAGGAGAAGAAAGAGGAATAACAAAATGGAAAGGTCGCATGCAGGACAGAATGCGGGAAGCCAAAAATCAAGCATGGAGACAGAATGATTGTTTACCTTGATGTGCATACTAATAAGGGGATGAGGGAAGGAGATAATTTATGAAGGGTCGTGTTATGTTGTTAGTCTGAGAAGAGGAACTTGTCATTTCTCAGTCACTGGGTGTTGACATTTTTATTTTGTTCTAATTCCTATTTGCCATCTTCTAAGGATCTCACTCCATTAATGTCATTTGTTTTCTATAACAGAGGATTCCTCCTCTGGGGTTGTAAGAGAAACCTTCAATATATAGGTGTCAGTTCTTTTCTCTTTTTCAATCTATATCGAGTTCCTATCGAGGGGGAAATGTTTATTTATAGGTAATGGGTATTTTGCCCCTCATACCACAGATGCAACCTAATCAGGACTCTTGAGATATTCAAATTGTTTTATGAAATTGCATAGCCATTCACAGTAAAGTATAGGCTGTCTGCACTACAAAGTTATCTAATTTGGCTTTACACCATCTATTTTTTTGTTAGAACAAAATGCAGAATTGACTTCCAAAGTGATGGCAATTTGATTATGATTCCAATAACATATACATGTTAATTTCAACATAGATAAATATTGGATTCTGAAATCAGTGAATTACATAATTAATGATGCATAATAAACACCATAATATCTCTAGAGCAGTAGGTACTTGAATTAGTAACAAGTTTCTTGAGGTCAATTTCAAAAAAACTTAAGGATGGAGATAATATTAATTTTGCTTCACAATTATCATTTAGTATTGTACCCTTTGTGGCATCCATGACCACCTTTGTCGTGAAGACGAAGCACCCCACATGGCAAGGTCATGTCATCATGGAACTACAACCAAAAATAGATGATTAAATACAGAATAGCATACCTGTCACTGATTAGATACTTAAAAGAAAAGGTGTGGGATATGGAATAACTAACCACAAGCACCTGATTAAGAGGTAGCTTATAATAAGCAGCCAGTGGTCCTGTCTGCAGTAAAATGAAGAGTCATGAATGACATAAAGTGATAATAAGAACAAGGTTTCTATGAAACCTAAACATCAACCTGTTAGGATTATGAGAAAGGGATGGTTAGTTGATACAGGTAAGGATATTGACTAGTTCGGGAGTTAATAAGTTAAATACAGGGATTGATGTACATTAAACTTACATACTTTCAATCTTTTAACCGTTTACAATTATCGATAGTACATTTAACTTCACAACAATGACAACCAATAAGAATAAATTTCAATTTCCAGATCAGAAAAGCTACCCTTCAAAGTAGATTATTAGCTTAAGCAATCAAAGGAACTCGGGCTTAATAAATTTTTGGGAGTGGCAAAAGCTACAGACAGCACAACTTGTACAGTTCTAAAGTAAATAACCACTTGGTTAAGAGAAAAAAGAAACATCAGCACATCCTATTTCCTTACTGATTCACCACTCAGATTCATGTAAGTCTGAGGCTTTGCAAGGAAAACAGGAACTTCACCAACAAAACCTGCAACAAACCAACTTGTGTAAAAATTCATGAATTGTAACAAACATCGAGAGAAAAACAGAAAATACAAAATATCTAAGCAAGGCAGCGGGCAAACCTTTACCAAAAATGGCCTTGGAATGGGCAGTGCTCATAGGAATCCCCTGCGACTCAGCAAATGCATCAATCATCTCAAAACCCACCTGATTTAGACAAAAACATATTTTAGAAATTCATCAAGAAATGCTAAATCAGATGCTGATTATGCCCCCGTAACACTGCAGAACACTTCCTATGCAGTTTACGATTGAGAAGTAAAACTTATAACCGCCGAAGCAAACTCCTAACAAAGCTGTAGAAGCAGAAGCAGAAAAAAAAAAGGAAAAAAGGTACATTGTGGCGAGTTCCTTTGTACTTGTCACCAGGATTGCCCAACCCCACGAAAAGCCATGGTCGTGGCGCAAGGGTGCAGAAACAACGCCTGCTTAACCTATTAAACATTTCCACTGCAGAAAAAATCAACAGAGTTTCACTTTCATCTACCCAATGATGTTGTCGTGAAGGATAAAATCAACGAAACGACGAAGTTGAATATGCAATAGTAATTAATTACCTGCCTTAACTATCACCGTTGTCTCTCTCCATCATCTCAATCACTAATCACTGCAGCAACTCACTATTCTATGTGCCCAGGACTCGAAGCTGTGCAATCGTGTAACGGGTGTGGGGCTTTCCCCGTAATTACGAATAGAAAGGTAGAAACTATAACTAGAAGTTGAGACGCTCAAAACGGGTCAGTGCCACCCATTTGATCCGGCCCAACTTAAAAAACAGGAAAAAAAATCTAGCCGGGCCTGCCACAAGTTAATTGGCCGTGTGTTAGGTTGGGGCTTTTACTTCCTGCACCTCCTCTATTTTGGCAAATGCTCCCTGCACCCAACACTTTTGAATCTGCACCCAACATAATTTCAAAAATTCCAAAAATACCCTTAATTCCGGAAATGAAAATCCAGAATTGAAAATAATGCATTCCAGAAAATAAATTCGGAAGATATTTTTGTGTTTCGGATATAAAAATCCGGAAAAAAAATCCAAATTCCATTCCAGATAAAATAATTCGAAACTGAAAATAATACATTCTGAAAAAATTTGAGATTATTGTGTTCCGGAAAAGGATATCCAGAATGTAATTTTATATGCACCCCATTTTTTTAAGGGTATTTTCGGTTTTTCCTCTCTGATTGAGTGCAGGAAGCAATTGCCCTCTATTTTTAATAGCATTCCGTATTTCTTGAAATATCAATTTTGCCCTTGCTAGTTTCAGGTATGGAATCCTTGTTTTTTTTTATTAATTTGGCTGAAATGGTGAAAATAACATTTCCAAATTCCATAGTCTAAAAGCCTTGGAGGAAAGTTATTCCATAATTTGATTGTGGAACACATAATGCCTTTTAGAATAGAGTTTCTGAAATTGTGGGAGGTCATTTTATATAACACAGTTTGAAATAGTGTGAGGTGTTTGATATTGTATTTAAGAAAAAAAATTCTTAAAAACTATGAAGTATGTTCCGAAAAGCGATTTCCAAAAGTTATATAAAGCGTTCTGGAATAAGAAGTTAACTAAATTTCCACGAGCGTTGACTTGTTTATTCCATAACTAAATTTTATCTTATTTATTATTCTTGTTTATCTTAAAAAAAAAGTATTCGGAGCTAACTCATTTATGATTTGGGTACACGTTTTTTTTCTTCTGAACATAAAATAAAAGCAAAAACGGAAGAAAGCCAATTAAATTAAAACTTGGAAAAATAACGGTTTTTCTCGCTGTCTCTCCTAACCTCTCCTCTCGTGTTCACACAGTTTTTTCCCCTCCCCACACCACTCTACACATGCACTCGCTCTTTGTGACAGACCGCACTCGTATAAAAATCAATACCAAAATCATAAACACTAGACCTTAAATCTTAAATTAAAAATACTGAACTTTAAACCATAAATCCTATAACCTCTCTTTTTCTCTCCTTGTTTCGTGCCAATTTTGAGTGCCAAGATAATATTTTATTTCCGCCACTTTTGCTTTAGGACCCCCTTTTTTTCTTCTTTCACAACCAGTTATGCTTCTTTTAAATGAAATAAACTGACCTTTAGGGTTTCGCGTTTCGTTTTGGTTTCACTTTGCGTCTTCTGTGGAGTGCGCGGAGGTGGTGCGTCTTCTCTGAACGAATGCGACGGTGGTGGCGATCAAGCGGAGCGGTCGCGCGGTGGTGGCGGTTTGTACGTTCGGGCGTTCCGGTGGCGATTGCGGTGATCGCGGGTTGCACGTCGACGGTGGTGTCGGAGGTGCCGTTCACCATATAAGGTCAGAGATGGGTGATGTGGAATTAGGCTTCCATTGTTACGTGCTTTGATTTAGGAGTTAGGTTCTGATTTTACATTGGGCTGCAGAATACAAAATGCGCTCCAAAATGGATTTTTATTTATTTATATTGGACTACAGAATACAAATTATTATTTTTTAATTAAGAAAACGAATCTGGAGAAGTAAATTTCTTAAAGATGATGGGAGTGATAAATTCAACTTAAGGTCAATCCAAATGCATCTTCTATTATTAAAAATAAAAATCTTCAAGAAATAGATCGGATATTAGATGAAAGGATAAATTAATATTAATGGAAATGATTAAAAGGTGAAATATAATTATTGTTCAAAGAGTGTGAGTGGAAAAATATTTAGATTCAAACATCATTTTGTTAAAATTATGGAGGACTTAGAATCTTGTGCCGGTCAAAATTTCTTTTAGAAGGAGTAATAAGAGTTCCAACTCTAGAAGCAGATGATAGAAGAATAAGATGAAGATGGAGACAGAGATTATGGGAGAGAGGATATCATTAGAGGACTATACATAAAAATTTAACATTTGTTCATTTCTAATTATTTAATTTCTTTGACTAACAATTTAACTTTTTGTAGTATTTATATGAACTTCTTTATTTGAGGTAAAAATTATATAATAACTAAATACAATTATTTATTATTAACAAAATCATGGTAAGTAAACTCTTACGAGTCTATGTAAACTCTCGAGTTAGAGCAAGTTTCCCCAAATAAAATTCAACATTTATTGTATGATTTTTATACACTATTAAACATAGTTACTCACATGGTCTTATACTCCAACCTCTATGAATTATAAAAAAAATAAAACCTTAATATATATATATATATATATATATATTTCCCATTTTGAATATATATCAGCAGTCACTAATTTCCCATTTTGAATAAAATATGTAGGAATAAGATCATTGTTGTACCCAAATAAAAAAAATCCCATGTATTTTTTTGTTATTTTAAATGATGAGTATAGTAGGATGTTAACACATTTCCTATATTCTTAACACTAAATTTAATTTTGCAAAATATTTTTTTGAAATATTTTCTCGTAATTTTTTTTGATAAATTATGGCGATAACTCGTTGTATTTTCTAAGTTTTTTTTTACACTTTGTCATAATCTTGATTGCTACAACAATATATAGGAAAAAAATATAAGATTTTATGTCAAAATATACAGAAGACAATTATTGAATTAAATGTGCTAACTTAAATAAAACTTGTTGTGGTTATAATTTAGATTTACTCATGTTTTAATGATATAATAGTTTTACATTAATAATAATATAAATTAATTTTACATTTTTATTTAACCATAACTTATTTTTAGTACGATTTTTTTTTAAATTATTGTAAAAATCAAGATGGTTGCATAATATTATGTGACCATATGATAGTGTAAAAATTATTTTATCTCACATTTTATAATGTTTTTCTCATTTATTCATGACAATGTTTTCACACACACAAAAACCCTTCAAAATTATACTATCAATAGTAAAAAAGTACGTTATATATGAGTCTTAAAATGATTTTTATAAAAGCCAACAAGCTTATAATACATTGCCTTCTATAATTAAATAATTATGCAAATTTTTTATATTGCTAGTGTTTCGTGCATTCAAATTGTATTTTCTACTCAATTATAAATTATTATTTCTAAAAAAATTGATTTATTTATAACTATATAATATTTTGTTTATTTATTTAAACGTAAATATTTAAAAAAAAATCAAACGTCCAGCCTCATTGTGGTGGGTTTTCATTATTTTACTCTCAAAACTAAAATATGGTCTTTTTTTTTTACATCTCCATAATTTTCATGTACACACATATACGGGTGGGTAAAAGATTAAAATGTCTATTTGCTCTTATCATTTATCATTATTATTATTATCCTTGTTGATATGTTTTGTCATAGATAAATTTAAGAAAAAAATATTTTAGATTGTATAATCTAAAACCCTTTTTTATAAAAAAAATTCAATTTGATGACTCGGACACTATTAGATTCTATAATTTGGATTTTTTTTATAAAAAATTGACTTTTAAATTGTAAAGTTCAAAAGTAAAAAAGAAAATCAAAAGTAGAAAATAATTTTTAAAATGTGTAATCTAAAAAATATTTTATGAAAAAATAACTTTTAAATTACATAATTTCAGTATTTTTTTCAAAACAATATGAAAATCTTCATAATTATGAAGGTGGGGAAGAAAACTATGGAGTGTAAAAAGAAATTCCCACAAACTTGTGCCATCCAATTTTGCATGTTAGTTAACAACTGGAATAAAGGCAGTCACATTGTCCACTATATTTTCTTTTTCTAATATTATAATAACAATAATAATAGTAAAATATCAACACTATTATTATTTCAATTTATTGCCAAGCCGTTTGAAATTATTAAAAGATTCTTTAAAGTACTTTCATATTGATTTAATTAAAATATATAAATTTTCATTTAATGTTAAAAAATTATGTATATGGAATAATTTAAAAAGCCACCTTCGAGGTCATTAAATCGAATAATTACTTTATATTTGACTAGCGGGAGCACTGTATCCACATTTTTCATTTTTACTATTTATATATTCATATAATTTTAATAAATATTAAATTATATGAAAAGATAGGTAAATTATCTAAATGCACCATTGATAATAGTTTTATTAAGATTTTATGTTAATTTTTTTATATTTTCATTTTATTATTTTTGAATATTAAATTTTGATTTAACTTAGGTGTAATCTTGAACTTCGTAAGGTTATCAAGATTAAAATTAAGGTTTAAAAAAAATGGACCAACAAACAATGTCCAAACATAATGCAAATGATTGTAGGTTGAAAGTTGTAGAATCTATCACCATATCAATTGAATCCACATCTTCCATAGCAAAGAAGTTGAAAAAAATAAAATAATAAACTAAATACAAATTACCAAACTTCCAACTTATGTAATATCTAATAAATCAAAGCATCAGTCCCGCAAAGTTGGGCTTAGGATTCATACAAAAATATTAAAAAAAATTTAAGAAAACAATAGAAATTAAAATGTTCAAATCCTATAACAATGAGACACTCTCTGCTTCGAATGCTTTGGGAAGTGCGAGAAGGAGGAAGCAATGGTGGTTGCTGTTGTACACTGGTGATTGAAGAGGGACTAAGATGGGTGAGAGTAGGAGAAGAACATGGAAGAAATAGGGTTCAAAATGTGTCAAAATTTATAGCATTTTTTTTTCTTTGGATGCAATTGGTGAAAACTACTTATAAGGTGTACTGGTAGGCACCGGACGAACGCACGTGGCCGACCGGCCTTATACACAATAACTGGAAACGAACGCACGTGGCCGACCGGCCTTATACACAATAAATGGAAATGAACGCACGTGGCCGACCGGCCGTATACACAATAAATGGAAACGAACGCACGTTCCGACCGGCCGTATACACAATAAATGTAAGGGCATTTATGTGACAAGCTAAGGTGGTTAAGATACACCTCCGAAGAATAAGGAATATGCGTTTAGAGAAGATATGTTCCCCGAGTATTCCGGAGCACGACTGACAAGACATATCCATAACCACCCTGAGCCCAAGGGATAAAAAGCCTATTAGGCAATCCTATAAATACTGTGCTCAAGCCAGAGAAAGGTACGTTTTCATTCACTTACGAAACTGCGCTTAGAATCTCATACTTACTTGAGCGTCGGAGTGCCTTCGCAGGTACCCTCCCCCGCCCGACCGAAGTGGATAGCACGAAGGGCGACCGACCAAAGGAGACAGCAAGAAAGGACAATCGACCAGAGGAGAAGAAGATCAACACGTCAGCAATTACACCACGTCAACCGACCGTGCCTGGGCCCCATCTCTCCACTCAGGTACATAAGGAAGTGAAGAAAGTGGTAACCGCTCAACTACTCCTTCGTAAGAGAGTGAATGTAAATGGTGACGGTGAAAACTACTGAAGAAAGTGGTAAGCGCTCAGTAATAATCAAATTGTTCAAATTAGGCCACTACTCACATTTCCTAATATTTATTTTTCTCTCGTGCAACAGACACTCCCTCTTATGCAATTAATTTTCAAAATAAATTATCTCTTTCAATTCAAACGGTTGTTCCATTTATTTCAAATATTTCATTAAATTTATTTCTCTCTCATACAATAGACACTCTCTCATTATGCAATTAATTGTCAAAATAAATTATTTTTTTCAATTCATAACCACTGCTCCACCCCTCTCTCAATTCATAATTGTTCCTCCACATCTCTTTCGATTCAAACTCGTTTTTTCACCTCTCTTTCAATTCAAAACTGTCCCACTACGTATACTAAATATTGTAGAAACAATAAGAAATGGCACAATGACCATGATACAATAATAAAATTAAATATTAATATAAGGATAAAATGGAAACAAGTTAAGAGCAGTTAAGAAGGGAATAAGAAATGACACAATAACCATAATACAATAATAAAATTAAATATTAATATTTAAAATAGAAAAAAAAATTAAGAGCAATTAAGAGGGAATCCCCTTTATATATATATATAGGTATATATAAAATTATAAAAATCTTGAATTATATTTAATGAACAGAATAAGTAACACTGTACACCAGAACACAATTTTTGTTATATATTCATATAAATACCACACCAATATTATTAATTAAATATTAACTTAATATAACTTATATTAGTATAATACATGTATATATAAACACTGTAGAGTAAAATGGAATATAATTTTGTTTCTAGAAACAGGAGTGTGTATTTTAAAGTAAA
Source organism: Phaseolus vulgaris (assembly GCF_051622355.1). Lineage (NCBI taxonomy): Eukaryota > Viridiplantae > Streptophyta > Magnoliopsida > Fabales > Fabaceae > Phaseolus > Phaseolus vulgaris. The sequence goes on from NC_143499.1 coordinate 41,326,473, forward strand.
AGAAAATGATAATGTAACAGTTGTATCCATAATGTAAAAGGCTTTTCAATAATAAGTACTTTACAAAAAAGTGAATGGAACTTTAATAGAAAATTAAAAATGGAATAAAATGCCATACACTTTAAAGCATAATAAAATGCAATGTAATATTGGAAAGAAATAAAAAACATAATAATGTATTCTTAAATTTATTTTGAAAAAGAAAAAGAAAGATGCGACCTGAAATAAAGGGAAAAAACCTAGTGATCCAAAACCTCAATTATTACACAAAGCAATAATTGTGATTCACCATCTATTCCAACAGATTATGCCTATAAAAAGGTTGCAACTTGCAATATTGGACTCCAATTATCATGCTTCTCCACATATTCATCTTCCTGTTTTTATTTATATTTTAACAGTATTTTCTCTTCAAACATTTACATCATAATCATTCAAATTGTTCAAGAACTAAATATACCTGTAATATTAATTTGAAACAAATTATGTTATCTCAAAAAATCATATCATAGTGCTTAGAAATGATAAAAAAAATACATAAATTGGAGTAAACAGTGTGTGTATATATATAAATGTTTATTTTGTTAACTATTATAATGTTATTTTTAGTTATTTATAACTTCATATGTGATTCATGGGTGGTTTACCAAATTTAAACTTTTAAAACTTATGAATTATATTTAGATTTATAATGTATAGTTAATTTTTTTATGGATATAGTCTCCAAAGATTCTAAAATTGTCTAAAAAAAATAAATTTGAACTAAAATTTGTTTATTTCAAGAATATGAAGTAATACTCAAATTTCACAATTGTCTTATATTCAACTTTTTGAGAATTTTTAAAATATTAATAATTATTTTTTAATATTGTATCATCTTAGTTTGTTCAGATTCTATGGGAGGTGTTAGTACTTAAATATTTTTTATGGGGTGTGGGAGAATAGTTAGAAGCCTCTTCGTTTATTCGAGTTGATGTTGAGGGGTTGTGTACCGTCTTAACTTACTCAATTCTAGATGATGTATTAGTATTCAAATATTTTTCATAGGATATTCGATGATGGTTGATATTCGCACGAATGTTGTCATACTACCGAGAAGATCATAGGACAATCTCTCTCAACTCCCATTACTCGCACTAACTTATTTTCTCATCGAAAATCCTAAATGTAAACTAAACTTTATGATAATCAATTATGAATATTCTGCTTAACGAAGCGATGTTGAGGAAAAAAAAAAGTGTGACAAGTTTTTTATTAAAACGCTAAACAAATCCATAAATCCAAGAGAACAAACCCTCCTAACATTCTTTTGTACCTTATTAATAATAAGAGACTTTAAAGGGTAAATTCCCTATCTAGCACCATTTAGACTTTTATTTCCCTAACTAGCACCCTTTTGTTTTTATTTCCCTATCTAGCACCCTTTTGTTTTTATTTTCCTATCTAGCACCCTTTTATTTTTTATTTCCCTATCTAGCACCATTTCAAAAATAAATAAATAAATAATAATTTATTTATTTTTTGATAATTTTAATTTTGAATGCATTAAAAAATAAATATTTTTAATGTTTAAAATAGTTAGAAATATAATTAATGAATAAAGAAATGAGTTTTTATAAAAAAAATTAAAATATTAAAAAATTAAAATGTCTAGTTTAAAATTATTTTTTTTAAGAATGAAGAAAATAAAAGATTAAACCCTACAGCAACATAAAAGTTGAATCTATAAACATAAATTAATATTTATTTTTATTATTATTGATGATGTAATCATGTTAATTTCAAGTAAAAAATATATGACATAATTACAAAAAAACCAAAGTCAATTAGTATTAATTAATAGTGGATACACAAGTAATATTTAAGTGTTTATCCTAAATGCAAAATCCTAAAAAAAAACTAATGCAAATGTTACACTTAATGCTTAAAAATGAGAAGCAAAAAATGAACAAAAAAAAAGTATAGAAAATGAGAACAACAACAATAAAAAAAAAGAATGGTAGAAAAAATAAATAACTAAAAACATAAAAGATATAAAATAAAGACAAAACAAATTAAGATAAAGATAAAAGATATAAAAATAAATCTAAGTAAGATAAATATAAAAGATATAATGCGATACTAAATAAGTATATGTTGATGATAAAAATGAAAATAAATGAAAGATGATAATTCATTTAATATTTTATTCAATAGTACATTAAATAGTTCGTGCGAAATGAAACATAATTAATGAGAGAAGTGCACAATCGAGTAATGTTGGAACATATTCTTTATGTGTGCCTTGGTGTTTGACAATATGAACATTTTTTTTTCGATCATGTTGTTCTTTTATGTCCATATCAATCCTGATTTAACTGTTTTTTTTTATAATTATGTCCTGTATTTTTTACTTGAAATTAATATAATTATATCATCAATAATAATAAAAATAAATACTAATTTATGTTTATATATTCAACTTTTATGTTGTTGTAGAGATTAATTTTGTATTTTATTCATTCTTAAAAAAATAATTTTTAAACTAAATATTTTAAATTTATTACTTTTTTATTTTTATTTTGTAAAAACACATTTCTTTATTCATTAATTATATTTCTAACTATTTTAAACATTAAAAATATTTATTTTTTAATGCATTCAAAATTAAAATTATAAAAAAATAATAATTTATTATTTTTTAATTTATTTTTAAAATAGTGCTAGATAGGGAAATAAAAAATAAAAAGGTGTTAGATAGGGAAATAAAAACAAAAGAGTGCTAGATAGGGAAATAAAAACAAAAGGGTGCTAGTTAGAGAAATAAAAGTGTAAATGGTGCTAGATAGAAAATTTATCCGACTTTAAAGCCAAAAACACATATAAAAGATAAATATAATAAATTAAAAATGAGATCTCGAAACGAAGGTAAATAAAAAGAAAAGCACAATTACTTAATAAGCGCTCCAAGGTTTTGAAGAGTTCCGTTTTACTTAGTTGATGAAATTTTAATCTATGTATTCATTGTAATGTCATTACAACATTTGTATCCAAAACACTTCAACTAAATATTTTATTAGCTTATGTTTTTCCCCTCACACGGTATTCATCTATCACTCCGTTACATAGAGCACGTGATGTAATACTTTTTTAAATATCTATAACATTACATATTAGTCCACATACTGAAATAAAAGTGTATTGTTTGTGACACTTAAATTTAGCATTTATTATTTCCAATTATTTTAACAAGTTTTTGAAAAAAAAATATATTACTTGTTAATGAACAATAATGAAATCTTGATCTAGCTTCACTAAAAGTTCCATGTTAATTCATTTAAATTTATTATGCATCTAACTTTGTTTACTTTAAATGTGTTGGAGATCCCACATCGACTAGAGATTAGAGCCTTTCATTGTATATAAGTGGGTGCAAACCTCAACCCTATGAGCCGGTTTTATGGAGTTGAGTTAGACTTAAAGTTCACCTCGTAATATGGTATCAGAGTCATTTCGAGTCTATCCTAACGAGTATTTGTGTATAAAAAATTCATTCTCAACTATAATCTTTATAGTTACAGTATTCCATTAGAATGATAATAGTGCTCCAGAATATGGATCATGTCAACACCCTTCTCGTAACTTAATATATAGATAATTTTCAATTGGTTATTACAACTAAATATACAACATGTGAGAATCACGACCACTTTGGCTATTAAATTTATAATCAAAAGTCTAATTTGGAACCACCCTCTATTTCTTTATATCAAAGAGATCATTTGTAAACTTTAAAATGGAGTCTATTTTTTATTAACTTTCCTTCTCAACTTTTCACTTCATATAATAATTATCATTCATATATTTTTAATGAAACTTTGAGTCTAATTCATTCTTATACAAATAATTAATAATGTAAGGTTTGTACTTACTTGTATACTATAATTTTTTTATTTATTTATAATCGATGTGAGATCTTCAACACTCTCTCTCACGTCAAAACTATGAACTCGTACATGTGACTATATATTATGGATGGTCCGATAACAGTCCACTGACAAATCCAAAAAACTTTCGTTATGACAAATTCTAAAAGACTTTGATAACATATTAAAAAATGATTTTTTAAGTCTTACTCAACATTAAAAAAATGGGTTATAAGGAAAGTTTGCACTTTATTATATACTATAAAAAAATAAAATTATCTTTAGTTGATATGAGATGTCATTTCAAACCCATCAACTTATATCAATACTTTATTTTGTGTCCAACTTTATGTCATGACTATAGTTTTCATGGCAGATATTCTTTTTTCATGGCAGGGATTCTTTTTGAAAATGAAGTTTGAATTCAAACTTTCATTTTTTGAAACTCACACAAGCAACTCTATTTAATAGAGTTTGTGTCCTATGCAAAACACTCTCCAGCTTTGCCATTGTTCCAGAGTGCTTAAGGGTGACATTCAATCACAAAGGTAAGTTCTCTCTAATATTTTAATTATTTAATTAATTGTGGTAGCAAGCACATGCTAACAAAGATTACTAGTATATTTTAGCTCTCATAATTTTTTTTTGTATTTTTTGTGGATGGATCTGTATGTATTTTTGTATTACATGGTGGCATTACTCATGAACCCTTGTTCATTCCAGAAGAAAATCATATATTGGTTTTGACTAAAATTTAGTTCTTTATATATGAGGGAAAATTACATGTAAAATAATTTAGTTCTAATGTACTAATATCTTTAAATTTGTAAACAAAGTTAACTACTTGAAATCTGTTTTAAAAACATTAACAAAACTCAACTAATATTTTTTATTTTCATACAATGTCTTCATTATAGCCAATGAGTAGGAGTATTTTATAAATAATAAGTATTTTATAAATAATAAGGAGTAGAATAAGAATCTCTGATAGAGCAGAGAAAGAGCCAATGGGCAAAAGAGTTATCCATGCTATTATCCACATGTTATCCATGCGTAAAAAAGATTATGATTGAATGAATTAAATCACAAAAAAGGTACATGTAATATATGTTATATTTTACCCTTTACTTTGGTTCTAGCCTTTGAAACATCAACCATACGGTAACATCATAAAATAACATCAGAAAATACGTTAGAAAAGTGTAATAATGATTCTAACCTTTACTTTGGTTACGAATACCAACTCCACTTTGAATACTTATATTTTAATAGTTATCCACACACAAACAATATTTAATACTTATACTCTCTTAAAAGAAATTTAAAAATGATACTTTAAAACATGAAATTTAATCATTATCAACTTATAAAAAGAGCAAGTTAATATAATTAATTGATATTAAATATTTACAAACAATTTAATCATTATCAACAAGTGTATAAATTCACAATCTCAAATTAAAAAAATTCTCAAAATAAGACTTTTATAAGATGTTAGCTTTCATATGCATATACCGTTAATACAATTTAAAACTTTAAATTAATATTGTATATTCCCAGTGAGATGGAACAAAATAAATTATCGAGATTAAATGAATAAATAAAATAAAATAAAGTTAAAAAGTAATATAAAGTGACGAAATTACCTTATATTATATAAGATACGAGATGGTGGAAAAAAAAATAGTTGAGATAATGTCTTTTCCGTTAACTCTTTTCTGTTTGAGAATCAAGAACACCTCTGGAGAAAAAAAGGATTGACTTGATATGTAAATAAGTTTTAAGTTCTTAAAAAATTGAATTATTTCAACTAAGTATCCAACAAAGTACTCAATTAATTTGTTTTTATCTAAGAACCTTAATATATCTTTTTGTTAAGGATACACAAGACAACTGAATATTTGGTAAAAGGAAAAAATAACTTTCATTTTTTCTAAAGTCATTTTACAATAAAATTATCATATCATAAATAGAAGCACAAAACCTTCTATTTTATCATTTTTATTTGACGGAAATCTAGGTGCAATTGGTATATATATAAAAAAAGCTATCTTCTTATTAATATATTCAAAATATAATAATGTTTTGCTTTAAAGTTTAAATGACCTCAAATTAGAGTAAATATGTTGAGTCTATTTTTATTTGTCGCGATCGATGTATTTATAAGTTCTCATTAGTTATCAATTATCTTATAAATTTTAACTAGCATGATTTAATATTTAAAGTTCTCCTCAACTATTTTTTTACTTATCTTTTATCTTCTAAATCGTTGGTCAACCTTAGTTTATCTCTGAGGCTAAAATCTAGCCAAGTTAGATCAATCAATTGATGTAGTTTTCGCCCAACATGTTGGGTTGTAGATTTTCTTTCAGTTGTATTAGATTTCGCCTAGTTATTTGGTTGAAGATGTTTTGTTGTATATTTTCTCCCAATCGTAGTAGATTTCACCAATTTGTGATGAGTTATAAACTTTCTATTGTAGATTTTCTCTGACTAGTAGTACATTTTGCCCACTCATACTGAGTTGTATATTTTCGTATGTTGCAATATCAATGCCCTCGACAAAAAATGTGAATGTCAAAATTGAGTATTAGAAGAAGTAAAATACTTTCGTTCTTGCCTTTTTCTTTTACTTTACCTTCTTACTCTTCCAAAACAAAAGCGAATCTTTCAAGTGGTATTTGTTGAATTACGAAGACCCTTAATCTTTATTTTTACTTATGTTTATTTGTACTATTTGTAGTGGTGACGATGTCCAGTATGTCGAGATTCTTCAAAGTGGAATCATCGAAGGAGGATTTAAAGTAGGTTTTAGGGTTTACATATTTTTCTAACCTTTTTCCAAGTGAATTTTTTTTCCAGCAAAATGTTAAAGGAAAAGATTTTTTCAAATTTGTCGATTGAGAATTTTGTTATTCATGACTCAAAGGGACACAAATCATGACAATGTTGTTTTGTGAGGCATAATAAGTTTTGTATTACCCCATGGTGGACACCAATGTCATGGTTCAAAGTTTTAATGATCTCGAACCAAAACCTACAATTTGAGTATCTTCTTGTTCATTGTGATCGATGTATTTATAAATATTAATTAATTATTAATTATCTTCTAAATTTCAACTAATCTTTAAATTTTTTCTCAACTAATTTAAAGTATTGCTAGTAGATATCTCTTTATTATTGACTAAAATTTTGGATAATTTTATTAAATTTATCTTGATAATAATACTAATTTTAAATAAGTTATCTCTTATATGAGATCACACCAACTACCAATACAAATTTATTTAAAATCAAGACAAATACTTGTATAGTTAGACATAAAGCCATGACTTTTGAGGAGATTGAAAGAGATCCCAAATTAATCTCATAAGGAAACAAATATTTTTTGGTAAGAGTTTTTAATACTTAATCTACAAACATGCTAAGTGGGAGTGGACTTCCTCATTCGTGTGGTTAAATATTACTTTGATGACCTTCCGGTTAGTGATTAATAGCATGAACACCTACCAAATTTTTTTATTGTAAATTTGCAAAGATTATTCAAATATAAAAGACATACATCTGCAAAATAACAAAGCATTATCAATAAAAAATAATGTATCAAAGGAGGTTTCTCTTTAGATATGTGATAAATCTCCTCGTACAACACTAATAGAGGGAATTTCTTTGTATAAAGAACAATCGAATAAGAAGAGATATAATTTTCTTATCTAAATTCTCATAAAGGAAGAAAATATTTTAAGTTTGAATCGTTACAAAGAATTCATAATTTTAAAACTTCAACTCCCAAATAAAATCAAACAAAATCGCTTATTATATTTAAATATAATATTACATGTCTATAATTAACCACTTTCTCACATATACAAATATGTCATTTGAAAATTGTTTCATGATTTAATTGTATCTTATTTATGATATATTAATATTTATTAAAAAAATACCGTTGGATACACATGGACCTATGAGTACGTGTGTCTATTTTGTATGATAATAAAATTAAAATTTAATTAAAATATAAATATTATAATAAATTAATTAAAACATATTATTAAAATTATATTGAAGTTGTAATTTTTGTATACATAAAATATAATTAAACAATTTTTCCTTTATTATTTTTTATAACCATGTAACTATGTAATAGTAATATTTGTAATTTTTCATCAAAATAAGCTAAAATTATAAAATAAAATTGTTATAAATATTTTGATTTTTTATTAATTATTAAAATCATGCAATAAAAATACTTTTTATGTTTATAAGTAACTTTTTTAAAAGAATGGAAACTAAAAAAATATAAGAATAAAAGGTGTAAAAAATTGTCAACACCAAAAACCATTTACAAAATCTAATCTCCAATAAAATAAATAAAAAAGTTTAAAACTGCACTAATCCTCTGAACGAATACATTAATTAAGTAATGGACCAATCATAGAGGTATTTTAAACATAGATTTATATATGTATAACAATAGATTAAATTGAAGCATGGAGGAAAAAAGAAGAAGAGAAGAAAGCATAGGCTAATGATGATTCATGACCTTGAAAACAAAACACAGCTAATAAAAATCATGTGGTTGCCCTAATTAGCCCCACTCCTGTGCAGGGTAACCTAACCCTTTTCCCACTTATATTATCGACAACAAACCTCAAGTAACAACACATAAAACTCACCACACCCGCAAACAGTATATATAAAAGACACACAAACTCACACACCCCGAGGGAGAATAGAGTGGCGACGCGAGTCTCTCGTAATCAATCAAAAACCCTAACCGCGCGTGCTCGTCGCCGCTCATCATCTTCATTCTTTTCTCCTCGCCGCCATGGATCCCGAGGTGCAACAATCGCAGGTGGCCGCCATCCTTGGTGCCGATCCAGCGGCTTTCCAGACGCTGATCTCGCACTTGATGTCCTCCTCCAACGAGCAGCGCTCCCACGCGGAGGCGCTCTTCAACCTCTGCAAACAAACCGATCCCGATAACCTCTCCTTGAAGCTCGCGCACCTCCTCCACTCATCGCCGCACCACGAGGGGCGTGCCATGTCCGCCATCCTCCTCCGGAAGCAGCTCACTCGCGACGACTCCTACCTCTGGCCTCGCCTCTCTCCACAGACGCAGTCCTCCCTCAAATCGCTCCTCCTCTCCTCGATTCAAACCGAGAACTCCAAATCCATCTCCAAGAAACTCTGCGATACCATCTCCGAACTCGCCTCTGGAATTCTACCGGATAACGATTGGCCGGAACTTCTCCCTTTTATGTTCCAGTGCGTGTCTTCCGATTCCCCTAAGCTCCAGGAATCTGCGTTCTTAATCTTCGCGCAGTTGTCGCAGTACATCGGCGATTCCCTCACTCCTCACATCAAGCACCTCCACGACATCTTCCTACAGTGCCTCACCAATCCCTCCGTTAACCCTGACGTACGAATTGCTGCGCTTAACGCCGTTATCAATTTCATCCAGTGCCTCTCCGGTTCCGCCGATCGTGACCGGTTCCAAGACCTGCTACCCGCGATGATGCGGACTTTGACCGAGGCACTTAATTCCGGCCAGGAGGCCACCGCTCAAGAGGCGCTCGAGCTTCTCATCGAGCTCGCCGGCACTGAGCCGAGGTTTTTGCGGCGGCAGCTTGTGGATGTCGTTGGCGCCATGTTGCAGATAGCAGAGGCTGAGTCCTTAGAGGAGGGAACTCGGCATTTGGCGATTGAGTTTGTGATTACTCTTGCCGAGGCAAGGGAGCGTGCCCCTGGGATGATGAGGAAGTTGCCGCAGTTTATTAGTAGGTTGTTTGCAATACTCATGAAGATGCTTCTTGATATCGAGGATGTTCCTGCATGGCACAGTGCTGAGACAGAGGATGAGGATGCTGGTGAAACCAGTAATTACAGTGTGGGACAAGAGTGCTTGGATAGACTCTCTATATCTTTGGGTGGAAACACCATTGTTCCGGTTGCATCTGAACAGTTGCCTGCTTACTTGGCTGCCCCGGAATGGCAAAAACGCCATGCTGCACTTATAGCACTTGCTCAGATAGCTGAAGGCTGCTCGAAGGTATTGATCGGAGATGTCTGCTCTGTTGCAATTATTACATTTGTGTTAGTTGTAGTTGTTTGTGATGAATTATTTATTATTGTGCAATAGCTTTTATGTTCGGTGTGAGTGTGTGCCACTTGTGGTTTTAATTTTCTTCTTTTAATTGCTACAGGTCATGATAAAAAATTTGGAGCAAGTGGTTGCCATGGTATTAAACTCCTTTCCTGACCAACACCCCCGTGTAAGGTGGGCAGCCATTAACGCAATTGGGCAACTATCTACTGATTTGGGTCCGGATTTGCAAGTTAAATATCATCAAGGGGTGTTGCCAGCATTAGCTGGTGCAATGGATGATTTTCAGAATCCTCGTGTACAGGTCAGCTGGCCTTTAATTTAATTTATTTTCTTTATTATTGAGTATACTTTTTGTGCTCAATGTGTTAGAAATGAAAAATTTGTGATACAATGGGCTGTGGATATCATTAAACATTGATTGTTTACAATATGAAATGTAAATAATAATTGCAATTGTACTTTATACGAGTTAAATTTATACAAATATGAATCATTGATATATACTGCAATTGTATGAAATGTGTATGATTTGTTTATTTTATTCTTTAGTCATTATGATTTGTAAGTGGAGTTCATTAAATAAGCTTTCTAGTGTAATTATTCTAAAAAATATTGTTTACACAGGCACATGCTGCTTCTGCAGTTCTCAACTTCAGCGAGAACTGCACACCTGATATCTTAACGCCATACTTAGATGGAATTGTTAGCAAACTGCTTGTGCTTCTTCAGGTATATTAATGTTATTTATTATTGTCATTTTACTGAATTATTATAGAATTGAATTTTTCCTTCTTAATTTGGATATTCTATACAAGTTTCAGAATGGTAAGCAGATGGTGCAAGAAGGTGCCTTGACTGCTTTGGCATCAGTTGCTGATTCTTCTCAGGTATTTTTGGGAACTTCTTTCTTCATTTGACATTTATGATTACTTTTCTTTGGATTACTCATTTAATACTATGGTCTTTCATAGGAACACTTCCAAAAATATTACGATGCTGTAATGCCATATCTGAAGGCTATATTGGTTAATGCAACCGACAAATCTAACCGGATGCTTCGGGCTAAGTCTATGGAGTGCATAAGTTTAGTTGGAATGGCTGTTGGGAAGGAGAAGTTTAGGGCAGATGCTAAGCAGGTAGGTGTTTCTTTCTACTTCACTTTGTTTTTATACTTGGTCAAACTTATTTTAACATTTTGATTTGCAAGAATGTATGGTTGGTGTTGTATATTCACTTTTTATACATCATTATTTTAAAAAATAGTTGGTCTAGAATAGAATGGGAAGATAGGAAGTTAGCTGCCCCTGAAACTGCTTTAAACACTTCCTTCTCTACCTGGTCAGTTGGATCTCATGATTTTAATATTCTATATATGCTAAAGGTTATGGAAGTTCTAATGTCCCTTCAAGTATCTCAACTGGAGACCGATGATCCAACAACAAGTTACATGCTACAGGTATGTTTTTTATATTATTTATATAGCATGTGCATAAAGTGCCTATTGGACTATGTTTGTTGTAATGACTTTAATTTTTTTAAAGGCATGGGCTAGACTATGCAAATGTCTAGGACAAGATTTTCTTCCTTACATGGAGTTTGTTATGCCTCCATTGCTTCAATCCGCTTCACTTAAGCCTGATGTAACCATTACATCAGCTGATTCGGACAATGACATTGAGGACTCCGACGATGAAAGGTCTCATTCTTACTCCTTCTCTATTGAACTTCTCTTGTGATTTTTGGTTATGTTCACCAATAGTTTAAGCCTTAAAAGTTAAGGCCCATTTATTGCTTTACTGGTCTTTTTGATTATAATCACCTCATCAGCACGACAACAAAAACAAACTAACATCTACAAATCCTAATGCACATTCTCATTTTCTAATAACAATTTTATTCTACTGGAGAATCAGAACCCCACATCAATACATTTTTGTATAAGCTGAATGATTCAGACTAAGTTTTGTTTATCCTTTGTAGTATGGAAACTATTACTCTTGGGGACAAGCGAATTGGAATCAAGACTAGTGTTTTAGAGGAAAAAGCTACAGCGTGTAACATGCTTTGTTGCTATGCTGATGAGCTGAAGGAAGGATTCTTTCCTTGGATTGATCAGGTTAGAATGTTACTTTGAATCCCTTTACGCTTTGAGATTTCTTACTGTGTATCTTTACATATTTTCCCGTGTAATAATTTGAATGATATGCAGGTCGCTGGAATTTTAGTTCCACTCCTTAAATTTTATTTCCATGAGGAGGTTAGAAAGGCAGCTGTTTCAGGTATAAAAAAACTATATTCTGTGCATTTTCAGGAATTTTTTCCTTACACAGTAAAAGTAATTTATAATCATTACCATAACTGTTTAATTGTTATAATTTCCAACACCACTTTAGCAATGCCGGAGCTATTGCGATCTGCAAAGGTAGCCATAGAGAAGGGGCAATCTCAAGGACGGGATTTATCCTATTTGAAATTTCTGACTGATAGTATAATTCCTTCTCTGGTGGAAGCATTGCACAAGGTAAATTGTTATCCAAGTTCTTTGTTATGCTATAATGGAATTTATGTTTGCTTTTTGAAGTGATTTTTTTTCTTTGTTTTGATTTGAAATTTTCTTGAAGAAATGTTCATTGTTTTAAATACTGCATTGAAGAAAACGTTTGTTAGAGGGCATGCAATTTTTTTTATAGTTTAGGAGATCCAGTCCTGGCTTGAGTTTGAGGACCAAGGTTTGTGTAGATTATATTTGCGGTGAACGTTGCCTGACTTATCTATCCCTTGGCATTTCCTTGCTTAGATTTTCCCATTTTGTTTTGCAGGAACCTGACACAGAGATTTGTGCAAGCATGTTGGATTCATTAAATGAATGCTTACAGGTTCGGTTTACGAGATAACATGGTCACACACACACACATATATAGAGTGAGAGAGAGTCTATGCCTTGTGTTATGGATGAATTTCTATTATGTATTATACAGAGCCATGACTATTGAATATACCTTGGCAAAGTTGATGTTATTACCTATAATTAAAATTTTGATGTTTATCATTATTTTTTTATTTAAAAATAAAAGTCGATGAAGGTGTCTCAATGGAACTGCTATTGTTTATTCTTTTAACCAATGCTATCCCTTCTAGGTTTTGTTGTCAATTTGCAAATAAAAAACTAAATTTTACAGTTTGGTTACTTCCTCTTTCATGTTTGGTTTATAGGGGGTGTTTAAATTGGCACTGAGTTGACTTGGTTACAATATTTTTCTTTTACACTTAACAACTGCCTGCCTCATAAATGTTTCATGATACCCTTCACATTTTACTCAATATGGATTTAGATATGTAATATTTGTTTTGTAAGGAGGGATATGCCATGTGAAATTTGGGTTCTCTGTGAAGGTTGCCTGTGTTTATTCTGCTCAGCTTTTTCGAATATCCCATTATAACTATCTTAGTAGTTTTTTTTTTATCTGGTAAGATAATACTTATTATGTTGTTTGAATCTATTGGAGATCCTACATTGACTACATATAACACCAAATTATAATATATAAGGGGGTGTAAACATGACCTTTTAAGCCAATTTTGTGAAGTTGAATTAGGCTTAAAGTCTACTTTCTAATAAAATCTTTTTCATCCACTATATTTTCGGCTTTTCTTCAATCTCACTAGGAGGCCCTATAATGGAGAACTGAGCTAGTTTAGCACTCTGACTGGAGGTAGAGTGAGCCTGTGAAAATTGACTGGGGAAACTATTAAGCCATATAGTGGTCAATGGCTTTTCTCTAAACATGATTAACAATACAATACTTTGGTGTCATTAGATTCAAGTAAACCATGCCTTGGGAAAGAGGGGTGGATTGTTGTTTATTTTGTTCCATTCCATGTGCATTGCACTGCTTTTGTTAATTGTGCATGAGTGTTAAGTAGTTGTTTTGTCAGATGCACGAGTAATGATTGATCCATTTGTTGTGTCTTTTTTGTTTATCTTTCCCTTCCTTGCCTTTTGTGCATTATAAATATGTTTTGGGTGTTTTCCGATGTTTTTGTTTCCTCTTTTAGATCTCTGGGGTGCTTTTGGACGAAAGCCAGGTCAGATCTGTTGTTGACGAGATTAAGCAGGTGATCACGGCTAGTTCAAGTAGAAAACGGGAGAGAGCTGAGAGGACCCAAGCTGAAGATTTTGATGCTGAAGAGGGGGAACTAATTAAAGAGGAAAATGAACAAGAGGAAGAAGTTTTTGACCAAGTTAGTTTTTTAACATAATCTAAAATAATTTAAAATATCACAAGTACTAGATTGCCATCTGTGTTTTTCAATTTTTACGGATGAGTTTCGTGGTCTTCTAATTTATGTATGCATACATTGTTGCAGGTGGGTGAAATATTGGGAACTTTGATCAAAACCTTCAAAGCCTCCTTCTTACCTTTCTTTGATGAACTGTCATCATATTTGACACCTATGTGGGTATGTTCTTTGAGGAAGCTTGCAATTCTATTTTATACATTTCTATTTCCCATTGAATTCATCCAGCTGGCCTTCAGATCCTATCTTCGGTATTTTGTTTTGGTGTAATTATGTGTATGTTTTACTATTTTCTCAGTTTTAATTTAACCAGTAAATTATGGATATGATTTCGAAGATGTACATGCTGCTAATTTTTTAACTTGGCCGTTTTAAGAGCTTGGCATTTGTTTGTCAATATGCTACTGTACTTGATAATCTTGTAAAGAGCATTCCTTATGCTGTATTCAAACATTTATAATATGAATAAGTCTTTAATTTATAAAAAAGAGTAGATTACCCTAGTTTTGTTAACTAGATTGCGAAGTGACTGGTGATTGCGTTCAACTCTAGGTATAGAGATAGAGATAAACTTGTGAAGCACATAACTGCACGTCTTTATGTTCAACTTCTAATTCAGTTCTATACATTTATAATCACTGAGCTCTCCGGTCTTTATTCTCTTTTATTACACTTATCATCTTGGAGCTCATTTCTTTTCGTTCTCCTGTGCAAGTTAGCTTGCACGAGCAGTACATTTTTTTTTTCTTTCATGTAATGATCAGTCTACCATCATTAAGCTCTAAGATTTAGCCACATTCTGCTATTTGAATGGTCTATTCTAAGGAGATTTCTTATAGGCATTGTGCCTTCTTATTAATGTTAAGCCTGATTTTCAAGAAATAAAACATGTATGTCATAGTTTTTGATTTTTTATTTAATGTTTTGGATACAGGGAAGGGACAAGACTCCTGAAGAGAGAAGGATTGCAATTTGTATTTTTGATGATGTTGCAGAGCAGTGTCGTGAAGCTGCTATCAAGTAAACTCCCTTTATTCTACTAGGTTTCTGTTTTAGCGTGCAGTGATAATTATGAAGACATGTATTATCAACTTCATTTTTATATGCCAATTGAGCAGGTATTATGATACATATCTCCCATTCCTGTTGGAAGCTTGTAATGATGAGACTCCTGATGTCAGACAGGTCAGGATTAGGCACTCTCTGTTGGTTTCCATTTTGAATACCATTTTTATTGTTTAATCTGTTTGATTGTTTATGTTGGTATTTCCTCACATTTTTGCAGGCTGCTGTGTATGGCCTTGGTGTTTGTGCAGAGTTTGGTGGATCTGTGTTCAAACCACTGGTTGGAGGTACTGCTGGATACATTAATAAACTTGCAAAAAAAGCTGTATTTTATTGAGTAACAAGTAATTGTTTTATTGCAGAGGCTCTTTCGAGGTTAAATGCTGTGATCCAGCATCCTAACGCTCTTCATTCAGATAATGTAATGGCATATGACAATGCTGTTTCTGCTCTGGGAAAAATTTGCCAATTTCATCGGGACAGTATTGATTCAGCCCAGGTCATTAATTGTTCTTGTGGTTTATAACCTGCTTTTAGGATTTTGGTTCCTGATTATGTCTATCATTATTACAACCAATTCTGAGCCTGACTTTAGTTTTTTTGTTGAGATGATAATTTACACTTTTGCTAATTTTATGTTATGTTTGCAGGTAGTCCCCGCATGGCTTAACTGTTTGCCAATAAAAGGTGATTTGATTGAGGCCAAAGTTGTTCACGATCAACTTTGTTTAATGGCTGAGAGGTTGGGCCCAACTCCTCTTTTCAATTGTCTGATCTGCTATGCTATGTATCTCTTTCTGGTGTTCTAATTGCCCTATTAATTTGCAGGTCGGACAGTGAGCTGCTGGGCCCAAACAATCAATACCTTCCAAAAATAGTTTCAGTGTTTGCAGAGGTAAATTTTTTGTTGCCACTCCAATTTGCATTTGCTTTTCCTGAACTTGAGGGTTTTTAACTTTTTATTTATTGGTAGGAATAGGATGAAAACCGAAACATATGAGTAGACCTTTTGTTGTTGATGAAAGGATATATATGGAAATCAAGCCATAAGGAGAATGTGATTACTTCTCTAGCTTGTCAACTTAGAACGTGTCATATTTTATTAGACATCCATTATTTTAGTTGATGTCATGCAATCATTTCCGTAGTGTACTTTAATTTGAGGAGCCAGTGTCCTTTTCATACTTACAATCCCATGAATGCCGTAGAGTTTATGAAATGTTCACTCTTCTGTTCCAGTAATCAAGGCACATGTAGCGAATGTGTTTTTGGGTAATGTGTATGCTTATATTGGATTTTTTTTTATATTACTTTCTATTTAATGGAAACCTTTATGACAGGTTTTATGTGCTGGTAAAGACCTAGCGACAGAACAAACAGCTGGGCGTATGATTAATTTACTCAGACAGCTCCAGCAAACTTTACCACCCTCTACTTTTGCTTCTACGTGGTCATCTTTGCAGCCACAGCAGCAAATTGCACTGCAATCCATCCTTTCTTCATAGTTTTCACTGCTTTGCTGCTTTACAATCCATCATTTCTTCATAGCATCCTGGCTTGGCATTTGGTGTATTGCTCTTCTTGGGAACAAGCTTTTTCCTGTTTGGTGGTCTCTATTTGTTACCCATTCTTTTTGCCATAAGATGGTTTCCATCATTCATTCTTGCATGGTGTTTTATAGCAACATGGCTTCAGTTTTGAGAATGCAGAGTCAATTGTGATTGGAAAGGGAACTTCCTGTAGAATGTGTATATTATGAGTGTTAATAGTCCGATCGAGTCCAAAAGAGCATGTAAGGCTGTTCTGGTGTGGGAGCTTCTCGTTCTATTCCTCTTATTGTTTTTTCTTACCATATCGCGTGAGAATATAGGGTTGTCTTTGGGGCAATTCTTGCAGTTTTGGCCTATTGTATTGGTTTTATTTCTATATCAGACAGTATTTAGTGTACCATATGAAATTTTAATGCTATTTATTCATTAAGGTTGCAGAAGTTGTTTTCAAATCCATGATTTGTTCACAATTAAGGGGAGGCTGAAGAATATGATTTGTACGGCTAATGCAATTAAGCTGGGTCTTTCAAATTTTTTTGTTAGCTGTATTTCTTATAAATTTTTTGTGTTCAAGTGAAAAGTGTGGGTATATCATGATTGGTTTCAAGCAAATTATTAGTTGTTTTGATTACATTAAGGATTGATAGGTTATTTTCACTCGAAAGCATACTTTTCAAAATTTGACTGGCCGCTTTTTATTTGTTTATTTGGGAACCGATCTGATGATTGATCATTATCCCTTTAAAATAAATTTTATTAACTAGTGAAGATTGGTCAAACTGGTAAAAATATCAATGCGTAAAATCCGTTTTTGTGTTTCTAGATGTAGTTTATAATTTTAAAGATTAAAAGTACACTTTATAGAAAATATGAGTAGGTAATGATTATTAATTTATCTTATAAATAAACATGTAATCTGTTTGCTTATATTAATTTACAAACTAGTTTAGTGTACTTTTTTTTAATTTGATATTACATTAATGTTATTTTCTTTTCAATTTTTTACTTTTAATTTGATATTGTTAATGGAAATAATTATATTTCATTTAAATTAAAGTTTGATGATATTTTTGTTTTGAACTTTTTAAAAATATTTTGGATGTTAAGAACTTATAGAATAATTTTTTTATTTAGTTTTTATGTTAAAAAGTTATATATATATATATATATGTATTATTTTAATATCAATTTCCTTATTATCTACCTTTTTCTTTCGATACAAATAATTATTAAAATAAAAATATGTTATTAAATTATAAAAGGATTTTATAAAAAGTAATTATACAATTAAATAGTTGTTGTGATGATTTTATTTAAAATAAATTTTTTATTGTGGAT
Organism: Phaseolus vulgaris; assembly: GCF_051622355.1. Taxonomy (NCBI): domain Eukaryota; kingdom Viridiplantae; phylum Streptophyta; class Magnoliopsida; order Fabales; family Fabaceae; genus Phaseolus; species Phaseolus vulgaris. The sequence continues at coordinate 41,344,742 of NC_143499.1, forward strand.
AGTTATTTAAAATTAAAGAGATAGTTAGTTAAAAAGTAAAATCCTAATAAATTGTGTTAAAAAAATAGTTAAAAGATATAATGTTTAGAATTGTTGACTGTTATTAAATTTTATTGTAACGTCTTTGTCGGTACAGTCTTAAAGCAGTAAAAGCCGTGATTGGTGGGAATTGATATATGCAATCATTGAGGGAAAAAGTTAATGCCTTGATAAAAGTAGACATAAATATCACAATTTCAGATGAAAGTCCACTCGCTTGGTTTCTTTGGTGAATTATAGGAAGAATTGTTCCTTCAATTTCTTAAGTACCAATGTGATTCATTTAGTACCAATGTGTTACATGTATATGTTAAAAAATTACCTGTTTACTGTATTATGAAAAAAAAGAGTGTAAATACGGCTGTGTATATTATAATTTCATTCTTCCCTTTACAGAGTGAACTTTTAGCAGAAGTTGAAATGTGTTGTTGAAAAGGATGTTTTACTTTGTGATTTATAACTTAAATTTGGAACAGCCTTGACTCTCCCACAAAGACATGTTAAAGTCACAGCTTTCCCCTTTCAAGTTATCCTGCATGATTGGTTAACTGAGCTTACACTACACTTTCCCCAAGTGTCCTCTCCTTATTGTGATAAAATAATCTGGTTAATTTCTAACGTAAGATTATTAAAACATGGTTGCTCCCACTGAAAACATGTTTTTCTCTATTCCGATATCCAAATCCAGCAGTCATCTTCATATTTAGAATTAAGAAACCATCTTTTATATCTATTTACAAATGGTTCTCCTCCTTACCACCTATCATAACAAAATGAGATCCTTTTCCATGTTATTACCTTGTTGAACTAACCTTGTGTTAACAGAGTCTTTAAGTCCCTCTATGTTAGACCTTTGCTATAAAAAAACTCAATGTCTTTAATCTGTGAGAATCCTTTTGATACATGATTTTGACACTGTTTTCAAAACAGTCAAAATTCTATGATGGGTAGAGTCCAATAAATTAGATCAAGCTCTATACTTTTAGTCACTAAAAGCGAAAACACTAGTGACAAAATCAATAATGCAAAGTTGGCTATTTAGCTTCCACATTTTATAAACGATCAAAATATATTTTGAGATAACTTGTCATATACTTATCATTAGAAGTTTTTCCAAAAAAAATATACTTCCCATTATACAAAGCAATATCACATGATGGTGTATTTATAAAAAAATAAAATAAAAATTAGTAAAAGAAAAGAAAAGAAAATGTAAGTACGAAAAGAGAATTAGAACAATGAAATTAAAAGAAAAGAAAAATGTAATTTTTTTTATAGATAAACTTGAAATGTGATTACACAAATTATATTGCTTGCTGATAATCATAGAGATCAATGGGTTAAGGAGAATTTTTTTATGACTTCTACATAGGTTTTGTTCTTACAACAAGGACCAAGAACACTAGAATAAGATTGATAAGATCAACTCCTTTACAAATCTTCCGAACTTGGGCTGGACTCTCTCGGCTTCTCCTCGAGTTGGGCTCTCGGCTTCTTCTCAGGTTGGGCTCTCGCGACTTCTTCTCGAGTCGGGCTTTCGGCTTCTTCTCGGGTTGGGCTCTCGCGGCTTCTACTCGAGTTGGGCTCTCGGCTTCTTCTCGGGTTGGGCTCTCGCGGCTTCTACTCGAGTTGGGCTCTCGCGGCTTCTTCTCGGGTCGGGCTTTCGGCTTCTTCTCGGGTTGGGCTCTCGCGGCTTCTACTCGAGTTGGGCTCTCGGCTTCTTCTCGGGTTGGGCTCTCGCGGCTTCTACTCGAGTTGGGCTCTCGGCTTCTTCTCGGGTTGGGCTCTCGCGGCTTCTACTCGAGTTGGGCTCTCGCGGCTTCTACTCGAGTTGGGCTCTCGACTTCTTCTCGGGTTGGGCTCTCGCGACTTCTACTCGAGTTTGGCTCTCGGCTTCTTCTCGGGTTGGGCTCTCGCGACTTCTCCTCACAGGTGGGTGTGTGTACCTGCAAGGCGCTCCGATGCCAAAGTCAGATATAGTTTTATGTTCATCAGATCAATTGAATCTTACTTACCTCTTGAGTTGAACCTCTATTTATAAGGCTCTCTTATTGGGCTTAAGAGTTACTTGGGTATTTTCTTTTTGCACCTAACATTTTGAAAACACACACCTGTATATTTGGGTCCATCTTATGGGCTTTGCTATAATCACTAATTTAATTTTACTTATTTACTTTTTATATTTAACCTTTCGGTTGAGACTTTCGGTACAACCTTTCGGTCGAGACTTTCGGTACAACCTTTCGGTTGACCTTTCGGCCTAGACAGTACATAAGGTTTACAATCAATTTAGTAAAAAAAGTCGGTAAAACTAAAACAATCCAAAAAGTAATAAACAATGTTTGTTACAACTTGTTTAACCAGTAATAACAAAGAGTTGTGACTAATAGAATATCAACCAAAAGATGACGCTAAAAACCATGGCTTTTGCATCTTTGTTTGAAAAGTTATTGTTTAATTAATATTTAACAATGATTGGTGTAGTTGTTTGTTTTGTGAGTTTGATTAGTACAAACTAATTAATATATTGCTATGATGATAATAAGAAGAAAAAAAATTAATTTAGACATAAAATTTATTCAATATTTAGAAATTAATTGACTGCGCACTTAAAACTTAAAATATGATGTGTGACACATTAATGTGGTAATTTTAAGATTAATATTATTAATTATGATTACAATATATCGAAATTTCATATTTATTAAAAATTATAAGATTTTATAATATATAAGTTCATCTCTTAATATAGTATCAGAATTATTTTGAATCTATTTTAATGAAAATTTGTTGGACTTATCAAATCATTTAAAAATTAAATTTAAAATATATTTTTTAATAATTAATAAACTTCTTAATAATTTAATAAGGAGAATCAAATTGTGATCAAAGCAACTTTCAACGACTTCCTAATGCCTACGATAGTTTTTGATGCTCCAAAGAGATAAGTCAACCGAGAGTGTATGTCGCATTTATGTGATGGCCAATTGGCTGGCAAAGGGCAACATCATATATATTGAAGACTGAGACATGGCTTCATGGATTTTCCACTTCAAATGTCCATCAAAGTTCATTAGTGGAAATGTTTTTATCACGAAATATACTGTGCTTCAACAAATTAAACACAGTTAAGGTAAAGAGAATGCGTTTTAAGAAGTTTGGTGAGAAACCACATACAATTATTTTTTGTATAAAATAAGCCACATACATACCCCGTGCCTTGTAGAAAAATGCATAGAATGAACATTAAAATTTACCACATTTTATGTAAGTGGACATCACGAATTAGGCTTTGTCTGAATTTCGTTGACCAATCGAAGCAGGGTGATGGAATTGAGGCACGAGTGAGGAGAAGCACTACTACAGCTACAAGCCAAATACAAGCCCAACAAGAAACAAAATACGAGCTTTCCACTACTCCAAAGCAACTCAATGAAAACTTTTGAACCTATATATATCTTTATGTTATGTCTAACATGATTGCACTTGCATTAATGGGTGTGGAAGATCAAAAGCAAAGGGCGAAGGATGAGAGATTGTGTGAGAAAGTGAAGATGAAGAACAAGAGGAAGTTTGTTGGGGTGAGACAAAGGGCTTCAGGGAAATGGGCAGCAGAGATCAAAGACACTTCAAAGAAGATTAGGATGTGGCTTGGTACTTATCAAACTGCTGAGGAAGCTGCTCGAGCTTATGATGAAGCTGCTTGTCTCCTTAGAGGTTCAAACACTCGCACCAATTTCTCTACTCAAAGCTCTACTACCATTTCTACAAATTCTCCTATATCTCTAAAACTTACAAATCTCCTTCATCGTAAAGCCATGTCAAATCAAACTCAACTTCAAAACCATCCCTCTGCTATAACTCCAACTTTTCAAGGTGCAACTGCTCCCAATAACATCATGGTCATGGAACAAACCTCTGCTTCTAGTGGTCAAGCTCAGTCTTTGTTTGTGGTTCAGAACCAAGTCTCTAATAACTTGTATGGACTAGATATGAATATGATCGATTGTGCCATGGGTATCACACAAAATGCATCGCAGCTTCATTTCTCTTGGCCTTTAGCCCAACAAAGGATTAACGAATTACCATTATCAAAAGATGGTTTCAATTTAGAAGGGCAGTTATCAGACTCGGTGTATGCCACCAATGAGTACCACCATTTGGAAGATACATATGAATATAAGTATGAGTATGATGTCAATTATCCTCTCTCTCACTTTTTCTGCTTCACTTGATGAGGAAGAGAGTTCTGAAATGGCATGCTTTGTAGCTGCATACTCATAATATTACCCTGTATACATGTCATTTTCCCTAGAGGATAAATCAAGAGCACAAAATTTCAAGTTTCACCTCTGCTTCACCAAGTGTTTATAGGAATCAGTGAGAGGATTTATGGTATCATGGTACAAGCAAGTTTTACTCTGTCCAGAATGTAACTTCGATGTAACAATGCTTTTCAGCTCTTCCAAGTTAACCTGTACTGTGTATGATTGTACTGTGTATGATTGATGTCGCCTCAGACTTATTCACAACATTAATATAACCGAGGATCTATTGGAAATTTAAAGCAAGTATATGAAGTTAACATTGAGTAATAACCTTAAACCAAATTAATCGTGATAAATCGACTATACATCTTGATTAATCCAAGATTAAGGACTATGTCCGTATTAATATAGATTTATCCAAAAAATGGTCCATTCCATCCAATTCTATAAATAGGTTGAAGTTGGGATATGTAAGGTTATATTGAATAACTTTTTTTTTCTTAACTATTCTAAACTAACTTGAGCATTAGAGTATCTTTTGTAGGTATATCTTTCTCGGACGCAAGATGTTATTCATCATACCCTGGACAAAGAAATTTCGGAGACTACTCAATTGTGCAGAAGGAGGAGACATACTCAGTACTTGTAAGAACAATTGGCGTCCACCGTGTAACCAACAAGGACGTCGAAAAGATCTTATGATAGCAACAAGGAACATGTCAAACGATAGGCAGAAATCAGTCGACAACGGAATGATCGAAGCATGCCAGATGGCTTAACTAATTGAACTACAGAGAGAACTGACCAAATTAAAAATAATAATGCAAGAGCGACAATCATGTTAAGACAAGAGAACAAGTCTATGAAGATAAAATAAGAGAGGGGACTCATGCATTCCATAGTCCTAAAGACAAGTATAACAAAGAGACCTATGTGATGGGGGGAGCGACAGTTTTAACTAGGCCAGTTGAGTAATAGACTAATACCTCAATCCATACCTTAGTCACGGTAAGGGAACCTGACGACACCCCTTTGCTGATGGCATAATAGATGTTAAGCTCCCATCCAACTGGAAGGGTCTAACAATAGATTGAAATGACAAAATCACTTACCCAAACGAAAACATAAATGTTGATTTAACTAAGATAAGTTTGTACACCATAGATGATTTCCTCATATGCCGTGTAACTCCCACATCCCTAAAAGGGGGAGCCTTTAGTTGGCTCACCCGGATTCCCCCGTTGTTGATCGATTGCTATGACATATTGGTAGCCAAATTCGGAACACAAATCATGACAAGTCATCCACACCTCCTAACATCCATCACACTTGTGAGTATCTGACAAGAAAAAAAGAATCGTTGTCCTTGTTCATGGAAAGGTATCCTTAAACATCGGAAACCTCAATCTCAAGGTAGCTTTGCATCATATGGTCACAACTTTAAGACCAAGACTTTCACATAGAGCTTATGTAGAAAACCAACAGTAAATCTAGACGAGCCACATCAAAAGAGCTGCAAAATTATGCAATTTGAAGAACTACGAGATTTCAAAAGTAAGGTCATGGCATAAATGACACGTGAAAAAATAAGAGAGGTATATAAACCCAATAGACCCCACCCAACCTTGAAACTTATAAAACACTGAGTGCCAAGGTTCTCATAGTATACATTTCTCAATACAAATCGAGGTCATATTCTCGAGGAAGCTCTAAATGTCAAACTCATTTTGACGTTGGAAAATATCAACACTACCAAAAGCTAACACTCTCGAGCAGTGCAGATACCATCATGACTTCGGCCATGCTATCGATGAATGTCTGGCCTTGAAAGACAAGATTTGAAAATCTAATTCAGGAAGTCCACCTGTTTGTCAATGAGTAAGGATATCATACATTATCTTGTTCTCTAGAAAGAAGAGTTTACTATGACAGACAGGACTATTGGGATTAGCCATGCTGAGATGAGAATGACCGGCAAAGGCCGACACAAAGATCTAAATCTAAAAGAGAATAAAATCAAGAAGCACCACTTTGAGTGGTGATTAACACCATCATTGATGGATTTTCCGAAGGAAGGGTCTCCACTTAAGCTAGGAAGTGACAATAGTACAATCAGTCAATGTTCTGACCTCTCCTCCCTAAAGAAGATTGTCTCCAATCACATTCATGAATGTCAACTTCAAGGTTATCAACCTGATGGTCATAACAGTGGAGGTTGACAATTTCGCGGTAATAAAGATCTTAGACTAAGGGAGCTTAATAAACATTCTATATTGTAAAACCTTAAAAAAAACTACAAATCCTCGAGAGAGAGACATCTAACCTTATGATGAGCAAATCATCAGGTTATCGAGAGAATGAATAGAAACAAGGAGATACATAAACTTATACACGTAGTTTGGATAAGGAGTCCTGCAAATTAGGATCATCAAATTTTGATATCTCATCATTAATATATAAATAATAATTCTTTTCAACATAGTAAAGTATTAGTAATATTTTATTAACAATCATATTTTAAATATAATAAATTAATTAATTTAAATTTTAATACTTTAATATTTATTTTATTTTAATTATATAATTTGATTTATTTTAATTCTAGTTTATACTTATTTTTTTAATTTATTTTAATATTAATTTTAAATATATTTTTATTAATAATAATTTAATACTATAATTTTTATTTTTATTTAAAATTTAATTTATATTTTTGAAAACTAATTTTTTCATTAAATTACCTTTTAAATTTTAGTTTACACATTAATTTTTTACAAAATAAAAATTATTATATTGTATCAATTAAATCATGTAAAAAATTTATACTGATTTTCACTTACTTTTCGTCAATTCAAACAACTTTTTTTACTAAATTGTTTTCCTCTTCTTCTTTTTTCTCTTTTCACCGTTTTTCTAAAAATTTAACCGAGTACTTACTTTTTATGTTATCCAACCCTTCCACTATGTTACACGGTGGATTTACTAATTTACTGTGGAATGAGAAAATAGAGCGGAGAGTGGTGAGGTGAGTTACTGTTTACAATTGAATTTGTAGATTTCAATATGACTGTTTCTTCCTGCACCTCCATATCTTCTTCTGCCACCTCCATACACAACATGAAAATATATTTTTATCCTTCTTGTGTCACCCCATAGAATAGCTTCCGGATTATGTAATCCAGAAACTCATTTAAAAAAGACTTCCGGACTACATAATCCAGAAGCTAAATAAGACTTTCGGATTATGTAATCCGAAAAGTAATCATGCATTGGAAAAAAGGCTTCCGAATTATGTAATCCGGAAGCTAATTACAAATTTGAAAAATGACTTCCAGATTACATAATCCGGAATATTATAGAGGGGCATTTTTGGAAATTTAGAAATTTATGGAGGTGAGAGAAGAAGGTATGCAGGTGCAGGAAGAAAGAGTCTTTCAATATAAAGGGTGCGAAAGAAAGAGAATAATGGACCTAGGAGAAGCCCATCTTATGAATCAGCCCATAAAGAATGGACCTTTGGACATAATCGATTTAGAAGCTAGTAAAGATGGTCTGCCATAAGAAAAATGGTCAGGAATTATATTTTTACAAGGGAAGTCCGATTATATCTTTAATCATAATCAATTATGTCGATCTTAAACAAAAATTATGTTGAAATTATTGTAGTGAACCTTAATATTTTTTGTCATTAATAAAATTTTATTGCTAACATATCAAATTTTATAATTTTTCATAAACATATATTCAATTCTTTTTAGCAAAACATATTTCTAAAATTAAGTTGTAATATTCCTTTCATACGAATTTTGAAAATTAAGTTATAATATTACTTTCATTCAAATTTACAATTTTTTTCTCTAATTCATTATATATATATATATAAACATACATATTTAATTTAATTATTTAAAATTTAATCTTAATAAAACAAATCTAAAGATATTTATAAATAATTAAATTAAACATCTAATTATTTTCTTCGCTTGAATCAATCATATCATATCATCTATACATTTTTCACTTATTTCCATTCAATTTCTGTGTATTTAAATAATTTGATTTGTTTACTTTCTTTTCCTCTCTCTCTTTCCCTCTTTCCACTCTTATTAATGATGATTCATTGGTTAATTTAACGGGTCATAATTATGACCCGTTATCATGTGTAACTCTTATCACATATCTTATCATTCATTCTATCTCACGTCCACTTTTCTTTAAGAACGGAAAAATCTTTATTTAACTTTTTGCTAAATATATGAAAACAGATAAATGAATAATTAAATTTTGTCATTTGTTGATGAATCCCATTGTTTAAATGATTGGAGAGAGTAGACAAACCCTAGATTTAAAGTTCAAAGACGAAAATACTTTAGTATCTTATGTAAATCAATCTTAATTATTAATAACAATCTTTTAAAAATTGAACACCTTTAGACTTATGTTAAAAAGAAATCAAACACAAGTCTCTTAAATTACTTAGGTTAGACTCGATATTCAATAATGTCATTTACATTTACATATTTCAATATAAGTTGATAAAAACTAAATACAAGTGAGAAGTGAGACCTAGACCTACCTTTAAATTTATTTGGATTTGAAGAAATGAATTTAAGGTGAAAATGAGGGAAAAGTTGGATTGTTTTGATTAAGGAAAGGGTGGTGATATGTTAACATCATGAACAAAAATAAATACACATATGACAAACAAATAAATTAATGTTTTAATTATATGACGAGAATGAAGAAAGAGTATATAAAAGTCTCTAAATTTGTGATAGGTGTAATTGATAAAATAGTTTTTTAAAATAAATAAAGATGTAAGATTACAAATATATCTTTGTAGTTAAAATTAAATTAAAATGAAATATAATTAAATTGTTTTATGTATAAACAAATTAATTTTATGTAAAAAAAAATTACAACTTTTGACACATATATTTCACATAAATAAAATTTCTAAATTACTAAAAATCTTAAATAAATACAAATCCTAAATAATTTAATATTTTTCTTAAATAAAAATATGAAATAAATAAAATTTCTACATTATTCAAAATCCTAGCTACAAATCTATATTATTTAATGTTTTATTTAAATAAAAATCTATAAATAAAAATCATAAATTATTCAAAATCTTAAATAAAAATCCTAAATTATTTAATGTTCTATTTAAACAAAAATCTGAAATAATTAAAATTATTAAATTATTTAAAATCCTAAATAAATAAAAATCTAAATTATTTAATGTCATATTTAAAAAAAAATTAAAATACATAAATTTCTAAATTATTCAAAATTCTAAATAAATACAAATTATAATTTCTTTAATGATCTATTTTCCGTTTTATGAACATGATAAATTTATCTAGGTAGAATGCTTTTGCATCCTTAGTTAATGTAGTATTATATTATACTAATTCTCAAATATACTAAGATATATTTTCACCACAGTATAGTAAATAGAAGAATAATACTGCATTTATTCTTGAATAAACTAAATATAAAATGTCTTCACTTAACCATTTAATATATTTTAGTTTATGGTCAATTATAGTTTTTCATAATTATACTAATAAGTCTCATTTTTTTTAAAACACTTGCACATATGGATAAAAAGTCTTTTTTTTTGTAAATAAAAAACTATTAATAAAATAATTTCAGTCTTAAAAAATAAGTGGATATATGAACCCTTTAAAAAAAGATTAGAGTAGACAATATCATATATTTTTGGAACAGTGAAAAATACAATATACGAGGTTACACATATCACGAGCGAATAATGTATAATGGAAGTTCATTTTTCTACAATTTGAATTTAAGAATTTGTATCATGCTTTTAAATTTCTTACCGTTAAGATTATGAATGCGTGGGATTGAGGAGGGATTATGATGAGGTGAGTGAATGAAAAAGAAGTTTGAAATTGAGAGTTGGGTGGACTTAAACATATCCCCACCTCCCTCGGGCGCCAAGGACCCACCACTTTAACCACCATTCACAATGCTCCACTCATTCAAAAATATTTCAATAATTGCTGCCCATTCAAACCCATTTCTTTCTTTCACAACTTCTTTTCTCTCTTTTAACTTTCACTTTTCAAAATAAATCATTTCTATTACTATAATAATATTAACATGTCTCGATACTATTTACATTTCGTAAACATATAATTAACAACTACTACGTAATAATAAGGATAAAAATAATAATTTTAGCTTAATGAATGAAATCAACAAAATGTATTTTATCGCAACTCATTAATTTAAACTAAATTACTACTTTTTTTTTATCAGCTAAATTACTACTTAAAAAAGGTAAAAGTCAATTATTTTACAGAAATTAAAAAACAGTTAAACTTAAAAATATTTAAATACAAAATTTAAGTAAACAAATCATGGGAAGAAGGCTCTAAATCTGATTAAAAAATAAAATAATAACTCTAAATCTGTTGAGATATAAGTACCATTATAAAGCCAGGTTCATTCTCAAGCATTGATCCCTCTTTAGGTCAGACCAAAAGCCATTTCGTACATCCCAATTCAGGCGAATAAAGTTCATTCAGAACACTGGTTTCCTAAATGCCACAATAGGAACTCCTGATCTCAATTCTCAAGTATCCGTATTCATACAGGTTTTAGGAATATCATTTTTCCATGACATGCTCGCAGCTATTTGATTCGCGCGTCCCGAGAAGTTTTGGCACTTACACCAAAATTAATCCAAACAAAACACTGAATATTAAAAACTTAAACAAGCGAACAGAAAAATGCAATTTAGTCATGATTTCCCGTACATGATTATTAAGGTAATCACTACGGGAATAAGGTAAAAATAGCGAGCATAAACATAAGAAATCAAATTTTGACATGGCCAATTCTGAATACATGATTGATGTCTCAAACAACAGAATCCTAAATCACCAAATAGAAGCGTAAAGACGATCGATCACTTCACAGTTTGAATGGACTATATCACACAGGAATAAAAACAAAAAGAACGAACAGTACGGGTGCAGGGCAATGTAACGAAGCATATACCCTTTTACTCGAAACAATTACAGTCATAACACCTTTAAATTATCAATAATCCTCAGGTTCCTCCTCATCTTCTGCTCCTTCAGCACCAACCTCTTCATAGTCCTTCTCAAGAGCAGCTAGATCCTCACGAGCCTCGGAGAACTCTCCTTCCTCCATACCCTCACCGACGTACCAGTGAACAAAGGCCCTCTTGGCGTACATCAGATCAAACTTGTGATCAATGCGAGAAAACACCTCAGCAACTGCAGTGTTGTTGCTAATCATGCATACAGCACGCTGCACCTTAGCAAGGTCACCGCCAGGCACAACAGAAGGAGGTTGGTAGTTGATACCACACTTGAATCCAGTAGGACACCTATCACAACAACATACATTAAACTTCATATACCAATTTAATGTATACTTAGATGGACATTTGGAAAATTGATCAGGCAAACATGGTTTGAAGTAAAATGATATATGTTTCAGTATATTTATTCTAAATGCAAGTAGCTGAATAATCCAAACATCATTTTAAAAACCACTGATCCAAAGTAAAAGTCGCCTGAGGTTGCTTAAATTTAAAACCAATTTTGTATCCAGAATCAGTACATTACTGTAAAACTTAACCGGACAAAACATGTGAACATTTTACCTGCATTTACGTTAATTGGGATCTCAATATGATTTCAGATCACTCGATGCGAAAGCAAACATAAATTTAAAGTGTCTGGTTTCACATCGCTAATGTGGATTTCCTCAGATCAGGTATAAAAACGTGATTTATATCAAAATCCAGGCAGTTTTTCGAAAACGCATCCAGTGAACAACATTGTTGAGTAAATAAATGACTAGATTGAAAGAAATTATACCAATCAACAAACTGAACAGTCCTCTTAGTCTTGATGGTGGCAACAGCAGCATTGACATCCTTGGGGACAACATCACCACGGTACATCAAGCAGCAAGCCATGTACTTCCCGTGTCTGGGATCACACTTAGCCATCATGCTGGCAGGCTCAAACACGGCATTGGTGATCTCGGGCACGGACAATTGCTCATGGTAGGCCTTGGCAGCAGAGATAACCGGAGCATAGGACGAGAGCATGAAATGGATGCGAGGGTAAGGAACAAGGTTGGTCTGGAACTCAGTGATATCGACATTGATGGCGCCATCGAACCTGAGGGAGGTTGTCAGGGAAGAAATGATCTGGGAGATGAGGCGGTTCAAGTTGGTGTAGGTGGGTCTCTCGATGTCAAGGGATCTCCTGCATATGTCGTAGATGGCTTCATTGTCCAACAGGACAGCCACGTCGGTGTGCTCCAGGAGGGAGTGGGTGGAGAGAACGCTGTTGTAGGGTTCAACAACGGCGGTTGAAACCTGAGGGGAAGGGTAAATGGTGAACCCTAGTTTGGACTTTTTGCCGTAATCCACGGAGAGACGCTCCAACAAGAGCGATCCAAGGCCAGACCCGGTGCCTCCACCGACGGCATTGAAGACGAGGAAGCCCTGGAGGCCAGTGCAGTTGTCAGCGAGCTTGCGGACACGGTCGAGGCACAGATCTACGATCTCTTTGCCAACTGAAAGGGGGAAATCAAAAATTAGGTTAAATTAAGTGAGTGAGAGTGTGACAAACAGTGAGGGAGAGAGAACGATGGATACCGGTGTAGTGGCCTCTGGCGAAGTTGTTGGCGGCGTCTTCCTTGCCGGATATGAGTTGCTCAGGGTGGAAAAGTTGGCGGTATGCACCGCATCGGACTTCGTCGATGACAGTGGGTTCAAGATCGACAAAGACGGCGCGGGGTACATGCTTGCCAGATCCGGTTTCGCTGAAGAAAGTGTTGAAGGCGTCGTGCGCGACTCCGAAGGAGGAGTCACTGCGATGGAAAGAAGGGAAAAGTTGTTAGAATGCGTGAAATGGAGAGAGAAAGAGAGATAAAGAGAGAGAAGAAAAACCTTGGCATCATGCCGTCGGGCTGAATGCCATGTTCGAGACAGTAGAGTTCCCAGCAGGAGTTTCCGACCTGGATCCCGGCCTGACCGATGTGAATGCTGATGATTTCTCTCATGTTTGGGATGGAAATGGAAGAGGGGGTTTTGGGTTGCAGAGAAGAAGAAGGGGGAAGGGAAGAAAGAGGAGAAAGAGGGTTAGGGATTTGAGAAGGCTTTGAGAGTGAGAGTGTCTCTGTTTACAAATATAACCCTTCAAAATGGGATTTGATAAACGTTTAGAATCCGTGCCTCTTCACTCTCCGTTTGGCGCCAGCCTATCAGACCCCACTCCCCTCACATCCCATCCTTTCCGCATCTCATACACACATCTAATTTTTAAATTTATCTTTTTTTATTCAACTATTAAACTAAATACTTTTCTAAATTATTTTCGTTTCATTCCGCTTTTATTACTCGTAACATTAAACTAAAAACCTTATTCATAATAAAATAACCAAAACAAAATAAAATTAAAATTCTTCATGGATATACATTTTTTTCTATCATCTAACTTCTGTGTCCGATAAAGACATGTAAAAAAAAGAGTTTATTAATCACGAAAAAAAATATCTTCGTTATTTAACTTATGTTCGTTTAAACTTTTTACTACGTATTAAGCCGGCTGCAAATAACATAAATTAAATTATTATTTTTATTATAGTTAACTTGTGAAGTAATTTTAAATTATATATATATATAACTATTTGGCCATTTAAATTTATATTAACTTGTTGATAAGTTATGTTATGTCATTTTATTGTAGTTATTAAAAAAGTAGGGTGAAATCAAGATAGGTGTGCTAATTTGATTATATATTTATTTGTTTCTAAAATTTAAATTCATATACATGTTCATTCTCGATTTTCGATATTTGATAGGCATAAAATTTAGGTTTCTAAATATTTATCATGAATTCAGTATAAAAATAATTTTTTTTCAATGTTAAAGAATAATAAAAATTATAATAGCTAAAATGTTAAAATAAAATATTAAATCATACTTATTTAAAAAAAGTTAAATATTATTTATTTTAATATTGATATTCTATTATAGGTTTATTTGTCATTCTTAAGAGATGACTTATCAAGAATGATTGTTGTTAGGCAAATTTTATTCTAAAGATACATTTATTTATTATGGTGTACTTATTTAAGCATGTTGATTAAGAGTGTTTAAAAATAGTTTACATGATAAAAAACAATGTTGCCATTTTTTTAACATAATTTTGCAGGCCGTATAAATTAACATGATACTACATATTTTCTTCTTCTTCACACTTGTAGCCTCGCAAAATTCCCTTCCAATCTACTTTGTTTACTCACATTCTCTAATATTTGTCTCTTTCTATTCAATGGATTAAAAATAATTGAATACAATTGTCTTCTTAAATTTTATGCAAAATTTTTAACTTTATGTTAATCTATATTTTGAAAATAACATAAATTAAATTATTAAATTAATTTTAAGTCTACATATATTATAAGATGTTTTTATCTTTATTTGACTTGAAAATTGAATCATAGTTATACGTTTCATTTCATATTAAATTTATATTTCAGTTTCAATTAGCATAATTTTCGTATAAAAAGCAAATTGAACAATATATTGTGTATAAATGTCATTGTTAGATACTATAAACCAAAACTTTGTTTATGAATAGTTTTCATAAGACAGCCTTCAATAGTATTTTTCCTTCAAGAAGATTTTTTTTTTATCTTCAATAATATTCAGACGTTAAGAGAATTGACTACATAACCATCTAGACAGATAATATTGCATTCAATGAAAAATAAATCAACCCAGGAAAAAAATTGAAATTATGAGAAACGTTACCATAATACTTGTAACTAAAAAGAATTGTAGGGTTTAATTACAAAGAAATTTCTCTTTTACTGAGGAGTTAAGAGAGTTGCAACATGATCATTTTAATATGTTATTGATAACAATAACACCAAAAATGACATAATAAGACACTTGTATAAGATTTATTCCAAAAATATAATTAAATTACATAAGTTGAACTGTAAATGAAAATGGTTGAAAGAAAATCCGAAATAATCAAATTATTCGCTTATAAAAGGGGTAAAATAACCAAAATGTGTAAAATACCTTCTCTCTTCTAATCTTTCACATCCAATTACGTTATAATTTCAACGATATTTACTTACTATGTTTTTGAAAAAAAAAAAACGTAAAAAACAAAAGAGAAATAAAACATTATTTTCTATTAATGTTGATTGACTGTAATAAAAAACGCACAAAAGTCAAAAATTACTCTTATAGCAAGATTGAAATGGCTCAAAGACTAATAAAACAGAAGTTTGAATTGAAAATCATCTTCAGTGATATTTTGAGAAGATCCAAAAACTTAGACAAAATATAAGTTAATTAGACAAAAGTACACGGAACTATGTAACCGAATAATTATACTTAAATTGATCATTAATCAAATTAGTCATTAATTAAGCTATTTGTTATTTAAATATATTGTTTGTCACAAAAGCTATTAGTCACTTGTTGTACTCCTTTAGCAAATTCTTTATGTCATTTAGAGAGAGAAGTTAATTAAATTATACAAAGTAAAAGCAAATAATTAATGATATAATGAAATTCACTTCATATATATTATGAAGTGAAAAGAAAGTAAATTTAGATCAAAGATTGTTGGAGTGAATAAAGACAAAAAAGTAAAACTAAATAAATATTTATTTGAGTAAGTAAACATAAAAATGTAAGAAAATTGATTAAAGGTGATTTGAATACAATTTTCTGTGAAGAGAATCAAACATGTATAAAAAAATTGTTATTTCAAATATCTAACAATTTTGTAGTGTTGTTTTTATTCTTTGTCACTGGCTATAATAAATTCAATACTGAAATAAATAAATAAATGTTAAATAAGACAAGAAAACTATTTTAGTTTAAGAAAACTATTTTTTAGTCATAAAATTAATTCATGTATTTATTGTTTTCTTTTGAAAAATATAATTGCATATATATCATTCTTAATTTTAAATATATTATCAATAGAGGTTTTTGTTATTTTTAATAATACTCTTTTTATTCAATAACATGCTTTAAACACTATATTTTAAAAAAATACTATAATTTATTTTTATATATTACTTTTGATACTACAATTACAAGCTATATTGACTGTAATATAACTTTTTTATTATAACAAACAGTAATTTAAAAATAATTATTATAATATTTAATTAATTTAAAAATAGTCAAAACATCTTTTTAAAGTGTATTAAATATACTTCGTTAATAATTACTTTTTAGGTATAAAATAACAAACACCTATATAGATCAAATTCAATAAAGTAAAAAAGGTAATTAAGTTTTAAAGACAGAATTATTCTTTGATATACATTAAATAGTCATTTTCTTGAAAAATGAAATTAATTATTAAAAACAATAAAAATCACTAATGACAATAGAATAAAATCTAGAAATAAACTATATATAATTATAGTATTTATAAAAATAACAAATACATTGCTTAGTCAAAATTTTAATTATAAATAATGCAATTATTTTGATATAAAATGTTTTTATCGTCTTAATTATTATATTTAGAGTTAACCTAATTATAATTGATGATAAGAATAGAAAAAAAAGTAATAAAATATGAAGGATGAAAACTAAGTTGCATTTACAGAAATTGAAAACGTAGTTAAGTTATGATAAGTAGTATTATGTAAAGTTTGAAAAGGGAAATAATGATAATTAAGAAAGTTTATAGCATAGATAGATAAAAAAAATAATGTGCTTAAAGAAGTAAAAATAGGAAGAATGTGGTAATTAAGTTTGTTGATAAAAAAAAAAAAAAAAGGGAATAAAATATGAGAAATTTGTCCTTATATTAGATGGATGGATTTGGATGGTGAGATGATTTAAGAAAGGAGGTTGGAGTGGTGGAGCAGGACGGCCATGTGCTGTCACCCACTACCCACAATTATTACCAGACAACCAAACAAAACAACAACACACCACATTCTTCACTTCTCTTCTACTAATATCTTATATTTTCTCTTATTATCAATTCATTATTTCACTAATTCATTTTTATAAATAATCAAAATTAACTCAATACAGTACAATGCTCTTTTTTTTTCAACTTATTTTTGTGATTCAATATTTACATCAAATCACTTAAATCTAATCCATAATAAGAAAGGGACCGGCAATTATGCTCGGTTATTTTAAAAATAAATATTCAATAATTCAATAAAAATAATTTCAAATTTTTAATCAGGGATATTATGCTTTTCATAAGTTTTTTTTTTGTTATTTTAATACTTTAAAAAACTAAACATGATTTGATGTTTTAAAACAAATCATTAGATTTTTTCTTTCATTTATAGATAAGAAACAATTCAATGGCTAAAAGAAAATATAAAGATTTTTAAAAAGTTGTGTTTTTTTACACTACATGTTTTTTACGAATTTTTTTTCATCAGTCAGTGCATTAGCAGTATTGTAGTTCACTCATACAAAGTTAAAAGTATAATGAATTTTTGATAAATTTTTTTTTCTTTTTTACAAAACATACCATGGATTGAGTGGTCAAAAATATACACTTTGTGGTTTTAATTATTAGAATTAATTTTAAACCAATATAAATGTTTATTATATATAATTTATAATTACAATTCTCTAATTAATCTTAACTCACTTTTAGAATAATTGTTTTTATTCACTCAATGAATTAGTGGAAAAAACTTCATCTCCAAAGTTTTTTTAGAGTTAAAGTGGATTTTTTTCTCTAAACAACCATTATAATTACATTTTTCTCCTTTTTCTATATGTAGTTTTTATTTTATTTTATTTTTGAGTTATAACCTAGTTATTTTGAATTAGTTATGTTGAATTAGGAATAAGATTGCAAAGTAAATTATTTGTGTCCCATTAGCTTGCAAAACTCCACCTCATCCCGTTATCTATATTAATTTTTTATTGTCGCCTATAATTATTTGTTGTTAAATGTAATTAAATATCTTTATTCATTATGATTAATATTAAATGTTTATAATTACCTATAACACCCCGGAAATATATCTAATTATCTAGATACACGTTTTACATATTTCTATACAAACTTTTTTCAAAATATTTCTATTATAAGATTATGATTTATAGAAATACAAATATTTACATATTCATAGTTCAAAATAAAACTCTAAAACTTTTAAGTCTCCTGCACCTGTATGCCCATCTGCTCGTGTACATAGTACAATCATCGCTGTTCAAACACAACATAAAACATCACATGAATCTACACATCCAAAAAATATTCAACAAACAACGTCTTCTGGAAGACCCGTATTAAGTAAGTCTTACCATATACTAACACCTAATCTAAAGATTACTAGCGAATCCAACAAAAATGATAAAGGTAAGTTCAATACAACTCAAGTCATGCATCTCATATGTCACGGTGTGCATGAACTCTCCCATCATGTTCTTACCCCTTGATATCTTAGTCTATGTGATTTAGATCATCAGTGAAACTCAAAGATTTCTGTTACCACATAGGTATCAATACTTAATACACAAACAAACATCAGTCGATACATTATCCAAAATGTATGAATTCTATCCCATACTATTTTCATCATAGAATATCATTCAAAACGCAATCCAATATATTTAGAATCCTATTTAACATTAAACAACAACACTTAAATACTAAACCATTAAAATCTAATATTTTTCACGAGTTTAAATAATATACAAACAAACAACACAATATATATATATATATAGAACATGTCTGCAAGAGAAATTGAATATTGGAACCACATCCCCTTTGCATTCAAATATTATATCCTATGATGCTATTAAAAATTAAATTTAGTTTCTCTTACCTTAATTGTTTGTTTTCCAAACAACTTCTATAATTTTATTCCTCACCGTCTATATAAGCTTCAAGATTTACGAACCTAATGCAAATTATTCAAACTAAACAAAAATTCAGTATATAGTAGAATAAGTTGAGAGGATTAAACTTCTCAACTGGCCACGCCAAGATTGATGACTAAATCCTAAGGAAAAATAAAGAACAAATGATCTTTAGAGTAAAATTGAACTTACTCTATTTGAAAATCTGATTGATAAAAATGTTCATTAATTCGTCAACGGTTAGAACGTGGTCCGATCAGATTCTAAAATAGATAAAAATTGAAAGAGTATAGTAAAAGATAAGGAGATAAGAGAATATGGAGAGGGAGAAAAGAAAGAAGAAAAAGAAACGTGGTGGGGGGCGACTTTGCACCTTTATTCTTTCTTTTTTTTAACATTCTTACATTACCAATTTTATATTTTATTTTATGGTTTATTTTAATATTTGTTTCATAATAAGCTTTTATTTTTACTTGTAATAAATGATAAATTAATTTTATTTTTTTAATTATTCTACCTGCAGTAAAATATTGTTTTTATAAGATACTAAAAAAAATAGAAATTACAAAAGAAATTGTTAATTTTCTTAAAAACAAATTATACAGCTTGACCCACAAATTCAAGCCTATAGCTATGTGTGATGGATTAGATATATTAACTCACAAGTGTTATACAAGATCGCTATTATCAATATATTTTTATACATGTGAAATACAAGATGGGTAAGAACGGGACTCTCGAACCCGCATTTATAAAAATTGAATAAAATTAAAACTCTTCATTAAATAGCTGTTTTTCTTTAAGTTAATATATATATTTTTTAAACTATCAATTGTTAAAGAATACTTTTTACTTAAAAATATATGGGTTAACATCCTAATCCATGAGATTTTTATGGCATTTTGATTCTAAGACTTTTTTTTATATGATGTTTTGTGGTCGTGTAGACTTTTTTACCTGACCCTGTGTATCATTACCCAGTTTTGTAAAATATAACAAATTTAAAAATCTATTTGTGATGGGCAAAAATTATTGATTTTTTTAATTGATTTTGTGTACATTTTTATTTTTTATATTTGATGATGAATTTACTAGTTGGAATCAAATGAAACCTAAAAGTCTCGGTATCCGGTTCAGGTTAATCGATATGTTTAAAATGTATTAAGATTAATAAAAGATTAACGAGTCCAAATCCTACGAGAAATTTAGATAATAGACCCTTAAACATGATTTAAACGTTAATCTAACCCAACAGTTACGGATTCATTATAAACATATAAATAGTAACAACTTTCGAAAAAAATGTACGTCATTATTACACATTTATTGCATCGAGCATAAAAAATTGAGTACTTATTTGAGCGTTAGAGCACCTTTTTGAAAGTTTTCTCCCGACCTATAACCTACAAAGAAGGAAAAATTTGACTGAAGCAGAGGAACAAGAACCGAGGAAGAGAGACTAAGCCGAACAAGTTCGTGAAGTAGAAATAGAAACGTATACCGACAACCAAAGCAAATGAGTGAATTGTTCAACAGATGAAAGTTCTCTCAGTCTCTTTTGTACGATAACAATGAACTTTTTAGTTTTCTTGATAAAAATAATAAGTTGTTATTAAATCATTATAATAATTAACAAAGAATAAATTAATTTTATAACTATTTTATTTTAATGTTATTTTGTATATGTAAATAGTTTTTATTGTAATAGTAGTTATATCGATTGCTTAATTATATTTATTATTTTTAAAATCGTAAAAAAATATAGACATATACATCTTACGCATATATTTTCACCATGAAATAAAATTAAAGTTAGTCTTAGAAAACTTGTGCGAGGCATGAATAATAATAGGTTAAAGGGGTTGATCATGGATTTGAGAATTTATATGATTGAAGTAATATTCTAAAATCCCTTATAAGTTTATTTTAGTTACATCTATAGCTTTATTTGTTAAATAAAACAATTTCAGGAGAATTATTTATAACATTATATATTCTCATGGTGTACGTATTTATTTTTCCATTCCACTCCTAAATAAATATTAATATTTAAAATGGTCACATCCACTAAAATGATTTTAAAGTATCCTATATCTTCAAATAAATATTATTCAATATTAATTAACTCACAAGTAATGACACACAATTAAGAAGGTTTGGGTAGTTATATTATCAATGAACAGTATTAATTAGGTATTTCATTTAAAAAATTTGGGGATCCCTATCCCAAGGGCTTAAATTATTTGATGATGTTTTTAAATTTTGTTCCTTAATTTTTTTGTTTTATCTCACTCTGTTCTTATGTTGCATTTACAATAATTAAAAAAATGTATATTTCTTGCTGGGTTGGTGATGTTGTTGATGGGAAATTTTCCTAAGATATGATGTTTTGTTGCATGCATGAATTGGTAGTTGAATCTTGCTTCAAAAGAGGTCAAATTGTTTTTGTAATGTTTGGGGCCATATGCTGCACGAATGAGTACTGTAATGATAGTTCCACAAAACCTTAATCCATGTTGAAATAAATAAAAACCTTGCATGATAAAATTGTTGAAATACATTTTGAGGGAGAACAAGTTTTGTTTTAACATTGGAGGGTTTATGTATGAGTGTTACAAACACGGAAATATTTATTTTTAGTATCCATTTTTTCTTATTAATTATTTATGAAAGTATGTGTTAAACTTTTACTCAAAAGCTTAAGCAATAGATAGAGAAAGAGAGGTTGAAGAAGGTCTTAGTACTTAATATTTTGAGTTAGGTGCATATCCATAAATCTCATTTTAGCTTGTTATATTGGTATTTGGTTTGTAAAAAAAAGTTGGAGTAGTTTGATGTAGTTATATGTTACCTTATACTTATACAAGTACAAGTGAAACAAAAAATAAAGAAAATTGATATAGTCTTTCGTAAATTTGAATATTAAAAAAAATGAAACTTTACTGTAAATATTTTGCTAAAATATAAATATTTAAAGATAAAAAAAATATACAATGAAAAATATAAAAGGAGAACATAAAGTTTTATCTGTAAATATTGGAATCGATGAAATGTTGGATTAAAATATTTATTTTAACATATAATTGTAATATTATCCAGTATAGACTAATGAGAGTTGGGGAGTTGAAATATCCAATTCATCCCACATATTATTATTTTGAGACATTAAGTAGCTTGCATGACTCACTTGATTGACTCAAATTATTGTATCTTTATAACAAAACGAACAATTAATTTGATATAAAAGATAAAATAATTTTAATATTCTTTTAATTTATAAATGATTGTATAAGAAATTGTTTTATTTTATAATTAAATAATATTTTATTAGTTATTATTTGAAAATATTTTTCAAAGTATTTTAAAAAAAATTAAGTCTATCTTACACATGCATTATATTAGACATTTATTTTGATGTAAATTAAACTGCATAATACACGTTAGTTTACCTTTGTTTGGATGGATGATGAAAAGTGAGAAAAAAAAAGAGAATCATAATGTAAAGTTAAAGAATTATAATTAAAAATATTAAGTTATTTGAATTAAATGAAAAAGAAAGAAACAAGATAAAAAGAGAGAAGGAGTGACTGAAAATATTGTAAGTTTGTAATTGAATGAAGTGAAAATATATGATAATTTTGTATATATTGTCAAAAAATGTTATTTATGTCATTATTTAAACATTTAAGGTTTTAGGACTTTAGGATTTTTAGAGTTTAAGAGTTTAAGATTTATGGTTTCTTTTTAGTATTAATAATTTGTTGCTTCAGCTTATATTTGACTAAGATTAGACAATTGATTTATTAATTAAAACATTATCCTCTTTTCTTTGCTTGCTTTATACATTAATATTATTAACATGATTTGCATCTTATATAATCAATTATGTATTATGTAGGTTAATGTCTCAAAAAAGTTTATGATGTTTTAAGTTTCATAATTGACCAGTAATTTTATAAAAAATTATCATTAGTAATTAACAACAATTATTTAAGAACATTATTAAGAATTCATTATGTCTAACTCTTCTTAAACGTCTTTGTTCTTTATTGAAAAGTTATGATTTACGCCTATTTTTATTATCAAAATCACGTATTCAAACTCATCAAATCACCTTTTTTTTTCTTTATATAATTACTTTACAAAAAGGAAAATAAAATTTTAATACACTTTTTTTTTATGTTGAGGATATAAAGTGTGATAATAGAGGGAGTATAATAGCTTAATTAATCTCGGTAAGAAATGTCATTGATAAGTGAATTTCAAACATAACTTAACTTTACCACAACACTAACTTAATAAGAAAATATTTACACTCACTTTTATATTATTATTTGATCATATTTTTAATTGATATGAAATCTTAAACACGCTCACTCGTGTTCACCATATCGAACATTGGAATAGAGGGGGTCCGATAGTGAGTGATATAATAAACTCAACAAACTTCACTGAGTTGTACATTAATAAACTCTTACACCATGTTAATAAATAAATTTTAAATTTAATTCAATCTCACAAAATTAATTTACAATGTAAGAATTTTATCTAACTTATATAATCATATCACTAGAAAATATAGAATATACATTAGTATTTATAAAACAATGGATAAAACAAAACATAATGACATAAATTCTAATAAAAATTATTAAATTTGATAAAGTTGTTATGTTAATTAAGTTGTCACACAATACTTTCTATATGGAACCAAGGATATATTGGAGTATTTGATCAATAGTTTGAAGTAATGTAATAAAAACTTGGAGGTGGTGCACTACTTTATTAAAGTGAAGTTGAAGATGTATAATTTAAGAGACCATAATCTTCAACAAGTATAAAGCAAAATCAATAACGTAATTTTATCATAATCTTAAAAATAAGGTTTGATGAAAAAATTAAAAGTGAAATTTAATATATATATAGAGAGAGTTAAAATATATAGAGGCACGAATTACCTTCTTTCACATGGATAATGAATTTTGGATAAATGTCTCGATTTAATTAAATAAAATAAGTATACATTTTTAACATATTCGAATTATTATCATATTTTCCAATAGTGTGTTTATATAGAAACAAATTAGAGAGTAATTTATTTTTATAGAAAATATAAAATGTTCTATAATAAAATATATTGTTTTGGTTGAAAACTTTAAAAGAAAATGAAAATATATAAATTTATAAGAGTAATTTGAACATTTACATAAACAATTTCAAATTCCAAATAAAAAGTCAGAATTTAAATTTTTTTATACTTCCTCTTCTTTCACCTCTACAGTTTTTCTTTTCATATTCTCTCATCAACTTAATAAATGTGTTACCGGTTTGATTTTGGTTGGAATATCTTTAGTTTATTTAAATTGAAATGTCAAAAATTGGTCAATGTGAATGTAAATAACTCAATATTATATTGGGATGATATTAACAAGTAATCTTACATTATTTCTCAATCAATATTAGTTAAAAAATTTGTTAACATCCATCGAGTGTTTTCTGATTGATGTCAAATACAAATTTGTTTTTTTTGGAATAATTTTTCAGTTAAGATGAACTAGATATTTTTTTTCTAACATAAATCGAGGTTGTTGTTTCAGCATTGCTTAGAATTTTCTTAATTAACAATAATAAAGTTATTTTTCAATTTTTTTTATTAAAGATGGTGAGATGTTTTTTTTTTTGGTTTTTGCTTCAAAATTTTAAAACAAACTTTTATTCCAAATTAGGTTGCGAAAATATTAGAGTAGTTAATAATGGCAATGGTTGAATTGTTAATGAAGTTACTAGTAGTAATGATGTTTGTAATGAGTATTAATTAGTAGCACTGACGTCAAAATATAGATGTAATAATACTGCTAACAATAATAATTAATTAGTAATGATAATAACGGTGATAGTTATAAATAAATTATAATAATATAATAAATATTTCTAGTGATTAGTGAATACGTTATTAGTTAAAAAAGTTATAACAATATTAGCTATAATATTGTTTAATGATGACGAAGATAATAACTAAATTTATATATGTAAGAATTGACTATTGTTTTAAATAGATAAAATGTACTGAATTTATTAATTTGAAAAAAAAGGAGAAAATGTGAAAATTTATAATACAGAGAACAGAAATTTTGTAATTTTTGAATGAAAAGATAAAAAATGAAAATGCAATGTTGGGAGGCATATTATTAAGGTTGAGAGAGAGATATTTATGAGTGATGAGAGAAGAATATTAAATGGCATAATTCTTAATTGGCACTTGGTAGTTGGCACCCACGTGCCCAGATTCTTATACATGTGCACAATGTGTACTCCTCCTTCTTCGTCACTACGACCACTCACTGCATACGTACATTCTTCTGTATATCAAATGCAGATATTTTAATTCAAATATTAAATTTAAGTTTTAGATGTTAATTTTTTTTTATTCAAATGTGCAAAATCATTTCTGAACTTTTCAGATTCAAGTTGTTAATTCTAATGTCCAAAAATTTACAATTATATATATGTTTTTATTAGTAGATTGATACTAAATTAATTTTTAGATTTGATAAAACTGTAACAATATTACCGTTTTGGATTAAATTTCAACTCTATTTTTTTTATTTGAGTGAAAATTTCTTAATTTGAGTAAAAATATTGCTGAAAGTAAAGACTAAGTTTATTTTCTAGTTTTACTTAAGTGAAAATTATTAGTTTGAGTGGAAATATAAAAAAAATCAAGTTTAAACAGTCCAAATATCATCATTTAATCTCAATTTATCCTTAATCATTCAATATATATATATTCACTTCAAACTCAAACTATAGAAAATTACTTATCTAAATCATATTCAAAATTCTACACTTTAATATGTATAATCTAGTTATTATATTTACAAAACTATCATATTCAAAACATTTTAAACAATTTTCTATTAGTCAATTTGTTTAAAAAAATATATAGTTTTTCATATAAATCAAGATATATTAAGATTTTATAAAAAACATAAATAAATTTCTTTACGTAATTTATTGCTCTAAAAAAAAGTTTTCAACTCAAACAAGAAAGCCACTAAAAATTTAAATATTTAAAATAAAATATTCAAACAAATATTTGAAATAAAATAAAATTGATAAATAAAAAATCTTAAGAGTAATTATGAACTTCTGTTATTTGCACAAATAGTTCAAAATGATTATTAACAAAAGAAAGAGAATTTAAAAAAAAAAGAGAAAGAGAATGAGGAAGAGTAAGAGAGAAAAAAAAAAAAGAGAATGGCGAGATGGGTGACAATGTGGGATGACTCGCCCTGTGGTCTGTAAAATGTGGTTTGAGTTAGCTCGTCCTGTGTGAGGACTACAAACTCATTTCAATGACTCGTCTTGCATAAAAGGTAACATGTGGATACGCGAGCTAGCCTGTATAAGAAAACTATTTTTTAAAATTAAAATTTCATTATTATAAAAAAACATACTTCTGCTGTTGGAAAATTAAAATTTCGTTCGTGTTTTAATTCATTCAATTAAGATAAAAAAATAATTAAATTTTCATTTTGCATATATTTTCCCTTTATATATATGTCAATGTATGAGAGTATCTTATCAAAGTTTTGTTACAAAATATTTTAATGAAATATCTTCTTTGTATTATTTTTTATTAAGAAATTTTAAATGTAAAACTTTACTTAAAACTAAATCCACTCTTATTTTTAATATTAACTTTTTTAGATGATTAAAATAAAACATACTTTTTTAGTAAATTATTATTTTTAAATAAAATAAAATAAAGGTTAGATTAGAATAATAATGTGTGAGTGAAATATGATTTTTTTTTTTAAATTCTATCTAAGGTGGATCTTGAGGTACAATTCCTTGAAATAAAGTATCTAAAACCGTACATTTAACATGTTAATTAAGAATGTAAACTCTAACTTAGGTGTTGATGCCCATTCCAAGAAAGGTTCATTAAAAATATTTAAAAAGGAAAGAAATATTTATAGAGGGAAAAAAGTAAATGAATAGAATGAAATACAGATTAAAACCAAAACTCAAAGATCTCTAAAGAAAATCCTTAAACCAATGGATTGATCTAAAATGTGTAGCCCATCCATGAAACTTTCACTAAAAAACAAGAAAAAAGAAAGGATGTAAGAGAAACCAATATCTATAAAAAAATAAACATAGGGTCATGGGTTCTTACTAATAAAAATCAAGTAACAGAGAAAAATCGTAATTAATTTTGAAATATTGAAAGTCCTAACAAAAGATAAATTTGTTAATGATGAGATAAGATAAGATAATATTCTCATGGTAAGATACAATAAAATCCTTATAAAATAATTACAATATTATAGCATCATAAAAGATAAAAATCATTTAATATGTTTCCATGAAAGTTATTGATAAATTTGTCCTTGAATTTTAGCATTAAATATTTTGTCAAATTCACTCTTAAAATTAAAGGTATCATCAAAATATTATGCCAAAATGATATTGAAAAACAATTTCATCAATTTCGTTGCTAACTTTTGACATACAGCTTAAATTAACGTAATCTCACAAAGAAACTTATTAATTTGATCCTTTGTATGTGGATCGATTTTAACCCATTTTTAAAATAAGATTTTTTTTTATTAATTCGTTCAATGAATGAGTTGAAAAAACTTCAAGGTCTACTTAAGTGAGCTAAAGTTAAAGTGAAAGAAGATTTTACCCATATAACACTAAAATAAAATTTAAGTAAAAATAAAAAAAGTAAATACAACTATCATCTTTAAAGTTTTGTCTTCAAAATACAATATATTATTTTTTTATAAAAATTAATAAATTATATACTGATTATATATACAAATTATATTTTAATATATATATATATATATATATAACATTTATAGTTTCATATTATATAACAAATTAATATTAATTTTCATATTATAATAAAAAAATATTAATTTTAATTTTAATTTTAATTATTAATACATATTTTTATTAATATTTAATTTTAATTTATTTTAATTCTAATATATATTTCTAAATTCTTTTATAATTTTTTTAAAAAATTATTATATTGATCAAATTTGTAAACTTACATTTTAAAAAAATTAAAAAATCTTTCACAATCATCACATCACTTACCAACTTCATTAAATTATCCTCACAAATCTATTCTAACATACCCCATCCAAACAACCTCAATTTCCTCTCAAATCGCTCTAAATCCACTTCCTTAAATCTTATTCCCAATCCAAACATAGTCAAAAGATTTTGAATTGGAAGTGTTCACTGTTACATATATTGACTCAACTCATTGGATATACTATTTTAAAATTCTAGGTAAGAAGGCTTGTAAATCACGCTCTTTTATTCAAGGTCTTGCTTTTTCATAGTTTGTAAGATTTTGTTTATTGTCTGATATTTGATTTGGATATTGGAGATATTTTTTATTTTATTTTTAAACCCCTTTGGAGTACTAATTCTTATGTTCTTGGTACTTTTATAAAGAATTACTTTAATAAATTCTGGTAATTTATTGGTATATTTATTTTGTAGATATTCTTTAAAGAAATGTATAAAATTCACATAAAGAATTAATTGTTGTTGCTTGATTTCCTTTAATTTGACCCCGTCAAAGATACTATCTTGTTTTAAAAAGAATATTTAAATAGGAAAGAAATCGGTTTGAAACAAGAAAGTGTGAATTTTGTATAAAAGTGATTATGAAATGATATATTGTTATTAGAAGTGTTTGAAAAAGAAGTAGGTAGAATCGGAAGGAAGAAAAAAAAGAGGGAAAAAATGAATGAGGAGTAATGTAGGTAGAATTGCATTGAATATTATTACATCACCTCAGTTGCTAAAGTACTTGCAGTTGTAGACGTAGGATAAGGAAAGTTGCCAAGTTGTTTGTGCCTGAGTCAAAATTAATACCAAACGCCCCCAACCAAATTTGTGAATGTTAACGTTAGCGTGGAAAAGAGAAAGAGAAAGAGAAAGAAAAAGAAAAAGCAAGACACGTTCTCATATTTTGCATTCTCTCTTGCGGCTAAAGCAAACCCAAACAGTAATAACACCACCAAAGAAAACCAGTGCCGTGTGCTTTGGGTTCCTCCTCCTCACTCATGTGACTCACAGGATCTGCTAAAATGTTAATTTTCTTCTCCCTCATTCATACCGTAACTAAATTCAATCAAACCCTCCTTTTATATATTTACATTGTATTTTTATTTCGTGTCTTTATGCTTAGGTAACTATATTATTATTATATGATATGGATACGTTTTATTTATTTATTATATGATGATGACTATGGCTATGGCTATGGCCTCCTTTTCTTCGTCTCTAGCCTGATCCCGATAAAATTGAGACATGTATTATTGTTTATATGATAAGATTTGAAATCATATGAAACCCACTTCGTGAATCCAATCAACTGTATTAAATTGTGGCTCAACTGTGAAAATTTGATTTTGGCACAGAACGTTTTCTTCAAGCTGCATCAATTGAGGTATTCTTCATCCTTGGATTCGCTTTTGGTGCCAGGGAGTCAGAGCTGCAAGGAAAGGGGAGGTGCTGGGATGAAAGCTGAATTTTGTGGTATGAGCGCTTTTCTCACTCTTTTTGGAATCAATTGATCTGTTTTCTTTGTTATTGGGGTGGGTGGGTTGAGATCAGGGAAGAGGAAAGATAAAATTGAATCTTTGGTATTTTTCTTTTAACAAAAAAGATGTCCAAAAAGATGGGCCAGGAGAGAATAGGTTCTAAAAAGAGACAAGGTGACATCAAAAGATCAAAACCCAGATGTAGAAATAACAAGTAAGAATTGATTCGAACCTTCTCTAACATGGCATAAAAAAGTATCCAATGATTCACCTTTATCCTGCAACAATACCAGTGGATATATAAATGCATTGTCTTTCTGATATTTGTTTGATACCAGCTTTAACAGACTGTTGATTGCTTGTCACAGTTAGTAATGCGTGATTCATGGCTATAATAATGAATTTACTGTTATAATTGTGAGTTTATTACTAGTCTCCTGTGTGTGTTTACTTGCTGAGAATATATTGTACTGTTGTTAATTTGCAGGGAAT
Source organism: Phaseolus vulgaris (assembly GCF_051622355.1). Taxonomy (NCBI): domain Eukaryota; kingdom Viridiplantae; phylum Streptophyta; class Magnoliopsida; order Fabales; family Fabaceae; genus Phaseolus; species Phaseolus vulgaris. Next base: position 41,375,038 of record NC_143499.1, read on the forward strand.
GGCAACTCTAGTTGAACCTCCGAACAGAATTAAGCCAAAGGGAAAGCATTATTATACAATATGGCAAACATTGTTTGAGATTGATACGAAGTACGTTCCAATCAAGCCTATTGGCCGAGGAGCATATGGCGTGGTGTGCTCTTCCATCAACAGGGAGACCAATGAGAGAGTTGCAATTAAGAAGATTGGTAATATATTTGAGAATTCTATTGATGCTCTGAGAACTTTAAGGGAACTGAAGCTGCTCAGACATATTCGGCATGAGAATGTCATTGCTTTGAAAGATGTTATGATGCCAATCCAGAGGACAAGTTTTAAGGATGTGTACTTGGTCTACGAACTCATGGATACCGATCTTCACCAAATTATTAAGTCCTCGCAGCCACTTTCCAATGATCATTGCAAATATTTCTTGTTTCAGGTACTAACCAGTTTCTCATGGTGTTTTTTCCATTCCTTCAGCTCTTCCTTCTACTTTCTAAACCTGTGGTTGTCAATTCTTTTTGGATTTGCAGAAATGCGTGAATTATTCATTTGAAGGAGATTTGGTTGGGGTTTGAAGTATAATTTCAAAATGCACTCTTTCAGTGTTTAATTGACATTGTCATGCATCGAAGTGAATTCCCCGTTTTCAGTTATTAACATACAACATAAGTGAATTAACTATTAAATATCCTCTTTCGTGCATTCTTATACAATATCATGAGGTTGTTTTAGAGGAGTTGGGACAATTTGAGTTGTGGCTTTACATTTCCTAGTTTGAATGAAGGTTGCCTGAGGCAAAGAATTTAGTGTTTCAATGCCATAATTTTTCAGGTAAGAAAGGGGGGTTTCTGTAATTTTCTTCTTCTGGCTAGATATTAGCATGGCATTTTAATCCCACCAAGTAATTTTGTTAAGTTAGATGATTAGATCATCGATATTTTATTGGTATGTCCTTTTCTTTAGTAATTGATGAACGTGGTTATGGCTCTCTACCTTTTTTTTGTGTCTTCTATGTTCGATCGTGTCCTATCGTGAAAGTCATTGGCCCGAATTGGGAAATTGATGTGACCTTAACATTGTTTGATTGAATGATTAAGCTTCTTAAGAAAAGAACCCATTATTGATTATACTTGTAACCCATCTTCTGCACATTTTTTTTTCACGAGTTCTGCTGTAGAATGTTTAGCAGCATTGACAATTAGAAACAGTTAACGGATTCTCTGTGAATTTATAATCTTTGCACATTTTAACTATTCTTGTGATTGATACTGACCATGAACTCTTACTTCAGCTTCTTCGAGGTCTTAAATACCTTCATTCAGCAAATATTCTTCACCGGGATTTGAAGCCTGGGAATCTGCTCATAAATGCCAATTGTGATTTGAAGATATGTGACTTTGGGCTTGCACGAACTAATGGAGTTGATGGTCAGTTTATGACAGAATATGTTGTCACTCGTTGGTATCGCGCACCGGAGCTCTTGCTATGCTGTGACAACTACGGGACCTCTATTGATGTCTGGTCAGTAGGGTGCATCTTTGCTGAGATTCTTGGTAGAAAGCCAATCTTCCCTGGCACTGAGTGTCTCAACCAACTGAAACTAATTATTAGTGTTCTTGGAAGCCAGCATGAATCTCATATTGAGTTTATTGATAACGCAAAAGCCAGGAGGTTTATCAAATCACTGCCCTATACAAGGGGGAGACACTTCTCTCAGCTGTATCCACAAGCAGATCCATTAGCCATAGACTTGTTGCAAAAGATGCTTGTATTTGATCCAACCAAGAGAATTACTGTCTTAGAAGCACTCCAACACCCTTATATGTCTGGCCTATATGATCCAAGGTGCAACCCTCCTGCTCAGGTTCCCATCAGTCTTGACATAGATGAACACTGGGGAGAACAGATGATTAGGGAAATGATGTGGAATGAGATGCTACATTATCACCCTGAAGCTGTTTCTGCCAATGCATAGATTGTTAATCCTTCCAAGGCTTTCTTTTCTAGCCTTGTTACCTGTCTCTAGTAGTAGTTCTGTTTTTTTTTTCACCCAGACAAACTGTAATCTTAAAGGACTTATAACTGCCAAATTTTGTACTTTGCATGACATTGCTTTGCTACTTTTTTAATTGGCGTCTCCACAAGGATAATGGCGTCTCGTAATGACTTAACTTGTATATAGCCATGCATACCGTTTTGGTGTTTCGGCTAAACCCCTTTTGAACTATGTTGTTCATCAGTTGTTTTCGTAAATTTAACAGAAAAGAGTTAAGTAATTTGTGCTTTCGAATGTATCCATGGTTATGGGATGATGCTTTCCGTAAATAACACGGCAATTCTCTCTAACTTGAATGTGGACCACTGCATGGTTTTCATTCTCGGGATTAAGAATTTTCAGTGAGTTAATAAGATGTAATAATTAAGTACTCATTCAACGAGATCTTTTAATATGAGAGCTTATTCATACCCTCAGTTATTCCCTTCTTGAAATATATTGAAAAAGAGAGTCATATATGACTTCTACATCAAAATGAAAGTTATAAAACAAAATGAATCAAATATTTTCATGAATTTTATTTGATCTGTAATAATATTTTGAAGTAGAAGCAGTATAAAGTTTGTTAAATAAGTAAAGACCTCAGATGTGGATACCTACCTTTTCTAGGAAGTGTTGCTATCATATTAACCATTAATTTGGTTACTGAGTTGATAACCATTAGAGAGTGTCTTGATGAACTGAGATGGGAATACCATTTGTATTCTCTTCTGATGTGTGAATGAATATCAAATCACAACCTTTTATCAAAGAAAAATAAATTCATACTCAACATTAGTATAAATCTAGAAGAAAAAGTGAAATTAGCAGCCTTTCCCTCTTAAAAATGCTAATATACGTTGGAAGTCTTTATAGTAGCTCATGGTAGTAAAATGAGATAAAAAGAACTCAATTTGGTGGAGGGATCTTAGAAAAACGGGTGAAGTAACAAGCCATGGGAAATGGTTTGAAAACATGGTGCATAGAAAGGTAGGGAATGAGGAGAAGACTGTGTTTTGGTCTCATACTGGCTTGGGGACATAATTTAAAGACAACATACAATAGGTTGTTCTTGGTCTCAGATTAGAAATTAGAGATGGTGAGTAGGTGACAACTGGACATGGGGTTTAACATGGAGCAGGGAATTGTTTGAGTGGGAAAATAATATCTACACTTTATGCTTAATCAGATCCAACAACAAAACATTGCAAAAGGGAAATTATCCAAACACCAGAGATTTTTGTTTTCTCTTTCTGCAAACAGTTGCATGAATCTGCATAACGTGTTATTTTCCCATGTTCTATCGCCTATAATATTTGGCAAATATCTTATAAGTGGGGGAATATTTCTGGGGCTTTACCTTGCAATTCGAGAATGCATTTGTGTGAATATTTTTCTAGACAAAACAATTTTAAGAAAACAGAATGGGATTTTCAATTTCATTTTGTTAGGGTTATTTTCACCAACAAAATTCAACAACAATAGTCTTTATTCCACTTTGATTCGCATATAACTTTCACATTCCATTGGCACCACAATTTCCACTTATCGAAAGAGGTTTTTTTGTGTCCATATTGGATTTGAAGATCCAACTCACTCTCCAACATGTGTTCTACAACTTCGATTTTGACACCGAAAACACTTTTCTAATTGTCTTAGTCCTTGACTGAAGTCACACAAACTTAGGTTTTCTCACTTTTCTTTGAGTTTTTATCGGCCAAAATGTTGTTATTTTTCAATTTGTTTGACTTAAATGTGATGTTGTTATGTCATGTTTTGAAACTATTTTATATTTTATTTTGTAATTCAATGCTTAATGCACTTTGTATTTAAATTTTAAGTTTTTTATTTGATTTTAGTTTAATTTAACAAACACTTAAAGTGCATTTGAAGTATATTGAAAGAAAATTAATTATATTTTTGCAAGTATGGGGAATCACGTATAACATGCTGAGTTTTGCAATATAATTTAAGTTATAATTTAAGATACAAGCTATGCGAGCGATTTTAGGGCCATAACTTTGTCCCAACTTAACTCTAGATGATATTACTCATATTTTAAGATATATTTTCTATTAAAGAGTATGTATTTATAATAAATTAACAAAAGTTTAAAATCTTCATCTTTTAATTCTATTAAAAAAAGGTTACATAGGTTTCCTAGTTCAAAAAACAAAATAAATAACATTCTTGTTGCAGGTTACGTGTAGACTAAGCTAACTCATTCAAATATTAAGATGATATAAAGTTGAGTTAATGAATATTTATTTATATGCACATTATAACACTTTATTTGGACATATTGGTACTGTTAGTTTTGTTCTGTATAGTTAATGTTGTTGTTATAGTGAGATTATTGTATTTTGTATGGAATATGGGAGAGAATGTGTATAGTTTTTGAGTGTGTGATATGATGAATATGCAGAAGCAGTTGGTAGTTGCTTTGAGGAGTGGAGCAGAAAAGCAGTGAGTGAAAAAGGAGAAGTGAGTTGCACCCCAATACTCAGATACAGCACACTGCTGACTACTTAAAGTAACACAATGAGGATGCCATTCATAGGGTGGAGCTACCTCTGGGTCTGCTCACATTTTTTAAGATTCTACTTTCTTTTAAGGAACCATCTAAAACTTCATTCACTTAAATAAAGTTTTCATGGATTTCATTTTATCCAACTCTTATGATTAAATTAAGATTAATCATCATATTTTAGATATTATTTGTTTTTTTTTTAATATCTAATGTTAAAGGTGTTTGATTGAGTAAATAGTTACAAAATGAAGACGTTACAACACTACAAGAAAATCATTAAATATAAACCAATTTTTAGTTTCTAAATTTAGTCTCTAAGACTTTGGTTACTAATTAGGTGTCAATTTAAAAACTATTTAACAATAAAAAAAATAATTTAGAAATCAATTTTTGTTTTAGTTTCTAAAATGGTTTCTAATTTAGTTACTATTGCAACTAATTATTTTGATATCTAAAAATTGGTTTCTACTTCATGATTTCCTAGTGTAAACATATAAATTTACATATATTAAACAAAAAGAACCACATGATATGTACATAGTCAACAACTAAAAAACCAATTGAAAACTAAAAATTTAACCACAAGTTGGAAATGTTTTAAGTTAGTTTATTGAATTATAAGTATTTGATAAAAATATTTACTAAACTTATAAATGTAAAATAGCAATATGACTATAAATTAGAAAATTTAATTTGTTTGTAAGGACAAATACTTAAGTAGATAGCATATTGTATATTTTGATTAATATAATAATTAAAATATCTTGAAGTATTATTTTAAAATAGTATAATATTAATTATTAAAATAAATCATATAAGAGAAAATAAAATCCTAGCTTATGTAAAACAAAGGAAATACATTTTTTAATAAATGTTTTAACGATAAATAAAATAATACATAATCTAGAATTAGAAGGTAGTTTAAAAAAACACTTTTAAAACAACGTCTGAGAAAACATTACAAGAAAAACTACAAACTACTAAATATATTCGCTTGTCAACAAATTTTTAACTGATAAAAGCTAAAATTAAGTATTAATCAAGAGAGTTCCTGGAGTTAAATAAAAAATGATTGACCACTAATTAATATTATTATTGCCTATTTACAAAATCATTATAAAGTTCATCGATTCTAGTGACATGTTAAGTTGTTAATTATGCAAACATTATATAATAGTTAGATGAAAGGCATGTTTGTTTTACATATATGAAGAAATTATTTTCGCAATATGCATACGTAGTTGTAATGTAGAAGAGTGATTATTTAAAACTAATGGGTATATATAGTAAATTCTGATTACGTATGATTCCATCCAACTTTAAATCAAACAGATATTTAATATTATTTTAGTTGTAATAACTCGTGATTTTTGAATAAATAGATAAATAAATAACTATCACGATTTTTACTAAGAAGTAATTTATAAGAACTATACTTAGTTCTTATCATAATAACTAACATAAAATAAATATCATTTGGTCAAAAAAGAGGAACTAAAGCAGCAGCCATCTAATTTTTGTTAATAAAATTATAACATTTTGTAGATAACTGAAACAATGAAGATGAGTTAGTCAAAGTAAAAACGAAATAGCAGCCATTTTAGTTTTTCCTTGGAGAAGACTAAAATTTATATATATATTCTCTCCCACGTGGAAAGCATTTGTACATTTTTCTGAAGCAGAAGGAGTCACATTCAATATTGGGTATGGTGATGTCATTGACTTAAGTGATAAGGTTTATGCTTATAGTTGTTACATGCATGAATGTGTATGTTAACTTGAACCTTCCCAGAAACAATACATAAAGATGAAAAATCAGTGACCCTACTCAAGTAGGTTAAGAAAAAGGTTGTTTTCTGCATTCATACTCAGAGACATTTGGATGTTCTAGCAACGTAGAGAGACAAACACTCAGAATTTAGCTCACAAATGGCTCTCCATTTCAATCTTGCAAACTTTTTAGGAAATCACTAAAATGGGATGTATTTTATGGAAATTACAAAGTTGAGACTTTTCTTAATAACTTGTTTCAACGTGATATATTTTTTACACAATTTTATTTTGATGTATCAAAAATTGGTGTCATTTTAACACAAATTTAATTTTAATATGTAAAAAATATATCGTGGACGGTTATGTATCAATCGGTTAAATATTATAGCTAATCGAGTCTTGTACGGACGTGCAGGCCGATCGACATACTAAAATCATTAACGCGCAAATTAAAGTCAGTAAAACTAAACTGTCATTAAGAACTAGGTAATACACTTCTAAGTGTGATTCACTCCACTAGTCCGACCTAATAAGGTAAGTCCATTAAAATAATATAAATAACGCATATTCTAAGAATAAGGTACATCATTATCACTGTACACCTCCGAGTGTCGAATCCTCTTTTTACTGACTTGAGCGTCGGAGTATCTTCTGCAGGTACTTCCATTCGGCATTCACCTGAGAATGAGAGACCGAGACACGAAGAAGTAGCGTGACGAAAAAGATCACAGTGGAGCTCTAGCAACCTACCCAAAAGAAGACGAAGTCATTCAATAGTTCTTTAGATCTCATCTCCTAATAAGAACATATCTTTTTTATACAATTTCACCTTGTGCCAATACAATTTTATTTGATGTGTAAAAGATTATATTTTTTAAGACGACTTTATCTTAATGTATCAAACACAACTTCATCTTAAAATATTGTGTTATTTTAACACGACTTTATACTTGATGTCTTGATGTATAAGAAATTGACGGTGTCATATTGGCACGAAGTACGCCCAACTTCACAATTTGGAGAAAATGCATTCCATATGTGATTTCGTACAAATTTTACACGTAAAATGACCCTGAATCTTGCATGATCTTTCTTTGTCTTAGCTGCATCAAGTAATAGCTGGAATGTGTATATATGTATATTATTGATTCATTGGAAAACGTAGTGTAAACCCCCTCTTAAGAAAAGTTGTAAGAAATAGTTGGGTTGGCATGGCCACCCACTGGATTTTGGTCGAAACCTTTTTATTTCTTTTCCAACAACTCATAACTGGAACCATGTGCTTACAGTAGAATAAGTAAATGAAATATAAATGTTTTTCAGTGGTCAAAAGCTGGATGTTGAAAAAAGCATCGATCACCTTCGGTAAATTAAATACTCCACTACCTCTGCTACATCATGTGACAATAATTGATTTTAAATTATTTTTCTAGTGTATATACCTCAAATCAAACGCAAACAATAATTAATCTGGTTTTGGTCTGCTTAATTAAATTAATCTTATAATACCAATGCTGTGTTTTCAAGACATCTTTGTTTTGGTGGATATAATTATAATACAACTAGTGACAGATAGATTTAAGCCCAAACCATCTGCAAGCCACATATCTATACTATATAATACTGCACCGTCAAATACTCTAAAACAATGTGCTAGTTTCATCTAACTCATTATTTGATTCCTTTTTATGTACTTGAACTGTTTATATAAATTTTACAGAAACTCCAAATGCTTGGGTCATGGAATAAACAATAATCAGAAACTGAAATTTGTGTATAATAGTTTGAGTTTACAGTAAGAGGTCAATTGCAGCTCACTCAAACACCATAGACATATAATAATAGTAACAGAGAGGAGGAGCACCAAGAAAAAAAAATGTAGATTTTTTATTAAAGTAAAGAAGTGCAACTACCATTCATTGATGACCTAAGATTCCACCCCCACCATCCATTGATAAATAAATATTTGAAATAGGTGGTCCATCATCTACATTGCAGTTACCACTTGCAAAATGGCAACTTACAAATATAAATTCAGTAGATTATGATGTACTTGTTTTGAAAAAGTTTTACAAAAATATCTTTAGACTGTGAATAGAAATTAAAGTGTAAACAAACATAAAATAAATCTGCGCGTGCACATGAACAGAAGCAGTGACCATGGTGGCCCTGAGTGACCTTTTCCCAGTACTTTCCCCCTTTCCCTGTTTTTTACCTTCTTTTATTTCTGACTTTTTAATTCTGCAGTACACTCCAAAAAACAAAAAGCCATTGTCAAAAATTTCTGCTTTTTTTTTTTTATTCTCTTTCATTATTACAATGGGTAATTATTTTCTATAAATTCAGCCCCTCAATCTCTTCAAAACCTCTTCCTCTTCTTCTCTTCTTATCCTCCTCCTCAAAACTGGTCAAAATCTATCCAATCCCTTCTTCTTCATCTTCATATTCCTTCTTATCATCATCTTCTTTGTTGCCTCTAGAATTGAAAACTTCAGTCTTTCACACCCTTTTCCAACCTCTAGATTTTTCTCCCCTCTATAATTATCTCAACCACACACATCATCAACCACAAATCTTGTTCTTGTTCCTCCCAAAACCTAATTCGTCTCTCTTGCACAGACTGATTTCGATTGTTGTTAATCTGTTCATACTCCCTACAGATGTTATGATGAATGATTGAGAGACAACGCCAATGTCTTCTCCAGTAATCAGCGAGATTCTCCTCTCTGGCTTCACCATAAACTCTTCTCTAAGACGCAGGACACACTTGGTTCAATCTTTCTCAGTTGTTTTCCTCCACTGGTTCTACGTTTTCTCATGAACTAAATCAACCTCTTACTCGTTCAAAAATAATAACATATTTCTTTCCACACAACAACATAGTACCCGTGTTTTTATTTTCCCGTTGGATCAATACATAACATTCAATCATTAAACCTAGCTAGAAAATTAGATTTATCAATCAATTATTGCACAAATAGCACGCATGGCTTCTCCCGGCGGAGCCTGTTCATCCGGATCCAGTTCTCTTCAAAACTCAGGGTCCGAGGGAGACCGAGGCATGGTGGATCAGAGGAAGAGGAAGAGAATGCAGTCGAACAGGGAATCGGCACGCAGATCGAGGATGAGGAAACAGCAGCACCTGGAAGGTTTGAGTGGCCAATTGGATGAGCTGAAAAAGGAGAACAACGAGATGAACAGGAACATAGGCATGACGACGCAGGTGTACCTGAAAGTGGAAGCAGAGAACGCGATTCTGAGGGCGCAGATGGCTGAACTCAGCAACAGATTGAACTCTCTGAACGAAATCATCAGTTTCATAAACTCCACGAACTACTTGGTGTGGGATGAGGCACAGGAGACTCAGATGTTCAATGATTGTGGCTTCATGGATGCTTGGAATGGAATGCCCCTCAATCAACCAATCATGGCTTCCGCTGACAATGACATCTTGATGATGTATTGATTGCTCAATTTTCTCAAAGGTGAATCCTTCGTGGAGTTCATCCATTGTAACACCACATTGTCGTCTTTGCTTGTCTCTCATGTTAATTTCTCCTCTTTCTTTTTCTTTTTCTTTTTCCTGTAATCTTCCATTGTTTTCTCAGTTTATGTTCTTTAAGGTTGTTTGTAATTCAAGCGGGGTTTTCTTTTTCTTCTCCAAAAACTAAAAAAATGGACCTTTTAATTTCCATGTACACGTGATTTTCAGTAATTTCCTCTCATTAATCAAATGCCCAACTTTATAATATGTTTCTGTCATGTTCATGAAAAAAATTGTTTGATTAATGGGTTAAACAGCAATAAAAAAGAATCCAATAATTTACATGTTAACATATTTTAAAAGATGTATTTACATCAACTATGATTTATGTAAATAAATTTAAACTAATATAAATTTTTGTATATATATAATATGAAAGAAATTTTCAATCTAAAAATAAATTAAAAAAAAAATCTAATAAAAAATATTAAAAGGTTAGTGTGAATGTTAAAGGTATTTAGTTATGATATCTCTTGAAGTGTAATTCTTACAAAAATATACCTTTCTTTTGTAGTGTGTTATTTATTATAGCCTGATAAGATGGTGCCGCATTTTATTGGTAGCTATCTCGAAAATAAGCACTTCATTTGACTAATAACGTTTTCATGAGAAGCTAAGTTCGTTTATAAATTTGAGATTATCAAAATAATTAAGAAAGTGTTTTTTTTTGGAGCATACAAATTAAGGAATTTAAAAGAACAAGATGAAGGGGTTCGCATTAACTTGGATGTTGACAGATTGTGTTTAATAATATTATTGTGAAATGATGAGCATGTAAGAGAGATGAGGTTAACAAAAGTTTAAAGTGGGTGGATAGTTGATGTTTTTAACTTAGAAAAGGATACACTTTGTTTAATATATATGATATCATGATTGAACCATTTCCCAAAATCCAAGAGTTAATTTGTGCTTAGGAATATAATACTTGCATTATTGGTTGTGCATGATTTCATTGTTGAACAAAATATTTGGGGAACATATATAATTAGATAGTTCATCATCCTAGAAAAATGAAAAGTGGAATATATGGAATATTCCTTCTCTTGAAACTATTAAAAAATTTGGTTCTTTAAAGAAGAGGAGGAGAGAGAGAAAAGGAACCAGAAAAAAAAAAGTGAATATTATTCATTATAATTTCAATAAATAGATAATAGATATTATATATAATATAAAGATAAAATTAGATAACCGACTCAATATGGGTATCACGCATTCCCTTAACAGTCTTTCTTAAATTTAAGGGAGACGATTCAAGCACCCTAAGTTTATGTTTAAAGGTTTGAAAAGAAGTGTAAGAGATGAGTTTGGTTAAAATGTCTGCTAATTGAAATTGAGCTGGTAAGTGAAGAATAGTGAGATGTTTATCGTGTACATAGTTCTGAACAAAGTGTAAATCAAGTTGGAAGTGTTTTGAACGTGAATGTATTATGGGATTGTCAAGAAGTTGAACCGCTTTCATATTGTCTGAGTGAATCAGTGGTGTGGAAGAGGAAATGTGAAGCTCTTGTAGCAAAGAAGTGATCCAAATAATGTCAGCAAGAGCAGTGACAACACTCGTATTATGTTTTCGTACTACCTTTGAGAAACAACTTTTTGTTTCTTATAAGCCCATGAAACAAGATTTCATCCAACAAAGATGCAATAACCTGTAGTTGACTTTCGATCATCCAAGTCACTAGCCCAATCAGAGTCGTTGAAACCAACAATAGAGTAATTTGGAGAAGAGTAAAGACGAAGACCATGAGTTGCAGTGCTAGCCAAATAATGAAGAATTCTCTTAACAACCTTCCAATGTGTCAACTGTTGTTTGTGCATGTATTGACAGACCTTGTTGACGGAGAAGGAAAGTTCAGACCTGAGGGTAACATATTGTAGAGCCCCAACGATAGAGTGATAGAGAGTAGGATCATCTATAGAGTATGAATCATCAACAATAAGACGCACAGAAGAAATCATGGGAGTGGGTTGTGGCTTGGAGGTGACCATGTTGGTACGCCGAAGAAGATCTTGAATATATTTGGTCCGAGATAGATGAATGATTATCGTTAAGCCAAGTGACCTCAACTCCTAAAAAATAATGTAGGGGTTTGAGATCCTTAAGAGCAAAATTAGTGCTTAAGTCTTTAATAAAACTCTGCACTAAAAGTTGTGAGCTACCGATGACTAAAATATCATCAACATAAATCAAGATAAAAAGAGTTTCAGTTGCATTGAAACGTGTAAACAAAGAGTGATCACTTTTAGAAAAAGAAAACCCCATTTAAGAAAGACTGTTGGAAGGTTTTTGAAACCATGACCAAGGAGTCTGCTTAAGACCATAGATAGATTTGTTTAGACGACATATAAGAGAGGGATTTGAGTTAATAAAATCTAGAGGTTGTTGTATATATATAGGAGAATCCAGATCACCATGAAGAAAATCATTGTTAATATCTATTTGGTGTATAGGCCAGCGGGAAGATAGCGTAATGGTAAGCACAATAGGGATGGTAGTTGGTTTGATAATAGGGCTAAAAATCTCTATAAAATCTTCGCTTTCCCTTTGATGAAAACCTTTAGCTACTAAACATGTCTTGTATCTCTCAAGAGAGTCATCTTCCGTTTGAAGACCCACTTGCATCCAACGAGATTTGCTCCAGATGGTAGAAAGGTTAAAGACCAGGTATTGTTATGCAAAAGCACGTCATACTCAGCTTGCATTGCATGAAGCCAAAGAGGATGAGTCATAACTTGTCTATATGTGGAAGGTTATGAAGAGGAAATGGTTTGGGTAGAGGCAGAGGCAAAAGAAGGAGAAAAGGAAAAAGACATTGTGGAAAAAAAAAAGGTTTTTGATCATGATGGGGTTATTTTTTTTGCTTTTTACCAAAATGGGGTCCGTTTAAAAAAAATTATAAATTTAGGCAAGTCATGCCAATTCAGCACGACTTCATATGCACAAATCGTCCCAATTAGACACGACTCTGTCATGTCATACTGAAGTCGTGTCAACTTAGCATGACTTCTGCTGCCACATCATAATTTTTTTTTAAATTTTATTGTTTATATATTGGGGTAGTAAGTTATGTAATGTTAAAAATTAATTTGATACAAAATTATCTAAGAGTGTTAGTTTTAAGGAACAAAAAATTGGATAATTGTGTATGGATCATGTTTGATGGTAATGTAATACAATAACTTGATTATTTGATTAATTAAAAATGAAGAAAATTGATATTGAATTTGGAAATAAATAGATAAATGAAAATTTATTGTATTTGGAAAATAAATAGAGAATTATTGTTGTGAATTTGCAAAATAAATAGCTTGAGAAGTAATGATTTTACAAAACACGTAATGATGAGAAATAATTAATTAGAATTAAACAAATTAGTGAGATTCATTACACGATATAAAATAAAAATATAAAGTTGAACTAAAAGTAAATTATTTATGGGAAGACGTGCCACAATGTGGTCTTCATATTTGTCGTCGAGGTCTTCGTGGAAGAGGATCATCAACGACATGTTCATCATCGTTGTTATTGGCTTCATTATGAGATGCTGGTGAGGGCATTGTGGGTCGATAGTGCACGAATGATGTTGGATTATATGCAGAAAGAGGGGTGAATGCCAAAGTTCCAAATATATTTGGTGGAGTGGAAAAAGTACCCGAAGGAGAATGTTCATTTTCTTTATCTATGTATTTATTCATAACACTCTTAGAACATTCATTTTCTTTATCTATGTATTTATTCATTCAATTTAAACATGATCCATACACGATTATCCAATTTTTTGTTTCTTAAAACTAACACTCTTAGAAAATTATGTATCAAATTAATTTTTAACATTACATAACTTACTACCCAATATATAAATAATAAAATTAAAAAAAAATTATGACGTGTTAGAAGTCGTGCCAAGTTGACACGACTTCAGTATGACATGACAGAGTTGTGTCTAATTGGGACGATATGTGCATATGATAAAAAGAAAAAAAAAATCCCTTGATAATAAAAACCTAAAAAAAAAAATATGAGCTCTATATACTATGTAAAGAAGAGAGAGAGGAGAGGGAAGAGACACTAGATCAGCAAAAGAATATGAATATTATTCATTGTGATTTCAACAAACATGTAATAGGTATTAAATACAACATTGACAACAAAGTTAGATAACCGATTAAGTATGATTATCACGTATACCTTAACAGGTTCTAGAAAGAATAAAGATCCCATATTCTATCATTTCAACCAAAACATACGTAATATATATTCAAAGTTTATAATTTACGAAAAATAATTAAAGATGTTATATATAAATCATCTCATAATTTCTCTTAAATACTAAACAAGCATATTTATAGAATTACTTATACTTAAGTAATAAAACAAAATTTTACTCTCGATTTGGACGAGATGAAAATGCCTACGAAACAAGAAAAAAAAACTAATATTTTTCCTTTGAAGAAAACATGATAGCAAAGAAAAATAGAAAAAAACGATAGTCAAATTAATCATTTTTATATTGCACGTTTTTTATAATCTTAGTCTTACAAATTTAGGAGAACTCGTGATTTGTGAATTTTTTTAAAATCTTAATTTTTAATAATAAAAAAATTAAACAATATTAAGAATAGATAAATAATAAATATACAATAAAATAATATTATAATACACATATGTTTTTATTTTTTTATCTAAACAAATTTCTGTTTCATTTTTCTTAATTTTGTTAGTCAACTCTTTACTACTTCCCTTATTTATCAAATGAAGCATTGACCAAATCAAATATACAACCGATATACAGTTATAAAAAAAACAATAAGAGTTAATTTTAAACATTTAATAACTTATCCATATAAACACATATTTATTAAACATGTCAAATTAGATTGAAGAAGAGTGTAAAGATGAGGACATGAACCATTTACTCTTTTCTGGTAAACTTATAAAAATGTATATTATGAAACATAAAAAGCTTTTCTGTTTTCAAACTTTAGTGGTTTTGGGTGGGGAAAGTCATAATTAATTCTAATCGATTCACTCATAAAAGAAACGAGAACTCTAAGATAAAGTCTTAACAATCATGCATTATTATACCATTTTCTAAAATATAAAAGTTTAGTTGTGCATTAAAATTTAATATTCGCATTATTGGTTGTGCATGGCTTCATTTGTTTGGATTTTCATTGTTGGACAAAACAAATGGAGAAATTTAAAATAAGAGTTGATGAGTTGAAGACAGTGTAAGCATTTCAGACAAATTATGAGTCATATGAACTCACATATATATATTTTTAATTTTCTAAAACTCAGATATATGTTTATGAAATTTGTAGTAGCAAAGACTTTCACAATCCCTTCACTATATTAATAGTACTTCCGATAGTTTTTTATTGAAACTTAATTTTTACATAGTTAATGTATAAAAGGAAATACTAAAAATAGTTTATATTTTTCAAAAATAAAAAAATATTTCACTACTAAAAAAAATTATTAAATAAAAACATTTTTAAAGATAAAAAATAATTAATTACTATATAATTAAATTAAATATTATTTTATAAACTAAAAAATTATTATTATATAAAATAATTTATAAATTAGTATCTAATTACTTAATTGGTATTTAATTAAATATTAAATATTAAAATTTAATTATTAAAATTAAAATATAAATTAGTTGATAGCTAAAGTTTTGATAATTACTAATTTATAAATTAATTTAGAAATTTTATTAATAATAAAAATTAATTTAAATATTAATATATTTTTTAATTTTTAAAATAGTATTTAACAATAATTAATTAATTATTTTTAAAATTAAAATTAATTTTTACTTAATAAATTTTTAATGTATTATAAAAATAACTCTAAAACATTATTCCATTGAAACGATTTTTTTAAAACTTAAATAATCAATAATCAGTTTGAATCATGATTTTGTTTGGTAGTCAAAAGAAAAACCATAAATTTTAATCTTAAAGAAATCTACATTAAAGTTAACCATTATATCATGCGTCCTTCCCAGACAAGATGTCAAGTTCAATGACACACACTTTCTCAAAAGAGCCGTAAGATGTTGACAAGTGTTTATGAATTAAAAAGTAAATAAATGTTTGATATGATTGAATCAATTCATTCAAAATATTACTTATTTTATCAACTTTGAGGATATTTTTAAAGATAAATGATAATTTTTTTTTCTCAAAAACTAATGTTGATAAAACACGAGTTGTTATAGAAGCACACAGCTAATCCTAGAGAAAATAAATAGAAATGGAGTAAAGGAGGGAAGTTGTTTGAATTTCAAAAAAAAAAAAAAAAAAAAATTTTGTAAATAATTCGATTAATAAAAAATAAAAACATAGAATGATGTAAATAGTTACCTAAGTGTTTTTGAAAAGAAAATATTTTAGTATATGTGTGATAATTTGAGATTCATAAGTTTTAAGTGTCTTTCATCTTGTTTTCATTGCAAATTTCAAGATCAGAGCTGTAAACAAAGATAAATTTTACGTGTCCCCTTTTTTTTCTCTACTTTCTTATTGAAGCAAACAATGCATAAAAAAATTCCTTAAAAAATCAACAATGTTCTGTACTTATTTTTGTTTTATATAACTGAATTAAAAATCCTACATCAATATAAAAATATTTTATAATATTTAAATAAATTTAAATCTGTAATATATAAATAAGTACACAATATTTTTATAAAATTAAGTTAAATTTAAAAGTCAGTTATTAATAAAGTCTATAAACAAACTAGTCACTATTATTTAAAAATAAGAATAACTCTCTTTATCCATCCTCTAATAAATGTAATGTAGTCGAAGATGATAAGCAATTAAAGTTGTAGTTCCTTTTGGAGGAGGGGAAAGGGTGTCTTTCCTTTTGGTAAGGGGACAAGGGGTACCTTCTTCATAAGATAAATATTTTTTTTATTCTTAAGAGGTATAAGTTAAATTAAAATAAAAACAATATGTAACTCAATTATCACCTACTATTATGTTTAAGATTAATTAGCATGCATAAAACATGTAAAGTTTAACTTTCTACAATCTAAATAATCTAAATTGCACAGTGAAATTAAAGTTAGACATTCCTTGTTAGTGGGTATAGTGTATTTCTCTTCACTTCCACCAACTACCAAAGGGTGTTTTCAAATCATTCAAGCAATTACAATGGTGGTGAAAGGTTAATGAAAGATGCTTTATTAAAACAAAAAGTTAAATACAATTTTTTATTTTAGTTTATGTAAAAATATATTGAAATTCAATTAAAAACATGGAATTTAAAATATTATATTTCTTTTGAAATAATAAAAAACAAGGAAATTAAGAAAGCAAAGTTTCGTGTGCTTGCTAGAAATCAAATATTACCATTGTTATTATAATAAAAGAAAAAAAATTGTACCTGCATAAGTTACTGGATAATTTTAATAATTTGTCCAACTAAATTTGAGTGTTCGTACCTGACTTAGATAAAAATAAATAAATAAATAATTTTATTACTACAAACAAAAACTGAGTTATAAATCCAATATTTTTCACAAAATTCGATCACACTTTTTAATTAGCAAAAAATTATAAAAGAAAGAGCAGAAAGGAATCCCACAATTGCGAAAGTTTTATGACTTGTTTGTCTTGGATTTCAACCAACACAAATAATCCTGTATGCAAAAGCTTTTAGTAAAATGGAAAAATGAAGAAAAAACTCCTATCACTGAAAGGACTTTTCCTATGAGAATACTTTTAAAATTTGAAGCCATTTTTGTAATGTACCTTTTTGGGTGATAAAGATTGCGAAGTATATTGGATTATTTTATTATTTTAAAAGTAATATAAGATTAAGGTTAGATTTTATATTTTATTATTTTAAACAGTCCATAAATTGAAAATAATATTTAATTCAAGTTCAGAATTTATTTCCACAGAAAATTAGGTAAAAGGAAGAATGGGAACAATCATCATGTCATCATTCATCGCATAATGGTATCTTTCTAGTGTTGTTCTTACACACAACACAATTGTAACAGAAAGGAGTATCATAAAGGAATGATAAAATCCTTCACCAAATGGCACCTGAACACATTCTAAAAAATCTATCAGCCGAGTGAGTGTATTCATCCCATCTGATGGTCGAGTAGTAATCCTCTTGGGCCCAGCTCCATTTGTTGAGTTTAGCAGGACAGGGTGCTAAGAAGCATGAGTCAAGAACAAAACGACACACAGACAGACACATGTTAATTCTTCTAACATGATTTTGATGAATTAGCGTGTAATTGGAAGTCCATTTATTTGCAACACCTTGAACTTGGTGCCAGCTAAGATGTCAAGAGCACAGGAAAAATATCAAGTTTGCTATAAATTCTGAAGCAGCTAGATATTTCTGCACATCAAGAGATCTATCTTAAAAATTATTAGTGTAACACTTAGAAGGGCATTTTCTTTTAAAAAAATAATGATTAATTGGTAAGAAACATAAATCAATTCTCACTAGAGAGCAATCCATAATGACAACTCATGATGTAAATAACCATCTTTCTAGGTATTCTGTAGTAGCCTGCTATACCTCTTCCAAACTTATTGGAGATAGATCTTTCAATAGACGAGATAAAATTAAAGACCAAAAGTTATAAGGACTGGCCTTAGTTTGTTTCTTCAGTGTCTCGTTCCTTGCTTTCTACTACTAACCATTGCCAATATCAAATTTCAGGCATGATCAATGTAGAACAATTCATCTGCCATAAAAGTCTCCTCTTTACGTAACAACACTTGATGTTGCCACAGAACGATCATGTATCTGTACAAACTTTTGCATTACCGAGGGCAAAAATTTGTGTACTAACTATCTTGAATTCCCTCTACATTTTTAACACTCCTCAATGATAAATTGAACAACCTGTTAAATGAACAGGTGAGCAATTTATCTAAACTTTCAATATCCTTCTATAATAGTTAAGTCTAGGCAAGCACAAAACAACTCTATACACGCCTCTATTTTACCAAAAATGAGAAAAGGTCACTACGTTATTCTTCCAACACCGATGCTTCAGTATTCACCCGCATATGGCACTAGCCTCTGTCACCAAAAATTTCTACAAGAGCAGGCCCCATTAAGAAAGTGGTGGAATCTCGTGTTGTCCCTCACAACAATTTTTCTTCCAGTAAGTCTTGATGCTCCACACATTACAATATGACAATCCTTACATATCCTAAGGTTCTTCATAATTTTTATGGTGGAACCAGCATCAGTACTCAGCAATCCAAATGCCAAAGCTAGCTTTTCGCTATGAGCCATTAGTAACAGCTTTTTTTCATCATCGTTAACATCATAAAGCACCGAACTTAGGTTTGGTATATATCCAATCCCCTTCAGCCGTTCCAAAAGTTCATTTAATTCCTTCTTTATCTCATTAATTTGTGGATGTTTCAAGTCACCGGCAGCGAACTTGTGAATCATTCCATTTTTTGCTTCAACCCAGCTCCACCCTGGATCTTTTTTTAAATTTTTCTCTCTGATGCATTTCCTGACCCTAGAAACATCATCCCATCTTCCAACTGATGCGTAGGTATTAGAAAGCAACAAATAATTCCCCAAGTTATCAGGTTCAAGCTCAAATAAATGCTTCGAAGCAATTTCTGCAACATCAGGATTCCCATGGACGTATGATGCTCCAAGAAGCGCCCCCCACACAGCTCCATCAGGCTTCATAGGCATTGTCTCAACAAGCCGTATTACCTTTTCCAAGTATCCAGCTCGACCAAGAAGATCCGCCATGCAAGCATAAAGTTCTGCGGTTGGAGCAACACCATAACACTTTTCCATGGTAGCAAAGAGCTGCTGCCCCAGGTCTACCAAGCCTGCATGAGTGCACGCAGTAAGCACCCCTACAAAAGTAACATGGTTTGGTTTCACCTCAGTCTCCAACATGTCATAAAACAACTTAATTGCTGCATGAACTCGGCCATGTATAGCAAACCCCACAATCATAGAACTGTAAGAAAACACATTTCTCTCCCTCATTCCTTTAAATACATTATATGCCTCCTCCACATTACCACATTTTGAGTACATGTCTATCAAGGCTGACCCGACAAGAACACTACTTCCAGGCCCAAATCCAGAACTCTCAGCAATGTCCCTTATCCACTTAGCATAAACAGACGCACCCAATTGAGCACAAGCAGATATAACACCAACCAAGGTAACCTCATCAATCTCGACACCCTCATCTAACAACCGCCGGAAAACCTCCACCGCATCCTTCGGCATGGCATTCTGGGCATACCCAGTAACCATCGCAGTCCAAGCAACCATATCCTTCACATGCAACCCATCAAACAGGTCCTGCGCCGCCTTCATATCGCCCCTCCTCGCGTAAGCAACAATCAGCTCGGTCCAAGAGACAACATCCCGTTCAGGCATTTCATCGAAAACCTTGCGCGCGCAACGCATAAACCCACATTTGACGTACATATCAATCATGGCGTTGTTGACGTAGATATCAGAATCGAACCCACCAAGCAAGAGTGTCTGGGCGTGGAGCTGCGCCCCCAAAAGAGTGTCGCGGGCAGCGCCAGAAGCGGAAAAGAGAGCGGAGAAGGTAAACGAGACGGGAGAGATGCGTCGTTTGCGCATGGAGCAGAAGAGGCGAAGGGCTTGGGAGAGGGGTCCTCGGAGGGCGTAGGCGCGAATGAAAGCGGTCCAGAGAAAGGGGTTTGGGTTGTGGACCTGTGCGAAGAGAAGACGAGGGTAGGAGTGGAGGGGCACCTGGGTGAGCGACGTGACGAAGCGTAAGAGCTTGGTGATTACGTAGGAACATTGTTCGAGGTTGTTCCGGTAGATGTGGGCGTGGACTTGTTTGGCCTGATTCAGAGTCCTGCAACACTCCACAATTCTCACCACTTCTGACTCCAAACCCCTTTGTAATGCCATTCCTCACTGCCTACAACCTACTCTCTTTTCCTTCTCTTTTTGCCTTTCTAGATAACTCAATCTACCAATGCCTCTATTAGTTTTACACATAAATTGCTTACACTTTCAATCAATTTTTTTTTCTTTCAATTCAGTTATTAGAAATACATGTGCATGTGAACTCACAACATTATAAACGGTGAGCTCAACACAATAGTTTCATATATTATGATCTGTACTGGTATAATCAACATCAAAGATCTTTTTATGTTTTAACAACTACCTAGGTGTGCATTGTATATTCTAGAAAGAACTACATGACCTATATAATTATATGCTTACACAATTTCAAATAAAATCACTTTAAATAAAGACAAATAAGTACTACTAATTATAGTTAGAGATGTTGTTTTAAGAAGAGAAGAACATTTAATGCATGAAACACCTTTAATGCATCATCAACAATGAAGATGATTAGACAAAACGAAAACTTTCAAATGATTTCAAGTTACTCAGTGGTCTAAAAGAATTTTAATTAATATTTTCTTCAACGTTAATATAAAGACATATTTCACGGAAGAAAAAAAAAGTAAAAAAGAGAAGTACTATTTGTAAAATACTTTTGATTTTTTTTTAAGCTTTTGTAAGAATATTGTTTGTGTTCATTAACAAAATAGTGCTTAAACCTCGCATACATCATAAAACAATATCCTCTCTAGTGAGCAAACCCTTAAGATATTTCATATCACATTTAAGACAAACATTTGTTTTGGCCAATCGTTCTAAGTAATACTTGAGAGATTAGTCAGAAGTAAATATATTACAAATAATACTCGATGAATTAGTCAAGAATAATTATGATATGAAAGAATGCTCAGATTGTAATTTGCAACAATAATAATAAAACTCAATTAAAATTTGATGTAGTCCGCATATAAATCAATATACAAATTTAAAAGTAAATTCTTCTTTCTCTTATTTTACTAAGATTGTATGTTTTGAAATAAAAAATTTCAAACTAAGATTTATGGAGGAGAATTGCACAACAACTTAGATTAAATTAAATATAGAGCATAAATTTTAATTTTTTTAATATATATTGAGTGAATCAATTTAATTGACACTTGATAGAGAGTACTCCTATCCTATCCATTAAATCGATGTGTTGGTAGGTGTAATAAACGGAGCACGTGGTCAGGTAAAGTTGTTGCCTCGTCTCAATTTTGATTTTTCTCCTAACCAACATAACCATCCATCACCACCAATCACTAATCACCTGAAAAAGAAAAGCTTTGGGAGCGAGATCGTGTGAAGGTGGTCGATAGTAGTAAAGCTTGTGAACATACTTTGTTTTTCTTTGATAATAGTGAGTTGGAAGTGTTGGGTGGTGTGAAGATAGTGCATGATCGAAGTTGGAGTGTTGAAAGAGGAGAGAAAGCGATGGTGAAGAGCGTGAGGGAATTGGAAGTGGAAGACTTGGTGAATGCAGGGTTGACACTAGCACAAGCCAATGAACTCTACGGCGTTTTGAGGGATATTCTCTCTCACTATCCCTCCCACTCCGACTCCGACTCCGACAACCACCCTTCACTCATATGGCGCCACCTTGTCTCTCTCAAACTCCTCAAACCATCCTTTCCACACTCCTTGCATCACCTTCTCTTCCACTCTGTTTATCACTCTGCCTTCCACACTCATCATGCTTCTCTTCCACTCTATTGGTTCCCTTCTCTGTAAGTCTTTCTCTGCTTTTCACACTTTTCACTACTACAATCTCCACTCACTTCTCTTCCTCCTTTCAGGGACCACTCCAAACGCACCAACCTTGGCCGTTTCATGGAAACTCATGCCCCTCAGCTTTTAGGATCTTCCTACAAAGACCCTATTACCAGTTATCCCCTCTTTCACAACTTTTCTGTTCAACACCCTCAGGCAAGCAACCCAATGCCTCTTTAACATCTCTTCTTTTCTTTCTTTCTTCGTTAATTCTTATTGTCAATGCAGCTCTACTGGTCCCTTCTTCTCAAGGAACTTTCTATCACCTTTGTTGAACCTCCCAAGTGCATTTTGGATACTTCTGACCCTTCTAGACATGGAGGGACCTGGCTTCCCGGTTCTGTCCTCAACATTGCTGATTGCTGTGTGCAACCCAGTTCACATCCCTACAAACCAGATGACAGTTTAGCCATCGTTTGGAGAGATGAAGGTTTTGATGATTCCGAGGTTAATCGTATCACGCTTAAACAACTCCGACAACAAGTAATGTAGGGCTTTTAACTCTCACTCTTGCTTTTCGACCAAAGTTGTGCTATTCAATGTAGGGAGTCTGATCTCTTGACTTTTTTTTTTAGTTCAGTCTTTTGAAGAGCTATTTTTCAGTTGCATCAGTACATTTAAGTTTGTAATTATGATCAGGATTGTAAATGTGTGTGAATTTGGTAGTCTTTGTTTCCACTCTTTTTCTACTTGTATCTCACTTTTCTTTTTGTCTTTGCTTCTTCTCCTTTTAGGATTTAGAATCAAAGTAATACCTTTTTTTTGCATGTCTTTGCCATATTATTTGCAGGATGGTAGCTAAAGCAATAGATGCCACATTCTCAAAGGGAGATGCAATCGCAATTGACATGCAAATGACAGCCAATGCCGTAATAATCTATTTAGCCATTGTCCTTGCAGGATGCGCTGTAGTCTCAATAGCTGATAGTTTTGCCCCAAAAGAGATTGCAACTCGCCTTCGTGTTTCCAAAGCAAAAGGTGTCTTCACACAGGTAATGTTTCAATTATAAAGCTTCTGTTGATTAAAATGAGAGTATTCAATATTTGGAATTGTCTCTATTCTTTCTCACTTACCAATTTGTGCAAATTAGAATGTGTTAAGCAATGGTAACATTACCAAATTATATGTTAGAGTCCCCTTGGAAGCTTGGCCTTCTATATTTATTTCCAATTTGTGTAAATTAGTATGTGTGAACCAATGCTAACATTACCAAATCTTTATCTTAGACAATAGATGCTGTCCTTACGAGTTCCCTTGGAAGCTTAACCTTCTATATTAGGCATTTCTTGAGGCTTCAAATTTTCAAACGAAATTTGTTAATGGGTGGAACTGAACGTAAATATTATCTTTAGAAACATGCATCTTGTGTTGTTAAAATCTTATTTTGAAGTTTTTGTTGAGTTACTGTTATTTGACCAGTATTACATTTTTTTTATTATAAATCGAGAAAGAAAAAAGCTGTTATTGAATAATAAATTGCTGAAGTTCCCATATACCAAACAAATTGATGGCTTATAAATTGCATATATTAGAAGCTTTGAATTTATAGGAATTGGATAGGATACAAGCACTCATAAAGTCAACTTTTGATAGATATCTATTACTACTGCCTATGTGAACGATGAGAAATTAAAGGTAAAGGTAATGGATTAACGATTGATATGAGCAATATAAGTGAGGGAAAAGGGTATATGCCTGGGGGATTTTTGGTAATCTGTTACTGCTAGGCAACTGGCAAAGTGGAGAGGCAGAGTGAGCATCGAGGAAGGTGTGAAGTCTGTTAAAAGAAGGATAGAGTTCAGTGGAAAGAGTGGGACTTGGAGGAGGCTAGTCCCTTAAAGTTCTAGCCTATTTACTGTAATATTGTGTTTCTTATTTCATTTTCTGCAATCTCTGGTTGAATTCCCATTATTTGTAACATATTCAGATTGTTTACTCAACTTTATTTTGTTCTCAGGATTTCATAGCCAGAGGTGGCAGGAAATTCCCTTTGTACAGGTAAATACATGTTGTCATTATACCCATAGATGCATTTTTATCAGTTCAACTTCTAAATATAGAAATTATATTTTAAATTAGCCAAGTGTTCTCTTCTTATGCCTGTGTCTAATTTTAATTTTTCTGTTCAGATTATACTTAGCCTTCTAAGTGAAATGCACAAGTCAAGGTTATTTCCTGAAATACTTGACTTTCAAAACAACTGGAAACTTAACATTTGTTGTAGTTACGTTATTCAATAATCATCTGTATATGCATCTTTTGATTAATGTTTCAATACTCTTTTTTTTCCATTGTTTGAGTTCAAATTCAATGCCATGATCCTAATGATGTCAAGGTGAAGTCTGTGTTTGAGCATCTAGAAGACAGTAACCAATGATATTTTTTGTTTGTTTTAGATCACAAAAATCTTGGAATTAGAACACAGGAGCCAATTACACACACACGTACATACATATACATATACATATATAATACAAAAATGGGGAGGGGGTCAGACCTAATCCACTACCAAAATCTAAACTGTGGAAGCCAACATTTATCTTTGCAAAAATCATATGAAATGAAGGGAGTTAGGCTATCAACACATCTATTTTCTTCTCTAAAAACATGTGATAAACGAAAATATATATGTTTTAAAATCTCCATTCTATTCCTCCATCTATTCCTCAATCTCCACGGGAACAACAGATTGTGTTAAGAAAAAAGCTGTGACCACCAATGTAGAATCACTTTCCAACCATATGATTCTCTAAGATTTCTGATTAGCAATCTTAGCATGAATAATCTCCATAACCTTTGCCTCAAATGCCTAGCTAACCTGAAGAGATATAGAGAAAAATCCCATATTCTCTGCTAAGAAGTTCTTTATTATTCTTCCACAAGCTGAAGTACTTGGATGCTTCATGTATGTTCCATCCAAATAACATTTAATCCAATCATGATCCGAGGGAAACCAGTTAACTTGAATAATCTTGCGTTCTTTCCTTGGTTTGCAAGCAATAGTGAATGATTTCAAAAGCTTAAATTGTTTTATAGTTGAGAACACATTACCTGTGCAGATACTACCCTGAGATTCAGAGCAGCAAAAGATTTGTTCTTCACATGATGATAGGATAATTTCATGCTTTCGATACTATTTCTACTAGTCCATATTTCAGCAATAATATGAATAACAGCAGACATGACTACAGTGGTTGCTAGATCACTCCAATTATTGCATACTTGCATAACTCAGTAAATTGGTAACTATACATGTTTTTAGAACCCTGTTTTCTTTTTCTCATTTCTTCACTTATTTTTGGGTATATGTAATAGGCACAAGTAGCATCAGAAATGAATGGT
This sequence comes from Phaseolus vulgaris, assembly GCF_051622355.1. Lineage (NCBI taxonomy): Eukaryota > Viridiplantae > Streptophyta > Magnoliopsida > Fabales > Fabaceae > Phaseolus > Phaseolus vulgaris. The sequence continues at coordinate 41,400,927 of NC_143499.1, forward strand.
TTCGCCAATGAATTTATTTTTCAGTTATAAATAGAAAATGAAAAATAATCTCAGTTCTAATAATTCTTCTTCACATCACCAATTCAGATGTTAACTCAAGATTCTATCTCATAAATACTTTACTCTTTCCTCCTTGATGAATGTGTAGTATTCCATCTGATATCTCCCGAATCCTTCTTGAATTAGTTCAATATACAAACATTTTCTCTGATAGTTGTTGTTCCTGTTGCCAGTTTAAATCTCTAAATTATATCTAAAACACTTCATTATCAGTAACAAAATTAGTTAGCACACTTGAGTTAAATGAACCAAAGGTAGAAGCCAAGTCTCCCTTCACTTAGTTCGTATTAACATATAGAATAGAATTTTAACGACCAACATTTTAAGAATATATGCTTTCCTCAGTAGATGTTCAGAAATGTTTGGAAATGAATGTACTACTGCTGCTCTTTGGGCAAAGTTTGTATTCTACATGGTGATTTCCTAACTTATACTGATAATGATCCTTCTCATTTTACTTTGCTGTCCTACTTTGTAGGCAGTGCTCAAGTTTGAATGTCTGTTAAATAGATTTATGGCAGTTCTTTAAGCACATAAACCACTGGAAACCTCATTCTGATATTTCCTCATGCAGTCGGGTCATTGAGGCAGCTGCATGTAAAGTTATTGTGCTACCTGTGCTGGGTGATGATGTAGGAGTTCAATTAAGAGAACAAGACTTATCATGGAAAAGTTTTATCTCTTCCGCAAATCAGACTCAGAAATCCTGGTAATCCAAACTTCAATGTGTTCATTAAACAATGTCAGAATCTAAACAAATGGTCATTCTTTTAACTAAAATTATGACTTGTAAAGGAGAGTGAGAAAGAGAGATGGAGAAGATGCATTTTTTTTTCATGTGCTTTGTCTAACCTTAACATTTAACTCTTGGCAGGTCAGATTATTATTTTCCAAGCTATCAATCAGTTGATTCTGTTACTAATATACTATTCTCTTCTGGAACCACGGGTAAAGATCCTCCCGTAGAATGTATCAGATAGAGACTACTAACGTTATACTGATTTTGTGGTTATATTTTGACTTTCGTCAGGGGATCCAAAAGCTATTGCTTGGACTCAACTTGCACCAATACGAAGTGCTGCTGATGGATGGGCTGCCATTGATGTTCAAGCTGGAGATGTCTATTGCTGGCCTACAAATTTAGGATGGGTGATGGGACCAACAGTATTGTATCAATGTTTTCTACTTGGTGCAACTTTGGCTTTGTACCATGGGGCTCCTCAAGGTCGTAATTTTGGAAAATTTGTTCAGGTAAATCCCCCAAATCAAATCTTTCATCTTATATAATTTAATTTTACATTTTTTATAAGTAATTATTTTTTTAATAACCTTAAAGGTTGTGACCGTAAACTATATTATAAATGCTGATTGGTAATAAGAACAGAAGGAAGTGGGAAACACTTGTAAGTTTGTGTTATCTCCACAGACATTGTTGATAACAGTTTCTACATTATCAATTCTCCATGAAAAGATATCGCAATTGCAAGTTGCTGATGTAACAAGGGAAAAAATATTCTGATTCTTTCAAGCTTGCTTTGTCTCATAATACCCAAGTTCCCATCATAGCACCTTACCTAAGACACCGACAAGGAGCTTTGATACGAATTGATGAGTACCCCAAATATTTGTAATGCAATATTTTATATCTTTACATATGTATGTACGCCGTAGTGTTATATGCTTACACAGGAATATTCTGATGCAAACCCTCACATTAGCTTGTATGGTTTTGGGATATGCACCTTAGGAAAATTAACTCTATGTTTTATATATGGGATCAACGGAAAAGTACTTCCCATGGAAAGCTCTTGTTTCTTTAACTTTAAAGCATAGTCCAGGAAAATTAGTTTCACCTTGAGGTCACAGAACATTAATGAAGTTGTCATTTTTCCTCATGATTCCACCCTGTGTGTCAAGGTAGAAGAGGGAAGCAACCTATATTACTAGAATATCTTTTTCCTTGAATTAACTAACAAATGGATCTGAATGAGGGCTAGGTGAAATCTATACTGATTAAGTAAAGAAAGGAAAATACTTTTTTTCAGAAGGAAAGATTCTCACTGTTAGAATTTAGCTCAGCCAAAAAAGTAGTTGGCTAATATCAGGACATGGGTTAAGTAAAATATTAGTACAGTACAGCAATGAAAATGAAAGTGTCATCATAATTGCAAAAGTAGATTCTGTATTGTATTCTGCATCAATAGAATTTGATACATTACATCAAAGAACAACCTTATTTATTGAACTACAATCGTCCAGGATGCAGGTGTTACCATTTTGGGAACAGTTCCAAGCTTAGTAAAAACATGGAAGAATACAAAGTGTATGGAGGGCTTGGATTGGACAAAGATAAAGTGATACCTCTCATCAGTAGTCTAAATAATCAAAGTTTTACTAAGAAAAATGAACTGAACTATGGTTTTATGCAGAACATTTTGTTCCACTGGTGAAACATCAAATGTTGATGATGATCTATGGCTTTCTTCAAAAGCTTATTACAGGCCGATTATTGAATTGTGTGGAGGCACTGAGCTTGCATCTAGCTATATTGCAGGAAGTCCCCTGCAACCTCAAGCTTTTGGAGCATTTAGCACAGCATCAATGACAACTGGTTTTGTCATTTTTGACGAAAATGGAGTTCCTTATGTAAGATTTACTGGATAGTTTAAGTTCTTTGGTCATGATTTTTACTTATGCTGCCACCCTGACACCATTACGTTGTGCCCATATTTGGGTGAAACTTTGTCGTCGGCACACTGGATCTACCTATTGTATCTTCTCCAATTCTTTTGAAATTCCATATTCTTCTGAATTAGGCTGTTTGCATTTTCACTAGCAGATGTCCAAACATAATAACAAACCTATCTATGGCTTAGATGAATTATATTTTTGGTTTTCTAATATTTGACCTCTTTGATTAATATGACAGCCAGATGATGTTCCTTGTGTTGGGGAAGTGGGCTTATTTCCTCTCTCTCTGGGAGCATCTGACAGAATTCTTAATGCTGATCACGAGAAGGTTTACTTTAAGGGAATGCCCGTTTATAAAGGAAAGGTAGACCTTCAATTAATATGCTCAGAATGATTTTCACACTAATACAACTATCTTCAAATATTAATTCTTTCATGTGTGAAGGATACCATCTCTCCTTTGATCTGGAAGTATTTTGTGGTTGCATATAAATGACCTTGTTTCACAAGCACTTGTCTTCTCGCACACTTAACAAATTACACCGAAAATAAAAACTAGTGAAGAGTGAAAATATAGAAATATCTTGCATTCTGAACTTCGGATGTTTTATAGTTGGTTGTCAAATGCCATCAATACCCATTGAAATCTTTTGACATCCAAAAATATTGTAGATCTGTAAGACCCCCATTAAATATTTTCTAAAAATCCCTTCTTTGTGAACTACATAATGATAGAATAAACTATATTTGTAATTTTAACTAATCTTGTTCTATTATGGTATTGATGGATATATGGTTGTAAATTTATTAACAGGTTCTTAGGAGACATGGAGATATAATCAGGAGAACAGTTGATGGATTTATTGTTGTACAAGGGAGGGCTGATGACACCATGAATCTTGGTGGAATAAAGGTACGCTTACATGGAAAAAGCTGAATAAGAAATTAATCAGCAATTTCAAAGATTCTGATCTGATAGTCGTCAAAGCTATCAACCAGGGAAGCAATAGAAGAATGCATCTCTTATGACCAAAGAAAAATTGGAAGAGTGTAGGAAAAAAAAAAGAATTTCCATTCCTTGATGTGTGATATCTGATAAACTTTCCATTTGCGAAAGGGTGCAAAAGAACAATATAAAGAAACACAAAATGATAAACCATAACTCTATTACCCTTGATAATGTACTACACTCCATCCAGCTCAATAACCCATTCCAGCTAAGAAACTACAAACATTCTGTAAAGAAAAGAAAGTTTAATTGGTCGCCCATAGTAGTTAGCCATTTGGGACCTTCACTTCACCTTCTATTGTACTCATTCAAACTGGTCACAAAGACAAACTACGGGTGATACCGCTATTGGGTCTTTCGAGAGGAGATTCACCAAGGAAGATTTAGCAACAATGAAACATGAGTCAAATCAATATATAAGGGATTCACAGCACCTCCAACTCAAAACCTTAAGCCAATGGGTTTATGGGTCTTCTTTCTTGTATTTTTCACAACTTTCTCATTCATACTCAATGCATGATTCAGAATCAGACGTAGATTCCTAACATAAACTTACATGATTCTTGTTCTTTGTTATTCTTGGACTCACTGTTCTTTCAACTTTGAAATTTATGTTTCTGACATGCAGACAAGTTCTGTAGAAATTGAGCGTGTCTGTGATGGGGCTGATGAATGCATTTTGGAGACAGCTGCAGTAGGTGTAGCAACTATAAATAGAGGCCCAGAACAACTTGTTGTATTTGTTGTTTTAAAGAAAGGATACAATTCCAGTGCAGAAACTCTGAAGATGAAATTCACTAAAGCTATTCAAAGCAACCTTAACCCTTTGTTTAAGGTATGACCCTCGGTTGGTACAAACAATTGTGAACTGATTGTGGTTTATTAATCTGAAAAAATGGCCTGAATTGGGGTCATAATGTTAACTGATTTAGCATACATGGACTTTTTCATTACATTACAGGTAACTCTAGTTAAAATTGTGCCAGAGTTTCCTCGAACATCTTCCAACAAGATCCTGAGGAGAGTACTGAGGGATCAAATGAAGCATGAACTATCAGTTCAGAGCAGACTTTAGTGAAACGATTTTCTCAGAAGGCCAGAGCAAACACCAACATTCAGTCCTCTTCATGTGGAAAAGTAAGTGAAGGATTATTTGAGTGATGGATCGACATGATAGACAGTCCTCGGACATGGAAGCATGAAGAAATCACTTTAATATATCGTAGATAAGAAAATAAGTACCAGTGGTTGGTGAAAATATAAAAGGTGTATGAATATAGATATTTCATACAACCATTCAATAAGTAAATCTGGTAGTAGAATTACAACCATTCAATGCTGTGTACACAATTCACCTTTATATGATACAATAAAGTCCTTCTCATTAAGATACATGACTTTTCCACCATTCTTAGATGCATGCTTTTAAAGGATACAGTTTTGATCAAACAATTGAAGAAAGAGGTTAACTACAAAGTTGCACTTTAAAGAGACTTTTGAAGCAATTATTTTTCCTTGTTGGAGTAAAATAGAGTACGTGTATTGATTTTTTTAGCAAAAAAACAAAAGGAAACTGATTTAGAAGCAAACATTTGGATGTCATATCACTTACTCAAGTCATCTACAATACAACAATGCCAAAGATAACTATGTCAGTGACAAACTATGTAATTAGAATAGATAAAGATATTAAAGATTTTTTGTAACTACAATATCTATTTTTATAATTTGGAATTGAATCTACTTTAAATTTACAAAATCGGATTGATTTTTTTTTTCTATTGAGATCTAAAGAATTGAGAGAAATATTAAAAAAGTATATTAATATTCTATGAAATATTGAATAATATCAAAATAGTTTATTATTTTTAAACAAAATACATAGAATATTACTAACAACAATTACTATTGAAAGAAATTTTAATATTAAAATTGTCTAAATCTGGTTTACAATTAATAATATCACAAGAGAAATTGAATGTGCCAGTCATATTATCTATTGAAACTTAAATGTTGAAATTACTTAAACATATAATTTTGATATATGATTTTGCAACACAAAAATTCAGATTAATAATTTATACTATCTTAGTTATTTTTTAATTGTCAGATTTGTAAGAAAATGTTTTATTTTTTTTATCGTTTTTACAATTTAAAATAACATTAATTTATCGTTTTATCAATTATATTCTTACATTTATATTCACTCTGTTCCAAACAACTTGATGTGTAGCTTTTGGGCCTTTTCCTCATTTTCTGCATTCATATACAAAAGTTTACGGGAAGTGACTGAGTGAGGAGGAGAAAAAAGCTAGCTTTCCTCATTACAGTGGATATCCCTTGCTCACAATTTCTAAGCTTTAATTTAATTATTTTCCCGCGTTTGGAACCCCAAAACAGAGTAAGGCTTGGTTGGCTTAATTTTGGGTTATCATGTGTGTTTTGACTCTTGAGCACCAACTGTTTGATAAAATAATTCAACCATTTCTTTGAATTTAATGTTACTCTGTTTATTTTCTCCGCAATGATTCTGACACTCTTCTCCTGTGTGCCACTCTGCTGAACAGGGAAAGACTCTTCATTCAAGATGTATTTTCATTGACAACGTTGTCAAGTCACGAAAATGGTGTTTATCCAAAGTGTTGTCTCACCTAGACGCTTTTCACCCTTTTGTGATGCCACTTTGCATCCATTATCATCACTTAGTATTAAGAATCCTATGTTGGAATGTACTCACAGTTTTTCTCATTACGCCCCTGTCTCTAGCCGCTGCATTGTAAAGTCTATTTCATGCTCTGGTTCTACAAAGTCTCATCCAAAACCCGAGTCTGAGCCCGAACCTAAAGCTGGTTCGAATCAAAGAGCAAGGCCTAAAGCAAGAAGCAGAAGTGACCATCCTAAAGATGTGGCATCCAACAATGATGTTAAAAATTCTGCAGAGACATTCCCCACAACGATTCCAAGGAAGCCAAGGCGTGGTCGCCGAAGTGAAGCTGTGGCGGTGGAAGATATTGTGCGTGATACGCTCGAGCACACATTTGCCACGATTCAGCAACAAAACAATGATGCTTTGGAGAATTATGAGAATATAATGAAGGAGAGGGATGTTGATAATTCTGAAACTGAGAGTGGTGATAATGACGATGATAATGATGAGAAAGAGGAAGATGGTGGTGAAGGTACAGGAAAGAAGATGGTGATTGAGGAAGAAAGTAAAAGCTGGCCATTGGATGCAGATGTTGGTTGGGGAGTAAGAGCTTCTGAGTATTTTGAGAATCATCCAATCAAGAATGTGGTGGGAGAGGATGGGTGTCAAATTGACTGGGAAGGGGAGATTGATGATAACTGGGTGCAGGAGATTAACTGTTTGGAGTGGGAGAGTTTTGCTTTCCATCCCAGCCCTTTAATTGTCCTTGTCTTTGAACGTTATAACAGGTAATTTTCACTGTTCTGCGTTTCCTTTTGGCGGCTATGCATGGATTTGCTGAAGTAAAGAATAATAGTATTATTAATTACTGGTAAATGTTAGGCAAGCGTGAGTTAGACTCACATTTGGATTCCTAATTCCTAATAGAGAGCGATGGAACATCTGATAATACTTAATGAAATGGTTAAAACCTCTCAACTAGCACTCACATCACATGCCAAGAAAATAAAATGAACCAAACTTCTTGCGTGAGTTAGGATCCTTCTCTAACTTCTTTGTAAGTACTTACAGACCTACTAGAGCTCAGCGCCTATATTTCCAATATAAAAAGAGAAGTGTTGATACTTTGACAATCCTGCACTAGATTACAACGGGAAAAATAAGTAAATTTTTGCTAAAATGTGGACTCTAGGTGTCTTTTACTCTGTAGTTGTCAAAATAATATTTTCTTAAAAAAGACGGCGTGTAGAAATATGGGATGGAGCAACTTGCTTGTTTGTTAACTTTGGATACTTTTTTTCCCATATGCTTTAGAATTGGGGCCAAAGAAAACTTCTCACCATGCCATTTGATTTCTTTCTCGTCGTCTGCAAGTGTGAAAGTAAAAATGAACTTTCTTTCAGAAGGGAGAAACTGGATGTATCCATTCTTAGTTTATAATTTTGGTTATCTTGTCTGGATGGAAATTTCTTCTTTGAAAGGATTTTTTTCTCTGGAAATGGTTTGCTATACCTACTTCTTTTAACATGATATTTCTTCACATGAGATAATTGTCGTTTATTTAGAAGCTCGTGATAACGCGCATGAGTGTGGGAATGCATAACTACATTTATTAGAAAAGAATTTTTGTTACAATTATTTCAATCAAATATTTCCTTTTGTATCTTAAAATTTCAATATATGAAAATGCAACCTTCGGATTAGCATTTGATTTTGTTAATCCACAGGGCAACTGATAACTGGAAAAACTTGAAAGAGCTGGAGAAAGCAGTAAAGGTATACTGGAAAGCGAAAAATCGGTTGCCTCCTCGGGTATGGTGTTTTCCTTTTGCGTTAAAACTTCATTTTCATCTATTTATGCATGCCTAAAATGAAAAATAATGATGCTACTTTTAATCAATTAAAGTCTTCCTTCTACTTGTTTGATTTATATAATTATATTTTCTGCCATTCATCACTGTACAAATGTTACAAGTGATAACCTCACAATTTTCTAATACCATAGAACATACTGAATTTCCTTTTTATAGGCTGTTAAGATAGATATCAATATCGAGAGAGATTTGGCTTACGCTCTGAAAGTTAAAGAATGTCCTCAAATTTTATTTTTACGGGGTGACAGGGTTGTGTACAGGGAGAAAGGTGACACCATTGATCTCTCTCTTCACTCTTTTTTTTGTGTAAACCAGAGTTTTGTTTGGTTGGTATCAAGGTTCTTTTTCAATGATGCACTGTTACTTGTCCCTTTGCAGAACTCAGAACTGCGGATGAGCTGGTTCAGATGATTGCATTTTTCTATTACAATGCAAAGAAGCCTTCGTGGATAGATGATAAGGCCTTGAATTTTCGTCTTTAATCTTCATGAATGTCAACCTGAAGATTGTGTCTTTGTAAGGAAGCAAACAAAATTTGCAGCAACTGTCTTTGTGTGTACAAACATATAGAAGCTTAAATCAATCAGGCACAACCAAATTTAGAAATCTTATGCAGAACAATAAGCATGCATACTCATCGTTTAATCTTCTACGCAGTAGCTATGGAGTTCAAATTGCCTTTCTCACAAAGGATTTCAAACCCTCTTAAAAAAATGAATTACCCTTTTAAAATTCTCCATCCAAACACACTTAGGATTTTTTCTAGGGCTTTGTTGTGTGTGTAACTCTTTCAGATTTCACTTTTGTTGACACTTCTTACAGTATCAAGTATTTTGCTACCCTTGCGAGATAGGGATGAATAATTTTAGTGCTATTTTTTCTAACAAATTATATGTATGCATATATTAAAGTACATGCTGGAAAAATGAAAGAATAATATGTTGGTCATAATTCTTTGAAAGGTTTTTATGGCTATTCACAAAGAATGTTGAACTCTAGCCCAACCCCACTCAATGGTCATAATCATTCGTATTCCTTTTGTGTGTTGATCCTCTGGCTTCCACACTTTAAAGGCAACCAAACAAGGAGTGCCTCGTTTGTTTGGATTCTATTCTAAGCAGTTTTTTAAAGAAACATATAAAATTATTCTCCTTCTTTTACGCCAATTTTCGTTAAAAGCTAGTCTTAGACAGTAAGTTAAAATTGGAAAACAATGTGATATTTTTAATATTCTTAAATTTTCGCTTTAAATTAGTTAATAATATTATTAGTATGGGCATTAAAAAATATAAATTCAAAACGTAAAAAAGTATTGTTATGCTGCCATGCCATCCTCGTTAACTGTGAAGTGCGGTTTACAAGTTGCAATACCCGTCCCTGTAGATCCAAACACGAAGATTGAATCTCAATGGTCTTTTGAATAAGATAGCTTTTACTCTCTTTATTTAAATCTTAAACAAATGAATAAAAAGTTGTAACATGGTAACGTCTTTTTTGTCCTTAATTAAAGAGCAAGTTTTCACATTAAAACACAAAGGAGTGTGAAGTAGACAAAAGTTGGATGTGATAATGTTGATTGAAGGACAAATCCTAAGGAAGAGTTTCCACAAATTTTATATCCACGCCAGCAACAACCATTTCCACAAGTTGGCACCTTTCATGGAATCACACATCCTTTTGTGGACCACCAACATTGCATAATAGATTCCCCAAATCTCGATTCTCAATTCTCTATAATACCCTTCTTTTATACCTCATTTTACTCTTCTAATCTTTAAGAAAATACAACCACTTTTAATCATATTTCTTTTATATTTTATTTTTTTAACATAAATTATTATATTGTTAGAATATATTATAATTCCCCGTGGAGTATGGAGGGACATCTCCTTCCTCACTTTTTCCCTCTTCCTAATCCTCATTTCTTTGCAGTATTCCAAAGAAACCACCATAATTATGACACAATTCGCTGAAGTAGTATAAATAACAATAATATAAGTTATATATTTTCCAAAGAGGTGATAGATCATTATCCTTAAAGATTCACTTGTAAAATAGGAGCCATTTAGATTATATGAAAACAAAATCTAAGATAAAAAAGTAAAAAAGAAAAGATATAAAAATATAAAAGAAGAAAAAGGAAAATATAACACATTTTTGGTGTAGAGGGTTCAATTTAATATCTTTGTTGTTGGGTGTTATCTCGTTGGTTTGTTGGTTGACACCATCACATGTCCATCTTCATGCAATTATTTTTTCTATTCATCAGTGTCATCATTATACATAGTAATGTCTAAAACTATAAACAAGCATGTGACGTTCTTAATAAGATGTGTGTTATAACAAGGGTAATTTGCAAAAATAATAGGATAAAAATTATGGTAAAAAAAATCTTAAAAGCCTATTGTCTCACACTTAAAAAGTAAAATCGGTAGATTGTGAATTTTGAATTGAGTTATGCATATGAGGATCAATCTTATGTTCAAATTCATGCACCTTAGTCCCACACCATTTGTTACCTACTTTCAAAACTTTAGTAACAAGATGATATATAAACACTTGAAACATAATAGAACAACAACCTATTTTTTTTTTACTTTTAAATAACTATAAACTCAACATGTAGACAACATTATCAACTATTGGGCAACTAATGCTTGAATAAGATTAAGCTTTTGTTTAAATTTGGGTGAGTGAAAGAGAAAAAGAAGGAGAAAGAATGTTTCCTATTAAGACTAAGTGAATGAATTTGAATAAAAAATTTATAGTATTATCAATATAATTAAAGAAATGTGTTTTATATTGTTTTTTTGTTACGAGACGTAACTTTTGCAGAAACGTATGAAATAAGATAAGATTTATTCTCATAAAGTTTGTATTTATAGATCCTATGGATAATAGTTTTTAAGCTAACCTTCATGATCATCATCATGATTCATAAATAGATAAATGCTCGTTAAATTAACTGTTTTACTCATGATTGTCATTGATGATAATTAAAACTTAGTTGTAGAATATTGACCGTCTTGAGGTGTAGGCATTCTCGACTTTATGACGAATAAGTACATATATTAATATATTTATAAAATAAATTTTAAAAAATGTAGTGTAATTTTTTGAAAATATAAATATAAATTAATATAAAATATAAATTAAACACAAAATTATTATAAAATTTTTATATATTTAAAATAATAATGTATAAAATAGATTATTTTATTTTATATTAAAATTTAAGTTAATAATTTTATTCATTTATTATTTTAATATTTCTTTTAATGATATGTTTACAAACTATAATTATTAATAAAATATAAAGCTTCAGTTACACATAATCAAATTATATCATTTGTACAACTAATTATATACCCTTTTTTCGCGTATTTCTTCACAAGTTAGAAAGGAAAGTGAGCAAGTTAAAAAGGAAATTCAGCATTGATTTTATCTCGATTTTGTATTTATTTTTTTCGATTTTTACACTTTCTGACTGCTTAGAACATCTGTACTTTTCTATTTTCTATTATGGAAAACTAACAAAGAGTGTTATAGATAAGAAAAAAGTTTGTTTAATACAGTAAAATAATTATTTTAAACAAATTTTTAAAATAAAATATTATATTATAATAAAATGATAATTTGTTTACAGGTGAAATTAATATAAGTTGTGTTAAAGTATCATGTTGAATAAATAATCATATCTATATATCAAAATTAACCTTAAAAGGATTCATAAACTTTGAGACATGAATGGAAGCAATTGTGCTCAAACTCTTCCTTTTCCTTTCTATTATATTAAATACTTCCATACTCATCACAAAAAATTTGCATTTTTTTATGCATTTGTATTTTTTTATATTATACAACCAAAACTCAACACTAGGAATCATACTCTATATAAATGTGTATTTATATTACCTAGTATCAAATTCAATTTATTATGTTTTTTTTATATAAATTTATTTGTTTATTATTAGTATGCAAATTTTGGTATTATGAATTAGTTATTGTGGAAAAAATATGTAACATGACACGTTAACAATTGTATTTTAACATTCTTTGTCAAATAAATTATCACTTAATAACCTTGTTTTAATTATATGCACTAATAATTTAATTATATATATAACTAAAATATTAGTATATTAATTGTCAAATAGAAATTTGATTCTCTTTCATTCTTATGGTTAAAATGTTTGAATATAGACTTTAAATTAAGCTATGCCTATATTTTTTTCTCTTTTATAATGTCAAAGTTAGGCTTATAAACAGTGACATGCATGGTTTACACTTAAATGTATAAGTCAACAGTATTTATTACGGTTAAATATCCTTTTCAGTCTTTTGAGAAATAATAACTAGAGATTAGTCGTAAAAAAATAAGTATTTTTTAATCACCCATTAGCATGCTTAGTAGAAAAATCAACAAAATTATTTGTGTAGTCTTTTAAAATAAATATGAAAAAATTAGTCATTCAAAACTTCAAAAGACATAATTATTTTATAGTTTTTTGAAAAATAATTTGCAGTTTTTAATTGTGACATGTGATTAATGAATTTACTTGAAAATAAGACATGGATAATTTTTTAATGACACTTATATTTTTTAAGGACAAAAAAAAGTATAATCATGTATTTTAAAGACTAATTTTTGCATATTTTTGAAAACTTAATAAATTGTATTAAATTAAGGGAACCATTCACAAAATCATCAAAGGATAGTTATAAAAATAATTGTTGGTATATTAATTAAGTTAAAAAGGGGATTATTTTTAAAACCATTGTTTAATTAAGTTCTTCTCTTTTCTTTCTTTTCGGGTTACTTTTGTCTCTTATGTTACTCTCATCTCTTTGTCCATTGCCATTGCCTCAGTCTCATCTCTCCTTATATATACTGATACAAAACCTAATTCATATTTTAATATATAATTTTAAATAACAGGGTAAAAAACTTTACATTTTTATGCATGTATTTTGTTTTCATAAAAAAAAAAACAAATAAAGAACATCGATTTCATTGATGGGAAACTAGTTTCGTAAATTACAGGGAAGTGGAAGGTTAATAACGTATTAACAATGTAAGAAAAAAAGAAACGAATACCACATTATTTTTATCAAAACGTTGTTCTCTCATTTGTTGCGGAAAAATACCAAAACGAAGTTTGCAAATTGCAATATATAAATAAGTGCCCTACTCAACAGTGGAGTTTCTCTCTCTTGGACACGCTCCATACCTAACCATTCAGCTCTTAGAGCACCACTCTCGCACTTCTTTCTCGTTCTCCCTTTTCTTCTTCTTCGCTGAACCCCTTTTTTCTCAACAGCAATGGGAGACGAGAAGAAGCCCAAGCCTGCTGTTTCTGGCGTCTGGACTACCATCAAGCCTTTCGTCAATGGCGGAACTGCTGGCATGCTCGCCACCTGCGTCATTCAGCCCATCGATATGATCAAGGTGACGTCAAGTTTTCACCTTTCTGCCCTTTTGCACTTGATTCCTCGGAATGGTCTTCTGGGTGTCTCTGATTCTTGTTGTTGGATTCAGATCTGTGGCCTTTTTGTACGATCCCTGTTTATGTGTTACGGGTTTTGATTGGTTTGATGGATTTGGTGGTGTAGGTGAGGATTCAACTTGGGCAAGGATCGGCTGCGCAGGTCACTTCCACCATGCTCAAGAATGAGGGTGTTGCTGCCTTTTATAAGGTTTTTTATTTTGTTCCCATGTTCTTCTTGTTGTCGATGGATTTTTTTCATCCTATCAAATTATGGATATTTACTCGATTGGTGATTTCGGCTTTGGGTTTGGGTGATGATTCCAATGTGGTATGCTTGTCTTGTTGGTTGTAGTATGGCCAAATGTTGTTTGTTGTGTTTCTTTCACTTTTCTTGTTTACCTGTAATAGATCTGGTTGTGGAAGTGGATTTTGCATATGATATCTAATTGTGTCTAAAACGAATCACTGTATGTAGGGTCTATCTGCTGGATTACTCAGACAGGCTACGTACACCACTGCTCGTCTTGGATCGTTTAAGTGAGTCGATGTGACTATGTTTGTGACTCTCAGATCTTAATGAAAAAAAAAATATTTTTAGTTTTTGTTTTTAAGGTTTTCTTCTATTTCGTGCATTGTTTATGCAATGATAGCTTTAATTGCTTAAATATATGTAATCTTTTGTGGTTTCCAAGGAAATACTTTGAGTCTGACTTAATGGTTTTAATAATTTTTAGAATCTTGACAAGTAAAGCAATTGAGGCTAATGATGGGAAGCCCCTGCCACTGTATCAGAAAGCTCTATGTGGGCTGACGGCTGGTGCTATCGGAGCAACTGTTGGTAGTCCAGCAGATTTGGCACTCATTCGGATGCAAGCTGATGCAACTTTACCGGCTGCTCAGCGCCGTAACTACACAAATGCTTTCCAGGCACTCTATCGAATTAGTGCTGATGAAGGGATTTTGGCGCTCTGGAAAGGTGCTGGGCCCACTGTTGTAAGAGCCATGGCATTGAACATGGGGATGCTTGCATCCTATGATCAAAGTGTTGAATTCTTCAGAGATTCTGTTGGTCTTGGTGAAGCTGCTACTGTGCTAGGTAAAACCATTTTACTATTGTCATGAAATTTTATTTGATTTTTTTGGCTTTAGCTTTATATCTCGTGATATAATGTATGAGGCAAATAATCTTGTGTAAAACATGATAGTAAGGTCAAATTACACCTTCCTAAAGATTTTGTCCAAATTATTTCCGTTGCAGATTGTTTAATATTTTCTGTTAATGTTTCATAAGTCTATGTCTTTCTCTCGTTGACCCCTTTACAAAACGATTTAGTCAAACCTTACAATATAGTACAGTTGTCCTCCAAATCTACTATTATTATTGATTCGCTATAAGCCTAAAAATTCCCAATAGATACAATAGTTGGCGGGGGCTTGACTAATGTTTACCAGAGCAGTTTTTTTGCTATCTAAATTTTGTCTATCCCCTTGGAGCACATTTAAAAGCAAGTGTCTCGAGCACGTTTCTATCTTCTGGAAGTTTGTCTCCCGAGCACCCACTTGAAGATAACAAAGAGGACGAGAAAACATTTCCCAGCTGTTTCTGAATTTTCTTAAATACTTGTTTTTGAAACAATTTTCATAACAAGCCCATAATGTTTCCTAGTTCAGTTTCTATTATTTAGGAACTGAATTTGTTGACATCTCTTCTCGGTTTTTTATTGTCAACTTCTAGTATGCTTTAGAAGACAATATCAGTGCATGTTTTTGTAAAGTTTGTGCTATTCAGGCTAAATAAAAAAAGAGAACAATTGCTACATATCTGTATGTTGTTACCAAAGTAATTCGCCCTTTTGAAACTAAACACTATTTATGACATGATTTAAGGTTTAATGCGTCAATGTTCATCTGGGCAAACACTTCTAGTTGATGACTATAATTTACCCAAACACCGAGAAGGGTCTAATATGAATCATAAATGTTTGTTTAGCATCTCATCCTTAATTAGTTTATGTCTAGATTAAATCATCCTTAATTAGACAATGTAAATAATATACATAATCATTTATTACTTCAAAGAGTATCTCTTCAAAATAATTATGTTTTAAATTTATCTATTAAGGAAAGTGGTAGGTAAAAGAAACGAGCAGTAACTGTGATTTATCTTAAGGACTAAAACTTTATAATAACAATAATACTAATAGTAATAATAGATACTGGACAGTAGCTCTTATCCTAAGAAGATCAACACCAGTATTCTGAAATAGCAGAAAGAAGACAGGAAATACAAGATGTGAATTAAAACAGAAACTAAATAATGATGGGGTTCTAGACAGCGGGCTCTCCCACTAACCAGACCCTCCTAAATTTTCTCAGATTACCCTCATCCCTAGATCCTTCCCCATCCTTTTGCTCCTACTCATACCGATTCTCAATATTTCCCTCTTTCTATCACTTCCTCCTAGCAGTCCTCTGTATATCAGAATCCTCTTTTGCCTTCTCTCCAACTTCTTGAATTGGTCCTTCCACTCTTATTTGCTCATTCATTTTCAGTCCATATTTCCTTCTTATATGGGTTAGAGGTGTATCATCCTGTTTTAATGCATTAAGGCGGATTCATGTTGCAACTTGCATGTATTTAAATATGATCCTCAACTGAACAGTGATGTTGTCAGTTTGAACATTGAGTCTGGTTCTTTATCCACACCTTATTATACACATTACTTTGTGTCCATGATTTCTTATGTTTATACTTGGGAAAGGGGGGATTGCATATTCAAATATTCTGGCACTTGCATTTCTGTTGCCGCCCTTGCACAATGCTGAAGCTGATATTTTGCTTCTTGTTTCTTCTTTTTGCATTCAATTTGTAATTTTGATACAAATTTAGGACTCTTGGTTGTAGGACAGTGAAACATAGGTTAAAATAACTGCCAAAGATTTTATTCTCACTGTTGCCAACTAACATTTGTTCTTCTGTAGGTGCAAGTTCCGTTTCTGGATTTTTTGCAGCAGCTTGCAGTTTACCATTTGACTATGTCAAGACCCAGATTCAGAAGATGCAACCTGATGCTGATGGAAAATATCCATACACCGGCTCTCTTGATTGTGCTGCAAAAACCCTCAAAGCTGGAGGACCCTTCAAATTTTACACTGGATTCCCTGTCTATTGTATTAGGATTGCTCCTCATGTCATGGTAATATTCTCTCCTGTCTCATGTCACGTTTACTATGGTTTATTTGTTATGTATTTGAATTAAATGTTTCATTCAAAGGGTTCAATAAGTTTTATGAGTTTATGGCTGTGATATATGATTGTATTAATTGGTTATGCAGATGACATGGATCTTCCTGAACCAGATTCAGAAATATCAGAAAGGCTACGGGTTGTAGTTCTCATGCATTTTGATTTGAATTCAAGCTTTGAGCATTGAATAATTTGTTGGCTGTGTTGTAGCCCTTTTTGGCAGCTAAACACCAATGGAGCTGATCATTTTTTTAAGTTTTAATCATGCGACTGAAGCGGGGAATTTGCATACGAAAACATTGTATTAGTGATATAGAATTGGATGCGGCTGGAGCAGAATAGTATAATTCCATTTTTAGCATTGAGAAACTTGTGGGAATATCTTAAACTAGAATAAGCACTCTATCTCAGACACTCTTTCAACAAAGTTTTGTAATTTCATTCCACAGGTGGAAGTATTTTTTTCAACCACATTTTTCGTAATTTGTTGCAGATTTTCCCATTATTATTTTTATTTTGTTGCTGTATTGCTTTCCATAACTACTGCTTAAGGAATCAATAAATAGCTTTCTTATTTAAAAAAAAATTAAACCCAAATTTGAAAATGCATTGGGAGTTATAGTGAAAGTATAACAATCGACAGTTTCTTTATAAGATGGATTTTGGTGAAGACCAAATTATTGAATTTATTTATTATGAGATTTTTTTAAATTTTAAATGTCCTTATTTTCTTTTATCTTTTTTTTAAAGGTTAAATTCATTAGTCAACTCTTTTAACGGTTGATGTTTTAATTGATGGTTAACGTTACCTTTATTTTTAAGTGTATCTCTTCATTTAGGAGTTAAATCCTTTTAATTGGTATTTCCTATTTTGTACATGTTACACCTGTTTCTTTTTTCTGCATTGGTGTTATCTTAATATTTTAACATAATTATTTTGGTTATTTTTGCAGTTACACGTTATTTATCAACATTTTCGTTTCATTTATATGCATTGGGGAAATACACCATCATGTTTCATGAAAATAATTCTATTTTTATTAAGTATTTTCAGGTTATTGCATGAAAACAGTTTTGATAGAAAATCACTCCACTTTTTTCGTTAGTGTTTTTTTTATATTTGCTTCACACTCGCTGGTTTTTATTATGAAATTAATTGCTTATAAGGTTAAATATTTTAATAAAACTGGGAATGATACATTCCGTACTATGCAATTGAAATATGTGAGATAGTTGGAATGTGTTACGCTATTTAAATATGTGTATAACTATTTTTACTATTTAGATAACTTATTTCTATGTTTTTTAATTTTAAAATATAATTAACATAAAAATTAAAAATGTATATAGCAAGGAAAATTCCTTTTGGTTGTTTCAATTGATTGTCTTAATTTTGCCTTTGATCAAAGTGACGTTAAATGCAAGTCTGAAAGTTGTAATTTGAAAGTTTTCACTACTTATTCTTTGCATTGATTATTCTAAATTTACCTGTTGAATCTGTTAATCCAATCTAATAGTGTTAAGGAAAACATAAAATGGAAATAATTTTTTAGCGTTGCTAAATTTAAAACACGAGTTAATAGATATAACATAAATAATAAAAGTGGTGAGACAGTGGAGAAATATATTATATGTAAAATATTATACTTGTATGTATATATTATTTGAATTTCCATTAATGCAATATATATAATCTAGCTGTTTAGGAAAGAATAACAGTGAGAAACACTATATGTTATTTTGTGTCCTTAATTTCTTGTTTGGAAAATGATACTTTCATGAATCTATGAAATAAAATTGTATATAATTTTTGATGGGATGAATTGAAAAATAAATATATATATATAATAAAAAATAAATTTGAAATTAAATAATATTAAAAATATTAAAATAATAATATTAAAATTATAATATAATTGTATAAAAATATATGAGTTTTCAATCAATTATTATCATTGTTTAGTTGGTGAAGAAAAAAAATAGAGGCCGCCAAAAACGGTGTATGGTGAAGCTTCGCTGTTTGCGTCCATTGCTTTGCGTTTCGTGTCGTTTATACCCTTCTTTTGTCGTTTTCATCGATAACAATTCACAATTCGCTTGTTCCCATTCACCAATTTATCGTTCATTCTCCCAAACAGAACCTTCAGATACAGAGAGAATCATGGTATGGGCAGCGTTGTGATTTGGTGGAGAAGAGAATAACAGCACGACACTTGTGCCTCGAAATTAGGATTGGATTTACCTTCTCTCTCTCCCTCTCAAAATTATACATATGGCAACGCCTTCCATGATTCACGCGCGCTGTGCCTACTCGCCCAGAATTTGCAATCGCAACAACAAATCTTCTTCGCAACAAGCCCCCGTAGCTTCGTCGTCGTCGTCGTCCTCCTCCTCTTCCTCCTCCGCTTCCAATTCTAATTTCTCTCTCTCTTCTGGTAATTTTCATCACTTCTCAATCCCTATCCCCAAATTTTATTTTCTAGCACCCATTTCATTGCGCTTTTCTTACTGTTCCAACAATTAAGAGCTTTTGTTTCGTCTCATAGGCCAATTATACATCCAGCCTTCGTCATTTTGGATTTTTCATTATCATATTTGAGTATCTCTAGTTCTGGAGCCTCGGTGAAGCTTTAAATTTAAGATCTAGATTTTAAAGGCACTACTATGGTTTTAGAATGAAACAAATATTTAATTATATATTTTTTAAGTTATAAAAAATTCAAATTTTAATAAAATTACTAAAATTTAATTCTTATAAAATCTTATCATTAAAATAGAATTAAGTGAGCTTTAAAAATTATATAAACTAAAAGTAAAGTTGTACTTTATGAGAAGAATGGGGTCCACCCTTCCACTCACTGGAAAGAAAAAGGAGTGTAAAATTAAGGTAGTCATATATTGGCCCAGGTTTGTACAATTGGGCTAGAATGTGGGGTGGGCCTGGTACTGGCCCAACAGATGGTTCACCTTCCTTGATTGCTTGATCTTGCGTACTTTTCTACCAGTGGATCAATGGGAAATTGTGAAGTGATTAGAAGATCAGTTTATTTTCTACTGATTTTATATTTTAGTACTTGACAGCTGGCTTGTTGGTAGTCTTGCATTGCATTGAATGTTTTTGTTGTTTATCAAGTTCTACTAACCGTTAGAAATTTAAGTAAGAATTGAAAGTTACAGAGAAAGAGAAATAGACAGAAAGCCATTCATCGTCTTGATGATTAGGATTGAAATTCTCTTAGAATCTTTCTTTGTTAATCCTATAGGACTCTGAGACAGAAGTAACCACGGGTAAGAATACCCATGCTAATACCAAAGTAGAGATTTTTCACTGAAACCAAACACAAGTGTGTGAAAATCTTGGTGATAAAGACCATTAATACCCCTTGAGTTACGTATGCTTATTGATAAAAAAACCTATACAAACTTAAAACCCTGCTAAACTAGACGTATGCAATCAACTCTATGTTCCTATATCTCTTTGTCTTGAAGTTCATTAGCTCCATTCAACCAAGCATTCCCTAGGTAGATAGTGTGGGTGATTTTCTGCCATAGACCAGTTCAAATTAAATGCAACTTGCAGCACTTTGAGAGTTGATATTATACCGGTACTCAACCAATGCAACGAATCTTCCTACTGCTTTTGCTACTCACTAGCAAAATAGCACAAGTCTCTAATACCTTATGTAATTCTTCAGTTTGCACTTCTGTTTTAGGGTGATGTGTTTAGATCATTTGAAGAGCAGTACCCTCCATTTAGGCAAAAAAAATTCAGATCAGAACTTGCTTAAAATGTTGGATCCCCATCTCGTACCATGGAGCTTGGCACTCAATGGAAATGAACAACTAAGCCACCCTTTGAATGAAAAGGGATGTTTCACTTGGACAGTCTGTCCAAAACAACTAGGTTTGTCTTGTGATAAAATCCATCCCCACATCATCCGATTATAGCCTTTGGTTTGGTATAGGTAAAGTTTGAGAAGTAGACCTGTTTGAGACTTGTAGAATTTGGATCAGAAAACTCTAAATGGAAGGAAATCTCAAATAGAAAAAATAAGAATTCTGTATAGAACTTGCAATGTACAAGAGTTTACAGATACTAGCACTTCGAGGGTCCAGGAACCTCCCACTACAGTACTCTTTTTTTTTCTGTGTACACCCTCCCCCCTCCAAGATCCGAAAACGCACATACATACATATATATATACACGGCTTCCCAACACAACAACTATATATAACCACTAACAGATTTATGAACTACTTGAATTAAATCAGTTAGTTGTATTTCTTTCTTCCTTATTTCTTCTTTCATAGACCTTCGTAATAGGAGGTCGTGTCCTAACAATACCCGACCCATCAAGGGTCATCCTGTGCTCAAGGTGGAATTGTGGAAAATCTTCAGCAATTACAGAAACTTCCTCCCAGCTGCTTTCAAATTTTGATAGCTGCTTCCATTTGACCAGAATCTCTTGCTGGCCTCCCTCATTGATTATGCAGTCCAACATGGCTTCCAGAAACAAATTCAACTCAAGACCTTCTGTTAGTCCTCCCGGCAGGGGTTGAGACTTTAATGTAAGATGTATAACCTTCTTTGAAAGAGCCACATGAAAAACTGGATGAATCTTAGAATAAAGTGGCAATCCAACTGATACTTCACAACTCCAATCTTTGCTAGCATCTTGTAAGGACCATAATTTGGATGGACTGTTGTTCCACACAAAACTTTTTGAAATTTTTTGTATAACTGAGGGTCCCTCTAAATTTCCTTCTTCCAATCATGCCATTCTTCGGGTTTTTCCATTGATAAAGCAGCAAAGGAAGGAAGGACATGACAAAGCAACAGCTCTAACACAAAAGGCTTTCTGAAATCTGGAACAGCCAAAATAGGTAAAGTTGAGATGGTCGTTTTTAATTGTTCAAAAGCTCTTTCTGCTGCATCATCCTAATGAAAAACATTCTTCTTTAGCAACAAATTGAGGGGTTTGGCTAGCTTACCATAATCTTTCACAAAGCGACTGTAATACCCAGTAAAGCCTAGGAATCCTCTCAATCCTTTTATGTTTTTCGGTACTGGCCACAACAACATAGCTTCCAATTTCTTTGGGTCATCTGCAACACCTTCCACAGAGTTAATGTGTCCCAGGTATTCCAAACTTGGCTGCCCAAAAATGCATTTCTTCTTATTTACTCTCAGATCATGTTGGGAACATCTAGAACTACCCTTAAGTGTTGCAAATTCTCTTCTTTTTGATGCTAAAAATGAAAATGTCATCAAAGAAAATAAACACAATTTTTGTGTGAAAAGGTTTTAATACCTCATTCATTAAAGATTAGAATGTGGTGAAAACCTTGTGCATGGGGCATCGTTTTTTACAATTATTTTCTTGGCTTGCGTTCTCTGTCCTCTTTCTTTTTCACTCTTTAGTTTTGTTCTTTATTATGTAAAAGGCCGTTGTTGGAATTGTAGGGTTTATCTAGGAAGGAGAAAAAAGAGAGAAAGTTGGTTGTGCATACTTGTTTACTAGATGAATAAGTTTGATAGATGTGATAAAGGACTACAACCTAATACTCGTATTACTAATGATTAGGTGCAAGTACTAATACTGATGTAAGCCTATAAACACTAAGATCAATAACCCTACTGACAGTACTAATGTTGGTGCAATATAGCTTAATGTATATTAAGGCTGATAGATGAACTTTTGCAGGTATAAATATTGGACAGAGGCACCAAAGCCTTAATGCTCATGCTATGAGTACCGTCACTCATGGTAATTCTATTTCTAGCATAGGGAATTTGAAGAATGACCCTGATCACCTCCTTGTTCTTGTCCATGGTATCTTGGCTAGGTATATGATATATTTAGATTGTGATAATATATATAAACTTGTTCAAATTATTTGTGTTAAAATATGACTGAAGCTTGTCTGGATATATGAATGTGAAGTTAATGTGCTTAATGCTTTTACAATTAATTACTAGTAGGAAAGGATTATTGTTTTCATCCCGTTTATGATTCATCAGTACTTTTCCAGATTTCATGTCAATTATATAAATCTGATTAAATTTAAATGTCTATTTATAATTTACAGCTAATCAAGTTTGTAATAAAATATCAAGTAATCAGCTGTGCAAATTTGGGCAAATCTCTGCTAATAAATATTATAGAGAAATTATAGGGGAATCAATAAGGAAGTAATAAACAAGGAATTTAGGTCTATTGGCATCCCCTTCAAATTGATGCTAGTGGATTGAAGCATCAATGCCAACCAGAAAACAAGGGCTTCTTAGTAAAGACATCATAGGGACAATCAACCTTAATTTTCCTTGCTACATCCATAAAACACGAGATCGGCAGGAAGTTGGATAATACTAGTATTGTTAGCATGATGAGGAGTGTGCCCTCATGTTGAGCAAAACCAAGTTCTCCGAATAATCCACGAAGCCAGACAATTTCAGAACAAGTAGAAGACATAGTCTAATATTCAGACTCAGGAGAGGATTTAGAAACTCAAGGTTCTTTCTTACTCTTCTTAGTAATAGGAGCATGCCCAAGAAATATAGACCAACCAAAATCTAAACAGTGATTATTCAATTAGCCTAGTTGGCATCATTGTAAGGAATCAATTGAACGGGAGATGCATGAGGGAAGTAAAGACCTTGACTATACCTTGTAAGTACCTAATTATTCACCAAACAACAACCAAATGAACAAACACAGTCAGTGATTGCATAAATCTACTAACTTGTTGAACAAGCAAGATCATGACAAGTAACACTCAAATAATTGAGGTTGCCAACCAATTGATGATATGGAAAAGGATAAGCTGAAGGTTCTTTAAGTGTTAAAAAGAGAGACCAGGCTCTAGGAAAAACCTAAAGCTCTAATACCATATTAGAAAGTGAGTTTAAGCCTAACTCATTCTCACAAAACCGACTTATAAGGTAAGGTTTGCACCCCGTTTATATATTATAATTTGGCTTTATTCCTAGTCGATGTGAGATTTTCAACATACATCCCTTTCGCGGAATTAGATATTTGTGGGTAGTTCAACAAGAGCCCAAAAGTAGTGACATGATAGCCCCAATGAACTTGATATTAGAAAGTGAGTTAAAGTTTAACTATCCTCACAAAATCGGCTTGTAAGATGAGATTTGTTTCGACTTATATTATAAATTGGATTTATTTATAGTCGATGTAATATCTTTAACACTACCCCTCACGTCGAATTAGATATTTGTAGGTGGTTCAATCGGAGCCCGATAGTGGTGGCACAAAAGTCCCAATGAACTTAACTATGATACACTCTGAATAGCTCTGATACCATATGAAAAAATGTGTAGGAACTAAGCAATAATTATGAAATTATTTTTCTTGATATAAAAAAGAAACAATACATTGGTATTTAAGGGAAAAACAAAATTCTAATAAAGGAATAAATCTCCAATCTATTTATTATCCAATCAATCTATATTTATTGTAGAGTAAATGTGCAATATTTACACTCATATTTCAACAGTAAATATTGTAGATAAATTATAGGAAAACAACAAGGAAGAAATAACTCAGGGATTTAGTTAATCCCATTGATAAGTTTCACTACAAAATTTGGGCCAATGAACACTTTCTTTTTATTGGTCATTTGAATGTTGCTCAATTGTTTGGTCTTATACAAAGTTGTACTCATGTTTTTTTATTGATATAGCACAGGGGACTGGACTTATGCAGAAGCAGAGTTGAAAAGGCGCCTTGGAAAAAACTATTTAATTTATGGTCTGTGCATCTTTTTAACTTTGGTTCTCTACGTTATTTTGCATTGTGCTCCTCTATTCCCATAAATTGTCATGCAGTTGAAATAAAATCAATGGCGGATACACCCTTATGTGTGTATTTTACATACAAGTTTACTTTAGAAGAGCTTTTTCTTTCTCCCATTACGTAATGTTTGATCATTGAACCAGAGTGTTCCTAGTCTCTTTAAATTCAATGTGACTTTTGGAATGTTTGATCAAGAAATTACTCAAATATCTCATATTTTCATTTTGAATATGATAGACAGTCTATGTGTCATGCACAGAAATGAAATTGATCAAAACATGAGAACAATTGTGAAATTTTTTAATGATATATGTTGGAGGCAACTTAGATACCTTAGCCAACTCAAAAATGATATATACTTTACAAGTTTGAGTAAACTTGCAAATTAAACTCACACACTAGACTGTTCTTTCCACCTTTGTCTAGCTAATGCTGGAAAAAAAATACTATTTGTATAATTTGGAAAGTAAGCTCTTAATGCTTAATAATGACTTTTTTACATGTGGATATTTTCTATCCATGGATTTAAAACTATTTGTCCGATTATAATAGTACACACAGTCACACACACATGTGTGTGTCTATATATATATATATATATATATATATATATTATTTATTTATTTGCTTAGGAACAATTCATACCAATTATTTGTTGTTTGCAGTTAGTTCATCAAATACTTACACTAAGACATTTACTGGGATTGGTGGAGCTGGAAAGCGATTAGCTGATGAAGTAAGCCCCGAGATATGCAAACTTAGAAGTTTGGACACAAAATTTAAGTTCAGATAGCTTTGTTTTCTCTTGAATAATTTCATGTTGAAAGATTATTGCCTATCATAAAACAGGTTTTGCAAGTTGTTAAAAAGACGAAGAGCCTGAAAAGAATTTCCTTTCTATCCCATTCTTTGGGAGGCTTGTTTGCTAGATATGCAATTGCTGTTCTTTATTCACCTGATACCTATAGTAGAGACCAACCTGGTGATCTAGCAAACAACATGACAGAATATTTCCAGGAAACAAACTTTTCCAAAGGAGGGTTAATTGCTGGGTTGGAGCCAATCAATTTTATAACTTTAGCAACTCCACATCTTGGTGTAAGAGGAAAGAATCAGGTTTGTTCAGGACAATATAATTTTTTGTGATGTGTTTTCTTTTTGGTATATTTTGTCTTCTATTTGAAACATCCATATATCAGACTTGTTTTACTTTTTTAAAACTTAAAATTGTCTTCTTGTTCCCTGTGTTGAAATTATGAGTTTAATGATAGAGGGAGGAAGATAAAAGAGAATGAAACACTGAATTGATATTAAGTATTAACTAAGATATTCATATTACAATGTACTGATGTGTTTGATATGTCCATAAAACTTTAAGTACTAACTCTTATTTATACTAATCATAATCCTAGCTAATTCGGTGAACAAATCATGATGAGATAAGGAAGTATGTTGTTAACTAATATTTAAAAGATAACGAGGAAATGGGTAAGCTAATCTTAGAAAATAATGTAAGTTATGATAATATATAATTGGATATTTTCAAATATTCTAACACTCTTCCTCAAGCTAAAGCTTATAAGCTTTCGGCTTGATAAAAATAAATGCCTTTCTTTTGTTCCATTGTTATGGCTTCCCCATCAGATTGTGATTGAGAAAAAAGCTAGGGCCAAATTTTGACAAAAGTTGAGGATAGATTGAGTGGGACAAACTCACAGGACCAGGGCAAGTATGTAGGACTGTCAAGCTGAAAGCTGAATCTTTAGAACTATTATGGGATCAAGGATGATTCATTGAGATTCCCATGAGGCCAAAGTACATTGGGGACAAACTAGGTCAAACTGTGTATGGGAAAAGACAAGATCAGACACCTTTCACCTTTTCACCCATCAAAGCAATTATCCCATGTTGTTGAATGCAAATCAAGCACGGAACAACCGTGGTATGGTACACATAGATAAGCAAAAGAAAAAAGTCAACTAATGGGAAGATTTATAAGAATCCAATTTTTTCAACTGGCCTTGATGCATTAATTGTAACTGTAGTCAACTAAGATGCGCAATTTAATGATACCCTTACAAGGAAAAACCCAAGCTTTTACTTCTATTGCTTGTGGATAGGAAGAAAATGTAGTTTCCTTGATGCCAAACACATAGCAAGATGCAATTGGTGATAGAACATGGTGAATGGACAATAGTGAGTGGCTTTCTCACTCGTAGAATTTTCCAATTTGGGGTTGGACCTAATTCAACCCTGAAAGTCATTTCATGAGGTTTGAGTTTCCTTCCACTTGTATAGATAAATATCACTAGTTAATGTACTATTTCCAACACACACCTTTAACAACAAAGAGTGAGCATTTGAACGTCAAAGTTGCAGGATTAGAAACAGGTTGATAGGTCCACAACAATTGTTAAGATGAATTTTTTTATTGTTTTAGAATTTGAATATAGGTTTAACTCAACCATACAAGTTAACTAATGTTTTGGCAGGGACCTATTCTCACCAAAGTACTCAAGGATATTTTAATTTGTATGTTTGAATATTATGTATTGTCTTTTGTATTTTGAAGGTCGAATTAAATTAAACTACCCATTTTGCTGCAGTACCATTTTCTATTCATTTGAGTACTGTAAAAATTCTATATAAACATTTTGGATTTTGTTTTAATTTTTATAAAGGGATGCAGCCTTTGAAGAAATGTTTTAATAGAAAGAGTGGAGAGAGGAGAGAGTGAATAGCTTTTCTTTTGATAGAAGTTCTGATGGAGAGAACACTAGAATAAGATTTCCATTATCCATGAACAGGCCCTAATAAAATTTCAATTTTACTAGAGAAACTTATATATTCCAGTCATGAAAACGATTATTAGAAAATAATGCTAATAAACGGAATTGTAAGTCAAATGGATGAAACTGAATGAATTGAATATCTAAACCATCCTTCTCCCAAACCTGTTTATATATCTCTTGTAGATGCAAGTCAAATTTTCAGGCCATAAGAGTTTTTGACTGTTTACTGTGCATATTTTTCAGCTTCCATTTCTGTTGGGTGTCCCAATCCTAGAAAAGCTAGCTGCTCCCATAGCTCCTTTTTTTGTTGGTAAAACAGGTAGCCAGTTGTTCCTAACTGATGGTAAACCTGACAAACCACCTCTTCTATTGAGAATGGCTTCTGATTGTGATGATGGAAAGTTTCTGTAAGTAAAGGAATATATTTGTACTAGTTTATATTCCCCTTTTTCAATTAAGTAATCTAATACTAGATTTAATATTAATGTAGGTCTGCACTTGGAGCATTTAGATGTCGCATCATTTATGCTAATGTTTCATACGATCGTATCCTCTCAGTATGTTTTCTGTTTTACAACCATCTAGGCATATCAATAACTCATGGTTCATTTCTCCTCAATTGTGGTAATTTCTTCAACTTTATATAGATATGGTTGGGTGGCGCACTTCCTCTATAAGGAGGGAAACTCAGCTCAGTAAGGTGAATATTGATGATTTACCCATTTGGGTGGTCATATTTTGTTGGTTATTGATCTCGTAACATATGTAAGTTTAAAGATTAATAATTTATACTTAGATTACGACTAAATTATAATCAATCTTGTTGGATGCTTAGAATTATACTTAACATCCTTTATGTGTTTATGTCTGGCATTTGTAATCTATTTTCCCGTCTTAACTATTAGATTTATCACTTAAATGTAAGTAGTAATTTAAATTCTACACTTGCAATAAATAAGTAATGAAAATAATAGAAGTATAAAATATATTATTATTATTATTATTTGACTACTTTGTGTACTAGAACTGTTAGAGCATCAAACTTCCATTCCCCTCTCCTCCCAATAATAATAATAACAACAACAGTTAAGAATAATAATAATGTATTAGATTCATCATGATCATCAATGTTTAAGTGGGCCATTGCGGAAAAATAAATAACTACGTAAAATTTGACTCCAGAGTTAAGTATCCCATCAAAATTGACTTTTTTAATTTTGTAGTTCTTTGAAAAACATTCACTTACTACCGTACTCCACTCGAAGAACTTCACTCGTTTGACTATCTTCAGTTCTTCACATTTTCAATCATCAGGGTGTTTATATAATTTACACAGTATTAACTCAGTTCGTTAGTGGCCTAATTTCTACTGCCCCTTCATAATTTCTTAATTAGAAATTCCAATTGGAGTTCCCTGTCACTGCAGAGTCACAGCCTGTCAGCAAAAGATGAAAGCATGTGTTCAGAAATGGGGATATAGCACTGGTTCTTATTTGATCTGTATTAGTTAATTGATGCCATACTGGTATTATTGATTGTCTATATTTGAAATGAATAACATAAAATAAAATTGATCGATATACTGCAAGCTAAAATGTTGCAAGTGGTGTTAATTCTGGCATCCGAGTTTAGTGTTAGCTTCCGTGTTGCAAATGTGGAAAAGGAACTATAGATGTTGGGTAGGGGAAAATGTTGTAATCCTTTTTTTTTTTTGTGTGTGGGTTCTATTTTAAAAAGTTGAAGGAGTAATTGTTTAATATATGAAAAGGGAAATCTTGAATTGTGAAAGAATGTGAATATCTTTCTACGGTACTAACATTTTCTATTGTGTTGGCAGCCTTCGCGCCAATCTTTAGATGGATACAAACACGTAGTTGATGTGGAATATTGTTCCCCAGTTCCTTCTGATGGCCCTAAATTTTCTCCGAAAGCAGTCAAAGCAAAGGAGGCCGCACAAAATGCTCCCAGTACACATAGTACTGTGGAATATCACGAAATTGTAGAAGGTGAACACTTTTTCCCCAAAATAACTGAAGATGTATCAATTATCTTCAGTATGGATGTTCCGCTAAAGCCACTAATCTTGTTAACAGATGAGATGATTCGGGGATTACAACTGTTGGGATGGAAAAAAGTTGATGTCAGCTTTCACACAGCATTCTGGCCGTTCTTTGCTCATAACAACATTCATGTACTTCATCCATTTAATATGTCGGATGATGGTGGTATCATTAATACAGAGTTTCTAACACGAGTGGTTGTCTGATTTCAGGTGAAAAACGAATGGCTTCACAATGCTGGTGTAGGAGTAATTGCTCATGTGGCTGACAGCTTAAAACAGCAAGAAGCATCATCAGTATTGTCTGCTAGCTTGTGACTAGAGAGTATGTAATTTCATTTTTCTGGGACGTCTAACTTCACAATACTAGCTGAGAAAAATTCT
Source organism: Phaseolus vulgaris (assembly GCF_051622355.1). NCBI lineage: Eukaryota > Viridiplantae > Streptophyta > Magnoliopsida > Fabales > Fabaceae > Phaseolus > Phaseolus vulgaris. The sequence goes on from NC_143499.1 coordinate 41,430,996, forward strand.
TACTATAGTAGTTAGTCATTAATAGAATTACAATATTTTATTACTTGCATATTTCATATAAACATATAGTAGTTCTTACTTAACAGCGATAATGCAACTTAATAGAATGATAAATTATCATACCAATGAAAACAATATGGTTTGTGGTTTGTGTGTAACATGCCTGGCATAGCAAGAACTATTATTGGCATTTGTAAGAAGAGTACACAATTGACAATTTGAGTTTCTACATATTGGGAAATGATCTACGCGAATTGTTTTGTCCTTGTTATATGTTACAACTTACACTTGACATTGACATGGCTCTTAAGCTGTGTGTCTTGCACTTAACTTGGGGGTGTTGTAATTGTCTCTGAATGCCAACTTTAACTTAAAATCTCCGCTTTATATTAAAAAAAAATTTGGTTGGATGGGGTGAGGGAAGAGATTTTTATTGAAATTGCTTTTTTAGTTCAACAAAAATGTGCTGAGTGGAATAAGTTAAAATCTCGGCTTTATATTAAAACAGCTTTTTGGTTAGAAGGTGGAATGGATGAGAGGGAATAGATTTTTATAGAAATAGCTTTTTGGTTCAAAAATACTATGGGTGGAATAAGGGTTTCCAAGTACACGCAGGATTATGTGGTATCTTCTTGTTTAAAACAATAATAGTGTACTTGACAGAAACTAACACCCAGTTTTTCTATTGCAGTCTCAACTTTCTGATACATTGTTCGAGACAAAAGGAAGGTAAAAATGAAGGTTGTTTTGGTTGATCAAATGACTTTGGGGAAGTAATAACAATCTGTAGTCTCTTTATTCTGGTGCGTGCTTGGTATATTGGGAATCACTCTCAACTAGAGACGTGTTCCTGTGCGGAGAATGATAATAAATTAATAATAGAAATCACAATGCTTAATATTTGCCCGTTTCATTCTTGAAAATGCTTTCAAATTTGGATAGTATCTAACATTTTTTATTTTTCTTTTTGTTATTAGCAGATGTTTCATGTTCTTGTTGCCTGGCCTACTGGTGCTAGTTCGGACCTTGTCTAAGTTGCAGCACAATAAAGTTACTTCAAAGTCTCCACAATCCCTAATTGTATTTTGCATGATTAAAAAAATGTGTCTTTATTAAGTGCAGAAGTTCATAAATAAACACTTCTTAACAAGGATCAAGCTGTATTTAAGAATTTATAAGCATATTAAGCAAAAGAAAATATCACAAATAAATTCAATCTTATTATGACTTTACTTAAAGTGTCCATAGACAACATTAAAAGCTCGAATTAATTAACAAGGAGTTTAAGAAGACTAAGACAACATTAAGAACAAATTGAATCACGCGTTAAAACATAAGAAAAGAAAGGAAATAGAATAGTATTGGCAAAAACACAAACGAAAGTGAACTAGAATTGAAACAAAACAAGAACAAGGATGAAGAAGACCTATGAAGATGGAAGAAGTACGCCACTTGAAGAAGGTATTGACAAAACAGAATTAGTTGCTCTGTTACATAGTATAGTTTGTTAAGTTTTCCTTTCTTTTTTCTATATAAAGTTTTGTATCATTTTTATGTGACGAATATTGAAGAAAATACACACCCTTTCTAGTACCAGTATGTATTAGATTAATTTTTTTTTTTCACCTTTCATCATTCTCTAACTTTACATATTGATCATTGTCCACAATTATTACAATTGGAGCATGAAAATATGCTCTCTCTTCCAATAATAAAATAAATTTATCAATGACAACATTCTTCAACGTGTAAAAAACAATTATTTATATGATTTTTGAGAGCATTGTAACAATATGATTGTTTCTTGGATCACCTACACGTATTCTCCTTATATTTTTCAAAGTATAATTTGTATTGATAATGTAGGGGAGTTGTAATGGCCTCATTGTCAACTACAACAAGTATACAAAGCAAGGGAAAGATAATTATTTTCAAGAAAAAAATAGAAATCGATAAGAAAGGTCTCAACCCAATAATTTAACTATTGATTCTACTATTTTTGTTGTTAACTCCAACAAATATACAACGCAAGATAGAGGTAAGTCTTTTCAAAGAAGATGTAGAGATCAATCAAACAATAAGGTACAAATGTTATGCACATATTGCAATATATCAATCACACCATTGAAGAAAATACATACGACATTTAATCTTCTCAACACCAATAGATGGATGTGACTTCATCTTATCATGATAAGCCAAGATAGAATTGATATTTGTCTCTTAAAAGTTAAAGATAAGATCCAAAATAAGTAGCCAGTCATAAACTTAAATTTGCATATATCTTCGAAGGTGATTTACAATGGGTGAGGATGACTATTTATAACATCGTCATCCGAATTTTCCTAACCTAATTGATATTGTAATTCATTCCTTATGACATGTAAATGTAGCTTTTAGGTCACATTAAACCTAGGTTGAAAATTTCAAATAAAAAAGGGAGGGAGATTTCAAAACTCAAAATTTAAAAAAAAAAAAAATCAAATCATGAAGGTTGGCTGAAAATGGGAAGTGTTTCTCATTGTTTGTCATCTCACTCTTGAACATTCTTTCCTCGTCAAAATTGATCCTCCTTGACCAAGTTTTGACTTTCCTATTTAGGTTTTACATGATATTTTATTCTTTTTGCACTTCTTTCACTCCTTACCTTGTTATTGGACACCTTAAGAAAGAGTATTCTAAACATTACTAATTACACCTACACTTACGTGAATCTAAATTCTATAAATTACAAGTTCAAAAAGTAAAAAAATAAAGAGAAAAATTATTTTGTAATAATAAAATGTGTTCACATGTTTCCTAAATATGATCACTCAATTTCTTCTTCATTCAATATTTTTTTTACCAAAATTTGTCATTTATACACGAGATCAAGCAACAAATTTATATTATATGTACTTAATAATTTAGATGTGCAAGTCTTTGTGTTAAATATGATAATTGTAGATTTGTAGTTGCTATTTAAAATTTCTTTTTATCTGTCTTTCTTTGAAAAAAATACTATCTTGTTTACAAATTTTAAGATGATATCAATCCTTATATAAATAATAATAATAGTAATGTAAGAAAGATAAATAATATATTAGTTTTCAATATATATATATATATATATATATATATATATATATATGAGAGAAATGTAAACACTACTAACTTCCAAGTTTTAACTCACATCACACAAGTGTTGTCTCATAAGGGTTTTGGAAAAAAGTTAAATATTTTGATTTTGGAAAAAAATGAAAAAATATTCTTTGAAAAATGTAAGAGAATTAGGATGGTAATAGGATTCTATTATTTAAAATTCAATCTACATCCAATCCGGATCTTAACAAATGGATTGGATTTCCATTTTAACTATATTAAATTTATTTAGATTTTTTAAAATTTATTATTAAATTCACTTTGTAAATTAGATTAAATTCATTTCAATTTCTACACAGGCTAATCTGACTAAACTTGAGTCTAAGTCAACTCGACTTGGACTTGGATCGACTCGACTAAATCTATACCTAGACCCACTCGACTAGATCTATACCTAGGTCGAATCGGGTCGACCTAGGCTCAGGCCGACTCGGCTCGACATCGCTCCAATTTGACTCGGTTCGAACTCGATCCGGATTGACTTGGCTTGACATCGACCAGGATCAACTTGGCTCGACAACGACCAAAACCAACTCGAATCGACATGGGCATGAACCGACTCAACTTGATATGGGCACGGGCCGACTCAACTCGACATGGGCCCGGGTTGACTCGGCTCGGCTCGATATCGGCCTAGGCCAACTTGACTCATCATCGGTCCGGGTCGACTCGACTCGACATCAGCCCGGGTCGACTCGACTCGACATCAGCCCGGGTCGACTCGACTCGACATCAGCCCGGGCCGACTTGGCTTGATATCGGCCCGGGGCGACTCGACTCGCATCGAACTAGGTCGTCTCGGCTTGCATCGAACCGGGCCGACTCGACTCGACATGGGCCCGAGTCTACTTGGCATGACATGGGTTCGGTGCTGACTCGACTGGACTTTTGCCCACACAACTCCACTTGGGGCAGGATTTACTTTGTTGGACTTTGGCCTTAACCGACTTTGCTTGACTTTTGCCTGGACCGACCCTTCTTAAGTTTGGCATAGACCGACTCGGCTCGACTTTGGTCTGGACCGAATCGGCTTGACTTTGGCCCAGGATGACTCGACTCGACATGGACTTAGGCTGACTTTGCTCAACCTGGACCCAGATTTACTCGGCTTAACCAATATCTAATTTATATCCATTTAAATGGATTAAACTTAAAATACAAAAATATAAATTTGAATTTGATATAAATCTAGTTAAATAGATTGAAAACAATATGAATTTAAATAATTACGCATTTGGATTTAGAAATTTAGATTTTTTTTCCTCCTAACATAAATACATCTAACACTATTTAAAAGTGGTCCATGATAAGGATGTTTGTCTCCACAATGAATAAATAACTAAGAAAAATAATGTTAATTTAAATTATTATAAAACGGATATTATCTTTTTTGTCAAGTAAAAAAGGAATCTTATTAATTTTTTCATTTAAGTTTTTACTTTTTTAGTAAAAAGATTTGAAATGATCTATCACATTATATAGGTTTGTCATTGTTATACACAAATTATACTATTTTTTTAAACCACTTTAAATTTAATTAGTATATTAAATTGATTGGTTGATTATTAAATTTAATGCACTAATTAACCATTCAACTGTTTTTATTTATTTTTTAAACAATACTTGAAATTTTTTGGAAATAATATTGGGTACAAAAACTCATCAAATCCTGTAATTTGAAAACTGTAGAAACCAAAATTTGAACAATAAAATCTTGGGACTTATGTCAACTTTGTGACAATATTTTAGTTCCATACTACTATCAACATTTTAGAATTACTTTATCATCTTCATTAAATATTAATTAGATGACTAATTAATTTTAAAAGTACGATATAACAAAACAAATTGAAAAGCAAAAAGGAAAATCTAACATGAAATTATGGTTCTTCAAATCAATAGTGCTTTCGCCTAACAAAGCCAAATCACCATAGACCCATCATACGAGTGTACACACATCGTTCGAGTTAGATTTGACCTCACTAATTATTATATAAATCAAAATACTTCAATATGGTTGGATTTGTGCAATTTTTTTTATCAAATTCAAATTGAATTAATCTGATTAATTATAAATTTATTTGGATTAGATTTGCAACTCACAAAGGTTAAAATTTGTTTTCAATTTTTCTAAAAAAGTTATAAATATAATGATAATAATAATATTAATAATAATATAAGTGTCATATTTATGAGTTAAATTAGGTTTGCATGTTTAAAAATATAAAGTATTACCTGAGTAAAAAAAAAATCATACTTATGACATGTTTTTGTTTTTTTAACTGGAATAACTCAAATTGAGCTAAAAGTTTATGTGTTGCTTAATCGAGTTCAATTTGGGTTAGAATGGTTTTAACTGGAAAATAAATTTATCATTAAATCATTCGAGTTAAATTTTATCTAAAATCAACCAAAATTATATTAAGATATCTAGTTTAAGAATTGTTTTCATCTATAAAATTGATCATGAAGTTTGTAACAACTTATAGATTGTGTGTTAATCAATTGTGTTAAATACCCTTTATTGTGGATATAATTGTATAAGTGTTATTTATGAATTAGGGGTAAATGTGTTAAACAAGTGAGGAGGGCCTAATAGAAGGTATCCTGCACCCCATAATTTGAAACTGCACCCTTATATGTATTGGAATGCTAATTATATATTTTAAATTTTGTATTTCACATTACAACATTTATTAATTTATTAATTTTTTTTATTCTTTATAAGCCACTTAATACAAAATAAAATTAGTATAATTTTTTAATATTGAGTAAGTGAATAACACCTTTAACATAAACAATGAAAATATATAATATATTAATAATTATAAATTATCCTACAATATATTTTCTAATTTTAAAATGTAAAATTTAAGTATATATGAAAATTATCTAATAATTATGTTTGTGTGGTATGTCGCATACAACACCTAAATGTTTGATATAAACGATCACCTCATTTGTAACACCATAGGTTAATTGGAAATCACTTTGGATTATGTCTCATGTTGGAGTGTCTTCTGACACATGTCCATAGTCAATCATGCGCGGTAGGATTTTGGTGATTCTCCTAATTACATTTTGTATTTATTGAAATGACATAAGACACTTAAAATATTAAAATAAATAATTATGCTAAAATAACAATAGATAACAAGAAATTTTATTTACCGGATAATTATGCTCTTTTTGGGTCGTCATCATCCAAACTATGTGTATGATGTCATGATAATGCAAACAGTTGATATTTGTCGAGCTTAATAAATATGTATGAGTGTGACACTGATTTAAATTAGTGCATGTATTTGATTGCATATATGTTGATGAAATTTTAATTTTATGTTGATGAAATTTTAATTTTATGTGCAGTGATTTGATATATATATATATATATATATATATATATAATAACAATAATAATAATAAAAAACTTTATTAATATTTTTATTTTAAAATAATAATAGTTATTTTATAAATAGCTTGAACTCACTTAAACACTCAGTTAGACTTATTTAAATTGTGAGGTAAATGAGTTAAAAAAATAACTTGATTTAATTTAGGTTAGAATATTTTGGTCTAACATATTTTTTAACTTATTTGATCGAAGTCAAGTTCATTTTAGCATGTTATGAATTCAAACTTACCCAACTTGTACTGATTTGATTTTTTTTTTATCAAAATTGTTTGTGTTAAATGAGTTTTGATTTAAAAGAATTTAGTTTAGATTTTCAGTTCTTAAATTAAATTGATAAACTTTTTTTTATCAGCAAACGGTAAACTTAATAATCTATTGAATTCACGTAATATTCTTTTGATTACCATCTCTCTCTGTCTATATATATTATATTTATTTACTACAATTATTGATGGTTTTAACAGCTTAAAATGATATTTAAGTTTTTTAGACTTGATAGACCAACTCGTCATTGATGGAATCAAATTGAATATGGGGTTGGTTGAACAAAAAATACTCAAATAATGTAACTCAAAGTAGAACCATATTTTAGGGTGTGTTTGGATTGGGGAGGGGATTTGAGGGAGTGGATTTGAAGTGATTTAAGAGGAAAGTGAGGTTGTTTGGATTGAGATATGTTATAGTAGATTTGTGATGAAAGTTTTTGAATTTTGTGAATGATGTGATGGTTGTGTGTAAATTTTTAATTATTTTAAAAGGTGTAAAATGTAAATTTATAAATTTACCTTTATCTTAAAAATATATAAATAATAAATAATTAATTTATATATTTATTTTTATAATTAATAATAATATTTTTATATAAATAACTATATTTATATTTATTATTATTATTATTAAATATTTTTTTTATTAATAATATTATTAAATATTTGATAAAAATAAAATTAAGGAAAATTTTAAATTTTTAATGATATTATGTAAATTTTTAATAATTACAAAATATATATTATAAATTAATTTTAATTTTACTTTTATTTATTTTTATCATTATTAATTATTATTTATAATTTTTTAATTATTTTTATTATTTCATAAATTTTTTATTTTTTTTATTATATATCATTTTATATATTTATTAATATTTTAATAATAATAATTATTATTTATCTTATTTTATATAATTAATTATACTTATTTTATTATAATATAAATAGATTAATAATATAAAAAATATAATATATATTTAATATAATAATTATAGAATATATATTTATTATAATATATATATTTAATAACAATCTTCGCAAATCGTCGAAAAAAGAATGTTAAAGACAATTTTATCTCGATTTTTGTATTTTATTATTTTTTATTCATTGATTTGTGTGTTTTATTCGTCTTTCTTCGTTCTATTAAAATCCATCGTTGGATACAAACACATTCTTAATCAATATCATATTAATTCATTCAAATATATGATAGAGGTACCATAGCAGTTACATGATACCCTTCCATAATTTGAAATTTTAATTTTATCTTTTCTGAAAATAAATTATTAATTATAAATATCAGTTCCGGAATATGCAATGCAATACAGTAATCTTGTAAATTTTACATTTTAAAACGTTAAAAATTAAATTTTAATATTCTAAAATATATAATCCAAATAAAAATATGTATTTTAGAATTTATTTCAGTACAGACATTGTATCAAAATGTGAATTAACTATATAACCGAGTGTACAGTTGAAATTAATCAATGAATCCATCTTTGATGTTAAATTATTTTAAATTATATCGAAGGGTCAAGAATGATGAAATGGAGCACAATGAAAAATTCTACCATACAAAAAAAAATAGTATAATTTTTAATGTTTCCGTGTGAACAAAAAACCCCTCATTTTCAAAAAGACAAAAAAAGTGAATTTGAAATTTCAATGCCCACCAAACGCCAATCAATTTGCCTCCCTCTCAGTCCCACGCGCCTCCCTCTCCCGTCACCATCACTGCCTCCTCCTCCTTCCCCTAAACACAAACGCGTGACAAACACTCTCCTCGGTACGCGTGGGGATTCTCCATCCCCCACGATCAACCCGTGCCGTCGTGCCCTGTCCCTCCACAACTAAACCCTTCGCTCATCAACTTGCAAACACTCACAACACAACACACACAAATTTCTAGAGCGAGAAAGTGAGAGGAGAGAGAAAGTTGCAGATCCTCCATGGCCTCCACCAAGGAACGCGATAACTTCGTCTACGTTGCCAAGCTCGCCGAACAAGCCGAACGCTATGAAGGTGCTTTGTAGTAATCCATTATCTGAGTTTCTTATACTCTCTCGGTTTTTTTCTTCTTCTGATTTTTCTGCGTTGAGATTTGAGAGTACCACTGTGCCGACCTAAATGTTTAGTTTAGAAATAACTTTTTGTGGTTTTAAATTTGAATTTGAATTTCGTGGAGACGACTTCTGAGATTTAGAGTGTTTGGTATGGTAGAAATGGTGGATGCAATGAAGAATGTGGCGAAGCTAAACGTGGAACTGACGGTTGAGGAGCGGAACCTTCTTTCGGTTGGGTACAAGAACGTGGTGGGTGCTCGTAGGGCTTCGTGGAGGATTCTTTCGTCGATTGAGCAGAAGGAAGAGGCCAAAGGGAACGATGTGAGTGTGAAGCGGATAAAGGAGTATAGGCAGAAGGTGGAGTCTGAGTTGTCCAATATCTGCAGTGATATCATGACTGTTATTGATGAGCACCTTATCCCCTCTAGCACTACTGGTGAACCTAGTGTCTTTTTCTACAAAATGTGAGTGCTGAGTAGTCATTTTTGTCTCTCACTGTGGATTTAGAGTTTCCTGTGTGTTGATGTCTCTGTTGTTGGTTGCAGGAAGGGGGACTATTACCGGTATCTAGCGGAGTTCAAGTCCGGTGATGAGCGAAAAGAGGCTGCTGATCATTCCATGAAAGCGTATCAGGTATGCTTCTATTTGGACCTCTTGCATCTGTTGTGGTTAAAATTTTAAAATCTCTTGATGTTTGATGCCTGGTGATTCATGATGTATGTTGTTGGTGCTTTGCTTCTTAGCATGTCTCCAGTAACCAGGGCCAGAGAAGAAAAACGTATATGTTTTTTGCATTCCTTTATTATTAACTTGCAAGTCTTGCTTATTGGTTTTTCTTTGTGCTAATCTGATGAAGCTAATTAGTCATTGACTAAAGTGCAAACACTATTGGCCATTTTAAAAAATTCCTGAAGGTAATTGTCTAGTCAACCATTTATTATTGTAATATATATCATATGATTGGAATACTGTCGGCACTAATGTTAATATGGTTGTTATGTTGATGTTATCTTCACTTGTCGATGGTTTATTAGCCATAATCATTGGCCATGTGAATATTGAAGTAGTTATTCTAATGGTTCTTTATCATCAAGGTTGTAGCATACATGTTAATGAGGGAAAAATTAACTGAGGGAGTGGGAATACAGTAGGTTATTTCTTATTTTTCAGGCATAATATCATTATACCAAGTATCTGTCTCATGACTTTTTATCAGTTTTAGCAGTGTGGCACTGTGACATTTATTTAGATGTAGGCATTACTGATATGAATTTGGCTGCTAAGTTACCAAAAGTATTTTTCCACCTTTTCATGTTGGTCTGAACAATTCATAATTTCAGACAGCTTCCACTACTGCGGAGGCTGAGTTACCACCTACACATCCTATCCGATTGGGTCTGGCTTTGAACTTCTCTGTCTTCTATTATGAAATTTTGAACTCTCCTGAAAGGTACTAATTTTATTTTATTGTCCGGAAAGTATTATTGTTTATTGATTCCCCTCTTTGTTCGTATACTATGTGTCTAAGTGGGTCTATTTAACAAATTTAACACTGCACTCTTATATTTCAGGGCTTGTCACCTTGCTAAGCAGGCATTTGATGAAGCAATCTCTGAGTTGGATACTCTGAGCGAGGAGTCTTACAAAGACAGCACCCTAATTATGCAGCTTCTGAGGGACAACCTCACCTTGTGGACTTCTGACATCCCTGAAGACGGAGGTAGTGATTAATGGAAATCAATGTTCTCTATCACTTTGTTAGATGGACTTTGTCTGCAATGTCAATTAAATAGATGATTTTTTTTAGTGTAAATTACACATTCTCCGTGATTTAACAAAATTTCACTTACACTGTTTATTTATGACTTGTAAAACCACACACCCTTACCATTATTATGTAGGTACACAGATAAGGGAGGACAAAGTAATGTCAAAAGAGGGAGGGGTATTATTGGATTTAATAATTTCTTGAAACCTTGAGTGTCAGTGTGACTTGTCCAATTTTATTTTTATATGATATAGAAAGTCCATTTCAGGTATAGTAGATACTGTCATGATTTATGGTTGATATGGTTATTTGTTTGTGGTCATTGTGACTTACCTTTATGTGATGTTATGCTTATTTGGAGAGAAACTTATGACACAAGTTTCTGGTGGGTTTCTATGGCTGTTATTATTAATGCACTACATTGTTCAGCTGAGTAGATATTGATTCTTACTTTGTTGTCTCCAAACAAGATTGAAAGCAGGAGATGGTAATAACCTGTACAGAATTGGGTCTTGATTTGTTCCAAGAAAAGTCAACACTAAACCTAAACTCGGGAGTATAGAAGAAAAGCCTGTACCTCGCACTGTAACACTCTAAGTTGAAAATTAACTAGGGAAGATTTGGGAAATCTTATCAAGATATTACTGTTAAATTGCTTTATTCAAGCAACAAATTTTAAAATGTTGACCTTATTGAAAAGCTTTTACAAATGTGTAACTTCATATTTCATGTGATCTTAATCTACTAAATTCCTTCTACCAAAAGACAACTTAATTTTACGTTAGGTGATGTTTTCCCCAGTCTTGTTGTTTTGTTTTTCAATTCTTCGTTTAAACTAATTTATTCCTTCTATTGGTTATCATATTTGATGTTGATTTACTGTCAACCATACTTATTTGCTGTTGTTTCAAACTTTGCTATTCCTTCTCATTTTATTTTATAGCTGTTTTTCTTTATTTGTTCTGTGATCCTGCCAACCCAACTCCAGTATCTATGATTCCCTAGTTAATTAAATATTGTCATTTTTTAACAGAAGAACAAAAGGTGGATTCTGCCCGAGCTACGGGTGGTGAAGAGGCATAGGTAGGTTATCTACCCACTCAGCAGATGGTATTGAGTTTTACCTTTTACCTTAACAAAGTTACATTTTGCAATGAAGTGAAGCAGGTATTGGCTAGGAATTGATGTGCATACGAGAAGGCTAGTCTCTGTCCCGATAGTTTACCTTTAGGATGTTGTAATAGAACATGGAGTTGGTCTCTAGAAAATCACCGTAGGGCTTTGTGATCCTTTTATTCTATGTGTGTGCTTTCTGTTACTGGAGACGAGTTTATTTGCATGGTGTTTCGCTGCAATTTAGTGAATTGCTTCATTTTGTTGACTTCATCTTTCTAAGAGGATGCTATCTTGCATTCTTTTATCTGTTTACATAATACATTTAAAATTACGCTAATCATTGCTCCACAAGAAAATTGAATTATGGACTGATTTCCTTCAGAAATTTCTAGGTGTTTGACCGGAGTTTCACCATTTCCCACTACCATAGCAATGTGACTGTGATTGAATAGGCCATCTCAACAAATATTTTTACTAACTTAACCTTTTTTCTATTTTTTATAGGAGGCTTAATATCATGCTCACCCTGTAAATTCACAATAATACTGAAGGCATACTGTAGGTAAAACTGAAAGTAAAAAAGTTAAAAGAGTCATTTTGTAAACCAAATTATAAAGAATAAAGTGTATTTCAAATGTCAATAATTCGTATTGTAATGCTCTATGGACACTTTTTAGTCCTTGTGGAAAGACATTCTTCATCATAGCTATTTCTGCTTTGTGAATGAAAGAGATGCACTGTTATTGAACTGTTTTATGTTAACATTAGATAAATCCGTATAAAATGATTTTAATTCCTCAACTCAACATAATTGGTCTTCTAGTCTTTTAAAGAAGAATGGGTTCTTAAAAAAACGAGTTGGTCTATTTTCATTAACTCCATCAAAATTATAAATCAGGACATCATCATTAGAAGAGGAACTAATTAAAAAAAATAAAAGACAAAAGGTTGTAAAAATTTATTGAACATAATTGTAAAACTGATCTTATTATTTTTTATTTATTCAATTATATATATAATAAAATTACAATTACTGAAAGTTATAAAATTGGAATATTAACAGGTTTGTAAACTGACCATTAATGCAATATAACGGTAAAATAACTTTAGATAACAAAATCACATTAATGCAATATAACAGTAAAATAATTAAAGGTAACAAAATCAGAATTAATAATAATAAAATCTTAATAACCAAGTGAGCAACGTGCATCATTATCAAAGGAACTTATTTTTTAATTTTGAAAGAAAATTTAAGAACGCAAAATTATATGAACATGACTTTTCCCTCTATCTTAATCAACTTTTTTTTAGGTTTCATGTTGTCATCACCTCATTGTTAAGAATTATATCCATCTTTTACATACAATGAATTTCAATTAGCCTAACATGTTATCCACATTTTTATTTTAAATTTACACAGTTTTGAACTAAAATTAATTAGAGACTTCGACATTTAATAATTTATTAATAATAAATTAAATTAATTATATGATTACTAATTTGAATATTTCTTAATAATTTTTTTATCGAAAAAAATAATATATTAATAATACGGAACTTGGAGTATCCAAACCCATTTACAAGCATTAGAAAGCTCCGTTTGGCTTTGCCTTCATATCGTTTTCTAATCAGCACCTTTGATATTATCAGTCAAATCTTTTAATGCCATTGGTTTAATTACTACATGATTCAATTAGCCAGGGCAAGTAATTCACTTCGCAGCAGCTAAAAATTGTTTTATGCGCTTATTTATTTTCTGTGTCATGCAGTAACACGACTCCTTCTTTTGTTGCTTTCACAGACCACTATAGGTTAATTTTTGCTAAAAATCAAGCTACTTTCAACCCATAAAACATTGCCTTTAATATATTTTCTTGTTTTTTGTCAGTACTTTTGAACATGTAGTCTATGTGATTGTCAATGATGACGACTTTAATTCTGATCACTATTCCTATCCTCTGCAGCTTTTCTATCCACCAGTCAACTATCACTTTTCCTGTCCAATATGGAGTAATGGCTAGCAGTGTGATTCCGTTGCTTTTGTAATTCAAAAAATCAACACTACCTCTCATTGTTCAGAACTATGACAGATTATGTACATGCTGATTTTGATTAAATTATATCATGAACAATGAGCTTTATTAAATTGAGGAACTTGGAACATTATTGATTTGAGAACTTATTAGAAGTCCAAATTGAAATAGTGAGTCTTTGAACCAGGTTTATATATAGGTGAATAGATGTTATAACATTTGTAAGCATGTTTTTAACACAAGCACCAACTTGATAAGAAAAAGTAGCTATCTTATTTAGATATGTAATTCATATCCATCCTTTCATTTGTGTTAGACAGGAAATTTCATCCTCATCAAAAATTGCATTTCTAAATGTAACTTTATTTATGTGATCTCAAATTTTTCTCATCAGTGCAACCCACATTGTTTTTCATATTAGATTTTGTTTAGTGTTTAAACCTAGGCAGTTAAAGTGATAAAAATTCCTCAAAAAAGAGTTATGCGTGACAGTTGTAATTCCTATTTACCTAAAACATAAATTCTAAAAGGTTAATGATATATTAACACTACAAACAATAGTTGTAATTCCTATCTACCTAAAACATAAATTCTAAAAGGTTAATGCAAACAATATCCACGTACACTTGACACTTCAATAAACTAATATTTTAATAAAATTTAATTTATTTTTTAATTTAAAATATTATTATAATAATTTGTCAAGTATATTTATTTTACTTTATTTGGGTGTTAAATTCTTTTTTCCATTCTAAAGAGTATCAACAACACTTTTTGTTCTCAGGTCTTAGAGTTCAAATATTATCAAAGTCAAAGATACACTTAATACTTTCATAAATTAATATTTTATTTTATTTATTTTATTTTATAATTTAAAAATATTATTATATTATTATAAAAAATGTCAAATATATGTTATTTACTGTTTATAGTGTTAACAAAACTTTTCTCTATAAGAAAATTAAGTTATTAACAACGTAAATCAATCATTTCATTCTAATTAAGCCAAATATCAATATAAACAATTTGTCCTTCTTATACTACTTAAGTTATATTTTTTAATTTAATTATATTTAAAACACTCAATATATTAAATACAAAATATTCAATTCCCAAATTCGGATATCAAACATACCAAAACCAAATCAAACAACACTAGTAAATGCCTTTCACAAAACTGAAGAGTTTAAATAAATTTGTAGTGTCATCGATCAAGCCCAATTGAGAGATAGGTGGCTCGGTTGGAGATCGTTAGGTTAAACTTAGTTTAGCGTCATCAACTTGTGCCTGAGATTATAGGGTTGTAGTGTTATGGGTCGAGTCCGATATTGCGTATAAACAAATCACTTACCGATATTCATATTTAAAGACATTAATGAATTAAGCCAATAATAAAGGATAATCAGCCTTAAATAGGAGACAACATTTATTATTGAATTAAGCCAATAATAAGACCATGTACAAGGAGAAGGGGAGAGAGTAGTACCTTAAATAAGGGAAAGAAAAAAACTCACATAACACCATAAAACACAACACATCGAGAGTACTTTCAACTCATATCTTACACTATACTCACTCTATACACTAGTTTGGAATTTATATCTTCAAAGAAAAATTGAAAAAGCTTAAAGCTGACCTAAAAGTTAGGAACAAAGAAGTTTTCGGGGACGTTAATTTTGCTAGTGAAGAGTTACAAAAAAGGATTAATGAGTTAGATACACTGGATGATGATAGGGGGTTAGAAGAGTCTGAAAGGGAGGAGAGAAGGTTGCTCCTTGCTGAACTTACTACAGTTATGTTTAAGCAAGAGGTGGTCATCTTTCAAAAAGCAAGACAAAAGTGGTTGAAACAGGGGGATCTTAATACAAAGCTTTTTCACTCGTCAGTAAAGTGGAGAAGGACAAGGAACGAGCTCCATGGATTGTTTGTTGATGGAAGGTGGTGCGAGGATAAGGTTGTGATCAAAGAAAAGGTCAGGGATTATTTTGAAGATAGGTTTGCCAGGAACGAAACTTGTGCGGTTAGGTTGGATAATGTAAGGTTCAATTCTATCTCGGAAGCTGATAACGAGATGTTGGTTCGTGACTTCTCTGAGGAAGAAATAAGGGTTGCGGTTTGGAATTGTGAAAGTTCAAAAAGTTCTAGTCCTGATGGATTTAATTTTGGTTTCTTAAAGTTTTGTTGGGATTTTATAAAGTTGGATGTGGTGTCAGTTGTGAAGGATTTTGCGGAAAAAAGTCATTGGCCTAGAGGCTCAAATGCCTCTTTCCTTTGTCTTGTCCCGAAAGTAGAAAATCCTATACAACTCGGTGAGTTCAGACCTATTTCGTTAGTTGGTTGTTTGTATAAAATTATCTCAAAAGCGTTGTCTCTACGTTTGAAAAAGGTAATTAGTAAAGTTGTTGATATGAGACAGTTGGCTTTTATTGAAGGTAGGGGTCTGTTGGACAGTGTACTAGTAACTAATGAGGTGCTGGAAGAATATAAAAGAAAAAGGAAGACTTGTGTGTTCTTCAAAGTTGACTATGAGAAGGCGTACGACTCGGTAAGCTGGGATTTTATTTATTATATGCTAAAAAGGTTGGGTTTCTGCGATTTATGGATCCGGTGGATAAAGTGTTGCTTAGAATCCGCTTCAGTTTCTGTGCTTGTTAACGGTAGTCCAACTAGGGAGTTTATCCCTAGGAGGGGACTACGCCAAGGCGATCCGCTAGCTCCGTTTCTCTTTCTTTTAGTTGCAGAAGGGTTGGCTGGAGTCTCTAGGATGGCAGAAGAGAAGAATTTGATTGATAGTCTAGAAGTTGGGAGAGATAGAGTGAAGGTGAACATGTTGCAATATGTTGATGATACTTTATTCTTTTGTGAAGCTAATTCTAAAAGTATCTTTAATATCAAGGCGATCTTGCTGTGTTTTGAACTTGCTTCTGGGCTTAAGGTGAATTTTTTAAAAAGCAGGTTGGGCGGGATAGGGTTGGATCAAAGTTCGATCCAGCGGTTCGCGGTTATGCTTAATTGTAATGTGATGACAACTCCCTTTGTGTACTTGAGACTACCGGTAGGTGGGTGTCATAAGCGTGGTGCTTGTTGGAATGGGGTGGTAGAGAAAGTGCAGAGTAAATTGTCTAGGTGGAAAGGCAGGTGCTTGTCAATGGCAGGGATGATTTGTTTGATCAAGTCTGTTCTCTCCTCTATCCCGCTTTTCTTTATGTCTTTGTTTAAAATGCCCTCTGTGGTGGTGGACAAGTTAGTTCGTATACAAAGGAATTTTCTTTGGGGATGGGGCTCCGAAGGAAGGAAAATTGCTTAGGCTTCTTGGGACAAGGTGTGCGAGCCTCGAGACGTTGGTGGTCTTGGAATCGTTGAGATTAGGAATTTTAACTTGGCATTGTTAGGAAAGTGGATTTGGAGACTGGGAATGGATAAAGGAGGGTTGTGGAAAGAGATTCTTGTTTCTAAATACGGTGGGTGGAGAAGTTTAAGAGAGGGTGGTAAGGTTAGTAGGGGCTCCCTCTGGTGGAAAGATTTGAAGCAGGTTTGGGATTCAGAGGGTTGGGGAAGAAGTTTTGAAGATGGGTTTAAGTGGAAAGTGGGTAACGGTAAAGATATCTCTTTCTGGGAGGATAGTTTGTTGAGTTGTGGTGCTTTGAAGAGAGTTTTTCCGAGATTATACTCTCTAAGTTCGGCCAAAGAGGCAAAGGTGGCTGAGCTTGGACATTGGCTTCACTACAAGAAAATCATGAAATAGAAACCAATTTTTAGAGACTAAAATAATTAGTTGCAATAGTAACTAAATTAGAGACCATTTTAGAAACTAAACAAAAAATTGGTTTCTAAATTAGTTTCTATTATTGTTAAATAGTTTCTAAATTTGTATCTAATTAGCAACCAAGGTTTTAGATACCAAATTTAGAAACTAAATATTTGGTAGTTAAAACCTTGGTTGCTAATTAGATACCAATTTAGAAACTATTTAACAATAATAGAAAATAATATAAACTAATTTAGAAACCAATTTTTCTTTTAGTTTCTAAAATGATTTCTATTTTAGTTCCTATTGTAACTAATTATTTTGGTCTCTAAAAATTGGTTTCTATTTCATGATTTTCTTGTAGTGCTTAATGATGTTTGGGTTTGGCAGTTAGACTGGCGAAGATCTTTTTTTGACTGGGAGAAGGCTTTGTTGGAACAGCTGGTTCAGAATTTACAAGAGGTGAAGCCGTTTGTGGGAGAGGAGGACGTTTGGGTTTGGAAGGTTGGGGGGTGTCTAACTTATGCTGTAAACTCAGCATATGTTCACTTAAGGAGGGTTCAAGGTGGGCAGTCTTCTTCGGTGTACAGTAAGTTGTGGAGGTGTAAAGCCTTGCCTTCGGCTTTGATCACTGCTTGGAGGGTGTTGGAGAATAGGGTTGCCTCTAGGGTTAATTTGGCAAGGCGTGGAGTGGTAATTGAAAATTCTTTGTGTTGTCTGTGTGGGGAGGAGGAAGAGTCGTCTTGTCACTTGTTTTTTGTTTGCAGGTTTGGTGTTTGTGCTTCGAGTGGCTTGGTGTATCGTTCGTGTTCCACAAGGACCCTTTGACAAACTTTTCACAGTTCAGGATGAGTCAGGCTTCTGAGTCTGTTAATGATGTCTGGAGTGCAATTTGGGTTGGTATAGTGAGCGAAATTTGGAAACATAGGAACTCGATCATCTTCAATAGAGGTGTGATAGATGTGTCTGAAGTGTTTGCTTCGATGCAAGTAAAGGTGTGGTCTTGGTTTGTTGCAAAGTCTAATTTTGTTTATTTCCCTTATTCTAGTTGGGTTCTAAATCTTTTGGCTTGTATGAGGCTGTTTCATTGATTCTGGTTAGAGTTGGTTTGGGTGCCGGTGTGTTGGGTTGGTAAACGCGTTTTTAGGTGTTTGATGTCTTGTTTTTCTGTATAAGGATTGAACCACCCCTGAAGTGGTCCCTATTTATTTATTTTTTATTGCTGATAAAAAAAAAATGCTCTTACTAACTTGAACGTCAGAGTATCTTCTGTAGGTGGAGCCCCATCATTTCCTTAGAGTCAATTCATGAAGCTTGAAGGGTATAATCCGGTAACCATCTCAAAGTTTAACATACCTCAACTACATACTCTGATTGAGAAATATCCCTCTTTTCTTTACTAGAACAAAATCCAAAATGGTAACTTGTACCAAACAAAATTTGTCATGAAATAATCCATTATCAAAATCAACAATAAACTATGCTCAAAATTGAAATTTTAAATTTTTTACATCAAACTAGTTCCTATTAAACCTTCAATTCCATATAAATATAAGATTTCAGAAACTGATGTAACTGATGTGTTTTTCACATCATTATTTTTAAAATTAAAAAAAGTTGAATAAGTCATTTGTGTGCATGAAACATCAAGTGAATTTCTATGCTCCATTCATTTAAATCATGTTACATCTTTTCAAATGAAAATGAACTTATCACAGGCCGACATTATTACACTGTTGATGAGTAGAGAGATCTTGATTTAGGGTACAAAAACCTGATGTAAAGATGGGCCACAGCACCATATTTCAAAAAAATCGGCTTCTTCATTTGATTATCATCCATTCTGTCTCTTAAAAGCATAAAACTCTAAGCATGTTCAATTGATATGCATGCTTAGATTTGTCTCCCATCAATGTCACTGGCCATGGCACAATAAAAGGAGGGAGAGAGAGCTAATTTTTCGTATTATATATTGAGTCAACTTAAAATATGTATATACTAATTAATATATACAAGTATCCACCATGTTAGGCATGCTTAAGAGTCTTAATTACATGCTAAAGAGTCTGCATATTTATATAGGGTTAGGTTCTTTAAGGCTTAATTAAGTTTTAAGTTGTTCGTAAATTTAAGTATTTTTAATTAAGTTTTTATTAAATTTTTTGATTTATTGAATATTAAAAGAAATTATACTTCTCATATGAGACTATAAAAATAATATTACAATCAATGTAATCAATGTAAAGAGTAAAATTCATTTATCATTTTACACTATGCATGATATTATTCTACATTAATCAATCACAAATTTTTACATTTAACCAGGTCAGTAAAAATAACAAGATAAGATAATAGTCTTGTCACCTGTTTAATAAAATTAAACAGTGAAAAATTAATAGGTATTCAATTAAAAATACTCAATATCCTATTAAATTATATCATGAAATAAATGTGAAGAATATGGTTACAATAGGACTTACAAGTTTTCAGTTTTAAAAACCTTTTAAAAATAAGGATAAACCAACCTTTTAAAAATAAGGATAAAATTCAGTTTTTTTTTAAATCTAGTTTGAATGAAAGTCTTATCCAAGCAAAAATTCTCTTATTTGAGCGAGATTGAACCACAGAGAACCTAGAATTTCATCACACGCCTCGTCTGAGTGAGATTTCTTCTAGCTTAGACGAAAACGGACCCGAGAGCTTCTCATTTTCATTTTATTCTAGCTTTGGCGAAAATTATCTCGCCTGAGCGAGATATGCAGAAAAATCTGTATAAACCTCTTATATTTCTGGTTTTTCTACCAAAATTACATTCAACTCATATTTTTATAAATCTACACATTAAAATGATAGTTTTTACTCATAATTATTCAAGCATTCTCATTGAGCTATTATGTCAATCTATACATATACATATATATATATATATATATACATATATATATATATACATATATATATATATATATATATATATGCTCTCTAAACTAAAATCATCTAAAATCAAACAACCAATTCTCATTAAATATTACATTTGAATTGATTCAACAAACTATTCAGATACATTCATTAACTCGTTCAATTCCAAACTCTTATACATTCTACAACATTTACCATATCTACAATTTCACATTTCAATCTCAATCAAATTATTATATACTCAAAAACAAGAAATTCTACAAGAAAATTTGAGACTGATGACCACGTCACCCCCACATCCAAATCTTCTAGCCTAGGGTTCTATTGGAAATTTAAAACTAGTTTCTCTTACATGAACTTGAGCAGATGTTCAGTAAGAACTCCAAACATACCAAAAACTCAAGGTAGTTTAACCTGCACCCTAGAGTCCTGATAAAAAATCTAACTATATCACTAGGAATCTGAGCTAATAGAGACTAACTCTGAAGCTAAATGAGTCACATGCAAAACCTAGATTGAGACAAACCTAACAAGTTCAAAATTTGACTCAAAGAGAAAAACAAAAATGAACTTACTCTATCAGAGATTCTAATTAGACAATCTTGTAGTCTTTGCTACTAAAAGTCTAATGGCGGACTCCAATCGTCAAAGTAATGAGATAGGAGACCAAAATCTTATAAAGAAGAAAGAGAAAAGGAAAAAAGAAGTTTTAAAAAAATTGTGGTTTCATAATATATAAGTGGATACAAATTTCATTTTATGAATTAGTTATCCGACGACATTTAATAGTATAGTATATAAATAAATGACAAACCTCACTTAAATTTAATTGATAAACAAGAAAACTAAATCATTAATTAGACTAGTCTTTCAGGATTTAGCAACAGTAAATTACATATTATTGTAATAATCTTATTGGACTAATTGCACACCATATTAAGTACATACGCCTACAAATCCTATCCGATTATCTACTTATAATCATTATTATCATAACAATAATGAAGAATTTGACCAGACCGTTATAAAACAAGAAGAAATATTAGTCTTTATTTTAACATGAATTTATTTTGTTATATAGATACCGTGGAGTGAACGTTTTGGCCGGCATCTAAAGCCAAGTTGTGAACAAAGACGGACACATTCCTTAATTTTCAAAGCAGAGAGGAAATAAATAATAATTTAAGTGCAATTTGCTCTCAATTTTTACTATTTTCTTTTATAAACTTCTCTCTTTCTTTATCATTGACCATTTCCTCCGCGTTCACTTTACATCAATCAATTAATCTCTAGCTTTTTGCGGATCGCACGTCAAACCAAACAAATTAATGTACTTCAATTAATTCTATATAGATTTTGTAAGAATTCTAGAAAATGTAGCCATGTGAGAGATTATCTGAACCGTTCACGTCTCCAATAATTACAACACTATTTGTTCTTTTGCTGTGTCTTTTTTCGAGCATTCAAACTTCTTAATCAGATAAGCTTTACATTGTCACTGCCTTTTAAAGCCTCCTTCGTTTCTATCTCATTCGGATGTTCTATGATTTCGTGGCTCATAACAAACTCGTTTTGACTTTCATGCTCAGCTGCAGTAACAATATATTCTATAAGATTTTTTCTTCCATTTCACATATGTATAATATACAATAAGTGTTGAAGATTCTAATTAGAGATTAGGAGACTTTAATAAATATATGTAAATCCTATTTTATAAATTATTTTTATAAAATTAAATTAAATCTAAATTTCACTGTTAATAAGATATTAGAACTATTTAAATATATTCCAATGTCATTATCGAACACTTATAGATATATAATTTTACATAAAAGTTTATAATCTCAACATAAAAAGAATAAAAAGATGATAAGATGAGTTATGCTTAAATTATGGTTACCTCAGTAATAATAAGACATATACACATACATATGTAATGTCAGTGATATTAACTAAAAAAATGTTTTTCCCACAAAGAAATCAAACAATTGAATCACGACCACTTTACTTGGGATCTGGAAAATGAGAACCGTTCATATTTAAGGTTTTTTTAAGTAAATAAACAAACTCTTTCACATATTTTTCTTTTGAAATCGCTTTAGATGTGTGAGTGAGATGAATATATTAAAGGATTATGTCTTTTAGACTCTGTTTCTTTTGAGACATGAATAGGATATAAGAGATACATGCATGTAATATTTTTTTTATTTTTTTTTGGGTTTTTCAATAATTTAAAAATACAGTATGTGTAAGTTACAATCGTTACCTTTTACATTTTGTGTTTTTACAGAGAAACAGCAAAGAGGAATACTTATATAATCAAAGTGATATATACGGAAGTTTTACAAGCAAAGTTGAACTAGAATGCCTCCAAAAGAAAGGTCTGTGTAATACCAAAGAGGAGAAAAAGAAAAACAATGGAAGAAGATAGTTTAACAAGGTTGACGTTGACCACCTGAGTTTATCCTCCGCCTTTTCGACGGAAAAAAGTGCCGGAAATCGCCGTGAGTGATGGTGGCAACATCCCATTCTTCCAAAGCAAATTGTTGTTGAACCGTGGATGCGTCCAGAAAAGCTGTAGGGTCATGGGACGGCGGTTTGGCCTTTCGGCGGCCTGCCCCTATTGGTACGTTGCGAAGGGCTCCGCCGGCAGTCCAGTACCTCTGGCAGCCCTTGCAGAAATGCCTAGGCTGATTAACGTTGTAGTTGTTGAAGTAGCAAAACTTGGTTTCCATGCTCTTGCATCTTGGACACGGTATGATCCTCTCTGCTCTCTTTTCTGTCTCATCTTCACTCACTTTATTATCTTCTCTTCTTTCTCTACCATGCAAGGTAATCGTTGTTCCAAACAGCTTAATCCCTTCACTGGCTTGCCCACTCTCTACTTGGGCCATTTTAGAGGGAGAGAGAGAAAGAGAGGGATTATTCTTAGTGAAGAAGGTTTAGGTTGGGATTGAGGAGGAAAAATGTGAAGGTGTTTTTATATATGCAGAGAGGAATAAAGCTAAAAAGGGCATCATGGTTAGTAGAATGATAAAGCGTGAGTCTTTGGGGGAAAGTTCATGTGAAAAACGCCAAAACGTAGGTGGAATATAAAGTGCGTTGCTAAAAGAAAAGAGAAAAAGAAGAAAAGTTAAAAGGGTTTGGAAGAGTAGAAATTAGAAAAGGTATGGATGAACTTTTGTACACATCAGTAGTCTACGTCATCACCATGCACTGCTAAAATCTATACATACACTGCTGGCCCAATCCAGGTAGATCTCTTACAAAGTGTAAAAGGGACTTATTTTATACAATAAGTGGATGTAAAGAAAAGCAAAATAATTATAAAAAAGTCATCAAAATTTATTATGTATGAGGAGGGAGAGAGAGAGAGGAAGTATCTTCTTGTATTTAAATTATATACTTATGTTCTATTTTCAAATGTAAAGCCAGCTAAAAATATTTTATTAGCCAAAAAAAGATGTGTATTCCGTGTTAGTTTCTTTAAAAGAATTGAGAAGGAGAAACAAAGGAATATTTTGTATTAATTAATTTTGTTTGAGACGTCTAAATGCATTGATCTATGAAAACTTGGCATTGAAGTTTGGAGAATAAGGATGTTTGCTATGTGATGATAGTGAATAATTAATTAATGGATTATGATCTAGAGTATGATTCGGTAATTGTTTAGCTAAGTTATTGATGGGTTGTTGCTATCCATTGCGATGATCGTGGTGTGAGCCATACACAACACAAATGTAAATTGCATTATTTTTTTTATACACGCTTTTATTTTAGGTATTATTATGAAATTTGACATCTCAATTAGGCTGATATCTCAACCAACAACAATCATCGGTCGCACACATGAAAAAGTATTATTAAAAAAAATATGGAAAGATTAGATCAAAACTCATATATTAAAAAAAACGGTATATATGTAATTTATATCTATTAATAAAGAACTTTAAGAAAATACTAGACGGAAGTCTATTATACCAATAAAAGTACTCTTTATAAATAAAGCCTAAGTTAGCAAGTTTATCAGCACATGCATCCCTTTCACGAAAATGTGAGAAACTCCCTAAACTTGATTTTTCCATAGTAGTTAAGACAATTGTTCCACCTATTACAAAGCATCCAAGAAACATTACATGTGTAACTCCGTAAAACTCAACAACCAAAACAGTCGCTATATCAAAGAAAACAAACAGAGAAACCACCAATAAATAAATTGCATCATCATTTACTCTCTCACATATTTTAATATTAATGATTCAAATTACTTCTTAATGAACTTAATGTATATCTTAATTATATTTAATGATTCAAAATTATTATTTTTTAATCTCCCAACTAAAAACAAATGGTAATAAAGTCAAATTGAGTATATGCAGCAGAATTAAATTTAAGAAAAAATAAATAAAACAAACTTATTTAGAGATACTTTTAAGTTTGACTCTTTTAGTGGACCATGAAATTAATCTTTTAAAAAAATTAATGATCAAATTAGTCCCTTAAAAGATTAAATTTACCCAATTTTTAATATTTTATTACTTAATAATAAGCCATTATTCAAAGAATTAAAATGTCATAATATCTATTCTTACACAAAACTAAAGTCTTCTTCAATGTAATTTACCTATAAGTGTAAACAATTAACTTAACTTCAGATTACATTTTACTAATATATATTGATCTAATAATTATTTTAGTTCATTTGATAAGAATTTTTTTATATGTTGATAAGGTTTTTAGCCAATTTTTTTGATCAATTTTAACTAAATTTTTTTCCTTATTGGCGACAACTATTTTAACTGACATCACTTAAGCTTATTTTTTTATATTGTTGATAGTTTTTTTTTTTTCAAATTTTGAATCGATATAGGTTAAAACAATTTCCTACTAGCATTGTCAAAAACAATCTTACTGAAAACGACCGAAAGTTTTTCCAATCAACATTAGAAAAAAATTATAACCAAAAAACTTTGAGAAAAAAAAAACTGCAGATGCGGATGAAAAAAAATATTTGCAAACATCAAGTAAACAAAACTCAATAAATATCAAATGTAAACAATCTAGCTCATGACTAAAAGCAATCATGACTAGAATCAACTAAAAGTAAAACCTAACTAACTAAGAAAAAAATTATGTTTAATATCAATAAAAAATTGTTAATGTTAATTAAGAAAATCATAACTAACGTCAAATTGAAATGACATTGTCCTACACTAACAACAACAAAATTATGATTGATTTCTGTCTAAAAACCAACACAATTAAAAAAAATGTTGAATTGACAATATCCTACAATGATGTCAAAGTTTAGGTTAAGTTATTCTGATCGTGGTTGAGTCAAAAATAAAAGTCAACCTAATAAGAAAGTTTTAAGAGAGAAAACATACATGTAAGAGTGGAGAGAGCATAAGAAAAACTCAAATTTTTACATTGAATTATCCTCTAGAAATTACTCCTTTTCAAATACAAACATTATAACACTCTCTCTGAATATGAAATTTCACAAGACACTTGAATATATTGAATTTGAATTGATCTCATTTTAATTTTATTTTTCAAATATTTTATTTAGATAAGGTAATTCAAGTTTATTAAATTTTTATTTTTATCTTGATAAAGTATTTCAATAATCATCAAATACAAAACATTATTCAAAAATAAAAAATTGTTAATAATTTAAAATTATTAGTAATGATAATCTCTTTTATATGATTTTCGTTGAGGTGGTCTTACAAAAGCAGAGTACACGTGAGTTGGAATGATC
The DNA here is from genome assembly GCF_051622355.1 of Phaseolus vulgaris. NCBI lineage: Eukaryota > Viridiplantae > Streptophyta > Magnoliopsida > Fabales > Fabaceae > Phaseolus > Phaseolus vulgaris. The sequence continues at coordinate 41,457,238 of NC_143499.1, forward strand.
TAGACTTCACTTTTTGTGTCTTTAAAAGGATCGTAGTAGAACTATCGTAGATGGTTCACCAATCATATTTTAATATATATCGTGCGATTTTTTTATCTCTATTTGGATATATTGGTTGTTAAAGTTACACCCTCTAATGCCATTTGGTAGCACTTTTCAAAAAAAGCCAACTTTTTAGGTACCAATAGATTTTTCCAAAAAACCTTTTTATTTTAAAAAAAATGCTTTCTCAATAAAAAAAATGAAATAATTTTTTAATAAGAGAAAAATCTCATAAAATATTTTTTAATATTTTTTTACATACGAACAGTGTGTAAGTAATTTAAAAATATTCTTATAAACGTTAATTTGATCAAATATTGTGGGTCGGGTTCCTTTTAGTACGCCAACAACGTTTTCTGTATAAGATACTTTTATATGCCTTTTTTTTCAAGAAAGGGGTTTTGATATTATTTATTTGGAAAGTGATCCCATTTCCAACTCATTACTCTGTTTTATAATGAAGATTAGGAAGCATCAATTAGGTTTCTTTATCGATAAAGGACACACTTTTTGCTAGGAATTGTTTTAAAGTCAATGAGTACGTATAAAGTTATATCGGAGCAAATATCATAGTCATAGATTTTTATTAAAATAAGGAAAAAGATTAATGTTGTTTATCTAATCTGGCCACAGAATTCGAACTCCTTAGTCATTGCTACTTTTTCTTTTCCACTTTCCTTCTTCCTTTACGCAAGAAAAAGTAAAATGAAATAAAATTGAGCTATTAATAAAATATTAGATTCACTAATATTATATGTCCAAGCTTTGGCAATTATCTAGTTTTTCAATATCAACTTGTTGAAGATGCACATAACCAGCAAGCAAGTTTTTGGTTTCATTCTTTATAATGTTTGGCAAATTCTTGTAGTAACTCCAATGCATTCACCATGCACCTCTATATATTTTTTTAATTTTAACAATATTTATAATAGAGAATATGGTATTTTTTTTCTTCATTTTCAAGTAAGAGTGGTTGTTTGTGATAGTGGATAAATGTCGGTGGTTAAAGTAAATTTTGTAATGTTTTTAGTGATGATGGTTGTATTTTTGTTTGCTTTTTTTTAAAAGTCACAAAACAAAAACAAGTATGTGCAAAAATGGAGTACAAAATCAGATTTTTTTTAAAATGTCAAATGCAATGAATATTCTTGTCAACTCTTACCCATGGTCAAATGATGAAACTACTCTATAAAACATAAATAAAAGTGTTGCAGTTGGGAGGGAGATATAAGGGTGTATATGAGGTTATTTAAAAATGTGAGATTATACACTACAAAAAAATTATTAAATAGAAATTAATTTTAGAAACCAAAATAATTAGTTACTATTTGATTAAATTAGAAACCATGGTATAAACTTAAAAGAAGTTATTGGTATCTAAAGTAGTTTCTATTATTAATAAAAATTTATAAAATGGTTTCTAAATTAGTATCTAACCATTAACTACCAAAATTTTAGCTACTTACTGTTGGATATTTGGCAAAGTCTGAAGAATAAGTCAAGCTAGTTTTTAGGAGTTAAATAAATCTGTTGCAGATATTTTATATTTTAATAGTAGTGCCTATTTCTTAGTTATCTGTTACGTAGATTTCGGTTTCGGTGGTTGTAAGGCTTTTATAAAAGCCATTCTCTATTCATTATAAAATATACTAAATATTTCTATTATCTGGTATCAGAGCTACACATTACAAGAGTGTTTGAGAGGAAAAACACAGTACTGAAAAATGGCAGACACTACCAGTTTCACCGCACCTGTCATACCAAAATTCGATGGAGATTATGACCACTGGAGTTTGCTCATGGAGAACCTTCTTCGATCCAAGGAGTATTGGAGCATCATTGAACCAGGATTTGATGATCTGAGAAAAATCGAATCACCTACTCCGACTCAGAAAAAGGCGCTTAAAGAAGCTATTCTCAAGGATCTCAAAGCCAAAAACTACCTGTTTCAATCAATTGACAAAACCATGTTGAAAACTATCACCAGGAAGGAGACAGCCAAACAACTATGGGAGTCCATGAAAATCAAGCACCAAGGTAATGCTAGAGTGAAACGCGCACAACTACAAAGGCTAAGGAAAACTTTCGAAACCTTGGAGATGAGGGCTGGAGAACGAATAACGGGATATTTTTCAAGAGTCATAGAGATCGTCAACGACATGAGAAATAGTGGAGAAGAATTAGACGATGTCAAGATTGTTGAAAAGATTTTAAGAAGTCTCACAGACAACTTCAACTTTGTGGTTTGCTCCATCGAAGAATCAAAGGACATTGATAGCCTTACTGTTGACGAGTTACAAGCATCACTACAAATACATGAGAGCAAGGTGGTTGAGAGAAGGAGTGAAGAGCACGTTCTGCAAGTGGAAAATGTGTCAAGGAACGCTCGAAGAGGACGAGGACGAGGACGCGGAAGAAGCAGCTACAGAGGTAGAGGCAGATCCTTTGTAAACAGAGCAGCCATTCAATGTTTTCGATGTGGAAAACAAGGTCACTATCAGTTCGAGTGCACTAGTGAGGAAAAAAACGTCAACTATGCTGAGTTTGACGAAGAAGAAGAATGCTTACTAATGGCGCATGTCGATGTGAGCAATCTCAAAGAAAGTGGCATATGGTTTTTGGACTCCGGATGCTCAAACCATATGACGGGGGGAAAATCTTGGTTTGTTGATCTAGATGAAGGTTTCAAGCATCTGTTCGGTTGGGAAACAACTCTAAGATGGTGGGTCAAGGAAAAGGAAACATCAGATTTGAAGTGGAGGGGATAATACTTGTTTTGACTGATGTTTATTATGTCCCGAATCTGACGAACAACTTGCTGAGCATTGGACAACTTCAAGAGAAGAATCTGACCATTATGATCAAGAATAATGTGTGCAAGATATATCATTGTAAGAGAGGGTTGATCATGGAGACTCAAATGACGATGAATCGGATGTTTTTGGTTTACGCTAAGAAGAAACCAACATCTGTGAAATGTCTCAAGGTGGAAGAAGAAGACGTGGGATCTCTTTGGCACAGGAGGTTTGGACATTTAAATAATAAGTCCATTCAAATTATGGCAAAGAAAGGAATGGTGAAAGGGTTACCTAGCTTGAAGGAGGATGTTAAGGTGTGCACAATATGCAATATGGGAAAACAACAACGAGAAAAATTCCCAAAGAAGAGCAAGTGGAGAGCAACAGAGAAGCTAGAACTAATTCATGCGGATCTATGTGGTCCAATCACCCCAACGTCTCATAGTGGAAAAAGGTATTTGTTCGTGCTTGTTGATGATTTTTCTCGTAAAACATGGATTCATTTTCTTGCAGAAAAAGCAGAAACGTTTGAAAGCGTTCAAAATTTCTCTTGAAAAAGAAGCTAAGACTGTCATTCGTGGTCTGAGGACAGACAGAGGAGGCGAATTCACCTCAGACAAATTCAACAAATTTTGCAGAGAGCATGGCATAAAACGACAATTGACAACATCATATACTCCTCAACAAAACGGAGTAGCAGAGAGGAGAAACCGCACTATCATGAACATGGTGCGTTGCTTGCTCTCCGAGAAAGAAATGCCAAGATTTCTATGGCCAGAAGCAGTTAGATGGACAGTTCATGTCTTAAATCGAAGTTTTACAAAGGCAATAAAAGACAAGGTGCCTGAAGAGAGATGGACAGGAATCAAGCCAAAGGTTGACTATTTCAGAGTTTTCGGTTCAGTTGCTCATGTTCATGTTCCGATACAAAAGAGAATCAAGCTTGATGATCGAAGTCATAGATGTATCATGCTTGGAGTTAGTGAGGAGTCCAAGGCTTATCGATTGTATGATCCAATCACGAAGAAAATCACAATAAGCAGAGATGTTATTTTCGAAGAAGAAGCGCAGTGGGACTGGACATTGAGTACACCAGAGCAAAACATATTCACATGGGAAGATGATGATGGAGTTCTCGAAGAAGAACAAACTGAGGATGAATATGAGGAAGAAGGACCTGAAAATTCTATAGTACATGCTCCGAGAGAAGAAACTGAAGAGATCACTACATCAACAAATCCTATGCGTGAACATGAAAAACAATCAAAAAGAGCAAGAAAGCCACCTGGATGGATGCAAGATTTTGTAAGCAGAGAAGAAGAAGATGATAATTGGGCAAACTTTGCTTTTTTCATATGCAATGATGATCCGATAAACTTCTCTGAAGCGGCAAAGGAAGAAAAGTGGAATGAAGCAATGAAGTTGGAGATTCAGTCCATTGAAAGAAACAACACTTGGGAGCTCACAGAATTGCCAATAGGAGCAAAGACAATCGGCGTCAAATGGATATACAAAACAAAGTTGAATGAAGAAGGAAATATCGAAAAATGCAAAGCACGTTTAGTGGCAAAAGGTTACTCTCAAACAACAGGGGTGGATTATACAGAAGTTTTTGCACCAGTGGCCAGATGGGATGCAATTAGGAGTATTCTTGCAGTAGTTGCCCAACGAGGTTGGTGTGTTTATCAACTAGACGTCAAAAGAAAAGTGCTTTTCTATACGGTGAATTGAAAGAGGAAGTCTATGTTGATCAGCCTGAAGGATATCTTAAAGTAGGGGAGGAAGACAAAGTCTATCGTTTAAAAAAGGCCCTCTATGGCTTAAAACAGGCGCCAAGAGCATGGTTCAGCAGAATTAAGAGTTACTTTACGAAGGAAGGGTTCAAGAAAAGTGACTATGATCACACCCTTTTCTTCAAGAAAACAGAAAACAATTTATTGGTGGTAAGTCTCTATGTCGATGACTTGATTTTTACTGGAAGTAACAAAATATTGTGCGCAGAATTCAAGTCCTCAATGCAGAAGGAATTCGAAATGACGGACATGGGAAAAATGAAGTTTTTCCTTGGAGTGGAAGTTCATCAAAGTGAAGCTGGGATACACATATGTCAAAAGAAGTATGCAAAGGAGGTGTTGGAGCGTTTTAATATGGGGGACTGTAACTCTGTCAAAAATCCAATTGTTCCAGGAACTACTGTTTCAAAGGAGGGGATTAAAAGAGTTGATGCAACGCTTTACAAGCAATTTGTTGGTTGTCTAATGTATCTTACGGTAACAAGACCTGATTTGATGTTTGTAGTGTGTTTGATTTCACGTTTTATGTCTGACCCTAAGGAAGAACATATGTTGATTGCCAAAAGAGTATTAAGATACGTAAAAGGAACACATGATTTTGGAGTGTTCTATGGGAGATTGTCAAAAATGAATTTGTTGGGATACACAGATAGTGACTATGCTCGAGATGTAGATGACAGGAAGAGCACTTCTGGATATGTTTTCTTGCTGAATGGGGCTGCAGTTAGCTGGAGTTCTCGAAAGCAAGACATAGTCACTCTCTCCTCAACCGAAGCTGAATATGTTGCAGCAAGTTCCTCTGCATGTCACTGTGTTTGGCTAAAAGGGATGTTGCAGGAGCTAGGAGCTATAAATGGTGAATGTATATACATCATGTGCGACAATAGCTCGGCGATTAAGTTATCTAAAAATCCAGTCATGCATCGGAGGACAAAACACATTGATGTCAGGTATCACTACTTGCGAGACTTGTGTAATGAAGAAATCATGAAGCTGGTTTTTGTTGGAACAAATGATCAAATTGCAGACATCATGACTAAGCCTATCAAGTTGGATCAGTTTGTGAAGCTCAGGAATTTGCTTGGAGTTCGAAGGATGGAAAGTTAAACTGATGCTCTTAACGTATCAGTTTAAGGGGAGGAATTATGTTGGATATTTGGCAAAGTCTGAAGAATAAGTCAAGCTAGTTTTTAGGAGTTAAATAAATCTGTTGTGGATATTTTATATTTTAATAGTAGTGCCTATTTCTTAGTTATCTGTTACGTAGATTTCGGTTTCGGTGGTTGTAAGGCTTTTATAAAAGTCATTCTCTATTCATTATAAAATATACTAAATATTTCTATTACTTACTACTTTATATTCTAAATTAATTTGTATTAGTCTTATAGAGACTAATTTATAATCTAAATTATTAGTCACTAAAACTTAGGTAACTAATTTAAATACAAATTTAGAAATTATTTTATAAATTTTTATTAGTAATAGAAACCATAGAATAATTTTTTAGTCTCTAAATTACTATATAATTTAGTTAATATAGTGACTAATTATTTTTAGTTTCTAAATTTAGTTATTATTTACTGATTTTTTAATGATATTTCATTTAGGGTTATTTAAATTTTTTGAAAAAAATAAAACTGATTTTTCACCATTTATATAAAGATGCATAGAGAAAGTATAGAGGTGAAAGGAGAATTCACCTAATCTTTAGTTATATTATGAAAATCAAATCCTAATTATTTTAGATATTTTTTTCACTACAAGAAGACCCACCCTTAACATTTGCCATAAAATTAACCTAAAAATAGATTCTTATAAAAATTACTCTCCATATGGTCGGCTAAGCCATAAGAGTTTACTAGTTATAAGAGTATTTCATCTCCATAAATAAAAATGACAATAATATCGTTTTTTATATGAAAAGTCATTTAAAATTTCTAGATCATAAAATAATCATTATTTAAAAAATATATATTCACTAAAAAGAGTCACACATCACTTAAAAATAATATATATATATATATATATATATATATATATATATATTCTATTTTCTCTTAATTGACCTAAACATCTTTTTTTTTAAAAAACTAAAATATAATTACTAAACTCAAAAATAGATAGTACATAACCTATTATCTATATAAATTATTTAATATGATAGTTATTTAAAATTAACTAGATCATAAAAAATAATCATTATTTAAAAAGGTATATATTCACCCACTAAAAAAATCTCAAATCACTTACAAGTCAGAAGTAAAAATAATTTATATATTTTAAAAAAATAAGAATAAAATAGAGTTATTAAACTCCAAAATCGATAATACATTATACAAATAATTTATTTTATAGTTTTTTTTCCTACTTTTGGAGCAATAACTAATTTTGTTAACCACTTTTAAGTTAATTAGTTAACTTATTAAATTTCAATTAATTTGCTTATATCTTGATTTTCAAAGAAACACTATGTCCAAAGATTATAAGAGTTTTTATCAATCTAAAAATTTATTTATTTATTTTCATCATACAGATAAGTATTTGAAATAATTAATTTATGATGGCATCTAAGGATCAAGAGTGCAAGGATTAATATTTTTTTATGTGTTATCCATTGTACGTGTAATTTAATTTTGCTGATAAAAAAAAAACCGTGTAATTTAATTTGTATATATGTATTATCTTATATTTTGTATATAATGGTAGAAGGGTTTAAAAGGGAAGGGGTGTAGTTAGTGGAAATGTTTTAGGAGTTTGGGTAGTGTTTTAGTTTACTTGTAAATATGGGCTGAAATAAATAAAAATGAGGATAATATAAGGGTGAATATTAAAGATGAGAAGTGGATGAAATTTTTTATTTTAAAATAAACTCATAATGCGATTGATAAATTTATCTTATTTATTCCTAACTCACTTCCTTTCTTAGAATAATTTTATTGATTAATGAGAACATAGTACAATCCATCAATAATCAATTAACAACAATCATGATTCACCTACAACTCGTTTCTCAAACTATAAATAAATTATGAACTTCTGAATTACTTACTCAAAATTCATTAGAGAAGTAATTTGAAAGTGACATACAAATAAAAATAGTGTTTTAGAAAACGATGTTATACAACACTAATTTATATGCATTGCATAAAAATAAATTAAATTATATGCAATCCCCAATTAAATGGTTCCAATTCATTGGTCAAAATTCACAACAATTAACTGGCAACAAAAAGAGAAGATAAATAAACAGTTGAATCATTAATACAATATGAAGCTTCAATTCCATAATTTCTACACCTTAAATCTAAAATTAGTTTCTAAGTATTACTTAAAAACATTAAATAATTACTAGAAGAATATGATGATTAATATGAACTAACGTGGTTCAAGATTCAAATTCTAGTAATACCATTTAAGTATGAAATAAAGTATATCAGAAATAGAATACACAACTTATGCACCTTCATGATCTCCAGTGGAATTTATCATTGTTTCCAGCGATAAATAATAGGTATTAACACCATGATAGAAAAATGTAAGCACTAAAGCTACCTTGACATTTTCAAGATTAGTAGCACTAACAAAAAATTTGTTCAAGAACATGACCTATCTTCGGTTCAAAGAACAATTTGAAATAAAGTTGAGTAATTGGAATTACCATTTATTTTTCAGGATCTTTGTATGAACACCCACCTGGATTATGATTTCACAGCCCAAAGATTCAAAAGTAAAACTTAATGAGGACACAAATTCATCATACGTAATAAAGGAAACTGCACTAAAATTAATAACAGATAAACAAGATTATTCACACATGCGTACATACAACAAAGCCTCATGCAACTTCACTTCAGGAGGCTAAAAAAACATTAAGGGCTGCTCATGTATGAAACAAAAAGAAAAAAGAAAAAAAAAATATCATGTATCACTCCAGTTATCATCATCTTCACCATCATCACTTGCAACAACCTGAAGGTGGATACTGATTAGATATAAAATGCAGAACCAATCACAGTAGGGGAAATCAGTAATAGATAACAAGAGTGTAGTGACAAATACCTGACGAATTGCATTTGCCTTCTCTAAAATTGCTGTAACTTTGACGTTGGCAGTGGGACCAGTGGCATCATTTGACTTTCCTGTTACTGTGGGCCTCAGGTTGAAGGCCTGAACCAATAATGCAAAAGTTAACCACAATAAACATTATTACTTTGTTTACAGATAAATTTGCATGACATGATATAGACTCCAGAGTCAATTTTTGTCATTTGGAGGACTAAATTGATGTGAAAAATTCAAAGATTTAATGACCATTGATGTATTTATAGTGAAGGACAAACTTGATGACACTTATATCTGTGTGGATGAACAAAAGGCTTATTTTTACTATTAAACAGTTGAGATTATAACATGACTACATACTTTTGTCCTGATTTGATATAGGAAATCTTCTCTTTCATCTGTCTCCTTTCCCATTTTCAACTGGTTTGCTTCTTTCTGACCCTTCAACTTCTGCTGATCCGGCTGCAGGAATCGCTGAATGCATGAATACATTGTTAGATTGCAACATCATCTTGGTTGAATAAATAAAATGTTCAAGAAAAAGGTAAGACCAAATGTTACCTTGTTCTTCAACTTATGTATAATGTTGTCATAAGACTCATGACCATCGTGATAAATTTGCATTTGCTCAACCTTGGTGAACCTAGGTTGCTGGAAGACAGGAGAATCTGGAAGACTGTGATCATTAACAAGTTCAGCATCTTCAGATATACAATGCAATGTCTCATCTGTCGTATCCAACTCTGGTTTTGAGACCCACCATTGCATTGGAGGAAGTGGAGGTGGTGGTGGAGGTGGTGTAGGCTCTGCATGCCCATGTGGCATAACAACATTATTGAATTTGGAATGCTTTTTACTTTCTTTCTCAAGTGTAGGATTTACATTATCATAACTTGGAAAATCAAGTAAAGGCCTGGATAAAGAACGTTCCACACCAATAGTAGTACATGTACCATTTCCACTTTTAACATTGGTATCAACATTGGACACAGATTCAGTTGATGACTTTCTGCTAGGAGAATCATGTACCCCATGGTCACTGCTTCCAGGAGTTTCATCAGATTCCCACTGATCAGAGTTATAGTCAGAGCGAGGGCTTCGACAATCATCGGATATGTACGGAGATGATCTACAGAAAGTGTCATCGTCATCAGAATGAGAAACTGAACCATCCAGCAGAGGAATGGAAGATTCAGGGACTAACTGGAAAGAAGGAAATATATCCTTCACGCTTTCATGACGATTACTGCCATCAGGAAATTTAAGTTTTAGTTTGGAGGTCTCTAGTCCAATGATAGGATGGAAAGATATTTTCATATGTTCAAGTGGAGGCGAAGGAGGAAGTGACTTTATAGGATATCCAGAACCAACTTTCTCTTTGAAAGTGGTTGTCTCCGGAAATGACTGTCCTACAATGCCATTTTGTTCACTCTGTTCCAATAGAACTTGTTTCAGAGAATTATAATGCTCAGATTTTTCATCAAATGAAACTTTCCGTTGAAAACTATTTATTAATAATCTACGACTAAGTCCAAACACTCGTGATGAGTTTTCACCATTTCCCTGGTCGGGTTCAGTGCTGTTCTTTGTGTCAGGGGCCGTTGGAAGACCACTTCCAGGAGTAATTACTCTGATTTCCCCTAAACTGTTCCTTTCTGTCTGACCAACCCCGTTACTCAGCAGAGAATTGCCATTGGTTTTTTCAGAGGTACAAGCTTGGTCATCATCATGGCCTGATGTTATGAATCTAGAAGTTGGCCCCTTTAGAATCTGTTCTGCAACCTCTTCTGACGTTGATTCCCGTACCTGTTCCTCTTTATAACCATCCCTCTTTTGCATTGCATTATGACCTGAAGCTCCATCTGTTTCACCTTTTGTGCTCAATGGCCCTTGACTTGTAGAATTTGACTTGTTGAAATCAGGAGGTTTTGATGGCTCAAGTCCTAATAATCCACCATTGGTCCAGAACCTAACTGAGTTATCAGCCAAAGACTCTTTACGTGTCTCTTCATATTTGTAGATATTGGTGCTGATCTTACCTGCTTCCTCATCTGGTAAAGTAGTGCTATTAGAACCAAAAAATGATACATTGGTTTCAATTGGTGCTGACACAGCATCATTAACAGTAGTAGAACCAATATAGGTATTAGCGCATTCTGAGTGATCCAAAACAGAATTTGCATGTGTGTGAGGAACCTGTTCACATGCAGTAGTCTTAGAAGGATGTGAATCAGCTATAGTGTTGGCTATTTCTTCGCTAACAGAAACATCTGATGGACTAACAGATGACAAATCAGATGCATGTGGGCCTGATGTGCAAGGAGGAACTTCTTCCATAGAGTCAGGTAAATTACTGGACATTTCTTTGTATAGGGAAACTGTGTCTCTGGTCGTTTCTTCACTGGAAGGAAAATCTGATGGACTCCCAGATCCCAAATTAGATTCATGTGGCTCAGATGTGAGAGGAGTAATTTCTTGCAATGAGTCGGGGAAATTTCTGAACGTTTCTTTGTTGAAGCAAACAGTGTCTCTAGTAATTTCGTCACTATAAAGATCATCTGATGGACTCCAAAGTTCCAAATCAGATGCATGTGAATTTGATGTGAGAGGAAGGATTTCTTGCAATGAATCAGGCAAGTTCCCAAACGTTTCTTTGTTGAAGCAAACTGGATCTCTCGTCATTTCTTCACTATAGGAAACATCTGATTGACTAACAAGTCCTAAATTAGACGCATGTGGCTCTGATGTAGGAGGAGTATCTTGCGGTGACTCGGGCAAATCCCTGAAAGCTTCCTTGTTTACAGAAGCAGCATCTCTTGTTAAGTTTTCACTATCAAGGAAATCTAATGGACTTACAGATACCAAATCGAGAACATTATTTTTTTTCAGTGATTCCGCTAGATCCTTGGCTGTTTCTTCATTTATTGGAACAGTACATTCAGTCGGGGAAATGACATCAGATAGATTATTGTCCAGTAAATTAGGAGCTTCGGTATTTCCATGAGTGACATGTGAAGTGAATTGTTGAACCTCTCGTTTTGTTATATAATCAATATCATTTTCAGATTCTGATTCAATGGTGTTGAGAGCATCCTCGTAATTATCAGGTTCACTATCAATATCATCAGTTTGAACCCTGTTGGAGACTAGTTTCGGGTTGTTTTCTTCATTAAATAGGATATGATTGTCGTCAATGTTTGTCATGGTAACATCCTCATCCACATTCATATCTGAGTCATGCTTTTCCACAAGCCTCTCTGGAGTTTTATCTCTATCACAGGCTTGACTTTTAGATTCCACTAACTCTTCCTTTTCATCCCAAGTAACACCAGATGAAACTGAGGCAACTCGTTTTTCCAACAAATCATGTGAAATACTCTCATTTATATGAGAAGATACTGATGGCAGAGTATCAGTTTTCTGGGTCAACCTACTAGAGGAAGGTTCTTTATAATCTGGCTCATCAGATCGCACAGAATTACTTGGATGGAAAACACATTCAATGTAGCCAGCACCAGACTTTGAATCAAAAGAATTTGAATAATGTTCCAGATCTGACTTTGTTCTCATATCTATGGTGGAGGCTGTTTGTGAGGAAGAAGTGCGCCCATTGATAGCAGAAGAAACAGATTGCATTCTAGGTAGTCAATACAATATGTAAGTGTTGATTTTGAATGAATAACCATTAACTATGCAATAGACATGTAGATGTAAATATATAATACCTGCCACTACTGCTATGCCTCTGTTCACCCCTCAAAATTTCTCCATTCCTTCGTGACCTTTTCTTCTGTCCAACATTTTTTGAATAAGTACCAAGAAATTGTTTGCAAAGAAATCAATGAATGCATATGACAGGAAAGAAGCTGGGTTAACAATAATCTTCTCACTGAAAGGCTAGGATCATTATAGTACCTTGCTTTTATGAGATTTCCTTGCTTTCTCAGTGTAAGATTCATCTGAATCAGCAGATATTCTTTTAAAGAAGGTTGGATCTGAATATCTCCTGAAACAAGATCCAGGGCCACCAGTATCAAATCTGATTGACACATGGAATGTTTCGTTAGCCAGTACAGGACACTTGATTTAAGCAAGATTAGTTGGCATAACTAAACTCTTTCAAAACCGGACAGAGATGGGAAATAGGACAGGCACGGTACCTGTCCAAATTTGAACAAGACTGTATTTTTTTTTATCATCTAGACCTCGGAAATTAGTCTAAGATGAATTATCAACTAATCTTGCTCATAGTTTTGGGAGTGTAATTCCAAAAATGAAATCTACAACTGTAATAGTAGTGAAAATTGTAAAGACTTGGATTTAGATGATGTTGATTATGATTCTTATCTAGGAAATTTCTATTTGACTGTGGTTGGTATTTACTTGTATGTTTTAAGACACCTACGATATGAAGTTTAATAGTTAATTATGAATGTCATTAATTGAGTAATTTTTATCATATTTTAGCCTTTATATGTATAATATATATATATTATATAAACAATGTAAAAAATTCAAAATAGCTGTTATTCCACTACAGCAATTTTAGGGCTGGCCACTACGCACCACTATTTAGAATTTGAAGTCCAAATTTGAGCAAGATTGTAAATTTTTATTTCAGTACCTAACTAATATTGCTATTCTCTAAACAAAAAGACAATGGGGGATGGAAATTTAGCATACTTATCAAGCAAGTGTACACGCGGAGGTTCACGACATTCTTCATATGAATCCATAATAAAATGAGGCAAGTCATTGTAAATGAAATGATTTTGGGCAGGTTTTATGCGTTGATGCCATTCACAACCTGAAAGGAAACTTCTGCATTAAGGACTACCATAATCTTTGAACATTGAAACCATGGTCATAAATAATGTAGTATTCCACAATTTAAAATAAAATATATGGATATATGCTATCTAAAAAAGTACATAAATCTAGCTTAGTGCCACTTGACTGCAATCAGGTTAAAAATAATCTAAAATAAACATTACTTTAAAAATTATATTCGTTGCAAGTTTGAGTTTTAGCATCTTTTGCAGATCAGCTTCCACGCCAACCAAATCAAATTCACACACAAAATTAATATATACCATACATAATCTACATTATATGTACAGTAAATCATGACCATATTCAAAATCATCAGCCTCCATTTAATCACAATAACATGACTCGTTGAACATGTTGAAGGCATGAATACTCAACCAACCATGGTATTTTCCGCTTTCTTAATGTTTTAGAGGATTTCTATCAAATTAAGGGTTTGCATACTAACAAAGATCTATATTTTAACTGTGGCTCACTATTAAAGAAAGATCAAAAGCCCAATTAAAGTGGATATCACAAACCATGTAAAGAAATAGAAAGAAAATTCATATGAGGCAACCTAACTTCAATATGATTCAGCTGCCTGATCAGTACAATACTAGACAAACCCATGAAAACCCTTCACATTACTTCATTGATACAAATTATAGTATATCAGACTGTCAGTTAAATTTTAGTGATGTTTGATGTATCAAAAGATTCTATTCAAGGAAACAAGTCTAAGAAGCTTGTTATATACTCAAATATTTAAGATGGGGAATAACCATCTCAAATGCTACTATTTTTTATTAACTCGGGCAATAGATATGCTTATATCAGAACTTGTAAAACAGTAGTAATTTGCATTCTTCAACATTAGTTAGGTTGTATTAATTTAAAACATAACACATTTTCTTTGTCCAAATTTATTTTATGATATGTTTTAGAAAGGCACGGGTTCAAATCATAGAATAGCCTCCTGACTCCCATTATGCTGCCCTCTATAAAATTTGGAAAAAAAGTATATTTTGTGGTTTTCAGAGATCTTTCAAATATATTTGGTAAAGGTAAACCCCATTAGGCAAAATACAAAAACTCTATTTTCTAAAGCAATAACTTTCAGAAATGAAATTAACGTATTCAGAATAAAAAAAAACAGAATTTCCAGTAACCACATAGTTTGGGATCATAGCCAAAATAACCATACCAGCTGTGTAAGCTAAATGTATGTGACTTGTTTGTGCCAATACAGCCTTCTCCAAGGCAGGTAATGAAGCTTCAATATTTTGAACACGAACCATCAATCTATGACTCCTGGAAGCTGTTGTCATTACTTGCTCCTGCAGACCATGAAAAACCTCTGCTGCAAAACTACATTTTTCAAAAAGTTTCATGACTTATATGAACATCATACAAATAAAAAAAAGGAAACTAGAACTACTTCAATTAAAATCACACAGGAATTGAACAAGGTTTTGACAAGCATAGAGTAAATGTCACAGTTATCAGTGACTGTTTAATTATATTTACCCTAGACAATGGAGCACATACAAAACACAATCCGATAGCAGAATGGGATGAAAGTACCCAGTGGACATTGGAGAGATTAAATTGAATCCAACAAAATAAACATTTTTTTTTACATTAAAACTTTTCAGGATTTATTATGCAACATTATAAGGGATATTTTCCGAAACAACAAATGCAGATCATATGTAAGGCTTTACATCAAGCAAAACTAACAATAAGCTATTTCAGCGCTACTTATAACGGATAAAATACTTCTCCAACTGGGGTTCAGCAAAGATAATTTTTGAAGAAACAACACACAAGATCCCAGAGATGAAAAACTTCTCCAATTGGGGTTCGGCAAGGACAAGATTTGAGAAATAACACGCAAGATCCCACATTTGTTCGGCTCTTTCAATAAAATAAAAATATAATCAAATTGCTTTGTTGTCCAACTTTGCCATCAAGCTTAAGACAAATATGGCAACTTAAAATCTAACTCTTTTAGAACAACCATAGTCCAATTTCATTGAAACCTAAATCAAACTACAAGCTTTTTGGATTGTAACTCGGATCAAAATAAGTAAGGAGTAAGACAGGGGAGGAAGGTGGTATATATCAGTAATGAAGGTCCAAAAAACTAAAATTTTCACAATGGCATTCGAATTCCTTCTACTGTGGACTATACCTACAGCTGTTTATAAGTTTAGTTAAAAGAGAAAACCTCAAGAAGAAATGGAAGAAAGAATCAAGAGTTAGTTCACAAGAAAAAGCAAGAAAGCATTTTTTGACAAATTCATTCCACGAAACCATTGCAACTCGTGAACCACCAAACTCTAAAAGGCGAAATGAGTTTGAGCGATTATCCAGAAAGCAACCAAGGTCGAGCTGTATCACACTACACAACCTGTAAGATTCTACACAAAGCTCAACCGAAAACAAAATTCAAATAGTATTCTATCTCCTTACCAGTTGAAATTTGGCCCAAATACCGAAAAATCCCGGCCTCAATTCCAACGGCTAAGTACTTTTCTCCCTAAACGAAATCCAACCTTATTCTGTTACATCTAAAACCAACATTCTCAGTAACCCCCAACCCTCTACCCCATTGAAGGTTCGGAACTACAGAAATTAAGCAACCCCATTTCGCAAACAACTCGCATAAGCATAAAAATTGCAAATTTCACTTATTTAAACAAACCCAGATAGAAAGAAAAAAAAAAGATGATATTGAAAGAAAACATACTCAGCAAGATCACCAAGTTGCCTCAAGATCCCAACAAGACCAGCCACAGCCACACCATCCAACACAGCTTTAGGTTCCTCTCTGTTGGTCTCTCTGTACAACTCAGGCTGCCCCAAACTGAACTCATTCCTCACCTGCAACCTCACCAGAGGCATCTTCCTCACTGGAACAGTGAAAACCCAAAACAAGTTACTTTTTGTCCTCTTTTATTTACCCCCTTCTGCCTGATAACTCTCCCGCTGAAACCAATGAATGTGCGCGTGGGCCGGAAAGCATTAAATGAACGAATTATGAGAGAAGCCAGTAACCAGAAAATAATAGAGATTGTCGAAGTAGTATTTGTTTAATTTTTAGGAGGTATTAGAATTTAGAGAAAGAAATTAGGTGGGTGTGTGGATTGGAGCAGCTTAACTGCCAAAGAGAAGAAACAAAGAGTGAAAAATCAGGCTAAGTGTACGGATCGGTGAGGTAAGGGAGAAGAAGGACATTGCCAACTCTGCAAGCCATTCTTGAACGGAAATCATTGTCTGAGAAAACATATGAGAACAACAAAACTACCAAAACACCCTCTCTCTTTCTTTAAATGCCTTACGTGTCCGGAAAGTGTTGTGTGTTGAAATGACCGGTTTGGGGCTGCGAAGTGTCACAAAATTGTGCCTTTGTGTGGCTCCGAACCTTCGACGTGGGTACCACAATCTTTTCCTTGGTTGGTCAAAATGGTAAAACACAGAGGGACCCTAACGCTGGACATGAATCCGAACATGTTCAATTTTGTTTTTCGAAATTTTATCAGGGTCAACTTTTGAAAATTATCGTAAAAAAACAAGCTTGTGAAATTAAAAAATAAACCAATTTTTTTTTTTTTTATAATAGTAAGAATTACTAGAACTCTACGTATGTGGATAATGCAAGATAGTGATGTTTATGAACGTGAAAATACGGTGCTTGGGGTGACCATTTAGATGGAATGGTTTCCGATGTTTCAATTTCAAGGATTTAATGCTAAGATCTAAAATTTGTTTTATGTGGTGCGATGTGTGTGCATAGCTAGAATGCTAGAGCCTTAATTAGTTCAAGATTTAATGCTAAGATCTAAGTTTGTTTTATGTAGTGGGATGTGTATAGCTAGAATGCTAAAACTTGATTAGTCAGCAAAAGATGGTATTAATAATTTTGTTTGAATTTAATTATATTGGGAAATTGATGGATTTTAAGAATAGTAAGTAGAACAGAGCATAGATACCCCATTCATCAATGAATAATCGAAAACAGGTGAAGTCATTTACTTCAGCTGCTAAGTAATGGCACCCTCCCTAATCTTTTCTTTGTCTGCTAATTAATTTGATACTAATAAGGAGAAACAGAGTGAGAGGGTAATAGAAGGGAAAAGAAAGCGACAGAAAGAAAGTGATTTGTCATTAATAACAGTAAGGAGCAAATAAATTCTTATGTCCTTCGCATTACATCATAAATGCAGATAATAAGGGGAGATTTTGCTTTCTTTCTGGAGTTGTTAAGCCAAAGTGTCATCCACTAGATATTTTGGTATGTGATAGTGTGAGTTAGTTTTTGTGGCTTTAATTGGACATTGTGGTCAAAATATGCATTCCAAAAATGAAAGATTGGTGAAGCAGTTAACAGTAACAAGAAAAACAGGGAAATTTTCACCAAATTCTTGAAGCGTAAAATATGACCAGCAGTCTCTGTCGCTGAGTCCGTAAGAGTTGACAAAGAAATTTGGAGAAGAGTTTGGTGAAAGGTTTGACTTGGAACAGTTACCTAGAATCTTTATTGCCTTTCACTTCACCCAACACCAAATGCCATTTCATTCTAACTTATGATTAATACCAAAATTAGATTTTTTTTTCATGGATATCATACTTGTTGCATATATTACGAACATCAGTAACAAAAGGTTATAATGAAATTGAAAAGGTTGAGTGCAAGTAGAACCATTTTATGTGAATAAGTAGTATGAGATGAATATAATTTCGGTTCAGATTCAATTTACTGGAAACTCTATCATAATAAAAATAATTTTAATTGAATTCTTATTACACATACATTAATTGTGTATGATTAATTTTGAATTTATACCTTGAGTAAAGGAATGTATATGTAAAAATAACAATACTTAAGTTGTACCATTTATGTACGAATTCAGTTTTGTTGATTTTTTTAAAAAAATATTTGTTTTTTATTTAAATAAAATAAAATAATTAATTTAATTACTAATTTACATTTCTTATAAATTTAAAAAATATTTAGTTATTTTAACTAAAAAATAATATTAAAATCTTAAAAATTTGAGAAAACTATGTATTATTGGTTTGTGTGTTCCTGATTCTGTCTATATAGGTTCTACCAATATAGGCAGACCAACTTACGGGGTCAGTTGAAACTCCTCATAATGCATCTATTATTGCATCAGATAGCAATACTCATAATATACACATTATTTTCTCTAAAACTTAAATAACTTTTCAATTTTTAATTTAACATTTTTTATCAATTTTTAAGCTTTTTATAGTTCGTTCATAAGTACATAACAAAAGTAATCCTTTAATAAATTGAACAGTGACTATTCTAGTAGGGAATACCTATTTTAACACATAATTGAATGCAATTTTTGTCCAGTACGTTTAAGAAAATTACTTCAATCAGTTGATATTTCAAAATTTTAAGATGGTATTAAATAGTATTTTGTTTGAACTTATCTTCATCTTAGAGAAAAAAATAATATTAACTATTATTTAATTAGTAAAAGATATATTTTTAGAAACTACATAAAATAAATCAAGAATATATGAGATCATTTGAACATATACTTGTAATATATGATTTTTAATCTAAGTATAAAACCACAAGAAATAAAATAGTAAAAAAATAATATAGCATATATCATATATTTTTTTTCTACGACATGTGACAGGAAACTCAAAATTTAATATATTGTAATAACATTATTGAATAAAAGTGCCACAACGGCACTCTAGCATAGTGGAAAGTTGAGGGTGTTGCGTCACACTAATCAATGAACACAGAACATGGAGTGCCATAACACAATTACTCGTTCAATCTGTTAGGTTTCACAATATTCAAAAGGATATAACTTATATTTTAATTAGTTTCTTAATTTATCATAAATTAGATCGATGTTCAAGTTATTGGAGTGCCAAAAAAGTAAGTGAAGGCAAATATAATAATGTGGGGCAGGCTAGAGAAGTAAAGCCAAGTTGTTAACTTGTCTTTAGGCATCTTTCGCCATAATTAAAGGGTCCTTCACTGCTCAATGCAATTAATTATCTAATTACTCCATTTAATTATGGTCATAATTTAAGTGAGTACATAGTTGGAGAACTTCCATTTTTCATTTCTTTTCCTTTTTTGGTTTCTTTTATCTTTTCTTTCTGTTCTTTAATTAATGTGTCATTGCTTTCTTGTTTATTTTTGTTCGAATATAGTACATAGAAAGAAATATGATTCTGCTGTCTCATTTCTTTAAAGTTCGCGCATCCCAAACCAGAATGATATTTACCAATTCATATAGCAACTTCAATGCCTTACTTTCCTTTTTTATATGTCCATTTTAAAACTAGTCAACTTGTAAATAGTAAATATAATTAGGTCTAGAACAAATTTAAAAGAAAACCCATTCTACCCAATTTAGTTATATTTTCATTAGTATAACATATTATCTTGGTTTAAGTATGTTTAAAATCTTATACAACAAAGAAAATCAAGAAAAAGTTTGTTTTTATTTTCTAAATCATTTTTAAACATATTTTTTTTCCTAAAAATATCATAAAATGAATCTTCCTAAAACTAATAAATAATTATTCTTAAATAAAATAAAATAAAATAATAGTACCTTCCCATACCATCTAAAATAAACTATATATTTGTAAGTGACTTAATAAAAATTCAATAGTGAATAATTTAATAAAAATAATAAAATATAGTTATGATAGGTTATAAATTATTTTTATATCATATTAATAAGTGAATTTTAAGTTTTACTTAACATTTTAAAATCGATTTATTATAATTTTTAAAAAAAAATAAAAATAAGTATAAATACCTATTCTCCAAGCATTAATTTGATTAATTAATCTTAGTGTACATCTATTGGATATGAAACTCAAATTGAAATTGATATGTATTGTGATATGTAATCATTTTGCAAAGTTTTTTTAAAAAGTAAAGAGATATTATTTATTTTACTTAAATATATATAAAATTGTCACATTATTTTTTTAAAATTTGTATCATTGTTTTAAATATTTATACATGAGAAAGAAAAAATATTTTCAGTACAAATGTTTGACAATGGAAAACATGTTAAAAATAAGGTGACAAATTATAATAAAAAACATAGATAACAAAAGTACAAATAAACGTTTCTAATTCTAGAAATTGAAAATATGCTTTGAGAATTATTCAATTTTAAAATTAAAGACAAAAATTTAAGTGAAATAATTAAATGTAAAGAAAAACCTGTACATTAGTTAAGGTAAGTAATTTATAAAATACGGAAACGTTTAAATGAACTCTTAAAAATGCACAATGAACATTAAAAAAGTTGGAAAAGAAGATAGAGAAAATACCAATTATAGTAAAATGCAAAAATGTAAGAAGATTTCAAAATGTAAAAAGTATAAATCAAAATTCAAATATAATGTAAATGATTAAAAAATTTAAGTCCAAAAGGCTTGTAAAGTTTGTTTGAAAGGTAGTTTTGTTAATCGAACCAGAAAAGGAATAAAAAAAAGTTGAAAATAAGATAAAAAATGAATTAAAGAGTAAAAGGGAGATGAAAAATCAATCTAAAAATAATGATGTTTTTGGTATTGTAATTTCACATTAAATTATTTTATTCTCCGTCTCTAGTTTAAATTTGAGACCTCTTAGATATTTGTAGTAAAAAAATTATTGGAATTGGTTATTGTCAATTTTTTTAATGGCAAACAAATTTTCTTTATGTTAAAATATTTTATATTGACTCGTTGCTGATGTGAATGTTATAATATTACAATATTGAAAATTTGTTTGTTACGTACAAAAAACACTAGTTATTTCAATCATTTTCTTACTACAATTATTTAAAAGGTCTAAAGTGTGAAATAGGAAAAAAAACTATCAATCTCACGTTATAGTCCAGTCCAGTTATGAAAAACATATTTAACCGGTCCTATTTCATTTACTATTTTTATTTTTTTTTATAAAAAATAAATAACAAATAAAATGCTGAAAAATAAACGGGAAGATCAAGTAAATTGTATATAGTGTAAATAATTTATTGAAACTATCAGAAATATTGTACTAAAAGTTATCAATATAGTAAAATATGTAAAAATAGTTATTTTAATCCTTTACATTTTTATTAATTATTATAATTATATAATAAAATTATTTTTTTATTATGATTCTTTTTTCTTATATATCATGAAAAATAAAATAAAATTTGATTAATGGAAATAATAATACGAAGATAAAAAAGTATATAGAAGTAAAATAGTTTTAAAAAACTAATTACTATTAATTGTTATGGATAAATGGTCGTAAACACTCGAGTTATCAGTCTATTGATTATTGATGTATGAAGTGTGATAGTTGTCATGCAATATTAGGTATAACTATTTCAACAACACTAAATTAAAATTGAACTCCTACTTATAGAAATTTCATTTTTAACGTAAGAATTCAAAATGAGATATTACTTTTAAAAGAAAAAGAAAATAAGACATGTATTATTTGAATTAATAATTAATAACCCATGTGAAAAGTAAGGGTTTATAAAATATAATATTATTTTGATTCTAAAATCACGAGTGATTGGTGTTTTAAATTCAACAAATTTGACACAGCATAATTTGTAAACAGTGATTTTAGATTATCTTCAACCTAATGAGTTTTGCTATTTTGAACACCCCGAGCTCACAAATTCTTGGAATATCGAATTTTATCAAAATTGAAAATTATAAGGCTTCCGAAAGGAAAATGATAAATCATTATTAAAATAAAGGCGACATTTCCATATTTTTTTATTTTGTTTGTAAGTTTCTGTCTTCAAATAAGATTCGAAGTCAAATAGGTCAAAAGTTAAATATTTTTTAAAATTAAATAAACTAATAAACGATAGATAGATTAAATAAATTGCAGACAGAGATATCAGATTCACATGATATCCACGTGAGCCACATACCCACGCACCAATAAAAAATAATTACACCTTGATATCTATTAAATAAATTAATGTGGAAGTTTCCAAAGAGATTTTTTTTATTTTATAATTATGCTCTGATAAAATTAATAAGCCACCAAAAGTTATATAAGAGTTTGGTTAGCTTCCAATATATGGTAGATTTAAACGAAAAAGGAAACAAGATTTTCTGCTAAATTTAAACTTCATATTATGTTAAATTTAAAATTTTAAAACAAAGAGTTTAGTTTTTTTATTTAATATAAAAAATAAAAATTCACACTTATATTTCATCGGCAATTGTGACCTGTGATTAATATCCAACTTTTAACTGTGATATTTCATTATGTGCAGGTCTTAGCTAAGTGATAATATAATCATATACAATAAATAGAATTTAGTCCTTTCAAATTTCACCTTGAGACACATCACCATCTGAAATTAATTAAATATAAAAAATGATTAAAACTACTCAGCCAGAGTATACACAAATTGATGCATTCTGGGTAATTAAGTAGTTGAACAACAATAAAGTGCATAAACTCACTAAGTGATGCTAACACAAAGTCTAATTAGGTAATTAGCAACCATATTACACTCAAAGACAAAATAGTTGTTTAAGATATTTTATAGGCATGCATTTAATGTGTATGAGATATTCAGAAATAATTTCTATGAATAAAAAAATGTTATGAATAACTAGTGGCAAAGCAATGATACATCCAAGACATGAGATCTGATTGTCTACTATCGAGACATATATAATTACTAGTAGAAGTTAGAAACATTTTTTTTAAGGAGTTTGTTATTCTTCTATGTTAAATTTGTAGTTAACTTTATGCTTGTGGTAATGTATGTAGGAAGGATCTTATATTTATACTTATTGGATCAAGAAGAATGATTTCCTCATGCAGAGAACCCACTACATATGAAAGTTTTATCGGTATGATAGTTACATGAATCTATATTTTCTCATTGTGATTTTTTTATCTTTTTCTAATCTCTTTTTTTAAAAGTAGATAAATATGAATCATTACCAATTTATCATTATCTTAAATGTTTGTTTTTTATTCTTTAAATGACAGAAACAATTATTGGTGGATGATATCAATCAAACTTGTGTTTTTTTAAATAAAATTTTACAATAAAATGAGATTTATAAGCATTAATTATATATTATAAGTTTACTATATTTCTAGTTGATATAATCTAAATATTCTTTTATCTATAAATAATTTGTAGATTGTCATTATCATTTTTTTTACCATTTTTTACATATCATTTTCTTATATATTATTCTTATATGATATAAGATGTGCTCTGACATTCTATGTATTCTTATTCGCTAAATAAGAGATCTTATCTTGCAAAGAAGGCACTAGTAAGTAACGAGTCCAATGAAAACCTGTTACAAGGTTTCACTGTCGAACAAATTTAGTAATTGACAAAGGTTGTTTACTCGCTCAACGATAATGGTAAAAGTGGCGCATTTATAAATGCTGCAAATTTGTTTGTCATAACTCGTCTATTGATTCTACTTCTACGAAACCATGGATTTGGAATAGCAGAGCAACCAACATTGCATCTGATTCACAATTTTTCACCCACTTCATCGTCATCATTTATTCCAAATGTTAATCTGCCCATAGACTCAACTGCGACCATCTCATCTACGGGTACGATTAAATTCAATAACAATATCACTCTTAAAAATGCTCTTTGCGTTACTTTTATAATTAAAATCTCATATTCGTTAGTAAGATAATTAAGTTCACTAAATGGTTGAATCGTTCCTTTTTCACATGGTTGAGTTTTGCAAGACTTAACTACGAGAAAAATTATTGGCTCGATAAACCATACGGAGACTTATACTACATGTGCATTCTTCCAAACCAAGACCGCACATCTCAAACAAAATTTATATGGAATAATTATCCATTGGGAAGAGATAAACCTGTTTACAAATATCTTACTTGTAATTATTATAGACATTAATTAATTCATATATATAGACACGAACTAGTGAGATGGGGGAAGATGAAATTGTACCCGAAGATGGAAAAGAGAGAGGGAGAAGAAAGAGAGATAAGGAAGAGAAAGAAAAATAGATCTTATAATTTATTTTATTTATTTAAATTATTTAATTTAATTATATATAAGTTCATTTTATTTATTTATATTATTTAATTTATCTGTCTATTTAATTTATCTTTAATTACACTCATTTATATTATTTAATTTATTTTTATTTAAGAATTCATTAATTAATATTATTTAATTTATTTCTAATTACACACTGATTTATTTTATTTATTTATATATTAAATTTATCTTTAGTTATAACGTTTAAGTTTATCTATATTTTTTAAATATATTTTTTATTATAATATTAATTATTTGTTTTATTCAATAAATAAATATGATAGAAATATTTTTTTTAAATTAAATAAATATAATAAAGTCATTTATAAATAAAAATTTAAAACCATTATAGATGGATGCTTGATAGGGATTAAAAAGTGAATATTATTTTAGATTTTTTATGTTATTTTGTTAACTATGATAAAATTCATTTATTTCGATTGATTACTATAAAATTAATTCAAATATTTTTAATATGAAATAAAATTAATTATATTGATGAAATTGTAAAATATAATTTATATATTGTTTTGATATGATATTATTTACATTATATTTAATCTCACTTTTTAATTTTACTTTTGTGTATGATTTTTTTTTTAAAATATCACTAAATTACCTCAATCCACTCTTCGCCCTTATTACCATAATCTTTTCAGAGATCATTTGGAACATAAATATAGTTAATAATTTAGTTTTTTTTTTATAAATAACACTCAACCTCTCAACCTTGACATTCATTTTGCACATAAAGATTGAATTATTCTAGAGGAACTCATTGTGGTGACTTTTTACATTCCTCTCACCCTTCATATTAATCCCTAATTAATATTTTTCTCCAACCACTACTAAAATAAATTAGTAGTGTTAAGAAAAAAAATATTTATAGATAAATAAACAAATAATCATATAAAATAAAATAAGAAAGCATAATATGAAAATTAATATATATATATATATATAAATTTTTATTTATATATCTCTTTTGTCATGCTTCCATAAAAAATAATTACCTCTCAAAATATAAATATATTAATAATTTGATTATATTAATATGTTAACAGATAAATAAAGATGATATTACATTATTCCATGGGTAAAAGTATAAGATGTTTTTACTTTTAAACTTTTTATATAAGTAGTTAATTTTTTGTTCTTTGTTATTTTAGTTAAAGTATTATAATTATATTTTTTTACTTGTTTATGATATCATCTTACGTCTTGTTCAAATAGGATTCTTATCAAGTTCTTGATATTTTTAATATTATTTAATTATTTAAACAATTAAAGTGAGTTAAGTAGTTTATTGATTGAGCTAAGGTTCAAATTTATAAAATGTAAGGTCTATGAATTTACTTAGCTTACATAGTCGTAAGTTTATTTTAGGTGAACCTTTTTATTTAGTTAGAAAAAAGAGAAAATGATTAAAAAATAAAAAAATGGAAGAGCATTAAAATATTAAAGAGGAAAATGAAAAGAAAGAAAACTACAATTTACTAATAGTTGAACTAGCATACAATTTATAAATTACGAGTTAGTAAATGTTATAAAAAATTTAACTTGATCAAATAAAATTGATAAGTCACACTCAATATAATATCTCCTTTTCTATGCAGTTCTTTTTTAATCTACTTTAGTATACTATATTTGTTGTGTCAATTATTTATTTTAGAAAGTAAAAGTTTTATGCAACACACAAATAAGTTTCACACATATATGGAATATATACAGTCAAGTAAAACGAAAAAAAAAATTATATTAATATTATTATGAATAAAGAAACTAGTTTCCTTCACTAAATGAAATTTGATATTATATTTAAATGGATTTAACTAAAACTCCACTTTTAGATAGTGATATATTAATAATCAACTTTATTTATACAATTATTTAATAACTACTTATTTAAGTATTTATTAAAATATAATTGATTAGTTCAATGTTATTATACATAAAAATACACTAAGATTATAACTAGAATTTTTGTTTGTTTGTTGAAACTTGAGTCGTATGCGAAAAGGTCAAACAATTTTGAAATTATATTCTACTGTATCAAAATTATAAAGTGGCATTTATTTTATTTTATTGTGGGTTTTCAAAAGTAACATTTTTCTATAGTGAATTTTAAAATGAAAGGGACTTTATATTACAATATCTGACATGTATTTGTAGGCCCAATTTCTTCTCCAACCAAAATGATTAGCAAATGGCAGAGTAACTGACAGCAGTGGTCCAAGAGCCATCTTGCATTAATTCCCAAAAGCCCTTATACATGTTCATCCCTTGGTTGGGATCAGATCATTCTAATTCTACCTCACCCAAAGGCTACTGTTTTCTAGTACAACCTACAATAATTTAGGATTCATCAAATCATGGAAAATGTACCTAAAACCAAACCACTCCATGCTTCTGCTAAAATAAAAATATTAGCAACCTAATAACAATTGTGTGTGACAGTGTGTTAATACCATGTTGATTAATTGGAGAAGCTTAGATTCAGAGGTCACATTCAAACTTTTTCAGATACCTCTCTGTCCCTGCTAAGTGGTAGGTATGAGGACAAGGGTTGGAATCTTTGGAATACCACAAATGATTGTGTTTGATCTTCCATCAGTAAAACGTTTTTCTTCTTAATTGCAGTAGATTGGGGGCAACATAGCCACCAACACCCCCAAAACATAATCATATATAACATAACCCTAATTAATAAGCACACTCTCTTATCATACCTCAACCTCACACTCAGAATTGTGATAATATGCTTTTGAATTTTGTCTGGACCTGATTCTCTTGAGAAGTTGACAAACACTATCTCCAATAACTTTTTGTTCAATTTCTGTAATTTATTTTGGTCACACTACTTTGGCTAAAGTGGTGCTCCCACATCACCAAGCCCACAGAATCCAATTATGTTAGCTTATATATGGATTGGTCAGAAGCTCCATAATTGTGATGAACTTTGAGATCCTTAAGTCGACCCACATAAGCTGTAGTAGTAGCAGGGAATGGTTGTCTTCTTTAGAGCTTTACAACATGAAACTGTATCAAAATTTCATCATCATTATTTTCAGCCATTGCTTTGCTTCACTTTCGCTTTATTGCTTGGCGGTGACAACATATTTGAACATGATCTGACAAAGCTGTGGGAACACCAACATTTAGTGTTTAGCATGATATGTTAGCATAAATCAATTTTGGAGATTTGGTGTTCTGTCCTATGGGGATGTTATGTGATTTATAGCTTAATGGGCCTTGTATAGTTGTATTGGACTAGCCCAAATGCGGAATCAAGAGATGGTATTAGCCTATGAGGAAATAACACTACCTCTCAACTCATTTTCAAAAAATAATTCTTTTTATTAATTCTTTGGAGAACTTTTGAAAAAAAAGGAGAATGTTTACTTAAATTTAAGATAAAGCTGTTGCAGGCTTGAAGATAAGAGTATTTTGTAGGGATGGGTGAATGTTAAGATCTTTAAATTTTAAAAATTATTTATTAATATTGATATTATTGTTCAATATCGTAGAAGAAAAACTTGGTTGGATTTATTAATGATTGAAGATATGGTAACTTATGACAGTATTTAAATCTTTTGTTGCTTATTCAAAACCTCTAATTAATTTTTAATACCATGTAGTGATGTTGTCTGTTTCTAAGAAATAAGATGCTTATATACTGATATGCATTTCTAAATAGATTTCACTTCAGCTAACATATAATTGGTTAGATTTTCTTAACTTGATTTTGAATTCAAGCAAAATTAAACTAATCAAAATCAAGGATGATTGGTTCAGATATAACTTATAAATATAATAAACTTAAACAAGTTAATGACTTGAATTTTTATACTACTAATTATTATGTATGCACTTTTATGCAATATATATATATATATATATATATATATATATAAACTACTTATAATAAAACATGTTTTTTTACTCTTTTCAGCTACAACATTTGGTATATTTTTTAGTCATAATTTTTTCTAAAAAATACTATATATATATATATTCAAACCAAATTAATACGTTTTTTATTAAGTTAATTTAGTTCAGATAGTAAGATTGTCTTAGAAATGAATATCTGGTGAAGATGGTTTTTACTTTCATATATGAGTGGCAGTGTGAGGGTGTGATCACAAGAGCATCTTCTTAATTCTATCCCTTCTGTCTTTATAGTGAAATGATTTTACATTATTTTCAATGTCTTTTTCACACTTTTTTTTAATGATCATTTTCATGACTTCTTTACGTGGAATTTTAATAGGATGATTGAATACATAATATTTTCTCAAGTTTTTTGCTCAGACATTAGAGTTCACGTGAGCAAATTATGCATTAAAAAAATAAATTGACTGCAGAAAGGGAAGTTTTCTTCGTAACTTGAGAATTTGATGCTGAAATGATTCAGTGCTCGTTTCTTCTACATCAAAATGAAGACTTTTGTTAGCTAATAATTTATTTTATTAATTTATATAAATTTATTTTAACCATATAAAGTTTTTCGATAAAATCTAATTTTACTAGTTAACTATAGTTTTTTTACTTTTATTTTCGATAGCGTAAAAAAGTTCCTTCTAAAATGCTCATTCTCATCTTCACATCAAAGCATTATAAATTATTATTCTCATTATTATATTTTTTTTATTGTTTATCATTTAATATTATACTATTAAATAAAACATTTTATCTTTAACAAAAGGAATTAAAATTAAGTAAAAGTTATAATGATTTAAAACAGGCTGTTATCAATAAAATAAAATAACTTTAAATATATCACTATTTATATGATTTTTTATATGTATTACATTTAATTGAATATTCAATTTATTAAAAGCTGCTATAAGTTAATAAACTATTTTTTTTATAGTTTTTAATTAACTATCATTTATTACCATGGAAAAAATGTATTATTTATTTTTATCAAACAAAACATAGGAAGCTTATCACTTTCTTTGGATAAGGGGATGAGTGAAAAAGAAAAAAAAAATATATAATAAAAAAGTGAGGTTGTTTGAAGAATCGAGAAGAAAAAAGGTCTAAAAGAAGAGTGTAAAAATTATAATTAATTTGATTGAAAAATAATTATAATTGATTTGATTGAAAAATATTTAGAAAATAGTTGATAAAATAATTTGATGTAAAAAATCATTTAAAAAAATGTAAATTAGAATTTAAAAAATTATTATTAAATTTAATAATAATAGTAATATTAAAATAAATTAATTGAAGTAAATTGAATTTATTTAATTTATTCTCTTAATATTTTTTAATTACTTATCTTAAAAAAAATTTATTTACCCGAGCTTATTGGAAAAAAATTAATATACTCTTAATGTCGAATCGGGATCAACTAGGATAAAAATAAAGCATTGGGTCGACTTAACCTAAGCTCGACCTAACATTACCCAACATGAGTTTAACTTGGGATGTCTTACTCAAACCTATCTCAATTAAGTACACGGTGAGTCTAACCCAATGGAACCTAACGTAAACCTGAATTAGATTTAGCCAGACTTAGTTTGACCTATGTCCAACCCAACTAGCTTGACATGGTTCCAACCTGACCTAACTTAATTTGGACTCGACTTGACCTGAACTTGATCCAACTTAGCTTGATCTAAGTTGAGCTCAACTTGACTTGGTCTAACACGAGTCCACCCAACTTGACCCGACTTGGGTTGAGGCTGTCTCAGCATGATCTGAATTGCCTCAAATCGGACTCGACCTAAATTGAACTAACCTAACTCAGCCCAATACGAATCTAACCTGACTTGGGTTCGATCCAACTTAAATTTGGCTTGTATCAGCTTAATTTATACTCAACTCGATTCAATTTGACTTGGACCTAACTTGATTGACTTGACATGATTCTGACCCGTAACCCTGTCCATACTAACATGACTTTTGATTTTAGATTAAGTAAATGTTTGTCATGTATATAAATACTTTTTAAGGAAATGTGTT
Source organism: Phaseolus vulgaris (assembly GCF_051622355.1). Lineage (NCBI taxonomy): Eukaryota > Viridiplantae > Streptophyta > Magnoliopsida > Fabales > Fabaceae > Phaseolus > Phaseolus vulgaris. The sequence continues at coordinate 41,487,811 of NC_143499.1, forward strand.
TTTCTTCATTTTCGTGTAATTTTTTTTTTACTTTAAAAAAAATTGTTTATGGATTACCCGTGGTCCATAAGGCTCTTGTTAGCATTTTGTCCCTGTAGAAATTTTCTTACGTGGGCTTTTTATAGCCTTGTGAGTTGGACCAAAGAAATAAAATGAAAAAAATTAGGCAGTTTCTTCCCGCACCCCATAATATTATGCAAAGATCAAATTTTCCCTATTATTTTTTAAAAATCTTAAAATACACTTGAACTGTATTTTTTTTTTTTTGCAATTTGGATTATGGAATCTGAAATTTTTTTGGATTGACACTTCCGGTAAAATTTCGTATCCACCAATTCGTAATTCAAAATATGCATTTCACATTCAAAAATTCATCATTAAAAAAAAAAACATTCTAGATCCACCAATCTATAATAGAAATATGCATTCCAGATTCAGAAATCCATAATTAAAAAAAAAAAATTCCTGATCCATCAATCCTAAAAAAATTAGGCTTCCGAATTCAGCAATCCGAAAATCAATAATTTATGCAAAATTTGTTTTCACAATAACCCCTTATCCGAAAAAAATGATTAAATTCTGGATTGATGAATCCGTAGCACACTCCCAGATCCTGATTTCCGGTAACCACAGTGCCTTTTTACAAATAAGAGGTCGCAGGAAGGAAGAGAGGACAAATTTAACTTAAATGAAATAAATATTTTATTATTTAAAATTTATAACTGTTAAATTTTCTAAAAGAAAAAAATTCAAAATTTTTAAATTTTAAATTTTAAATTTTTCAAATTTTCAAACCTAAACCTTTCGGAAACACTTCAATATTTTTAAATTTGTAAATTTTCATATTTTTAAAGTTTCTAAATTTTTTAAATTTTTAAATTTTCAAGATTTTTAAATTATCAAAATTTTAAACCTAAAGTCTTTTCGAAACACTTCAAATTTCAAAATTTTAAATTTTGAAATTTTCAAATTCGAAATTTTAAAATTTTAAATTTCATTTTTTTTTCTTATCTTATTCTTATATTAATATTTGATTTTATTTCATTATTATGGACATGGCGTCATTTTCTATTTTTTTAATATTTTTATTTTTTTTTTAAAAAATTTAAATTTTCAAATATTTTAAATTTTAAATTTTCTAACTGCAAAGCTTTTTCTTTAAATTATCAAATTTTAAAAATTTTAAGTTTTTTTAATTTTAAAAATTTTAAAATTTCGAAATTTCAAACCGTAAAGTCTTTTCTAAACACTTCAAATTTCGAAATTTTGAATTTTTAAATTTTTAAATTTTCAAAATTTTAAATTTTTAAATTTAAAACTAAACTGAAGGCTTTATAAATTCATCAAACCTTTTTTTTTTCATATTTCCATTTGACATACCACAATTTTCCAGAGTTTGAATAAGCGAGGGAACAATTTTCCATTTGATATAAGGAGCAATCTTCTATTTGATATACGGTTTAGTTTTTCATTTGATATAATGAGAAATTTTCTATTTGATTTACTAATCAGTTTTCTATTTGATTTCGTCATTTCTTACTATTTTAGTTAGTTCAATCAAAGAACTTATGATAGTATTGACACATGCTCTTTTTTTTTTTTTTCTGTTGATGTTCATGCTGTTCCTTGCAAATGACGTTTTTCACTTGTTGGACACCAAGAAAGAGGGTGACAAGAACAATAATGGTAAGAGATAAATTGAGAAAATGAGATTAAAGAAACTGTTCACATAGCGACTTTCATAGATCAAGGTAAACTATTTATCTCTATTATAATCTGATACATGAAATGTGAGAATCATAGTTTATAAAATTCTTACGATAATGATATACATTATTGTTTATTATTGTACACTTTGATTTTTACATATTATAAGAGATTGGGAAAGAATAGAAACATGTATTGTCTTTGCAAATGAGGTTTTTCACTGTTGACCATCAAGAAAGAGTGTGACAAGAACAAGAATGATAATAAATAAATTGAGAAAAGAAGATTAAAGAATCTGGTCACATAATGATTTTCATGGATCAAGGTAAGTTGTCTATCTCTATTATAATCTTATGTATGAAATGTGTGAGAATCATAATTTATAAAATCCTCACGATAATGATATACAATATTATTTATTATTGTACACTTTGATTTTTATATATTATATGAGATTGGAAAAGAATAGAAACAGGTTTTGTTTTTGCAAATGAGGTTTTTCACTTGTTGATCATCAAGAAAGAGTGGGACAAGAACAAGAATTGTAAGAGATAAATTGTCATCAAGAAAGAGTGTGACAAAAACAAGAATGGTAAGAAATAAATTGAGAAAAACAGATTAAAAAAACTACACACATGGAAACTTTCATGGATCAAGGTACACTGCCTATCTCTATTATAATATGATATGATGTATGAAATGTGAGAATCATAATTTATAAAATCCTTACAATATACATTATTGTTTATTATTTTACAGATTTTTACATATTATATGTTTTCTCTTAATTTTGATCTCACATTGCAATTTTTTTTATAAACAGTTTTTTTAATTGATTAAACAATATTTTTAATATATTAAAATGTTCTTGGCTGGTATGGTATAAAAAGACTGCAACAAACATTTTAATAGATTATATTAACAACTTATGGATTAAAATCATAAATAATTTTGGTATTTTTCTTTAATAAAATAAATCGTTCCTTTAATTTTTTTTAAAATAATTAAAGCTTAGTCAGTATTTTGTGTGAATCTTTCCGTTTTAATATATTAAAATGATGAATTAATCTACTGATACTACTTACTAGTGATATTAATAGATTAAAACTTTTAATCTATTTAAATGAAGTTCTAATATATTAAAATTCTGAGTTCATTTTTAAGACTCTCCTTTAATTCATTAAATGACTTTTAAGCCATTAAACTCTCATTAGTTTTGATATACACCTATCATTTTAAAACAAAATAAGATGAGAAATCAATTCTGGTAGGATTTAAGATTTGATTTTATGTATAATTTTCTTTCGGTACTTAGTTGTATGTTTGTAAAATTTGAAAATAATATTGAACTTGAATAATGTGACTAAACAACTGTATGTATTTCTTATTATATGGAATGAACCAATAAAAACTTTACTATGTTGGTATCTCTATGTATAATTTTTGTAATCTTGAAATTTCTATGATTCTCATTGTTTGCATTACCTGTTGTAATCTAGGTATTCTTAAAATTATCTTGTTTTAAACTTATTGAATGTACACATATATATTACTAATTCCTGATTATTTTTTATTTTTAACTCATTTTGTAAAGAATTTCCAAAGTTAATAAATCTAATATCTTAAAACTAAATAGAAATTTGATAGTTAATCTTAAAATTTGCTTTAAATTCATTATGAATTTAACTATTATATATATATATATATATATATAATATTATTAAAGTCATTATAAAACTAAATATCTATTTGAAACTTGGACAATGTTAATTTTGTCTCTCTTTTAAATATGTGTTTTACAAGAAAGAAATTTAGTTTTATACAAGCTCAATATGAATTGGTAGTTGAGTCTTAATAAATTGTTGATGTTTTTAACTCGAGAATATTGAATAAAAAAAATTGTGTATGATATGAAGTGACGGTTTTAATATGACGATTATTAATAATTGTCATAAGTATTTGTATAGTACAATATTTTAATAACTATCACAATTATCCTTCAAAACGTGTTATTTTGAACTATCATAACTCTCATTTTAATAAATTGTTGAAGATCGTGTTGAGGGAGTGCAGTTCGGTGGAGCTCTCACTCGACCAGCTCAAACTGGATATGTGGAGGTTCTGTTTACCAAAATCGACGCAACTGAAGCTCGTGAGCACGATGTTCATCGACGACGAGCTCATCGTGATGGTGCAGAAGGGGCACGAAGAGGAAGACGAGGATGGTGATAGAGGTATGGGTTGTGGTTGGCTTGTGCTTGTACAATGATGAAGGAATGAGTGAGTATGGTAACAGGTGATTCTTTTGTTAATTTCATGTTTCCCTCCAAACGTAGCCATATTAGTATGTTGGTTAGATTTCAGGTTGTTGTTGGAACTAGTTTCTCTATGAATTTTGTTGTTACTATTGTTGAATCAAGAACAAAAATGTTATGTCTGGAGAACATTCTCCAAATAGAACATTTTTATTCCTGATTCAACAATAGCAACAATAAAATTCAAAGAGAAACTAGTTCCAACAAGAACCTGAAATCTAACCAACATACGAATATGACCACGTTTGGAAGGCAACATGAAGTTAACAAAAGAATCATCCATTACCTCACTCACTCACTCCTTCATCATTGTACAAGCACAAGTCTACCACCACCCATACCTTTATCGCCATCCTTGTCTTCCTCTCTGTCCCCCTTCTGCACCATCACGATGAGCTCGTCGTCGATGAACATTGTGCTCGCGAACTCTGGCCACGTCGATTCTGGTAAACAGAACCTCCACAGATCCAGTTCGAGTTGGTCGAGCGAGAGCTCCACCGAACCGCCATCCCTCACCATGAACTTCATCATGCCAGGGTGGATTTCAATCGTGTGCGCCCTCACGTCGCCGATATCGTGGTCTCCATCACGAAACAATCAAGGAGTGTATTATACATGAATTGCAATCACAGATCACGTAGTTCATTAAGAACTAGCACACTAGAAAGGCAATCTAGCAATAGATTTCGAAGACAAGGTTATAAAGCACAAATGATGGCGGACAAAAGTTTGAAATCCTTGCGAGGAGGCGTCGATGGCAGATAGTGAAAAGTGAGAGAGTGAGGGTTAGGTTTAGGACGCGCGAGAGTGAGAAGACAATGAAGGGAAGAGTGAGTGTAGGCGAGAGTGAAGGGAAGAATGTTTAGCAAAGAGAGTGAAGGGAAGGGTTTCGATTGTGAAGAGAAAGGTTTTGTTCGTGAAGAAAGAGTTTGTGAAGAGTTTGCGGAGAGAGGGAAGAGTCACGTTTCTGAAATTAATTGTATTCGATTTTCAAGAAGTTAAATGAAATTTTAATTTTTTTTTTAAAATGATAAAAAATGGTATGGAGAAAAAAAAATATAAAACTTTTATTTCAAATAAAAATTATGACAGGTTCTAAAAAATAATTATGATAGTTACTGTATCGTATTATACAGATACGATTATTAATCACCATATTAAAATCATAATCATCACTTTTATATATGTATGTAATATTTTGTCTTTTTTACTCGAGAAAACGGAGAGATGTGGTGCAATCCATATTATTGAGAATTAATCCCAGTTCTAACCAGCTGTACTTTGTGCAAAGGAAAGCATTTTGGCAGTGTCAGTTGTTCACAGAAATGATAAGGGATGACACCATCATTCCTCCGAAGCAGACCATGTTTCTCAAAGAAAAGGCACTGCAACATTTCTGACCCCTTCAGCTTTCTGGTTTCTGTTTTTCAACTTTATTTGGAAAATTGGTGGGAGACTCCAATAAAATCATGGGTAAGTTACTTGTAGTAGGTGATTATGATGTAAAAAAACAACAACTAGAGATTGAACTGAGTTAGTTGTTTCAAATCAACACTTTACTTTTCCCCTTGAAAGCACATTTGATTCAAAACGAATAAAAATAATATGATCATGTTTTTGCATTGATTGAAATTTTTATACTAAATTTTATTGCTGGTTTAAAGATAAATTAAAGGTTAAACATCAACGGCTCAGCTTTAAAATTAGTTTTAATCAAATTGAGAAAAAAAATGGACTTTGATTATACTGAATTAATAGAACTTTTAAGTATATATTTAATATTTTACCAATATATTCAATAGATATTTTATAGATAAGATATTATTAATCAATCAAGTAGTAAATTACTTAACAAATAGGTCTAATTAGATCATTAATTTAAAAGATAAGCTCATTTATATATATATATATATATTCATAAAAGAATCTATTTATAATAAATTTGGAAAGGTCGTGATTTAAAGTTTTTTGTGTTATCTGTAAAGAGACGTCGCTTGTTCTTTAAGTGCAGAATAATTTGACTTGTTTGAAGTCAGTGTTATGCTTGGTTAAGAGTGACATCAGTGGATCACAATGACTCACGTTATTATTTTTTACCGTTTAAGTTGGGTAGAACATTTATATCTGTTAATGATATTTGGGAAGCAATTTGGATTGCTGTATTAAGTGAGACTTGGAAGCACAGGAACAAAGCCATATTTAAAGGGGTGTAATTGATGTTTCAAATTTTTTTGCTCTTATTTAAATGATGGTTTGGTCGTAGGTCACCTCTAAAAAATCCTCATCTTTTTTCTCTTATTTTAATTTTTAATTGATGTCTTGATTATTTGATTCGTATAAGACTCTTTAATTAATTTTCTTCCGTGTTGGTCGTTCCTCTATTGTTTCTCTTGTGTGTTTACAAGAACCCTTTTTTTTTGGTAGGTGGCCTTTATTCACAATCCAACTCATAAATAAGATATTCTACTTTATTAATAACTTGATCAAAGACATTCAATTTTCAGTGAAAATATTTGGCGTCATTAGCTTGGTAGATTTTTAGGCCACATAGTTACATGATTTTTACAAGAAGTAAAAGGTTTTCAAACCAACAAAATGAATGAATAATCTATTATCAATGAAGAAATGCAAAAAAAAAAAAAAGCATAACGGATATATATGTGTGACAATTTAAAAATGAAACATTGCAACTAAAACAAGAAATGTCTCAAGACAATGGAAGATATGTGCAAAGATTTTTTTTTATCAATAAATAATAGTAATATTAAAGTAGAATATTTAAGGAATGTTCTAATTCGTGTACAAAACAAGACGACGTATTAATTTCCTGTATTAATTTCACCAAGTTACAACACAATTTTAACTAACCAAACATATCAACTTACACAAATAAAATAATAGTCTAAATCCATTTCTTCAATTTTACAGAATTTTACTCCTCCAATTTAAACCCTTTTTATACACAATAGTTTTACAAAGATAGACCATCAAACACCGTATCATAATAACTCTCATCTAGTTTACAAGTTTTCCTTCCACCAATACAACCTTCATTGCACATGTTAACTCTACAATAAATAAATAAAAAAACTATTTCCTCATTATTTTTTTTATCTTTTATCTTTTCCAAATATTTCATTTTTTATATGCTATTTGCACATCATATCCTATTCTTATTAAAAAAAATGTGACACAAATAAATGACAACATATTGGGTCATACCTTCATGAGGCTCGAGAAAAATGCTACAACAACACATATTGACATTATACACAATTATTTTAAACTTGAACATTAATTCGAATTTGTTATATCTCAATTACTCAAAAGTTATTTGAAGTTTTTTCATCATCTTTAAAAGTATCAATTCAAATAAATCATTTACTTTTATAAACTACTATTTACTTATATTTTTAGCTTGAAAAATTTATATATACCTACTCAAATATAATATATATATATATAGAATATAATTTTTGTATCTTATAAATCAGTTATAATCAACAAATTAATTTGAAGCAATTAAAAATGAGGTCTTACATTTAACTATATTTTATTTTTATCTTCAATTTCATATCTAATTTAAATAGGACTACCAAAACTTATATAAAAACGCTTCCACAACGTATAGACTAAATTTAACTCATTCTCTTACTGTATGACTTTCATTCATTCCATCATATATGCTCATTCTTTATATTATAAAGTTTATTCCGTTTTACTATTGACATCTCCATTTATAAAAATAGAAACTTACACATTCTCAAACTCTCACAAAAGTGTTTAATTTTCGATAAAAGTAATTGCATATGAAATATTTAAATTTTATATTGCTTTTTAAGTTGAAATAATGTTGTACTATTTAATCTAAATAAATTATATCTTTATAGTTTATAATTACAGTCACACTATATTATGAAAAAAATGCGGATTTAAAATATATTAGGGCAGCAGGGAAGCAGAAGTTACTGGAGATTTCATCATTTAATTGGCGACACTTTAGAAGCAACTGGGGCCAATTCACGTGCTTCTGCTATTCTTTTTCTTCTGTTAAAAATTGAAAAGAAAAAAAAAGAATTTTTAAATAATTTATAATTAATTAAAAATTTAAATTTAATCTAAAGTGACTTAAACACACATCAATTCATATATAATATATTTTTTAAGAGATTAATTTGTTGAAAATAGGATCGAGTTAGGTTTTTTTTAATAAGAAATTTTCACGGGTTAGTACCTATAACTGAGTGTCCTGGTTAAAGAATTATAAAGAATATAATTGTAATAACAACAAACATGATGACATTGAATAACAAGTTTGGGCTGAATAGGTTCTACATCAAGTTAGATGGACTTTATTCGATTTGTCCGGGTCAAGTCAATTCGGTATTGGACAAGGTCGATTCAATTCGACATCGAGTCGGGTGGATTCGGTTAGACATCGATCGGAACGGAATCGGTTTAACATCGATCTAGGTCGACTTAGCTCGACATGAGCCTTTGTCGAATCGATTCGACATTGACCCAAGTCTACTTGGCGTGACATCGGTTCGATGCCGACTCAACTTGAGCTTTGACCCACTTAGCTTAACTTAAGTTAAAATTTATTCAACTCAACTTTGACCTGTACCGACTCTGAGCTCAACTTTTGTTTTGGACGACTATTTTCTTATTTTTATAAGTTGAGACTTTTAGTTATTATATTATAACTTGGTGGAAATAATATATGAAATTAATATGTCATGTTTTATACACAGTTTAAAAGTTTAAAAGTATCCCTAAATGTTCAACTTAATGTTCAACTTTTTGACTAAGTTAACTTATTTATGAAATGCCCAAGACTTAAAGTAAATGTCAATATAAAAAAAGCACTTAAGTAAACATTTTTAAAACTTTAATAATTATACAAATTGAGTTTTATAAGTCATTTAATTTTTTTAAAGTCTCATATGTATTAACTTATTTGAACAAAGAAATAAATTGTTATTATTATTGATTCTGTGAATTGTGTTAACTTTTTTGTAAGTATATACTTAACAAATTTGTAAATGTTTCTTCGTTTTAGCCTTAAAGCTAGGGACAAAGACCTTTGTCATTATGGGTTAATATCAAGACAAAAAAAAACTGTATTAAAAGGTTGGCCAGCAAATTTTATCCACTCACGAGAGGATAACATGATGTGATCACTCTCATCATTGAATTAATTACTTGTATTAAGCACTGCTAGCTATGGCCAGTGAGTGCATACAAAAAAGTTAAAAAGGTTTCTTATCAAGATCCAGTGAAACACAGGTATATAAAGCAAAATCAGTCCCTAAAGAAGAAATAAAAGTTTTCCCTAGCTGAAGTGATTAACATCGTACTCTCGTTAAAGCACTATTTAGACCATAAACAAATAAAGAAGAAATAAATAAAAAAAAGCTTAATCATGTAACTTTAAGAAGGAAAGAAGAGGGTAGTTACTTCAATATTTTTTTACAGCCCTGATAATAAGGATTGAATTTAAGACTTAATGGATGTTATCTAAACTTTCGATTAATAAGTTGAATCATGAATTAAGGGAACACTCCCATGAAATAAAGCAATACCTATGTATATTAGTATTGAAGTTGGAGGTTTTTTTAATAGCTTTTACACTTGAAAGTTATAATACATTTTGACTAATTTATGTTAAATTGGATGAATCTATTTAAATAGATAATTTTTTTTATAATACTTTATCACAAGATTGAGATTTGAGACCATAACAAGAAAAGAACACTTCAACTAACTAGTAGTAAATAAGAAGTGTGATGTATGGGTGTTGAATTTACAATTTACTAGTATAAGTTTGAATTATCACAATATTTTACTTTTTTTCAATTTTAAGTTTTTTTTATAAGTATATCATCAATATATATATGTACGAAGATATTTTAAAAATATATGAAAACTATTATGAACATATATATATTCAAATAAATTTATTTTTGAACATGTATATTTTAGAATTTTTCGTAAATATTTAAACATCGTTATAAATATATTTACACATAGGTATACTTAAAAAATATACACAATTTTAATGAGAAATATCCTTAGCAAATATTTTACACTTTGTAATTATTAATTTTTCTCATAAAATTACGTTTCCACTATAAATAAATGACATTATTAGCATTAGATACATATGTATTTTAACTTTTTAAATATCATACAAAATAAATTATGAATATTTGAAAAATCATTAAATAAAAATTAGTTTTAAAAAAATACATCTTCAAAAACAATTTATTAGTCACAATGTTTTAATTATTAATTCAGTTAAAAAAATAATTAGCCACAATATTTTAATTATATATCAATTTATTATTAGTTAAAACTTTCATAACTAAATACTAACTTATAAAATTATATATTAATAATAAAAACTACTTTATATATCAATAATTTTTATAGTCACTAAAATAATATTTAAATTAATAAATTTAATGGCTAATTATTTTTTATCTCTAAAATTAATTTTTATTTAATAATTTAAAAATAAGCACATTTTGTTGTCAGGATTCAATTACTGATCATATGTATGAAAAGTGAATGAGATATACTTAATGTATTATTATTAAATAAAAAAGATTGATTCATAAATTCTTTGTATGTGGAGATGTACATGGGTAGCAATATTGGGAAATTTGAAATCACATAAACATAAATAATGTGGTCTTTAATGGTAAAGTGGTGGAATCCGGTTGAAATCTTCCTTGTGGCACAAATTAAGGTAAGGTATGGCATGGCTGAATCATAAATTTTCTAATACAAACTTTTTATATTCTGATTGATGCTTGAATTTGATTTTTTTGTTTAAAATTCATCAATTGACCCACTTTTTTCTACACTTTTTGATGATCATATGGTTTACATATGGAAGGGCATTGATTTTGGGAACAAGTTACTCGTTGTTGTCTTTTTTGTTGTTACAAAGAAGAAATACCTCTAGTGAATAAGTCATATCTATTGAATGAGTCATATCTATTTGTAAGAATACTTATATGACATACGATTGTTTACATTGCAGACACCATTTTCTTTCTTTTATTTAGATAGTCACTATTCGGTCATACATTCAGTCTTGTACTATGCAGGGTTATTGGCAGGTGAATGTAACTTGTTTTTTTTAAGGAAATATTTTTGTTTGGATACCAATTAGTCTTATGATGTGATTCCAACATCTATAACTTATAGTGATGTTTTTTATAGGGGTTGGAATACCTCTAGTACTCTCATCTTATTTTGTTTTTTTTTTTTGAGATAATTGATCAAAATAATAAATTATTATTAATAACAATAATTTATTAATATGTTTGTTAACCAATCTATAAAACACTTTAGTATTAATTATTCGATTATTGTTTAAATTCCAATAGATTCTTCGTGAAAGTTTGAATTTTTGAAAAAAAATGGTATAATCAATTATATTATAAAATAATTGATTATATTCGAAAGATGTAAAAAAATTTCGTGTTTAAAATTTCTTCGTGTTTAGAAAAGTTCCTTGAATTGAAATAATTTATTATTTTTTAACATAATTGATTATTTTTTTACTATAACTGATTATTTTTTAGGTAATTTGAATTTTTTTTACTTAAATTTATATTATCGATTATACACTTATTCTAATCCATTAAATATTCATGAAATGGTTTTAAAATAGGTTTATGCTCATACCTTACAAATTTATCACACACCCTAAAAATAAAAGAGAAGGAATAAAACTTATAAAATCAGCTTTATAAGAACAAAATTTAGAAGGCTTGGAGACAATTTCACATTGAAGGTTTAACATCGATTTAGACAAGACACCATCAAATTTATTCCAATGATATGAGTTGCTTCGTATAAAGGTGGATTATTATGATGATGTTGTGCTTAGCTATAAATGTAATTTTCTATCTTTACAACCTCGGAATCACCAAGGTAATCATGTCTAACCTCATACATAACTTTGCTTAAAACACGAGGCTTAGTTAGCAAGTTAAACTTATCATCTCTTGTATTATTGTTGGACAACACTACGTATACAATATTCGTTATTGGATACTATAAAATTGAATCAGTGTTTTTGTTTACACATGCAGAGAAATTCAAAATGAATGGGTCCACTGGCTGCAAGAAGTATCTCTGCTAAAGAGGTTTTGGCAGAGAATAACAGTACTAAGGAGTAACTAACGAAAAAGATAGCTAATCTATAGGACTTATAAAAAAGGGTCCAAAGATGTACTCTTAATGACTAGACATCCATTCATGTTTGGCTGGCTAGGTTGCCTAAACTCAAATCATTCATTTATTTTTCCTTACTTTAACAAAGACAGAAAAAAAGAAGAACATAAAATATATATATACGAAGGACAAATCAGAGTAAATTAATGGCATTTTGTAAACTGAAAATCATTACATTGCTTTGCTGCTGATTCTGTGTTCGGTACATGTGCGTTTCAAGTGATAACTCCTTCAAAAAAGTGCATCATTTCCATTGTGTTGGAGCATTATACACACTTACTAGCTGTTTCTAATCAGACTCCACAGAAGATGTAATAATATTGATGGATGCAAAGGAAACCTTGCACTTGGTGAAAAGCACATATATATTATTACCAGCATTTTAACCTGGTACAACATGGAATTGTCTGCCAAAAATTAGACAAGGAATCCTGGTATAAGACAAAGGAAGGGCCAAAGGTTAAACCCCAAACCTTTGTTCCTATTTTTCTGAAATGACTTCCATTGACTGTAAGAAAGGAAAAGAAATAGTAAAAAACAAATATTTCTGAAAAAGGAAAAAGGAAAGCAATGCTTGATTACTTAGTCATGTAATTAGGATGAAGAGTGTGACAGCTTATGGTGGTTCGTGGAGCAGGCTCATCATGACTTCATGTTAGGGATGCACTAATTCTTCGTTTTCTTCTTTGCTTTCAGAGTAGACCCACGAAGAGTAATATTCTCATGTTTTTAGCACTGTAATTTGGTTCTCTTTTTTTCTTTCAAAGGATTAGTAGAAACTTATTCTTTCTTTCCCATTAATTCTCTTATGTTTTGGTTGTAAGAAAACTTGAATCTTTTCTAAAGGGAAGTTGACGTTGTTGGTGGAATTTGACCAGGTCAGGGTGGGACCCAAAGTAATAGAAAAGAAACTGCATACGGATGGGCTTACAAAACTCTTTCTTCACTTTTTCTGTATTCTGAAATATTCTGAAATATAAGATTTTTATATTTCAGAGATTATCAAATATAAATAACTTTTTATTAGTTACCCATGATCAACAATTTATCAGTAAGTATTATTTTATTTTTTTATTTCTACTATGAAATGATTTTAAGTGCATGCACAGAAAAAAGCACTCACCACTTACATAGCAAAAAGGTGAATCAAAGAATATAATAATTTTATCCTTGTATGATTCTTACCCTAGAAAATATTTACAAAGTATAAATTTAAATTGTTGTTTATATTATATTATTACCATGATTAAAAAAAGCCTAGTTAAGGTAAATCTGCTCTGTTGTAACTGTCCTTGCATATTGCTCTTTATAATTTTTCTTCTTCTAAACCTTGCTATAATTTCACGCCATTAAGATTTTTTGTTATGGACACTAACACTTTGGTAAGTTAAATTATATTAAAAATCATTTTATTAAAAAAGAAAGATAATTACGGTGATAAATGGAAACTATACGTTTCAAATCTCAAATAAATAAAAGCATAGTGACGGATATTGTAATTATGGTTCGAACAAAATAATTATTAAATAAGTAAAATATATAAGAAATAAAAAAAATATAGCGCTTATTTATTGAAAACAGCAGAAACATAATAACATTATTTAAATGGAATCATGAACACAAATTTACATTCCATCAATTTAGTACTTGCTAATCATGTACAACATAAGAAGTTAGTTTTGAAATAAGAACAAAGCCTGACTTGCTGTTGCTTATTAATAGACGCTGAGAATTTGGTCAAATTAATGGACATTTTTACTTTTTTTTATTACAAGTTGATTGTTTTTATGATATGTAAAATTCAATTCACTCTATATAGTTATTAAAAAAATATTTGCATTGGATTAATTGGATGAATATATATAATTTAATGAGTAAATAATCTATTCTATCTCATATTCAAAATACCTATAAATTTTAGGTCGGAGTGATATAAAAATTATTTAATTTCTTTTGTCAAAAAAAAATGAGAGAAAATATTTTGAAATAACCACAAAAATAGTTAATTATTATAAATAAATTGAATATTTGTTCATGAAAAAGAAATTAATAGATGAATACGATAAATTTCATCAACTGAATCCCAATGATTTTTTAATTAATTAATGGATTCTTCTAATTTATTTATTATGATCTGAATAAAGAATTCAACTCTTTCATTTCAAATTAAAGCCTTTAATTTAGATAATGTGAGGAGATTAGAAGTTAGTTCCTTATTTTGTAAGTAATAAATATTTAGATTTTCACGACCTTTAGTTGTAATTTATTTCATTTTGTAATCATTTTTAAATTAAACACAAAACAATTTTTTGCATTAATAGTTAAACACAAAATATAGAAACTAGTATCATGTTGTTAGAGTGAAATTAAAATATCAAAATTAAATTTGAGGTTTCAGGAATAAGAAAATGTGATTAGAAAAGAATAAAATATGTTCAGTTAGATTTCATTAATCATCAACAAAGTGATTCATAAATTAAATTTTAATATGCTTAAAGGAGGTCTGATGTAGAGTTGTGCATGCTTCAATTTGTTGATGACACTCTATTTGAATTGGATCAGGGGCAAAAGGTGGATGAGGTAGGTGTGTGGGAACAATCAGAATGGCAAATGGAGATTTAGCTGGAAACGTGATAGGTTTGAATGAGAACTTATACAACAAAAAGAAATGTTAAGGTCCCTATCTAGTGTCAAGCTGAATAGGGAGGTGAAGGAAAATGTGTGGGAGGGAGACAAATTAGGTCACTTTACTGTAAAAATAACTTATGAATGACTAGCTAATTATGTCAAAGGTCATAATAATGGATTTAAGCAACTCTGGATGACTAAAACGCGGCCTAATGTGGTAACTATCATGTGGAGGTTCTATTGGAAAGAATTCCAACAAGAATGAGTTAATTAGGAGAGAGGTAATGATCAGTACACTTACATGTGCTCTTTGTCATGTATGCGCAAAATCAACTCAACATTTATTTATAGAATGTGAAATTCTTTATCATGTGTGGATTGACATTTTGTTTGTTCAACATGAAGACCTAAAATGTCACTTTGAGAATTTTTACTATGCCCATGTTAGTCTCAAACAGAACCTTGTCGGCTGTGGTTTGGAGTATTTGTTACCATATAAATAAGGTTATTTTCAAGTAAGGAGTAGTTGAAATAGAAGATTTTTTTATATATAACATTTAAAACTTAGTTATGATTGAAATATTGAAATATCATATGCACTTTTTTAATTATTCCTTCTCAAATTGGTATTTGAACCCTCTCCAATATATCAAAAGTTGCTCTAAACTGTCCCTTTTAATTCTACTTATTTTTTATTGATAAAAAAAATGTCAAACTAAAAAAAATTCAAAAAACATGTGCATTAAAAATGTGTTTAAGAATCCAATCTAACAACTTATAACTTTGCTTGACTAAATTATTAGTTGATTTACCAAAATAAGTTTGTTGATACACTAGTCTATTTAGTAGTTCTAACTTTTCAGATTCTTGGAATGTTTATTTATTTTTTATTTACTTTTAACATGTTTTGGAAACAATCTTGAAATACGTTACGATATATTACCCCTTTTATAGTATCTAATCTATTAGTCTAGTTGGAATATGTTATGAGCTATGATGATGAATCAATGGCCTATATATTTTGATGATAGAAGCTAGTAAAAGCTTTTGAAAAAAATTGAGAATCCCCTAGGTAAAGAACAAAAAGGGGTGGTCATATATATTGTATCTAGCTAGGTGGGGAACATGAAGGTTTTTGGATCATTTGCATTATTGTCGCAGCACCTTTTTTACATGTAAACATGATAAGCAACACAAACTGATCAAGATATGCTTCGAAGAGATTGTGTCCAGTGCCCTTGGCTATTACCAAAATCATATTTTCAAATCAAACCTCATTGAACTCAAGAAATTATTCATGTGTGCCAATCAATTAAATTCATTTTTTATCCATGAAGATACATGTCTAGATCAGAAATGGGTGAAGAGTTAATGTATAGTGTCAAAACTTCAACAAGCACCATAATGTGTTAAGGACATCTCCGGGAGTCATGGACCATCACACAAACTTGTCTAACTATTTTGTACCAATCTTTCTTTTCACTGTCTTGTTTCCTTTTATTCTTTGATTTGATGATAAACATGAAGACGGAATTTCTTTTTCCCATCCTCAATCTCTCATTGTTTCCTTTTCGCTGCAATTGAAAATCTGTGTATTAATTAATTTGATTTGATTATGGCTATGCTAATTAATCGGAATACGTGTATAATTATTAACAGTGAGAATTATCCCTTTGTTTACCACTTTCTCTCAATAAATCTTATGCGTGTGATTCAATCTTGAAATACTATGGCCCCTTTATACATAATTGTCCATTTGAATATTAATTATGTTGCTGAGATAATTACTATAAATATGCCACAATCTAACCTAATCATTGTAGCTCATTACTGGATTTGAGATATGAATTTGAAAACGCTTTGAAGTTTGTCTGCTTTGATGTCCCATGTAAGGTAGTTTCAAAAAAATATGATTTTGTACGTATACAGAGGAATTAAAAGGGGGGAAAAAGAAGATGAAACCTATCATTTCAGACCCAATATTGAATTGGATGCTGAGTTTCAAATTCTTTTGAGTAAAGTTAACCCTTCAGGGCTAATCGAAATGTAATATATGTATCACTTTTGTTAAAAGGTAACTGCTGGTATATTTGGGGGGTCAGGCATGATTATAACCATTTGTCAATTCATGCATGGACATGTACTCTCAAACCTGACATTGTTTTGAGCTGAAAATTTGTAAACAGGGGTCAAAGGTATCTCTGCTGCTGCTTACATTTTATACTAATTCAAGCAAACTTTCAGAACTGTCTCAAATTAATTAACAATTACTTTTTCTACCAAATTGTGGTGCCCACGAATTCTATATCTCACTAACAATAATTACAAGCAGTTTATACTGCAGCAGCCACTTACAACAGATAACACTAAAAAATAGCCCATTATAAATTATCTAAACAGTTATACCTCATTAAAATATCAAAGCATATACTGTGGGTCATTATTACTTTGTATCCTTCCTGTTAATTGATTTATTAATTTATTCATATTATTTTGAGTTCTCGAATAAGATATAAACAATTTCCTGTTTCAAACAGTACTGTGGATAACCAAGTTGATCAGATTAATCTTAGTGATAGAGATTAATCTTATTACATCTATTTTTTTATCAGCAAAGTGAAACATTTACATGAGACACTTGGAGTGCCTCGATCCGTGTACATAGATAGCATATGGTTACATAGAGCTTCTCATACCCAGTACATCACCCTCAAAAAACACCATACTCTTCAACTATATATGTATGTACAAAAAGATTCTATAAGCATACACATTCAATTTAGTTACCAAATCCATGAACACACACACCCTATCATACTACAAAGGAGAATCCCCTCAGCTACAGTCCATGCCTAGTGTTCCTTCACCAATTGTGTGTCATTTGACAGTCTTTGTTGTTTGCTATTTAAATGCAGACTACAGTTCGTTGTTTGCATAAAATTTCAAATTCTTATCAAAAACACCAAAAGCAACTACACCAGACTTTTGAGTCCATAATATATAAAGAAAAGTCCTAAAAATCAAGCAATATTTGGACTATGAGCACCAAGTCGCCGACTAATGAGTAAGCCATTTCTTATCGGCTCCCACTGGATTAGACAAAATCAAGAAAAGAGGGTCCAACACAAACCATTACCAAGTAACAATAATGCCTATTGTGAAAAATGATGATTGGTGTGATTGTATTATTGATGATTCCATACCCAATATAATTGCACAAGCATCTTTTTCCTATCTAGAGAAACATGTACGTATAGTACAAAGTAGAAATACAAATACAAGAGAAATGGGGGAGAAGAAAAGCACCTTCAAAGGGCCCACGCTATGTCCTCTCAAAAGACCACAAGACGTGATTTTCATCTTTCTCCACTGCACCAATACATTCTTTTACCTCATTCCTTCTCTCCCTCACTCACTCACCCTCTTATTTCTTCCGTAAACTCCATCTCCATCCATCTACAGCCATCACTATCTTTCCCTAGTAGCATACATAGTTTACCAATCAACCATGTCTACCCAAATTCAAAACGGTTCTTCTCACCATGGCTCCTCCTCCTCATCATCACAACACCCTCCTTCCAATCAGCAACCACTGAGCCGTTATGAGTCACAAAAACGGCGAGACTGGAACACCTTCGGGCAGTACCTGAAGAATCAGAGTCCCCCAGTGGCTCTCTCTCAGTGCAACTTCAACCATGTGCTGGATTTCCTTCGGTACCTTGATCAATTTGGGAAGACCAAGGTCCACTTGCACGGTTGCATCTTCTTCGGCCAACCTACTCCTCCTGCACCCTGTGCCTGCCCACTCAGACAGGCATGGGGCAGCCTCGATGCCCTCATCGGCCGCCTTCGTGCGGCCTATGAAGAGCATGGCGGCTCGCCGGAGACTAATCCCTTTGGAGGCGGATCTATTCGGGTGTACCTCCGTGAGGTGAAGGAGTGTCAAGCAAAGGCTAGAGGGATCCCATATAAGAAAAAGAAGAAGAAGAGGAACACAATTATTAAGGGGACTCAAAGGCCAAAAGATATTGAGCAACAACCTTCTTGAGCCGATATATCTATATATACATATATGGACGGTAAATTTTTCATATTATATATCATGCACATAATTGTTGCTTTATATATGTTTAATTTTGATTCATGAAACCCCTAACCCTTTGGAATACTTGAATTCAAACTAACTCGCGGCTTGTTCATATATTAGAGTAACATTTCATTAATATATATAACAGGTTATTATGGGGAAATTGGAAGCCTTTACAAAACAGGCTAAAAAACTTCAAGTGTGTGTAGATGCTATTTGTAGCTTACAAAACCCTAGAAGCAGAATAAAAACCCTAATATTCCATTGTCGATCGGAAAGGGCTTGGCTCAAGCATATTTTACTAGCTAAGACAGAAAGAGTAATGATTATACTAGAAAGAATAGTGTTTCTCTCCCCCTCCTCTCTTTCTTTCTCTCTCCTATCATTCAAAACACTGTTATTGCAGTTTCCTAATTAAATACTCTCAGGTGTTTGCTTTATGCTAAATTTAGCACTTTTGTGATTCTGGGAGATTTCTTGTGCTCCCCATGGATGTGTGAGCTTGATCTATATATCATACGTTGCATGTGATTACATACACAATCTGACGTAGTTAAAGACTAGAACAGATTTGAAGTCTGTCACCTGTTAATGAAATACATATACATATTTTTATTCTCCTTCAACAATTTGTACGTGCATATTTTGTGTGTGGTCCACAGAATTTTTTTTAACCTTCAATCCGTGGTTTAACAGCAAGAACTTAATTACTTTTCCACACATATTTAGTCAATGTTGGTCATTCTTTTATTAATGCTTATTTGTTTGTGCATGTGAAGAGACAAGTGGCCTTGGACATACCCTTTTTGTTTGTCTTGTGACTTTCTCTAGATTGTTATATACTTATTGTCTCTTATTAGTGGAAGCTGACTCCAGTACTTCATCGTAGTTATCTAATAATGTCTGTATTTCTTATCCTCGTGACATAATAGAGCTCAAAAAATGAAAAGAATTATTTTCTAAAGAAGAAAATAATGAGTTTAGAAAATAATGAGAGAGAAAGTGAAATGATACATTTGTTTTTATTAAATTAATAAAAGGGAAACAAAATAACTCGATAAAATCACTTAAACTTCCTGAGGTTTGTGGTGAGAAGCATTAATATTGAGTCTGGTGTTAATGTTCAAGCTTTAGTGCCTATATATGTGTAGATGGATATACCAACAAAGGCTTCAATAATTTGTCGGCCCTACCAGAAAAGTCTTTTTGTCCCTAAAATAACTCTAACAAAAGATCATGTTTGTCACAGGGAAGGTAAGTAATTATGGATTGTGTTAGAAAAAGAGAAAGTAATATTTCATTTTAGGACTCATTATCTAGAAACAAGAATTACATTTTATTATATATTAAAAGTATAGGATTAATGACTCTCCCTATATGTGTTAGTTTTTTTTTTCAAGATAAAGAAACAGACGTTCATTTACACATGGACATCGATTAATTGAGTCTAACCGAATTAATTATAAGATGAACTGATTAAAAGTTTATGAATGTAAATATTCAATGCCAAGTGCAAATGCTAGTTTTATTTGATGGAGAAGCAATAGAACTTAATACTTCCAATGAGAAAACGTTAAGAAATTAAGAGCAACGAATTATATCATTTGGGATACTTTTTGTGCTCTAACTTGTCTTTTTTTATCAATAATACTATCTTTGTGCTTCTAAAAGAAATTAATAGAGACAGGCCAGAAATAAAGACTTGAATAAGAAATCCAACAAAATGAGACAGAGGCAGATATCAAATAGTTGTGCAATAGTGTCTCTGAACCATGCTTTCTTACACATATCACCAAGCTTTTGAATTCATTTTTCTCATACTCTCCCTTTTCATTTTTTTCTTTCAAATTTTACCATAATTTGTCTCTACATTTTTCCTCAATGGCTATGTGGCTTTCAAGAAGTAGTATATAAAGCCATAACTCAAGAAAACATATATAGCATATGGTAAGATATAATTTTTTTTTCTGATAAAAAAATGTAAATTTATAGCTAGAAGATATTATAACAGAGAAGTTTAGAGTAAAAAATTTATAAATAAAAGAATGGAGCATTTGTGATAAAAAAAATTGTAGAATATGTACAAAGGGGATGTAATTACTACATGAAAATAGAGATCTAAATTTCCTAACAAAATCAAGTAACAAAAAATTATAAAGCTATCCTCATTAATAAGTTGCAATCCTCCAAAATAACTTTCCGGAAGATATCTTCTGTCTACAACAAAGACTTTGGCTGAGTCTTTCACTCTATGTCATGATTTCTGCCTTTTGGTAAATCTTGTGATTCAACAAAGACTTTATATTTTTTTTTATTGAACACTATTGTATGTACACAATTGCTCTAGTAGATATAGGTTGGAGAGGTTTTGATAGTTTGTATATCTATATGTATGAGGGTTGGATATCTCCAAATTACTTTATTTATTTATTTTTATAAAAAAATATTTTCCAAGTAAGGTTTGTCTCGACACCAAACATATTCTTTTTAGCTTAGTCCAACTCCAGCTTAGTCCAACAAGTATCCTTCTTCCATATGAATATCTAGAAAAGTGAAAAAAAAATACTAGTAGGTAGAAAAATGCTGCTTTTACCACCTTTAGATGTTAATGACATTATAAAAAAAAAATGTAATAAAACTTTTATCATTCTTGTACAAGTGTATAGATTCTATTTTAGAAACAGTTGGATTTAAAAAGCTGTAACTAATTTTTTTTATATTAATAAATATGAAATATTTTAGGAGTATTTTGTAGCATATAAATATTAAGATATTATTAATCAATTCTATAGTTGTTTCTTGGGTTTCTTTTATTATTGATTAAGATAGGATAGAGATTAGGAGGTCTTTTGGTTGATATGTAGATGAAAGACTCTTTGAAAAAATCTGTTTTGTTGTATAAGGGTTAGACCACCTCTGAAGTGGTCTCATTTAATTTCATTGCTATTTGCTGATAAAAAAAAATCAATTCTATGAGAAAACAAATCTAACCTGAGCAATTGGAAAGACAGGTCTTATGTATATAGGCTAACTAACCACCATACCATATGCTTCTAATCACTTTCTTACTTACATTTGGTGTGTCTGAATACATGGTTCATCCTTAAGATATTCCAAACTACCTTCATGTTTGTGTTTTGAGTTTCAGACTGATAATACTTATGTTAAAGTATATCATGCTTAAAAATTATTTCACAATAGACTAAATGCATGATTTTGGACATATATACACCAGTAAAAGTATTAGAAATTTATTTTTGATATTTTATTTGTGATCCGAGTCCAAAGTTTTAAATGTGCCATCTTAAAAATGTTCTCACTGCCCATTGTACCATTTCTAAAGAAAATTGTGTTTCTCTAATCAAATATAGTCCTCATCAATGCTACCTCTACATTATCTTCCATATCATATTACTTTGGTATTCAATTTGTGCATACATAACAGATCAAGATGTTGTTTCGATTGGTTAAGTTGGGTTGTTATTAATTATCCATTCATAAAATAAATGTTGAGCTAATTCTTCTTGATGCACACATAACCCATAAGTTGCAAGATATTTGCATTTCCTTCATATTTTAAATTATCTTTCGTGATCACAGAATTCAATCACACTCGCCATACAAAGTGTAAGGTACTTGAAAAACTACTTGTTAAACATTCGCCAACACATTAGTTGTTTATTGTAGCTACCTTCGTTCTGCTTATGGTCAAGCTCTTCGTGACCATGCTCATTAGATACAAGTTTGATGTTGCTCCACCATAATTTGTTCTTTAGTCCATACCAAGAATCAATAATCCAATGTCCTATAACCTCCATTCCACGGTTTAGTAGATACTGCTGCTAGTCCCTTAAGCATGTGATCATGGATTCAAATCCTAAAAGTATTTGCTGGGAAATGTTAACCCCTTAAATGGATCTTGGAACCTAGACATTCGTTCTTGGCTCTTGGTCGATGGATATTTCGATTTGCCGAATAAAGAAAACCTCCAATATTCACTTCACACTCTCTTTGTTATGTCTTCCGTAAACAACATTTCGTTGTTTCTAGGATGCAGAAAATAAACAATCATGTCAATGTGGTGCTATATCTTATGATCTCCCAGAGGGCGCCCATTTCTGACTTTGTTCCTTTATTTCTTCAAGTTTTTCTTCTGGAACTTGCATCTACTCACAGTTGCATTTCTTGGCCAAAAGATTCCTCGAGAGAAAAGTTAGATTATTTCAAGAATAAATAGAAGTGAGAATTGTTTTCGTTAGTGTTGACAATTTAGATCAATTTAAATGGATTAAATTAATTTAATAAAATTTAAATTTGGATTCAAATTAGATTAAATTTATATCCATTTAATTTGAATAAAATTGAGGTTATTATATATGATAATTTAAATTAAATTTTATTTAGATTAATTTAGTTGTTTTTACTAGATAATTAAGATATTTCTAAGATTAAATTATATTTATGAGAGAGTAATTATTATATAATAGCTACCAATTACATTACCGAGGTGGCTTTAGTTATATACCAGGTCAAACCCCTCTTTTTTGTAATACTGGCTATCTCATAAGTGATTAGTGGAACATTTTGAATGTAGGGGTAGACTAAATATTTTTTATATTTGGGTTGGACCTAAATATTTTTTATATTCGGTTGGACCATCCAAAATGCTTCATTTAGTTTAATTTTTTTTATAAAAAAGTTAATACAATGATTTAATTAGATATTAATGTTTAATAATTCTAATTGGATTTTTTTTTTCTTTTATATATCACCTTTTCTCATTACTTAATTATTTTTTGATGTAAAACCTCTTTTTTCATATTTTTTGGCATCATTTGTCTATTTTTAAATGTGTTGTTACTAGCTAATTTTCTTTTTATTTCCTTTAATTTTTAGGAAAAAAAAATATTATGGATAAAACTCATTTTTAATAAAATCATCGATATTATTCCAGTCGAGATCGACCTAATTTTTTTATATATATTATATTCATCAGTGGGCTCACAGGATACCTAATGACCCTTATATACGAAATTTTTTTAAAGACTATACAATAGATTTTGGTTATTAAATTTGATGGAAAGACCAGGTAGGCAATCTATTAAAATGTTGGAGTCTCTATAAATAATTTTGGCACTTTTTGTATTCAACCTGATGTTTTTTCCTGATGTTTTTTTTCTGGATTACTAGGTGTTTTTTTTTAAGGACTGAACATCCTTAAAGTGTTTATTTTTTAATTTAATTTATTTTTTTAATATTTTTTTTAAGATATTGTTATATCACTAAAAAAATCATTAAATAGAATTTTTTTTTAAAATTATTATATTAACTAGATTAAATGTTATTTTAGAGAATAAAAAAATTATTGGTATTTAAAGTAGTTTTATGATAAATAGTTTCTAAATTGGTACCAACTTTAGATTATACTTTAATAGTTTGGTAACTAATTAGATACCAATTTAGAAATTATTTATCAATAATATAAATTATTTTAGATACCAATAATTTTTTAATCTAAAAAATTATCTAATTTAATCAATATAGTAGTTAATTATCTTTTATTTTTAAAATTAGTTTTTATTTAATAATTTTTTTAAGTATTGTGAAGGTGGATGGATACATTTAAAATAAAACTAAAATAATTTGGATAATTATGATTATGTATTGAATTTGAATATTTAGATTTTTATACATTCTAATTGTCGTCAAAATGTATGAGTAACATTGGATTTAGGGTTTGGAGAAAATATTACAATTTCAAAATACACAAAATTGTTAAATAAAAATCAATTTTAGAAAAAAAAAATAATTAGTTATTATAGTGACTAAATTAGAAAGACAACTAAAAAAATTATTGGTTTCTAAATTAGTTTATAATATTAATAAATAGTTTTTAAATTGGTATCTAATTATCGATCAATATTTTAACTACCAATTATTTAGATTATAAATTTGATAACAAAAACTTTGATAGTTAATTAGATATTAATTTAGAAACTATTTATCAAGAAACTAATCTAGAAATCAATAATTTTTTTAGTTTTTAAAATGATGTCTAATTTAGTCATTATAACAACTAATTATTTTTAGTTTTTAAAATTAATTTTTATTTAATAATTTTCTTGTGATAGTGATTATCTATATGGATGTAACAACTCATATCTCATGTTATTTTATATATTTTTTATCATAAAAGATATTTATATACATTTATAAACAAAGTACTTGAAGTATAGTCGAACCTATATATAGACACTAAAGAGTTAGAGTCATACATTTCTTTTTCTTACGAGATTTCTCTTACTTTCTCATTAATGTCTTTGTCTATAGATCTAACATTTTATTCTCAAGATCATAATAAAAAAACGGGGCTAAGATACAAAACTCTAAAATCAAAATTAGTGTTCAAGAATTTCAATCCTTTATTATCATCTCAACATGTTTGATTTTCTATTTTAATCTTCTTTCAAGATTTTTCTCTTCCTTGTCTCATTATTGCCTCTCTCCACATCACAAAAGTAAAATTTTGTAGTACTCGAAACTAAGGTCTAGAAATCTAAAATCAATAAATAAAATCCACATCAAAATAAAGATCCAAAACTCTTAAAATAAATCCATGTTCTATGATTCAAGAATGTCAACCTTTTACTTATCTCAGTATGTGTTGTTAAAAATAGTAACCTCTACTTTGTTTGTGTGTGTCTGACCATGAATTCTGAAGCACCTTTTTGTCATTCTAGTATTGTCGGAATAGATTTTGGTATTATTAACATGAATTCTGACGCCACTTTCTTCTGTCAGAAATGGAGAATTTTCACATTTGTCTCATTACAATATTGAATATTATGTTTTGATTCGTAAGCCACAAAAATTCCATAGCGAAATTTTATTTTGGAACTTGGAACAGCAGTTAGCATTATGCATGCATGTTCATCAGCAGCCTTTGTGACCTTTCCAAGCTTCTTTTATTAAAAAGTGGATTTTAAGTCTAATTTAACTCCATAAAACTGGTTCATAAGGTTAAGGTTTGCACCCACTGTAGGATCTCCAACACACCCCTCACGCTGAGAGTAACAGCAGCTCGTGCGTAGGATAACATATTATGGGTGGTGGCCTGATAAACCCAACAAATACTCGTTAGGATATGCTAAAAAATGACTATGATACCATGTTAAAAAATGGACTTTAAGTCTAACTCAATCCCATGAGGTTGAGGTTTGCAATCCATGTGATGTTAGAAAGGTTTGATGTTGATGGAACTTGAAACTTGAAACTCCAGTTAGAATTATGCATGAAAAAATTACTCATGCTTCGTGTGCATGAATCATGATACATCTCAGAGACTGTTGGAAATCGCTACGATTATCAGAAACATGTGGATAAAAATAATATTTAAAAATTTATTTTTATTGCTTTAACGATTTCACTTTGTTCTGAATATTGTTTGCATGCAGGGTCATACGAAGGAGTTAATTGGATAGAGCAGATTTGGAACTTTGAAAAGAACACGTCCTGAAAAGTAAGATCTCTGATGGTCCAAAAATTATTACAGAAAATCGCAGTGATATTAACAGAATAATCATTTTAGGTCCATTACTCTCAGTAATGTATGTTAGAGATGTACAACCTTGTAACTTTTCTAACATATGAGATCTCTTTTCCAAAATAGAAACAAAGACAATGGCTACCTTTCACAGTGTTGCTTTAGTTTTTCCTTATTCAGCAACTACGCAAATATTTAGGCATTATATTGAAATAGCTGGAATTTGAACATTAGGATTAGTAGTGTTACCATGTTGTCTCTTTATCGTACAATGAACTTTCTTGGATTTCAACTACTGAAAACGTGAAATGTAACCTTAACGTGAATTATTAAGACCATTTTTATTGGTATACCATTTTTTTTATAAAAATTAAAGTGAAAAAAAAATATAATAGAGATTTAAGTCCATATTAATAATATATGCTACTTTTTATAATAATAATGTAATGTACCAATATATTATACTGATGTGTATTAATTTTTATATCGATACTAATATTTATTAGTATGATACATCATATTAATGTTAGTGTAAACTTGCTTGCAATATTAATATTGACATTTTAATTTTGCTAGTAATAGCATGCCGACTAAGGCAACCCAATGCAAAATTATTTTGCAGGGGAAATGGATGCTTAATATCCTTTGTAATATTTTTTGGCTAATGACTCTTCTAGCAGTGCATGTGACATTTTCCAAATCTCAAGTTTTGAGATAAGTTTTGTTAAACCTGTTCAAATTGAAATTTCTTGCAAATTAATTACGTTTATAAATTTTTATTACTGAAATTTCTTATATGAAAGGAACTATCACTTGAAGTGTTATTTTTATTGGGATATCATGAGTATATATATTTTTTTCTATTTTACTCTTTTTATTATTATAGTTTTAAAATAATATTAAAAAATATAATAAATAAATTATATTTATTTTCAGTCATTCTTTTCAATAATTTAATACCTTCCTCAGCAGCAAAAATCATAAACTCGCATCTCGCCTTCAAATCATTAGACTTCACTTTCAAATTATTAGTGTTAATCATCGTATTTAAAGTATTATCCGGTTTTAAATCTGAAATTTCATCACAATTTTGTTCTTAAAGAGTATTTCGGTGAATTAAGTGAGAAAAAATATAAAAATTATTTTTAATCTCAATTTCTAAGTGATGTAAAATTATATTAAACATACGAAAAAAATTTCAAATTTTATGTGATTAAAGAAAATAAAGTTGAAAAAAACTATATAAACCAAGAGATAAATAAAGATTATATAAAATTAATAATTAAAGTGACCAACACTATGGCTTCAGGAACTACAAAGTCAAGAAAATAAATAAAATTCATTAATATCACAGAATCGCAAAAATTAACATATATATCATGTTATTTTGATAGGAAAATAAATATTATTCAAAGCAATAGAAAGATTATGCAATTTATATACAATATACAAAAAGGTAAAGTTATTAGACGCCCTTTAAATTAATCAAAACATTCAATCAGATTTGTACGGCAAACATATAGAAGAGTTAACTATTCCTACATTTTTGTATCAGGAATATAGAGAGGATGGTACCAAATCATTGGACATCAAAGCAAATTAGAAAAACAAAACTAAGAAATAAAAAAAAAAACTCAACCGAAAAACTAATTAGCAATTATGATCTCTTTTTGAAACTCTTCAACTCATTTTTCTCCATTTGTATGGAGAACTAAAGCCCTGATCTCTTCCCCTATATATTTCTCAAATAATCTTAGTGTCATTTGTGAGTAGTGTCACAAACCCTAAGAAATCTCCCAAACCATTTGCGTTGGTGAGTATGAAGCCTTAATAACTCCTAATGTTAGTTCTTCTAAATTAGGTCCCTATGCAAAGCAAATCTTTAAGTGGAAGCACATTGAAAAGCTCAAACTCGGTAGTGAGCAGTTCGAACAACTAGTACGTGATGGCGTTAAGGCTTCAATCGTGGAGCTCAAAATCGTCGTTGTGATTGTCCTAAACATGATATTTGTAAGTTCGTACATTATAAAATTGTAAGGCATTTGTTTACTTTCATTTTTGTGTTTAAATCGTTATTGGTTTAGGGTTTGAGATTTTGAATAATAATATCATTTGGTCTTGTAGTTCTATTTGTGATTCTGCCTTTATTGATAGTGAAGTTGATAACTTGTAAGTTTCGCTTTTCCTATATGATTATGTGAGTTCATAATTTGTAAAAAGAGGGTTATTAATTCTGATTTGTTGGCTATATGTAAATAATTGTGTTTCTTGTTTGTCATGTGTTTTGATATTGCTTTCTTCCATGATGCATATGTGCTATTTTTTTGTAAAATTTAGTTGTTCTGTGATACTTATCTCTGCTTTTGAAGAAGGGAGCTTTTGTGAAATTTTTCACTTAAAAAATACTTTTGATTGGAGGAGTTGTGAGAGTTGTAGAAAAGTGAGTCAAATCTTTTTTATGGTTGTTTGAAATGCTTCATTAATATTACTATTATGTTTATGTTTGATGCAAAGGATGTCACGTAAGTTTCCAAAGTTGATTTTGAATTGTGCAGTCTTAATTGCTTGAAATTCATTCATGTTACTATGTTTGATGTCAAGGGATTTGGGTCTATTTATGTTGATGTAAAGATATAGAAAATTGATTGTCTGGAATCAGAAAAACAGAGGAGAGATAAAAGAAGTGGATTTCTTTTGTGGATAGTATATGATTAATTCTATGCTTTTTTATATAAG
The DNA here is from genome assembly GCF_051622355.1 of Phaseolus vulgaris. Taxonomy (NCBI): domain Eukaryota; kingdom Viridiplantae; phylum Streptophyta; class Magnoliopsida; order Fabales; family Fabaceae; genus Phaseolus; species Phaseolus vulgaris. The sequence continues at coordinate 41,517,080 of NC_143499.1, forward strand.
GAAAAGACAAATACTATGAAGATTAGTTGTGATTATTTAGTTTGTAATCAATCCCTGGAACATACATATCATCTTTCGATTATCCATTAGTATGAAAGCACAACCTTGATCCATAGTGGATAGAGACTTGTGTTTATTTGCATTTACAGATAATTGAGAAGTTGAAAGTTGATCCGTGCATTGAGTTATCTATAATTAGTCTGTTGTTGTAAATATGTTTTTTATTATTCAAGTGATAGAAATATTGTAGAATGTTAGGCTTTCTTTGTCCAACATCCAATTTGGATGCACTTAGAAAAGTTGTGTGTTTTTTTATTTGATTCATGCAAATGGTTAATGTTAAATGTTGGTATCGATTTTCTTAGGCTTCTTTATGTGATTTTATGTTTGATAGATTCTTCATGTGAGAGTATTTTAGTTATATAGGGTCACTGAGTCTTTTATTTGATCTAATTTCTGTGTCTTTCAGGCACATTTAAGTTAACACTTTCGGTTCACAAAGGAATATCCTAATAAATCACCTATGTTGCGCTTTGTTTCTCAAATGTTTCATCCAAACAGTAAGTAGGAAACTAGAACTTGTTTTTCTTTTTTAGACAACCTGTATTAAACCCTGCAGTAACAATGGAATTGAAATGATAATCACTTGGACTATTTGTATATTCATCATCCAAGGGTTACTATCACAAAACTGAAAATCATACTTTAAATCTACCAATGGATTTGATTTTGTTAGACACAGGAGAAACATCTTTTGAACTTTGCTCGAGTTAACTTTTATCTTCCTGCCACCTATCTTAATACATTTATTTAGCACCTATATTCTTAAGTATAGGCAGTGTATACTTTTTAGCACCTAATCAAAATCTTGTTCAGAATTCACGACTTTTCTTTGCAAAACTTCATACATGAAAATCATTTTTGTGGTACACAACTTCTTTGACAAAAAAAAATTCATGAACTTAATTTTTTGGTTAATTGTATACATTAATCTCATGGCAATATTTCCCCATGATTTCTAAGACTTTCTGTTGACTCTACACCCTAGTCTAACTCAGTGGAGTCTTTACAAAAATCATGGGTTAAGATAGTGATTATGGTTGTTGTTTAGAATTAATTAGTTAGGGGCACTCGGTGGTAATATATTATATAGTTGAGTTTCAATAGCACTAACTGTCTAAACATATCAGGTCTTTATTATGCAACAATCATATTATTTAAATACTCAAAGTCAAAACAGAATTTTATTGAGTAAATCCGCGCAGAATTTTTAGTGCGAAATTGGAAAAGTGTTTTATTTTAACTCTATAAAAGCTCAATTGAGATTATTTTTTAATGGAACTATAAATCTTTCTACATGATAAATCCATCTAGACCTAGAATTTGTAAATAATACTTGCAATATAACTTAACAAAATAGAACAACTACGAAATTACAAAATAAAATTCAACAAATTAAGGCTTGGAGTCAATTTTTATTTCATATTAAAATTTCACATACTATGTTACATGTGCAATTGAACTACAATTTTCAATTCGGTTTCATAGTTAGTTGACATTAATCATTACTTAAGTTCTTTTAATTTGTATTATTTTCTAATTTAATATTGTAATTGCAATGAATTTGTTCCATTTCAATTTATATGATTTGCTAAATGAAATCAATTTGTTAATTTCATTCTCAGGTAATCATGTGTTAAATAGATGACTTTACTTTTATTTTTGTTTTTATGTTTTTGTAAAATGGTCTAACAGTAATATTATTAATTATTTGTAGTGTTGGTCTCTATAATCAATAATATTTAATATTTTGATATTTTGTTCCTCATGTGTCGTATAGGTTGATACTGCCACTTAATAAATATTTAATTTGTATTGTTATTGTATTCGCTAAGTCGATGTCACATGTCACATATTAAATAATATTAAATTATCAATATCACATCTTGTGATGATTTAGTTGACATTAATAATGTAAATTGGATGAAGCTGACACTAATAACATCAATTGTTGAACCGACGCATATATCATAACTTCTACTTCTAGATAGTTTATTTTTTAACTGATGCAAAACCAATTATAATTCATATTTAAGGATCAGCATATGAGAGAATTTTTTACTAACATTAACTACACACTTTTTTTTAATATTTGAGAAAAAAAAAAGTAGTGTAAAATTGCACTACTTCTATATTAATAAACAAAATGATAGTCATATGTAAATATCATTTATTCTTAATAAAAAAATGTTAAAATTGTATTTTAAAACACAATTTTTTTAAAAATCCTCACAACTTATCCGAATAATATTTTTAAAATTTATCCATATTAATAAATTTATGAAAAGTTACACCATTTACATGAAAAAATCTTCAAAATACCTAAAGTGTTACAACAATAGTTATAACTATGTTTCTCACTAAATAATAAGTCATCTTAGTTATATAAAGTTCATACTATGAATTGGTTTCAATTCTTACTTCATTTTTTCACTAATTATCTTGGACGTTAGTTAGAATTATTGTAACAAAAATTGCTGCTAACCTCCTAGAATATTCACTCAACCATAGTTTATGATCAACCTTTTTCTTTCTTTTATTTCACCCTCACTCAGAGCATAAAATCATTCCCCGAAGCTTTTCAAAGCACAAATCTATAAAATGTTAAAATATTATTAATTTATTTATTTTCATATATATATATATATATATATATATATATATATATATATATATGTATGTATGTATAAACCAAAGTGAAAGAGACCGAGAACTTTTAGGTTCCATCTTACTAATCATCAATACAAAAGTGTGAGGCGCCGCTTGCTTCTATGATTGCATTTTTTATATGTTTTCGGATTCCTTTCCTTCATTAGGAACCACAAAAAAGAGGAGGAATTTTTTTTTTCAACTTTTCATGTTTATTTTAATTATAAGAATCCACTCAATCTTAATTAGTAGTCCCCCTCATAGAAAAAGCTGCCAAATAGTTGAGAGATCTTTATTTGAAATATCTTGATCTTGATTTTTGTCCTTATTTGGATGGTGAATTGATATAAAACGTTATTATATGAAAAAATGAATGTTTTAGTAATTAAATTTTGCATGATAAGTTTAAGCAAATTTGAATTACGAAGAAAGAAACTTCATGCATGGTATAATATTCTTAGTTGTTGCTACATATTTGATATTACTTTATTAAAGTGTTTTAAAAATTGATTTTTTATTATTAGTGGCACGATGCTGCTAATTGTTTTATATATGAACATGTTCTATTTATTCATTACTCACAAAATATGCGACAAGATTAGAAATATGTTTTTACATTATGTATGATCAAAATGTTCCATGTTATTTCTTGTAGGGCAATTGTTATGTATTAATGATGTGCCTTAAGCTAAATTATAAAAACAAAACAAAAAACAGTACACATTCTTTCATTCCTTAGCTCAAAAATCATTTTAATTTTTAATTATAGCATTCTTCGTATAAGACTACAACTCTTTGTTGTTCTTCAAATATTTTTTTCTAAATTACATTCCTTTTTCTTGTATTTCATTTTCATTCTAAAATTTGTTATGCTTTTTTACATCACTATTCGAGAAAGACATTAATATTTCTTTCAATAAACTCTTCAATTAATAATGAATTTGAGTCTAAATCAAACATATTCATTGTGAGTGTTTATTTTTCTAATGTTCTTAATTTTATTTTACATTTTATATAAAAGTAATATATTAATTATTTTTATTTAATTTAACTTTTAGTCTCTCTAATTTGATACGCGACAAATTAATTTTGTCCTCGTTGAAGATCCTACATCAACTAGAGATAGAGATATAATATATAGGTGAGTACAAACTTGACATCATAAATTGATTTTAACAGGTTGAGAAACTTAAATTCCACTTCTTACTATGATGTCAGATTTTTTAAAGTCTATCATAACAAAGTTTGTTGGACTCATCACAGATTCCTTGCTATCGAGTCACTATCAGACCAATCATAAAAATATGCTAATACATTAATTTAGGAAAAATAATAACAAATGTTTTTTTTATTATTTTGATTAATGATGCCAAATGCGTCTATAATAAAAGATTAACATGTCATTTAAGTGTCATAATAATTAAAAAGACTAAAGTGAGAAGTTAAGTTTAGTGTTGGGTTGGAGGTGGAGAAGTGATTTATTCGAGTGTGGGGTGGAATTATGAAGGAATGGTTGGTGGAGGGTTGAATTTTGGATGGGAAAACTTCCAAATACAAAATTGGCATGTTTTTGGCATGTTTACAAAATTTATTTGTTTCTATAATTAAGACCAAAAATAAATTTATATTTACCTATATTGTTTGAATCTCACCAAATATTAACTAAGAATATATAAATTAATAAGACATATATATAAGTATATATAATATTAAAAATTAAATTAGGTATAAAAATGGTAATATGTATATTTGTCTTATATTTATTTTCTTATTCATTTTTATTTTAAATTATTAATTACTTTTTATTTGAAATTATATTTTAAAATTATTTAACTATAATTTTTTATTGTTATTTTATATTAAAAATACGAACATATGTTTTTTGTTTATATTTCTAATAATTTTTTTTTTTTACTTTTATGAAAATGTTATTTACTAAATATTTAAATATATGGAGACATATGAATCATTCTTGGATAAAGAGCATAAATTTTTTACTTTGAAAATATGTGTAATATTTTATTTGATGGTTCTTAGAAAAGAATCAGAATAAGAAAACTGAACCTTAAAAGAAAATATATCTGGATAAAGTGAGTATCTATTTATTTATAGATTGATAAATTCTATTTGCAGAATTTTTAGAATAGATTTGATAAAACTAATATGTTAGGTATTGAAAAATAGTTTATTTGATTAATTTATTTAATTTAATTAATATTAATTATTTAGTAGATATTTTGAAGGAATTTATAATAAAAGTGTAACTGTTACCTTATTTTATAACTTATAAATTATATTTTAATTATTATTTCTTATTTCTTATTTTTTTTATTGTTATTATATATTTTAATTTTATACACACAATTAATTTTTAGTATTTATTGGTTTCTTTTTTACATGTACTTCAAGTTAAATAATAGTTAACATTAATTAATATTTTATTTACACATTAAAAATTGTAAAAAAAATAATGTAAAAGTCATTTACATTAAGAAATAAATAAATAAATTTATATATAATAAATAATAAATAAATTTGATTAATGTTTATTAAATCATTTTATTTAAATAAAATGATTTATTAAAAAATTATATAAATTTTTGAAAAATAAATAGAAATATTTGAAAATTTTATAAAATTTAATTATTTTACATACTAGTGTATTTTTATTTACAAACATAAACTTTTTTATATAATAAAAATGTAGTTATATTTTTTATATTATTTTATATTTATCAGATAATTTATTAAATATTTTTAATTCAATTCGTTTATTTATCAACTTAAAAGTTATAAATTATGAAATTATCAAGTAAAAACTAACTTATATATAAATACTATATTACCTATCTTTTCTCGCCTCCATTTTCTTTCTCTCTGTCCCTCCCCATATATATTATATATACTAGCGGGCCTTTTTATTTGTATTTTTTATATTTTTATAAATGTGTGTATTTTTTATTAATACTATGTATTTTTTTTAACTGCGTTTTTTTTATTTTTATTATTAATGTGTATCTTTATTTATTATTATTAATTATTATTATTTATCTAATTTTTTTATTTATATTATTATTATGTATCTTAATTTTTCTTTTTATTATTATTATATACATATTTGTATTTACTAAAATAACTATAAATTTATTTAAACATTTTAATTTATCATAAATTTATGTATATGTATTTTTTAAATATCAAACTGTATATCTGTACTTTTTAATTTTATCATTAATATATGTATTTGTATTTATTAAAATGAACTATAAATTCATATTATAATATTTTAATTTATTGTAAACTTATGTGTATTTATATTTTTTAAATATTAACATGTGTATTCACATTTTTTTATTTTTATCATTATTGTATATCCATATTTTTTTTACTTTTATCACAACCATATGTGTATTTCTGTTTATTAAAAAGAATTATAATATATAAATTATAATTTATTTTTATCATTTTTTTAATTCTATTTCGAATTTGTTTTTTCCAAACGTATCTTTTTAATGAAATGAATGGTAATTTTAAAAAAATGAAGGTGTAAGAATTTACTTAATAATATAAGAAGAATGAATACAAGAGTATATTGTGAGTGATTTATTTTAGTTAATTAACAATCAAATTGATTATAGAAGAGTGGAGAAAGATAAAGGGATTAAGAAGGAGAGTGAGAAGTTTTGAATGAAGTTACATTTGGTTAGATAATAGAATTAAAATAATAAAAGTGAATATCAAAAATAGAAAAAGGTAGAAGTGTCCAAGATAACAATAAAATAATAAAATAATCAAAATAAATTAATAAAATAAAATATTGATAAGGATAAAATAGGAACAATCTTGTTTATAATGAAAAATCTTGTTTATATATAGGTAGAGATAGTATGCAACTTAGAATTAATTTTAAAATATTATATTAGAAGATTACATTTTTGTATTTTTTATCTGTTAATTTTATTTCATCCATTATTTTAAAAGTTTCTATATTTAATAAAAAAAATATTTTTTGTCCATCTAAATTTTAAAGTAACACATTTTTCTCTTATACTTTTAATATAATTAAATGAAAAGAGAGAAAATGGTTATTGTAAGAAAAAATATATAATGACACACACACACACACATATATATATATATATATATATATATATATATATATTTTGAAATAAAAAAAAACTACAAAGGGTATAATAAATAACTCATTTAAAGTTACATTAAAAATAAAATAAAAGAAAATAATTTATTTGATTTAGGAGATAAAATCTTAAACTACAACGAATATATAAATATTCGACAAGCATAAGATTATACTTTTTAATACTTTGTTTCAATACTTTCTTACATTAGGTTGGAGAATTAATAATAAAATTTTAATTTATTTTTAGTATTTAGTTTCTAAATAAACAAAATGAGTTTGATGAAAAATTAAAAAAAATGATTATAAAATAATAATAGTTGTAGAGATAATTTATTTATTTTCATATAATTCACCATCCAAATGAACTTAAAACATAATCTAAGTCAAGTTGAAATATAACCCACAATCTAAATAAATTTGAAACATAATTCAAGATTCAAAACTTACAGGTAAAATATCAAAGTAAAATTCAAATAAAGTAGAAACTTATTTTAAATGAAGTTTAATTTTTAAAGTTCTAAATAATCTACATAATTAACATCTTGATCTCTAGACATTGGTCATGCTCATATTCTGATTGGTTGAACGATTCTTTATGCTTATTTTTCTTGTTAGTTGAGGGATTGTTATTACTCCTGCACTTGTTCACATGAAGAAGCAAAAGGAAAGGAAAGACGACATTAATTAATTGTCAACTAAGTTTCTCATTGTTTTTCCTATGATTATGGATTTATTCTTTTAACTGCAAAATGTCTTGAGAGGATATTTGTGAGACTATCACCAAATCTAAAATTACGAGAAATTTCTTTAATTTCATAGATTTGACTTTTCTTCTTGTCACTTGCATTAAGAAGTTAACCTTCAATTCTTATTATGTATTCTTCTACTAAATTTAAGAAATTATGTAATACAAGATACAATCTCCTCTAATATAGTATTTGAGAGATAAATTTCTACAAATTATAAAAATTTCAGTACTAAATAACTATTAAATGAATAAATCATACATGAAATTTACTAAACTATTAAATGTAGTATACATTTAGTACATTTATCTTTGGCCTTCGTCCTAATTACTATTTACCTCTGTAGAGTTTATAAGAAAAACATATTATACTTAAATATATGGATAATGTGAAATAGTTGTATAGTTTTTCCCTCTACCAAACAAAAATTGACTTCAAACTGAAAACAAATAACAATATAAGCATCCTCTTAAAAAAATATATAAAAATTGCAATTTTAAAGTCTTTTGTTATCTCACCTTCCTTCTTTTTTTTCCTTACCAAAAGAAAGATTCTTTTTAATGAGACCCTTTGCTTTTTCTCTTTCTCTTTCTATCCTTAATCAAATCACATTAAAAAGAAATACTTTTTCTCTCAAATTCTTTTTCTCATCAGAATAAAAAAAATGCTAATCAATGAGTCTCAACATGGTCACCAGTTATTTGTTCCCATGTCAATTCATTTCCATATAAGCAAAAGCACGATAACTGTCCCCATAAAAATCTGATATAAAATTTTAGTAATACACTCTCGGGTTAGGAAAACAGGAAAATGCTTAATTTTCACCCCTAAACTACTGATGACACTGACGTATCACAAGATGAACAGCAAAATTCTGTTAGTTCATAAAGGTTTAGTTGTCGAACACCGTTTTCCGATGAATAACAAAACAATTTAGCAACTTTATATATTAGTCTACACATAAACTTACTCTGCATAATTTTTGTAAAATAGATCTCTACTGGTTCCACTTGATGAATTTAGCCATATCACATTGCAATGGTTCATTCATTTAATAGACTTTACTCTATCAAGAAAATCAGAAGCAGAAACAACCTAGAATTGAGATTTGCTCAAGGCTCATTTCATCCAGACAATCCAATCCTAGAGGTCAAACTCTACTGTGCTAATCACCTTTGCAGGATGCCACTGCCACTAACCAAACCAGTTCCCAATCATTTCCATACCCAAAAGAACAAAATGCTTAAACTAAAGTCCTAGCCCCCTCATTATGCAACTTAGCATAACATTGCATTATTAGAATATAATGGGAAAGCAGTGTGGGGACTTTCAATTCCTTTTACCACAAATTTATCCCTTTGGACTTTTCTTGATCCAACCACACTTTTCCCTTTACTTCTTTCCCCCCCCTAACTAGTAGTGGGGTGAAGTACAACATGGCTTTGCACTGCATAACTGATGATGAATGAATCTGTCCTCCCCATTTGAGGGTCCAAAAGAATTTCTTCTTTTTTCCCACTTCAGAAAAAAAAAAAAAAAGCTATCAACATGAATTTAATTCTGTCATGACAACAACTTAAAACTGTATAGAAAGTGATTGCATTTGCAGCATCATGTCACTGTCTCTCCCTAAAGGGTGACTGACACCGACGAACTACTGTGTCATTTTCCCTTGTGAAACAATAAGAATAGTGGTAAATAAAATACTCCACTGCTACTAGCAAAAGCATAATATCTATCGTGTCGCAATCACCTTCCATTGTGATCCACTAAGAATTACAAATGACAGTGTAACACAGTGGAAGCAGGAATGTAGCTCTGGTCATTCTGTACCTCAATCATAGTTTATCTTTGTTCCCTGCACTAGATTCTAAATTCCAAGCTTCAACAATTAAAAGCAAAATAGTTGAAACCCATATAAAGTTCTACGCTTGCTTCACCTCTTTCCAGAAAATTACAAAATTATAACTCTGTTTCATCAATTATCTGCCCCCACCAACTGAAACACAACCATGAAAAACTCAAAATTATGCTGTCAAAACTAAGATTCTAAATTATAGTCGCAGTTACATGGTATCCTCAAATATTGCCAGAAAACTACAGATGAATACGGTCCACATAGGTGTAGAACCCTTTATATCGGAAATCTTGAAAACCTTGATGTTGTGACTCAAGTCATGGTCACAAATGATTTCTTAAAACCTTGTACAAAACATACCCAATTATGGTCTAAACTCTCCAACTCATTAACAAACCCCATAATAATATGGACAACCTATGTACACAACGGGCTTTGCAGAAGCAAAGTAACAGAAAAAAAAAAAAAGATGAAGAAGAAGAAAATTATATTTTTTTAAGAAATGGGGTTGGCAGCCTGTAATATGAGGATTATAACCATATAGACATGACAGACAAGAAGTGTTACAGATGAGAAGGTGACTCAGAAATGCTCTCCAAGTGAGGCCTCCACACTGCAACACGCCCTCTTCTTCTCTCTCTTTGCGTTGACACTTTCTCTGAGAGTATATCAGTCAAGTAGCGATCAGAGACAAGCAAGCTAGTCATCGTCAGGGACACGTTGGTGTTGTTCCTACTTCTCTCTCTCTGTTCCTTCTTCTTCCTCCTTCTCTGCTGGTTCTTCTCCAGCGGAGGAGGAGGAGAGGGAGGGAGTGGCATGAGGAAGTAAATCTTCCCACGTTGGAGCTCTGCATCGGGTGGCACCACCACGATCTTGTGGACAGCAGTGGCGTCGGCGGCTGCGGAGCATGGCTTCTTGAGGACGTGTTTGGGGTGTGCCTTCATGACATCCCTGGCCTTGATGGTGCCTGTGAATTCCTCAACTCGGCCATTGGAGTGCACTATGCGAATGACGTCGAGAGCCCCACATGGGAGGATGCAAGAGATGCAACACCTTATGCAGTTTATCATGGCTTTCTCCCTCCCTTTTTTAGCATTGATGTCTTCTCGAGCGAGGATAATGGACAAAGGTGGAGCTGATGTTAGAAACCGTAAATAATATACTGTGGGGATCAAAACTATTTCTCTATTTCAGAATTCAGATTATCTTTCCTCCTTTCTCATTTTACCACATCTTTAATAATTAGAGAAGGGGAATCAGTACTATACACTAATCAATGTATAGTTTACATATACACACACTCGTATATATGGTGAACTTATAATTGGATCATGCTCTCACACTACGATCTGATTATACTTTATCGTTAAATTTATCAGTGGAACTCAAGTTCATGTAATTTGTGTACATATATGTTTTTAGATAATAATACGGTTTAATACAATACCAAGTCGCGTAGAATTGAAAATATTCTAATCTAATAAATAAGAATGGTGTATGTATATTAAAGATTTCCTCCCTGTTTTTCAAATTTGTTAGTTTTTGTTTGGCTGTATTGAATTGGTGAGAGGAAATTCACGGGATGAATAATTGGATAACACCCTGTAGTTTGGCTTTTGACACATTATTTAGGGACCCTACCCTAATCCCTCTAGCTAACACTCTCTTCCTTTTATTGAGTTCAATAATATTAGGTCGGGGCTAAAAGACTGGGATACTAATGATATATTGAAGGATGGGAGTTCTTAGCAATAAAAAAAACTTAGGACCTTTTGAATGTGTGATGAAAGAAAAGACATATGTGTCTGAATAAAAGGTTGGCACATGTAGACTCTTGAATGAATATTATTAATTAATTATTTGAGAGTAAAGTTTGGTTGAGAAGGGTGGTGGAGTAGGGCCAGTGAATGAGAGAAAGAGAATGTGTTTTGTTTGGAGTGAAAAGAGGTATGAGAGCTGGGAAATGGGGTACAGCAGAGAGGAGATTTTGTAATAGGAGGAGTTTGATCGTTCAATATCCCCAAGCAAAACCATGTGGATTGTGGTTTTCATTGGAAAGTGAAGTGAAATGGCTTTTGGGTTTGTGAAGTGCTTTGACTATGGCCAATGTGTTTGTCTACTAGCCACAACTCCAAGAGCAACCCTTCCAGATGCATTATCCGTTTCCTTTTCTTTCTTTTCATACATGGAATTTCACCATTTTGCTCATCTTTCATACGTTATACATTGAATTAATGTCAAGTACATCCACTTTTTTATTCTGTCCATTAGTACCATTACCATATTCATATTGATGAGGTAATCATAGCAAGACATGAACATTATTAGCACAGTACAAAACTCACTTAGCGCCCCAACCTTCACTTGTAATTAATCACCACTTTCTTAGAGGTAATGGGAAAATAATTGGTGCAATTTAAAAAAAAAAATTGTCGATATGGATAGATTTTGAAAATTTTATTCACATGAACAAGTCGTCCTACCATGATATGAATGTTAAAAAATCCTACATAAATAACAGAGTTTGAATTTGTAAAAATGAGGTCATATACATAAATTCAGAATGAGAAGATGAGAGAAGAAGTTGTGTTTGGACCAATGACTATAATAATAATTGAGATTTTATATATATATATATATATATATATATATATTATTTTATTTTATTTCAAATGAAGTTAGAACGATTTCAATTGCTTTTATATTAAATTAAAGTCATGTACCAGTACACGTTTTCTGCGTGAAATTTGTACAACGTAATGTATTATTTATAAAGAAAGTGTTTGATATTTTAGTATAAATTATTTTACATGAAAATATTAATTGTGAAATTAAAAAATAATATTGTGTAATTGGGAAATAAATAAGAGTAGGTAATTTTAAGAAATTATAACAAAAAATATATATTAAAAATATTGAAATTAATAATTAAATGTAGGAAAATTGGAAAAAAAAATGAAGTTATAAATTTCACCGCAAAATGAAAAAAAGAGGAAAAATTAATAAAGAAAATTGTAATTAGATTACAATATGAATATTGTTACATTACATTAAGTAATTTATCTATTAGAGGAAGTGTCACAATGTGGTATTCTTGTTTGTCTTCTAAGCCTTCATGGAGGGTAATGGTTGAAATAGGTGAAGTTGGAGGTGGATCACCATTATTGTCTTTCTTATTATCATTGTCACCTTCATTATTGAGTCTTTATGAGGGCATTATGAGCCAATAACAATACACAGATGATGTCAAATTGTATGCAAATGGAGCGGTGAATGTCGAAGTTCCAAACAATATTGCCTACACCATATTGTTTCCAATTTTAACAATAGGTTCAAAAATCCAAAGTTGAAGATGTTCAAGCTCTTCAACTACTTTGTCTTCATGTCATTGTTATTTGTTCATTTTTGTCATTTACAGCTAACGACATTTGTTGCTTGTGTACCGTCTTCACAATATTTACTAAGCTTAAAAGGTCCAATTTCATCCAATTTAAAGTGATGATTATTGGTCTACTTACACATGATGCAATGACACAAATCAGAAAGACTAAATACTCATAATATCCATAAAAGAATGAATGAATCAATTCCAAATAAGACAAAAAAATGTTCTTTATTTGAGAGTGAAAGACATAATAGAAGTAATTGTTCATATAGACAAGATTGATAGTAAAATTTACTTCCAATTTTCATTATTAATTTTATTTTTATTTTGTACTATCGATTTATAGCTCCACTTTCTCCCACTATACACAAAATAATCAAATAAATATTAATATATAACTATATAAAACTAATATGCTAATTTTCATGTTATCCCTAATACAATCCTTATAATAATTTCTATATGATTAACCTATTTTACTTTGTTATATTTTTTATAAAATTACCTATTGGTCTTATTTTTTTAATAATTGTATATATAATATTTTTTATATTTCATAAATAATATTTTTATTCAAACAATTAATATTAACATATTAATATTTTCTATATAAAATGAATATTAACATAAATAATAAAATAATAGTATAAATGTGTACAATTTCAATTTAATAATGAAATAACAGTTGTGTCAGTATTATATGAATTTAGTTCAAATCATAATGTACTAAAGTTGTGCTTGAACAAATCTAGATTAATATTAATCAAATTTGTGTATGTGAAACACGATTTCTCCTTTTCCACTCGAATTGTGTCAAACTAACATGATTTCACTTTCACAAATTCAAACTTATATCGTGTATAAAATCGTGTCATACTAATACAACTTATCCATGTAATTGTGTCATTAAGGTACTACTTACTCATATGAGTAAATTTTTTAAAATATGTCTATTTTGATTTTTTTTTTTAAATTAGACCAATTCAATTAAAAATGGAGATAATAATTGTTAGGTAATGTTTACACATAAATTGTCACTATACTGACTTATATGGGATCCATGCAAAATTTAATGAGACAGCTGAAACGAAACCAAAACGGTAGTACTACCTACGTACCTCAGAAAGACACCTAATACTATCTATAGGGATCATGTTACATTCATCTCTTATATTATAAGCTATAAAAATTTGCACTTGAAATGTTATACTTCTTTTTTTGGACTCAACTAACTGAATGACAGATACACAGTGACAAACACGTTATTTTGTCATGAATGGCACCAAAATGTCATTGGAGGGTGTAGTTTTATTCCTTGTTATGTAGCAGTTGCTACAAAGTTCAAAGAAGCTTTAAGTAAAAAACTAAAATTCAAAAGTAAGATAATGACATGGAAGAAAGTGATTTGTCCTAATCTCTTAGGGAGGTAGAAAGTTTTGGGTGATTGAAATGATTTAGAATATTGTGTGTTGTGGAACTTTTAATTTAATAGGGAAGGTAGGTTGTGGGATTTGGGAAAAAGAAGAGATGCAGTTGAAAGTAGTATTTAATTAGAGGTTAATTTGAGTTATGTCACATCCATAATGTGGGTCCAGTATTTAATAGGTGGAGATGTATGTGTTAGTGGGAATCATGTGATGTGAATTTCCTCTGTTTGGATGCCAACTTAACTTCAACACTCACTTCACAAATTTACATCTCATTGCAAAGTTATATTCCCCACCCGCCACTCGCATTCTTTTTAATATATAAATAGGTTGCAATTTAGTTGGTGAACAAACAAAAATTATAATTTCATTTCTCAATGTGTAACAAAATCACATATTGCTTTATCATACAATTATATTTTCAACGATATATTCATCTTAAACTCAATATAAAATATTCAAAATCAATCTTTTTAGTTAATATATTATTTACTTTTCAAAAGAGACAATTTTGCAAGTAAAAATTGAAATTGATGACCTTTTCACCCTATATCCAAAACTTTTAACCTAGAGAATTTAAAAAAATAAAACCAGCTTCTCTTACCTGAATTTGAGCAGATGCTCCTTAAGAGCTCCAAACTATCAAAAGCTCAATGGTAGCCTAACCTGCACCACATAGTCTTGATAAAAAAATTTAATTATACCACTAGAACCTTGAGCTAACTGAGACTATTTCTGAAGATAAAAGCATCACACACAAGCTTAAAATAAAGACAAACCTAACTATATCAAAACCAACTCAAAGGAAAAGGAGTCAAAATTGAACTTACTCTATCAGAGATTCTAATCGGACAGTTTTGTAGTCTTCGCTACCAGGAGTTTAATGACGTACTTCAATCGTCAAACTGATGAGCGAGGTTGTCAGAATCGTAGAGAAAAGGCAGAGGAAAAGAAAATGGAGTTTTTAGAAAGATAATGGTTCTTTTAAAATGAAACATGAATAACTGAATTTTTATTTATATGCTCTTTTAAATTTAATAGTAAAATATTCAGGTGTCATTTTAATTATATCACTTCTACTCTAAAACTATTTTTCTCGATCCTTACAATCTCTATCTCCATACCTTTGCACCTCCATATTAATTGTACAAAATGGATTTTAACCTTTTTTAAATTTTTAAATAATTCTAAATAAACCATAATCTCACCTTCCTAAATCATTTTAGCTGCCCCCACATTTTCATCCATATCTATTTCAGTCGTATATTTTTCTTCCAACCACAACCCTTCTATTATTCTTTAATCACAGTATTTGAGAGAGCAGCTCCATCATTTGAGTGTATGTGAGATGTGGTTGACAAGAAGATTAATTATATTCAACAATTTCAATGCGAAGATAATTTTTTTTTAATTTTATACTTCATTTTTTTGTACCTGGCTAAGTTTCTCTTTTTCTAAATTTTGTGGCTTCCAAAATTTGAAAAAAATAACAAATAAAATCACAGTTAACACTACTAAAAACACTATAAAATTTATATCAACCATTAATTTTCACTATTAGTCACCATCAAACACTACAAACAACTACAATTACTTAAAAATGAAGAAGAATATACCACACTCTCTATCATATTCAAAAAAAATATTATTAAAATTAAAATAAATATTCAAGAAGATATTATTGAAATTAAAAACTATATATACAAGAGTAAGATATGAAGTTGCAGGAAAATTTTGATCGAAAACAAATATGAAGGTTCATGACCCCTCCAAGGATACAAGAAAAATGCATAAAATGGGCACGTTTTCCAATGTGTATGCTGGATTTCGTTTCAGTTTCCTGTAGATTTGGTCTGGGCTTTTTGGAGTTTGCTTTAAGGCTAATTCTTCCAACACCGCAAAGAAAATATATGTTTTACTTTTATTTTTCCAGATATTTATATCTATAATACGAATAAAACAATTTTAGATATATAAATTTAGAACTGAAATATGTTTTTTATATAAAAATCTGCAGCATAATAATATTTTCTAGAAGTCTTTTTTTATTCCTAAACGAAAATCTAGAAAAGTTAACAAGAATAATTTGGGATTTAAAAATAAATGATGGTTCATATCAAAATTGATCTCATGCAAAAAAAAAATAATTAACCTTGCTTTAATTAGATGTTCGTTTATGTTGATAAAATGAGATCAAGGAAAGATGTATACAAAATGACGTAGATATCCGTTATAAAAAAATGTACGTGAATAAAAATATTTTGTGATTATTTTATTTTATTATTTTATTTAAGGATGTCAAGTGAGTCAACCTAGCTCTTCTAGATGACTCATCACAAATTAAATTAAAATTATGTCAATTCGATCTGACTTATTTTTTATGAGTTAATTTTTTTTATAATTAAACTAGACTCACCGTTAGATTAGATAAGTTAATTTATTTAAATATATTTTGTTTCCTAACTTAGTTAACAATATCATGAAAATGAGTTGACCCCATCTCTTATTGATTATAATTAAAAAAATATTATTAAGTAAATGAATTAAAATTCATAAAAAATTAAGTTAGGTGTAATCTCAACTCACCGAATCCATTTAACATGGTGGTTAACCTTTAATTCTGTTGTATACCAAATGAGAAAAAAACTTATCGACAAATGGACATCTTTTTTTTTTCATGGTGTTTTGCTATGTGAAAATAGAAAATGTAATCAACAAAATGGTAAAGCAAAAGAATATCCCTTTTAACTTTGGAATGCACCTTTAAAATGTGTGTATAAAAAAAGTCAATTTTCATTTTGTTTGATAACAATCCATCATAGACAAAAAAATATTTAGCTTTGGGGTGAAATTCACATAAAAGCATTTCTTCACTTAAATTTAAATAAATGCATAAAAATATTTCAATCAAAATGGTCTCCCTTTCTACAAGTCATTTTTGAAGAAAAATAGGATAAGGTTTTATGTCAGTAATTACTAACTACTAATATTTCCCTTTTGGTACTTTACTTCTTTGATAACACTTTCTTTTCTTTAAGGGATGGTAAAGTGGGATGGACAGAAGGACTCGTCCCCGGTCCAATACAAAAAATGTGGGATAAATTGTTTATTTCAACTTGTTGATCCACTTAAGTTTGTCTTGCAAAATCCACAATTTGTATGGATCAAGTGTGGGGTGGGGTAGGCTGACCCACATAACTCGTATATTTTCGTCTTGCAGTTTAATATTATAAAAAAATCTTAAATTATCAATTCCAAATTTTATAATTTGGAATAGAAATTTGTATTCTAGATTGTGTAATACAGGTTGAGAGGTCCAAACAGTTGGAATAATCATCCATGTTCCTTCTTCGATAGTTGGAATAGTGAATGTACCTGTATAGGCTAAGGGGGCCAAATAGTACCTGTGACTGGATGTACAATTACTGACGTGTCAGTGATCTCTTGGTTACTTCAAGTCTCCTTCTTCCTATGCTGATGTATGAAGAGTGAAAGTAAGTTGAAAGACTCGACACTCGGAGCACACATCGTAAACTCTATAGCAGCAAAGAAAGTGTAAACCCTACTTCATTCAAATGTTGCCCTATTTATAGGAAAGTAGAGGAGAGAGGTTATTGTGTCATCTGTTTGGAGTCGTTAGATCCATATCCATCTAATGGTTCACATCATTCTGCATACGAAACGACACAAAATCTCAACCGTTAGATATATCTGATTGAACAATGTTCATCAAAACGACGTCTTTATTTTAAAAAAGCAAATGTCACACCTCTGCCAAACATTTAATGCTCCCAACGATCATATCTCACCTCGAAAACTCCAACGATCATCTCCAAATCTTCAAAAATTAGTTTCTTCGAGCTTGGGGACAAGTGTACTGGTCGGTATCGGATGAATCAGTCTCGGTCTCAGTGACCAACCGCCCGAGTCAAAGAACATAAGAAATGCAATAAGTAACAACAGTTACAAGTAGCGTTGAATGAGTCAAGGTGCATCCCGAAATATACGGGAATATCTCTGACAAACCAGCTAAAACAGATTAACTAAAAGATGCAGATCCCTGATAATAGGGGACCACGATGCATGTCAAATAATGACTGATATACGACCCATCAAAGTCAGGGCCCATAAACCAATATTATAAATAGAACCCTCTGTGAAGGAGTAATGTACGTTTTAACCATTTTACTATAATACACTCTTAAATCAGAACACTCACTTGAGCGTCAGAGTACCTTTTGCAGGTAATTCCTCAGCAGACCGAGCATCATCATAGGAGGAAGGAGACTTGAAGTAACCAAGAGATCACTGACACGTCAACAATTATATTTATATATCCAATAAGAGGTAGTGTGCGTGAAAACAATTCTTCCTATTGAGTTGGAGAGGTTTTTATGCTATTGAATTGCAGCATTATGCCCATAGCGCTTAAATACTTTGGCCTATGGATAGGAGAAAACTAAAGAAAAGCTAGTTTCTAAGAGGTACTCGTTAGTAAATTCAAGAAAAAACTAGCAGGAAAATATTTGTCGTTTTGGAGTTAGGGTTTGTTTAATCAATACTCTTTTAGGGGTATATGGCCCCTATATTATCTTTCGTTCTTCAAGATGTCATTAATGATGGACAAGTGGATTAAAAAGATTTAATTGAAATTTATATGGAGGTGGCCACGAAATTAGAAAGATATATCATGGGATCACATATAAAAAAAAGGAAAGATTTGGGGGATTAGAAGTAAAAGATTTAAAAAGGTTGAGTATAGAATTGTTAGATAAATGAAAAAAAAATAATACTTTCAAAACCCTGGTATATAACTCTTATTGATAAAATGAATTAATATATATATATATATAAAGAGTAAATTTATAATTAAATAATATAAAAAATATTAAAATAATATTATTGAGAGTTGTAATTTGGTTGTAGGAAAATGATTCTCATGTATCATTTTATCTTAAATGAAAATGGAGTCAGAGTAGTGGGGGAGGAATGAGCAATGATAATTTGACACCTTTTGCTTCAAACTATACCTCTTCAAATAACAAAAATATCTTTTTACATTTCATAATCTCTATCATTTGAAAAGTGTAATTTAGAGCAATGCAAAAAGTGGGTGTCAAAATAATATTTTTTTGGGAAGAATATGGGGAAAAAAATTGTAATAAAGAGTATAGATGATGAAATTATATCAATTACATATGCTATACTCGGAATGAAAATTGATTGAAGTAGTGAGAAATGGGGAAGATATATTTTCCTGGAAAGATAAATGATTAGGGAAAAAGTCAATGAAGTAAAATATGTCTAAATGTAAGGGTGTGGCAGTTGCATGCAGAAAAGGAATGCACGAAAACGATTCAACACAATTTTATTCACTGTACGATACTACTACACTAGTTTTAGGTTGAATCCAATTCTATTAATTCAAAAGAGTGCTTTAGAAAAGAAAAGGACCACTGAAATCAAATACTAAGTTTTCATGTAATCCAACAAAGAATCTTTAGTTTCCTCTTTATGTAAAATCTAAAAATTAGAATCGTCCACCTATAAAGAAAGGAAAAGACAAAAAGAAAGAAAAAAAAGTATGAAGATGGCTTGGTACTATTTCGAAAAATAGTTCTCCAAATCTTTTGATTTCAGGCTCTGCTGAGTCCAATCAAGTATAATTCATTTCCTAAAATATTTATATCTTTATTTAAATAAATAAAATCTCACTCCTTTGAAATACGTCAAACACCTTTTAGATTATGTATTCTAGTTAGGTTCCAAAACCATTTATCTAAGAATACATTATATATTTGTTATTTCCGGAAGTTTATAACTATTGTTTTAATAGTAATTTATAAATTAGGTATTTCATACTATTATTTTAATAGTGATTTACGGATTAAATATATTCAATTACATAATCTAAAATCTAGTTTCATATTTTAGAATTTATACTATATTTTAAATTATACAATTTGAAATATAATTTAAAAATTAGTTATAAAATATTATAAAAAAATACATATTATTCATATTATACCCAATTGACTAAAGGAAGAAAAGTATGACTTTGTATAAACAAAGTGTCCTCTTCTCTTCTTGTACCCTATGAGGTGGGCCTTTTAGTAGGTTAAAAATGTTAGAAAAAAATTGGATCAATGAACTGGGCCTTGAAAATTGGACCAGGCCACAATCCTAAGTGTCTCAATAGGTTTCTTCCTCCATCCTAACAAATGTCTACTTTCATGCCATCATTTTAAAAAAAAAAACTGTTTTACCTCTTTTAAAAATGACTTTTGGATTGAAATTTCCAAAATATTTTATTAATTCTCGATTCATCAATTTAGAAATCAAAATAATATATTCTAGAAAGGATAATTTGGAATAATTTTTTTCTTATGAATTTCTTATTCCGGAAACACTCTTTAGTTACAGAAATCTTATTGTAAAAAACATATTTTGCTTACGGAATCCCTATTCTAAAATCACATAAAACTTTGAAAGGGTAATTTCGATATTTCAAATAGTGTGAGGGTACAGGAAAAAAATTAGGGGTGTAGAAAGAAACTCTTTATTCCCGTGTGTATCCTTTTGATCACCAGAATATGCCATTTGAGAATAAATGTGAACTTGGAAGAGACTGACTCACGTGTGGTGCCAATTAATCCCTTTTTTACACTCAAATGTTTTATATTTTTCAATTTTAATATTTTCTTGTGCATTTCAGATGTTTCATTCTTTTATATAAGAGTCTAAATATAGTTAAGATAAAAAATAAAATATTTTAAAATTTTATATATATGAAGAAGTTAAAAACTCTAATACGGTATTATAACTATATTAACTTCATATTTATTATTATTATTAGTTCTGATTAACTTTTATACTTAACTCATTTCCCATTAGCGAATCAGAATTTTAGTAATTATAATACCTCACTGTTGTTTTCAGCATACTAATCATTATTACTTGTCATTAAGTTTTTTTAATACTTTATTATTTAAATATTTTTTTTCCAATATATAAAACCGTTTATTCAGTATATTTAATAGTCTTATTATAGACTATATATGTCATAACAACCAGACAACACACCTTTACACCATTAGATTGGCGGTTGGCGGTGACGTTTAAACTCATTCAGAAAAAACAAAGGACAACTAAATCTAGGGTAAATACTCATTTAATCCTATAAATAAATATATAGTACTGTTACATTCATTTTAAAATAAAAAAAAATTATAAAAGGTTTTTAAAATATACTTTCTCAATTATTTTACCTCACTTTAAAAAAATATTATATACGAAAATATAATGAATAATTCAATTTTAAAAAAGTAAACCGTATTTTTTTTCTTTCTACAATATCCTTAGTTTTAGGTTTTAAAATATTTATCTATTTTTAGATATTTTAAATGTATTGTTTTAGGATATGTGTGGATGAGTTTCTTCAAAAGAACTCTAGGAAAGAAGAAAAAAAATGAAATTAATTTTCTTCTAACTTATGCATTCAAAGTAAAAGTTTAGAAAAATTAATTAAATAATTTCTATATATTCGTTTATTGAGACTCACATTTTTAACATTTATTGAAAACATATTTTGAACTTTTCGACATTTATAGTCTAAAACTAAATTTAAAATAAATACACATCTTGTTCCCTTCTTAATAAATTGACTCTCATACATTCACCTTCCTCATATTTTTAACAAGTAATACTTATCTACATTATATTATTAAATTAAAACCTACTTTATTTTATCTAAAAATAGCATATTTACTAACATTTAAATAAAAAGTCATGAAAATTAAGAATTAAAGTTTTAAAATATAAAAAAATAATAAGCTAATAAATTTAATCATACAATTTTATACTTATTATTTTATTTACATTAAAATAATATTTCATAATAAATTTATAAGATAATTTATCATGTAGTGATTATAAATTTTTAAATATTTTAATATATAATAATTAAATTATTCATTTTTTTTATAAAAAATATATATTTTTCAATTTAAATTTTAATATCTAATTTTCACAATTTTTTTATTTAAAATTTAATCAGTAGTTTTAAAAAAAAAAATAAAGTAGGGAAGAATAATATTATTCCATTAAAACATAGAAAGATAAATATCATTTATTAAAAATACAAAACAAAGACAAATGTCTATTTAAGTTAAAAGTTAAAGGAAATGCGACTATTATTATATTAAAAAATAAATAAAAGAAGTGAATATTTATTTTAAAAATTGACAAGTGTGAGAATAAGTAAGTGTATTTTTTTTTATTCTTTTTATATTTATACTATTTATGCTATTCCTCGATCTTTATTATTTATTACGAACTTAATTAATACGAAAACATCATTCCGTACCTGGATTTGAAATATTAATTTTATTTGTAAACTTGAAATACTTGCCAACAATTACAAATAAGTATGAGTTGTTCTGAAGGCTAACATCCATTTATATACTTTTGTCCATGAATTTAAGACATTTGTTTTATTTTAACTAATTTTACCTTATAGAAAATAAATTTTAACTTTGTACTCCTAAAAAGAGCTTAAGAGGTTAAAATAAAAGTTTATGAAAAGGAAGAAAATGATTTACATAAAATTTTGAAGACTAAAACTAGAGCATATTTGAAAGGAATAAAACATGTATTATTATTCTTTTTGAAGAAACTAAAATTGAATTTTATAATTAGTATTAGTTGTGTCCTAATAGCATTTTATATCTCTTAATCAAATAAAATTTGTTGTAAACATTACTTTGTGTTTAAATAAGGAATAAAGTATGTAGGAAGGGATTATAAAAAGTGTATTTTAGGGTTGAGGTACTAAAATGATATTTCACCTTCTTAAGAATTTGACCTACCTATCACTTATCTAGGAAGAAACATAAGCTGGAACCGTGGTGTTGGTTGGCAGGGTCAATGATTAAGAAACTACGTCACACACAAATCAAAACTCCACCAAAAATATCAATTACTAAAATATATTGAAAAGACATTATTTATTTACTTTAATTTTCGTACACACAACACAACACAAAATTACCAAGAAATGCAAGAATTTAATAATAAAGAGAAGAACCAAGACTCCACAACAGCTTCAATGGAGGTCCATCACTAGAGAACACTTTCTGTTGTTTTAGCGATAGGATGAACGCCATGGCAGAGCTCAGTCCCAAGAAGGAAAATCCGAACCTTCTGCTGGGCCGGTTCGAGCTGGGAAAACTCCTGGGGCACGGAACCTTCGCGAAGGTTCACCACGCCAGGAACATCAAAACCGGAGAAGGAGTGGCCATCAAGATCATAAACAAGGAAAAGATCCTCAAGGGCGGTTTGGTGTCCCACATCAAGCGCGAGATCTCCATCCTTCGCCGCGTCCGCCACCCCAACATCGTCCAACTCTTCGAAGTTATGGCCACCAAAACCAAGATCTACTTCGTCATGGAGTTCGTACGCGGCGGCGAGCTCTTCAACAAGGTCGCCAAGGGAAGGTTGAAGGAAGAAGTTGCCAGAAAGTACTTCCAGCAGTTGGTTTCCGCGGTGGAGTTCTGCCACGCACGCGGGGTGTTCCACAGGGACATCAAGCCCGAGAATTTGTTGCTGGATGAGGATGGAAACCTTAAAGTCTCCGACTTCGGACTCAGTGCTGTGTCGGATCAGATTAGGCAGGACGGGCTGTTCCACACGTTTTGTGGGACACCTGCGTATGTTGCTCCTGAGGTTTTGGCGCGGAAAGGGTACGATGGTGCCAAGGTTGATATTTGGTCTTGTGGGGTTGTTTTGTTTGTTTTGATGGCGGGTTATTTGCCTTTCCATGACCATAATGTTATGGCCATGTACAAGAAGATTTACAGGGGTGAGTTTCGGTGTCCCAGGTGGTTCTCTCCTGAACTTGCTAGACTTCTCTCTAGGCTTCTTGATACCAACCCCCAGACCAGGATTTCTATTCCTGAAATCATGGAGAATCGCTGGTTCAAGAAGGGTTTCAAGCAAATAAAGTTCTATGTGGAGGATGATAGAGTTTGTAGCTTTGATGATAAGTTGCAGTTGCATCCCCATGATGGCGGTGGGGATGATGATTTGGCAACATCGGATTCCGAGGTTGAAATTAGGAGGAAGAATAGTCATCATGCTTCCTTGCCAAGGCCTGCTAGTTTGAATGCATTTGACATCATATCGTTTTCTCAGGGCTTTGATCTCTCTGGGTTGTTTGAGGAAAAGGGGGATGAGGCCAGGTTTGTGTCTTCTGCTCCAGTGTCTAAGATTATATCCAAATTGGAGGAGGTTGCTCAGTTGGTTAGCTTCACGGTGAGGAAGAAAGATTACAGGGTGAGCTTGGAGGGCTCTAGAGAAGGCGTGAAGGGGCCTTTGACCATTGCTGCTGAGATTTTTGAGTTGACACCTTCCTTGGTGGTGGTGGAGGTGAAGAAAAAAGGAGGGGATAAGGCAGAGTATGACAAGTTTTGTAACTCTGAGTTGAGACCCGCGTTGGAGAATTTGGTAATGGAGGAATCTGCTTCTTCGTCCTACCAATCTACACATCTTGAATCTGAACTGCATCAACGAACACTCTCTGACTCTGCCCTTAACATTCATTCAGATAGTGAAAGCCTGTACCAACAAAACTTGGCTGAAATAGAAAAAACTACTATCCGAAAACATGGTGAATCAATATTCGAAATCTCATAGAAAAGGGTACTAACATTTAGTATCTGACCCGTGTTTGGGACGAGATTGTTTTTTAAGATTGAAACATGAGAGGAAAAAAAATGTATGTTTGTATTTGTTAATGTACCAGAAGAATGACAGAGGATAATAGTATACTACTTCTTTCTTGTAATTTTAGGTTGTGTGCATGCTTTATTTCTCTTTTTTTTTTTGCCTCAAGAATTGTCCAGCTTTTATTAGGTCTGCTCCTTGACTGGAGTATTAGATGCTACTGTATTTGTATGTCCAAATGTTTTATTGCAAGGCTAATTTAATTTATAACATATAGTGAATGAAGAAGTGTACATGTTCACATGTCTTGTTACATTGCTCTGTAAATAAGAATGCAGATTTAATGTGAACCCCTGAAGTGTTGCACTGTATTTGAGTATCTAGTGTTTCACATTAGCTCGCCTTATTTAGTATCAGCTTAATTTGGAATTGGAAATTGGGGGAAGCCATTCCAAGAGAATAAGATTCCAAGCATTAAACAGAATGTCAAAACAGGTCAATAACAACATGATAGTCTGTGTTTTTGGCGTTCTGTCACATTGAACATATGAGAGGATGATTGAGTCAGCATGTATTGGAAAGTGGGATTTTGTTAAACTAAACATAAACTAAAGACATGAAACTTAATCAGTTTGAGATTTCATATCCTTTCTCCCACCATTTACAGATGTTGAGGGAAATGAAAACATAATAAAGTTTTTATTGTTTGCAGTGCTTCTCGTTGAAAATAAGTGGCCTATTTCCCCTGAATCATGCTGATTTCCAGGGCACTTCATGTTGATATTACATTTTAAGCAAGGGGACTGATTAAAAAGCAAATAAACTTGTCCCAGAGAAGAGAAAAATGGGAGAAATTATGCCACGACTAATAATGCTATGGATGAGATTCACTCAAATCTGAAAGTTTTTCAGATCATTGATAAAATGATAAATGCCGTGAAAATCCTATATACAAAAATAAGCTTGTTACTTTCACACTGGCCCTACACACATACAAGTTGTGCCTATTATTTGACCCAAAATGCTTCAGCAAAACAGAGACCATAAGTTGCTTGTATGTATCGGTCCTACACACTCAAAAGTGATGTCTAAGAAACTGGAGTATTCAGTGAACGTAGGACCTTTGTGTTTACAGATTAAAAAGTTCTAACAAAAACCTTTGTGTTTATGTTCATTTTGAGTTGAACTATCGTGGATAGAGTTTTTAGGTGTAAATTGACTAATTAGAAAATGTACACTTGCATAATATGAGTCACCTGTCAACATCTATGGTTTCTGGATCATTTGGTACTTTATGCTGATGCAATGAAGCGTGGTATTGAACTAGAATAAGCGGTTGTCTACTTATGGTTTCAATGCTTGTTCCTTTCTGTGGTTCAGAACAAACGAGAAACAGTGGTTCTAAATAATTCAAATTGAAGGGGACCCTGGTGGTTAATGGTAACTACTGTTTGGAACTATTTCAATGTTCAAAAGCTTTTTCATGTCTCTTTTTCTGATATGGCTTGTTTGTATATATTCAAAACCAACCTGGTAAGTATAAGGCTGAAAAAGATGCTTCATTCGGGAATTTTGTATTTTTATTTATTTCCCTCTGTATTAGGAAATCATCTCAACACAAATTTTTTCCTTATTGGTGGGGATTTGAATAAAAAAAAAATTATGCCTAAATTAAAATGATGTATATCTTTTTATCTTTATTCAATTTATCTTTTATCTTTTAAAAAGTTCAAATTATTATTTTTGCTTGAACAGAAAAACCATCTTTTATATTTTTTATTTTACATATTCTTATTAATTAATTGAGGTAAAAGTACCTTATACGACATTTTATTATATGTGTTACAACTATTAATAATTTAAACTTTATAATAACGCCCCATCATTGCATTTTCACTATTCCTATTAAACTCTTTAGTACAAGTTCTATGTCAACTAAGAATATATCTAAAGTAACTCATGTAAGACTTATGCTAACTTTTTTTTACTAACCAAAGTTTATGGTATTGCAGAATAAATAAATAAAAAGAGTACGGTATTAGAATTTATTTAATCTTTACGATCGAACAATTTATAAATGTAAAATGTTCAGTAATAGATTATTTTTTTTTATAGATTTTTCTTATAAGTTTTTTTGTAAAACTTTACAAAATTTACAAAAAAAAATTGTAAGATTTTTTTTTTTTTTAATAGAAAATTGCACAAAACTATAAAAACTTTTAGTAATATTCTACTAACGAAGGCAAGTTGAACATAAAAAATACCTGCTCTCACTCATTTTGGAATTATTATTATTATTATTATTATTATTATTATTATTATTATTATAATGATAATGGTTGTTGTTGTTTTCATCTTAAGTCGAATGGAAAAAGTCGAATGAAAAAATTTACTAAATAAGCTATATTATTTTATACATAATTTACCTGAATTGCCTCTGTAAATAAGCTAAATTTACTAAAAATTTACTAAACTCCACTTATTATTAAGTTGTCATTTAAGCTAGATTTAACTAAATAAATTTACCTGAATTGCCTCTGTACAAGATGCAGATTAAGTCGAATGGAAAAAAAATATATAACTATTTTGGATCCCTAAGGAAACCTCTGCCTAATTTTTTCAAAATTGTTTTGCAAATTAAACCTATGTTAAGTTATGATTAATAAGTTAAATAACCATAATTTAAGAAAAATTAAAAAACCATACTTCTAAAAAATATTAAAAATCATATTTAGTTTATCTTCAACCTACCCTCTCTAATTTGCGTCTTTTTTATATTTTACTTTTTTTTCATTTTTTTTTATATTTTTAAATCGTTAGAGATCACTATAGACTAAGATATTTTATATAGATTAAGATATTTTATAATTTATAAGTGAAGAAATTAAAATATTTTATAATTTATAAATAAATACAAATTTTTTTATAAGATATAATGGATGTATAATAATGAAGATAGTGGAGTTTTTTATTATTCAACCCATGCGGACTTGTTTTTGCTTTTATAGCAAGAAACTTATCAATTTTGACAGAAATAAAGTTCTAATCCAACTTGTATAATTATATTATCATGTCGGTTCTATTTAAAAACTTACCTAATTTAAAATACAACATTAGTTAGTTTTATTTTTCATCGGTTCTAACACAACAACCACACAATTAATTATTTATACATAACTCTTTGGACGGACACAAACTTATTCTTCTAGATTTTGACGTGTAATATAAATAAAAAATATCTAATTTAAACTGTAAAATATTTTGGGTGCAGATTGATATATTTTTAAATAATTTTTCATATAAATACGTTCTTAATAATCTATAGTCTTGTATATAAATATTTTCAAAAGTTCACATAAAAAATTAAATGTAATAGCAAATTTTATTTACATGTGATTTGTGTGGCTGAATCTTAAAATCAATATTTAATTTAGTTCTTACAAGATGGACACGTTGATAGATAGATTTTAATAAAATTTTCACTTAAATAAGTTTGTTTGATTTAATAATATTATTTTTGAGATATTCACGTAATATTTATAATTTGAGTAACTTAAATATAGATAATAGATCTAGTTGTAATGGAAAACGTTTAATAACTAATTTATTTCAACTACTTATCTTATACATTTCATGGGTATTTTCAAATTTATACTAATTAAATTAATTAATTAAAAATAAATGTCTATCTATAACTAATAATGAAACTTTTATTTTATTAGAAATGAAAAAAAATAAAAGATGAGATCTGTATTTAAATCTTATACGTTGGATATTAATCACATAACCTTATATTTTTAAGATAAGAAAATAAATAAACAAAATTACTGGGTAAGATGATCAAATTAACATCATCCATATATGAAAAAAATCACCAAAAACATGTAATTAATTTTAAAGATATAAAAATTGAGTACACAACAATTTTTATTAATTAAAAATGTTTAAATTTATGGGATATTTCAAACTTATTAAGTCTAAATATAAATCTAAAAAAGGTTTACCCCAAATCCTAACCAATGTTTAATATAAACTGCGTAATAAGAAATAGCTAATACATACAATCCTAAATTTTGTATACGCTTATTTAGTTGTTTATTATATTAATGAGTTTGAATACATTACTTTGGTTGTAATTTTTTATTACATGAGACTATGCTTATTTGATAAATTGGTAGTTATGTTTGACTATATATATATATATATTACTATTTTTGGCTATTTTGATTTGGTGTTATTTGATAATGAAGGGGATTGTTGTTTGAATTGTTCAAACTTTTTCCATCAAGTGAGTCAATGAGTTATTGAAAGCATCTTCACTATTTTTGTGCATTTCCTATTTAGAAGCCATAAAATGATAATACCCTAATCTTGCGTATGTTCGTACATATTTTTCCACTTTTTTTAATTAATTGTGGTTCTTGAAAGTACACAGATTTTCAGTATGACATAAATGTGAAAAAGGCTTACAAAAGTTAAAAATGAAATGTGTCAAATTAAGAAATAAAGTTTCAAAATCAAAGTGACCATCCATTATAAACAAAGTGACAAGACAACACTGAAATCTTAACTTGAGTGTGCAGAATATCTCTTCAACCCACCTATATATTTGGAAATAAACCAAATTGCACTAAAGAGTCAAACTCTTCCAAATATAGTTCAACAACCAAACTGTTTATTATATACTATAAGTGATTTTTGTTAACAGTTAAATAATTTAGTCAGGACCAGGTAAAAAATACCCAACAATAAACTGATTTTTTTTTATAAAAAATTAATTAAACAATACTATTTTTAGCAAATAATACTAAGTATATAGATACATATAAGTTAGTGCTAAAATAGTTTGTTATAATTTTAAAAAGTCATTTACGAAAAAAAAATCCAATATCATAATTTAATCATGATGTAAGTTTATTGTTTATCCACACTTATGTGGTCGAGAATTCAAGCACAACTTGTTATATAGAAGAGTTGCACAATTTGAAAAATACTAACATCAAACTAGAGGAATTTAAAATTGAAGATGAAATTTTTTCAAGCATACTATTACATTAGTGCAAGTGCAAGTGCAATTCAACTAAGTTTTAATTAAATATGCCTAAAAACAGTATATTCTTATAAATTTTGAGCTTAGTAGGAAACACAACCTAAAAAAAGAAAAACCTTTACTAATTAACTAACCTCGATTATTAATATAGAAGTATTTATGTCAGATAAGTCACTCATCATCAACTTAATTTAAACTAGCAAAAAGGATTCAATTGTTGTTAATCTAAAAATGCCTAATATAATTGGTGGAATCATACTTTTCTTTTAAGTTCAGTTAATATTTATATTAAAACTTGTTCCTAGTATATTATCCAATCATGTATTCTTTGAAAGTCTATCTTTTTAATAATTTACATGATGGAGAAATAGAGTTACAAAGATTATACCATGCTTACATGGAGTGAGACAATAAAAGCAAGTTGTAGGATAGGACAAATTCGGTCTTTGAGTAAACTTTGTAAGATAAGAATCATACTATTCTTTTTTTTTACTCCCTTAAGGGAATTTGGAATCCAAAGGCATACGTGCTAACACATGTAAGGGTCTGGCTAACCCTACCCGCTTTTATGTATTCAGAGTAAAGGTTGAGAAGAACTACATTAATGTTATATCTAGTTAGGATTTAACTTCTGCAAGGCTAATTACGTTTTTTTGTTGTTTGATGTGGAATAAAATAAAGTTCAGTTGTCACTGGTTATGTAGTGTATTTTCAACTCTTTTTTGTCTTCCTTCTGGAAAATGTGTAGATAGCTGTGTTTGGCAATTGGTAGACTTTCTAAATCGAGGAACAGTTACAAGTTAGATTTATAATTAAATATTTGTATAGAACTTGCATGTTCATTGGAACTTATATGTTAATATTGTCAACACTTTACATCCCAATCTCCATCAACAAAAGTACAATCTACAACACCCCACCTTCAACATGACAACACCCTTCCATTGGGACATGACTTGCTATGGTATTGATCATAAGAACTTATAAAAGAACAAATAGAATTAAAGAATTTGAGCAGCAAATACCACATAGCATTATCCGAAATATTTACTCTCTTAGCAGGATGGTAAAGGTTGGCGAGAGACACTTGACATACAACACAGAGAAGAGAATCAAGTAGAACTTTAAGAGGTCTCTAATGATAAGATCTCCAGTTCAGCCCACCAGAGAGGAGAGAGTCTTGGAACAGCTTGCTCAGGTGATACATGAAGCACTTCCCTCAATCTAGGGGCTAAGTCCTTCATTGTTGGTCTTAGCCTTGCATCAGATTGAAGACAATCTTTGACCACCTCACAAATGACATCAAGTTCTTCTTCTTTGAAGGACTCCAACGAGGGATCGATCAGATTGCTGATGCTTTGCTTATCATTCAAGTGCTGAACAGCCTGAAAAGTTTATCAGGATTTATCTTTTAAGGGACATACAGGAGCAATGGAGTTGCACTTGAAAAGTACTAGGAAGAGTGGTACTTCGAAAGGAAAGCAAAACAAAGTAAGCCGGGGTGCAGTATTGGGAGGGGGCACAAATTTCAAACTTACCCAGTTGGCAAGGTGGCCATGTTCTTCAGAGTATGGTAGTTTTCCGGAAATGATTTCAAGCAACAACACTCCAAAGTTATATACATCGGTTTCAGGATCAGCCTGGGGTGGCAAGTCAGATTTCTGTGACTCATGTCCAGGTGTGTTGGCTTGTGAAAGTACACTCTTGCCAAAAGCGATTTCTGATATCTGATAGAAATGGAATGGAGATATGTTACTTGAAACCTAACACATTAAAAGCAAAGGAGAAATAGAAATATTTATACTTTAGCAGCAAAGTCATCAGTCAATAATATAGCAACTGAATTGAGGTTGGAATGAGCTACTGGGGGATTCAGATCATGGTGCATATACTGAAGACAATATGCCGTGCCCATAATTACTCTCATTCTTGCGCTCCAGTCAAGATGTTCAACTTCCTTCACTGAAAAGAAAACAAATACACGAAACTAATCAGATTGGCTATGTGCAGGGTAATAGCTTGAGCCTTTAAGGAGTGTTATTACCGTGCAGATGCTCAAATAAGCTTCCATTCGGAGCATACTCAAATACCATCATTCTGGTGAATGGTTGTTCTTCATCACAGTACCCAATAAGATTGGTAAAGTTCTTATGGTTAACACGGGATAATGTAGCAATCTGAAGAATACAAGGAACAAAATTAGCAACAGGTAATTAAGAATTGAAAGTCCCTCTCTCAATTGAGTTAGGACTCCCAATTCAACTGTTTCCTCTCCATTGGCTTAAGAAAGAGAACCTTTTTGCGATAGGCTGTCTCCATGTTCTTTGACCAATCACGGGCTGAAGAAACAATAGTTGAATCAACAGCAATCTCGACTCCACTGGAGAGTGTTCCCTTATATATGGTGCATTCGTCAAAACTATTAATAATATTACTGAAGTCTTCACAGGCTGTCTCCAGCTCTGCCTGGTTCAACTTGGGGACCCCTACATTACATACAAGGACGAAACACTGTCAACATAATATGTTAACATTAATTTCTATTCTTTTTATCTATGGAGCACATTGGGAACATTTTACCATTTTGTTGGCTATAACCTCTACTGGAGTCCCTAACCCTGGTAATAAATCTAAGCCCAGATAGCACTTAGCAGGAATTTTGAATTGAGCTAATAACTTATGGAAGAGCTAAGAGAATCGATTCATAGTTTGGCACTTCAGATGGTATAGATATTGCACAACAAGAAGACAGAATCCATTTTCTAGCAATTGGCTGACCATAAAATAACAAAAGATTTCATAAAATTGTTGCTATTCAAATTAGAAAGATGATGCTTCAACAAGTTAAACAGGAGAACCTCCAAACCTTTAATAAAAATGGTTATGGACCTGTTGTAACTTCTATGAAGAAATGAAAATAATCAATCACATTATTACATACTAAAGAAGATATACGAGGGAAACATGAGGCATTTAAAATTTGGTAAGCTGAAATTAACCAAGTTAAAAATTTCAAATCAATAATTTATTACCGTCAAGTTCTTTGAGGAATCTCAAATTCTTTGGTGAAAACTAATAGTGCTGTTTTAAGTTATGTTGTGGTCAAAATATTAAATATGCCCTAGCTTCCCTTGAACAGGCTTGAAGAGTGAAGTGAAACCAAGATTGCAAAATATAATCTCCAAATACTAAGTTAGCATAAACAAATTTCAATAAAAGTAAATTGGGTTTACAAACACTGCCTCGTTTTAAAGTTTTAACAGAATTCCTCAACAGGTGATTAGCTCAAGAAACAGGACATAGCTGCTCATTTGCAGGTTTCATTTTGTTAGATCTAATTTACAGTTCAATCACAAAGGCGAAAGTTTTATTCATTTACTGAAATAATACCTGTTATAAATGCTTTCTGCAGCTGTCCACTTATTCCTGTCTTCCATGGCTTTATTACTTTTGCTGCTCGTTTTCGCCAAATGCAAAGCATGATCAAAACAATAATGACCAAGAAAGATACACCTGCTATTATAATAATATACTCCCATAATTTTCCAGAAGCAACATTAGCTGAATTTTGTTGACTTGATTGATCAATAGATGGAAAATTAGAAGGTGAAGGTAATTGTGCAGGCGACAGATTTTGCTTCGTATTGGTGTCTGGAAAAGCTGGAAAAGCTCCACTGCTCTGGGTAATTGGAATAGAACTCATCTGTATAGTAGGCCCACCACTGAAAGGTACAGCTGCAAGGTTACTGGACTGATCAAGCAGCCTGCGCCGTGCTGAATTGACTAGATTTGCTACATTCTGGCCAATCTCTGAATCATCAGAGCCTACATGATGGAAGGTATGCCTTGAAAGTCAGTTAAAAGCACAGAAATCAATTTCTCACAGGCCATAAATCAATCAAGGTTCTCCACTCACTAGTCTGAATGTCACACCATTTCTCTGCATGGGCATGAGGGGTGGCCTTTCCTAGCTTGAACCTTCAATTAAAAGCAGACTACTTTAGTAAGGTAAACATGATGCAAGAACAAAATATAAGTAAATCTTCAGATAGAGATGGTAGAAAGTTATCTACACACAATGGCAGTGTGACAGCAATGACAGCAGTGACGCCTTTTTTTAGCGCTCCTTTAAGTGGAATAGAAGACGAATCTGCCTCATTCAATTGCTTGAAATTTCTGTACCACAAACTTTGCACATCATGTTGTTGTATACTTTTCAGATCAAGCATTAAAAGGTCAAAACCAGAAACTCAACCTTCTTGTTAACCATAAAGGATGAAGCAAATTAAGAATATAATCCCATAGGATGTACTGTTAAAGTTTGATACTGCAAAATCTAATCTTACCACCTTTAAACAGAGCCATAAGACAACACTAAAATTTCACTTCCTCATATAACAACAAATAACTAAGTGATCAAATTTAAGAAAATCAAATGGAAAAAAGAAACACAGAGCACATGTAATTCTGCAAGTCTCTCTTGAATTGATATGCTAAGTACACCAAGAATTTCCAATGGACAACAAAATGATCGACAGTTTGGTTTTCACCAACCATAAGGCTATCAAATGACAAATGATAAACAAGTTGCTTTTATTGTTAGATGAATTTTAATCTTTGCAGCACATATGCAATTTCACAAGAGCCAAAACAATAAATTAGGAGTTAAAACAATAAATTAAAAACTGAAAAAAGAAACACATTTCAATTTGTCTTTACCTACATAGACCTCCATTCAAGAAAGAACACATTGTCATTCTGTTGATGCATAAAAGGTTAAACAGATCAAAGAGATGCACCATCAGAAGTTCAGAATGAATATTTGTATCTACTGAAGACAATATACAGAAACTCTATGTAAACAGAAATTATTTCAACTATGACAATTGAGATCTCATATATTTATCAAGGATGCCTTGAATAAGGTTAGGCACATGAAGAATTTGGTTAACCACGTGGAATCTATTTCACATAATGCCTGACCTTGTGGAAATAATTTTCCAGTGATTGTCAAAAAGGATTCATTGTTTGCAAAAGAATAAAATTTGTAACACAGATTTTTATGATTCAATAACTTGCCCTGCCTTTAAGTGAAGCGAAGGGAATGAAAGCATGCCATGAAACTACTAGGGTCACTAGATCAGGGAGAAAACTGAAGATACACTTACCTGGGTGCAACCTTTCTGTTGTTGCCACGTGATACAGTTGTCAAAGGAGTTGAACGATTGATATTACAGGGCAATCTGATATTTCCAATCTCTTCACATTTCTTGTCACAAGTTAACCTAGGGAGAAATTAAATTTCATTGTAGGTAACCCAGAAATGTAACCGAATAGAAAAAAAAAAAAAAGTTAACTTACAATTGTTCTGACAACAACGTCTGGCCAATTTTTGTTGGGACACATCCATTCAAGTTATTCCCCCTTAGATCCAATAACTCCAGCTTGTCTAGATCACCAAGTTCGTTGGGAATAGTACCAGAAAAACTGTTCTTGTATAATACACTATTTCAAAGAAACAACAGTTTATCTGAATTGTAAATATATTTTAATATAAATTACAATATTAACTCAAAATGAACTGTTGGATTTCTAAATTCTAGAAGAAATGGCCCGTAATTTAGTCTTTCATTAAGACATACATTAACAAACAAAATAAAATTAAGTTACAGTATAACAAGAACTAAAATAACCAAACAGAAGGGAGGCAAAGAATCACGATAGACACTAACATGGCCTAATAATCCAGCTGAGAGCAAACTAACTGTAAATACTTGAGAATATAGCCACTTTCAGAGTTTTTGACGGGAAGAGAACTGCTATATTGCAGGCAAACTTACAAAATGAACATAGAATAGAAGATGGGAGAAGAAAAGAAAAGAGTGATAAAAATCATACACACACAGACAGACAACCTTTATTGCTACCAGTTATTGGCTGCATCCTAGACAATAACAACATACAAGTATCACCATTTCATTTTTCAAGCATATCCTGAAATTTAAGAAAGACCTCTACATGACAAATACAGACTCTTAGATTAAGATACATTATTATAAGATAAAGTTCAATCAGCGCTTTCACCAGTATAACGTGTTTTACTTTTGACATAATGGTAACATGGCAAGAACCCTTACAGGGATTTTAAATGACTAAGTTTCCCAAGCTCAGGAGCCAATGTGCCTTCCAAAGAGAGTGCAGGTAGGATCCTACAAGAAACATTGGACGTACAAAATCATAAAAGCATCCAAAATTCTGCAGTCACGTCTATCAAAATGGCGGTTTTCTTTAGGCGTCAAGAACAGTTATATCATTATATGTATTATAGTTTGCCTTGGCAAAATAAATATAAAAATAAAAATAAAAATAAAAATAATACAGTCTCGATGGAAGATTAGAAAGAGGAAATCAAAAGGAACTTACAGCATTCGCACTTTACCATCTACACAACTAACACCAAACCACTTGCAAGGGTTACAATCATTTGGATTCCAATTTGCCAGAGCATGAAAAGGATCAGAAGTTATTCTTCCCCGAAATTCCAACAAGGATAATCCTGTAATGTCCATTCCAAATGCATCAACAAAAATCAAACATCAAGATAAAAGGAATGAATTAAACATTTCTCGGCAAATTAGAGAGACTAAAAGGACAATCCATGCAAATCACCTTCATCATTTAGAGACAAACACTGTTGAGTTCCCCATAGAGAAATCAATCCAACATAAATTTTGAGCCATAATCCATATGGGTCCCATATGTTTTCCATTGCTATATGAAGGCAATGTCGCTTTGGTAGAGACAATACCTATATTTCTTTATGAGCAGCAGGTATCATATGTACAAAATAGGAAGATTGTTTCTGTACATAGAAACCCTTCCACCTATGTGGATGAAGCAGAGGAAATTTCACTAACCAGACAAAATTTGTATATTACAATCAAAAGCTCTTGGGTCCAAAGATCACTTCAGGGTCTCTCATTTTGCATTCAATCTTTTCCTGACAACCTTTTGCTCAACAACAGCATACCCGGCTCAGGATCTTCCTCTCAAATGATTTCCCAGCAATGTGGGCCGGGGCTGTAAGAAATTACAACCACGGAAACATAAAAAAAGTTTTTATTCCAACAATTAAAGAATCAAAGAAAAATGACAAAGTTGACAGACAATCAAAACCATAAGAAAGAAGAAACAAGGAATAACCCCATCAGCAAGCAATCTTTGTGGGTGTGTGTCATCTCACCAATGTTAAAAAAATAGAAGGTCAAAAGGGCATTGAATTACCATGCAGATGGGAGACAAGGGTGCAGGAAAAGATGTCCTTGGTTGGATGTAAGCGAAGGATCAAGAATTGTTGATGATGATATCCAATGCAAATTGATGGTGATGGGTGGGGGGGTAAACTGAGAGAGGGGATCAGATAAAGGCAGCAAAAGATTAAGCAATGATTTGATATAAGAAATATTGAACGCTCAATTGCTACCTTGGAGAGGAGGATCACAGATGAACCTCTCTCCGACCACCTTCATCCTCTTACAATGTTGAGGTTGTTTTGTCTCTTATCTCAATTTCTCTCTCATCACCCCCCACCACCCACACACAATTCCCCCCTCTCATATTTTCCTTTTTCCTAAAATTCGCTGTAGGCCCCATTGGCCACCACTTCCGAATTACTCGCACGCGCTTTTTGTTTCTGCTGGTTCACTATTAATATA
Organism: Phaseolus vulgaris; assembly: GCF_051622355.1. NCBI lineage: Eukaryota > Viridiplantae > Streptophyta > Magnoliopsida > Fabales > Fabaceae > Phaseolus > Phaseolus vulgaris. Next base: position 41,554,833 of record NC_143499.1, read on the forward strand.
AATCAATTTGTTTTCCATTTTCTTTTAACAAAGTTATATTTTTTACAATATCATCAAAATTATCTTGGAATAGATTGTCTTCTTAATATGTGCAATGTAGCCGATAAAAAAAAAAGTATTCTATTATTAAAAAATTGATACTACTATGAAGCAAAATCATAACATATTCGGATCCAAAGACTGTTTCAAATTAAAATATGGTTGAGGAATTGCTTGTCACGATCTGTAGTAGAGACAAATCAACAAAAACATAATATACTTCAGGGTCTCACTATGTAAAATTGGCCACTAACCAACGAGAAAGATATAATAAATAATGTGCAAATCTTGCAACTTAACCATCAATCCCACATTTCTCAAATCATAACATGTCATTCCTTTTAAGGCAGTGTCCAAACTTCAAAGAAAATTTATATTTAAAGTTTATTTAACATAATTTGTTAATTATGATTCTCTATAAGAAAAATAGTTAATGTACTATGTATATAAAATAATAAATACGAAAAGAAAGTTTACTTGACTGTGTAATCTTATTGCTAACATTTTTTTATAAAATATTTTATCATATATTTATTTATAAAACTTAAGTTTTATACTAATTTTGACATATTTGTTTTCGATGGGGAGATAAAGTTTCAAATATACATAAACTATTTTCATATATTTTTAAAATAAATAATAATAGTATACTTAATGATTTACTGTAAAATATTTGTGAAGTCTTAACTAATAATAGGAACATAGGTAACAACTTGGACCACATAAGTTATATATGGTTATTACCACCCCCATGTTCTTTCTGTTGACAGTGAAGTGAAGGTTTTTTGGGAATCTTTAGCGTGAGCTAGAGAAACACGACAAGGATCTTAAATGGAATAATAGATCCTGTTTTCCTTTAACATCTTACAGAAAAACAACCAAAAACTCTCTTTATTAAGCTCTATAAACGAATATACTTTGCCCTGAAAAAAAGATGATTTTTTTTATGACTAATGTCATATCTTAAAGGTGAAATATAAGTGTTATTTATTAATTCATATAACAGTTTGTAAAACAGCACTTATTGTATTTATTTATATATTTTATATTATTAATTGCATTTGTCATTACATATGATCATACGAACCATTAAACAAACTGTTGGTGTCAAATGATTGGTTGTAATGCTATTAATATGTATAATATGAAAAGACAAAGTCATATTTTTTTTTCTATAGAAATCTATGAACGTGCATCACATTTTGCACTGGAGTGGATAATCAAGAATGAAAATAAATAAAAAGAAGAAGAAGAAGAAGAATAATATAATTTTGGAAAGCTATGTAATGAAATAAAATAAAAAATAAAGGTGCAACATATTCTTTTGAAAATATTTTATCATTCCAGAATACAAAATAGAGTAAATGATAATTTTTTCAAATAATACTTAAACCTTTTGTTTTCAACATTCTATTAAAATATCTATCTATTTTAAAATATTACACTGTCATTAATTTTTATATTACACATAGATCTCGTTAAATTTTAAAATCATTATATTTTTAATACTTAAAAAATATTAAATGGTTAGTTAATTACATAGTACAATATTGTAAATTAATATATATATATACATATAAAAATAAATTTTAACTGATGCATGATTATACGGGCTTAATTTAAATTTATTCTGACAAAAAAAATACGGGCTTAGCTTGAAACTTATTGTTTCATGAGTTATTTTAGTTTTTTTTTCTTATAAATATCATGGGTATCATTCAGCTCGCACCAGACATGGAAACAATTAATACATAACGTTGTGGTGTGTTGAGGTATATATTATAATTTATATATATATATATATATATTAAATTAGTATATATAAAAATTAAAATTAATGTTTATTGATAGTAATTTAATTTTAAATTTTTTTTTTTTAATTTCTAGATTTAAATTTGTTTTAAAATAAATAAAAGTATCATTAACTTAACATACGATTAAATTAAATTTAAAAATCCTAGTTTGTTTATATTATGGATTGGACTATCCATCACATGTTTACTCCTCAAAACTATCATAATAAACTATATATATTTTCATATCTCTAATCACTTAAATATTCACCTTTATCATTTAAAATAATCAAAGCTTCATCTTCTTATAATATAAATTTCTCTTTCTTTAAAAGGACAGAATAGTGATCACCAAATCCAACTTAATTGATTAAACAACGTACCTTGGTTTTATAAACTCGTTACTACGCAAATTTGATTCCTCCATTTCAATAAAATTTGATAAATTATTATAAATAAATTCAAAATGTTAAATGTAATATATATATATATATAATTAAGTATTTAATTTTATGTTTATTGTTTAAATTTTTTCAAACACTTTCAATTCAATTTACTTATAAATTTTGGGCTTTACAACTAAGTTTCAAATTTATAAAAAAAAATTAACTAGTTTATCAACTAAGCATACATGAAATAAATTAGCGACATTGCAGTATATTTCAATTCGAATTATCACCGGCTAACTTGTTATTGTCTAACTCTAATAGATTAATTATTATATTTTAATGTACTGTTGACTTATATTAAGGTTAAATGATATATTGATTTAGAAAGTTGAGAGAATTGGTCAAACTATTTAATAACGGATTAAGTTATATATAATTGGTTAACATATAAAATTGTATTATTTACTTAAGTTGTTTGCAATATGTGGTGAGAGAATTTATAAGAATTTTTTAAAAAATATGAGGGAATCTAGCGCAACATCCAAGAAGGATAACAAAGGAGATTCTTCTAAATTACATTAAACCATGAAGATTATGAATTATTTGTTCAGTAAAGTGTTGACAAAAACTAACAAAGCGTGGAAGAATTGCAATGGGAGAATAAGGAATTAAGATAATGTATGGAAGACACATCCAAAGCATAAAAATATCCTAACTAGTTAAATGAAGAGCTCCAAATCATCACACTCTAGATGACAAAGATCAAATCTTAATGGAACAATACGACTTTCAATCCTTCTCCACGGAAGTCATGAATAAACCAATTTCACCCTATTAAATGATATAAAAAAACACTCATAATTTGCACTATCTTCTAAAGACATTTTCGTGATCAAATGTTAATTAGTGGTATCTCTAATATATGGTGCAAAAATCTCTTAAGTGGTGTTCAATTACTCAAACGACATCTAAATGATTATTATTTAAATGATAAGTATTATGATTTTAAGGAAAGTTTTGAACTTCAGAGAAAGGTGAAGAAAAATATCTCTCCTATAAAGTATTATGTTCAAACGACAAAATGTTGCTTAAGAAACAAAATGTCACTTAAGAACGAGTTTTTGAACTAATTAAATTGTGCAACCACTGTAATTGATTGCCTAAGCAAATTGAACCACTGTAATTGATTTTTTATTAGAAGATGAAACCTAATTATATAACTCAAGCACCAAGGAAAGAGATGTTTGATAAGGAAGTAACAAAATCAGATTTTCTCTTTAAAATTCTTAAGATTTAATTTATTGTTACAAGAATATAAGATTATCAAATTTTTGAAATTGATGTTTTCGTTTTAATATATGTGAATAGAAATAATAGTAAAATTTATAATAATATTTATAAATTTACATTATATATTAATTTTTTAATAAAAACATAACTATTATAAATTTATAATATATTATTTATAACAAAGAGAACAAAACCAACTTTTTTAAAAAAATATTTAGAAAATGTTACAGAAAGAAAAAATGTCATCTCCTGCTTGATACGGTTTATTATACAGAGTATACAGTGACAAATTGGAATCCATAAACTATTAAACTTTGTGATTGATGAACAACATAAAGAGTGGCCATAATTATTCATCCAGTTGCGATCCTTAGAAGGTGAAATTGAATTTGCTATTTATCCTATAAATGTAATTTATCTTTTTTTTAAGGGGTGTATTAAAATTTCATTTTACCTAAAAAAAATAGTGTGTGATTCAAATATGTACTAACATACTTGCTCTAATTAGGTTAACAGGCACCCACTAAAAATGTTCAGAAATGTTGTCAGATAACTGACTTTTTTTTAAAGAATATTGATTAGGATTTAAAAGAAAACTTCTCCAAACTTAAATGATTTTTGTACTAAAATAATAATTTCTAATTATTCGTTTGAAAATATAACTAATGCTGAGAGACAATACACACATATATATATATATATATATATATATATAAAGTATTAAATGACTTTTTAATGATTAATTTATATTAAATGCTTAATAATTACTCTTTTTAATCTTATCTTTCAGTCATTTTTTTTCATTTGTTGTCAAAGTTGAATTTATTTAAAATATCAGTCTCCAACCAACATAGTCCATACTAATAAAATTAAATAGAAATGTTTATTCTAGTATCAAATATAAAAAATATCATTTTGATATTTGTTTCAAATGTAAATGAATATAAAATATTTTTTAATCTCATTTAATGAGATTATATGTACTCACAGTAAAAAATGAGATTATAACCTTATTGACTTTTGGTTGTAGAAATACAAGTATAAACTACTCCTGTATTTGGTTTTTTCTTTTTTTTTTCTTCAGAAATTTGCTTCTATTTTTTCTTTAGTGGATCCCTACTCTTTTTTTTTTTTTCTGTGAAAACCAACATAGGAATTTTATATTGAAAATAATGTTAAATTCAAATTCCTTCCCTTAAAAACATATTTAAGCATTCTCTATAAGATTGCATACAACATAATTCTATATTCTTCCCTCTAGCAAAGATGTCTCTTAAGAAAGTAAATGTTTAGAAATGGGCAATTTCTTCCTGCAACATATAATTTTAACCAACACCCTATTATTTTTATAAATTTTCAAAATTACTCTTATTTTGGATTTAAAAATAGGAAATAGTAAATATAATTAAAATAAAAAAAATAAATTTCAATAAAAAAGCCCAAAACACAAAATTAAAAATACATTTTGGATAAAAAAAGTTAGAATTTAAAAATGTGTTTCGGATATCTAAATCCGAAATATTTTCAAATAAAAGGTTGTGGAAGTAATTTTTATTTACACCCTCATTTTATTTAAGGTTGCTTTCATCACTTTAAATGAATATTTTTGTTATTTTCAATAACATGTTAGGTTAGGTCCATGTTAGAATTGATATGTTGCCGGAAGAATTTGGCCTGTGGTCTTATAATGTTTAATGGCCCATGCGTATATAACATAATTGGCACACAAAGTAAGTTTTAAAAGAAGAAAACAAGACATGTTTGAGATATTCAAGTTTCATATCACATAAAGAGCACTTGATTTCATTATAATGCATTATCACCTTCCTTTTCCAAAGATTAATTCAAATGGGTAATCAATATCTGTTTCTCATTTCTCTATCTAACATTATTTTCACTTTTATTTCCTCGTCTAGTACCATTTTGTTTTTATTTCCCTATTTAGTATTCTTTTGTTTTTATTTTCCTATCTAGCACCCTTTTATTTTTTATTTCTCTATCTAACACCATTTCAAAAATAAATAAATAAATAATAAATTATTATTTTTTTGATAATTTTAATTTTGAATGCATTAAAAAATAAATATTTTTAATGTTTAAAATAGTCATAAATATAATTAATGAATAAAAAAAACAAGTTTTTACAAAATAAAAATAAATAAGTAATAAATTAAAAATGTTTAGTTTAAACTTTTTTTTAATAATGAAGAAAATAAAAAATTAAACTCTACAACAACATAAAAGTTGAATCTATAAACATAATTTAGTATTTATTTTTATTATTATTGATGATGTAATCATGTTAATTTCAAGTAAAAATACATGACATAATTATAAAAAATCAAAGTCAATTAGTATTAATTAATATTGGACACAAAAATAATATTGAAGTGTCTACCCTAAATGCAAAATCCTAAAAAAAAGCTAATGCAATTGCTACACTTAATGCTTAAAAATGAGAAGAAGAAAAAATGTAAAAATAAATAAATATAGAAAATAAAAACAGTAACATTGCAACAGGTCTTTCATGTTACGAAAGACTATTTGATGGAACTCATAAATGAAGAGTATTGGCTTGCATACACTGGTCAAATACTAGACTCAAGTTCCGACATGAAAATAACCTCAAAGGGGAAGACTAAGTCAAGTCAAATAAGGACTGATATTGACATAAGAGAACAACATGATCGAACAATTTTTTTTTTCATATTGTCAAAGACTAGGACACACAAAAAGAACTTGTCCCAATATTACTGGATTGTGCACTTCTCGTCATTAATTATGTTTCATTCAATGTACCATTGAAGAAAAATAAATGAAAGTTGATAATTCATTTTTAAACTAAACATTTTTAATATACTTTTTTTATATATTTAAAGTTTTTAATATATAAATGAAAGATGATCATTCATTTAATGTTTTCTAAATTTTTAATATTTTTCTAAATGAAAGATGATCATTTATTTTTAAACTAAACTTTTTAATATATTTATTTATATATGTTGATCATAAAATGAAAAAGTTTAAACTAAACATTTTTAATTTATTACTTACTTATTTTTATTTTGTAAAAACTCATTTCTTTATTTATTAATTATATTTCTGATTATTTTAAACATTACAAATATTTATTTTTTAATGCATTTAAAATTAAAATTATAAAAAAAATTATTATTTATTTATTTTTAAAATGGTGCTAGATAGGGAAATAAAAAATAAAAAGGTGCTAGATAGAGAAATAAAAATAAAATGGTGCTAAATAGGAAAATAAAAACAAAAGGGTGCTAGATGGGGAAATAAAAGTGTAAATGGTGCTAAATAGGGAATTGAGCCTATCTAAACACTTTTATTTATTTATTTTATATAAGCTAAAACATGTTGATTTGACGGCATAACTACTACTTAAACTCCTTCCAAACTCATTTATCCTCTTCATTATTTTTCCAGATTTAAGTAGAGATTGTGCAACAAATTCTTCACTCACTTAAATAATTTTCTTCTCCAAATTAGCCTCCAAATCCAAGATTTACCCACCATTCAACTACTTTCTTCACCTACTCATCTTTCTCCTCATAACCTTAGTTCAAAGTTTTTACAAACAAAATTTTTCAAACCAACTAAATTGATTTTCTCTCTTGCACACCATTCTCAAATCTCTCCACAATGGTTATTGAAGAGATTCAAATAATAAATTATTTTAATGTTTTATGAATAAATCTTATTATGAATCCTAAGATACATTACTTTAATAATCCAAAAGATATTAATAAACAAAAATTTTAAACAATCATTATTTTTATGAAAAATTAAAATAAAGAATATAATAATTTTTTTATATTAATTCAAAACTTATTTTCTTTTCAAAAAAATTAAAGAAAAATAATCCTTAATAACAAATAATTTTATATAAAAATAAAAAATATAAGAATAAATATATAGTAATTTAAATAATATTGTGAAACTTCTACAATAGAAATAAAATAAAAATTATTAAATAATAACTAATTTTATACATAAAAAATAAGAAATATAATAACACTTATATATTAGTTTAAATAATTTTTTTTTTCAATTAGATCGTATTAATGTTTTATAAAAAAAAGATAAAAAATATTATTGTTACGTAAGTTGGTATCATTAAAACAAGTTAATAAGATTAAAACTCTTAGGTGGAAAAAAATGAATAAGTTATTCACGAGTCTCTCTCTCAATATTCATCTTCTCCTACTCTCTTTTTACTGTTTGTCTTCTATGTTACTATTCTCTGATGTTTGTCTTTTTCATTGTTCATCTTCTTTGCATTTTGTCTTTTCTGTTGAACTTCATCTTCTACACTGAATTTCCTCTTCACTGAGTTTCTTCTCCACCCTGTTTCTTTATGATTTTTCACTTTTTTTTCTTCTCACAAATCGTCCATGACGGAACTGAATCCCGAATGACACGATTCACATTCGATTCACCCATTTCAAGTTAGGATTAGAACTACAAAACTATTCACAAAAATGTATCAAGTTAGGATTCGAACCACAAAACGATTGACAAAACGATATGTATCGCGGATGAAGGATTTTATAATTCCTGGTTTTTATTGTCAATTAGAGACTGAAAAGCCAAGTAAATTACAACTGAACGAGATGAGGATCAAGTCACTAACACAACACTTTTGACTTCTCAAACATACCTGTTGGGTTATGAGCTTTGGGCCAATCCTTGGTCATTAATATACTAATATTAAGATTATTCTATCCAATATGAATATATATGTTCGGATATAAATTTAAAAATTATTTTTATTTTTTAGGAATAGTCTTAGTAATGATATAGATTTGATCCTAAATATTCTGAATATTATTAGTATCTGTAGGAATATTAGGGCTATACGGACTCGAACCGTAGACCTTCTCGGTAAAACAGCTAAAACTCATTATTATCTCAATGATTTCAATTGTTTTCAAAACCCAACGTGCATTTTTTTTGCATTGAGCTTTTTCATTAACTGATCAAAATATTAGTTAGTCCACCATCTTTTTTCTTGACAGTAAAGAATAAAGAGATGATTCCCTATGCTCTTCTTTTTTATTTGTATAACAATCAAAGAGCACTACCAAAGTGTAGGAGGCCGATGTAAATGAATAATAGCATAGAACGGGGATTTGGATTAATTAGCATTAATCAGACATTAAAGAGAAAATCATAACGGTAGACGCAGGGTTAAGACTGACTCCATATATACTAGGTAAAATCTCACAGATAAAAAGATCACAAATTAGGTTAAAGCACACTTGTTATTGACTATTTTGAATGTTCTCCAATTGGCATGTCTATAACAATACCTTAGAGAAGCATAAGCTTTTCTTCTTAACCATGTGTTGCTTTAATAGTTCCATTTTTTTTTAGAAAAGACATACTAATAAATCCAAAAGTGTAAGAGATTAAATAGAACATATATGGATATCTTAATTATATATATCTTTTTTTTATACGAGTTAGAAAATCCAGTATTCTATTATTTATATAGTTTTTTTATTAAAAAAACTGGTTAGCTTTATTTATATTAGTCTTTTTATTGAAAATTTTAGTGAAGGAGTTGGTTGAACACTCGTCAGTAAAAAAGTTAAAATTCATGCATGGTATTCAATTATTGTTGGCAGCAGCAATCTCTGTTTAATAAGCGTATCAATGTAAATTCTCACTAGATCCATTCCTCTCGAGGAGTTATATACTTTTAGTCTTATGCTTATGATGTTTTAAAAACCAATACGATATATAGATCATGAAATTTCAAGTTATGGTCTTTTCAATCTCATTTTTAAAACAATCACGGATTTTGGTTATTAAAATGGATCTTTATGGTGTTTTCCTAGTTAAAATTGGGTTCCTTTTTTATAAATTTCTTTATAAATATTTCTAGATATAAAATAAAAAATAAAATAATTTTCTTTATAATTTAAAATATCAAGTTTAGAGAAGCTAATTTATCAATATATATATATATATATATATTATTTTAGGAACATTTAATTTTAAAAAGAGGATAAATATATATTAATAATATTACTTATTGGTTATTTATGTTATTTTCTTTAACAAAATAAATAAATATATATAGATGAGTTGATCAATGGTTTTGGGCCTTGTGTTAAGAAGCCTACTTTTTTCATAACATAAGCTGGGATTTTGCTTCCTATACTCCATGCTTTCTAACTATCTCACTATGAGTTGTCGAAAATATCAAAAATACCCTTTTATACATATAAAAACTTAACATATTTTCATTCCTCGCTGCACCTCTTTACTGGCAAATCATTCCTTTATCGTCTCTAGTTATCGCAAGAGGATTGTATCATTGTTTTCCTTTATCATCTTCCTTTAAGACAAGTTTTTGTCATTGCATTTCATAGTTTTTGTGTTTATGATCTTGTTGGGGAGATTCCAAATTGAATTGTATGTTAAGTTTTTAGATTATGTAACTCTAAAATACATTACAGATAAACCAGTTAAAAAATAAAAAATAGATTTGATGTTTTTGGATAGAAGAATCTCAAAAGTACGTAGAGATTATATAATCCAATAGTATTATCATTAAAAGAAAATCATGAAATAAAAATCAATTTATAGAAACCAAAATAATTAGTTGCAATAGTAACTAAGTTAGAAACCATTCTAGAAATTAAAAAAAAAAATTGGTTTTTAAATTAGTTTCTATTATTTTCTATTATTGTTAAATAGTTTTTAAATTGGTATCTAATTAGCAACCAATGTTTTTGCTACCAAATTTAGAAACTAAATAATTGGTAGTTAAAACCTTAGTTGCTAATTAGATACCAATTTAAAAACTATTTAACAATAATATAAAATAATGTAGAAACTAATTTCTTTTTAGTTTTTAAAATAGTCTTTATTTTAGTTCTTATTGTAACTAATTATTTTGGTCTCTAAAAATTGCTTTCTATTCTATGATTTTCTAGTAATGTATAGATGAAACAATATGATTTGTATGTTGTTTTTTTAATCTTTGTGACATATACGACTTATAAATATTTTATATACCCCAATTTAAAATATTTATCTTAAAAGTCTCTTACTTTATTATAAGAAATTTCAAAATTATCTACAAATAAATTATTATATACAAACGTAAATTAGCATTACATACCAACATTATTTATGAATCTTTATCCATTGATATTACATGTGTATATTATTTATTAATCTTTATTCATGAGTAAAATCACAATTATATAAGGATTATTACCTACTAATACTGATCTATAGGTAAATTATCAAAATATATATATATATATATTTTAGGTAAAATTTAACATTATATACATATTATTACCCATAGATTAATTATAATAGTAATATTAACAATTTTATTTTATATTAATATATCTTAAAATAAAAATATTAATTTAATAATTTGATATAATAATAATAATAATTACGATAGTAATAATAATAAAAATATTAATTGTAATAGTAATATTAATAATTTATTATTATTAATAATAATAATCTATTCCTATAAATAAAGAGGATTTTTTTAAATGATCGTTTTTTGGTGTACACAAATTGTTTCTGATTCTACCCTTATTTAATATATCTTATTTTATTAGTATAAGGGAGTATTTTGTCATTTCATGTGAATTACTTAAAAAAAAAAGTTATATTAATATTATAATTGACACTTTTTATATGCATTCTAATTTCTTCTACTTTTTCCTTAATTCCTTATTTTAAGACAACAAAAAAGAAATAGGATATCCTCGTCCTCTTTTCACACAAAATCTCACATATCAAATAAAATAACCTTTATTTCCAATAATTCTCTCTACAAAATCCTAACCTTAATGTGAATATCATCATATTCTCAAATATCAAAACTACAAATGAAAGAATAGAAAAAGCTTGAAAAAGAAGAAAAACTCAAACTAGAGAAGAAAAAAAAAAGTTGATTAATCAATTCATCATTTTTCTTTTATATGTTATATATTTTTTTTTCAATTTCGACTCTTTCAAAATTATTTATTTATATATTTTAAATTTCTATCATAATGAAAATTGAGTAGAAGAGAGAAAAATACGGATACACAGGCGCAACAACATTGTGTTTTCACTAATTTATGATAATAATAATATTAATAACCTTATTTATATTAGTATATAGGAAAATAATAATATTAATTTAATATTCTTTTTGCAATAATAATGAAGATAATAATAATAGTAATAATAATAATAATTTTATTTTTTATTAATATATTAAAATAAAAATATTAATTAAATAATTTGATTAATAAAATTATTATTATTAATATTATTGATTATTATTAATTATTATTTTTAATGTATTAGAAATATGTTTTTTATTATTAATATTATTAACAACATTATTATTATTTTAAAAAATTATTATGAGGTAAGTTTTGTTTTTCTACTATTAGTTTTTTTATTAATATGATGGTCCATCTTATAAATGTTATTAATATGAAATATAAGGACTAAATATGATCTTCCATGTGATATGTTTAATCACACTGAGTATTTTTATGTTTATAATGTATCATTAGCATATCTTAAATATTTATATAAGAAAATTATTCAATAAAAATCAATTTTAAAAATAAAATATAATTAATCATTATATTAACTAAATTATATATAATTTTAAAAATTAAATTAATTATTAATATTTAAAATAATTTTTATTATTTATAAACAATTTTAAATTAATATTTAATTGACTACCAAAAATTTAATTACCAATTTTATAATTATACGAGAAAATCTAATAAAAATGAGTTTTTTTTATCACTGTGACTACCAGGACAAGTTGGAATTTGATAGCAGAGGAATAATTATCCCACCATTTTCATCCGAAGTCTTGCTTATTTTGCTTAGTTGCTTATACATAATTTGTTAAATTTATGACTGTTTTTTTATGGCCTTTTTAAGATAGAGTACGCGTCTTTTTGGGTACTTTATTAGGTTCATGTGGTTCCCGTGGATTGTTTCTATTGTTGGAACATGTTTCTGAAGGACATGGTTTTCAAGAACTATATACAGAAGTACTTTTTCTTTTATAAGAGTTGGAAATATTTTTTAAATATTTTAATTTATTTATTTTTTTATTATTGATAAAAAAAATGTCCATTAGCATGATATAATGTGTTTTTGAAAGTTTTTTTTTTAATGTTTGATGTTTTTTTTATGTTTTTATCTATTTTGGATTTTGATGTGTTTTTATATTCTGTCGGTTGTCAAAGATGAACTTTTTTATTGGTATTGGGTAAAAAATAGTTGGTAGCTTTCGTTGGAAGTTTAAGATAAGTTGAGATATGAGATCTTATAATTTTTTTCTTCTTGTTAAAAAAATTGTGTCACCGCTTAAATGATTTATATTTATTTATTGTTTCTGGTTAATAAAGAAACTATTAAAAAAAATCATACAAGCTAGATTTAAAGTCTTTAAATTCAATCTGAATTTCACTGTATGAAGGCTTTAAAAGTTTGCATCTAGTCCAATTTAAAATTGGTAATTTTCTCCACGTTGTCTCTATTCATTTTGCTTAACTCTACATCAAGTCCAATTTACTCCACAGAAACTAAATGATTATTTAAATTTTCGGAAACCAAAATTTACTTTAAATTTTAAGAATTAAAATCCTATTAAACATTGAAAAATGATTGCCCCTGCTGGAACTCCTGTGAACTATTCTCCCCCATTTTATTTTTATAAGATGTTTTGCGTCATGATTTTTTTTTTAAAAGATATTAAAACCAAAAATAATCTTAAAGGCGTATTTTTTTATGGATCTTTTGAATCCAAAGGGTTTTTTTCAGTGGATAAGGGGAGGACTAATCAAAGGATTAAATCTAACTATTTTTTGGTTAAAAATAACACACGTTTCTTTATAAAACAATACCGTAGAGGTTGCGTGACTTAGAAAATTCACAGTTTGAACTGTTAAACTCACTTTTCGACGGTCTCTTTTAAATATTGATTATTCAGATAAAAAAAAAAGAAAAAAAAAGAGATAAGATGAAAAGTATACTCTAAAAATCAAATGTATATAACATTGAGTTTTTTTTTTACGCAATATAGCGTTGATTAAAGTGTTTAAATTTCTTTGTATATAGATTTTCAATCTCCTTAATTAACATGTGCTTGAAACTACCAAGGGACCGTCATAATTGTAGTTACTTGCCATACTTACAAGTTTCAACAACTCTATGGTTGAATTTATTGAAACACAATGCTTTAAGATCTTTCTTCGCCAATATAAATTAATGTAAACTAAGTATATTTTTTCTATATTTTTCTAACATGTACTCTTAACAACTCACTTAATGATTTAAAATACTTACTTAATGATTAATAAATAAAATACCTTCTTCTTTTACGTGTCTATAAATACTATTAGAAACACCAATTTAATGATTTGGCTTAGATTACACAGGATTTTCTGACAAGTTTTTTTTTTCATGCATATTGTAAAAAAAATATAAAAAATTGAAGGAGTTAATATATTTTAAAAATCTTTTTAATTAAGTATTTGTCAAATGATACTTACTAAAAAATTATGAAGAATGAGACTTTAATGTTAACAAACTCTCCATAAATTCTAAATGCATATAATATTATATTAAAAAGTTAATTTTAAATATAATTTAATTTTATAAAACTCAAGATTTGTACATATTTTTATATTAAAAAATGTTTTTATCTTTAATTCACGTGGGACTAAAAAAACTTCGAGTGAAAATACTTATTGTTATTTAATGTGTATTGTGAGTGACGTGTTTTTACCATCGCTTCCAAATTGATGATGAGTATTAGTAAAGTATAGGTGTTTGGAAATTAGCAGTAGAATAATGAAATTATTTTGACTATGCATTAATTTCCCAGTCATGGATTGTCAACTTCAATGCACAGCAGCAGCATGCAACATCCTGCATGATTCCATACCAAAGGGGGATAAAAGCTTGGCACATAATTGATATATAAAAGTGTTTTGCTGTGGCTGTTATAGGACATGATTCTCCTTTATGGGTGAATCAAGAAATGCTTAATATGATGAAGTATTTTATAGATGTAGATGGTGAGGGATGTCAGTGTATATAATAATGTAATGCTAGGTTGGACGTCTTCATCCATGAAATGGTATAAAAATTGGCCTAATTCTTTGAAAGATTCTTATGATGTTTAATATATCATCAAATGTCAACTCTCATGCAAACGTCAGGACAAAACCAACCCAATGCTTTTAAATTTCTTAAGCTTTTCCTATTTCTCTTCTTTCCACGTAATTTTGTCACTGCCAAACTCTTTACTTTAATTCTTCGAATATCTGTCATCACTGTTTCTCTCTCTCTCTCTATATATAACACTCTCACTGTGAGCACTGGGCTCAGAGATTATATATTATATATCTATGCACATGCCACGCAAAACGAGCTTTGGACGGTATCTAGCTAAACCTAATTTCCCAGCTGATTCCAACGTTGTCCCAATCTGCAGGCCCTCTTTGTCCTTTTGGGACACAAACAACCCAAAGAGGGGAAACTGATCAAAATTTGTGCCCTTATAATCAGCACATCTTATGGGAGAAACATATTTTCTTTGTTTGCTTTCTGACTTCAGACTCTGCCATTCCGCATTTTTTTCATCTACCAAACTTCAAATTTGACTCTTCTTTATCTCAACTGTTAACCCAGGATTATTGATCCTTTTTTAATGGTACAGGTTATAGAAATAATATTTTTCATTGATTAAATTACTCATCCTTATTATAATGAAATAGAAATTAATTTTTAGTAACAAAAAATAATTAGTTGTTATAGTGATTAAATTAGAAACTATTTTAGAAATTAAGAAATTTTTGGTTTCTAAATTAGTTTCTGTTATTGTTTAGTGGTTTCTAAATTGATATCTAATTAGCAACTAAAATTTTTGTTACCAAATTTAGAAACTAAATAATTAATAGTTAAAACATTGGTTGTTAATTAGATTTAAAATCATTTAATAATAATATAAACTAATTTAGAAACCAAATTTTTGTTTAGTTTCTAAAATGGTTTCTAATTTAGTTTTTATTTCATGTTTTTCTTGTAGTAGTGTTAGTTAAATTGAGTAATTCATTCTTATACATTATACGGAAGAAAATAAATAAAAGATGAAAGTAAAAAGTTGGTCTCTTAACATTACTCTTAAAATAGTTTAATTCCTTTTCATTTTCTATATATGAATATTACGGAAAATCAAATCTTTATCAATTAATTTTTTGCCAAAAAAAAACTAAAAAAACCTTTAATTCATTAATTTATGGAACGCATTTATCAATCATTTATGTTAGACTTCGTTGTCATAAAAAATATAACTAAAGTTTTTAAGTACATTTTTTATTATTGGTTAAAGTTTACAGAAAAATCTGAAATTATAGTGAATTTCACTCTAATAGATTTTATTTATGATTTTTATACTGTTTACTAAACCTAAATGAATAATATATAGTCTGTCAAACAAAAAATATTGCAATGGTATTACATAATGTATGTATAAAAATGGAGCACGTGATATGTATAATAATCACAATCAATATACAACATTGAAACAGTTACTTTGATAGCATCCAACTGACTGATTGTATTTGAACAATTTTTTTTTCAAGAATTTATTGCAGCAAAAGTAATGGGAAAGATAGAATGATTACACAAATAACGTAGTATGCAAATTTATTATTTATTTTTATCAAAAAAGAATAAATGAAATAGATTTGACTAACATAAAAAAAAAAATATAATCCTGATGTGGCCAAACGAGGCATCAATACACAGCACAAAAAGTCACTTCCCACCCACCAGTGAAAAACAAATACTTCACATCCCAGTAAAACAAAAACAGCATAGGAACATATGAAAACTGAAAGGACATATAGTATGAAAATTTATAACACTCGAGTGATATATATATTAGTAATTAGTTGTGAGAGGATAGATAAACCAGAATTGGCAATGTCACTTTTTGAGTTGTGATGTCCTGGAATTTAACAAAAACCTGGAGTAGGAAAATTGGTGTTACTAGTACTAATAATAGTAATGGTATATGGGATTGATAAAGACATCACGAAGTTAAACCACATATGGTTGCGGTATTCAACAAATTAAAAGAGTTGGGTGCATCAGAAGTCAATAAAGTTGATATAAATTTCAACTTCCCCTTCCAGCTTCTAGATTTCCTTTAGAAGAAAGCTCAATTGTCAAATATTTTGCTAACAAATCCTCTTTTTCCTACAGATTCTCTGAACAACAATAAATTACTATGTTGGTTAAAAAGTGGGATCTTAATGGTTAAATTACCTCGGCTATTGCTATGCTGAGTTGAACTGTTAGTTTATTTTGATAACAATATAATGCTTGGACTTTGGACTTTCCTTATTCAATATTGAGTAAATTGAGAAATGCCTATTGTCTTTTTCATTTCCTTTCCCGTGCATGGAAGTATTCAAAGTTGGAGTCAAGATTCCAGTCATATAGTTCATCATGCACTTAGAAAAGTAAATAACAATTGGTCAAATATTGCAATATAATGAAATGAATATTTTTCCATCAGTTACTCTTGAAAAGGCCTAAAAAATAAACTATAGTACATGTCATTGTAATATTTTCGCACACTCCCCACCAAATTTGACTGTTTATAAAACCACAAACCCATTACAACATTACTGCATTATATTAATTAAGGTTGTCCGATGTCTAATACTCTACATGATACCAAAAATTAGACGTCACATTTACACATACAAAGCAAAGAAGTCTGTGGAAACATATGTCATTTTTCAAAAAAAAAATAAGAGACATTTTAAAAATAATATATGAAGGAAGGGATTGAGAAAATGCACATTATTGAGACAGAAAAATTGTGGTATATTGAAATGGGAAAAAAGTCTTAGTTTAGGTGGGAAGAAAACGAAAGGTGGATTAAAAATGGGGTCCACAACATACATGCACCTATATTAAGAATATGGAGCTATAGCTAGCATGTTCAATTAAGCTGACAGTAATATTATTCATATATCACTCATATTTTATATTTTTGTAAGGAAGAAGGACAGAGAAAAAAAAACATATTCTTCCTTTCTATTTTCTCTGTCATGAACCTGAGGTTTAAAATAAATTTTTTTAAAAATAAAGTGTATAAAAGAACATTATTGTGTGTGTTAATTAGCATAAAAGTGAGAAGTCCCTAGCACAGGTCAAACAGTTAAGATAATCACGAGCTAGCTAGTTAGAGACAGACAGAGAGGTAGATTGATTTTTACAACTGTCAAGGGAGGGAGAGAAAAGGGTAGAGGGGAAAAAGGTAGGAATTGTCACATGATTTGCAACAGTGGAAAAGGGACCAGCAACATCTGTATCCATTATGTAGGTTTATTACAATTTAAGGAGAACAAGTAGCCTGTCCGAATATTGTTGATTCTAAATTTTCTTTTTTTCTTTCCTTTTCTTTGGTACCATAAAAGCCTATCTAATATCTTCAACTTATGACTCTAATTCTGCTGCTGAATTATATGACAACACAGCCCAAAACAAAGACCAGTTATCAAGTAATATCCTCTCTCTCCCTCTTTCCCCATCCAAACATATAGCATGATCCAATACCAAGACTAAATTCAGTTCAATCTTTCCATCAGTTGTTGGCCACACAGCTTTTCCACAGGTGGCTCAGTGAAGATATGTTTGGAATTTGGATATAAGAGCAGCTTCATATATGATCAACAGGTTTCGGAAAAGAAAGAATAGAGGGCACATCAGCATCGTGAATGGTGGTGCTTTAGGGAAAAAGGTGAAACACTCAAAATCAAAGTATTGTTTCTTTCTTTTCTTCTGTTAATTTCTTGGGCAAACCATCAAGGAATACCAGTTTATATATCCACCGTTTTCTTGGGTTTCTTTCTCCCTCTTCTTTTGTCTGGACTTAGGATCATGAATACCATTCCTTTCTCTTTGTTTCTTATGATTGTATATGAATACTATTTCTTTCTCTTTGTTTCTAGTTAATGATTATATATATAAAACCACCCCTCTAATATTACTTCCCGAAAACTATAATTTTTCATTATCTTGAAACATCTTGAAATTTATTCATACACAATCTGTTGAGGATTTCTAAATCAATCATAAGTTTTCTATTTCAAAGAAGATTTTTAAGCACACGATACTTCCTTCTGAACCGCATTTCCCTAACTAAGATGTGCTTTGTTCCTGGTGATTAGCAGTGGTTTTGAATTTATCATTCACAAGGGGCAAAACAATAACCCTTTCTCTTGATATCGTACATCTTTTCTTAATACGTCTAGAATAAGAACCTTGATTGTTATTTAAAGATACAAGTGTTGCACCTTGTCTTGTCCTAAACACCATTTTTCACATATCCTAAAACGTTTGTATAGATAAAATGTTAATTAACTCCGAATAAACAATTTCTCTCTCTGCCGCTATATCCAGGTTTTCTTTATTCACTAATATTTTTTAGTTCGTGGACATAATCATGAGTGTGTTTTCTAAATCTCCTGAACTCGTAATATATAGGAACCTTTTGAAATTTATTGTTTCAGTGATTAAATTAGAACAATATATTTCTCGGTATATTTCCTGAGTAGGAAATGACATGACCTAAAGTAAACTAAAGCGTCTGTTCATACAAATTACATATTTTTAGTAGCACTAAATTTCTTCGTCTACCCCTTCAGTTAATTCCTTTCAACTTAAATATGCAGATCTGAACTTGACACATCCTCATAAATTTTATTCACAGCTTCACGGTAGACAAGTTGGTTGCACTTTTACACTAAAATTCATGAATTTTGACCTACTACAGCTCTTTGTGCCATAACTTCTCACTGTTCACTACTTTGTGACTTTCTTTGGTACAGCTTCTTGTAATATAATAATATTATGAGTTTTAAAGCTTCGTAATTGTTGTATAGAAACTACGTACGTGTCATGTTATTGTTTATTTTGCCAACTTTGATCTGTACATTTAAATATATATTAATTTTGTGTTTATTTCAGAATGTCATTCATAATTTGTACACAATAAAGAATTGAAGTGGGAGGTGATCCTGATTCCTGAGCGACAACAAACGAATATGTCAGATGAATATGATATGAGTGATGAACAGGTTGATGACAGTTCAATGGGATCATCCCAAAAGTGCTCATCCTTTGATTTGAATGAAGAAGCTAGTAGTGAAAATAATAGCAATGCTAATGATAAGATATATGAGGAAGCTAAGGATGAAGGTACTTCAACAAATAAAAGTAGCAGCATAACAAGGGAAGGAAATAATGAACGAAGAGGTGGTGTGAGACAATATGTTAGATCAAAGATGCCTAGACTTCGTTGGACACCTGAACTTCATCTTTCTTTTGTGCATGCTGTTGAAAGGCTTGGAGGTCAAGAGAGTAAGTCATGTATATATCTATAGATATTGATAGATATATAGATATAGAGGCCAGGAAAAGCCTTATATATATATGTTATTGATAAAGATTAGATAGTTAACATGATTTAGTTAAGGTCAAGAGTGTAGTTTATATTTATTCTTCTATTTTATTCTATGTAGCTTGTCTTTGTTTACTCTTTTAATTAATGTGACATTGTTAAGATTTTTGTAAACGGGTTAGAGTAGTATTTGAATTCTTCATTAACATATTTTTACAATTAAAAAAATGATTTGACCTAAAATGTTTGGCTATCTTTGCATCAATTGGCGCAGGAGCAACACCCAAATTGGTGCTTCAGCTAATGAATGTAAGAGGACTCAGCATTGCTCATGTCAAGAGTCATTTGCAGGTAGCAACAAAATTGGGGGTTTGATAAGATTGCACTTTTTCCCTGGAAAATTATTTGATGTTTAATTGCCATAGATTATTCACAGTTATGCAATTTTCATTTTAGATGTATCGGAGCAAGAAACTAGATGAGGCCGGGCAAGGTGAGATCTATTCTAAATCTTACAAGCGTGCTAATGCAATTTAATCCTTTTTTTTTATTTATAATTTTGGGATGTGATTCATTGGCTTATACCACTTTTTTTAGTTGATATTAATATATTTATTTTTCTTATTTAAACTTTTTTACAATTTAAAGAGTGTGCGCTTTTGTATATATATCTCTCATATTTTGTTTGATACCGTATTCAAAATTCACAACTCAGACTGAAAATGCTAATCACACTTGTTCATATTAAGTTAAATAGAGGCTAGATATAGTATTTAAATTTTAAGACTAATCTTTAACTAAATAATCAATAAATATGTTGGATTAAAATATTTTTATAGTTAAATTTAAATAACTATTTTTTATCAATAAAAAAATAATATAAATAGAAAACATAAGGGAGTGCTTATAACCGTATACATAATATAACTAGTATAATTATAAAACTTAGCCTGCCTTCTTTATCTCACTCAAAATGAGGCCACCTAATTGTCTAAGGATCACAATTTTAATACAATAACAACCATTTCTCCATACAATACAGATTCTTCAAGGAATCAATAATATATCATACACTGATGTCAGAAAACACGTTGCATCCAATGTTAAGAGTTTTGTTCTTACTTCTCTTCACAACATTTTGATATTGGACTTCATAGGGACCATAAACTGCTTTTATCATTGGACTTGTTTAATGATTCATTACCCATGTCACTGCTATTCAGTAATGAGATTTCTAGAGTGATAGATTTGATGCTTCCCGTCCATATTGCATTGATGTACAACATAATTACATTGACAGGCAACACCAGGTGTAATATAGGGTGTGTGAATTCTCCTTGATATAGGAACCACCTAATTTGTATGTGAAATCATTAGATCCTCCTCGTTTATAGTAAGCTTGTGCACAATAGTTCCTCATTCAGGTATCATCAATTTACTTCCATGTCTGCACTGGAGAAAGATATGACCCATTCTAGACTATAAACCTTAAACTGATAAGCTGAAAAACGTCACTGGATTTTAGTATTGCCCTTGATACATTTTTGCTGCACACATGAATCTTCTTTCATAGACCCTCTGATCTAAATCCTATTTATAATGTTCCTTAACAATGACATCTCGGCTCATGTTGCAACCGGCTATTTAGACCACATCCATTAAGTTACTACTCGCTTTCCCCCTATCCCCCCTAATTTCTAGCTTAAGCAACCTATTTTACTGACCTGAAAGATTGAAGAGGGCAATTATACCGATCCAAGTAAGTGAAGTTCATGCAAGAATTTTGTGTTTCATCTGTATCCACGCTTGTAATTGTGTCTAAGTAAAGATTTTCTTTGAAAATTTTATACCCTACTTATTCTATTTCTGTGGCACCATATATTCTAAACAACAGAGATCCATACACTTCTCTAAAGCTAATTGCATTTTTTATTAAATTCAGGACCTGTAAAATTTTGGAGAAGAATTATAGGCTGGTTATGGTGTACATAGCTTAGACCTTTGTCACACAAATACCATTGCACATTATCTTAAAAGTAAAAAAAAAATGAGAGACATTTTCCTCCTTCAAACTACATAGAACACATAGGTCAATTGGACTAAGCTAGGATCTGATCGACACAGGTCAATTGGACTAAGCTAGCATTGGAGACTTTGCTAGGGCCTAAGAGAGGACTAGGCAGATACATGTGGAAGAAGCCCGGGCTTGGCCCTTGCTACTTAAGTTATGTAGTGCCACTGCATCCCTTTTCTGCATGTCATTTCTTTTCACTTTATCATTTGTGTTTGAAATCCGAAATCTCTAACTCTTATTTTCACTTTACCATTTTCACTTAAACCTGTTTTTTTTTTTAAATAATTAATTAAATTAAAAATAAAACGGATACTTCACTTCCAACCCTTATATAACCTATACATAAATTATTGATGACTCAATAGAGATTACATTAAAAAAAATTTGCTTCCCTTTTCATGAATGTTGAGCCACCTCGCAAGGCTAACAACAAAACTGCAGAATTTGTTGCATCATACCCAGCAAACATCTCATGGTCCCTCAGCTTAAATCTACTTCACCGGGGTCACAGATTGGACTTGTAGCCTCATCATTCTCTTCATATACATTTTGTATTTCCCTTCCACCACTTCCATAAGATATGTTGTTATAAATGGGTACCATGTTTGTCCGCTTGTGGCTCCATTCGTGGTTCAAAGGTTGCCTCCATTGATCTTGGTGTGTGTATTTGTTGTAGTTTTCATTGGTTCCTATTGCATTTGGTGGTTTCCATTTCTTGCTTCTCACTATGGTCATTTTCGCTTCCCCTCTCGTTTTGCTCTCCCTCTCCTTTCGCTTGGTTCTTGGCTCATGGTTCATGGCTATTTCTCGGCTCAAATGTTGCCTCTATTGTTCTTGGTGGCTGGATTTGTTGTTGGTTGATTCGTTCTCATTTTTTTTATTAGTAAGAAAAATAAATAAATAAATAAATATGAATCATTTTAGGGGTATTCAAACTCTTTTACATTTTGGAGAGAAACTCACATCAATCCAAAACTTAACAACTGTCCAGACACAAAACTACAAAAGGAAAACCAACCCAACCAACTATTAATCCCTTATTTGGTTCTCGTGGTGTTGGTTCTTGTAGTGGTTGAGGTGCGTTAGTTCATTTTGATTCATTTTGTGTTGTTTTTTTTTGTTTCGGGTTTAAGTTGGTTATTAACTTCATGGAGCGAAAAATTTTGTGCCAACCATTAAGTTAGGGCTTAACCCTCCCTATTTACTTCTCCAACCATTAAGCTAAAGCTTTCCCTTCATTATTTGCTTCTTTGTTTAGGTTAAAAAGGGCTTGAACTTCTCTAAGTTTGACTCAGCTAGTTTCCATTTCACTTAATAGCTTCCACATCTCAGTTAACTAGCTAGGGCTTAGTCATAGAGTTTGATATATAGTAGTTTGAAAGATTTTGTGATATCTGATAATTATAATTTCTTTGTATAAGGGTTTGACCACCTTAGCCTACAACAATAATTCTAAGCTTATGCAAAAAAAAAAAAAAAATTCAGCTTTCCAATGTTCATTTTCATGAGATGCTATGTTCACCTTATTTTTCACTTAGCGTCCTTGAGGTTTTTACATATGTGTTTAACCCATACTATTTTTTACTTTTTCTTAATAGTGTGTATATCTCAATATTTCCTATTCAAACAAAATTATATTAATTTAACTCAGCATAATGTTTATATTAAGAATTCAATATTTGTTTGAAAAATATTATACTTAGAAAGACAAGTAAATATCTTAGTGAACTTAAGAAAAGTTCGTCCGATTTATTTTGGGTCTCTCTTTTCTCTCAAAAGGAGAAGTTGAATCAAACAAAGTTTTAAGGTAAATATCTTAAATAACTATTTTTAACGAAAAAATTATAATTTTATAAAAGTCAATTTTAAAATTTAATAAAAAATTATTAAATTACAATTAATTTTAGAGATAATAAATAATTAATTATTATATTATTTAAATTTAATATTATTTTATAAATAAAAAATTATTAATATTTAAAATAGTTTTTATCATTATAAAAATTAATTTAAAATCTAAAATATTCGGTAACCTGGTAGTTAATATTATATACCAATTTAAAAAATAATTTATAATTTTTTATTAATAATAAAAATTATTTTAAATATTAATTTTATTGGCCGTGTTTTTTCTCAAGCATGTTCGAGATTGTACTGTTAGTGACATTGTATTGTTATTTTAACTTTTTTACTATATATTCATCCGCATTCACTTTTCAGTATTAAGCGAAACATACAAATCAACCCATGAACTTGGTCGTATTTCTCATATGACCCATCCTCGTCAACATTTTAAGATGGGAAATGGTGGAATTATTCTAGCAAGTGATTACAGCGAGCACAGTTATTTCCATGGTCTCTTGCATCCTTCGACCCTATCACATCCACATTCAAAAGCCATCGACTCAAGGTAATTAACCATGCAAACATTTTAAGTCATTTTATTCCAGATTTTTTCCATGCTTCTGCAATTTAATCCAATCTGCAATCTTACACCAGGCACCAAAAATGGTACTTCAATAATCATCAACCTTTTAGAAAACCAAGTTACTCTAGCAACGAAGTTGCCTCAGCAGCCTTACAACCGCAAGCAAGATCAATGTCTTCAAACCAAATGGATGCTACCAGCATTGTACCCATGAGACCAAGCCAGTTTCTTGAAGGGAAAAGATGGCCTCCATTAGAAATTATGAACAATCACCCCTGGAAGAAAAGGTTACCTTCTAATACTGAGTCACAATCTGTGTTACTTCATCAATTTGGCACCACTACTCCAGCATCTCTTAGACCAAGTGACTTGAACTTCGCAAACAAAACAAGAATCAGGGAACATATATCTAACTCTGATGAGCATCGCAGCTATTCGAACAGTTCCAAGCTAGAATTTGAACCTCCATTTCGGATTAAGGTAAGGCTTAAGAAAATAAGATTGTTGTTATTTTCTTGGATTAGATATATTTTATTCCTTGAAAAAAAATTATTTAAATTTTTAATCTTTATATTTAATACTATTAGTGATTTTTTAATTTTTTCAAGGATAAAAACTTGTTTTTATCATTTTTTTAAAATTTATGAACTAAAAATAGTAAGATAAAATTTAACTATAAAATTTAAAAAAATCTGTCACTAAAATTTAGTAAAAGGATATTTTTCGTTACTAAATTTGTTTTCTAATTCATTAAATTTTTAGTAATTAGATATAAGAAAAAAAATTGCGTACTTTCATGAACTATATACAAAACTATTATTTTTACCTTTTTCCACCTTTGATAGAACTTGTTTACATCAAATGCAGTCGAATCAAGAAAAAATGCAGAAAGAGAAGCAGTGGATGCCTGATTTGCGACTGAGTTTAAGTCAGAGAGATGGCAACAATGATGAGAAGACGGATCATTGCAGAGAAACCCAAGAAATCAACACGAAACTTTCACTTTCCTAGAATCTATAGCCATGTCAATGTATAATGCAAATACCACAGCCTAGCCATTCATATATATAGTCTGAGTGAAGATATATATATCGATACTAAAACAAAATTACACAATTATATATCGCTACAACACTAAATTGTGGGCTGGCCAGTACATAGGGTTTCTCCTCACACCCAAAAAAAACAATAAAAAATGGGATTTGAGTGTAAAATGAATATGGTGGTCGTGATTATGAGTGAGTTTGCAAGAGAGAATTTTCTTGTGCAAGAGTGAAGAAAATAACAAATATTGCAACATGTTCTTGCTTAACCTTTAGTGAGTACATGCATTGGATAAGTTTAGTTCAACAAGAATATGGCGATCAGGTGTTATGGCAAGAGCTAGCTACACCTACAGAGAAGAAGATTTAAGTAGGAAAATGCATGGATTTAAGTTTTGAAATTGAGTTTCACACAGGCTGAGTTTTATGATGAGAGTGGAATTTTTTTCTTGTGCATTTGTGTTTTTGGTTTGTTGAACACTGTGTAGTATTCTTTTGAGGGTGAATATTACTGTGCAGTTGAAATTAAGTTTTAAGAAGATTTTTGTATTTTCAATAGTCAACCACACTCATATATTCATTTTCCACGAGCATACTCAAACCTACGGTCAAGTAATGCAATTCAGTGCAACGAAACATGTCTAAAGAGTACATTTATATTTACATTTAAAGTGATTAATCTTGACTTTGTTACACCACTATAATTTAGAATAAATTTACTCTTTTGAATGAGATTTATCCAATTAGAATTAATTGAATATTAATTGAGATTGTTGGCTAAAGTTACATTTTAAACATATTTTTTCATTTTTTTTTCTAATTATCTAGAGAGATATGACCTTTCAATTAAAGTATTTTGAAGTTTAGAAATTTATGCTCAAAGGATAGCCACTTTCGCTAGACAAAACGATGTTGAGACCTTGAACGATCTAGATAGTTTGCTAAGTTCCTAAACATATTTTTGACCAACTAGACGGTCTGGTAAGCATTTATGCATTTTTCTTTTGTTTTTAACCTCCTTACAAGTCTTCAAAAGATAAAAATCATTATTGTATTTACCTTAGAGGATAAAGGAGCTTTGGAATCCTTTTAGGAATAGATTCTTGAACAAGTGTGAGCAAACAAATCTTTACTGAAAAAGAAAATAAAGACGGAAAAGTATGCCAAAGAAAAGAATGAAAAAAATGAAAGAAAAACACATATAAGAATGCTTTTTATGACTAAGATGTTATGAGTTTTTTCTCACACAAAAATAATTAATGTAAATTGTAACATGTTAACCTCTATTTCCTTACTCTCCACCTTCACTCGTCAAATAGTTTTCTTTTGATTGTCTATCTCATTTTTTTATTAGCAACTAATTAATGAATTAAAAAGGGGACACTTTAAGAGTATCTTAACTCTTATACAAGAATTAAGATAACCTCTGCATCTCGCCTCCTAACTTACAATTTCTATGAAATCATTACAACATCAATATGATTAGCAGGAGGCAAACAAAACTAGAAGTAAAGAAGATCTCTTTTAAGTACTATCATTTAATGGTTATTCTAGATAAAAGTCTCTAGAAAAACACATATAAGAATGCTTTTTATGACTAAGATGTTATGAGTTTTTTCTCACACAAAAATAATTAATGTAATTGTAACATGTTAACCTCTATTTCCTTACTCTCCACCTTCACTCATCAAATAGTTTTCTTTTGATTGTCTATCTCATTTTTTTATTAGCAACTAATTAATGAATTAAAAGGGACACTTTAAGAGTATCTTAATTCTTATACAAGAATATAAGAATTAAGATAACCTCTGCATCTCGCCTCCTAACTTACAATTTCTATGAAATCATTACAACATCAATATGATTAGGAGAGGCAAACAAAACTAGAAGTAAAGAAGATTTC
The DNA here is from genome assembly GCF_051622355.1 of Phaseolus vulgaris. Lineage (NCBI taxonomy): Eukaryota > Viridiplantae > Streptophyta > Magnoliopsida > Fabales > Fabaceae > Phaseolus > Phaseolus vulgaris. The sequence continues at coordinate 41,582,302 of NC_143499.1, forward strand.
TTTTAAGTACTATCATTTAATGGTTATTCTAGATAAAAATCAATAAAGGCGCTTTAGATTATTCCAAAACGCCTGCCAAAACCTTTACTTACTTTTGCTCCCAAAGAATTCATTTGGCTCCCACCTTCTTCTACCACTACTAATCCTTCTATCATAATAAGAAACAAGAATGGAGTTACGAATCTCCTTATCTTAAACATTTTTATGTTGGAATTCCTGTATTAAACTCTCATTTATTTAGACCGTGAGATTGTAGATGATTCTAGATACCTTTTAATCTCATTCATTACAAAAAAAAACCTAGTTTTTATATAATGGAATATAAAAAAAACCCTTTCCTTATTTATCGTTTCCCTTGTATATTTTCTCTTCTCAGATCGTCCTAGACCATCTAACGTTTATACAAAGTATTATCATTGTTGACCCTCTTTTCTCCCTTTCTATTGCCTCTTTTTTGTTGCACAAACCCTTTCTTTCAAATTTTCTATAATCTTAATTATCTTCCCCGCATTCCTATATACATAATGCCTATGGCTCTTGCTAGGTTCCAAATTCTAAGGCTTCATCATACTCATTTCTTAGCCAAAACAGTTTATTACAAAAAAAATTATAGTTGAATCAGTTATATAGGGAATGCAATTTTTTACCTTGGCTTTCTCCTTTCCAACGTGTTTGTCGTTAAGACCGTGTTAAGGCTTTTCGGATGATTACATGATTCCCCTCCCCTGCTACTGCTTTGTTGTGTTCCCATTTCCATAACCTTCATGTTCTTCCCATCTACTTGTTGGGAATCTTCTTTGTGATTTCCATTATGTCGTCGTTTCATTGTTTGCCCTAGGTTTTCCGGTCTCTAACTTACGATTGGAATAATGCTCCCCGAGGCCACTACACTCACTGGAGTAATCTAGAAGGGCTCCCATCATCATTCGAAATTGAGCTTGAATAAAGATTTGTACATTGACCTAATCCCTTCACCCTTGTAATTCACTTGAATCTTTTGCAACTGAACCTTGTCCTTGACCCATTCTGTGATACCAATACAATTTTGAAAAGTCTGAGCAACCTCAGATAGAGAAACTACCGTTTGGGTTTTCTTCTGTATCTCTCCCATACAATCTTATTCGTCGGTGTTGATGTTTGCGACCATGGAATTATGGATTCGAAAATGCTTAAAACCAGCCTCATTGTCTCCATTTAAGAGAACTTCTTATCCCCTATATACCTTATCCTAATGAAACTAAGCCCGCCTAATATAAAATGCTCCTTTATCATGTCCAAATTGTTAGCATTGTGCAATTTTCCCACCATACTTTCCTTCTTCCATTTCTTGATCTCTTCCTCCACCTTAAACTCCAAATCATTCCATCTAAGCTCAGTTGAGTCATGGCAGTGCATTTCATTGTGACTTCTGCAATGTTGCTCCCGTCTCACCCACTTCATAGTTTTCTTTTAGCTCTGTTACTATCTTCCATCTTTTTGGTATACTCCTTTTGAACTTCGTTCCTATTGCATCTTCCTATTCTCAATCCTTACATAGTTTAAACCTTTTTTTTCTAAAGTAATCTAATTTTCAACCTCCGTGACAAAACCAAGTCGTTGACCCCTGCCATTGAGTTTCATAACCATGAAAATGTCCACTACTTTTTCTCACTTATGAAAAATCCTCCCTAGATCTAGTCCGCCAAAATTCACAGGAAAATGAGTGTAGAAAAATGGCGTTTCCTGGTATCGGTTAGCTCCCTAACTCCATTCCCTACCATATTCCCAGCGATTCCAAAATCGTTTCCTTGAAAACATTCCATTAGTTCACCGATGAACCTAATGTGCTCTTTATGAAACTATAGTGCCCGGTCATTGATTAAACATTTTCAAGTCATTAGATTATAAATAAAATTATTTTCTCACATCTTATCACTACAAGAAAAACAACATTTAGCTGCAAAGAAAAGTGACGGCCCACTTGTGGACACTAAATAGTGTCCGCTTAACCTTCACAATTAAAGAAAAAAATAATAATAATAAAATTGAAGGTTTGGCTGACGCTATGCCTACTTAAATTTGAAGGCTTAACCCACACTATCTCTACACTATCTTATTTTAAATTTTTGAAGGTTTAGCCCCCGCTATAATTTTAAATTTAAATTTAAATTGAAAGTCAAAATACCCAACCATGGTTTCATTTTTGGGGGCTTAAACTCATTCAAAAGCTTAAGCATTTGAGCAACTTAGTAGTGGAGCATTTGAGCATTTGGAACGTGATTGAGCAGTGGAGCATTTGAGCATTTGGTACGTGATTGAACGTGACCGTGAACGTGATTGAGCAGTGGATCGTGAGCATTTGAGCGAGTGCGATTGAGCGATGGAGTGAGAACGACGGAGCGAGAGCGATGTGTTGAAGATGGTTGCTGCCCCTTCAAGATTGTGTTTGATGAAGACCTATATGTAGTGTTTGATGAAGTCTTATATGTACTTTTCATGTAATTTTGCTTTGCTTTAAGTATGTCTTAGTTAGTGCTTAGAGGTAGTCTAAGAGTGGCTTTTTGCTGAGTAACTCACCTCATAACCACTGGCCATGTGATAAGAACAAGCATAAGTTTTCTTAAACGGTTTTTCACATGTTTTACACAAAAACACGTTTACTGCATAAAAATAAATCTGTTCTTTTCTAAATAAACAGATTCATTTTTTCACTGATGCCTTGGCTAAAGTCTTGTAAAAATTAGATTTTGTGCATCAGGTATTTTGACTAAGTCTTCTTCTTTTCAAAACGACTGAGTTTCAAATAGTTAAACTTTCTCTGTTTTCGTTTTGAAAAATAAATCTGTTCATCTGTAAATGAATAGATTCTTTTTGCCTCTGGTGCCATATCAAGCTTAAACGTTTTTCAGTTTTATCTCAGCACCAGAATGGTTGACTAAGTCTCCTCACTTAACAAATTCTCTAACTGCTTTTGAAAATAAATCAGTTCATTTTATTTTCAATCTGTTCATTTTATAACAACTTTAACTGTTTTTCAAAATTCTGTTATAAGCTGGCTTTCTATAAAATGCAAACTTGTTTTCTGAGTTTAACAACGATTAAAACAGTTCATACATTTGCAAAAAACAAGTTTTGACAGCAGAGAGTTAAGTGTTTTCAAGGATTAGCATTTGTTCTTCAAAGATTTCAAAAATCACAAAGTGCTTGTTCTTGGTTTGGTTCCAAAAGCTTGGTGTGAGGTGCAGCTACTGTTCTAGCAATCTTGCCTACTGGTTTAAGGCAAATCTGTGTATCCTCAATCAGGTGTAGTCGTTTCACATCTCTTTCTTGTAATAGTTTGGTTGAACACTCTTCTTGATAGGTGTTCTTGAAGAGTGGGTGTGTGTATGCTGAAATAGGTTTTTTCAGCAAGAGTACCTAAGTTCTTGTAGGTTTCAAGAACAGTGGGAATTGTACTTGGTTGTACTGTGTGTTAGTGATTTCCACCTGTTGTTGGTGAAGACTGGATGTAGCTCAGGTTGAGTGAACCAGTATAATTGCTTGTGTTCATTCTCTCTCTCTCTCTCTGCAATTTCGTTTCTGCACAATTGATAAAACAGCAAAGAAATAAATTTGTTCAATTGAAAATAAATCTGTTCTTTCTGGGCACTGAGCAAACTGTTCTTGATTTCTGAAAAAGGTGTTTGAATCTGATAAGAACATATATAATCTGCTAAAAACCATTGGAACAGATTGACTGTGATAAGTTGTTCAAGAAACTGTCAAAGCTATTAATTGAACCTTAAACAATTGCTCAAAGTTGAAGCTTGCTGTTCTGTGATTCATTGTTCTTAATTTCTGGAAATTGCTTGACATCAAGAAGAACACTCATAGTCTGTTAAAAGCAACTGGAACAGCTTGTTTGCAAAGGTCACTCAATTAATTAGCTTGCTATCAATTGAACCTTAATCACGTGCTTGAAATTGAAGCTTGCTGTTTTGTGTTTCACTGTTTTTCAAATCTGATATCTGTGTGTGTGCTGCTGGAAATTCTCACTGCATAACCTTGTGATTAACCTTGCTGAATTAAAAGCGTTTCAAACAAAAACAGTGCTGAAATAAATCTGTTCATTTTCACATAAATCGATTTATTTTCTGTAAAACTGTGTTAAACACTGTTTCTGCGAGAAAGTTTTAAAAGGTCAATTCACCCCCCCTCTTGAACTTTGGCACTATTAAACCCAACACGATGGAGCGAGAGCAATGGAGCGAGAGTGATTGAGCGAGCGAGAGCGATTGAGCGATTGTACTCACAGTGAGTTTCCCTTCTCCTTTCTTAATCTTTCGCAGTAACCCTAACTTCTCGATTTCAGATTGTGTTTGCTGATAATATCCGATGATTGTTGCTAGAAGTCTCGGGGCAACGCTTGTGATACCTGACATCAGAGGAAACCAACCTGGTGATAGAATTTTATTTTGTGTTTGATGTTGCATCCTGTGTTTGATGTTGCATCCTGTGTTTGAAGTTGAATAAGATTAGGCTAGGTTTCACAAATGTCCATAGCTTCCAACCCATATCCACTAGGATACTAAGGAGCCACTTGCTTCTCATTCTCATAACCCTGCTCTCCACTGTATCCTTCACCAAACCCACTTCCAACACCAAACTCAACATAGAAATCATCTTCATGGTCACTTTCCTCGGTCACTTCCAAAAAATAAAAGAACCTTGGCTTCTCCAAAAGCGCATTCTTCATGATGGAAAATAAAATAGAAGAAAGAGTAGAAAAAAAAAGGAACAGAAAGTACAACTGCATTGTTCTGTAGTTTTCATTTTGTGAGCCTTTTATCTGCTCTTTAGTGCTCAAGAACCTAAGGTATTTTGTAATAGTGACAACACTAGAGTTTTCTTTTTCAAATTTCTAATAGCATCTAACTTGTTGTTTTGGGTATTTTTTACCATTAATTTCAAAGTTATTGTTATTAATATTGTTATTAATTTCAAAGTTATTGTTATTAACTTGTTGATTACAATACAAACATCAATGGTTTACTAACTAAGCTATAGTGCAGAAGCAGTGTTAGCAAAAAAACCAGTATGTCCACTTCAATAATGGTTATCCTTGATGAATTGGGAAAGTTGTTTGAACTTTGAAACAAATATTGTGTATATACCTACTAATATGCCTTCTGAAGTTCTATTATGCACCCTAAGACAGGTATTAGGAGATTTGTTATGTCTAATAGCTGCTTAGTTTTTCATTTCCATGCTGTTTTTTCAAGGTGACAAAACCTGTTGGAGTCGTGGAAGCTGATTTAAAATCAAAGACCGAGCAAAGGATAAAGAATGTCAACAAGTCAGAAATAGAATTATGCAAGGATAAAAACAAAATTGAGGTAAGCCAATCTATTTCTTTTGACAACGAATAGTATATATATTTGTTTTTTCTTTTAAATTTTCTATAGGAAGAGTACTAGATAAGACATGACAGTTATGTTGGGACAAGTCTGGTTATATTGCTGATCTGTGATTAGTATTTAACTGCTTGGAAGAAGTTTTTCTTTGATAATTTATATTTGTTTATGCAGTGAACTATATTTACAGGACATCCGAGGAAATGATGTGAGTCTGAATGATTTCACTGGGAAGGTTATACTGATTGTGAATGTTGTCTCACAATGGTAACCTACTGTGTGTGTTCAGAAAGCTTAGGACTTGTGATGTTACCTCCATTGCATATATGCCACATCTTTAGGACTTCCAACATAAACTTTTTGCTTAATCATCATTCAAATTAACAAAGTGAAGTGAATTTTCCAACAACTCCCAGTCTTTGCTCACTTTCCTTTCGATAAGAAAAGTTTGGTGTGCAGAAAGCTTCTTTGTCAAAGTTAAGTTTATTTAAATAAAATAGTTCATTCATATCTTCCAACTTCTTCTATTTAAGTATGTGATCACAGACTCAATCTTTAGTTCTTGACTTGAAGTCAAGAATATCAGAATCCACACAAAAAGAAAGTTCAAAAACAAAAAGCACTTTATTTTATTTATTCTTATTCTAAAAACTGACAAACGTATTAAGAAATGTCTAGAAAAATACTAGTTACAGAATATTTAATATATTTTCTCATGATCATAAGCGCATTCAATATTTTTTAATAAATTTTAGTTATTTGAAGGTTATTTGTTAATGAATATTTTAAACACATTACTAAATAAGAAATATTTAATATATTAAATACTTTTAATTGTTTTAATAATTTGTGTTAAACGTTATTTCATGCAGAGATATCTACAAGAGGACAAGTAGTGTTGCTGGGAATGATCCTTCACTTGCGGAGTCTCCAAATGAGGACAAGTAGTGTTTTGATGGTATATAAACTAACCAATGGCTAATTCTTTCACTTTTTATTTATGCAAAACCATGAGTATATATAGTGGGTTTTATTTTTGCGTTGATAAATACACATTATATACTTTGGGATACACATTGCTGGAAAGGTCATGTTTGAGATACAAATTGTTATTGTGTTACTCTAACCCAAAAGTATTTCAATTTCCTATGGATACGTGCATTCTACCAAATATAACAAATCAAAAGGTGCTCTTTGTTTCCACGATTAAGCCACTCAACATTTTTCTTTTTTTTTGGATTTTCTCAATACTATGCATGTAATTCAAATTATACCTTCACTAATGTTTGAGGGAAAATCATATTTTAACCAGGATATGTTTCTAGGATGTCAACTCATTTTTAGTTTTTTTCTACTTGAATAGTTCGTTTCACTTTATTGATAGTTTTTGAAATGTTAACTTCTAATTTTTAAAATGGTTTAATAAAAAATAAATAAAAGGAATTACTGATAATTTTTTATAAAGAAAATAGTAAGCAACTAGTTTTACATTAAAAAAAATATAATAACACTTATATGTTATTTAAACAATAATTAATTTTTCCTAAGAGAAAATATTATTTTTTATAAAAAACAAAATAAAAGTTAGTGTGATTAAAGTTGTCAGATGAAAAAGAATTTTATATTTTAAAATATTACTCTAAAGTCCAAAAACCTGTGTAGGCTAAGTTGTTTCAAAATTGTGTGGTTGCTACGTATACTTCAAAATTGTGTGGGTTAAGTGTAGGCTAAGCCCCCGCTTTTATAATTTTTGTGTGACCATGCGAAGGCTTGTGTGTAGGCTAAACCCCGCTTTTATAATTTTTGTGTAACCAATGTGAAGGTTTGTGTGTAGGCTAAGCCCCGCTTAGACTATAAATATATTTTTTACGTGACCAATGCTAAGGCTAAGCTCACGGTTGGATAAAAATTGTGTGGCCCATGAGTAAGCTTAGCCCACGCTTTTTTTAATAAATAATATAAAATGTGGGCAAAATGTAGGTTAGGCCTATGCAAAAATGTGTCCAACCCAACCCCCACTATTTTACGTCGAACATATTAACTGCCACATTTAAGTTGATGTTAAGCCTACGCTAATTACACTTTTCGTCCGTTTACTGCACCTATTGTCCGTTTTTTGCCCATGCTAAAAAGGATATTTCTTGTAGTGTATTATGTACCAAATATAAAGAAAAAACATGTGTTTGTGTATTAAATATTAAATACTTATAAAGGATTTATATATAAATAGTTGAACTTTTTAAATAACCATTTACATAAACATTTTTATTAGGAATTATCAACGGACACTTTTTTTAATCATTTTTATTAGGTATTTAATCATTTCTTTAAAAATAAAACATACACATACATACTTTTTTACAACCTTCTACTTTCATATTTTTTTAAATGTAAAAAGATTTCGGAAAACAAACACCCATTTAAAAAGAGTCTCTAAAAACTCCAAAACGAAAATTTATACCTCGCATGACCTCGCAACACCTATGAGTATGTTTTATACTGGCATGGCCTCTCTTGACTTCAAAATTTATGTATACTGACGACATTCCAACATACATATGTGTGCTTTTATGTGATGTTTTTATGCTGACCATTCATGTTAATTGGGGAAGTTGCTTAGACAAAAAAGTCAACAAAGTTTAATGTTTTTCTAGAAATATTATTATGAAAGTCAAAGAAATGACTTCCTGTTTTCAAAAGCTAAATAATGTGTCTTATCTCAATGACCAATGAAACATTTTGATTTATATGTTTATTGTAGCATTATACCGTTCAAATTTCGTCCACCACTATAAGTTTATGTAATAATCAGTAAATTATCTGTCTTGCATCTAATGGTGTCTATCATCATAAACATTAACCATCATTAAAAAATATGTTAGAAATGATCTGTAATTGACTAGTTGAGTGCCATTTCTTTTCTGTATAAAAATATCCTTGTAGTAATCTTTTCAATGAATGAATTAGTTTTGCCTTTTAACAATTTAATAGAACTTGAATTGCGTCCTTCAATTTACGTAACATTGAAGTAATCCAGGGCCAATATATTAGATAATAAATGAAGACAGCGATTATAAAGAGATGTGATTTGCCTTGTTGAAGTGATAGGCTACTATAGCAGCATCATGAAGAGCCTATTATGAAGCTTTATATTTTGACCCTAGAAAAGTTGCTTGTGACATTTGTATAAACCCACCCTAAATCAGAATTACTTTGATTTTCATACTTGGACATAAGTTTATGAAATTGAAAGAAAAGACAGATTAAATGTTAGAAAATTTTGCATGAAATATTGTATGTAAAGAAGAAACAATATAATATGAATAACAGCAATTACTAATATAGTTTATATATATACATTCCCATATATAAAGTACCGATACTTTAAGATTAGCTGCAGATAAAAAAAGCAAAGGTTCGTTGGTCTGAGCAAGCTGTCGGGAAGTACCACAAGGAAGACACTATATAGCTGTGAGACTGCACCTCTGGAGGTAGTTTATCAAATTTTGGATCCACCTAAAGTACCACTAGTCCAAAGAAGCTTTGTTTGCTTTTATTGATCACCAAAAATTATATTCATTTCTCTATGTAAAATACTGATATCAAGAAAATGGAAAAGGTGTGAGGAATCAAGTTTAAGAAGTCAACAAATATAAACAAAATTCAATAGAAAATGAAAAGTAAGATATGAAAGTTTACAAGAGGCCAAAATCTAACCTATGCTGTCATGACAACAAGGAATAGGAGGAGGAGAACTATATCCCACGAGGCTGAAAAAATAAAGATCATAAAAAGCTTTGGATCATAACATGGTATAAACGCTAGCGTTCCATGTCTAAGATTTCGAATGCCGAGACCTATACACGACTAGTTCCTGTATAGAAAAGTTAAATGTGAGTTTTCATCCTTTGTGTAACTTAACCATCGATTAATGCCAAAGAACAAGGCTATAGGGATTAATGAGGTTACCTTAGAACAGCTTACTTGATCATGATTCACGTTCGAAGATTTCACTATTGTTTCCCACTTAGTATAGCTTGATGCTCTACTAAAACCCTGTCTTTTAGCCTTGGATAGTGTACCTTGATTCGAATGTGGGAATGAATTCTTAGAAGGAACTAGAGGCAGGGCACGACAAAGCCAGGACTCAGAAGGTGACTTTGGCAATGGTGGGGCAAGAGGAAGCAGAACATATTCCGTGCCAACTTTTCCTTGATCATCAACTACGACAATCTTCTGGTTGTTGATCTCTGCATCTTTGTCAAATGAACTTGGCACAATTTGCAAAGACGCGGATTCTTGATTAATTTCTTGATCAGTTGTCATTTTTTCAGCTTTATCTTCTTTGGACATGAGATATAGCATGCCAGGTAAAGTTGAAGAATCGGCATCCGAAGAATTCAACTTTTGAGAACCCAAATTCTCGTCCAAAGCTTGTAGGTGTTTCATATCCCGAAAAGAATCTAGTAAGGAATTTCTTTCTTTTCCTACCACTGTTCCGCTTCCTAATGAACGTGAACTAGAGCATGATGATTTTACAGTACTCGCAGTGTCTATGTACAGTGTCTTTTCAACAGTAAGGCTCCCAGAACTTGAGCTTCTTTTGGCTCCTTGTGATAGCATCTCTTGAATACGTGCAGATCCTCTGCTAGGGAATTTCAATTTGCCAGAAAGATTATTGTCAGCTTGTTTGGAATCCCCAAGCGACTTTGCTCCAGGAAAGAGAGGTTGAGGTTTACTTGGAAAAGGAGATATGCCAGCAGCAGCAGCTCTTGAACGACGAAAGGGAGAGAGCCTACCCAGCTGCTTCATTTCACCAGAGTAAGTATATCTGCTTGATTCACTAGTCCATTTTTTCCTTAGATCCTTCTTGTCTGGTGATGCAGCTCTAGAGCTTGATTTCCTCATATTAATAGCATCCCAAGCCTGTTGAAAAAGTTAATGATTCATAAATGACTTGAAGTCATGATTGGTGTAATTGTGTTGAAGTCATCGTTGACAAAACCCGATTTACAGAAGGAGGGTAAAGGGGGGGAATGGATCTTCTAATATTGAATTTTCATGAACCTGTCTTGTGACGTAGTGTCAATCTCTCTTCATAGGAATTAAACAGATGGAATCTTATCGATATTTGTGAATATTTATGGGGAGAAATAGACACAGATTTCACATGGTTTCGTCATGATAGAATTCATTCCTGGGTACAATGGACTACAGAAGGGTGCAATGCAATGCATGAATAGAATATAAGTGTTATATAGTTCATACCTTCTTTATAACTGGAGCTGGTCCGTGAGAGCGAATATGAGAACTTTTATCAGGTTTTCCAACCTCATAGGCAGAATACAATGACAACTGATTCCCTATTTTTGTTTCAGTCACTGGATTTAGTATGCACAATGAATTTCTAACACATAAGCGAGGAAGCAATCCGCAACCTTTAGCTGAAATATTTGCATAATCATTAGTTTCATCTCCACTTTCCTCTTCTTCATCTTCTTGACATTGACCATTATATGGTACAATGTCAGTGATATGTCTATTAACAAATGATTTCTTTTGCTCAGGAACCAATTTGATGAATTCCCTAGGTTGTTCTGCAAGAACAGATTGTTTTCTAGAAGAAATATATTGAGGAGGCTGGATAGTCATAGCCTTTGCTGCATGTAAAAACCGGCTCATCATGAAATCTTGAGCTTGTTTATCAGTAGAAGAGGCTCCACACATATTTGCATCCGAATTATTTAAGCCGCTAACACCACTTACACTACAATTCATGGACAATGGTTCTGTAGGTGACAGTGTTTCAAGGGCATCAGAAAAAACATCACCATCATAATCATACTCGTCGTTCTCTTCCACCTTTTCTATTTTCTCATCTTTGTGTTCTCCGTCATAGTCTATTTTCTCACTAAAAGAATTTGATGTGGTTGGGGATCTAAAGCTACTTGCAACATTAGCGTCCTTTTCCAGTAGCTGTTTGGCATGATTTGTGGACTTTCCAGGGGGAAGAGTTGGGGTTGGGGTAACTGAAGCCTGTACACGAGGTTGAGGTTCAGATCCATCATAATCCTTCGGCCTTCCAGGGATATGCTCCCAATTGAAAGGCACTGCAACAGGGTCTGTTACCTGATCCAAAGTGGTGTCTGAATTACAGTGTGGAAGTGTTTGTGGCTTCTCTAGTATCCTTCTTGTTTCAGTTAAGGATGGAGGTGGACCAAAAGAGCGTCTCACCGACATAAGAGGAGCATCAATGTTCAACTTCCTTTCATCCATCATGTTCCACACCAACATCAACTGAATGAACTCTTTCTTTTATGCAGTCACTCTCATTAGTAAGTTCAAGAATCAAGGGAATATCAAATGCTACTAATTTCAGCATAAAAAGGATAGGATATCAAAATCCTTCTATTCAATCAAGAAACTCTGAAAAATAGAAGATGGAAGAACCAGATCATTACATTTTAAATTACAATTTAAACAGTAAATTCTCTGCTTCAAATTCCAATTCAACAGGAGTTAAATCGAGACCAGAGGAGCACAGTGATGCAACCAGTAAGAAAAATTTAAACCAAAATGAACTCACGACAACAGCTACAGATAACTCAAATAACTTTCCATCTTCTCAGCCTTTAACCATAGAGAAAAATTATTGAGCGAGTGAGACGGGAAAAGCAAACATTCGGCTGATTCTAGTTATATAAGTTTTTATATTTGTTGCTTAGGAAACCAAAGACTCAAGCATACGACAGTAAAATTCCTATAAAAGCCAGACTTTCCTCTTCTCAATAAGCCAAATATACAAATATTTAACAATTGCAAGTCTTCAAAAACAACAGAGGCAACTAAATATGGTAAATAAGCTAAAAAGACAAAGCAAGAGAAGCTTCATGGATCATCATATCATAACAAGCTTAGCTTAAGGTCCCACTAGAGTAATAATTGAAGTGCAATAGAAAAGAAGAGAAAAAGCAATGAAGAAAAGATGATACCTATTTAATAACAGCATGAAACATGGGATATGGTCATCCCTGGAATTTGCAGTGGAAGCCAAATTGAAGAAAGTGTCTGTAGTGTGTGTTTTTTGTCATGGTCATGTGGCATTATGCATCTGAATTGGCCATATAAAACTCAAGAAATGGATAGCAGGGAATCGTCAAATAAGTAGTGAGTGAACATCACTTGGTGAGAGAGTTCAGTCCCAGGAAAGATGAAATGAGTGAGTGAGTGAGAAAGTGGGGGGAATGAGTAAGCACAAAGGAAAGCAGAGATAAAGACAGAAAGATTGGGTATTTGTTGTTCTTTTGCTTTCTGCGTAATTTCGGATTTTACAATGTGTCTGCAAGATAACGTTACAGAATGGACTAAATATTCCACTTCAATGCTATTACACTTTTTTTTCACTGTGATGGACTGCTGCTCAAACCACGCGCTTCCTTTTTCTACTACATTCTTTCTGTTTCCTCATTTGCAATTTCATTTTTATTTTCTGTAAACAAGTTTTTCCATATCGCTTTCATGCAACACACTACTCATGGCTTCAACGTTAAGCTGAAGAATCCCCTAAAGTATATTTATTTTAGAAATCAATGATTAGGCATTGTATAATTTCAAATATATCATAATTTTATTAGAAAAAATATATATTTCCCTTTTATCCTACCACTTTAAGTATTCCATCATACTTGCTATCTATATTTGGCAATTTGAATCATAGAAATTTGGTAAAGACGGTAAGGATAAATCACACCTTAATTGTAAAAATAATAAATTTTCATCATGTAATTGTGCTTATTCTCTTTTCTGCTAATTTAAGTAACTAATTAGCGGTTTTTTTAATATTATGTTCGTTTATTAATAATTTTGAAGTGGTCTGCTTCTTACTACTAATTAATATGTACTTGGTGAATATTGTCAAAACTAATTAATTATTGAATAAAGATCTTATCAATTATATTCCTTCCATTTAAAAATAAGCTATATATTTAAATGCACAAAATAAAATATTATATTTTTTGTGAAGTAAGGAGGGTTTGGTTTAATGGATGACACTAATTCCTATATGTAACGTATAAATTAAGAAGCAGAACTATTAATTTATTAATGTATAAGTTACTTGTCCTTAATAACTCTCCCGGCCTTTGTTTAGATGATAGAGAAAAGAGGAGAAAAGAATAGAAGAGAAAGAGAGAGAAAGACACTCAAGAGTGAGATTATTTGAATTAAGAAGAAGAAAATAAAAAGTAAAAAAAGAAATTAATGAAAAATTATTGTTGTTTTGATTGATATAATAGAAAAAAATTGCATATATATAAAAATTATTTTTTGAAATAATTTGATAAGAAAATAATTTTAAAAATATAAATCTAAATTAAAATAAAAGACTACTCTAAAATTTTACTAAATAACAAATTATATTTCAAAAATATTAAAATAAATTAATTTATAAAATATCAACATTTAAATTAATAAATTTATTTTAACATTTTATTTATTTATTTATTTTATTATAATAATATTCTAAATATAATTATCTTAAAAAATAATATATTGTATTAAAATATAATCGAAAAATTTAACTTATATACACACACTTTCTCTTCGGAATGAAACAACAATTTAAATAAATATATTACAGTTAAGTCTTTTTTTAGAAATCTACTTAGAGAAGTCAAAATCCAATGAGCAAAAAATTATTAATTTCTTTTTGTTGAGCGAAATTTGGCAAAAATAATTCTATCAACTCTGTTTCTATTCCATTGGCCACCTTTAAATAAGCTAAGTAGTTTATGAAGAAAAAAAAGTTGCTTTCCAAACTCAACATTTTCAGCTGCTACTTCCTGCACCCCCATGTGTTCTTCAGCTACCCCCATAATAAATTTAAAAATACTGTTTTGTCCTTCAGTAAAAAATTTAAAATAAAAAACTCTAAACACTTTTTACCTTTCTCTCTCTGACTCTCTTCTCTCACCCGCGGCACTCTTGCAACCTGGCGCACCACTAACCGAGAGCCCATTTGTGATGGTTCTTGTTAGATTTTCAAAGGTTTTGGTCTTATATCATAAACATACTCTGCATCTTTCATCCATTCAAGACCTTCTATTCCATACTTGTTTTTCATGGACCCAAAATGTATTTAATAACATAAAAAATCTTTTGAATTGGATAATCAGAAACTACTACTTGTCAAATAAATATTTTGGATTATATAATTTAAAAGTAATTAATCAATATTTTTGTTTTATTTTAAGTCTAATATTTTATAAGATTAAAAAGTTTATAATTTTGTATGGTTCCTTAATTAAGTAAATGGGGAGGCTTGCTCTCCATGCTAAAAGACATCTAGCACGTTTGTCTGATTTCAAGAAAATGAATAGATACTAGAAGCTAACTTTTCAATCATCACATGCAATTAGTTGCACTCTTCTAAAATTCTCTAGACTATTTATTAATTGTGTTATATTTCTCTCTATTTACTATAATAATATAATGAATAGGTGCTAAAAATATCAGAACTAACCTTAGAACTAAAAGAATACTTATATATACTCACAACACATCATCAACATAGTTTAAAATCACATTCTTGAGACAATAACTTGATAGTTACCAGTTGAAAGCTTTCATTGGTATTTATTTGATGCTGAGAATATCTAGTCTGACTTCTCATTCACGGGTTTGGCAGTAGTAATGTACTCTAGCAGAGAAACGTCACCCACTCTACCTTTCTCTTCTTTCTCTTTCTCTGCAGCAAAATTATCCTTTAAAAACCAAGTTTTCATATCTCACCATATGAAAAATTTACTTCAATAATGATATATTATTCTTCTTACAGAATATATGAAATAATTAACTTCATCTCCATTTAAATAAATTATATCATGACTGTATGAAACAGGTTGATTGTGGAAATATCATGTCTTTTTCTCTACAATTATTTGCAAAAGCACATATGATCCGCATAACTTTTTTTATTTATTATCTTCAACGTTTTTTATCACCGTAATATCATTTGGAACCTCGCTAGAATGAAAAGATAAGATGACATGAGATTTGTGGGAATAAAACTACATATATGACAATTTTGGAGGTATATGGAAAGAATGATTAATATGCGTACGTCTCCATTCACACAATTGGATTGGAGCCCCTAAAAAACAAACGAATTAAACGTGGGTATCAATAATTCACCTAGGTGGCACATGAAGCAACTTCATCACGGACACAATATATGTTACTCAGATACATAAGAACTGTATAACTCAACACTGGTTACTGATTTCTGCAGGTGATGAGTTCGAAGATGACCAAGTTGTTTCTTCTTTTCCTCGTCCTTGTTTCCTTCATATGTCTCTCCTTTGCTTTTCCGAGTGCCTACACCATTCATGGCCGTGACAAGTTGGACAAGTTTTCCTCGGAGGAAGAAGTGTTGCAACTGTTCCAAGTGTGGCAGAAGGAGCACGGGCGTGAATACGGCAACCCAGAGGAGAAGGCAAAGAGGTTCCACATTTTCCAAAGGAATTTGAGGTATATCAATGAGATGAATGCAAAGAGAAAGTCAGGGACGCAGCACCGTTTGGGTCTGAACAAGTTTGCTGATACGAGTCCCGAGGAGTTTGCGGAAACCTACTTGAAAGAAATAGATATGCCCTCCAACTTGGGGAGTAGGAAGATGCAGAAGGATGATGATGATGACTGTGAAAACCTTCCTGATTCTGTAGATTGGAGGGAGAAGGGTGCTGTGACCGAAGTTAGAGATCAAGGAGAATGCCGTAAGACTTCACTTATATTAATAAACTAATCCAAACACAAAATATTTTGCAAAAAAGAAATAAGCATATAGAACTATTGTACTTCCATAGACTTCTATCTCTTCTTCAATATTTTCATTTTGCAACATTAGCAACATGCATGATTTTGTACTGATTTAACATGTTATACTTGTTTTATTAGAGAGCCATTGGGCTTTCAGTGTGACAGGGGCCATTGAAGGAATAAACAAAATAGTTAGTGGGGATCTTGTTACCCTCTCTGCTCAAGAACTCGTGGACTGTGACCCTTCTAGCCATGGTTGTGCTGGAGGATTTTACTTCAATGCATTTGGTTACGTTATCAACAATGGTGGCATTGACACAGAAGCAAATTACCCTTACACAGCCAAAAACGGTTCTTGCAAGGTCTGGTTTACAGTTTATTTCTCCTAGCATCCATAGCCTACATTTTCAAAAAGAAAAAGAAAAAAGTGTGACAATATATTTTTCTAGACATTATCTTTGTCTGCTCATTTGAAGGTTTTTGTTTTTTTCTTTAAGGTAAATGCAAACAAGGCTGTTAGTATTGATAACCTAATAGTTGTGGATGGGACAGAAAAAGGTCTCTTGTGCCGTGTCAGTAAGCAGCCTGTTAGTGTGAGCATAGATGCAACCGGTCTTCAATTTTACACTGGTGTAAGAATATTGATTTCTCATAATGGTTGATTAATTGAACATATATGCTATATAATATTGTCTAGAAAGATTATGCAGATTTGAAACTTTTGGGTACGTACAGTGTTTTAGATGGTTGTGTGTGGTGGCTAATTGGTGAATTATTGTGTTGTGTTGATGACAGGGAGTGTATGGTGGTGATAACTGCTCGAAGGATTCAAGGTCTGTAACTCTTGTGTGTTTAATTGTGGGATATGGTTCAGTGGGTGGAGAAGATTATTGGATTGTGAAGAGCTCGTGGGGTAAAGATTGGGGAGAAGAAGGTTACCTCTTGATGAAAAGGAATGTTAGTGAGGAGTGGCCTTATGGTGTGTGTGCCATCAATGCTGCGGCTGGTTATCCCATCAAAAGGGTTTCATCATCTTCACCTCTCTTATCTGCAGCCATATAGTGGATTAGAGCGTAGTGGAGACTATCCATCCTTTTGAAACCACTTTGTATATGTTGCCTTGGGTATGGGCATTACTACTTAAGTATTTGCCCTTTCTCCCAAAATAATAACGTTTATCAACTACAACTCTGCTAATTTGGCTTAAGGTGCTTTAATAAAACAATGGATGGTAGTTCTATACGAGTTGTTTTGGTTTTTGTTCCTTCGATACCACCACTCCCACAAAGGCTGTTATATGCTTATAACTAAAATAGAGGGTAAAAGATTAAATATGGCATGAAGGTTTCCTATCCTCTTTTAATTAGAACTTCGATGACCTTTTATATAGTTAAATTGTTAATATTGTCATTTCTTTTTATATACTTTTATTTAAATTTCCTAAATGATATCATAGTAATTATTTCTTGGTAGGGTAGTAAAAGTGGATTGTGGTCCAAGTCAACCTGGCTCGCGTCATACTGAAGTAAAACTCATTAATATTTTTTAAAATTGTAGTGAATCCAATTTCACAACCTGACTCATCTGGGTTAAAGCCCATGGAACCGTCCACCAAAATCACACGTGTAACCTAACTTATTTGGTGGCAATTTCTTCCTGCAACATATATTTTTTATATACACCTCTCATAAGGTTTTAAATCAAACTTTGCTCTTGTCACATATTTGTGTATGGATGTCAATATCGGAAGTCAAATATTTGTCTACGGATATTCGCATCTAAAAGTCAACTTTGCCTATGGATATTAGTATTTGGAAGTGTCATATTTGTCTACGGATATTGTATCCATAATTGTACTCTTTGACTATAGATATACATATCTAGAAGTCAATCATCCTCAGTTTTTTTTTTTTTGTAATGTAATGATTTTGGTACAATCGGACATAAGCATCTGGTATAGCCCCGGATATGCACATCTGGAAAAGAAAAAACACTTCTGGATACAGATATCCAAAAGTCACAGAATTTGCGAAAACTTATTGCATTGCACTGCACTGCATATCAGTTCCCACAACCATATCTCTTCTCCAACTCCATGAATGACAACTCTTCTCCTCCTCTCTGCCGCCGTGCATTAGAAACTCACTAATATGTCGTGCCTTAGATAGTCAGTGAATGTTGGGTGCACAAGGTTGGGTGTAGAGGATGCATTACCGTAGTGGAAACCTATCTTTTATTTCATTAATGATACCATAAACATTTCATATAGTTCATTAAGGGTACACAGGACATTTCAGAGAGTGTTGTTGGGTGTATGTCAAAAATGATATAGTGCAAGGAGAATTTGTCTTTATTTGTTATATTCTAGGGATGACAATATGGGTTGGCTTGTCTCACATAGGTCCGCCTCTTGTTTGGCCCACGAAATGTGGTCGAGTTGGTCTGTCCCGTGTAAGGAGTGCAGACTCATTTCACTGACCCGCCTCGCATAAGAGGTAACCCGTGAGCATTTTTTTCAAAAATTAAAATTTCATTAATTATTAAAAAACTTATTCCTACAACTGAAAAAATTAAAATTTTATCTCTGTTTCAATTCATTCAATTGAGGTAAAAATATAAATTCAAGTATAAAGGTTGTTAGAAGACTTAAATAAAATAATTAAAGTTTTGCTTTGCATCTATTTTTCATATATATGTTTGTAAATATATAAGAATATCTTATCAAAGTTTTGCTACAAAATATTTTAACGAAGTTGACTAATTTTTTAACTATCCTATTGAAATATCCTCTTTATATTATTTTTTATTAACAAATTTTTAAAATAAAACTTTACTTAAAACTATATTCATTATCACTCTTCATACTAACTCCATGGTTCACCTAAAGGTCTGGTCTTGTGTAACCTCTAAAGTCTCTTTTACCTGTTTTTTTTCTTTTCTTACTGGTGTTTGGATCTCCTAATTTGTATATATTCGATTAAACATAAATGATTTACTTAGGTTGGTCAGACTGTATTTGCTAAAGTAGGAAGTTAGTGACAAACTTCTGGAATAAGGGACTGTTCGTTTTTGTGCAATTTTGTCCATGGTTAGATCACTCTAAAGTAATTTTTATTTATTTATATTTTATTGTTGATCAACAAGAAAACTTAACTCCATTAAATGATTAAAATAAAACATTATTTTTTGTACATTAAATTATTATTTTTAAATAAAATAAAATAAATATTACATTGTAATAATGAATTAATAGGATATGATTTTTTTAAAATACAGTCTAGCGGGCTAACTTGACGCAACACGATCGAAGTTGACTCCAAATTATGCAGAATGAGTTTTAAACAGATAAACAAGCCAAATTAAGCTAAATTAGGGCTGATGTTGCTAACCCTATTATTTTCTCTTGTTCCAAGAACACCTTATCCATCTAATTGTCCATCTTCATCTACATCTCCATGTATTAGACCTACTCTTTCTCAGTCCACCTGTCACTTCCATTCTCATCTTTTACCTATCTTGAGAGAAAATATGAATTTGACAGAAAAAAAAACTTTAGATTAAAGAAAAAAAATGAAAAATGAAAGAAAATAAAGAATTTTTTTTATAAATAATAGTTTGATATGTTTTTTAATTAATAAATTATAACATTACAAAATTATTTTTATAGTTAAAATTAATTTAAAATAAAATATTATTAATTATTTTGTGTGTAACTCGTTTGTGATATTAATACATACAAAATTGTAAAAAAAAAAGTAAAATTGTAAATTTTGTAAAATCAACTAAATTTGGTTTGAAAAGATTGCATCGAGTTAAGATTAAAGATAATAAAAGCATATAATACATAGAAAAAAAAATACTTAAAATAATTAAGAAAAAACAAACAATAATATATGAGAACAATCATACGATAAATAATAAAGTCTTTCATGGAAAATGGATAGGTTGGCCCATTTGACAAACTCCTCAATTTTGCATTAAATCTTGGCATCAAATTGGTGCACACAATTATTCCACATGGTTCAAACATATCTTTTATTTGCCAACAACTTGGAAGGTTATGTGAGAGACATTTGCTTAAATTGACTGTCACACATAGGACAACACATGTACGTCTCTTGCCATTTTATAATCCAGTATTAAATAAAATAAAGAATAAGAATTTTAACGTATAAATAATTTTCTATTTATAAATAACATAAATACAAAATATTATATATGAAGAGAGGTTTAATCATCTTTCCAAATTGAAATTTTATTATTTAATATTTGGATAAGTTAAAATTTAAATATTAAAACAGTTTTCAGTAACTTAAAAAGAAGAAATGGAATCATCATTACCAAATTTTTTTTTTCTCTCTCATATATATATATATAGAAATTATGTAAATTAGGAAGAATCGCTGCCCGAAACACCCTGGAGTAACAGCCCTGCATATGATGACACTCTAAAACATCATATCAATCAATCACTAGGTTTGCTGACTAAAATAAAAAATAAAATAGAAAACACAACTTACATAAAAAAAAATCAAAAACTTCATGCCATTCACAATGACTCAATTTTAAATAAATGTAATCTAGATATTTTGTTCACTTAACAGATAACTTTTTATCTCAAGGTTCTCAGTGGAAATAAAATTGTAAAATTCATCAGGTTAACTTCATCTTTAGTGGAAATAATTATCAGGTTAACAAATTTATATATGTTTTTTTAATAATTGATATATATTTTTATTTAATTTTGTATTTAAACTATATTTTTAATTGATATATTGAATATTTTAAACATTATATTTTTTTTACTTATGATAAATTATAGAGTAACTTATTATGAGCTACTTGTTCTCGATATGATTAATCATGTCTTTTTAATTTAAAATTGTACTACCTCTCATTGAAAAAGAAATATAGTATGTATAATGTTTAAAAAGTTTGAAAATAATACGATGAAGAAACATTTTCATAATTATAAAAGCTAACGTTTTTTTAAAGAATATTGTTGTGGTAAAATTAGTAATAATGATATTATTTGTTTAGAAGTAAAAAATAATAATTAAAAATATTCATAATTTTTATTTTGATAAATGGTATTGCATATACATAATATTTTTTTGTATTCACAATTTTAAGCATTATTATTTTTAGCAAGTTGTATTCTTCATCAATTATGTCACTACAAGAAAATCATGAAATAAAAATCAATTTTAGAGACAAAAAATAATTAGTTACTATAGTGACTAAATGAGTAAATTAGAGATATTTTAGGAACTAAATAAATTTTTGATTTCTATATTAATTTATATTATTGTGAAATAGTTTCTAAATTGAAATCTAATTAGCAACCAATGTTTTTGCTACCAAATTTAGAATCTAAATAATTGGCAGTTAAAACATTAGTAGCTAATTAGATACAATTTATAAACTATTTAACAATAATAGAAACTAATTTAGAAACTATTTTTTTTTAGTTTCTAAAATGTCTCTAATTTAATTACTATTGTGACTAATTATTTTAATTTCTAAAAATTAGTTTCTATTTGATGATTCTCTCCTAGTATGTTTACACCTTTACATATTATAAATCATAAATTGTAGAATGAATGGATTAAAATCAAACACTTTATATCTTGTTATGACATAATAGTAAATATTTAAAGGGTGTTGAAGTAACTAAATTTGTATTATTCTCAAAAATTATTATTATAATATCATTGTATTAGAATACATATGTTTATCCTAAGAGATTGGTGTTTTGTGAACACTTCTAGTATGCAGATGAAATATTAAATCATCAAAAGGAATAATAGAGCAAGTGATTGAATGTTGCACTAGTAGCCATTTTGTCAATCTAACGCATAATATTTATGTCTATACTCAAAATTTGGGAGTTGTATACTTTTATTTATTATGCTAATCTTTCTTTTCGACTACACTCAATACTGAAAAATTATGTACTAGTAGATATTTTATCAATCTTATTAACAATCTTTTCCACGAAACTTAAGATTGAGAGATGTGCATACTAGTAGGCATGTTGACTAACCTTTATCATGAGGTCATTAATTGGAATGAAAGCTAAAGACTCATTGTAGATGGCAATCATACAAAAATTCTTTGATCACTTTTGTAATATTTCCTATAATTAAGAAAAACAAACCCTTATATTCTATTAATTGTTATCTAAAGATGGAATCTGGATATTATCACAATTTACAAGAGTTGCCTTTAGTATGACCAAATCAATATAATAATTAAATTAATTAATTAATTAATAAAAAATAAAAATTATAAAATATAGGCCTCGATAAAATAAATCTAATTTTAACTTGAAGAAGATTAACCAAATATAAATGGAAGCTAAATTGAATTAGAAAAAAAACACTGGTATTAAATACTCTAATTTGATATGTACTCCTAAGATCTTAGTTAAAATATAAATAAATTCAAGACAAAAATGGATTAATTATGCCAACAATCCCTCCCTTTACAACTTTTTGTTGAACTAATCTTGCAAACAATTAATAAAAGTTTAAGCTTCAAAATAGTCCCCTCTTAAAAATATGTTAGCAAAAAGGGGATGTTAATAACAAGCCCGTGATATATTATTGTCCTTCTAAGCCCACTTTTCTCGGAGGACTACAGCCACACAACAATAGTCACATTTTTTCATCGAGTTATATGAATTTTTCTTTCCTTTCACATATGTAAAGATTAGAAGAGATGTTTATGTAGAATAAATGTGTTTTAGTTAATACACTTAACCATATAACTTTGTAACAATGCATATATAATATGCAAAATTAAATATTAGATAAATTTATTTAATAATTTTAAAAATATTTAATTATATTATTAATAACAATATATACTTATAAATAATAAAATAATAAAATAAAATTATAATATCAACAAAATCTATGTAGTTATATAAAATAACAAATGTATATAATAATAAATATTATTTTCAAAAATTTTAATATATTTAATAAATTTATTTCAATTCAATATAAAATTATTTTTTATTACAAAATAAGAGTATTTATTAATATTATATATTAGAAAAAATTAATTAACTCAAACCTAAAAAAAAAATATACCATAACTCTCGTTATTAAAATATTTTTTAATAATAAAGATAAATTTGTAAACTTATATTTTACACTTTTAAGATAATTTTTAAATTTTTTTATAACTATCACATCACTCACAAATTTTAATAAATCATCCTCACAAATTCATTATATTATTTCTCAATCTAAACAACAATAACTCATATATCCTCACACATCCTCTATAATCCACTCATTCTCCACCCAAAAATCTTTCCTTAATCTAAACATAGCATAAATGAATGGAGGCAGAGGATATATAGGTATTAGGTAGATTTATTAATTTTAATAATAACAGCGATAGTTTATAATTAAATGAGAATACAAGTGTACAATGATTATACTTGTTACATTATTTATATTAGTTTGAAGTATAAGTGTGCAAGTTTAGGGAATTTTGGATTGAGGGAGAGCGTTGGATGATAGCTGCATCCTCTTAACTTACCATCGAAAACGATTCCAAGTTATTAACAGAGAATCACTACATACGAAGGCAAAAGGAAGAAGCCAAGATCACGTGCCAGAGAGATGACATTTAGCACCTGGATCAATCTATACTTTTAAACCACTCTTTCTTTTCGCCTTAATTTTATTACTATACCATCGCGTTGCAATTTGTCATTTTCTCAAACAGGAATTTCCCTACCTGTTTCTTTCGTACACCTTATTCTATTTTCTTTTATTTATTTTAAAGGAAATTAAACAGGATGAATTAAATCATCTAGGAGTAGTTCCTAAAAACATTTTTCTTTTTTCTCATTTAAATTCTGTTTTAGTATTATAATGTATTTAATTGGTAAGAGAGGAATTTTGATTTTGATGGGGTGCTCTTGCTTATTGGTTAGTTGGAGATATCTTTCAAACCACATGTTCTAATTAACGTGTAGGAATAAATTACATGGGAGAAGCTTGGCAATTAAAATGACTAAAGAGGGACCAAAAACCTTTCGTAACTGATCGGAGGACTAATTTAGTGGAAGACCCAGAATTATTGAGTCAAGTATTTTGTAATCTAGTGTTTGCATGTGATTTGTTTTAGACAATAATTGCAATTGGTGTTTGACCCTTCTCCACACACAATCTATCATACTCACCCATATTAGTCAATACAGTTCTATTATTTTTTTGTGTCCAAACCAAACATATCACTCTTCTTGCTTTGTCGAAAAGACTAATCATTCTATCAAACTATAATTATTCTCTGCTGATTCCTCTGATTAATGGAGCCATTATCATCAAATAATTTGATTTTACGTAACATGGATGTGTGTTCCTCCTTATATTCATGTTGCAAAGTATTGTCAACTCTTGGTTTGGACATGTCATTTGTGACTTCTACTGTGGGCACTACGGTTTAGCTGAACAAGTCTCCCATTGCATCATATTCTATTTGGATCATTAATGCATCATAGACTCGAGTAATTGAACTGGGACCCCATTAGTTTCAAAGCAAGCCCAAGTCATCTTCAAAACTCTCTTTCCAGATTGAAGTTCATAATTTGAGTTTTACATTCTATCTCAATTCCCACACTTCCCCTCAATTAAACCATACCCAACAAAAAAAACATCCCCATATTCCATACCAATTACGTCATGGCAGCAAATACTTTAAATGAAATCCAAAAGTCAAAAATAAAATAAAAAAATCGCAATCACCGCATCACTGAGAGCTAATCTTATTTTTTTTTTATTTCTTTTAAAAGACTATTCTTCCCTCTCTTTTTTCAATTTCCGTTAAATTAAATTATCTGTCAAGTTTCACCTTCCATGTCATGTTCAATCGCCGTTAACTCTCCCTTTAAAACATATGACGCCGTTGCCTCCTTCCCACTTCCTCTATATCCACTAGCCGCGAACCTAAGCAACATTAGAGAAAACAAACCAAGCTCTGTTTTTTTTCTTTTCTTTTCTTTCTAGCTAGGACAGGAAAACCAAAACAGTGGCGCACAATGAAGCCCTTTTGCAGATTCTTGATTCTCTTATCGCTATTTTCTCTGGTGGAATCTTCATGCAACAGTGATGAAGAGCACGTCTTGGTGTCGAAGGCTTTCAAATCAGTCTCTGGCTTCAACGCTTACTCCTGGTTCCAAACCAACTGTTCACAAGCTCAAATCACCAGAATAGTACTTCCATCCCAAAACCTCACTGGCACAATCTCCTGGGGTTACCTGAGGAACATGTCCAACCTACAGGTTCTCGATCTCTCAGGAAATTCCTTACAAGGCCACGTGCCAAGCTGGTTTTGGTCAACTTCATCCTTGTTGGAAATAAACCTCTCCAGAAACAGGTTCGGAGGGAGCATCATTGTTCACTCCTCCAAACCCACACCACAAAATACCTCGTTTTCGTTTTCATCCATTCAAACGCTCAATCTCTCCCACAACAGGTTCACCAATTCAATCCAACTTTCTGCCTTCCAGAACCTTAAAATCCTCGACCTTTCCAATAACAACCTGCGAACACTCCCCTCCGGACTCCAAAACCTCTTCAAGCTTGTACACCTCGATCTCTCAAACTGTAATCTCCAAACCAACGTAAAACCAGTTTCCTCTCTTCACTCTTTTCGCTACTTGGACTTATCAAACAACACCTTCGCGGGAAATTTCCCTTTGGATTTCCCTCCACTCTCCACCCTCGAGTTCCTGAACATCTCCTATAACAACTTCACCTCATCAACTAGCCTAACCAAATTCAACAGTTTCGGTAAATCAGCTTTTGTCCACGCTGGCAACAATTTCACCTACGACAACACCGCGTCGAAAACGACCAACAGCAGTAAAAACTCAGCGCAAGCCACCCACAAGAAACAAGGGAAGAGAAAATCCAAAGCGCTGATTGCTGCAGCCTCGTCAGCAGGATCAGCCCTTGTCCTAATTCTGTTGTCCATTTGGGTACTCCGCATTATTATTCGGAAGAGGAAGCAACGCGCCAAGAGGAGCAAGTGGGCGATTTCCATGCCGGTTCCACATGGAATGAACGTGGTGACTAGCAGGGTGGAGAAATCAGGGCCGTTCGCGTTCGAGACTGAATCGGGGTCAACGTGGGTGGCTGACCTGAAGGAACCGTCTTCTGCGCCGGTGGTGATGTTCGAGAAGCCGTTGATGAACCTTAGCTTCAAGGACCTCATTGTTGCCACCTCACACTTCGGTAAAGACTCGCTGCTCGCGGAGGGAAGGTGTGGGCCCGTTTACAGAGCCGTGCTGCCGGGGGACCTCCACGTGGCAATCAAGGTCCTGGAACACGCTAGAGACGTTGATCCTGATGACTCAGTCGCCACGTTCGTTGACCTCTCAAGACTCAAGCACCCCAACCTGTTGCCCCTCTCCGGTTACTGCATTGCTGGTAAGCGTGCCGTACTCCACACTCTGTTTCAAAATAAATGTTTTTTTTTAATTTTCGTTGCTCTGCGCTCATTAATGGCTTTCACGGGTTTTAATTTTCTAATGTCTTTGTCTGTTCTGTTCCATAACATGTTGCCTTCTGTTGTGTCATTCTTTCCTCTCGTTCTTCCCCTAATATAAAATCTATCGTCCCTGGTTATGATTGCGCGTGGTAATTCGTGCGCACTGTACTTTCCGCAGGTTTAATTTTTGAGTTCCCACAATTGCCAAAATCGTAATGTACTTACCATTAACTTCTTTTCATCCAAAATATATTATCGCGTTGTCTCAATGGACCCATTCAATTTTAACTTAATTTTAATTTTGAATCCACTGTCAATAGCTCGCAAATTTTAGTTTGTTTCTTATCCAGCTGAGAGAACATGACATAATTTACAAGGGAAAGGAAGATATCAAGTTACCCGTTGTAGTACTAGCACACATTAGTACCCATTCCTTTTCAATTTAGTATAATAGCTATTAGTATCATTTTTGTATGGTTATCAAAATTCTTTTTAAGTATTCTATACATAAAAGAAATATATAAAAGATGTTACACTTGTCTAATCAGAAAAAATATGTGTATATATATATATATATAATAGGCGTATTAATTTTTTGAACTGCATAGTTATATTTATTATTATTTTGGTGAAATTCTCAGGTAAGGAGAAACTGGTACTGTACGAGTACATGGCGAACGGCGACCTAGGAAGATGGCTACACGAGCTTCCAACTGGGGATACCAACGTGGAGGACTGGACAAGCGACACGTGGGAGATTCAAAACGGCGTCGTGGACGATGGATCCCCAGAAAAGATGGGGTGGCTGACACGACACCGTATCGCGGTTGGTATAGCGCGTGGTCTCGCTTACCTGCACCACGCGCGTTCGAAGCCCGTGGTGCACGGCCACTTCGTCACCTCCAACATTCTACTCGCCGACGATTTCGAGCCCCGGATCTCCGATTTCGGGTTGCGACCCGACCCGAACCCGAACGGCGGCATTGAGGCCGACGTGTACTGCTTCGGGGCAGCGCTGATGGAGCTCCTAACTGGGAAGGAAAGCACGGCGGAGACGGTGGCAGCGGCGAGGAAGGCGGTGAGGGAGGGGAACGGCGTTAGGGTTGTGGACGAGAGGCTCCTAGTCGGTGGTGACTCGGTAGTGAGTGAGATGGTGGAGAGTCTCCGAGTGGCGTTTTTGTGTACGGCGGAAGATCCTTGGAAGAGGCCAACAATGCAACAGGTTTTGGGTTTGCTGAAAGACATTCGTCCTCATGAACAGCAACTCGTGACGAGTTGACTCGTCAAACCCTGAATTTATTTTATTTAAATTTTTGGGGGAAAAGAAAAAGTGGAAAAGGACAAAAGAATGGGCAAGAAGAAGGGGAAGCGGAGAGAGTAGTTTAGTCTTTTTTGGGGAGGGAGCAAAGGAGCAGGGAATCCCACTCAGGAGTTTCCATAATTTTATTCCTTTTCTACTTTTTTATGTGCTCTCTTCACTTTTAAAATATACAAATTTTTTACTTTGTTCATTTTATTTTGTTTTACCCTCTTTAAGTTTCTTTCTTTTCTTTTTGCTTTATTCTCTTGTTCATTTATTTATCTTTAGCACACGGAAGCCAAAATGCATGTTAATTCGCAGTGACGTGTTTTGGTGCGCTAGTCTTTAACTCTTGAAGGGGACCATGGACGTAAACATTTGTAGAAACTTTATGAGGTGCTTTCATTCTTTATTTGTCAATACGTGGGCCTCATTTTCTGCTGCTGCTGCTCGTTATTGGTCCAACGAGTGACCTTAGGGACCTACTTGTTTACCATACCCCAATTTTTCTCTTTCAATGATTTTTCATGCAAAATTATATGAAAGACCACTCATTCCCGACATATATTATGGCCATTAATGACAATATTGCATTAACGTAGAAAACTCTGCCAAATTGATTGCAAAATATCATGTAAAGTCAGTCAATTACATATTATATCAATATTATTATTTTTAAGATAATCAGCATAAAAGTTAATAAATTTATCAATTATGCATGCTTATCATCGAATACCGTCATGGTAATCAGCATCAATTTGTAAACTACCAACTTGCTTCTTCTTTTTTGTTTAAATGGTAAGGCAAATAAAGCTTCAGATTGATTAATTACGCATAACAATTTATAGAAGATACATCTCCCAATTCCAAGTAATACACGTTTCATGGAAAATTATCCACAACTCAATTTTAATAACTCAAGAATGTCTCCATCTTTTAGACAATGAGTAAACACCCATTAATATCACAAATAACTATGTTCTATATAAAAAGTAACTGCAAAATGCATAATTGAACCATTATAATTAAGCTTGAAATGTTTTTAAGAGCACAAATATACTCAAAGCAGCTACCTTAATATTTAATTTACATTTAATTAAGTATTAAGCTTCTTATCAATTTTAATATTTTTAATTGAGTTTTTATTAAAAAAATCAATTGAGCACCTAATTTTTATATTTTTTTATTATATTTCAATAATTAAATTTTGGTGTTAATTAACACTTAAAAAATCAGATTTATTAGCGGATTTCTGAGTCCATAATCAAATTTAGCGTAATTTACTGAATTTATAAAAATTCAGCATTAATATTATTTACAATCTGATTTCATATATAAATTCAGCATTACATATAAATTATTACCTACGGATCTTTATTTATAGATAAATTTTACATTATACACAAATTTTACTAACGAATTTATATTCTAGGTAAATTAAATATTATTATTAATATAAATATTTTTATTAACATTATTAACAATATTAATATTTTTATTTATACCATTATTATAATATCAATAATACTAAAAACATATTAATACAATTAATGATATTAATAATACTGATAATATTAACAATATTAATAATATAAATAATCTTAATAATATTAATAACTATAATAATATGATATATTATAATATAAATAATATTCATAAATAATAATTATAAATTATAATTGTAAATAATAAGAAAAAAAAATAAAAAAAAATGATATCATTAAAGAAAGGTATGCTACATCACCTTCGGATGTACTCATAGATTATAGTGGGTAAGTATTACATATGGACTTAAGTTGGTAGGTATTAGATACGGACTGAAGTTAGTGAGTATTACCTACAAACTCAAGTTGGTGGGTATTACTTACAAACTCCAGTTGGTGGGTATAATACTTACGAACTGAAGTTGACGGGTATTACCTAGGAAGTAGAGTTAGTAGATATTACATATAGACTAAAGTGATGAGTATTATCTACATACTCTAGTGGATAAGTATTTATCCACAACTCTTGGGTTGTGTTTAGTTTTCCTTTAAAAAGTTTCTTAAAAAAGTTTCACTAATTATCTTTTTTTATATCTCTTTAAGATTAAAAACTTGCATATTCTTTTAACTATCACTCATAACTACAAACACACAAGACAAAGGTAACTCTCAAATAAAGGATATAGCAAGAATTCTCAACAAAGGTAAGTATTTTCACAAAAAAAAAATACAAAAGTTTCATAACAAACAATTCACAATCAAGCTTAGAACTTTATGTTTCTTCTTTGTGTGTTTTTTTTTTTATTTAGTAATTTTAAATAATGAACTCTTCAAACTTTTGTAAATGTATAAGTTTCATTAATATGATTGTTATTTGGTGTAATATTCAATATTGGTATCTTTTTATGCTTAATATCATGATCACAATTTTTTTTTATTGATATAACTTGATATTGGCTCATCTTAGCATTTAAAGTTAAAAATGGAATGCCTGGATTTTATTTTGAATGTTTCATATAGAAACAAGGATATTGCACAAATATTTGCAAAGTAAAAAATAATTTTGTCTTTGCTTATAATAATTTGTTTTTAGATATGAATATTTTCTAAACATTATTAAAATATTTAATTTCTTCATATATGTCAAAGTAGTAGATTGAATTATAACTTTATATATTTTTTATGTAGAAATAATATTTTGTGATTATAATTTTTCAACATATTCAATAATCAATAATTTTTTAACACAAAGGATCACGTCATTGTTAAATAGTAGCAAAAATCTTGATAACTAATTAGATATCAATTTATAAACTATTTATCAATAATAAAAATTAATTTAGAAACTAAAAATTTTTTTAGTCTTTAAAATGGTTTCTAATTTAAACACTATAACAATTAATTATTTTTTATCTTTAAAATTGATTTTTATTTAATAATTCTTTTTAGTGAAAATTTAATTCTTAAGATTCATCTTTCTAAATCCCAAAATCACCAATCCTCTTTGGCTTGCAAATAGACTCCCAATTTTTAGTCCATGAAACTTTCTACAACTAGAAGTGTCTCTCCACATAAAGTTACAACACTTTCACGAACAGATATTGAAAGCAAATTTGTTTACTTTGCATAATTAAAACCACGACTTTAGTTACACACCAATAATTGGTTTTGGAGGAGGATTTGGGGATCTTTATATATATAAGATGACAAACGTAATTATATGCAATCACTAGCGCAGATATGTAAAACAAATGCGGCTATTTTAAATTTACAAATGCGGTCATAAATCACATTTACAAATGCGGTTACCTAAAATAACCGCATTTGTATATTATTCTGAATTAGGAAGTGGGTTTGGGATTTAGGATTTATGAATGCGGTCTTGGTAAAAACCACATTCATAAATCACTATTTACAAATGCGGTCATTTAAGAAGACCGCATTTGTAAATGCGAATTCACTATTTACAAATGCGGTCTTGATAAATGACCGCATTTGTAAATAGTGCTTTTTTTTTTAAAGTTCACTCTGTTTTGTGTAGAAACCATATATTTAAATAACCTGCATAATGATCAAACCCAGTCAGACAAATACAGAAATGTAGTAATCAATTGAAATCATCAAAATGTACATTTACAAGTGATCAAATTACATATAATAAAACCACTATTGTTTACCTATGCTAGAGTTATAAAAATTAATGAAATATGTGGACCAAGAATCTCTAACATATGAAATGCCTTCCTCACTCATTGGTGTTTCTTCTGTGAATAACTGCATTGCAAAGTTGACATAAATTAGTTTCTAGATATATATATGTTCAAGAATTATAAAAATGATTTAACATATACCTTTTTCCAACCAGTTTTAACACCTAGTCTTATAATGGTAATCATCCATTGCATAATGCAATAGCCACACTCATAGCTTCCTAGTTGTTTATTACACTATAATTCAATAAAAAGTAATATGTTAGTATATTGATAAACAATGATAATAGAGAAAGAAAAAAATTACAAACCTTTACTCTTATGTAGTTCAAATTATTTGAACTGGATCGACCTTTTAGGATGTTATATCCACGCCATGAACTGGTTAATACAAAAAACCTCGTTAGTAGATGGTTAATTAGTAACATACAAAGTTAAGTTTATACTATATTTACGTATCAATGATATCCTTAAATTTTGTGGGCATCTTCTTGTGTAGGGAACAGAACCACACAACAGTCTTATCAACCATTGATAAGACAAGTAACTGCCAATGATGCTTATATGATCAATGAAAAGAGTTAGTAAATATTTAAAACATGAAATAATAATAATTGATGACATATAATTAAACTTACTCATTAATATAAGGGCATAAATAAATTTGTTTTCCCTCTTTTTCCAGGATGTTAGTGATGTATGCTTGAGTCTCAGTTGAGTTTGGTCCAACGGGATTAGTATATGCAGGATCTAAGAATCCATACATATTTTCCTTCCCCTCAGTGATACAGACTCTATGCAAAAACCTACAAGTTTTTAGTTAAAGCATAATCAATAATAATTTAACATAAAGTAAATTGAATAATAGGTAAAGATACTTACATCATAAAAAATTGAATTATACTTATATTGAGCTCCTGTTTCCCAGATATAAATTCTGATAAATCAGTGTTGTAAATCATCAGTGGCAGTTCAGTGTTTATTTGAAAAAATGTATTATCCCACGGAACTGGAAAAGGATCATTGCCAATCTGACTAGCAATGAGACGTAGGGAAGCCATAGGATCGTCAACTGGAACCTCACGCTTCTTTTTTGGACTTGGTGGCTGAAAAGGTTTCTACAAGATAAACAACATTTGTATTAAATTATATGTAATATATAAATATAAATAAAAAATAATATAATGAAACGAAATTATTACATGAGGTTCGGGCATAGATCGAATGAGCTCTCTGGGCCAGGCAACGAATGTCTGAAATGCATCGGCTACAGTGGTTACCTCATCTGAAGGTAGTGGGACACGAGCATCAGGAAATCGTACTTTTTCAACTGTTATCTTCGCCACATCAGGGGAGAGAGGAACGTTATGTAAGGTGGTGGCGTTTTTATAGACTTTTCCAAGTGCCACCACCCGAGGAAGTTTGCCGCACACTACCAGTAGCTCACAATCCTCTGTCTGCCCATTGATATCATCCCCTGATGTTGGAGGACCCGCACAACTCCCCTTTGTGCTCTTGGGAGTGGGACTAACAAGGGGTTCAATCGGCTCAGCACAAACTTGTTGCGATAGAAACTCTTGTCGCATTCGATCATTCTCCTTTTTCATCTCCAGCCACATCAAATCAGTCTCCTTTCTCATCTCCTCCATTATTTCTTCACGTAACTTACTCTTCTTGGAGGAGGAGGATGGCTGTCGTTCTGAAACTCCAAAATAAAGTTTAATTCCGACCCCTTGTCCAGCGGCACGAACACGACCAGAGTGTTCAGGTCGTCCAATTGCTTCAACCAGGATATCGTGACGACCTTCAGCAACAAATTTACCGTCGGATTCCAAGGAATCCTGCAAGAGTACACAAAAATCATATTTTCAATCATTAATATAATTAATGCTTTAAAAAAATTGAAAATAACAAAAATAACTTACAATTTTTTCGATTATAACCCCGGATTGCTCAGAACTTGGTGCACCCGACTTTTTAATTCGGGCCCTCTTCCATTTTACATGGCGAAAAGGTGGTGATGGAGGAGAAGTGACCCCTGTTTCCACATTCTCAGACAACGTCCCCTGTTGAGATTTCTCCTTTTCCACCATAAGTGTTTGCTCAAGTTTTCTATACCCCGAACGAGACATAAC
The DNA here is from genome assembly GCF_051622355.1 of Phaseolus vulgaris. Lineage (NCBI taxonomy): Eukaryota > Viridiplantae > Streptophyta > Magnoliopsida > Fabales > Fabaceae > Phaseolus > Phaseolus vulgaris. Next base: position 41,616,133 of record NC_143499.1, read on the forward strand.
GTGCGGGGTAAGATTCTTCAAAGCTATCTCTTGAGCTTTCTTCCGACGATCCTGTCATAATTGAAATAAACAAACTGAAGTAAATAAGATAAACTTATTAATGTTATATAAACAAAAAAGTTACTTCACTTACCATCCAAGCCTCATTTTCACGGCTTTCTCTAAAAAGACGCCATGTCTCTTCATCAATATGTTGGTACTTTAAACATGGATTTTCGTCTTTAAGGTCGCCAAAAATGTATCTCGAAGTCAGTCTTGACTTAAAGGTACGAAATTTAAGTGCGATATTGGATAATATCTTTGATCAAAGCGGTTCCACATCAGGAATGTCAAAGATTGCCTGGAAAATAACATCATCAAATTAAAATTAATTAATCAATATTAAAAAGCATTATATGATAACAATAATAATGTAAAGCTTACCAGAACATCCTCCCATAGCATGTTCCGATCAACCTCTGAAACCTCATCCCATGAATTAATCAAAATGGAGAGCCTCTCACGAGAAACAACTCCAAGATAGCTCATAAACTCATCTGCCTTAGGACCAAAAGCCACTCCAGTGTTGACGTCAATGTCAACATGTGTCTTCTCACCAGTAGCACGTCTCAATGCAAGACGCTTCAATCTAGTAGGTCCTTTACTGCCTCGTCCAGATTGAGGTCTGTTTGGAGTCTGGTCGTCATCCATGTCTCTGTTAAAAAAATTAGGTAACAAACATTAGTTAATGTGCATCGAATTAAAATCATATAAAAATAATACAAAAAATTCTAAATGTTTATTTACATGTTGCATGTGGGTTGAATGTTTATATGTAAATTCCTTCATTGTGGTCTTTACGGGTTGCATGTACATCATCAAGTACATCGTCATCTTTATTAGTTATCATTGGTGTGAATGAACGAGTTTCGCCATTTTCAATATCATCTATGGCTTCCCCTTGTTTTTTCCCGTGTAAAACGACATACCAATGTTCTAACGTAGGATCTTTCACATAGAAAACCTGAGATGCTTGTTGAACCATTATAAATGGCTCATCTCGATACCCTATCTTTCGAAAGTCCACTAGTGTGAATCTTGATTCATCAATTTTAACCCCACTTTTATTGTCAACCCATTTACACTTGAAAACTGGAACAGAAAACTTAGTGTAGTCAATCTCCCATATCTCTTCTATAAACCCATAGTATGCCATTGATCCAAGTACTGGATTTGTATCTTTCGAAGTCGAAAACTGCATTGACTCGGCTTCAAGAGTAACACCAAAATTTTGAATTGTACTCTTTTCATCCATGGACTTTGTGTAAAATATACAATTATTCACTTCGTACGTTGTACATGAGATGACATCAAACTTCAATCCAGCAGCCAACCAAGTCAAGGTCTCTGATGCCGTTGAATCCTTGAACACCTCATCTTTAAACCAAGGCATGAAAGTTCTATTATGTTCCATCAAGACTCATTTCTCTACTTGTCTTGGGTTATTTGCCTTCACAATGGCTTTATGAGCTTCTATGTAAGGTACAACTTCATCTGTGTTATTCAATATGTACAAATGTGCTTGCAAGACTTCTGATCGAGATTTGCTTACAATATTCACACCACGTAAACATTTAGTTGTAGAACGCCTGTGGTGCCATGAATTAGCTGGAACACCTATTGGATTTGCTTTTGTCATGTACTCTGAACAAAATTCAATACTTTCTTCAGCTATGTACCTTTCAATCATTGAAGCCTCTGGACGATAATGATTTTTCACATAACCTTTCAAAATTTTCATATACCGCTCAACAGGATACATCCATCTTAAGTACACTGGTCCACACAATCTAACCTCTCTTACCAGATGCACCACTAGATGAACCATAATGTCAAAAAAAGACGGAGGAAAAAACATTTCCAATTCACACAAGATAACAACAATTTCATTTTGAAGTTCATCTAGTTTTGAGGGATCAATGACTTTACAACAGATGGAAGAGAAGAATGAGCACAAACGAGTTATGGTGTGTCTAACATTTTTTGGTAAGATCCCACGGATAGCTACCGGCAACAACTGTTGCATCAAGATGTGACAATCATGAGACTTCAACCCAATTAACTTCAAATCTTGCATTGACACTAGGCTCTTCACCTTTGAGGAATGTGTTTGTGGCACTTTCACACCCTTTAGACATTGACAAAAACTAGTTTTTTCATCTTTTGACATTGTGTAACAGGCTGGGGGCAAATATGTACGCTTACCCATTTCTATGGGTGCTAACTCGCCGCGTATGTTCATCTCAATCAAATCTAAACGAGCATTTAGACCATCCTTCGTCTTCCCGTTAATGTTAAGAAGTGTACCAATTAAGCTATCACACACATTCTTCTCAACATGCATTACATCTATACAATGTCTGACTTCTAACCTCGACCAGTACGGAAGATCAAAGAAGATTGATTTCTTCTTCCAAATATTTGTCACAGATGACTTTTTTTTGGGCTTACCGAAGGTGTGGTCTATGTTATTTACCTTTTCGTAAACCTCAACACCGGTTAATGGAGTTGGTGGATCACTACCCTCTTGGTGTCCATTAAAGGCTTTTTTCAACCTCCGGTAAGGATGATGACTTCTAAGAAACCTCCGATGCCGAAGATATACTGTTTTCCTTCCATGTTTCAATTGTTGAGAAGCAGTGTCTTCTTCGCATATTGGACACGCTTTGTGACCCTTAACACTATAACCTGATAAGTTACCATATGCCGAAAAGTCATTGATGGTGCAAAATAACATGACATGAAGCTTGAAAGTTTCATTAGCAAATCCGTCAAATACTTCGACACCCTGGTCCCACATTAACTTCAAATCTTCAATTAGGGGACTTAGATAAACATCAATATCATTCCCTGGTTGTTTCGGATCGGATATCATCATAGACAACATCATGTATTTTCGCTTCATGCACAATCCAAGAGGTAAGTTGTAAATAACTAGTAATACAGGCAATGAACTGTGATTTGTACTCATATTACCAAATGGATTCATTCCGTCTGTAGCTAAACCAAGTCGGATATTTCTTGATTCTTTACCAAATTCTGGAAAGTCATCATCAAATTTCTTCCATTGAATAAAATCAGTTGGATGTCGGTACATGCCATCGCATTTCCTCTCATCTGCATGCCATCTAAGATTCTTAGCATCGTCTAGGTTTGCAAACAAACGCTTCATCCTTGGAATGATGGGAAGATACCACATAACCTTCATTGGGGTCCATGCTTTTCCATGTCATCAATAGAATCATCATCTTTTTGTTTCAACTTATAACGTGATAACCCACACCTCGGACAACTTTTCAACAATTCAAAATCTTTCCGGTATAATATACAATCATTAGGACATGCATGTATCTTTTTGTACTCCATACCCATTGGACAAAGAATCTTTTTGGCCTCGTAATTACGATTAGGTAGACTATTTCCCTCTGGAAGCATATCCTTCAACAGCTGGAGCAATTCCGTGAAGCTTTTATCAGTCTATCCGTTTATTGCCTTCAAATTCATCAATCTTAACACCGCCGACAACCGTGTGAAGTTAGTTGATCCAGGATACAAAGGAGTCTCTGCATCTTTTGACATACTTTCATATCCATGCGCTTTTGCAAAACACTCAGCTCCCACATCACGAATCATGTCCTCCAATCGATCATCATCTCCATCATCGTGTACTGCTTCATCCATGGTAGAACCCACATATTCTTCAGTTACGGAAACACGTGGTAAATTTAATAATTCACCATGCCATGTCCAAGTTGTATAAGATCGAAGAAACCCATCACATAGCAGGTGTTTCCTCATGATATTCACATCCAGTATCCTTCCATTCAAACAGTTAACGCACGGACACCTGATCTTTGCTCCATCATGACCACTAATAATCGCGTTACGTTGCGCAAATTGTATAAATTCCTCTACTCCCCTTTCGTACTCATCACTTATACGAACAACATTAATCCAACTTCGATCCATTATATATTCTGGAATATAGTTAGGATTTTCTAATAATTAGTATTCTATTCAATCTCACACATTTGCCGAGGGTCGAACACCCCCGGACTCAATCCAAACACGATATTTCTTTTCTAAAAGTAACAATAACTAACATAACATAAAACTTTTATTAAAATGTAATTAACAACTAACTAAATATATAATATAAATTTAAGAAAATAGAAATTATATAATACAAAAATTCAAAATACACACAAATATATAAATTATTAGTTATTAGTTATAAATTCCAAGTTGTATTAGTTATTAATTAAATATATATTATAATACAGAAAAATAAAAATTCAAAATATTAAATAAAAATTCAAAATATTAAATATAAATTCAAAATATTAAATATAAATTCAAAATATTAAATAAATATTAAATACAACACCAACCTTTAGGTTGATGGTGATCGGAGTGGCAGAGGCACAAGACGAAGGCAAAGGCGGTGGCGGAAGTTGTGGCAGTGGCGGAGCAGAAAAAACCAACGAAACCAATAGAACAGTAACCTATATGCCAAAAACGAGTTAGGAAACGAAAATGACAATGCCAAGGAAGTGAATAATGAATGATGCAAAAACGAAAACGAAAACAAACGAGTGAAACGAAGAGCGGAGAGAGCTGAAACTTACAATGCAGAGGGAACTGAAACTGAGAACGTTGAAACGAAGAGCGGAGAAGACGAAAGTGAAAGTGAAAACTAGTGGCGCGCTTCAATTTTTAGGGTAAAATTGATTTACAAATGCGGTTCTAGGGTAAGACCGCATTTGTAAATCAATTTAATTACAAAAATGCCACCGCATTTTTTACAAATACGTTTAAACGCAAAGCCGCACTAAATAAAGGGTCGTTATTTTCATATTTTGTACTAGTGATTTAATGATCATTGTTTAATCATATTACTTAAATGGCATAATTTTAATTTTGGTAACTTTACAAAATCCATAATTTTGGTTGTTAAATTCTTTCTCTGCAATTTTAGTCCCTTAATCTCTAATTATTTGGTATTTTTTACGTGATTTTTTATCCCTTAGTTTATAATTATCTGTAACATTGTCTAATTCTCAGAATCAAAATGGGAAAAAACGTATGATATTCGCGACTTTTTTTTACAGGATTGAAAAGGGTAGAAGCTGTAGATAGTTGATACCAAATATAATTTCCCTCTTTCTTTTATTATCTACCATTGTGTTCTACCATCATTATTATGTTCTTTTTGTGATCAAAGTTAGAGGTGTCATCATTGTCATACTCTTCTCTTTGTTCATGTTCATTATAGCGGAAGGTGGTAACACTTTGTTTGTCACACTCTTCTTCTTCCTTTATTTTGTAATTTGAACTACAGTTGTTGTCATTTGTACTATTACCGTTCACAACATGTAACAAATAGTAAATAAAGAATATAAAATAGGAGTACACAGTGAGATAAAATTCAAAAAAGGAAGATATATAGTGTGAAATAAGACGAGAGATTAGGAAAGGAAGAAAGTGTGTGAAATATGAAAAAGTAGGAAAGAAGGATTTTGAAGAAGAAGTGCATGAGGCCAAGTCAATGGTGATTTTTATTTTTTATTTTATGTTCAAAATGGTTGATTATAAAAGAATATTTTAAAAGTTATTATTAGTGTGAGTCAAGTCTCTTGCTATTTTTTTTTAAAAAAAATAGTGATTGAATTCAACATTGACGTTTGTGTTGTTTTTTTAACGGAACATTGGTAAGGTCAATGTTATTTAATTTAATAATAAAAAGTAAAAAATAATTTTGAAAATTTTAGTTTGATTGACAGTATAACATTGCTATTGTGGTAGATGGTAGCCCTTTGACTCTAATATGTGCGTTTCTTTTAGTTATATAATGGAAAAATATCCCTTTTGTTGTTCATTAGTGTCCCAAATTTGGTTTTCATGATAATCAAATAAACATATAATTAGTGAAGAATATTTGAGCTTGATTTCTGGAAATTCTAAAGATTAAAATATTTTATAATATATAAATAAGTATAAATTTTATCAAATAAACTAATTTTATAAAATTGAATTATAATTTTATAATTTTATCCAAATTTCCAAAAACGTGAATGATTGAATAATCTAGTAGTTAAATTCTAATTATGTATATTACTCACAACATTTACTTATATATTGAAAGGGTGTATTATATAATAAACTAAACTTATTTAATGAATGATCAAATATTGTTAAAATTTTATAAAACTTTGTGTACATGATCAATAATGAGAACTTTTGATATGACCCTTGGATCTATAATGTATAAAAACAATAATAAAGTATCTCTAGTAAAAGTAATAGTAAAGTGACATTGTTCCTCTCTATCTATATATAAATTATTTTTCTTCTATCATCAACCATTAAGGAGAGAGAAAAAAAATCGTACATGGACCCAAAAATTTCTACCTCTTCAGTGAAGATAAATGTAAGGAAGAAAAATATAAATTTCATCCATCTATCTATCTGTTAATTATATTCGTTAAAGTATATAAAATTAATTTAAAATATTATATATATATATACATGTTTTATTTTTTTACCAAGCAAAATAAGATTAATTATTTTCTTCCTTTTATTTGTATACTCTCTTCTCTAGGTTTTTTTCCTCAAATTTTTTCCCATTTATTTTTCAAGAAATCAAACAAAACATAAAAGGAATTGACATGCAAGTTTGAAAAGGTAGGATTTGCTTCATTTATAGAAAACAATTAGTTACAGTACGATGCTGTGTCGTGAACTCGTTTTACTTTTCTACATTTTAGCTTTGTTGCCTTTGTATTGTTCTTTCCCTTGTCAAGTCTGGAAGTGGTATTCAGGAGTTCTCATTGATGTTTTAGACCAATACAGTTCATAAGAGAAACATATTATCAATTTATGTACCACTATACCGACACAGCACATGATATCACACTCACATATCAGCACTTTAACATGTAATCTCGAGAATAGTGATTTTTATATTATATTATTATAAATATAAAAATTGATAATCAAAACTTACCTCTTACTCAAATATAACAAAAATAATCTAATTTATCTATTTAATTTTAAAAAAAATCATTTAAGATATTTTATTCTTATCTTGATCATCATCTTTGAAAAAAATATTTTAGTTAAAACTTATTTAAATGTAAATTAACAACTGAAATTTCAAAATAGATATGATAATAGTTTAAATAAAAGCATTCATAATATATATATATAAATAATCTTAATATTTTTAATTATATAAAATCATTTTTACTTTTATAATCATAATAGGAAAATAGATAATATATTTTAGTTTTTAGAAAATTATTATATTTAATTTTTTTAAAAGTAACTTTGAATGTGATAAAATTGTGAAAAACTAAAAAATTATCTTTTGAATTGAAGATTTCATCATTACATATCATACCAATATGAATATTGGATATTTATTGGGAATGAATTTTCCTTCTTCTTTATTGTAACTACAACATCGACACTCGTAGAAATAATATGCAAATAATAAAAAATATAGCATAAATATAATAATGCGACAAATCATTTTTAACATGGTAAAATCTTTTCAACTTGAGAAATAAAAATCCACGGGACTTATTTTGTAAGGATAACATTCAATCTCACCTAACAAGAATGGAATACAATGTCTTTCTAATCTCTTACTAGTATTTGGTGGATATCTCTTCTCTCTTTTTCTTTCTATGTTGCTTCCTTGTTTCTGTTTTTTTTTTCTCCCTCAAAAGTTTCTTTTATACAGAAAATGAGAGGAAGACTTATTCATAAAGAGATTAATGTTCATTATATTTTTAGAGAGAATTACAATTTAAAAAAAAATTAATGGTCATTATTAAATATATTCAATGAATCGATTACCAATATTAATTAGTCATAATCTTCCATTAAATTAATTAGAGATTCTCAACAATTTTTTCCCTTAATTAACTTAATTAAAAATATCAATAATTCAACTCACCATAACAATGTTATCAATATTCATTAGTTATAATCTCCTTAATCCTTAATTAAGGAGGATTCCAAAATATTTACCGGACACAGAAAGAAATTATTTAATAGGACAGTATTTAAGAGGCACTTCCTATATTAACAATTTCATGAAGGTTTGATGAGTTTCTACCCAGTGTTCTAAATGCGATAATGAGAGAGTACAATCCAACAATACATGACTGGTTCAAAAAGAAAAAGTAACAGCAAGTATAATATTGGAGAATTCTTTAACTGATGTGTTTCTGCAACTGTTTTAAAGAATCACAAAAACAAGATTCCATCTTTTGAAAAGATATACCAATGTCTGAGTTATTTTTACGAAAGATACACCATTGGCTGACACATTAAAGTGAACTTCAGTTATAGATTTCTTTTGCCTTTTTCTTTATATAAACACATCTACATGTTTCCAAATAGCTACACAATCTGACTCATCCTCAGAATTTTACATTACCTTCATGAATCATAGGACAGAGTTGCTTTTCTATAAGCTTATCAAATTGGTAACTCTGGTCCCCGAATAAAGTACTTCCACAAAGATCACATTTGCTTTGCTCATCTCTCATCATCATTTTAAGTGCCAATTCCATCACCTCAACGATCGGATCAAAGTTAAATTATACGTCTTATGATTCTCATGTTTAAGTTAAAACTATTTTAAACAATTTTACTTTTTACATTCAAAACATTAATTTAAAACTCTAACGTCAAATCATACATGCATTCATCTTTTAAGTTGGAAGGACACTGCAATGACTCTGAACAAAGGTTACATAACACTAACACAAATTAATCTGAATTATATAACTGGAAGGCATACGTAGGAAAACCAACTGTATTAATTTTTTTTCACATTAAAGTTTGAGCCACTGAACATGTTTGATGACTCAGGGTTTTATCTGTGAAACCAGGTTATTGAATATGGTAAACAGTAGACGCAAACAATTTGAGTGTGGATTTTTTTTATGGGACGTATTACACTTACTAGGATTACTAGGATAAGTTCGAAATGGCTCTGATACCATATTATAAAGTGAACTTTTAGTCTAACTCAACCTCATAAAATCGACTCATAGGATTGGGGTTTGTATCCACTTATATACAATGAAAGACTCTAATTTCTAGTTGATGTGGGATTTCCAACAGTACGTTTAGTATAATAATTTATTTATTTTTCATTTTCAAGTATCATGACTTATAGGAATTATAGTTTTTTTGAATTAATTTTTAAAAATGACTAAATTTTATTTGATTGGTGAAAAAATATTGATTATAATAGTTACGTACTTTTTTAAACAATCCAAGCGAATGCGATTTTTTTCTACTAAAATAAATACGTAATTAAGTTATTACCGCGTTGAATAATTTAATACGAATAATATGATATTTATGCAGTAAGAAGATATTTTAATTTAGAAAAATTGAAATAATTTTTTATTACCGCGTTGAATAATTTAATACGAATAATATCATATTTTAATTTTAAAAAAATTAAAAATATTATAAGTTTCCTTTTAGGGGAAGAGATGTAATGTTGCTAGTTTTTTGTGTGGATATTCCAGCTTTGTTATTAACAGTTTCAATATTTTTTCTTTGTATAAGATTTGGAGTAAATGTTTCATTTTATTTAATTTATTTTTACTTATAAAATTTAAAAATCTATCCAAAATTTATTTCTAGAAATCATATTTTTTTTTAAATTAACTATTAAGATGTAGGATAACATATTATGGGTGGTCAGTGGCATGATAAACCCAACAAATAGACTTTAAATAGTTCTGATTTTATTTTTTTATTTTTTTATCGGCAATAAAAAATAAATAAATGGGAACCACTTTAGGGGTGGTTCAACCCTTATACATATAAAGAGCAAAACACCTTACCATACTCCTACCACGAAACACCTACCTGATTATAGGAACAACCAAACTAACTATAGGAAAACATTAAATTATCATCCTCATACAATCCACTGGGTTCAAAACCCAATTAGGGTACCTGAAGGAAGCACAATGAGACTTTGCGTAAATCCACGACCAAACCTTTACTTATACCAAGGCGAATACTTCGAGCGCATCTACCACCCCCTTAAATAGTTCTGATATCATATTACAAAGTGAACTTTAAGCCTAACTCAATCCCATAAAACTGACTCATGGAGTTGAGGTTTGCACTCACTTATATACAATGAAATATCCTAATCTCTAGTCGATGTGAGATCTTTAACATTAACCTACAAGAGATATATATTTTCTCAACTTCTCATGTTCTAAAAAAATAAAAAGAGATAATTTTCTTCGACCAAATTCCAGATGTGTAGAGATAGAACACGAAATTAGCCTGCGTAAGATAAACTGATAATTTATTTATTGGAATAAGATTATGACATAAATTAAACTCTTTAACTATAACTGCAACCCAAAATCAACACTATCCATGAAACAGAAAAATGAAAAAGAAATTGGAGCATAAGAAATCAGTTGGCCCTTGAGAAAAAAAGGCTTTCTAGTTTTGATTTTTGTTTTCTGCTTTCAAAAGCTTGAATTTATTATAATTTTAAGAAATTGGAATAATGTGTTTTATTATAAAATATTTTAAATTTTAAATTTTAAAAAATTACCATCTTAAATTTTCTTAACCAAACACAAAATTTTACAAAAATATTCAAAATATGCATAGCAATAAAAGAAACATTTTTTGAAATGTCATTCAATATCGGTTTTCTGAAAATTAATGGAGTATATATGTGAGACTAAAGTTGTTTTGCAACGCTGACAATAAGTGGAAACCAATCTAAAAATATTTTTTTATATGAATTATATGAGAACATATTCACAAAGTTTTTCAATAGCGGTTTCTTAGGTATCATTGCTATAATGGATATGTTTGTAAATGATATTTAGAATAATATATTAAAAACAAGAATTTAAAAAAATAATAAGAGATTATAGAAAAAAAATTGTTTTACTATTTTTAAAATTGTTTATAAAAATAATTGTTCAAATATATGTAATGTAGAGGTTATTTTTTAATATTTTAAACTCCAAATTCAATATTTTAGATAAACTTTGTATTAGTAGTTTTTTTTTTCTTATTCACAACCGAATCCAAATGTGGATTCTAAATTATATTTAAGTTGAATATAAATTAGAGTAAGCTTCTAGAATTATTTTTTTTCATGAAAAAAAAGCTTCTAGAATTATTTTTTTTCATGAAAAAAAAGCTTCTAGAATTTAGGGGTGTATTTTAAATTCAGAAGTCACTTCCTAACTACAAAATCCATAAGTCATGGTTGATGATTGGAAGTTATGAGAGATACAAAATGTAGGATTAAAAGAAGACACAACCTGATAAATGAAAGAAGAAAGATCAGTAGTAACGACATAGAAGGAGATAACAAAGATTAAGGGTGTTTTCATATTTTACACACTCTTGGAGGTGCAAGGAGAAACTATGGGCATGAAATAGAAATCTCCCTACTTTAATAATTCCTCCAAGCGATCCATTAAGATAGTGTCTTCATTTAAATTTGGGCTTCACTCAAGTATTTAGGATGGGCTGCTATGATGGTCTTAAGGCAATTTTTTCCTACACCATGTCATTTTTTATATGCACCCAACATAACATTTTAAACCCAATTTTGCCTTTGTCCTCTTTGTTATGAAAAAAGTTACATAGGATTAAGTGTTTGGTGAACGTTTAGCTATAGAGGAATTGGTGCTGGTGCAGTGGTTGTTGTGATGGTGGAGGGAAGCTTTCATTTTTTACTCCTGCTACTCTCACTGTAAATTGTTCTGAGATAAGACAAAAAAAAAAAGAGTACAGTGACTTCTTTATGGATTTCAACATTCGGAACCATCCATAACCCTTGCACTTACAGATTTTTACATCTAGAAAATCTACGATATCCATATCAGAGACAAAAAATTAACTATAACTTTCATGAACGTTCATAGGAAAAACACTTCTGGATATAGATATCCAAAAGTCACTAAATTTGAGAAAACTTACTCCACTCGCAATTTCCGCAACAACAACTCTTCTCTTCTTCCGTGAACGACAACTCTTCTCCTTCTCTCCGTCGTCGTCGTGCCTTACAAACGTGTATTGGGTGCCGCCGTGCCTTAGGTAGTTGGGTGCATATGGTTAGTGTAGGGAATGCATTGCTGTAGAAGGAACCTAGGTTTTATTTCATTAAGAATACAATAGACATTTCAGATAACTTATTAAGGGTACACAAGACATTTCACATAGTACTGTTGGGTGTAGGTAAAAAATTATATGGTGCAGGGAGATTCTGCCTGGTTTTAATTATTTGGCCCATGTTTGTCATATCATGCAGGCTATTTCTATTTACACAACCCTTTTGCTCTTATATTAACTTACTTAAATAGCCTTTTTATTCCCCTTTTCTAAAACATTCTTACGTGCCTCCCTTGTTGTTCATTACAACATCCCCCTTATTCTAAAAAAAACACTCTTCCACTTATAAGTTGGAATATCCATCTTGTCATGCATCTTACTAACGCTATATTTATTGTTCACCTGTAAATAAAAATGTAACAAATAGAAAACAGATTAAAAAAAATCTTTAGCAAAGTACTTTTTTGAAATAATCCCAGATACTACTCATGGAACTATCCTGCAAAGTTTTTTTTTTTTTTTTAAAAAAAAAATTCGGAATGACAAAAACAATGAAATCAAATTTATCTCTGAACATAAAAAATGAAGAATATGATAAAAGTAGTTATCGAAATGACTAAATTCAATTAAACTGCAACAAAACAAAATCATGGTATTTCTCTTTACCTTCAATAGAGAGAAGATGAAATTGGTAAGAATTAAGAGAACAATAATAATGGACGATAAGTAATAGAGTTTAACATTTATACATTTTTTTATTAAGGGAATATTAATAAAGGGAAGGGAAGTGAAAATAAAAATTAGGAAAGGGTAAATAGCAATAATGTATCCTATATAGTCAACAATATTGGGCTTTTTGTCGTAATCATTTTGAAATATATTTTGTTGGTTGCTAATCACAACATATTTTTGTTGGGGATGTAAGGAGTCAAATTATTGGTTAATTCTTAAATCTTTATTCATTAAATGTCTATTCAAAGTTACTAGTTTAGTTAATTATATACGTTTAAGTTCATAATCAGATTCGATTACTTAAGTTAGTTTACCTATAGTTTTATAAACCTGCATTAACAACTTGTAAATAAACTATATATATAAATAAATAAATAACATTCATTAAAAGTAAGAATGGAAGGTAAAAAAATCCCCGCAATAAAAAAACACATACTTCATTCAATCTTTTTCTTTCCTTCTGTGTATATTATTAATCTTAATTACATTGTTAGTTTTTTAAGATTCACATACTTGTAGATCTTTTACATTAATTATATGGAAGGAATTAGTTTTTTATACCTTCCATTTCTTGAATAAACTTATAACTCATCAGTAGTCTATGTAGAATGTTATGTGAATTTTTTCATAAATTTTTTTAAGAAAATTAGTTTGTGTAACTACTAGATTTTTTTTAGTATCAAATTTTTATCAATAAAAATTAAAAAATAATACGACAGTTAATATATTTTTTTTTATGAATTTATAATTTGTAGGATATTTTCTACCAATTTTTTAAATATGCAAGACAATTTCTTGTGTATTTTTTAGGTCAAGAAATTTATTTACAATATGTGGGAAAATTGTAAGTAAATTTCTTGTCAAATGTAACATTCATAATTTATTACTTATCTATACTACCTATATAAAAATGTACACAATAAACCTTTATTTACACAAATATATGTAATTTAAGAGTCATATTTTAAATAAGTAAAAAATTATTTTTTTACTGAAGGTAAAAAATATACTTTTTACATCATCAAATATTTTTTCTCATAATATAACCTTTTAAGAATATAAAATTATATTTTATTTATCAATAATATAAAATATAAAATATTCTTACAATTTTGAGTTGTGTTTTAAATTTTTTTGAAAACTTTTATCCAATAAACGTGAACAGAACTGACAAATTCTTTGTCAAATAATTTTCTTTAAGAAATTATGACTAATGAGAAATGTTAGGTGAACACAACTTCAAGTTTAATATTCAGACTATCTAAAAATGTTTTCTAAAACTTATTTTTTACATTGTGAGATTAGTAGATAAAATATTTACTCTATATATTTTTATATTGGTTTATCTATATACAATAGATTAGGTCTAGTTTTCAATCAACTAAATAAGTTTCTTCAACTATATTAACACTATAAAAATACAAGCTAGTATTATTTATACCACAACCACTTCTAACTAAACATAGAGTATTATTTTGAATACAATTCTTTCTAGTTAAGACTGATATTCTTTGGAGCATGACTACCCTTACTTAAACATAAAGTAATATTTGAAATGAAACCACTATTGACTAAAATTGAATATTCTTTGGTACATAGTCATTCTTGGCTAAGATTGAGTAATGTTTGGACAACGGTCAATCCTAACTTGAGTCATATTGCTTACTAAAATAAAGGTTACTAAAATAGAGGTTCGTCTTATAAAAAAAAGAAAGTGATATAAAAAAACATCATATTGCTTACTAAAATAGAGGTTCGTCTTATAAAAGATACAAGATTGATTTACTCATTTAGGTTGCTCTCGAACACAAATAATGTTCTTCCTCACAACTACAAAGTCTAAGAATAACTTTAGATCTTACACTTGTTCTTATTACAATACTTTTGTCTATCTTCATTCTTCATATATTTTCTTTATATAGAGCTTGAGAAGAAAAAAGTCATTTCAAATTCTTTATAGTTGTCATGTCTTATTCTTCTTGAGTCTGCTCATGCTCAAGCTTAAAGGAACATTAAATGCAAGACATGCATATTTATATGTGATTCTCTTCTTCAAGCAACATTCAAAAGCTAGAGAGAGGCTAAAAAGAGCTTTTTCCAAAATGGTCTAAAGCATGAGATTGAATAAGGGAGAGAGTATTTTATCTTAACGAAATTCCTCCTTTAATATTACACATGTCACTTTAATTTTCAATAAAATATTTTTTTTTAATAGAAGTGCAAAAATTAATTAAAAAAAACATGTTATAATTACTTAAAAAACATTTTTCTACAAAACAAATGTACATGACGACATTTACTTTTATTAACTAGATCAATATAGTTTAATTTATTTAATATTACTAATTCAACAAACAAAACAAAGCTTAATTAATAACTTGTACTATAAAATTTAACAAACTTAAACACAAGTATCTCAATTAAAAAAATATATTTAATAAAAGCATATTTTATTAGGAACTGCTAGTTTTTTTCATAAAAAAGCTAGTCAAACTATAATTAAATAGTGAAATTTATATAATTATATTTTTAAATAGAAAAACACATTACGTTTTGAATATTTATGTAGTGGTAAGCTTTTAGCCAATTATTAAAGTGTTTCTTAATATATAATTTGATAGTACACAAATAAAGTAGGTTGAAAATTGAATCTAGTTAAAATAAAATTAGCAGTGACACCGTTTCATTAACAGTATGTGCTTAGTCGATTAGTAATAACATATTTGGTCAGCATTTACATGCAACTCCATGGAAATAACTCACCTCTGCTTTTCTTCATCCAAAAAGAGAAAAACCTAAAGTATGTTCGTGTAATCTTAAATGACTAGATCATTCTTTGTTGTCGATTGGAATATACGTAGGATTGTGCCTTTACACTTTAGAGGTAACTTGAGCCACTTTTTTTTAATAACGCAAAATACAAAACCATGTTCACCTATCAATTTTCTGTAACTTATGTCTTCAACATAGTATTAAAATGCATTATTTAAGTAAATAAAAGGAATGTGTTGTGCACTTTTTTCCCGTCACTTTTCTTTTTGACATGGAAACGCATTATAGTTACGAGCAGATGGTTGCTTATCTTCGTAATCTTCATCTCAAACTTTGTTTTTTCTTTACTTTTAAGAAACACATAAGTTGTACTTTCACATTAAATAAACTACTAACTTTAAAATTTAAACAATTAATTATATATTAATTTAAAAATTATTTATTAATAATAAAAACTATTTTAAATATTAATAATGTTTTTAATTTTTAAGATAATATTTAATTTAATTAATAGAATAACTAATTATTTTTTATTTATAAAATTAGTTTTTATTTAATAATTTTTTTTAGTAGTAATGATTTGAAAATGAAATCTGTAAAAGAACCGAAAGGATGATATGTGATGTGGAATGTAATTCTTTGGTGTGTTTGGGAGAAAAGAGAGAAAAGAATGGTATTTAAAAATGAAAACACGTGAGTTATATTATTTGGCCATGGATAAAAATAAAAATAATTATTCCTTTCTCTTATATTTTTTTTCTCTCATCAACATTTCTTTTCTGAGTTGTTTGATCGTTGTGTTTTTCTCTCTCTAATACACTCTTTTTCTTTTTAAAATATAAATATGAGTCTACGTTTTCAATTAAATAAAAATAATAAATTTAAATAACATATATAAAAAAAAATTAAAAAATTTATCTTTAAGATTTTGAATTGAAAATAATATCAATTTCTTATACTAATTAGAACTAATATTTCATTATTAAATAGTTCACACCTAAAAACACAGGGACATAATTATGTTTCACTTTTTTTTAATGTAAAAATATGTTTTTCATGGTTGGTTCAAAAGTATTTGTTCCTTATTTTTATAATTATATTAAAAATTTATACAATAAATTTGATTTGTTTGAAAATGAATGTATTTCTCATTTTTAAAATTGTGTTTGAACCATATTAGAATTGTAAGAAATCCAACAAATATTTTTTGAATTTGACACTTCACCAATACGTGTCCTGCGAGTATAAGTGTCGGTATCCAATATACATTATTTAAAAAACGTGTTCGAACCTCATAGATTCCTACTCTTCTTTTTCCTTTTTTTCCCATACCTCTTATCTCCTCTTTGGTGAATTGTCTCCTCTTTCAAATGTTTTATTTTAATTTATTTGTATTTTATTTAATTGTTTACTTGTATTGATTTGATTTTTTATTTGATTTTATTCATTTTTGTTGTTTTCTCCCGGAATGAATTAGGTTATAAATTTATTTTAAAAAGCTTGATTGTTTTTGTATAAGAGTTATTTCTCTATTAAAGTCTTCTCAAGGTTGGTTCTTGCATCTAAGATAAGTAAAAATCTTGCACTAAAGCAATTTTTTAAAATAGTTATATTGAATATCTTACATTACTTTTTTTGTGGTTCCATACCAAATATAAAATTTACCCATTATATTTCATTTTAATTGTAGCTCCACAATAGACCTCACAAATTTATAATATTAATTAATTATTAAATTTCATTTTCCCCTCCTATACAGCTAGCCTTCACCTCTCTAACCTTGGTCGACCCTAAACCCTTCTCTTTTTCTTGTTACTTTTTCTTCATCTTTCTCCACCGCCCCTAGCTCCCCCACATTTTCCATCTTCCTCTAATTTATTCTTCATTTTTTTTATGATTTCTGGATTTTCCCTCCAAAATTTGTTCCTCATTTTTTAAACATAATAATATTTTCATAAAATAATACTCTTCTCTTATGTATTACAATGTAAAAAAAATCAGTGATGTATGCCATGGTGCAAGCATTGTTGTGTTGAATTGGAAGCTTTGACATAGTTGATTATGTAGTCTTAGAAACTCACATTGTCAATGTCAATGTCATGGGTTTAATGAGCTACCACCCACCTTTACAACAGCGTACAAAAATACAATACCTCTACACCTAGTCACGTGAATACACAGAAGGGCATTAGAGGAATTTTCCACTACCACCTTCTCTTTCCTGTAATTCAAGTTTCAGCCTTGTCATGATCAAATTGCAAGTTATTTACTGTAAAAAATTGGATACAAATAAAAACTAAAAATGAAAGATATTTTATTAAAGAAACATATATCATCGTTTCTATCACCGTTCATAATTCCAACCAAAGTTTTGTCTTGAAACTCGCAAATTTTTTTCTCAGATAATGGGTCCAGTGTAGTAAGATTGGTTCATGACCAAATGATATATATCATCATTCTATAAAGACGTTTTTTTTTATTTGTTTATTAAAAGTTTAAATTATAATGTTATTAATTATTAGTTTTAAATTAAAATTTGAGGAACAATCATTCAACAGCACAAAGTAGTAACACCACAGGATTCTCTTTTGTATGTTGGCATTATTAAGGTTGACTATATGTTTATGGTCTGATTAACTTTTATCAATAACAAATTGATAAAACTCAACTACTTGTTAAAAGATTAATTAAAATGATAGGTTGAATTAGCTAAATTTTTCCCAAATCAATTTTTATGTGTTGACAATGTGATGAAGTTAGAGAATAGTTCGGTTGGGTACATTAAATTCGATTTTAAATTATAAATGAAATGGTGTGAAGAAAAAGGTTTTGAAGATGAATGAAATGGATGAGTGAAAGGATCTGGGCTCCAATATCAATGCTGGTTGTCTTGACTTAGGAAATGAGAGACGTTGGAGATTGGTATTGTGTGTTCCTTCACACATTGGAACCAACTTAGAATTGACCCTTCTTTACTGCATTTCATGCAAACTAACTACTATAACTCTGCACATTAAAAAAGCTTCCATGTAAGAAAATGACCCAACAATTAACACAACCAAATATTAAAATAAGGGATACATTTTTTTTATCTCTCTCTATATATATAAGATTAACATGCTAACTATCTCTACACAATAACCTAATTATAGTTCACTAATCATTTACAGTTTATTAAAAATATATATAAATCAAAAGAAAAAAATGCAAATAAAAGACAAGAGGACCAACCCAAAATTTATGTGGAACAACTAAATGAATTTACACTCAGTAAATCATATTTATTTTAAAAAATTATCTTTAATACAAAAAAGAGACATGCCATCAAATGAAAAGATACGTGCCTATCAATCAAAATGAGATACTAATTTGGCTTCAACTATACACGACAATAATATACGTTATGTCCACGTCCATGTTCTTTATTTAGTCTTTTTCCACTTTCTGCTTCTGCTTATGAAAGAAATACTTACATTGGAGTAATACATTTCCTTACTTAATAAAATAGAAGATTAGGATTTCGATCCCACTATAATTAAAATGTGGTTATGATGTAAAAGTTTTTTTCATATTTTTATATAATAATTTTTACTGCTAAAAAATCGTAAAATAAAAACCAATTTTATAGACAAAAAATAATTAGTTGTTACAGTGACTAAATTAAAAATCATTTTAAAGATTAAAAAAAAATTGGTTTCTAAATTAGTTTCTATTATTGTTAAATGATTCCTAAATTGGTATCTAATTAGTAACAAAAAAATTTCTACCAAATTTATAATCTAAATAATTGATAGTTAAAACCTTGATAACTAATTAGATAAAACCATTTAACAATAATA
This sequence comes from Phaseolus vulgaris, assembly GCF_051622355.1. Classification (NCBI taxonomy): domain Eukaryota; kingdom Viridiplantae; phylum Streptophyta; class Magnoliopsida; order Fabales; family Fabaceae; genus Phaseolus; species Phaseolus vulgaris. The sequence continues at coordinate 41,635,653 of NC_143499.1, forward strand.
TAAACTAATTTAGAAACCAATTTTTTGTTTTGTTTCTAAAATAGTCTCTAATTTAGTTACTATAGTAACTAATTATTTTTTGTCTCTAAAATTAGTTTATATTTCATGTTTTTCTTGTAGTGTTTGTTGATTTTTATTATATATTTTAAAAAAAATTATACATAATATCATTTTTTTTTGTCAATTGACCATCACATGTAACACTACAAGATAATCATGAAATAGAAACCAATTTTTAGAGACCAGAATAATTAGTTGCAATAGTAACTAAATTATAGACCATTTTAAAAACTAAAAAAAAATTGGTTTCTAAATTGGTATTTAATTAGCAACTAAGGTTTTGCTACCAAATTTAGAAACTAAATAATTGGTAGTTAAAAGGTTGCTAATTAAATACCAATTTAAAAACTATTTAACAATCATATAAACTAATTTAGAAACCAATTTTTTTTTAGTTAATATCTCAATTATGATAATTATACATTTTTTATTGATATTTTTTTTTCATTTGACATACTTTTGGAAAGAAATGTAACTCTAATTATTTAATATTCATTTAAGATATTTATTAGTTATTGTAATTGTTGCTCTCATTATTATGAAAATAAATAACACATATGCATTGATAATGTACATTATTTTTCCAACCAGCATGATCGTGTTGAGTCCTTGTATGACCGTGGTAGAAGTTTAGGATTTTATAATAATTTTTTGTTACGCAACACAACCTAAGGTGATTCTCAACATGTTTGTGCTGAAAAGCAGCAAAATCATATTGAACTATAGAAGTAAGAAAGTACCACACACACGTTGAAGCAACCAGTTGTATGTTGAGTTTTCACACGACCATGTTAAGTTTCAATGTTGCTAAAGCTCAAGTTTTCATTTTATTTAAAGAGCATTGTGTCACAAACTTTTGCATTCAATTTTTTTATCTTGCAGTGTGCTTGTAAGTTTTATGTGTTTTAGGGATTTTTTCTTTTAGTTTTTTAAGAGATAAAAGTATTGAATCCGTAGGGGGATAAGAGTAGAATTCTAATTTTGTGAGATTGAGTATTTTGTGTTGAGATTGAAGCTTCAAGCAAGCTTGTGCTAGCTTATTTTATTCTCCCAAACACTTGGATTTTATGATAAATATAATGAAAAATTGATATTGTAGTTAATCTTGCTTGAGTTAGTTTTGATGTTTTAATGGTTTTAAGTTAGTTTTCACTTGTTAATCTTGACTAGTTATAAAATGACTTGTAAAAATGATATGAATCTCCATTAAAATATTTAGATATGATTTAATTTATTAAAAAGTGTTTTAATAGGTTATAACATTTTAGTTTATTAAATTTTTGTTTTAATAAACTAAAATCACTTAAGCAACTTAAGGAGTTAAGTTGACATTGTTTTAGCTAATTAAAATACAATTTTAATAGATTAAAACCACACAAAAAATTACTTTTAAGTTATTTTAACTTACTATAAAATGTTGTTTCAGTTGGCAAAAATTTCATAAGACTTCATATAACTATTTTTAACTTATTAAAAATTATTTTAATTGACTAAAATTATCTTTGCAAAAATGATTTGGATTATGTCTTTTTTCTATTGAACCTTCCAATCCACTTATATCTATAAAAGGTTTTGAAATTTTTCTACTAAAAGTTTTAATGTTTATCTAACATATTATTCAACCATTCTTCTAGTGTGTCTATATTTTTTAATATGTTGGTGTCACTGTATTCAAAATAGTGTTTGTTATTAAAAAAACACAATAGATTAACGAAGAAAAATGTTTACAAACAATCTTTAATTTTAAGTAATGTGAACTTGTTCGTACACCAAAACAAAAATATGTATTAATGTTCATTATTTTAGTCTTAAAACCTATCTTAATCTTATTGAGATTTTGAAAAAAAATCTTGTTAATCATCTATTTTAATTTTCAGGAAACTAACTTCTTAACCCATAACTTCCTTAAACCATGTAGGAAAAATGTGAAAGAAAAATAATATTAATTTTTACTTATTTATCTGTCTCAATGTTTTTTTTTTCCAACAAAACACATTTAGTATATATACTTTATTTCTCATATTTTTTTTTTATTTACCAACTTATTTCTATCTTATTTATTTCTCTTCTCACCATCAAACAAAACATAAATTCTGCCTTTAAAAAAAACATAAATACTCTTGTCTGTGAAATTCGTTATCATTCAAAATGCAAGAAAGTGGCAACATTTGAAGTTAAGCAATCATAAAATCAAAATAACCCACAACATATAATAAATTAAGATTCAAAATTGTATTGAAATAAAATTCATATCTCTAACTGTCTCTTGGTCTCCCTTTAAAAAATACTAAGAGAAATTTGATGTAAATAAAAAAATCGCAAGTAACAGCTCACCTTTTTTTTATATGTGCATGTGAATATATACGTTTTAGTCCAAACAAAACTGATTCCTTAAGTTAAAAAAGTGTCATTTTATTACCAAATTGATTCACATTTAAATTGAAGAAATTATTTAGTGGACCTGATAAATCCCACCTATTTTTATTATAATCCCGACCATTTTTTGAGTAACATATAGTTAAATTTTCAAATCTAAAATATTTAATATTCAATTATGTATCATATAAAAATTTGCAAAAACCATATATAATGATGATTTGGGATCACAATGATTTCTTGCAAAGTTGAGAAGAAAAGTTTTAATTTTAATAAGGTAATGATATATCGAAAATTCTATTTTTTTTATACAATCATATTATAATCTTTAATACTATTATTTTAATAATTTTTATATTATTTAATTATAAATTTATTTTTTATATTATTTAATTATAAATTTATTTTTTATTATATATATTTATGTCTAAATAAATCACATCAAAAGTTAATAGTCGTCAAATATCATTTCTCTTTTCAATATAAATAGAGAAGAGTTGTTCTTATGGTTGCAACATCCTAAGATAGGACATTAAATATGTGTTCATTTAAAAATACATTAAACATAATTGAAATTTATAGTTTAAATATTAATTAAATTTATTTAACATGTGTACGTTAAAACTTTAACCTTTATTCTAGCCTCGTAGGAAACTCAGATTAACATTTGCCATTGTTATCTTTCTGACTGAGATATTTAGCATCAGGTTACATCCAAAAAAATAATTAGTTGTAAAGTTTAATGGAAACGGTGAAGCAACGGTAACATTTGAGTTCAGTTTTTTGGAAGTTCCTTAAGGGGTACTATAGGAATATTGAAAAGTTAACGGAACCCTTTGATATATATAATGTAAATAAACCAAAAGCAGACATAGAAAGATAACAACTGCTAACAAAGTTGAAGAAGAAAAGGCCTTCGTGCTCAGTGCTACTGAACTTTTTTCTTTTTTCATCTCTTACTTCCATGACTTGTTGTGTGCTTCTTAACATCATACATTGACTCTATCAGTTTCATTCCTGAATCAATTAGTTTCCTTACTTTCACCACTTTCTATCAAGGAGGATCAAAGTGTGTGTTTTTGTCCTCTTGGAGTTGTTTCTATTTCTTCTTGTGTGCTTCAAAAGCAGTAGGATTTGGAATCAAGAAAAGAGTTAGAAAGTGGGTAGTGATCATGGCAGCTATAAAGCCTGAGGAGATAAGCCACCCTCCAATGGACCAACTTCAAGGCTTAGAGTATTGTATAGATTCAAACCCATCTTGGGGTATGCAAAACCAGCTTCAATCTTTTCTCAAACTGCATTGTTACTGTTTTTATTTCATACTTAGTAGTTACTCTTCACTGTGAGTGATATATATGTGTGTTGAACTGTTTACAGCTGAGACAATAGCTTTGGGTTTCCAGCATTACATTTTGGCCTTAGGAACTGCAGTGATGATCCCTTCGTTTCTGGTGCCTGTGATGGGTGGAAGTGATGTAAGCAGTTTCTATGTTCAACTGTTCAAGTCCTTTTAACAGCTAGAGTTTGTTTTGTTGTTTTGATTGATAGATAGATACTGGTGAAATTATTTTGATGTGTTATTTGCAAATCTACAACAAGGAATAGTTTTGAAGTTTTGATTGATTGGTTTTGTTTTATGTATTTGATTTTGTTATGCAATAAAATGAAGTGGGTGGATCCCACATAAATGAAGTTAGGTTGCCCTGAAATGAATTTGGCAATATAGAGAGAGAATTGACATCCATATATTGACTTGTTGGTGCAGGATGATAAAGTGAGGGTGGTACAGACCCTCCTTTTTGTTGAAGGAATTAATACTCTATTGCAGACACTCTTTGGAACAAGATTACCAACAGTGGTAGGAGGATCATATGCATTCATGGTCCCCGTCATATCTATAATTCGTGATCCCTCTTTTGCAATGATAGAGGACCCACATTTGGTCAGTGCATTTCTGTAACCTCTCTTTCATGTTTTGTCCTTAATTCAATTGTTAAGTTGAAGTTCATATTACCTATGAAGGATTTAAGAATATCAAAGTTTAAGCTTATTCAATATTACCTAGTTAGAAAAAGATCTTTGCAGAGTAGCCAGCTATATAGACTTTAGTACACCATCACAATATAGACTTTAGTACACCATCACAATATTTACTGTTAAGCTTATGAGAGGATGTGGGCTCCGCACGTGGTGATGAAATTTGTCTTCTTTACTAGCCATTTATTGCAGGAAAAATTAACGAAATTTAGAATAATAATTATGTGCAGGATAAAGCAAAAAATGGTCTTAAATTTGTCATCTCCATTGCTTAAACTAATGCCCTTCCATTCATCTCCAGAGATTTCTTAGCACAATGAGAGCAGTTCAAGGAGCTTTAATAGTAGCTTCAAGCATACAAATAATTTTGGGATTTAGCCAAATATGGGCTATTTGTTCCAGGTAAATTTTTAATGTAATTTACATTTTAAAAGTCAAATATGGGCTATTAGTATAAAACTTTAATACCGCATTGAATAGTCGATATATCTTATAATAAATGCCCTTTTACTTTATGTTCAGATTTTTCAGCCCACTTGGAATGGTTCCAGTAATTGCCTTAGTTGGTTTTGGATTATTTGACAGAGGCTTCCTTGTGGTATGACACTAAACCACATGTTGCTAGTACTATTTTTTCAGGATATCTTAATTGTAAAATTTAATAGTATTTTTCTTGGCTCATATGGTTTAACATATTGCTCTGTCCTCTCACAGGTAGGGACTTGCGTTGAAATTGGAATTCCCATGCTAATCCTATTTATAGCCTTCTCTCAGGTAAAAAATAGACTTACTAAAGTTATCTCTCACAAGTAAAACACTGCAGGTTTAAAGATAGAGTATTGGATATGTAAAGTGTCCAAAACCCCCTGGTAACTAACCACTCATAGCTGTGTTGTGTGTGTGCAGTACTTGAAAAATTTTCAGATAAGACAAATACCTATACTGGAGAGATTTGCTCTACTCATTTGCACAACAGTCATATGGGCATATGCACATCTATTAACAGCAAGTGGAGCATACAAACACCGCCCAGACTTAACCCAACATAGTTGCAGGACAGACAGGGCCAACCTCATTTCTTCTGCTCCATGGTTGGTAGTACTACCAAGAGAATCTGTGTTCAACATCTGCAAACACATACTTTTACTGTTGGAAATTAATCATGTTCACGAATGCAGCAAACAATATGTTTTATTGACTCTAGAACGTGTTGTGGCAGGATAAAGATTCCATACCCTCTTGAGTGGGGTGCTCCTACATTTGATGCTGGTCATGCTTTTGGAATGATGGCTGCTGTGTTAGTCTCATTAGTTGAGGTATTGCGGCCACGTGCAAAGAAATGAAGTCTTATTTACGTTGACAATTTATCAAATAAAAGCAAATAGAGTTTAATTTCTACGTACTTACATTATCAACAAATAAAAAATCATGCTATGCAGGACTTTTAACAGAATAGTTATTATATAAATCATTTGTTGCAAGAGACAGTGATATAAAATTGTTTCATACTATAGGTGTATGAACATGCACTATTTACTCAAAAAAATGAGTTTTTTTGTTTTTTCAGTCAACTGGGGCATACAAAGCTGCATCACGTCTAGCAAGTGCCACACCACCTCCTGCTCACGTGCTGAGTCGTGGTATTGGTTGGCAGGGAATTGGAATCTTGTTGAATGGCCTTTTTGGAACACTCACTGGTTCTACAGTTTCTGTGTAAGTGCTATTCTTCATGAAGTGAATCGTGCTTTTCTTTCACATTTATGGGGCACGAATTGATGGTTGTAGGACTATGACAGAGAGAATGTGGGGCTTCTAGGAAGCAATCGCATTGGCAGTAGAAGGGTCATTCAAGTTTCAGCTGGCTTTATGATATTCTTCTCAATGTTAGGTGAGTGGAACAACACAAATGTGTAAATTAATTTCATTATTTGACTTAAAATTCATATTTTGCTTCTTTATTATTCAGGAAAATTTGGAGCTCTATTTGCATCAATACCATTCCCCATGTTTGCTGCTGTGTACTGTGTTTTGTTTGGTATTGTGGGTGAGTGTACCACCAACCCTTTATAATTTTACTATCTGACTCATTCCTCGGCCTTGTTAATGAGAATTGCTAATTTTGTTTGTACAGCATCTGTGGGGCTATCATTTTTGCAATTCACTAACATGAACTCAATGAGGAACCTCTTTATCTGTGGTGTTTCCCTCTTCTTAGGTTTGTCCATTCCTGAGTATTTCAGAGAATACACGATCAGGGCCTTTCATGGCCCTGCTCATACCAATGCCGGATGGGTGAGTTCATTGTTTTATCTCCCTGGTATGGTTAATAATGATTTCCTTTGGTTATTAAGTTGAATCCTTTGGTTTTGCAGTTCAATGATTTCCTTAATACTATATTTTTTTCTTCCCCAACGGTTGCATTGATTGTTGCTGTGTTTTTGGACAACACTCTTGAGTACAAGGATAGTGCCAAAGATAGGGGCATGCCATGGTGGGCTAAGTTTAGAACATTTAAAGGAGATAGCCGAAATGAAGAGTTCTACACTCTCCCTTTCAACCTCAACCGTTTCTTCCCTCCATCCTAAAGACTCAACTGGAAAAAGCATCATTTCCAAATACAAATCTTCATGTATGTATCTATGTATTTTCTGAAAGCAGAAGTGGTTCATTTATTTTTAGTATTAGTTGAATTGGGTTAGTTAAGTTCATTTTTTCATATAATACAAGACAAATTTATTTGTTCGTTCATTCTTTAACATATTTCTCATTTTTTTAATTTCAATTTTTATCGGTAATTATTATCCCTGGGAAAATATGTGACATTATGAAATAGTTTAGTTTCTTAATTTCATCAAATCATACATTAACAATCGTTTAGTTTCTTAGTTTCTTTTTTTTTATTCATACTGAATAATTATCAGAAGATTTATGACAGGTCACACATTGCTTAATGGTCAAACTAGATTTTTTTTAATTAAATAAATTCATTAACAATCGTTTAAAGTTTTATTTTAAGGACAAATCAATTATGTTTAGTGTAAAGTTTTTTTTCTGACTAAAAATTATGCACTTCACATACCTAAGCATATCTCATCATCATTATTTACAGATAAAATCAAAATGTGTATTAAATGAGTTTTACAAAAATTGCTAGAAAGAAAGAGAGAATGTGAACTGGTAGAAAAGTTGAGGGGGAGAGGGGTGTGGTAATAACATCTGGTCTACGTTGGGTGTGTTTAGTTGTCTACTATTTTGTACCGCATGGAGATAACCCTAAAAGCGTTTATGTAATGTCTTTTCAATTATTTTTTACTTTTTTCTTTTGTGCTCTTCTCATGTTGCCAAGGTCTTCAAGTGTTTTAATTTTGTTCACCAAAAACATTCAATTCATTTTTTTTTTTATATAAAAACACTCAATGTTAGACATTATTATGAAACTTGATATCTCAGTTAGGCTGAGACCTTGTAACAACAATCATTTTTGTTCACATAAAAAAAATATTATTAAAAGAAAAGAAAATACAAGAAAATATGAGGACTAAATCAAAGCACATATATTAACAAAAAGTACATAGATAATCTATACCTATTAATAAAAAAACTTTAAGGAAAGACTAAATGGAAACCTATTATACCAATGAAAACTCTCTATGAATAAAGTCTAAGTTAACAAGTTTATTGGTACATGCATTCCCTTCACGAAAAATGTGAGAAATCCTAAACCTGATTTTTTTACTGTAGTTAAGACAAATGTTTCACCTATTACAAAGCATCCAAGGAAACAATTGAAAAAAAAAAATAGAAATAAGTTAACGGTATTTTATTAATTTAAATTAGAGATGGGTATGGAGACAAATTGAATATGTTTCATGTCATGATATTATCTATATCCATACTTTTATTTAATTAATGCAAGAATTCTTCATCAAAATCAGGGTAAGTTGGGATAATACTCGTAAGAATGAATTTATTTCTCATGTGTCTACAAAAATGAAAAGAATGAGATATTTTAAATTTTGTAGACTTAATACAAGAATATATATATCACATAAATGAGCATTAACCGTGTACATTAAGTGTGAAATAAATCTCAAAACTAGATATACACTATAATTTTAAACAAGACAACTGGCTTTTTATCATAATGTTATATTTATTTTACTTTTGAAAGATAAAAGCATTTTTGTTGAATAAATTATAATTATAATTTTATTGTCTCTCTTCATGTTTTGTGACAATTATTTCTAGCAATCAAAGAAGTTAATTAGAATTTCGAAAAATAGAAAATACGCAATTAGAGGTGAACAAAAGCAGTTGTTGAAAGGTATAGAAGAAGCAATAATTTCGGCTTCTTTAGACAAACCAACCAAACGCTCCCGTGAGGTCACACGCGTTTGCACACAAATATAAATAGCATAACCATCTCTTCACTCTTTCATCACAAAATAAAAACAAAACCTCATACAATCTCTAACATTTCTTTCTTCATTCTCTTTTTCTATAAATTTTTCATAGCCATGGCATCTCAATCATTCTCCATCAAGTCCTTCCTCGTTTCTCTCCTTATGACACTTTTCTTCGTTGTCCTTGTCGCTGCTAAACATTCATCTAAAGATTCATCCAAACATTCATCTAAACATTCGGTGCCGGCACCGGCACCGGGACCTAATGCCGAAGAAACTGGATTTTCATATTGACATTTTTTTTTTGAATCTTGGTCACAAATAGCAACATCTCAACGTTGCTTTAGATGATAATTCTCACATTGCATTAAGTTTTGTGGCATTTTTATTTGTATACACAATCAGTGTGTGTTTGTTTTCACTTGGAGAATTACTACCATGGGTTATAAGTTCATTCTTTGTTATGCATTTGTTATTATTTGGCAATTTTGTACATGACAATGTGTTTCATTAATTATATTTTTTTTGCTCTTAAATTTTTTTCTCATAAAAAATTATTAATATTATTTAAAAATATAATAACTATTGAATTGTTAGTAAAATATATTAAAAATAAAAATAATAGTTATAATATTTTTACAAGATTATAAAAACATTCAAATTTAAAATAACATAAAATAGCTAAAATATGTAATAGAAAAAATATTAAAAAATTACAAAAAAAAAGGATCATATATCAAAGTTATTGAAGTATAATATCCAAATAGTAAAATAACTATTATAAATAAAATACAAGTTAAAATAAGTTATATAATATAAAAGTATCTAAATATAATATTGCTAATGATAATAATTTTTTTTTTATATCTTACATAATTTTCAATGTTTTATTGTTAGGGACTGAAAAAAAAAATATGCAAAAAAGTACAAATTAATAAAGTTTTATGTTTTATGAGTGAGAGAAAAATAAAATAAAACATTTCTTAAATGGAAAATAATAGAAAAAAACATATTATGTTTTAATTTTAAAATTTAAAAAAAAAATTAAGGTTATAAAACTAAAAGATCGAAATCAAAATTGAATTATAAAATATTATTTAATCAAAATAGAACTAAACTAAATAATAGGTTTTTATATTTGATTTGGATTCTAAATCAAACTGATTCGTGTTCTCCTATAAGAGAGCGTGTGAAATAGAAAATTCGATTACAAAATTTTCAATAAATCATTTTAAATTTTTAAAAAAATTATTCATCTTTTACTTTTTAACTTGACATATTATTAACTTAGTTTATATAAATACTATTGAAAACATTCTGTTGCGTCTATGTATTCTCATATTTTATTTTATTATTTATATATATTTATTATTAATATTAAAAATTGAATAATAGAGGTTATAGGTATATTATGTATATAATAAGATTTATTAAAACTAAATTCATCAATTAAATATACAAATGAGAAAGAATATTTAAATAATTTTAGTGTCACTAATTTTACATCTGAACAAATACAAATATATGATTGCATCATCTTCAAGTAATCATCTTTTTTCTTTACGTAAGAGAGTCAATGGGAATGTATCAATAAATAAACACTCTGGTTTCCATCTTAATGATTAAGGAAATAATAATTATCAAATTATACGCAATTATTGTATGCAATATTGTACGATGTACCAAATTATATGTAATTAATTTAATAATTTTAGAATATTATAATGAGTGAATCTGCCTAATTAGATTGTACTTTGGAAAGAGAAAGTCTCCCTGCACTATTATATATTTCTTATACATTAAGTGATGTAAATCCACAAGAATAAAACATCTTCTTTCTTCTTACATACAATTTTCTTATATTCATATTTGTATTTCCTCCTCTGGGTCTTGTTTACCTTTGAATTAATGACTTTTACACCTACATATAGAAGAAGCCTGAGAACAAAACTAGAACATTTAAATAAGCTTAATAAAACATTTATCTCTTTGTAGTTTAAATACTTAAAATAATCACAAAAAAGAAGTAGTGAATGGTTAATGTTTATAAAACAACCATTTTAGTGCTTTTGATAGTCTTTAATAAAGAAACAAGATTTAGGGGGAAAATAGTGAAGAAATAAGAAACACACACCATCTCGATATCTGAAACGCCATGTGGATATCTAAAATGCAATGTGGCTATCAGAAACGCAGAAAACGAAACGTGGTTAGATTTACACTTGTAGTGTATTATGAAAAAGAAATTGAGAAACTTACTCATTTAAGAGTGGAGGAAACACATTGAGTGGGGGAATTGGAGAAGAAAGAGGGTTGGAAGAATAGTCACCCGTCTTAATTCAAACAAGGGACCAAACTTCAGGCGCTTGATGATGACGACAATGGTAAACCAATACAAAAACTATATACAAAATCCTATATACAAATACACAATGCATGTAAAGAAGATGGAACAATTGGAACAAGAAAAATAGAAAAAAAATTAGGATGAGAGTACGTGTCTACAAACAAAGAGAAAGAAAGAGAAAAGTAAAAAGTGAGAATAGAAGGTGTGATTCCAAAAGAAAAGACGCGAAGGAAGGGAGTGAGGTTTCAGATATATTAATATTAATATTGTAACTCATACAATTAAGAAAGAAATGAGAAGGTTTTTCCAAAAAGGAAAGTTGAAAGTTTTGTATAGAGAGGGAACTAGAAAGTTTTCGATAAAGAGGGAAGTGAAAAGTTTTTTTATAGGGAAGAAAGTGGGAAGTTGTTAAGAAAGCTATGTTTGATTTTCCGATTATAGAATTAAAAAAATAAGATTGAATAAAAAAAAAAAAACTAACAAGAATGCTCATGATAACAATAAAATGACAAAAAAACCTCTTAATAAAAAAATAAAATAAAATGTGTATAAGGATAAAGTGAAAAAAAAATAAATGTGTACACAAAAAACAACCGGGAGAATCCTCTGTATATATAGGTATAAATAAGTAGTAAAATAAAAAAAGAATTTTTTTTTTATATTACCTAATAAACTAAAATTTTAACGATTGAATATTCAAAAACAATTGTCATACATTTTCATATGAAAAAAAAATAACAAATAATTTTTTTAAAAAAGAAACAAAAATGATCAAATGTATACTTTATAAACCCTAAATACTTTCTAAACAATATAATTCGATAAAGTATTTTTCTTGAAATTTCACACAAAGAAAAAAAATATGAAATTAATGTTATGAAGAGATAAAATACCTTGAAAATCATAGTTAAAACATTAAATGAATTTGACAAATGAGAGAGATAATAAAAATTTATGTAACAAAAGAAAGATTTAAAAAATGAAATGAAACAATTGACAAAAAAAACAATGGAAATAAGTTAACGGTATTTTATTAATTTAAATTAGAGATGGGTATGTAGACAAATTGAATATGTTTCATGTCATGATACTATCTATATTCATACTTTTATTTAATTAATGCAAGAATTCTTCATCAAAATCAGGGTAAGTTGGGATAATACTCGTAACAATGAATTTATTTCTCATGTGTCTAAAAAAATGAAATGAAAAGAATGAGACATTTTAAGTTTTGTAGGCTTAATACAAGAATATATATATATATATATATATATCACATAAGGGAGCATTAACCGTGTAGATTAAGTGTGAAATAAATTTCAAAATCAGATATACACTATAATTTTAAACAAGACAACTTGCTTCTTATCATAATTTTATATTTATTTTATTTTTGAAAGATAAAAGTATTTTTGTTGGATAAATTATAATTTTATTGTCTCTCTTCATGTTTTGTGACAATTATTTCTAACAATCAAATAAGTTAATTAAAATTTAGAAAAATAGAAATACGCAATTAGAGGTGAACAAAAGCAGTTGTTGAAAGGAAAAGTTTGAAAAGTAAAGAAGAAGCAATAATTTCGGCTTCTTTAGACAAACCAACCAAACGCTCCTGTGAGGTCACATGCGTTTGCACATAAATATAAATAGCATGACCATCTCTTCACTCTCTCATCACAAAATAAAAACAAAACCTCACACAATCTCTAACATTTCTTTCTTCATTCTCTTTTTCTCTAAATTTTTCATAGCCATGGCATCTCAATCATTCTCCATCAAGTCCTTCCTCATTTCTCTCCTTATGACACTTTTCTTTGTTGTCCTTGTCGCTGCTAAACATTCATCTAAAGATTCATCCAAACATTCATCTAAACATTCAGTGTCGGCACCAGCACCGGGACCTGATGCCGAAGAAACTGGATTTTCATATTGACATTTTTTGTCTGAATCTTGGTAACAAATAGCAACATCTCAACGTTGCTTTAGGTGATAATTCTCACATTGCATTAAGTTTTGTGACATTTTTATTTGTATAAACAATCAGTGTTTGTTTGTTTTCACTTGGAGAATTACTACCATAAGTTATAAGTACATTCTTTTGAGAATTACTACCATGGGTTATAATCTGTTATGCATTTGTTATTATTTGACAATTTTGTACATCACAATGGGTTTCATTAGATATATTTTTTTTGCTCTTAAATTTTGTTCTCATAAAAAATTATGAATATTATTTAAAAATATAATAACTACTGAATTATTAGTAAAATATAATAAAAATAAAAATAATAGTTATAATATTTTTACAATATTTTAAAAACATTGAAAATTTAAAATAACATAAAATAGCTAAAATATGTAATAGAAAAAAATATAAAAAATTACAAAAAAACGATCATATATCAAAGTTATTGAATTATAATATCCAAATAGTAAAATAACTATTATAAATAATATAAAAGTTAAAATAAGTTATATAATATAAAAGTATCTAAATATAATATGGCTAATGATAATAATAATAATAATATTATTTTTATTTATATGTTACATAATTTTCAATGTTTTATTGCTAGGGACTGAAAATAAAAATATGCACAACAAGTAAAATTTAATAAAGTTTTATGTTTTATGAGTGAAAGAAAAAAAAATAAAACATTTCTTATATGGAAAATAATAGAAAAGAAAAACATATTATGTTTTAATTTTTTTTTAAATAAGGTTATAAAATTAAAAGATCGAAATCAAAATTGAATTATAAAATATTATTTAATCAAAATAAAACTAAAATAAATAATCGGTTTTTATATTTGATTCGGATTCTAAATCAAATTGATTTGTGTTCTCTTATAAGAGAGTGTGTGTGAAATAAAAAATCCAATTAATATTTTTTAATAAATTATTTTAAATCTAAAAAACAGGTATTCATCTTTTACTTTTTAACTTGACATATTACTAACTTAGTTTATATAAATACTAGTGGAAACACAGACTCTGTTGCATTTATGTATCTGCATATTTTATTTTATTATTTATATATATTTATTTTAATATTAAAAATTGAATAAAAGAGGTTATATGTATATTATGTATTTAATAATATTTATTAAAACTAAATTCATCAATTAAATATACAAATGAGAAAGAATATTTTAATAGTTTTGTGTCACTAATTTTACATCTGAACAAATACAAATATATGATTGCATCATCCTCGATTAACCATTTTTTTCCTTTACATAAGAGAGTCAATGAGAATGAATCAATAAATAAACACTATTTTTTCCATCTTCATCTTTGTGCTTCCTCCTTTGGGTTTTGTTTACCTCTGGATTAATGACTTCTACACCTTCGTATCAAACAAGCCTAAGAACAAAACAAGAACATGTAAATAAGCTTAATAAAACATTTATCTCTTTTTAGTTTTAAAACCTTAAAAATGATCTTTGAAGACAAAAAAGAAGTAGTGAATCATTAATGTTTATAAAACAATCATTTTAGTGTTTTGGATAAAAAAAACAACATTTGAGTCCTTAATAAAGAAAAAAGATTTAGGGGAAAAATCGTGAAGAAATAAGCAACATACGCCATATGGATATCTGAAACGCCATGTAGATATCTAAAATGCAATGTGGCTATCAGAAACGCAGAAAACGAAACGTGGTTAGATTTACACTTGTAGTGTTTTATGAAAAATAAATTGAGAAACTTACTCATTTAAGAGTGGAGGAAACATATTGAGTGGGGGAATTTGAGAAGAAAGAGCGTTGGAAGAAGAGTCACCCATCTTAATTCAAACAAGAGATCAAACCTCATGCGCTTGATGATGACGACAACTGTAAACCAATACAAAAAATATGTAGAAATACACAATGCATGTAAAGAAGATGGAACAATTGGAACAAAATAAAAAAAAAATTAAAAAAATTGAGGATGAAAGTACGTGTCTAAAAAAAAGAGAAAGAGAAAAGTAAAAATAGAAGGTATCTTTCCAAAAGAAAAGACGTGAAAGAAAGGAGTGAGGCTTCTGATAAATTAATATTAATATTGTAAGTGATACAATTAAGAAAGAAATGAGAAGTTTTTGACAGAGAGGAAAGTTGAAAGTTTGTTATAGTGAGGGAAGTGGAAAGTTTTTGATAAAGAGGAAAGTGTAAAGTTTTTTATAGGACGGAAAGTGGGAAGTTGTTAACAAAGCTACGTTTTGTTTTCTGATTATAGAATTAAAAAAATAAGATTGAATAAATAAAAACTAACAAGAATGTTCAAGATAATAATAAAATGACAAACAACCTCTTATTATATAGAT
Organism: Phaseolus vulgaris; assembly: GCF_051622355.1. Lineage (NCBI taxonomy): Eukaryota > Viridiplantae > Streptophyta > Magnoliopsida > Fabales > Fabaceae > Phaseolus > Phaseolus vulgaris. The sequence continues at coordinate 41,651,185 of NC_143499.1, forward strand.
AAAGTGGAAAAAATAAATGTGTACACCAACAAGAGCAAACGAGAAGAATCCTCTTTATATATAAGTATAGACAAGTAGTGAAATAAAAAAAGATATTTTTTTTTATATTACCTAATAAACTAAAATTTTAACGATTGAATATTAAAAAACAATTGTCATACATTTTCATATGAAAAAAATAACAAATAATTTTTTTTAAAAAGAAAAAAAATGATCAAATGTATACTTTATAAACCCTAAACCCTAAATACTTTATAAACAATATAATTCTATAAAGTGTTTTTCTTGAAATGCCACATAAAGAAAAAATGATGAAAATAAGGTTATGAAGAGATAAAATACCTTGAAAATTATAGTCAAAATATTAAATTTGACAAATGAGAGAGATAATAAAAATTTATGCAACAAAATTTTAAAAATGAAATGAAACAATTGACAAAAAAAAAACAATGGAAATAAGTTAACATTATTTTATTAATTTAAATTATAGATGGGTATGGAGATAAATTGAATATGTTTCATGTCATGATATTATCTATATCCATACTTTTATTTAATTAATGCAAGAATTCTTCATCAAAATCAGGATAAGTTGGGATAATACTCATAAGAATGAATTTATTTCTCATGTGTCTACAAAAATGAAAAGAATGAGACATTTTAAGTTTTGTAGGCTTAATACAAGAATATATATATATATATATATATATATATATATCACATAAGGGAGCATTAATCGTGTAGATTAAGTGTGAAATAAATTTCAAAATCAGATATACACTCTAATTTTAAACAAGACAACTTGCTTCTTATCATAATTTTATATTTATTTTATTTTTGAAAGATAAAAGTATTTTTGTTGGATAAATTATAATTTTATTGTCTCTCTTCGTGTTTTGTGACAATTATTTCTAACAATCAAAGAAGCTAATTAGAATTTAGAAAAATAGAAATACACAATTAGAGGTGAACAAAAGCAGTTGTTGAAAGGAAAAGTTTGAAAAGCATAAAAGAAGCAATAATTTCGTCTTCTTTAGACAAACAAACCAAACGCTCCCATGAGGTCGCATGCGTTTGCACACAAATATAAATAGCATAATCATCTCTTCACTCTTTCATCACAAAATAAAAACAAAACCTCACACAATCTCTAACATTTCTTTCTTCATTCTCTTTTTCTCTAATTTTTTCATAGCCATGGCATCTCAATCATTCTCCATCAAGTCCTTCCTCGTGTCTCTCCTTATGACACTTTTCTTCGTTGTCCTTGTCACTGCTAAACATTCATCTAAACATTCGGTGCCGGCACCGACACCGGGACCTGATGCTGAAGAAACTGGATTTTCATATTGACATTTTTTTTCTGAATCTTGGTCACTAATAGCAACATCTCAACGTTGCTTTAGGTGATAATTCTTACACTGCATTAAGTTTTGTGGCACTTTTATTTGTATACAGAATCAGTGTGCATTTGTTTTCACTTGTATACATTCTCTTTTATGCATTTGTTATTATTTGACAATTTTGTACATGACAATGTGTTTAATTAATTATATTTTTTTTGCTCTTAATTTTTTTCTCATAAAAAAATTATTAATATTATTTAAAAATATAATAACTACTGAATTATTAGTAAAATATATTAAAACTAAAAATAATAGTTATAATATTTTTACAAGATTATAAAAACATTCAAATTTAAAATAACATAAAATAGCTAAAATATGTAATAGAAAAAATATTTAAAAATTAAAAAAAACGATCATATATCAAAGTTACTGAAGTATAATATCCAAATAGTAAAATAACCATTATAAATAATATAAAAGTTAAAATAAGTTATATAATATAAGAGTATATAAATATAACATTGCTAATGATAATAATAATATTATTAGTTTTATTATATGTTACATAATTTCAATGTTTTATTGCTAGGGACTGAAAATAAAAATATGCACAAAAAGTACAAATTAATAAAGTTTTATGTTTTATGAGTGAAAGAAAAAAAAAATACAACATTTCTTATATGGAAAATAATAGAAAAAAAAACATATTATGTTTTAATTTTAAATTTTTAAAAAAATAAGGTTGTAAAATTAAAAGATCAAAATCAAAATTGAATTATAAAATATTATTTAATCAAAATTAAATTAAATTAAATAATCGGTTTTTATATTTGATTTGAATTCTAAATCAAACTTATTTAAGTTATCTTATAAGGGAGTGTGTGAAATAGAAAATCTGATTAAAATATTTTCAGTAAATCATTTTAAATCTAAAAAACAGTTATTCATCTTTTACTTTTTTAACTTGACATATTACTAACTTAGTTTATATAAATACTAGTGGAAACATAAACTCTATTGCGTCTATGTATCCGTATATTTTATTTTATTATTTATATATAATTACTAACTTAGTTTATATAAATACTAGTTGAAACATAAACTCTATTACGTCTATGTATCCATATATTTTATTTTATTATTTATATATAATTATTTTTAATATTAAAAATTGAATAATAGAGGAAAAAGGGAGTTAGTGGAAGGTGGAGGAGAGAGAAAAGGGAAAAGGGTGGTGGTTGAAGGTGAAAGGTGGAGGAGATGGAGAAAAGTGAAAAAGTGAATTTGACATCACGTTATTTGGAGTCGAAAGGATCCATTTATATACATTTTAAAAAACATAGAGATCAAATTAACTTTTTTAAAAATCACTATATTAAATTGAATATTGTCCATAAATGTAGGGATGAATAAGTTAATTAAACCTTTATATAAATACTAGCGGAAACACAGACTCTATTGTGACTATGTTTTCGCATTTTTTATTTTATTATTTATATATAAAAGAGGTTATATGTGTATGATGTATTTAATAAGATTTATTAAAACTAAATCCATCAATTAGGCTTGAGAGTCACTTCTTAATATGGTATTAGAATCATTTTGGGTATATCCTAGTGATGATTTGCTGGACTTATCAGACCACTCACTATCAGTTATTGGACTGCAAACCTCACGTTATAAGTCGGTTTTATGAGATCCGAGTAGAGATAAGTGGTAATAATTATAAGGTATTAAAAGCATGACAACAAAAAACATTAAAAATTAGACAAAAAAAATTAAAAATGATTCACAAATTGTAAATGACATGAAAAATAAAGATAAAAGTATAAATTATTATAGATAGAAAATAAATCTAAGCTAAAAATAAGATAATTGGTAAAAAAAAAAAATTATCGGTTTTGTCATTTCTAGTTTCCTGTTCATAGAATGTCAGTACCAAATACAAATATTCATACCAAATGACTTTCATAAATAAGTCGTTACAAAATGCTTGTATTTTTTTTTTTATGAAAAATGGTAATAGAAATTTAAACAAGTCAATTAAAAAACAAAAAAAAATTATACGTTTTTTTTTAAGTTAATAATAATTTTAAAATATTTTAAATTTAAAAAAACTAAATATAATTTTAAATGTAATTTTTTTAAATTCATAATGCAAATAAAATCTATGAAAAATATATTGTATGATTATCTCCAAAGATAATATTTATCTCTAAAGTAGAAAATAAGAGGAACTTCATTAATAATATTTAAAGAAATAAATTGTAGAAAATTTCACATTGATTAGAAATTAGGATATTTCACCGTATATAAGTTGGTGCATGTTAATATATTTAATTTTCTATTTTAAATTATTGGGTTTTGTTTGTTTGACCCAACTTTCTTTTTGTGTTTCAGCTAGGTAATCTTTTTTCTTATATATACACCATGCATTTTACTCTCTAATATACAAGTGAATAAAAGTTTTTTTTTTTCTCTACAATTAGGGTTCATCAAAACCTCTCTTTCTTCATTATGATTACGTGCGCTACATTAAAGCATCACATCAGACAAGGAATATTCATCTTCATTTACTGTAATATGGTATCAGAGCTCTTCGAATGAAGAGTTCTGCTGCGTTTCTCTCTGATTTTTATTTCCCTCGTTCTTGGTTATTTTTTTATTTTTTTTCTGTTCTCTTTCAAAATATTGATTGGTTTTAAAAATCTTTTAGGCAATGTTTAATGAAAACTCTAGTCTTAACAGTAGTCACACTATTACATGCAATTTTTGTGGTAAATATGGTCATACTGAGACCGTTTGTTTTTGCAAAGTGGGTTTTCCTCCTGGTAATGTTAAAACCTCAAAGTTTTCTTTTACTATAAAAGTCTGCACTTTTTGTAATCGTCTTGGCCACACTTTTGACACCTGTTATAAAAAGCATGGGTTCCCTCCTGGCTACAAATTCCCCAATTGGACATCCCAAGTCAATAATATGATTACTACTGACACTTTTATACGGATTTTTATACGGATTTACTTTATAAAATTATAATAAAAATTAAATAAGTCAACTAAAAACAAACAAAAGTTTTTATACGGATTTTTTTAAGTAAAATAATAATTTTAAATATAAGAAATTTTTAAATTCATAATGCAAATAAAATCTATGAAAAATATTTTGTATGATTATCTCCAAAGATAATATTTATCTTTAAAGTACAAATTAGAAAAAAAAAATTAAGAATTATTCATAAATTGTAAATGACATGAAAAATAAAAATAAATGTGTAAATTATTACAGATAAAAAATAAATCCAAGCTAAAAATTAGATAATTGATAAAAAAAATATTGTTTATCGATTTTTTCATTTCTAGTTTCATGTTCATAGAATCTCAATTCCAAATACAAAATATTAATACCAAATAACTTTTATCTCCTTTTATAATAAATAATAAATCTTATACATATACCACTTGTTCTTCAAGGGATTCATAGTTACTATCTAAACATGTTAATTTCACATCAATTTATAACTTCCATATTTTAAAAGAAAACCATTTCTTCAAATTCAAAAAAACATATTATAACATATCTACCATTTTCTTAATATTGCTAGATTAGCTGAAATCAGTGTACTGCTTAAAACAATATTCATCTATTTATAAAATATTAGTCAGATTCGTTGTAATATATTATCTGTTGAATGAAAAAAATTATAGTGACAATGCATATACTTAATTTCTTATAAAATATTTATTAAAGACTTATATCTAAGCAAAAAACTTTTCTTTCAATTACTCATTTTAAATTCATAGTAACAAAAAACAATAACAGCCACTGAAAATATAAAAATGGAAATGCCAAAAATGAAATAGACACCATATATTTGCAGATGGAGGATTTGCCACAAATAAAATTTGTTTAAAAGAATTTAAAAAGTCATAATCCAAGCAAAAAAAAAAAACGTTTCTCATCTCATTGATCCAAAGTTACAAAGTTTTCTCTTATTTATAAGTTAGGCTATCTTTTATGAGTATTGATAGATGAAATAGAATTAAAATCCCACACTAACCATAATTCAACTTGGTCCCCTAGAATTAAAGTCCTAATAACCATTATACACCCTATCTTTCTTTTTAATTATTGATTCTTTTACAAAAGTATGTTTCTTATTGTATATTTTTTTTTCAAGATAACATAACTTTTTTTTTCTAGTCCACCCTTAATTTAATTAATGAGAGAGAAAAATTAATTATAGGACATAAATTTACTTTGAAATAAGAAACTAAAAGGGGAGATAAGTATAACTTACTTAAAATGCATTAAAAATAAAAATAAATGTTTTTCTTGATTTGAGTGAAAAAAACTTTCAACAACTATTATAAAAATAATATAAAATGAGTAATAACTCAGGAAGACTAATAAACATAAAAAAAACACTAACCTAAAACATATTACACAAATCATCTTATTATTACATCAAAATTAAATACATAATTATGGAAATTAATAAATGAGTTTGGATTGATTCTTTAATTCAAAAATTAAGTAATCCACTTCAATAAACTCTTATATAAGCATATTAAGTATAAATTATTGAACTCATTTTACTCTCCAAATTATTGTCCTAAAATTTACACAAGGTAAATATGATACAAGCTTGTTGTTGTTGAGTATAAAATATCTATGACTTAAAATTTTTATTTATAGAAATTCTTGCTTTAATCACTTTACTCCTTAAAGAATATTAATAATAATTAGATCTTAAACGGAATTATTTTAATTATTAGTAATGAATTTTCACTCTAACTAAATTAGAAACACAAAATTTTGGTTTCTAGATTAGTTTCTATTATTGTTAAATAGTTTCTAAATAATTAGAGACCAAATTTAGAAACTAAATAATTGGTAGTTAAAACATTGGTTGTTAATTAGATACAAACTATTTAACAATGATAGAAACTAATTTAGAAACCAAATTTTTATTTAATTTTTAAAATGGTCTCTAATTTAGTTACTATTGCAACTAATTATTTTAGTTTTTAAAAATTGATTTCTATTTCATGATTTTCTTGCCGTGTTTGCACTGAACTAAAGAGAAAAAAAAAACTATTTATAAATTGCAACAACATAAAGTGATTTTTGCATAGGCCAGCGGAGAAGACATGATCATCATTTTCACTTCTGGTATGACTCCTCTACTATTAGTGCCACCAATTTACAAATTATATGTAAGAATATAAAATTTAAAAAATACTTACAAAATAATTATTTTTACTATTTTTTTAATATTTAGTATTTTAACAAGGTTACAAATAAATATATAATTAAATAGTACACAAATGAACAATAATACATATAATAAATATATTATAATATATGATTTTCACGTTTCATCAATTTATTATAATAAAACAAACATTTATCTTGATTCATGAATTATATCATCAATTTATTATAATAAAACAGTTTGTATGTAAGTAGTTTTTTTCAATTACTTCTTTTAATTTATCTCTTGTAAAAAATATTGTCATATTCTTTCTAGTTAATCAACCCTCATACAACTTCATTTGTAAATACAAAATTCAATTTCTTTTATGTTTTTCAATCTCCGATCATATTATATTTTCATAAGTTTCATAAAATATATATAACATTCTAAATTAATTAATAAACTATTTTATATTATTAAATTATATTCAAATCCAAAATTCAAAATCTATTTTAAGTAAATCATATTATAATGCTACATAATTTTTTAATAATGTAAAAGTAAGCTTTCTTGTTTTCTATCTATGCTTTGGGATGAGATTATGAAAGGTAAGAAAGTAAAAAGAAAAAGAAAAAAAATCAATTTATTTAAATTGATGAAAGAAAATAAATATGAATGAAACATGATATAATATATATTTATATTATTAACTATTTTAATATTATTTATAATTATTATAATAAAAATTAATTAATAAAATATTTGTAAAGTAATTTATTTGGAAGAGTATTTAATGGATTATGTAATTTTCTCTTTATATTAGTGGAAAGAAATGGAACACAAAGAGTGGGATAATAAGCATGAGAGAAAGAAAAAAAGAATTAATAAAATTTCATTTTAATTACTAAAATTGTTTGTTACTTATTTATAAATAAGTGTTAATAAAATTATAATGAGATGAATTATTATAGTTACCACAGTAAAATATTAAAAAGACTTGTTCTTACAATTTTAAGAATCAAGATTTATCAATGTAAAAAAAAGAATTTGGATTTACCACATAAGAAAAAGAGAAAATTACTAATGGAAATACATAGGTTTTATTCTAGGTAAGCATAAAAAGAACTGAGTCAAATTATATTTTTATTTTATTTTATTTGTTGGTGGGTGTGAGAGAAGGTTTTCTAGTTGACATAGCTTTCTTTGAATTCAACCTTTTAAGAAAAAAATTAATAAAAAGAATCAAATTTAAAAATTAACTTGAAAAAAGTAGAAATAAAATAAAATGTTTAATTTTCGGTACAAGAAAAATAGACAAAAATAAAAAAAGAGTATATTATTTAATTGATTTAATAAAAAAATAAAAATAATATATCCACATATTTTTTACTAAACTCAATAATTTTTCCGAAAAAACATTTCGTACCAAAAAGAACGATAAAAACAGATGAAACGAGGTTAGATGGTGTTATGGAAAGATATTTACGCAGCAGATATTTTATCTAAAAGTGAAAAAAATCAGTTATATATCTTGTTCAGCAGGGCGGTGGGCAGGTGCACACCACCAGTAGCTATAAATGAAAACTCTCCTCTCTCGCATCTTCTTCACTTTTCCACCTTCTCACAACCTTAACATCCTCTTACCTCATGTCAGACCATAGCCAGAACAAGGTGCGTGCGTTTCCCCTTTCTTTTTGTATCTCATTGGATTGCTTTATTGTTTTGTGTTCGGAAAGTTTATTGACACCCGAATAAAATACCTGATTTCGGTTATTTGGGATGATAAAAGAAGCCAAAAGAGTTATATGGGTTTTCCATTTTTTGTTATCCAATTTTTCTCCTTTTATCCTTTTCCATTCCTCCGGTGGCCTGGCTAGGAGACTCTTAGGTTTTCTTTTGTGTATAAAAGTCGGTTCCTTTACTGAAGATTTTGGTCCTTGGGTTTAAAAAGGGAAGACCCACTGGCTCAGTTTCGTCTTGATCTCTCTTTTTGTGTCTGTAATGTTTGGTTTATTTATTTGGGGGCAGGAGAGTTCTGAATTGGGTGTGTAATGATAAAGATTTCTCAGTGCTTTGGTCTTGATTTTATTTTTATGATCTTTTGTTTGTTATTTAATGGATCTTCTTGATTCCTTTGCTGCTCATGACTCTAGTTTCTGGTTAATTTATTAAGATTCAATGATGTTCTACTTTGCTGCTGGCTGCTAACGTTGTATTAAGTTATTTAATGTGCGATCCGTCTTACTTGTCAATTTCAACAATTGTTGCAAGTTTCTTGTCCCAGGATCTTAGTGCTATTATGTTTCTTGTCTTCAACCTTTTTACCAGCTTGTTACTGTAATTTATCAAATCTAATATGATTCTTGCCCTGTCTACCTACCCCTTTTTATTTTTTTATGCAACATATATGGGGCTTAGATTTTGAATAACTGAATTGCAGGAAGACCTGGTTAGCACTCTATATTCTGCTGGTCAGTGTCTACCGATTGTTGAGGATTTCTTAATGAAAATGGTGTAATTTTGAGATTTATGGAATTGGAGATTTTTTTTAAAAAAATTATCCGGTTAACTTGTACCAGTGTGAAGAAGTCGTATATTAATGACATGACTTCAGATTTGTCAAGGTGAAGTGGTGACACAACTTCAGATTTGTCAAAGTGAAGTGGTGACACTACTTCAAGTTTGTCAAAGTGAAGTCATGCCAGTATGTCAGTATGATATGACTTTAGTGTAAGAGAAGAAATCGTGCTTGACGGACACGACTTTGATTAATTTTAATTCAGGTTCATATATTTGTTGTTTTTTTTTTAATGAAGTTGTGCTAGCATGATACCATTTTAGTTGTTTTTATATTAGACTGAAATCGTAAACCCTTTACACGACATGTATAGGATTATTTTTATTTATATTAATATTAATATATACGGTTTTATATATAAAAAAATGATTAATATGTTATTAATTGTCTCATTTAAAGTGAATAGTAATGTGGACGGATCGATACAATCGTCTTATTCAAGGTATTTAGTTCAACGGTAATGGCTATTTGCATGACACGACAACATATAAGCAATGGTACATTAACCATATTATATGATACATATCGTCTTCGGAGTCTACATTTGACAATCATGTAAGTTTACTCGTTATACTTTTCATTATGTAATTTTATTTATCTAAAATTTGACATTGTTTCCCAACACGTCACATGACCTTGACTAACCCCAACCCCAACTTCCTTATCAGCATGTTGGGTCTTCTTATTGTCAACATGACTAGGTACTTGGTTAGTCCAGTCAACTAGGTCTTTAGTAACTACCGATGTCCATATACATGGATCATCATCACCATTTGTCTTTTTATTTTCCACACCAACAAGTTTCGCACACATACAATATTTTCCCTAATTAACCAAATCTTTTTTCCGGTCCACCAAATATGTTTGGAACTTCGACATTCACCCCTCCATTTACACACAATCTCACATCATCCATGTATTATTATTGACCCACATTTGTCCTCACAAGGACTCGATAATGACGGTGGCAATGATGATGATGATGAAGACAACAATGATGATCCACCTCCACCTCTTTTTAAACATCACCATCCACGAAGGCCTAGAAGACAAACAAGAAGACCATCTTGTAGCACTTCCTCTAATAGATAAATTATTTGATATAGTGTAACAATATTCATATTTTAATTTAGTTCCAATTTGCATTATTAACTTTCCCCTTTTTCTTCATTTTGGGGTCAAATAAACTTGGATTAAGATTAATCAAAGTCGTGTGAGTCAAACACGGCTTCCCCTCTTACATTAAAGGTATGTTATGTCATGCTAGCACAACTTCATGTTGACAAATCTAAAGTCGTGTCATGCTTGCACGATTTCTTTTACAACAAGATCATATCATGTTGACACGACTTACTTATATGGTAAATCTTTTAAAAACTACTCATTTCGGTAAATTCTTCGTAAAATTGCACCATTTTTGTTAAAAAACAAACTATTGAGTGTATAATATTTTTTAATAACTGTATTTTCATGCTTAATCTTCCTTGAAACGGCGTATCATTTTCAAAATACATGCAAAACATTTGAAATTGCAGTATTCCTTATATCTTGTCGATAAATGTGGCAATTTGACAGATGTCCACTTCTGTTGTCAATGTGAATGACTCCCTGACTGGTCACATCATATCCACTACAGTAGGAGGAAAAAATGGGAAGCCCAAACAGGTATTTTCGTTGTGAACCCCATCTTTCCTGTGATTTAAGTTATTAATATTTTTTTACCAGATTCTGAGTTTTTAAAAAGTTCACTTGAATTTTTAAATGTTGTGGGATTTAGAAGATTTTACCTTTGATCCATAGTAAACCTTTGAAAATTTAACGTCTTTGTTGATTATTCTTGTAGACTAGAAGATATCTGGCAGAACGCATTGTGGGGACTGGGTCATTTGGAATTGTCTTCCTGGTATGCCAATACTATATTCATATCAGTTACTATCTCCATATATCAGGCACACGGTGATAAATTTTCCTCTTAGGCTAAGTGCGTGGAAACTGGGGAGCTAGTGGCCATTAAGAAGGTTTTACAGGACAGAAGATGTAAGAATCGTGAGCTACAGTTAATGCGCATGATGGACCATCCAAATGTGATCTCTCTGAAGCACCGTTTCTTTTCCACTACAAGTGCAGATGAACTATTTCTTAATTTGGTGATGGAATATGTTCCAGACTCTATGTACCGAGTCTCAAAGTTGTATACTAATACTAATCAGAGCATGCCACTTATCTTTGTGAAACTTTACATGCACCAGGTATGCTTCAGATTTTCTAGTGATTGAGGAGGTTCTGTTTTTATCTTTTCACATCCTGATACAGGTCTGTGGTTCACATATAGATTTTCCGGGGTCTGGCTTATATCCACACTGTCCCTGGAGTTTGCCACAGAGATTTGAAGCCTCAAAATATACTGGTTTGTTTATATGTTTTAGCAGAATGCAATATTGACTTTCTTTCTGAAAAAGAAGGAACCATTTCCTGATCTGATGTAATTTTGTGTATTCTCTAGGTTGATCCTCATACACACCAGGTTAAGATATGTGATTTTGGAAGTGCAAAAGTGCTGGTATGTTTGATATCATTCTCAGTACATTCACATATTTTCGTGTGGGTCATTAATAATTATTATTATATGTAATAAATATGCCCATATTCCCCTTTAATATATTAGAATCTCAACCAAGTATTATAAAATATCATGACTGATAAGAAATTTGACAGAGCCACACAACAAAAATGTGTTGTAGTTCGAGAGCCCAAAGCCTTATAATCCAATAATTCCAGTGTTGGAAATCTCATACCTTGCAATTGGATCTTAACAATCACCTTTTTGTTGATGTAGATGACAAGGGTGTTGCAACTGTAACTGTAGCAAGGAGATGGTAAAAAGAAAACAGAGAATCTATTTTTATAAATTGATGTTTTGTTTACCAAGATGTGAAAAACTTAGAAAATCCTTTTTATTAATTTTTTTTTTGTGTGAAAACCAACCTAGGTTTAGAAGTTGGTTGTGCACAGTAAATGGTGGAAATCAAATATCACTGCACCCATACATTAAAAAAGGTTACTTTCGTAATTAATTGTGCAATTATTAATAATTTTTTAAAATATTTGTTTTAACCCCAAGATAAAATAAGAAATTGAATAGAAAACAAGGAAATTATGTTTTATATCTATTTTAAATAAATAGAGAGCTTCCTTACTCTGATCTAACCCTCGATGCAACAAGAAACTCAAAGCAATGCCATTTCTACTTGCTCCGTCATGTCATAGTCGTGTTGTTTCATTATTTTTGGAAGCTTCTTCTGCTTTCATTTCCTTCTTTTTCTCATCTTCCATGCTGTAATACTTTCCACATTTGAGTGGTCCTCTCGGAATAACTATATTTCTAACTGCTTCACCCTTCATACTCTGATTACTGGTTTCACACCTTGTAGAATTTCCCACTATTGCTACTATAATAAATTCATAATTCCATGAGATCGCACCAGTATTCTCTAAAGCAAAAGGCACTGCGATCACCACCCAGTAGGTGGCTGATTGATGGGAGGGACAAGGAGTACAGAGTGCTCCACCACATGAACTTCTTAAATATAGGGTGCTGATCTCTTGACCTGTTCAACCCTCTAGAGCTTCGAAGTCCTACAAATCTTCAATGACATGACCCTTGCTTGCCTGAACATTTTGTTCCCTTTTCTCTTACTCTTTCATTGCTTTTGCTAGTGCATGAACACCATAGCCACCCTTTTTTTCAAACCTTCTTATATTTCCACAATAATTATGTGATGATTCAGTACCTTCCTAACTGATACCCCATCCCCTTGTCTGTGGGATATGTATTGTCGTTCTCCACTGAAAATTGCTGAGCTATATATATCTATGTGTGTATCTATCTTGCCAGCTGTTACATTGTAACTTTTTTATGCGGTTTTTTGTTTTGGCCTTTTGGGTAGACCAGGCATTTTTGTCTTGTGATATTACTTTGTTTAGGGCCTTTTGGGTAACCCATCCAGTGTTTTGTTTATTCGAGATTTCTGGATGATTTTTATACATTAAACTTATGTCTTCATAAGCTTTTAAATTGTGACTCTATTACGATATGCAGGATTAATATTTTTCGGTGTTATTCCAACTGATGTTTGTTGCTTACTTGGGATTTTATGTGATCAGATTAAAGGTGAAGCTAATTTATCACACATATGTTCACTTTTCTATCGGGCACCCGAACTAATATTTGGTGCCACTGAGTATACAACTTCAATTGATATTTGGTCAGCTGGCTGTGTCCTTGCTGAACTGCTTTTGGGCGAGGTTTATATCATTGCTTTTCTTTTATTGTTAAAATTATGCAAATAGTCTCATTCAATAATTATTTACTACCTCCATGCCATCGGACAAAAAAATGGAACTTTTGAAGCCATTATTTCCAGGCGATAATGCAGTGGACCAACTTGTAGAGATTATCAAGGTGCGACTTACAGCATGTTAGGCTTTTAAGATCGTATCACTATTTTCATAAGAAGTCAGGTCTAAAATCTGTATTCCAGGTTCTTGGCACACCCTCTGAAGAGGAAGTTTGCTGTTCAAATTCGAACAATTTCAAGTTTTCACAGGTTAGAGCACATCCATGGCACAACAGCTGCACTGTTTACTCTTCTTCCACTTTGTTTTTTCAGATTATCAAATTTGAGTGTATAAAGGAATCCTGGACGTTCTAAACCTTAAAAATTTTGAGTGTAGATATTCTGCAAAACAATGCCTCCAGAAGCAATTGATCTTACTTCCCAGCTTCTGCAGTATTCCCCAACACTTCGTTGTACTGCGGTGAGTGTTTGCTTCAATTATGATTTATATTTCTCAGTGTGTAAATCATTTAGTCTTTCTTCAACATGCCATTATATTTCTTCTAAATCTTTATCAGTTAGCGACTGTTGTATATAGCAGTTTGAAGGATTTTTCTTTTGTCATGCAGCTAGAAGCATGTGCACATCCATTCTTTGATGAACTCCGGGAACCCAATGCTCTCTTGCCAGATGGTCGGCCATTTCCTCCTCTATTCAACTTTAAACAAGAGGTGAGTGTGGCTGCATCATCTTCATAGCTATGAATGAGGGTTACAAAAATCTAAATGGCCTAGCTAACAAAATTGATAGACAGCTTCATTATGAATACATACACATGATCTGATATTCAGTAAGTTCGTTGTATATGGTCTATTAAATGTTTTTGTTCTTTGTTTGCAGCTATCCGGAGCGTCTCAAGAGCTTATTGATAAGTTGATACCTGAACATGTGAAGCGGAAGATAGGGCTACCACCTACCCATTTTGGTGGAACATGATGTTAAGCTGTGCAAGGTGTATTCTAATGGCTACAAGTTAAAAGAGGGGTGCCATCTTATTGTCCAAATTACAAGTTGTTATTATACAGTGGCAGTGTAGTTGTGTGCCTGACTCCAGTCACCATCTCTATAGCATGGGTACCAAATTAAAGCTGTATACATACAAACATACCCCAAACATGGGCAGGACAATGTTGTTTGTTGGGTCTGTTTTCTTACTGGCAATGGTAGGACAGGACTCTTTCTTCCTACACCTTCATATGTTCTTCTTCATCCTCGTACAAAACATATGTTCTTCTGCCATCCTCGTACAAAACGTGAAAATAACTTTTTATTCTTTTCACTACCATAAATTAGTTTTTGATTATGTAATCCGGACTACCATAAATTAGTTTTTGATTATGTAATCCGGACATGCATTTGAAAAAATATTTTTTAGATTATATAATTCGGAGTCTAAAAAAGACTTTTAAATTATGTAATTTGTAAGTTAATTACAAATTTGAAAAAAAAATTGGATTACGTGATTTGGGTGGGACTTTTTGAAAATATGAAAATTTATGGAGTGGAAGAACATATGGAGGTGCAGGTGGAGGAAGAAACAGTCCAATGGTAGATATCAAATATGTGGTGTGACCCAAGCATGCCCTTCTCAAAGGTAATGCCGCCTGTTTCTCCTATCAAGTCTCTTATATTCTTTACCCTTCCTTTTTATTTTGGCTTAATTAACTAAAACTAAAAAAAATATCAAATGTCATTTATAGTAAAATTATTTCTTAAATAAAATTAAAAGATATATTTAATAAACATCAATATTTTCTTGGTATAAAAATTACAGTTAACTAGAAATATACTTTAGGTCAGTCTGATGGCATATTTTTTGTATGGGTCAGATCATGTGTTTTGACTTAGTAAATTTACTCCCATTGGATTTTTGTTATAATAAATTTATTAGTAGATTATTTTGTAAGTTTGTTATTTTTTATCTTAGTTTTCTAAGCATGTTTTTTAATAGATTTTGTTTTGTTTTGCTAACATCTTACCCCCTTTTCCGTTACTCTACATATTCACAGTATAATTTTTTTATTAATTTTTTGTGATAATTTTCAATTTTGATCTAAAAACTTATTTTAAATTAATTTACATTTTTTTAAATTTAAATTTTATATTAAATTATATTTTAAATATGTTAATATACAATCACATCTATTCTATCACATTAATCAATCTACAAACTTTTCAACTAAATCTAAACAATATTTATTTATACTTTTTTTTATTTTAATTTTTTCTCAATCTAAATAAAACATGCACCTATTTATTTTGGAAAATACTATTTAATTTCTTAAACACATTTCATCACGTCCAAGGTTGAATATCTTGAAGATGTAAAAGATAACATGATAACAGATAACACAATAAATTCTCAATAACTCACCTATCATCTTATAAAAATAAATTTTAAATTTAATTTATTACTACAAAAAAATAGTTTAATAAGAGATTATATTTGTACATAAATCATATATTATAATTTGTATTGTATGTTTATAGTTAAGAATAATAAAAACGAAATTCAAAATAAATACATTTAACACTAAATATCTAATAATAGGACAAACATGTTAAAAGATAAAATGGTCATTGGTCATTAAACACGTTAACATTAAGTTGGGTTAGTTATTGTTGATCTTTTAACTAAATATTTATCTTCAGATAATTTTAAGAATGTTTCACAAACTAAACTTGATTTTATGATATGACAATTATTGTAAAGATTATATTTTAAAACTCTTATTCAGTGATGTTTTTTTTCATTTATCTTGAGCACTTAATTTATTTTAGAAAAACTTATTTAGTTGTGACATAAAATAAACACATGACATTAGAACTAAAAGTTGGTGATAAGAGACTTGATATACTGCAACACACTGGAAATAATACTCGTTATTAAAGAATGTGTCATGATTTTTGCTAATTTTTTCCATAACTCCATGATGGATTGGACCTTTATAAATTATATGTAGGTTGATTCTCCCTGCACCATATTATTTATGATTTCCACTCACCATATACATGTAAAATGTTTATTTTGTTTTTAATGATTTTAAAATTTTCTTTTCAGATATTGATATCTGAATGTTAAATTATAAAGTTCCGGATATACAAATCTGAAACTAATATGTCACTTATTTGAACAGCACAAATGACTTTTTGGATGTCAGGATCCGTAAGCAAATATAAATGAATTTTGGATCTCAATCCTCAACACCCTTTATAACACACCATTCTGGATATGAAAATTTGGAACTCATTATTCACTTCTGAATATGACCATCCGAAAAGCTTAAATAAAATATAAAAATGATATTAAAGATTTTGAAATCCATAATGTATAAAAATGACTTCTAGATATTGAATTTGTAAGTAAATATATGAAAAGAACAGAAAGAGATTTTAAAATTTTCGTTAAATGCGAATCAAAATTGATTGGATGCAATAAACAATTCTCTTTTATATGTATAGTATTCGTTTCAAGTCCGTGAATCTAGTCTGCTCCTCGTAGAACACCATCATGTATAGAGAATAAGACTAAAAAACTAGAAAAGGCCAATAAGAACGACAAAACTGAGAGATTAACTTTTATAGTTTTTACATTTATATGATCTCAGTGTAATTTTTTTGTAATCTTTCATGATTAAAAATGATCTGAATATAGGATTTGCAAGGGTCAGTGATGAATATTTTGTGGCACATATTGATGATGGTAATTAGGTTGATGGTGTAGTTTAGCCTAGCCAGTGTTTTATTTGGGAAAATAAGGTGACGCATGTAAATGGCTTGCACATGGCACGAAGCGGTGGTTGGATGTAATTAATGTATACCCCACAACCATAATACTATTATCACCCCTTCACAACCATTTTGTGCCAAATTGCATTGTCTTAATGCTCAAAATTAGAAGAAATAAAGGGTTTGAGTATTTGATAAAAAATTAACATTAATTTTTGTTGATGAAAAAAAGTTCAGTTTAGGACACATTGAGCATATCTCTGTAGTTAGTTAAGTAGGTGTTTGTTTGTTGGGTACGAAAGCCCTATTTTTCTACATCACATGCTCACGGATTTAATTTATCTCTCACTTGTCTCTGTTTCATACTTTCATTTCATAGCCTGACTGACTGTTTGACCGTACATTAATAAACACGCTCACTTTTCTCTCCTTCCCTTCTCTTTCTGCTCCCAAATTTAAATTTAATACTTTATTACGACTCCAAATATTAACACCATTTAATTTTATTTATTTTAAAATGATACTATTAATGTATTAAATTTATTTTTATTATTATTCATTTTTAAAATATTATTATTTATTACTAAAAACATACATATTTACTAGAAGCAGATAAAAAATAACTATAAAATGTTTAATAAAAAATTATCAATCTTGTTATATTTTATATCAAATTTTAATGTTTTGTTTGGACTAGGAACTTAATTTGAGAAGTAAATTTGAGATGATTTGAAGAGAAAATGTAAAAAAGGTGAGTTTGTTTGAATTAATATAAATAAAATAAATATTTTAGAAAAAGTTTGTCAAAATTTAAGAGAGTGATGTGATTTATATAATTAAAATTATATATATTTTTAATTATATTATCTTTATATATAAAAATTATTTAAAAATTAATTTGATTGATTTATGTATAAATTATAATTATTTGTAATTCATGATTGAAATATTAATTTAAAAAAAAATACAAAATATATAAAATTTGATAACAAAATATTTAATAAAAATTTATTTTTATATTAAATAAAATTATTATTTTAATCTTTATTTTTTATAATTAATATAATTATATATAAATTTATTATTATTTATTATTGTTATTTGTAATTATAATTTTATAATAATTATTATAATTAATAATTATTATATATTTTTCTAACATAAATATATTTAACATTTAATATTCTAATTTTTAAATTTTATTTTATCATGTTATATTTTTTATTATATTATATTATATTTAATTATGTAATTTTATTTTAAATAAAATTAGTAATAATTTGAATTTAAAATAAAAAATGTATTATAAATAATTATATATATATATATACAACTTTCTTTCCAAATTTTTCCAAGGAAGGAAAGAAAGTTTGAATCTCAAAATGCTTTTCATTTTTGTACTTTTCATTTATTATTTTTTTAATTTTCATAGAAAATATTTGCTTTTCTCATAAACAAACAATACATAGGTACTATTTAGCAAGAGAGAAAGAAGACTGAGCCGTTTGTATATGCTATTTTGTAAAAGAAAATCAGAGAGAGGATTTGTATAAAAAAAGTTTTGGATTCATGACAATTATGAAGGGACACGGAAATGTATTATTAGTTTCTAAGAAGGTGAAGAATGTTGTAGGTTTGGATAAGTAGTGTCACTGATATAATTTTTTTTTAAATTTGTTTATTCTTTATCCTTTCTTTATTTAGTAAGAATGAAAATATTTTAGGCATTTCAATACTGTTAAAGTTTCCCGATTTATAGTAGATATGATTACATGAATTGTGAGTTTATCCCATTTAAATTCTTATATTTTTTTCTATATCGAATATTTAATTTTTGAAAATAATTTAATTTATTAAATTTTTCTTTCATATTTTTATAACTAGTACTGTGGAATTAAAATAGTAAATGGAGTTTATGGCATTTGTGTTTTATAGCGTGAATGTTTGATGAAAAATATTGAATTAAAGCATTTATCTAAAGATGGTTCCGTTGTACTAAGCTAAGGGTGAGGAGGTACTAAAAAGAGTAAGTGGTAGAAGCTACTTTCTTTCTCATATAAGAGGTAACAAGCAAGTATATGCTATCAACTTACTCACAAAAATATGTTTTTCTCCTTACATCTTACATCAACTCAAGGAATAGGTAATGGCTGCCCATTACTCCTTTCCACTTTTCCACATATTTCTAGCTCTCTTTTTGCCTCCCTATTCATCTACTTAAATTCTCTATTAGCTTACAATTAATTAAATTTTCAAAACTTTTAACTATTAAATAACTATAAATAAAATATATTTTTTAAGTCGATTTATAAAATTGAATTAAAGTTAAAATTTACTTTTTAACCTAGTATATTTAAAATCTGTCATAATTTGAGTTTATTGTAATGATCAATTCATCTATTATTATTTTTATATAATCTTCTTAATCTAGTATTGAGATTATTTAAAATCTGTCATAATTTAAGTTTATTGTATTGATCAATTTATCTATTATTAATCTTATATAATCGATTATATGCATAAATTAACCAATATTTTATAATATATAAATAAATAATGATAGATTTTTTTTATAAAAATTAAAAATACTTATAAAATATTTTATTTATTTATTTAAAAAAAATAATATATAAATTTGTGACTTCATATATAAATATGAGAGTCCAGTAAATGATATAAATGAAAAAATTATATATAAGAACTAACAAAAATTAAAAATAATTTGTAGAAATTAAAAGTATTAAATATGCAGTTTTTATGATTACAAAATCTAAACAAATAATTAAATAAAACATTAATGAAAGACAATGTTCTCTTCATATATCAGAATTTAAAAATAATTGTTAATACTGCTATCTATACTACCAGGCCTTTTTCTTCGGTTCAAACATGCCGTCAATCAACATCATGAAGATGACTTCTTGCATCAAAATTTAATGAATCTCTCTCTCTCTTGTTGTATATAATGATGAATCTTTACTTAGCAAAGAAAAATCCAAATATAACTATGAAGACTGTTGAAAATTATTAGAGAATACACTTTCCATTTTAAAATTCGGTATTTCTTTTAAAATTTTACTCTAAAAAATTAAGAAACTAAAATATATATATATAAAAGTTGTCATTGATTTAGATTCTTAAGTAATAGGTAATAGGAGACTGTTCAGTATTTTGGAACATACCTGATAAAAAAAATCCTAATTTGATAAATATTTAATAATTACAGAGTATAAGTATAAATGCTGGTAATTTATTTCTTTCTTAAGACTCTGACATTTGGGAACTTGGTTAAGGTATTTTTGTTTAAATAGAGATACTTAATTTTCTCCGTTCTCCCAGGAACGGATATCTTGAAACTAACTTGATTCTTGGCTTTACCAATATTAATTTGTTAATTAAAATATGAGTTTATGAAAACCATGTGAGCAAGAAATAGCAAGCTAGAGGTGAATGTGTTCTTGTTTATTCTCCACTTTAAATACATGGTTTATGTTCCCTTTTAACACTCAAATTGTAGTTAATCATAGCTCACAAAACTTTAATAATTTTTATACTTCTTTATTAATTGACTAAATGATGTTGTCAGTTATCACATGTTTTGTGGTGCTCTAGGACCTTTTTTAATAAGAACAATCACTTCTGGTTTGATAATAAAAAAGAGGCATACATGCATACTATCTTTTTTATTGTTCCAACTAATATGGTAAAATATTCCCCACAATTTACCAAATCAATTACTAGTCAACTTTACTTAACTCTTCATGGACTTCCATTTTCTTTCTCTTAATATACTTAATACTTATTTCTTTAATCAGACTTTAAGGCTTAATTTTATCATGGTATTAATAAAACACTGATTAATACGGCTATATTAGAATAAAAATACAAAATAAAATAATTTTAGTCCAAAAAAATAAAATAAAGAGTGACTTACTCAAATCTTGTTTCTATCATGGATGGAAAAAGCCACATTTTATTTAAGTGTGCTAACAATAAAAAGTTAAACTCATATTTTATTATATTAAACGAATAATATAGTTTTAACAAATTAAAAAATTATCATTTTTTTGCATTCAATATTATTTTATGTTATTGTCTATAATCAACAAAATATTTTCTCTACTCGCTTTTCTTTCTATCATCCTAATTAATTATAATTTCAATATGATTAATGTTTTTCATTAAATCATTTCAATAGATAACATTGTCAAATTAGTCATATTTGATATTAATGAAACATGATAGCAATTGGATAAGAATATGTGAATTTGATAATTTCAAACGTTTCAATTATTTATACTAATCCTGAAAAATAAGATGTCAAGTTGCATAGTGATATCTAACACGAAAATTTTATTAAAAAAAAAATATATATATATATATATAAAAAAAAAGTTAAATTAACAAGTGGTGAATTCCCAATAAAAGTAACATTGTCTCAAATTACTATTATTTATTGATTTAACTTTTTCACCTCAAACAAAAATCGAAAGTATTTTCAAATTTTCCTTAGTTGATGTCTCAATGTGTCATCCATTCAACTTTCATGGGTAGCTAGAATTGGTATGTAAGCTTAATATTCCAAAGAATATAAAGTAATTATTTGGCTAAGAGATTGTTCAGATAAATTCTTTTAGAAAGAGTTATACGAAACAAGTTAAGGAAAGATATTTTTTGTTCATAATTAAAAAAATAATGTTAACATTGAGTTTTACAATGATTCAATGGAAATTTATGCAAACATTCTTATATTTAAAAACTTTATTTTTATAATTTTTATTTAATAAATATAATATTTAAATATAAAATAATAATTAATTAAATAAAATATAAAATAATTAAGTGTATAATTTGTGATAAATATAAATAAAATTAATATCTATTCCAAATTTAAAAGTGATATAAATTTTATATAATTTAAAATTAGAGGATGTGAGAACCATTTGGCATAACTAAAAAAGATACAAATATTTGTTACTTTAATTAAATTATTTAATATGATAAATTATTTCATTTCACAAATAGTGGTTGAAATTTATGTTACTCTTTAATTCCTAAATATATATATATATTAAGAAAATAATTAAATAAGGATCAATTTTAAAAATAAAAAATAAGTAGTTGTTATATTGGATATTATTTTAGAGATTACAAAAATTTATTGGTATCTAAATTAATTTTTATTATTAATAAATAGTTTATAAATTTATATTTAATTTTTTTTTAAATATTTTTTATTTAATAACAATAATAATAATAATTATTTTAACTAAATAAAATTTTTAAAAATGATAATTTCTTCCAGTTATTTAATATGAAACAAATTCACCATATACTAAACATTCTTTTAACTTCCTCCTATCCTAGACCCAGTAGTTACCTATAGGTTATTTAATTTCATATTTAATACTCAAAATTACTTCTCAATTTTCTCTTTCAATAAAATAACATTCTATACCCTCTAAACCAGAACGATTAAGTTTTACTATATAATTTATTTTTCTAAATGACTGACGTTTTCAGTTTTTAATTAAATATTACTTTTTTTCTAGTACCTCTAAATAAATCATATTAATACTTGTATTAACAACACATAAAAATAATACATTTATTGAGAGGATAATACTATTGTAATAAAACTATGTCTTTATAGTTTTCCTAATTCCCGTCAGTTACAAATAAATCAATTTCCTTGTGGCTTATCGTTTATCTGTTCATTGTTTGTTTGTTGAATCAAACTCAAAGTTTTAATGAATTAAAGTGTACATTTAGTTATACAGTATCAGTTGCACTAACAAGTCATTGGTATTATACAAGCATTTTTAAATTTGTTTACTTTTTAATAAAAATAGTATTCTATGTTACAATTTTTTAATAAAGATAAGTGATGTAATAAAGAAAATGAAAAAATAACTGTAAAAATATTATAGAAACAGAACAAATGGTCTCTAAATGTGCACACCCTTCATCATAGCTTGAATAAAATTCCAACACGATAAAAAAATGAGAAAAAACTGACAATTCTTCACTGGATTGCTAATTTAAATTATTTTATTCGTTAGTTAGAACATTTTATGTTTTATATAATGTCACATTTCTTTTGTAGACTTTCAATATTAAAACGTAAAATGGGAAATCTTTAAAGGCATTTAATACAAAATGTTTCTAATACTCCTTGTATTCCTACTGTTTAAACTGGCATTAAATTAAAATAAATGTCATAAATTTGTAAATGGATTTTTTCAATTCTTTAAAGTGTGTTTATTTTAGATTAAAGAAATCAAAGGAAGGAAAATAGAGAAAAAAACAAGTTAATTTAATAAAATAAAAAAGATGAAAAATAAACAAACAAATAAAAGAGTTAATTCTATTTTTTTTCTTCTATCTTCTTTTCCTAAATCAAACAATCCATATTGTTATTTCTCTCTCCATCTCCATGCCTTCTATACTCTGTAAAGGGTTTAAAAATTATTTTATTTTTCAAGTTTGTCATTAGTTTTCATATTTCATTTTATTATGAAAAATATTTATTACATTTTAAATATAAAACTGGAACATTTTAATATTTTTTAATGTTAACCATTGAAATCGATTTTAAAATAAAGATTCAATGTTTACAAAATAAAAATAATTAAATATTATAATGAGAAAAATTAAAATAAAACATTATTTTGTAAGTTTATGAGTGTGTACTAATGCAGGTCGCTAAAGTAAAAGGGTTTAGTGTAAAAGGACGGAATAAAGACAAAAACCTCAATTTCTTATCCTTTGCTTTACACACTAATCCATTCCATCAAATGATTCAAACGCACTCAATCTATTTTCCAATTTCGATACCATTTTCCCAGTTACTTTCCTCACCTAACCCTGCTACTACTTTTCATACATATAAATAATCATAATTTTGTCCATTCTTCCAACTCCAACCACAACCAGAGCCATAGCCTAGAGCTTTAACGCGCTGTGTCTGGATTCAAACGTACCCAGTTTCATTTTTTATTCTTAAATCCAATGTTTGAGGTAAACCCTCCTCTTTCTGTCTCATTTCGCTCAGACATCCTATTGGTGATGATCCAAGTTTCATTTTTTACCTTTTCTTTTGCGTGTGTTTATGTTTTTGGAACGATATTCGAAGGTTGTGTCTCAAAACGTTAAATGGTCGTTTAGATGTGTATTGTCCGTGTTTTCGTTGGTCACATTGTTCATCCACTGTAAATAACAGATAGTTTTTATTTACTTTTGTTTTTCTTGGTGGGGTTTATCACTGTGGGAGACACGCGTTTCTTTTCAGGTTTGGAATTATTGAGTGGAAGAATTTGATGTTGGGGTGATGGATCTGGCAAAAAGCAAAGGCAGTGGTGAAGTTTTGGATCATGTTGATGAAAGGGTGGGTGAGGATTTTAACCAATTGGTTGAAGGAAATGCAATTGATGCAGGAGGTGGACATAGCTTGGGTGAAAGAGTTAGTGTAAGTGGGAAAGATGGGTCTCCTGAAGAAACGTGTAATGGTCTTGGTTTGAATGGGGAGCTAAAGGAGGGGCTACAAGAAGTTAGTGATCGGAACATGGGTGACCCTCAAGAAATTAATGATACATTACACGGGGTTGATCAAGGAACCAGTTATAGTTCAAGAAATTTGATTAGTGGGGAAGTGCCTGAGACTTTTGTTATAATAGATCCTTCCGCTCAGATTGATTGTGTCAGTGGAGAAAATACAAAATTGGAAGCTAAACCTAATGATTCAGGGTTGAGCAAGGTGTCCACGAAAGTAATAAAAGGGGTGTCTGAGATAGATAAAAATTCATGTGTGATTGATGTAAACCGTGGCAGCTGCGACGGTTTTAGTGAGAATTTGGAAGGTGAAATGATTTGTAGGATTTGCCATCTGGCCTCTGGGCAACCATTAGAAGCAGCACCTATTGGCACTGTAAGTAGTGCTACTACTAATACAGATTTGATTCAGCTTGGTTGTGCATGTAAAGATGAGTTAGGTATTGCTCACAATCATTGTGCTGAGGCATGGTTCAAGATTAAAGGAAACAGGTAACAGTTGATTTTGTTAATACTTGTTTATTTCTATTGTGTATATCAACATCTTGTTTTGTTTTTTGTGTTAACCCCTGCAAAAGTGAACTTGTTCTGATGTGTTGTACGTTTATTTTGAATCAAAATGGCAAAGAGATTCCTGAGGATTTCTACGTTTCGGATTTCTTAGTATATGTAATCCTACTAGATACAATTTCTAAAAACGAAACCGACTAGGGATGTGCATTGTTTTAATAATTTGTAATTTTATTTCTTTTTTATTGATTTTTTCTGTCACGTCTTGTCTAGTGTGAAATCTTCGAAACGCTGCGGCACACTTATGCAAATAGCTCTAGTGTTACTATTATGATTATTAAATTTATTTCCATCAATTGTAAATTCCAAATTCCAATTTTATTTTCTTATTATTATTAAACTTTATCTCAACAAATTTCTTGAATTTTAGTCTGAATATTTGAAACCGGCTTCATTGCTTATCATTTGTTGTCAGTTGGTTATTGCATGTAGTTCGTTGCCGTTTCACTTTTTGCTGGTTACATTGCTAACTGGAGAACCAATATCATCCTTATGCACCCTGACACATGGAGTTTTTAGTAGTAATTAACTTAAATGAAGGGTGAGTTGGGCTAATGCATCCACTGACACCCAGTTGGTTTTCCTTCTGAGGTATTGGTATTAGCAAATAGCTTGGCTTCTGGTGGTTGCGAGCTGAGGTTAATTGACATCTCAAATTCCAAATGATGGCACCAGGTCTTAGTTTGGTATAGTTGCATATATTTTTCATGTTAATATCTGGTCAAAAAATGCTCTTCTTGTCTCCATGAAGTTTCTTTGAATCCTCTGTTTGTCTTTTCAGCTTATATGTGGGGAATGAACTAGGAAAAATAAGTTTATACTTCCATCTCCTATAAAAAGAATAATATATTGCAATGTACCTCCTATTCCTTTTTGTTTTCCTCCATGGTTCCACCCCTTCCTATAGAAAGGAAAAACAAAAACTGTACACATAGAAGATTGTATGCCAGAAACATTGTATTTGAACTGTAATAATTTCCATGATGATTCTGAATGTGGCCATATTTCACATTTAAAATAATTGATATTGGTTCTTAGAGAAGAAACTCTGGTGGTATGGTACCAATGTGACTTTCACTAACGAAGTAATATGAGAAGCTCTCTCCACTTGCCTTCTCTATCTTGACCTTTGTCAAACTCTCAGTTACTGTTTCAATATTGTTTACATCTAATTTCAAATTATGAAATGATTGTTCAGATGTATGCTCAATTCAATTTTTTGCTGTTCTCGTCTCAACTGCTCCTGTTGAAGAACGGTCTGAAAATACCATGGGTTTGGGTAACATAACTCAAATTTGTGTTTGAAATTACTCTCATGCACAGTGGGGTGGGGTAGGATGGGGTGGGGGTAGCTCTATCAGTACTTTTTTTCCCATTCACATCTTGTGTATATGCTTGCAGCTTATTCTTTTTTAAAGTTGAAAAATCTTTATTGCTTATTGAACTGAGATAGAAGAGTTACACGTGCATTTTGCAACCATTTACATGGTTATAAAAATGTTATCACCGAGAATGGTTGATCATGTTTAATAGTTGAATAATCCCGAAGTTCCTTTTGTTCTATGCTAATCTCGTTTCTGATAGAATCTAGTTTTTTGGTTGAATTATTCCGAGGCTCCTTTTGTTCTATGTCAATCTTGTTTCATATGCAATCTAGTTTGTTGGTTGAATAATCCTGAGGTTCCTATTGTTCTGTTAGTTCTTTCACGATCTTTAATTGTCTTTCACGATTATAGGTTGTGTGAAATATGTGGTGAGACTGCAAAGAATGTTTCGGACGTTGCTGATCATGGATTTATGGAAGAATGGAATGATACTAGATTCATTGGCAATGATAATACCTCATCCAGAAGGTTTGGTGGATGCTGGCGTGGACAACCATTTTGTAACTTCTTAATGGCATGCCTGGTTATAGCTTTTGTTCTACCATGGTTCTTTCGTGTAAATATGTTCTAGTGGAAGGAAGCCAACACCACTCTTCCCTTCAAATCTTCATCCTGCTTATATGATGAGTGCATGTCATTGAAGTTCCTGCCATATTCTTTCTCAGAAGGGGTGGTAATGCATAACCATGACCAACTTCTCATTTTTTCAGGGTATGTACCTTGAAATTTGGTTGTAAAGAAACTTGCCAACTATGCAAGTTATGGCCAAGTTGTTTCCTTATTGCATTCTTTGGATTGGAGTGCGTGTGGTGTACTAAATTATATATATAATAGCGGCATCAATTTTATAATTGAGAAAAGTAAAGAAGATATTTTACTTGTGGCATAGATGTTATATGTTAGAAACAGTAAATTATTCGCTGTAAAACAGGCAAACAGAAAAAGCCCCTCCTTGATTTCCCTTCTCTTTTTTACCTTCTTATACTCTTTTCTTTCTTTCCTATCTGTTGCTTTTCTGCTAATATAAAGTTCAAAGAATCCAATGTGATTTGTCATTAGTGTGTTTATGTTCCCTTCTTTTTGTTTACAAATGTTCTAGCTTCTAATCGAACTTTTGCTTTTGTCAGCATTTTCTAAAGTTAAACAAAAGCAATATACTCAAAACACTTGCCTTAATTTTGAAGGTACATATGCTAATGAAACATTTTTATGCCCAAGATGAATCCTTGATCAATATTTTGTTTAGTGATTGGTCTAGAATTTTTAACCAATGGATTAAATTGGTATGTAAACATGTTGGGGGTATTAAATTCAAATATTTACGCATAATACATATAATATTACGAAAAATAAAATGAAATCCTTGTAGCCCCGACTATATTTGGAAGGTCATTTGATCTTGTGCTAAGGGAGCTAAATAATGGAGTATATTCCACCTTTTAAATTGAAAAAAGTGAAAATTGTAATATCTCAAAATTATTAATGATTAAAAAATAAAGAATTTGTGTGACTTCAACATGAACAATATGCGCAGGAAGGCTCTATGACAAGAAATTGAATAATGTTTGAATCAAGTATAAAGTATATTAGATGGCCAAAAGATGAGAGTGAATTCGATAGATAGAATTTATGGAATAAGATTACCAAGCATCCGTTGTAGTCTAGTTGGTTAGGATACTCGGCTCTCACCCGAGAGACCCGGGTTCAAGTCCCGGCAACGGAATTTTTTTATTTATTTTCGAGCAGATTAATTGAGGAAAACCATATCCCTGAAAATTGAAAAATGTTTACCACCAATTTATACATAATACAAATAGAGGTAACTCTCAGTTTAAGTTTAAACACGTGAAACTCACTTTTTTTTGTCTCTCATCCCGTTTAATTTCCTCATTCTCTCTCATTTTGCTTTCTCAGTCCTCTTTCTTTACAACCCTTTTTCTCTCTCATCCCTTTTTTTCTCAAACCCTAATCACATCTCAATCTTTTGCCCCCTTCTCTCATTTTTTCCTGTACTCTTTTTCACCATTTCGGCAACTGCAGAGCTGCTGTATTGGAAAGCATTTTTGCCTAAAATTACCCTTAGACATCTGTAGAAATGGCGCCTTCTTTTGAAATTTGAAATGGAAATGACGATTGTTTTTTACTATATATATACACGTTGTTGTATAGATCAATTTTTCATTTTTGTTCGATTTTCTTCTTTTCATTCTCCATGGAGCAGGTAATCTTTTATATTTTTGTTAATCTCAATCTCACATTTTTGGTGCATTTTTTATATTTTTTGTACTCTGTTTGTTACGTTTTTGAATTTTTTGGGATTTTCTGATTAAAGTTGTTTGCTTTTATATTTTTTGTACTCTGTTTGTTTTATGTTCAACATTTTAGCTCATCCTTAATCTCCATTTTTTATTTCTGTTCGAGCTATGTTCGAGCCATTTTTTATTTCTTCGTTTCTCTTCTTTTCATTGTCCATGATTCAGGTAATCTATTCTATCCTTTGTTCATCTCCTTCTCACATTTCTGTTGTGTTTTGATATTTTTTGTCTATTATCTTTTTGAATGATACTCTTCATCTGTTTTATGGTTTGTTTTCTCCACTATTTTTGACATTCTTCGTTTTTTGTTAAAAGTTCCAGGCTTTTCTGTTCAAAGTTACTGGCTTTTCTAGGTTTTTCCGATCGAAGTTTCTGATGGAGTTTTGTATTGTCTGTTTCATGGTTTGTTTTCTCCACTATTTTTGACATTCTTCGTTTTCTGTTCAAAGTTACTGGCTTTTCTAGGTTTTTCCGATCGAAGTTTCTGATGGAGTTTTGTATTGTCTTTTATCTTTTTGGTGGATGTTGTTTATTGGTTTGTTTTCTCCTTCTCACATTTCTATTGTGTTTTGATATTTTTTGTCTATTATCTTTTCAGAATCATACTCTTTATCTGTTTTATGGTTTGTTTTCTCCACTATTTTTGACATTCTTCATTTTCTGTTCAAAATTTCAGGCTTTTCTGTTCAAAGTTTCTGGCTTTTCTAGGTTATTCCGATTGAAGTTTCTGATGGAGTTTTGTACTGTCTTTTATCTTTTTGGCGGATGCGGTTTATTGGTTTGTTTTCTCCAGTCTCTTTTCTCCATTCTTTTTTACATTCTTCGTTTTCTGTTCAAAGTTTCTAACTTTTCTAGGTTTTTTTAATCGAAGTTTATGATGGAGTTTTGTAGTGTTTTATGTTCAAGATTTTCTGTCTGTTCAAAGTTTTCTTGATGCATTATGTTCATCTCATTTAGGGTTTATTGGTGACTTTGTCATTTTTTTTTCTTCATCTAATTTGTGCATTTGATCCAACTTTAAAAAGGTATTTTTGTTTCCACCCATTTATATTATTTAACTATTATTATTATTTAATCTGAGCAACCTAATTACCTTTTTGCATTATATATTCTGAATGTCCTTATAACATGTTATTATTGTTTTATATTTTCAATGGTTCATTTCTAATTCCAATATAATCTATAATTATGTGTAATGATGATTTCTGATTCTTACTCTTTTATGTCATATCACTCCATTATATATTCTGAATGTCATTATAACATGTTATTATTGTTTTATATTTTTAATGGTTCATTTCTAATTCCAATATAATTTATAATTATGTGTAATTATGATTTCTGATTCTTACTATTTTATGTCATATCACTCCATTTTAATTTAATGTATTAATATTTTAAATTTTAATATATGTATATTTGTAATTTATTTTGTTAATATATTTTAAGTTAACATATTTAAATATTTAATATATTTAAATATTTCATATATTTTAATATATCAATATTAATATATTTAATTTAACTATTAATTAAATTTAATTAGTAATATATATATCGGTAATTAGTAATTAGTAAATAGTAATAAGTAATATATATCATTTTTGTGATATTTTTTTCATTTATGTTTGTTTTTTATGCATTTATATATTTTTTTTTGCCACTAGAGTAAATTTTAACAAGATATTTATTGCATTAATATTTGTATACATTTTTCTGTTAGAGAATTTGAATCGTAAGGTGTATTATTATATTTTTCTATTGAGTTCAAGAATTCAGGTTCTAATTTGAATAATAATATGTATTATATTATTTTTGTTGAGCTCTCTATCATTATAGTCTGATTTAATGGAGTATTTGGCATAATTTTATGTGAAAATCATGTATTCAACATTTAATAATTTATTATTTTTTATGTAGTTATATTTTATTATTTTAATTCAGTAGTTGGTACCTAATTCCATAATCCTTTTTCATAGAAATACACATTATTTCAATTTGCAGGTAAGCTGATGTAGGAATAGGATTAAGTTTTTTTTAGGATTTTTTTGATTTATTTATTTATTCATGTATAATTGATATGTTGTATAAGATAAATCTCATGTAATTTCAATGTAATATATAATATAATTATATTTTTTTTAATTTAAATTTTAAATTGTAGTTGATCTAATTTGTTGTTTCCAGCTTCACATAATTTGTACTGAATTATAGTGAATTATACTGATTTTTACAATGTATACAGTGTTGGTTTTCTTCATACAATTTTTATTAACTACTCGATAGTATGTTTTTGTTAATACAGTAAAACAAATATTCACTTAAACCATAATTTAAATTTAAATCATAAATCAAGATTTTCAAACCATAACACGTGAAGTTAATTTGATTTTATATGAATGTATAAACAGATATCATGGAATAAAGTAAAGACTGCCAAATCATAACAAAGTTAATATCTTTGATTTTCTTTCCATTTGATTTTATGAACACATTATAAATTATAATATTGGCAAATTAATCAATAAAATAAAATATTAATGGTAATTAAAGTTAAAAATATGAAATAAATATAAAATTTTAAATTATTTTATTTCCTACTTAAATAAAAATCTAAGCTAAATAAAATTTATAAGTTTTTAAAATCCTAAATAAATATAAGTCCCAAAAATTTAATGTCATTCTTAAATAAAAATTGAAAATTAATAAAAAAATTAAATTATTTAATGTCATTTTTAAATAAAAGTCTATATTAAATAAATTTCAAAATTCTAAATATATTCATATTCTAAATTATTTAATAAAAATCTAAAATTAATAAGATTTCTAAGTTTTTCAAAATTCTAAACAAATACGAATCCTAAATTATTTTATTTTCTACTTAAATAATAATTTAAATAAATAAAATTTGTAAATAAAATTTTCTACTTAATTTAATTTTTTCAAGTTTATTTAATTTAAGCATATTAGCAGATATTATTTCCAATTTCCAGATTATTATTATTATTAATAATCTTCAAATATTTAATTTTTCATATTTTCAAATTTTACAATTTCAAGATCATTAATTACCTTTTGATTCATATCTTTTTTTTTTCTGACTTCTTCTGCACACTTATAATTCCAATATTATTATTATTACTAATAATATTCAAATATTTAATTTTTCAGATTTTAAAATTTTAAAATTTTAAAATTTCAACAACATTAATAACATTAATTACCTTTGTGATTCATATCTTCTTTTTCTGACTTCTTATGCTACACACTATTTCCAATTCCAATATTATTATTATTATTACAAATGTTCAAATATTTAATTTTTCAAAATTTCAAATTTTAAAATTTTAAAAACATTAATTACCTTTCTGATTCATATAAAATGTTTAAGATTACTATTATTTAGCATTTCATTCAAATTCTTAAATAAATACAAAAATAAATGATTTAATGTTTTACACAAATAAAAGTTATTTTAGTTTATAAAAGTAATATAATAATATAATATTTTTTTAAATGAAAAAAGGTCAAATATAATAATATAATATTATTATTATCACTATTTATATAAGAACTAAGAACTAATTTTTAAAATGAATTGAAATATAAAATATAAAATATTTTAATGTTATTTAAAATAAAATAAAAATAATAACATGATCACATTAAATTTGATTTGACTGATGAACTTTTTCGAAAGCAGGAAATACAACATTAGAATGACAAAATAATACTTCTACTTCTTGTTTTTTTCTAAGACTTAACAGTACACGTATGACACGTAGAAAAATAGTTTCTTATCTTTCATATATTTCCTTCCATCAATTCTATTATTTGCACCGGGAATGTGTTGATATTATAACTCAATATTGCTCAACACTCAATTTATGTCAGCTAAAGTAAGAAAATTATGTTATTCAATTCCCATTGTTTGTTGCTTGGCATGCTTTGTCAATTAGATTGTCAACTAGATGGACTCCAGTTCAAAGGTTGACTTTTCATCTGTGAGCAACCCATTTTATTAAAGACAACGAAGTCATTCCCAACAGAGAACCGTTAATTGAGATAAGTAATGGTAAGTTGATTTTATTTTTTGTTTTGCTTTAAATGAGAAATCTTAGTGTAAATTTTTTTACTTTATTTTCTAATTTATTTTGTTTAGGTTGTCATCCTGAAAAAGCAAGAAATGCAAGAACAACAAAATCTTATCATCAAAGTCAGAAAACAATATCCTTATCTGGGAGAAGCCATGGTAAACTTAATTTTATCTGTTTTTTTACTTCAAACTACCATATTTTATGTATATATATATGTATATATATATATATATTTAACTAATTACTTATTTTTTAGTTTTGGATATTGATGATGCAAACTCTGCCACAAGAAAACGAAAAAATATACAGTATGAAATGCACAATACAAATATCAAAAGAACAGGTACTCTACCTCTCTTTATAATCGAAGTACAGTTAAAATTATTGTTCAACTAAATTGAATTTTGTAAAAGAACAATAAATTTAAACCATAGAATCAATTTATTTGTTACAATTGCATTTCGTTTTTTATTTAACTAACACACTATGTCATTGAATGTAATCATCTTCTAAGTTTTTTAATTATATTATGTTCTTACAATGAATTGTGTACTAATTATATTACTACATTACTTATATTACTACAGTATTGAAGATAATTCAAATAACTGATTTCAAAATAATTTTTGTAGGTCAAAATACTGTCAAGTCAATTAATTATGTTTCTTCTCAATCATCGGTTATTACGGGAAGAGATTACGCAGTTTCTGAAAACATGACAGCAAACAAAGAAGTCAACACTATGCATTCAACTACGAAAGTAGTGTCATCAATGGGAACTATTACTAAAGGACAAAATAGCCTTACAGAATACCTTCATGGTGAGTTCACAACTCCTCATGTAATTAGGTTCATTAAATTTGATACTGATAATACAGAGTGGAATATATACTAATATAGATAAATGTTAAATGTTATTTTGTTTCTATTAATCCAGATGAGGCAAAAAATACAGGAGGAAATACCAAAAACTTAATTGGTAGATTGCGGGAAAAATATCATCCAGGAAGAGGTACTATAATTATAAATTTAAAAAATTACTATTTTTGATACATTTATGACAAAAAGTAATTACAAATTGATATTCAATTTGTAACTTAACAAATGTTTTAATACTTATTAAATGCACTTTTCTACAGGTAATTACAATCGTGGAAGTGTAGTTAAGAAAACAATAAGCTTAGATAACAGGTCCAGGGCATACAGTGATGAAATCCTGCAATCAGTGACTAAGAGATTGAATT
Organism: Phaseolus vulgaris; assembly: GCF_051622355.1. Classification (NCBI taxonomy): domain Eukaryota; kingdom Viridiplantae; phylum Streptophyta; class Magnoliopsida; order Fabales; family Fabaceae; genus Phaseolus; species Phaseolus vulgaris. The sequence continues at coordinate 41,685,598 of NC_143499.1, forward strand.
TTGAAGATCTGCAAAATGAAGAAAATAATGGTAATAACACAATGTGGTTAGATAAAAGTTGCAGTACATACAGTGCTCAAATCCTGCAATCAGTTACTAAGACCTTGAATTTTGAAGAACATGACGAAAACGAAGAACATAATGGTGATAAAAATAGTTTAAATGTTATTTTTAATTTAGTTAATTGCTTCTAAAGCACTTTGATTTACTTTGTTTCGTGTTCAGATCAGAGCATAGAAGTTTACACTTCCGAATTGTATTCAAAAGCTGAAAATGAAGGTGCATGTCTCTAACTTTAACTTTTTGTATTCAAATTAATTTCATTAATGTAAATGTAATATATAACCTTATTTATTATTTCAATATAGATATTGTTTCATTTGGACAACCAAATATACAATGTGAATATTGTTTGGCCGAGGTGTGGTATGAAGAAAGATCCTTCAAAACAAAGAGTTTCCTAAAGGTTTATTTTTCTATATGTTGCCAAAAAGGAAAAGTACAACTACCTTACCTACAACAACCTGCTAAATTGATTCTAGAGTTATTAAATGGTCAAGATCAACGAAGCCAACACTATTTACAACATATCAGAAGTTACAATAGTATGTTTTCATTTACTTCAATTGGAGGAAAAGTTCACTCTTCCGTAAATGATGGTTTTGGGCCTCCTCAATTTATTCTGCATGGACAAAACTACCATAGGATTGGAAGCTTACTACCTCACAGTGGAGAAATGCCCAAGTTCGCACAACTTTACATATATGATACACAAAATGAACTCTTAAACAGAGTATCTCACTTTGGGTATGTGTTACATTAGGTTAGTTTCTTTTCAGTAGATTCATTTATAATATTATTTTGAATTAATATTTATTTAAATTTTATTTAGGTCCAATTTGAAAGAGTTGAAGTTTGATAAATCATTGATTCAAGATCTTACCAAGATGATTGATGATAACAATGTCCTGGCAAAAAGTTTTAGAAGAGTCAAAGATTTTGTAAATTCTGATGTACATTCAGATTTTGGATTGAGGTTATTTAGACATCGTTCAAAAGATCCAAGGGTGTACAATACCCCTACAACTGATGAGATAGCAGCGTTAATTGTCAGTGATATGAGCAACCTGGATGTAGGACGAGATATCATAGTGAAAAAAATTTCTGGACAACTGTTTAGGTTGCATGAGACACATACAACCTTCATCCCATTACAGTATCCTTTAATATTCCCCTTTGGAGAAGATGGTTATCAAGAAGATATTCCAGTACGCAATAGCAAAGAACGTAAAAGAAGTCGTATATCGTTAAGAGAATTCATTGCATTTAGAATTCAAGAAAGAAGTGTTGAGTTTGGAAATATAGTTCATTCACGTCGTCTGTTTCAACAATTCTTGGTTGATGCATATACTATGGTTGAATCTCAAAGATTGTCGTTCATAAGAGCAAACCAAAAAACAATACGTTGTGATATTCTCAACGGTGTACAAGAGGCAATGAATAGAGGAGAAACAAATTCTTCTGCAGTTGGGAAGCGTATAGTTTTACCTGCATCATTCACGGGAGGAATGAAATATATGTTCAACAATTGCCAAGATGCAATGGCAATTTGTAAAAGGTTTGGATATCCTGATTTATTTATCACAATTACCTGCAACGTAAGTTGGCCTGAAATACGTGACTTTGTTACATCAAGAGGATTAACTGCTGCTGATAGGCCAAATATAATTTGCAGAGTATTCAAGATGAAATTAGATCAAATGATGGTTGACTTCAAAAAAGATGAATATTTTGGCAAAGTTAATGCAGGTAATGATTAATCCATATTTTAAAATTATGTTCAGATTTTTTGCATTATAATTCAATCAATTTCTATCTTATTATAGGTATGTACACTCTGGAATTTCAAAAAAGGGGTTTGCCTCATGCCCACATATTATTGTGGTTGGATGGAGAAAAAAAGTTAAGAACTCCAACAGACATTGATGGAGTGATTTCAGCAGAATTACCGCAGGCAGATTTATATCCTAAATTGTCAAAGGCAGTTGCAACGTATATGATACATGGGCCATGCGGAGCAGCTTGGTTTTCCTCACCTTGCATGACTAACGGTAAATGTTCAAAATTTTACCCAAAGAAATTTAAATTGTTGACTACTATTGATGAGGATGGATATCCATGTTACAGACGTCGAGATAAAGGAATATTCATTCTTAAAAATGGAATTAAGTTAGACAATAGGAATGTTGTCCCATATAGCCCATTGCTACTACTGAGGTATCAGGCTCATGTTAACACAGAATATTGCAACAAATCAAATTCAATCAAGTATTTGTTTAAATATGTCAACAAAGGTCCAGATAGAGCAAATTTGAAAATTACTAATCCTCAGAAAGACTCTACTGAGACACCGGTTATAGATGAAATTAAACAGTATTATGATTGTAGATATATATCTCCCTGTGAAGCTGTTTGGAGAATACTTGCCTTTGACATTCATCATAGATGGCCTCCAGTTCAAAGGCTGACTTTTCATCTGTTAAAAGAGCAACCCATTCTATTTAAGGACAATGAAGATATTGATGAAATATTGCATACAAATCAACATAAAAGAACAATGTTTTTAGCTTGGTTTGAAGCTAATAAAATCTATCCAGAGGGAAAAAATTTGACTTATTCTCAATACCTAACCATTTTGTGTGGATGTCAGAACAAAGAGAATGGAAACCAAGGAAAAAGGGAGTTAGTATTGGAAGGCTAACATATATTCCTCCTTGCACAGGAGAATTATATTATCTTAGATTATTGTTGAATTTTAAAAAGGGTTGTTGTAATTATGATAACATCAGGACTATTAATGGTGTTATTTACAAAAATTATAAAGAGGCATGCTATGCCATGGGTCTGTTGGTAGAGGATAAAGAATTTATTGATGCAATTATAGAGGCCAGCACCCTTGCTTCAGGAACTCAGTTGAGAAGATTGTTTGTTACACTGCTACTCATGAATACTATGTCTAGACCTGAGGAAGTTTGGAACAAAACTTGGAAATTGTTATCTGATGACATTGTATACAAAAAAAGGAAAGAGTTTAACCTACCAGGTATAAGTTTCTGCTTTCTTCAAACATTATAACATATTATTTTGTTCAAAATATGAACTGTTGTTCTTTTGCTAGGTCTTACAATTGAAGATGATCAAATACAAAACCTTTGTCTTCTACAAATAGAAGAATTATTGATTCTTAATGGTAAATCTTTAAAAGACTTTAACAGTCTTCCACAACCTATTCATTCAGATTCTTTTATTTATGAGAATAGATTAATGATTGATGAATTAAATTATGATAAGATACAAATGTCTGAAATTCATTCTTCTCTTTTTCAATCTCTAACTGCGGAGCAATTGGTTGTGTATGAGAATATAATGACAACAGTACTGTCACAAGTTGGAGGTTTTTTTTTCCTATACGGTTATGATGGCACTGGAAAAACCTTTATGTGAAAAACTCTGTCTACTGCAATTAGATCAAAAGGGTTGATTGTGTTAAATGTAGCTTCTAGCGGCATAGCTTCTTTGTTACTACCTGGAGGAAAAATAGCTCATTCTACATTTTGCATTCCTTTGTTAATAAATGAACATTCAACCTGCAACATACCTCAAGGAAGTTTTCGGGCCAAATTGTTGATTGAAACTAATTTAATTATATGGGATGAAGCTCCAATGATGAATAGGTTCTGTTTTGAATCTCTGGATAGAACTCTAAGGGATATCATGAGGGCTGTAAGTGAAGAAAATGCCCTTAAACCTTTTGGTGGCAAAGTCATTGTCTTGGGAGGTGATTTTAGACAGATATTGCCTGTTGTAAAAAAGGGATCAAGATATGATATTGTGAAGGCAACATTGAACTACTCAGAATTGTGGAAACATTGCAAAGTCTTCAAACTTACTGAAAATATGAGATTAAACAGTGAAAAATCAAAGCAAACTGCATCAGAAATAAAAGATTTTGCAGATTGGATACTTCACATTGGAGATGGAGATATGGAATTAAATGAGTTGGGACAAGCAACTATTGAAATATCACAAGACATTCTAATTCTAAATGTTGAACAACCTTTATTGCACTTGGTTGAATTTGTTTATCCAGGGTACATACAGAATCTCAACTCTGATGCATTTTTTGATGATGGTGCAATATTGTGTCCTACTACAGAATGTGTGGACCAAGTCAATGACTTCATTCTAACCTTAATTCCCGGAGAAGAAGTTACTTATTTAAGTTCAGACTCCCCTTGCCAATCTGAAGGACAAGAAAATGCTCAAGCTGAGTGGTTTACAACTGAATTTTTGAACGATATCAAATGTTCCGGAATTCCTAATCACAGTGTTAAATTAAAAGTAGGAGTTCCAATAATGCTTCTAAGGAACATTGATCAAGCCAATGGACTTTGCAATGGAACCAGATTACAAGTAATTCACTTGGGAAAAAATGTGATTGCTGCCAAAGTTATTACCGGAACAAATATTGGTGATAACATATTAATTCCTAGAATGAATTTGACTCCTTCTGACTCAGGCTTGCCTTTAAAGTTCCAGAGAAGACAATTCCCAATATCTTTGTGCTTTGCTATGACAATAAACAAAAGCCAAGGACAAACCCTTAATAAAGTTGGTTTATATTTACCACGTCCAGTGTTTACACATGGACAGTTATATGTTGCTATTTCCAGAGTTAAATCCAATAAAGGGTTGAAAGTATTAATTTTGGATGATGATGGAAATACAACTAATTCAACTACTAATGTGGTTTACAGGGAAATATTTGAAAATATTTTTACAGCAATACTTATCAGGTATGAAAATTCTTTAATACAAAACTATTTTTAATTCTGATATTTTTCTTCTAATATATCTTCTAATATAGCAAGACTAAACTAATATTTTTTTGGTATTTACAGGTTTCCTCTTAATTTGCATAGTAGATCTTTCATGACTATAATGCATTACAAAGAAAGGTATTCATCTATTTCTTCTTAATAAATTTCATAATTAAAATTGTGTATAATTTTGTTTTGATGATTTTGTTTCTTCGGAGGTTTTTAATATAGGAACTCCATTGTAATTATTGAGAAAGAAGGGTATATTTAGTACAGAAAATAGGAAGCTATTATACTTTACACAGGTTCTATATTATAATATTTTACACATGTGTTGTTACATAATTCTTCCTAAATAAAGTGATCAAAATTCAGTTGTATTCAGACAGGTATATGGTTCTTTGTTTACAAAAACAAGCAGCATAATCATCAAAAGTCCATAGAACTTTTGCTAATTAAATTTATTGTATCATATTATTTTATCTTATTTGTTTCATAAATATTCACTTCTTCAGTAGATTTCTTTAAACTACTGAATCAAAAACCTAACATAGGTACAAATTCATTCTTATTCTTTTTTAATATTTACATAATTCTATTAATTGTCCATTCTTTTATTGACATTTCTCTTTTATTTATTATATTTGCAATGATGCAATTAACATCAGATGTGTAATGAGACGTGTTGACATTGAATACAATATTGATCAACCCTCATATTATAGCACCTAAAGAAAAGCAACTATGTAGTCCATTTGTATTTTTTTAGTATGTTTTGTTCTCTTACGGAGTATATTTTCTGTTATAAAACTTTGAATTTAAAAATACGTCTTACTTATTTTGTTATCGAATTTATTTACATTTCTCATGAAATTACTGTTCTCTGAATTCAGCCTTAAATACACTTGGCCACAAGTAATGAAGTTCATATTTATTTTATAATAGTATTTCCTATAATTAATGAGATATTGCATTATGTTACAATTTATTATGTCAAAAGTTTTTATTTAATAATATGAAAACAGAATACAATGACTTACAATATTATGCATACATGTAGGTGTATACATTTAAGTTCTGCTTGCTGTTTTTTTAAACAATGTGTTTACCATTTTCTATGCGGTTAACATGTACAAGACAACTACATGAATATATGACTTATAAAATTATGAATATATGACTACCTCATGGATATTGTATCTAAAAGATTTTGTATGATTTATATTTTGCAGGTACAAAACACCGTTGACAATTTGATGAACAAGAAAATGCTCAGCTACAAAACACCCATTGCCAATTTCAAAGAGAAAATGCTCAAGCACAGTTATTCAGAACAAAACTTTACTATTTATGGAAACCTGTCTTCCTTTTAAATTTGAGAAAACATCTATCTAAATATATTTATACATTGCTATGACAATAAATATAATACACTGGGTCAATTTTTTATTTTTGTTTTTTTTATGTATTCTTAATTGTTTACTAATAATTGAATAATTGATCGATTTGATTTTTTTAATTCTTTACTAATACTTCAATAATTGATGTAATTTTAATTTATAATTTTAATTTTTTCTAAAATAATTCTTAATTTTCATATATAGATTTATTATTATAATATTATTATTTAAATAAAAAATATTATAAATATTCCCGTGCATTGCACGGGTCCATATACTAGTTCTATTAACAGTAGAGTAGAAAAAAAAAGAGAAATATAATTGTCTCATGAGCCCAATGTGCTTTTGATTAAACCCAAGTTTTACATGTAAAACAGTTTTGAATTCGTTTGTGACAATGATAATAAAAAATATACTTCCGTTGCCGGGACTTGAACCCGGGTCTCTCGGGTGAGAGCCGAGTATCCTGACCAACTAGACTACAACGGAACTTTGATATAGAGATTAATATAAAATAAATAACTAATTGTTAATGTAATATGATATCTATGTATTTTTTAAACGTAGAATTAAATGTGTACTTGGTTGAATTTTTTTTTATTTTTAAATAATTAACTTTTATGTTTAGAATAAAATTTTAAAGAAGTTAATTATTCAAGAAAAAAGTTTGTTCCAATGTTGGCATACGATGAGAATATGTGAGAAGATTGGAACGAAAAGAAGGCGTAATTTGATGGTTTAGGTATAAATAGTGGTATCAATTTTGTTTGTTTGATGAGGGTGAGGAACAGCAAAGCCAACCATGTCTAAAACTAAAAGCATAGCACCGTTGAACACTTATCCAACTTACCATAATCCTAGAAACAAGTCAAACTATGCAAAATCTCCCAATTGCTTCATCTTCTTCAGACAATCTTGGACAACGTATCTGCCACCTCCCAATTTTGATCTTTCTTGCAGTAGCAGTGTCGCTGTGTCTGCAACTTTGTCCAAGGCCACCTACAACGTAGCCATGGACAAGAATGCAAAAATTCGCAAATTCTGCCAAATGGGTGATCTCAGAAACGCCATGGAATTGCTCAAAAGGTCAAAAGTATCTGAACTTGAGCTGCATACTTACTGTTCTGTGTTGCAGCTCTGTGCCGAGCTGAGGTCTTTGGAAGATGGAAAGAGGGTTCATTCGATTATCACCTCCAACGGCATGGAAATTGATGAGGTTTTGGGGGCAAAGCTAGTCTTCATGTATGTGCACTGCGGTGATTTGGTCCAAGGGAGACAAATATTAGATGGGATTCTCAATGATAAGATTTATCTCTGGAATTTTTTGATGTCTAAATATGCAAAGATCGGTAATTACGAGGAAGCTGCGAGTCTTATGAAGAAAATGCAAAACTTGGGAATCAGAGGGAATCCTTTTACTTTTACTTGTATATTGAAGTGTTATACAGCATTGGCAAAGGTAAGGGAGTGTAAAGGCGTTCACGGGTATGCTTTTAAACTTGGTTTTGGTTCTGATAATGCTGTCGTTAACTCTCTAATTGCAGCTTATTTTAAATGTCGTGATGTTGAGAGTGCACATAATATGTTTGACGAATTGAGTGACCCAGATGTTGTTTCCTGGAATTCTATGATTAGTGGGTGTGTTATGAATGGGCGTTCCTGGAATGGACTTAAGTTTTTCATTCAGATGCTGCATTTCGGGATTGATATGGATTTGGTTACCTTGGTTAACGTTCTTGTGGCTTGTGCAAACGTTGGCAAGCTTTCATTGGGTAGAGCTCTTCATGCTTGCGGAGTGAAAACAGGTTGTAGCGGGGATGTCGTGTTTGACAACACACTACTAGACATGTATTCTAAATGTGGTTATTTAAAAGGTGCAACTGATGTTTTTGTGAAGATGGGTGAAACTACTATTGTTTCTTGGACTTCAATCATTGCTGCTTATGTACGGAAAGGTCTGTATGACGATGCCATTATGTTATTTGATGAAATGCAAAGCAAAGGTCTTAGGCCAGATGCTTATACTGTCTCAAGTGTTGTTCATGCTTGTGCTTGTAGCAACTCGTTAGATAAAGGAAGGAATATACACAATTTCATTAAAAAGAACAACATGGCATTGAATTTGCCTGTTTCTAATGCTCTCATGAATATGTATGCAAAATGTGGAACCATGGAAGAAGCTCATTTAATTTTCTCTCAAATTCCCGTCAAAGACATTGTCTCATGGAACACAATGATTGGAGGTTATTCCCAAAACTCACTTCCCAATGAAGCTCTGGAACTGTTTCTGGACATGCAAAAGCAATTGAAGCCTAATGACATTACAATAGCTTGTGTCCTTCCAGCTTGTGCAGGCTTAGCAGCTCTAGAGAAAGGTAGAGAGTTACATGGGCACATATTGAGAAAAGGATACTTTTCAGATTTACACGTTGCCTGTGCACTTGTTGATATGTACGTGAAGTGTGGGTTAGTAGTTCTTGCACAGAAACTGTTTGATATGATTCCTAAAAAGGATATCATCTTGTGGACTGTTATGATTGCTGGATATGGCATGCATGGGTTTGGAAAGGAGGCAGTTTCCACATTTGAAAAAATGAGGATAGCAGGTTTTGAGCCTGATGAGGCCTGCTTCACTTCAATACTCTATGCTTGCAGTCACTCTGGATTACTGAAAGAGGGATGGAAATTCTTTAATTCCATGAGAAGTGAATTCAACATTGAGCCTAAGTTAGAACACTATGCATGTATGGTGGATCTCTTCGTTCGCTCTGGAAATCTATCCAAGGCATACAAGTTCATTGAAACTATACCAATTAAACCGGACGCTGCAATTTGGGGTGCCTTGCTTTCTGGATGCGGGATCCATCATGATGTGGAGCTAGCAGAAAAAGTGGCAGAGCATATTTTTGAGCTTGAGCCAGAGAACACAAGGTATTATGTTCTTCTAGCGAATATCTATGCAGAGGCGGAAAAGTTGGAAGAAGTAAAAAAGTTACAGACAAAGATAGGTAACGGGGGATTTAAAAAGGATCAAGGTTGTAGTTGGATTGAGATTCAAGGAAAGTTTAACATCTTTGTTGCTGGGGATACTTCCCACCCTCAGGCCAAAAGGATAGACTCATTGTTGAGAAAACTGAGGATGCAAATGAATGGGGTAGGCTACTATAGTAAGATGAGATATGCATTAATTAATGCAGATGATATGAATAAGGAAGTGCTTCTATGTGGACACAGTGAGAAATTAGCCATGGCTTTTGGTATATTAAATTTGTCTCCAGGGAAGACTGTTAGGGTAACCAAGAATCTTAGAGTATGTGGGGACTGTCATGATATGGGGAAGTTTATGTCCAAGACAACTGGGAGGGATATTGTGTTGCGAGATTCAAACCGGTTTCACCATTTCAAGGATGGTGTATGTTCTTGCAGAGGTTTCTGGTAAATCATCGGAAAAATTCTACATAAGGGTTGTTCTGCAATGCCAATGTATCCTCCTCTTCACGTGAATTGATAGCTTCATATTTTGCAATCACAGTTCTCTTACTGTTGTAAGACTCGTTATAGATTAGGGTACAAGGTCATTACCAAAATGTAAGTAGAAGTGATAGTCATACTTGTGTAGAATCAGTATTTGGATTGGAATAGCTTCGCGGCAGATATCTGTAATTAGGGGTCAGATATCATTTTTCTGAAATAGATCATTGGTACTGCGGCATATTTATGATTTGTGCGAGTGATCTCATTTTGCTTTTAGATTCCAACTTTCTTTTTCTGAACTGATAATGTTGACCAATCTCGACTCGTGAGAAGGGAATCAAAATGAGAATGACAATAAAGATGCTGAGGAAATGAGAATTTCAGTGCTGTGTGTACCCTTTTCTTGAAGTATGGGTGTAGTTGCATATGGATGCCACGCCATACTGAATGGGTGACGTGTTTTTGAGGTATTCTAGATTCAAATTGCTCTCCATTAGGCATCTGATTTAGCTGAAACATTGCACATTCAAATAATCATATTCAATCTGTTTTTGTTTCCCCTTTAAAAGAATGTGAATCAAATTACTTTACTCCTCAAAAGTCACGAATGTGTAGCCCTTCAAAGTCATTTTCGTGGATTAAAATATTAATGGGCTGCATCATGCATAAAATATTTATATTTAAATATAGTAGCAAATAAAAAATCCATATACATAAATTAAAAAAAATAAATCTGTAGTTGAAACCTTGATAATATATATATATATATATATATATACACACACATTTTTACAAAAATCTATTACTTTCTTAAATTTTTTCATCAAGAGTTACAAGTTACAACTTAAGATGATAGTTTGCATCAAGAGATATCAGTATTCAAATATGGATTTCACCAAAGCTTAGCCCTTAAAAAATTTCCTTAGGTAGTCTTTTTTGGTCTTCCTTTCCCTCAACTTTTTGGGTTTCAGGGAAAGAATATCTGTAGCAGTAGTAAATCTTAATTGATAAAAGCTGTATCTACAAACTCAGAAAGGCCAATTAAGGTACTTATTAAAAACAAGCAGAACCAGGGACAATTTCCATGTCAATTATGGTTGGTCTGTTGCTTTGCTACCGCAACGAGTTGGGAATGATGCTCGTAGGTTGTGTTATCATAGCATAGCCCTTAAGTTTCCCTTTCAAAACCTGGTCCTTAATTTGCTAGCACTGGATATGCATTATGCTTGCTAATTATAACTGTGCAGAAATTAACGTTACATGCAAAACTACTTAACTTAATCCAATTAGTATAGCTAATCAAAATTGACTTAACTGGTATATATGGTCAAATACTCAGTCTCAGAGCTATTAGCATATATATCTTAAAATCGTAGAAAGAAAGGACCTTACATCTTCTTAACCTTTGTTCACAAAAAAATAACAATGTGCTGGTAGAAATAGGTGATGTTAAACATTTCCATTTAAAAATAAAATAATATTTATAAGCTTCTTTGAATGAGAGAGATAATTCTACTCATCAAATATTTAATTGACACTTATAAATTAAGCTTTTATCTCATTATATCATTTATGGCATCTATATACTTTTTTATTTTCTTTTTCTTTATTATGAGTAAATTAATATTTTAGTCTCCGATCTTTTTAAAATATGAGTCATGCACCAAAATAAGCTATTAACATAAGTCATTTTTTCCCTATTGAAATATAAGTACATTTATACTTCAAATTTTCGATAAATGACTGTATTATCCATCTAACAACTCTACTTTTATTAATTTTTTTAAGTTTAAGGTTTTGTTCTTCACTCTACAGTTTTTTTTATTACAGTTTTTATTATTATTTTCAATTATAAATAAACTTAACTTTAATTTAATTTTACAAAATCAATTTATAAAATAAAATTGGTATAAATTTATATAATGTAAATTGTTCTTTAATCTATATGAAATTTTTAATAATCACCCATCCATTTCCTTGTTTGATTGAATGAGGCATATTATAAAAAAATTCAAAAACAAAGCTGTAATATATGATGTGTAATGAATTAACTTAGATGTGGAAACTACTCATAAGTTGTACATTTAGGTAGTAATTATACCAAGGAATGATAATTCATCCACAACCATGCATTATTATTATTCTCCACTTACCAAATCATGTTATCAACCATCATCACATCACGTGACCGTTGGCATGACTATATATATCATGGTAAATGAAAGCAGTATTACTTCACCTTATGTTTAAATAAAAAAATTCAATATCTAAAATATATAAATACATTATATTTAAATTAATTTTACTTCAAATTATTTCACTTTTTAAATGTTTTGTTTAGATAAAATATTTTAAATATATTAAATAATATTCTTTTTTATTTAAATAAAGTATCTCAATTATTATTAAATGAATATTTTTTTAAAATATTATTAAAAATTATAAAATATAAATATTAATTATATCTTTAATTGATATTACTTTTAGTAAAAAATTGTTTAGATTTTATCATTCACATAGGTACAAAAATTTCTCAAGTTAGTGTTGATCGAAATTATTTTTCAATTAAGATAAATCAAAATTAATTATATTAATGTGAATAATTTTTTTATAATTAAATTATCCTTTTTCCTTCTCTCCTTTTTTTTACTCTTTCAATAAGGTGAGGATAAATTAGAAGACAACCACGTATGAAACAAATGGCATTAAACACTTTTTTTTGTTGTAACGATAAAATAGCAGACACTTTTATTTTAATACAAGTAAAAACAAAAATAAATGTCTGTAACTTAAAAGCAATAGCATGCGAGGTACACTTTTTTTTTTCTGGCACGGCACAAAGAAAATGAAGAAGTTTATATTTTTATCGCAGTCCTTCTTTTTCTGACTTTATAATTTCATTTGATTATCTTTTTAATCTTTGAAAAAATCAATTCATAGGCAAAGATTCTTACATTCAGAGAATCTGATTGCATCCCATGAATAGCGGTTTTTCTCTCTGCTACCACACTCTAGACCAAGATTAAAAAAATAACTGTAGTTCAATTTTTTAATTGAACAACTTTTATAAGCCACGGAATCATTAATTTTTACGTGACTAAAAAAATAAACAATTAAATATAATAAATATTGATATATTTTATTTTTAATATGTTAATAAAATAAATTTAATTCTATTATTTAGTTTTGAATTTTTAAGAGTTGAGGTAATTGAGTATAAGTTTGATTTTATAACTATTATATATATTTATTAAGGAAAAAATTAATATTGATATTTAATATTAAAAAATCACTAAGAATTTTTTAAACTATAAAATAAAAAATAAAGAGTAAAAAATATTTTAAAATTAATTGGATACTAACATTAATTTTGTTCTATATATATGTAACAATTATTAAACACTAAATATATATTTAATTACTCTAAATGTTAAAAAAGTTTAAATAAAATTAAGAAAAATATTTTTTATACTAAAATTACAATATTTTTTATATTATATTAGAAATAAAATATATAAATAGTTGTTGTAGTGAATAGAGTATTCATCCTAAAAGAAATAAGTGATTGTTACTTTTCATTTTTTTTTTTTAAAAAAAAAACTTATACAAGCTAGAGCTTTGATTTTTTTTTACCTACTTATTAATTAAAAATGCATCCGACATGGATTTTCATATGTCAAATTTTACAGTTTAATCTTCATGATATATATATATATACATATATATATTTTCTATGAAAAAAAACATTTAATGAGAAAATATTATGAAATGATTCACACTTAATAGTTTAAATTGAGATCGACAATAATGTATACACATTCTCAATTTTTTTTTTAATTAATTGAGATTGTTTTAGTACAAAATGTTATCAAATTCTGAAACGAGTAATAATATATAATGTTGAATAACTTGATGTTAATACATTAATATTGCCCTTAGTTTTGACCGTTTCTTACTTACTAAAGTCTTACATTGTTTGTAATATTAGACCACAAGTTGTTTATTTAATACTTCTCCAAAAAAATCCAAAAATTTAATTTTGTAATATGTTTTATTATTATTATAAATCTAATAAATAATTGGTATTAGTTTGTAAACAATTTTTCATGAAAAGATAGAAGATTTAATTACTTATTTAATTCGTATAATTCTCTGTTTTATATTTTTGTCTTTATATTTAAAATTATCTATTTATTGTTTATAAATATTATTTAATATCTTTTAGTCTTTATTTATCATTTTAAATTTTTTAATCTTCATCGCCGAAGTATTTAGGAATAAAAGAAATTATATATATATATATATATATATATATATATATTCAGATTTTAAAGATTAAATGAATAATTTTACCTTATATAATTTTTTTATAAAAAGATTAAAGTGAAAAAAATATTAGATATATGAATTAAATTTACAATTGAACTTATTTTTCTTAATCATCATCACCACAGATAAAGTTTAACCATTTACAAAGTTCTAGAAACTATCTCTTTTCAAGCAAAATGCATTCGACTTTTCGGATTGGACTTTTCTTAACTTCTCCTTCATGTTAGACCTAAGGTTGGCAAACTTCCTAAGTTGGACGGGATCAACTGGACCTTTTGGCTTCTCCTCTCGGTTGGGTATGTATACATGCAAGGCGCTCCGATACTAAAGTCAAGATCAGTTTGATATAGTTTATCAAATAAAAATCACTCTACTTACCTTTTAGATTGATGTCCTCTTTATAGTGTTTTCATACTGAGTCCATAACCTATTTGAGTTTTTCTTTTTATACCTAATATCTTTTTAAATACATACCTATTAATTTGGACCTTATCATTATGAGTTTTGTTACAGTAACTATCATTATGGACTTTTTTAAGTTTGACTTTTCGGTCAAACCTTTCCGCCTAACAATACAAGTATATTTTTAAATAATAATTATTTTAAAATAATTAAATTATATAGCATGATATATTTAATCCTTCTTAACAACACTTAATGATTAATAAATTACCATAATTTAAAATGAGATGATATATTTTATCTTTACCACATACCAAATGTTCACAATACACATTTTTAAAATAGACGAGAATACAATTTGAACCTAAAATCTTGCAAACTTGCCAATTACAGCGACTTTAGTTTTGAATATAGTTTTTCAACACTTTGCAATTAATGAAATGCATTGCATATATATAACTCCCACTAAATGATGCAAATCTTATTGCAATTTTAGTAAACGGTGTAATTCTTATTGCTAATTTAGTAACTCACACCAAAGTCTAATTCAGTTAATTAAATATTCAAGTTTGATATGTTTTTATGGATGAAATAAAAAAAATAGTAACTCGCTAGATCTTTCTACATTTCACGCAATAATAAAATGTGATAAAAAACCATTTTAGAACATATATTGCTTACTTTCTCAGCCAATGCTATTTTATTTTAATGATTTGTATATTAAAATATTGTCTCCACAAATTTTATAGAAAAACCACACTTAAAAAAGACATATTCCTCAAAGGTTGTCATTATTATAAGTAATGTTAATTGAAATTACAAAGTTGTTACATTCTTATTACTAGACACATGCTTACTGATTTGGCCGGGATAACAAAAAGCTTTCAATAAAAGAAATGATAAGAAAATGTTGGCAATACATTTTATGATCACCCATTTAGAGCACATTATTTTTCTTTTTGAATTTGGTAAACGAATCATAAAATGTTGTAAATTTTATTTCTTATTTATATATTTATAACAAAGTTGACCTATTAACAAAATGTTTGCTCTTTAAGCAAGGTTTATTCAAGAAAAAGGGAAATGAAAGTTTGCTGCTGAGTTTATTTGAGAAAAGAGTTGTGAAAGTGACGCAACGCAACAGACAAAAAGAGTGAGATTGAGTTAGTAGAGTGGTGGAAGAAACAATGAAAAGTGAGAGAAATAAGTGCTTATAGCATAAGTTAATCGCATCTTTCTGGATACAGCATGCACCTCTTTCTACTCATAAACAGCTAATTACAAAAGTGGCAAAGACCACCATCAGTCCTCGTATACAAATCATTGCACTGCACAAGAAATCGATTAAAATACCAAATGAAACAAAAGCTCAACATAAAAAATTTTCCTCTCATGATTCTAGGGGGTGCCACCTTTCATTTTTGCAATCTCTCTCTTTTCTCTTATACTCTCCCTCTGCACCATCCTCACCACTCTTTGCATCATAAATAAATGAATCAAACAAAGCCATTTCAAATAAATTACAAAAAGTTCTACTCTTCGTTGCCAAATCAAAACTTTTTTCTCAGCGACAGCACTTGGAGCACAGGATTAGAAAAACAACGAGAAAGACCATGGAAGAAAGTGCAATGGCCACACCAAGAACCAGTTTGTTGGGTCCATGATGATGTTCCTTCTTGTGACTAACAGTGGCACCACCATCATCATAATCACCCTCATCATAATCTCCATCCCTGCTGCTATCATCCGCAGAAGAACGCTTCTGCTTGGACGGCGGAGGAGAAACCGGCCTTCCGAACTTGTCGCAAGGAGCAATGTCCAGCTTCAACTTGGAAGACAAAACCGAACGGTTATAACACAAGTTCCCGTTGCCACCCACCTTGAACACTTGCAGCTTATCGATGAAAGTGGAGTTGAAAGGCAGAACCCCGCGAAGGAGGTTGTTAGCGAGGTTCAAGTGTTTGAGGTTACTCATTTGGGAAATGAAGGCTGGGATGGTCCCATTGAGCTGGTTGGAACTGAGATCCAAGTGAACCAAACCGGGTATGGCGGACAAGGAGTCGGGAAGAGAGCCCGAGAAGGAGTTGGAATCTAAGGAGAGGTTTTTCAGAGAAATGAGGTCCCCAATGGAATAGGGTATCTCACCCTTGAGTTGATTAGAAGAAAGGATCAAAACTTGGAGGGTGTCCAACATGGTGATGGAGGAGGGTATGTTGCCTCGGAGGTTGTTGGAAGAAAGATCGATGTAGGTGAGGTTGGGAGAGTGGATGTGTTTAGGGAGAGAGCCGGCGAGGCTGGCGTGGGAAATGGTGAGGGTTTGGAGGTTGGAGATGTGGGAGAAGAGAACGTAGGGAGCAGAGGCTTTGATGGTGAGGTTGGAGAGGGTGAGGTGGGTGAGGTTCCTGAGGTGGGAGAGGGAGACGGCGGAGATGTTGCGGAGGCTGTTGACGGAGGTGAGGGAGCGGAGAGTGGAGGCGAGTTGGGAAGGGAAGCGCGTGGGGGAGGCGGTGGAGGTGAAGGGGCAGTTGAGGAGGAGGAGGGTGTTGAGGGTGGAGAGGGATTTGAGGGCTGCGAAGGAGAGGGAGAGGTGGGGAGAGGTGCAGTTGGAGAGTTGGAGGGTAGTGAGGTGGCGGAGGGGTGTGGAGGTGTCGCAGACTAAGGAAGGCTGGGAGCATGGGTCTTTAGTTGTGGGGATATTGAGGGATTGTAGGGCCTTCACTTGCTTGGGGTCAAGGGGTTCACAAAGTGAGATGCTTATTGTGGGAAGGAGAAAGAGGAGAATGGTGAGGCTTTGTTTCATGGCTCAACCACACTCATACACCACCACAGATAAGTGATGAAGGAGAGGGTCCTCTTCTTTGCCCAATCACATCATACATATATACTGGGATTCAGAATCGCGCCAAATTTCACTCAATTTTAAACTTATATACAACACTACACTTCTCAAATAATATTAGTTTTCTTTCTTTTCTTACCTGGGAGTCTTATTCTCTGGGGTCAGAACTTTTCAACTGAATTACCACAGGGCGAGTGGGATCCAGCTTGTCCTTGGGGGTTTCACACTTACATTTTCATTTCTTTTAGCTCACCTTTCATAACCCTCTTTCTAATCAATACTTTTATTATATTCCGATATGATAACTACTCTTCATTATCATGTCAACAACAATGGTTTTCACTTTTCAGTAAGACAACAGACAGAACAACCATGGGGTAAAAGGAAGCACTCAGCGTTATCATTATTATATTTCTTCTCTTTCTTTCTTTTAGATTTTTCTTGTCATTTTAGTTTCCTTTCATTCTTTATTGCCAAAAAAAAACTTATGTTCTTTATTTCTTCCATAAAAAGAAAAAGCATTGTAATTATTTTGAGATACCCTTTCAAACTACGTCAATCCTGTAAGACATCCTTTTATTTGACGTTTTTTATGCATCTTTTGTCTTGGAAACTCTAACGAGGGCATCAGCCAAACTTTTGCCATAAATCTATAATTTGAGGCTCAGCATATATACCTGTTTACTCGAATTTTAAAATTAAAATTAAATGGGGTTGAAACCAAAGAGTAAAAAGGAAAATTAGCAAGAGAAAATACACATCTTTCAACCAAAACTTATCAGACTGAATTTGAATAAAACAATGTTGATAACAATAAACAGTATCATGGAATTAGAGACGAGGAAGGGAAGAAAAATATATTTTTATTTATATATTGCAAATTGAAGTTCGTTAGGGGATATATAGACAAAGCAATAACCATTACAAGTTTGATTTAGTGAAAAGAAAAACAAATCAATATATTTTAAAGGTAAATATTATGAGTAATAATTTATAATGTAATATTGAATATTTTAATGAAAGACTATTATAGATCCTTAAATAATAATAAAATATTTTTAAAAAATTAAAAAGAAAATAGGGATGAGTATAAGAAAGGAAAAATTTAAATAAGTTTTCTATTATCATAATTTGTTATATGTGGTATTGTTGTAGTGATCTATTATGCATTCAAGTTCCTAATCTTTTTAGTCGAGGCAGATTTGTATCGCGATTTTGTGGTATTTTGATATTTGTATAAAATCTTTAATGTTGATATGGTTGTAGTTAAGGAGCGCTTGGTTAGTGTTAGGGTATAAAAAATCACTTCTTAATAGGTTGTGTAGGACCTGAAAGGCTAGGGAAGATGAGTCCTGCTAATAGCAAGAAAGTTTGAAGTATAGGCTTATTCAATAATGTAATGCTGGTGAGTTATACGCAAAGAAAATTGGTGAGTTTGGTAGACAAATATATGCGGAACATTGGTAATCTTGTCATGGTGATGGAAACAGTGACAATAAATCGAACAACAACTTGAACTTCAACTTCTCAATGGACATAAAAAATCTCTATTTTTCACGTTCATAGATAATATAAATACTTAGGCCAATGCTTTTAGATTTTCCATTCAGTTCAAAATGGCTACAAGTATTGTCCCATGCACTCTTATACATATTTTCAAAACCTCTTGGTAAACATTCTTGTAGTGACTTAACAATCTATGGCAATGCAGGTTTCAGAGAGGGTTTCACTGTCAACTTTGTTCACGAATGGGTTTATCTTGACCCAAATAAGAGAGAAGACAGAGGCCATTAACACTGACCATAGAATAACAATGGTTGGTGTGCGGTTTTGGCGACCCATGAGACCTTTGAGGAATGGGTAGAGATGAAAAATCACCCAGAATGCAAAGAACACTTTCCCAAAGAGGGGTCCCCAAGACTCGTACCCCCCATTAAGTGCGTCAGAGAATCCAGCAACAACACCAACCAAGTTAACAATGATAAGGGTTGTTGGAGGAATCAAGAGAGTAGTCCACTTGACAAGGTAAAGTTCACCAAACTCACTGTCTTCTGCAGCCTTAGCAGTGACAGTGAAGTTGGTGTCAACACCAGCCAGCATCTTTAGAAATCCTTGGAACACAGCAAATAGATGGGCTGAAACACCTCCAATCACCCAGAACTGCTCATTACGCCACAAATCTTCAATACTAACGCCACTCCAGCGCAGCTCAAGCACACTGGTTATTATAATTGAGAGGAAAAGTCCAAGAAAGAGAAGACTTGCAACGTTGGAAAGCTGTGACAAATTGTATAGAACAATGTAAGGCATTGGTGATTAGTAATGAACACTTTTCTCGGGCTTTGTTATAAATATTTATTTTTCATAGGACATTTACAGATGAACCATGGGGATTACTCAAAATATAATAATTCTAACTAATCATGCTAGAACAAAAACAAAGATGAGGAAATTACCGTTGGTATGATAAATTTTCCTGTGAGGAGACAAATGGCTGGCAAACAGCAATAAGCAATAAGTGGAAGGGATGTAAAAGGGTACACAATGGTGTTTATGTAAGCCATTCTCTGCAGCAATTTGAGACGGCCTCCAGCAAATCCATACCAGAGGGGGCAGTGTCTACTTAGGAAAATTTCAACTGATCCAAGTGCCCATCGAAGGACTTGGTGCAATCTATCAGACAGGTTGATAGGTGCAGACCCTTTGAATGCAGGCCTCAAAGGCATGCAGTAAATTGATTTCCATCCTCGACATTGCATCTTGAACCCCGTTAAGATATCCTCTGTTACTGAACCATAAATCCAACCAATCTGAAAGGGTTTTAATTAATCAATGAAGCAACTACAGGTAAAAAAGTGAAGTAATGAATCTAGAATGAGATTTTAAATGGTACAAGTCCATTAACAAAAGTATAATTCGAAAAGGGAATAGGAAAATGAGAACCTGAAGAAGGAATTAGTACACAAATAAATATAATATTTAAGCCAAACCTCTTTTCCCCAATCAGTCTTTTCTTCATATCCACAGCTAATTACGTGAATGGCTTCCTTGATCAGCATTGAGGGATCTGCAGATTCAGGCACTCCTCCATTCTCCATTAGTGTAGATTCAATGAAAACAGTAGACAAGCCAAAAGTTTTTTCAAAGCTCATTTGTGAAATCAGCATTGACCTCTCATTGTCATCATAATCTGGATGAATGAAGAAAAGAAACCAGAAGAATATTTCAAAGATTCTTATGCTTCCTTAAAACTGATTCAAAAAATTGACTAAGCTTACTGTCAATCTCCTTGAGATTATAAACAGCAGCTTCAAGTTCTTCCCGCTTTGCGTTTCTGTAAACGCCATCTGTGGTGGACTTCTTCGAGGGGCAGCAACAGCATGATGATCTTGGTAAGCTGGGCATAGAAGGAGGGCTATAGCCGTAAAGTGCTTGTCTATTGAAAACACACCCAGTCCCCACATATACTGGTCCTTGAATGCCATCAAGTCCTTTCATGTTAACCTGAAATGAACAATTAAAAACCATCAAATAGGGATGAGGGTTGGGAAGTATAGAGTTGTGTCCATGATTTTACTTCAACGTTGTTGAAAGTTACCGCATTGCATGCATGTACTGTGTGTATTTGATGAAATCTTTACATTAATATTGCTAACAATCAGAATATCAGGACAGGAACAGAAGAAATGCAAAAGAATTAGACTCTTAATCGCAAAACATAGAAAAACTAATCCTTTTTTGTCTCATCTCATGACTAGGAAGAGTATTTAAATAATTGTTTGAAGTTTCAGCCACATAAGGAGATGCCACTTCTCTATTGACCCTAGATGAAATCTCGCATCGATATTAACTCACATCAAAGAAGACTGTATTGCGATTGGCATATCGATCACTACGATCAATACCGTCAAATCTTTGGGGGAACTGCACATAGCACACATCTCTACCAACTTCTGGATCCATGAGAAAACACATTGCTTCCCTAACGGCTTTGCTGTTGTTAACATAATGATCACAGTCAAGATTGAGAATGAAGGGAGCATTTGTGAGAACTGCAGACCCTCTCACCTGCATAAATCCATACAAACATCTAACATTATAAAATCTTATTATCCTTTATATGAAACATCAATGAACTATCTGCACATACCAGTGCATTTTCAGCACCAGCTTTCTTGTGATGTTGGTAACCTGGTCTTTTCTCTCTGGAAACATAAACTAGCCTGGGAAGTTCATTTCCTTCTATGTCACGGGCACCAGTGTGTCCAAGAAAAACCTGAAAGTGGTAAACGTAAATTTTGCTTAAAGTATTACGTGAATATGTAGTAATAATTGTTTGCTAGAACTTAACTTGCCAATCTTATGATCATAAAAGACAGAAATAGTGGACATACCTGAATCATGCCAGGGTGATCACGTGAGTTATTTCCCGGCCAAGGGGTACCATCTTTCATAGTCCATCCTTCTTCTGGTGTTTTCTGAGCCTTAGCTACCATAGCATTAACTCGTACTTTATACTCATCATAGTCTCTCTGGCAGAATTGAAAGGTAATCAATCATGAAGAGGTTCCTCTAAGATACTCATGTTAGAAAAACAAGGTGGTGAATACAAGTAAATCAGATATATCTGACTATCAAAGCTGTTCTTTCGCTGAAATCATAAGTAGGAAGCTTTACACACGTACCTTCATTGCTCTACGCTCCTTCACGAAAGAAGGTTGCACCTTGTCCTTCAGGTAGTCAATCTTCTGAGAGAAGTAATACTCGGGTGCTCTTGGTTCAATTGAAAACTTCTTGCAAAATGGCACCCACTTCCTTGCAAAGTCAGCAGTCTCCACAAGAGATTCGAATGTGAGCATTGCAGCACCATCATCTGACACATAACACGATACTTTATCTACTGGATAGTCAACCGCAAGGATAGAGAGCACTGTATTAGCAGTGATCAATGGTGGCTCTTTCAAAGGATCCACTGTACTGACAAAGAAATCAACAGCGGCAAGTTCATTGGTTTCACCCTCTCTTTCAAACCTGGCATGACATTATAGAAGTGTGCATCAGCATCCAAAGTACAGCCTCAGTATCAACTCTTCTCGGTATTACTTTATTGAATGGATATAATTTTGACTAAGAGTAAACTTCCACTCTCCCCTAATAATATGTTCATTAAAATCATTTGACTCATTACGCAACAGTTTTCAACTCGTCATAGCCAAAATTATTCAATGATGTGACAACACATGATCACATTCATCATATAGAACTTTTTTACATAGGGAGTAGCTAAAAAATTGGATTATATATTTCGTTAGTTCATTTCTATAGTTGCCTTTTGCAATTCCTAGAAGAGAAAGAAACAGAAACAAAAACATTCCCATTCTACAATATGAATTCTAGTGCAACTTGAATAACAAGGCACGAGACATCTTAATATCTCAGTATTTTGTGCATTTACCTTGCAGACAGATTGTCAATAAAAGTTTGCCTATTGACAGGAAACCATTTAGGGAACTGATCTAGCACCCAGGAAAATGCAAACCAGATCTCACAGATGATAGATGTCAACCACAGAGGAAAAGCACTATGAACAGGGTTGGTAACTCGATAATGGAAGAAAAGACCCAATATTATCAATCGCATTATTATCACAGTTCTGTATGGTGCTATTTTGGATTTTGACATTGGAATAGTTACTGAAAGTGGCGCAGCAGCAGCTTCTGTGGGCCTGCAAAATATATCGCCATGTGAATTATAATGAATTTTATTACAGATTTGCAATCAGAGAATTGCAACAAAAGTCATTAATACATGAAATGTACTCAAATTAAATCAATAGTCTTGCAAAACAATTTGGTGAATGATCAAAAGCAATTATTATACACAGGAAAAAAAATGAAATTTTAATTTGATATAATAGCTGGTAAATTACATTTTCAATACACTGAAGAAGAGTAAAAACGATGATTAAAGTGGTCCTGACAGTTGAAATAGTAAAAACATGTCTTCCATTGATTCTTCATATCTCATTAGGAGGATAAAATATTGAAATGTTTTTACATTTAGATTTTATCTTATAACTATGAGACTTTACCTTGAAAAATGTATGATTTCTCACATCACTTGAAAATTAATCAAATTTTTTTGCTTAATTCCATGCTTCAAATTAAACATCTCTTACAATTAGCCTAATGCACAAGGCATACTTCTATAATGCCATATTAAATTACCCATCTCGGGAGATTTGTGTCATTTCTCATTGAACTCACCGTTTTTCTTCCATCTGCTGCTCTGGTGGAACGGAAGCCTCATTTTCTACCTTTGGTGCAGCCTTTTTCTTTTTGTTCTTTTTATCCTTTCCCTTCCAGCTTTCAACTCTATTTTTCCAAAATGATTTCCCAGATTCTTCGTGTACTTCTACAAGAAGAACCATATTATAATGATCAATGCTTACTTCTAAAGAAATTGTAAGGAAAAATAATCTGAAATTTCTCTCATATACCACTATCAACCGTGGATACTGAACTGGCATGTCTAGCGTGGAGTCCAACATCCTACAAAATTCAAGTTGTGACTGTTAGTGCAAATGCAAACAATTAAAACAATATTCCAAAAGTTGCTGTTTTTCCTAAAAACAAAGACTTGTCCAACTATCAATTCCATGTAAACCATCACCTGAGAGTTACTGATTTCGGAAGCCATCGTGGATTGATTTTCATGAACTTCTATCTCATGGAAATCCTCCTCCTCCTCCTTTTTTGTTCTCTCTATAAAATACACAAAAGGGGACAACTTAGGATGTTTCTAAAGGCAAACCACTTCATGAAATGATTTTACTCGAGTGAGAAAGAATTCTCAGAAAACAGAAAAAAAAGCAGTCATCTAAAAGATTTATAGATTAATTAAACAATGCTAAGTACTTTTCGTTGCCTCTTTCTCACAAAGTAAAACTAATATACTCTATTACTTTGTTGAATGATTCTTTAAATGTAATAAGCCTCCTAAGATCATCAGTTTGGGATACAAGAGCTACAAACCCACATAGCAGACAGAAGCAACTTAGAAATTCTTTCTTGGAATTAGAAATTAGAAACATATAAAATGTAGCATTAAAGGGTTTACCTTCATAGGGAGTGCCACACTTCATGCAGACCCTATGGTCCTCATTGAGCTCATGCTCAAAACAATCCTTGCAAATTGGGAAATTGCATTCATGACAAGCCACAAACACCTCCCCATTATCATCAAGTCCCACTTGTTCCCCACAAGTATTGCAGAGGGGAACACCAGACTGCACCATCTTTTGGTTATTTTTGCACCACCTTCTATCTAAGGGCCAAAAAAAGGCTGTAATCGTTCACTGACCTTTGCCTCTGAAGCTCATATCCGTTTTATATGAAAGACCATAAACCTTTTGGAAGGGTGGAGAAAGCAAGCGTATAGAAATGCAAAGGATGTGTGGATGGTGAGGTGGAGGTGGAGGTGGTGGTGGAGGGTTCCTTTTGTGAGGTTGGAAAGTTGGTGTTGTGGTTAAAGTGGTAAACAACATAAGACTATAAGGCTGAGAGAAGAGAAGCAACGTCTATTTTTTGGGTGAAGGGAGCAATGTATCAGATTATGGCGGGAAGTGTAAACGAGGCTTCAGTTGACAGCTGAGTAGGTTACATCAGTTGATGAAGTGATTATGTTAACTTTGGAAGTTCAAGGAATTGCTTTTTCACCGCATAATTGCTTCCTTTACCTATCACTGTAACCAAAAAAGGTAACCTTTCAAAAAAATTATACTTTTCAGAGTAATGTTATCCAAAACTTTTCCTATTATGCATTCCGAAAACATTTTCAAGACATTAATTCTGAAATAGAAATCAAGAATAGTTATGCAATATATAATCTAAAATTCTAGATTATTCATTAATCCTCCACCTTTTCATAATAGTTGAACTCCTTCTAATTCTTGTTACGTGATGAATTTGGTGGTTTGATATTTTCTGAAAATACAATCATAGAACCATGTAGTGCAGATTCTGATTACCTATTTCAGTACAAAGTTTTTAAATTTTAGATTTCCTGAAATTAAAATAATTTGCTTTCCAAATTAATATTCTGAATAGACTTTAAATTCTTCCCAAACTTTATTCCTAAGGATAAAGTTATTTTAGATTGCACCTTTCGAAATATATTTTTGGAATTCTCATCCTAAAATATTTTTTTTTCTAAGTCTTGAAAAATATGTAATTTAAAAACCTTTTCTTACATTTCATATATTATTTTTGGGAATGCAATGAACATGTCCACGAAACAATTATTGAAATAAAATAAGCCAAGAAGTGTTTCATGCAACTTTTAAATATATTGAAAATGTTTCTTTTAGTTGGTTGAAATTTATTGAAAGATTATAAAATTTTGTAAATTTTAAATTTTTTTAATAAAAAAAATCTAATTTTGTTAAGAAGTGGGCTTTAAGCCTAACTCAACCTCATAAAACCGGCTCATAAGGGAAGTTTGCACCCACTTATCGTGCGTGGAGATATATGTTATGAGTGGTCCGATAACGGTCCGTGGGTGGCCTGATAAACCCAACAAATATTAGTTAGAATAGACTCAAAATGGCTCTCATACCATGTTAAGAAGTGAACTTTAAGTTTAACTCAACCCCATAAAACCGGCTCAATGAGGTGAGGTTTACACCACTTATATACTATGAAAGACTCTAATATCTAGTCGAAGTGGGATCTCCAACAAATTTTATAACTTCTAATAAATTTTGATCATAAAATTATTAGAGAATATAAAGGACTAATAAAGTTCAACTCTTTTATATTTCTTTTTTCTCTCGTTTACTTTCAATCCAAAACAAATTCACTCATTTTATTTTTCTTAGTTGTGTTTCTCCTCTCCTCGGAAATTATGTTAATAAAGTTCAATGTTTTCATTTATCGAAGTGTTTTAATAATTGTTTTTCTAAAAACGACTAGCAATATATAATTTTCAACTTATTATTAATTGAGTTAACATTTATTAAAAAATATATTTCTTAAAGTAGTGTATAAATCTCACGTCATAAAAAATTATTATTTTCACATTAATTGTCAAACATAAATTTTGTCTACTAAATATATATATATATTACATCAACTTAAATAAAGATATATTTTAATATATAAGTGAGTAAGACAAATCTTATAAGTCAGTCGCATAATTATTTAGGTTAAAATTAAAGTTCACTTCTTAATAATATACACTCTAAAAATATTGAAGAAATAGATTGCAAAATATGTTATTCCATTTTTAACAGTGTGTTATAGAAGTAAGTAAATATATTACAAATGTATTATTGTGTGTTACTATGTGACTCTACTTATCATATGACGATTTAGCAACAATAATTTTAAAAAAATAATAAAACAACACAATAAATTTCATTAACAATACAATCTCTTAAACTTCAAATATCAATATCGATCCTCTTTGAATAGTTGGTCTAAATTGATACATGGAAGTCATTTACCATCAAGAACATTTATGATATACTATAACACAAAGTTAACGTAGCAATACGAATAGGTTACGAGATTTTCTAATAATTTTAAAAATATTAACTTAAAGAAACAAATATTTCTTTATTTAATTGTGATTCGCTTTGTTGAATTTTCTCCTTTCTCTAATAAAAATATAACTCAAGTACTTATAATTTATGAGTTGACTTTTAAAGAATGTCATTCATCATAAATATCCAAAGTGAGACCCAACTAATTAATAATGATATTTCAATATTTATAGGGATGTAAATGAATTTAACACTCGTGAATTATTTAAATTTGACTAGTTATATATTCAATTAATCTTGTTTGTTTTACTAAACAAATATAGTAAGTCCCAAATTTACGAGTTTAAGGTAAAAATATATATATATAAGTAACGTAGGAAAGTGTATAATAATAATAATTTCATTTAAAAACATCAGTTACATACATTTTTATATTTAGATTTTTTCTTTTAATCTTATTTTCTTATTTTTACTTTATCTTTTAACGCAAATTTTTTATTTATTAATATTACATTAAAAACCTGAGAAAACTTAAAAAATGATGAAAGAGTAAATATTAATTGTTATAAATCAATTAAAATATACCTTACTTAAAGTTTGTAGTTTTAATTAAGTCTACATTTAATTTTTTAAATTTAACTCTTTTACTCATCTTGAGACATTTTTTTCAGCCTATGATTCAAATAATTCAATAAGTTTGATTTAATTATCTCTAATTTTCCAATTTTAAATGGAGAACTTTTCATCAGTTGGTTTGTTTGTTGCTAGCAATAAATTTTCCAATTCTATGTTGCTCCAACGTTATACATCCAATAACTCGAAATGATACAACACTTCATCCTCCCAAATATTAAATATGTTAGATATATATTTTTATCCTTAAACACAATATTTAATCCTCCCCAAAATATAACTCCCATAAATCTCATTAACTATTCTCAATAACAGGATAGCACTATATGGGTCCATTAGTATGTTATTATGTCAAAAGGATATTTTTCCTATTAATTAACATTGAGAATTTTCTACAAGAAGAAAAATAATAAATAATATTTTTTGAAATTAAAAATATTTTTCATAACTTCAAAATCAAAATTTTGAAGAAATTAATGAAAACATTGTTTTTACAAATTAATTCATGTATTTACTAAATTAAAATAAGTTGATTTTATAATTTTTCTTCCAATCGAGCCAAGATAATTATCATAAAGTAGACTTAGTGTATTACAAATTCACATACAAGAACTTGTTCACCTACAAAATGTCCATTTCTTTTTATTTGTTATTTTCACTTCTAATATAATAACTTTATATTTGTTTTATTTTTTATTTTGTCAAAAAAGTATACTAATATCATGAAAAAAAAAATCTTGTTTCATCCAAACATTTAAAAATAAAGTATACTTTTTAGAAATAAAAATAAAATCTAAACGTTTTTCACAAAAATTTTAACGACGTTAATTAGATTCATTTTCAATTCTACTCCCATACTTCACTGTTTCAACGACAAATAGCAGTAGAGAAACAAGTCCAAATTCAGATAATAATGCATGTATAAAATAACTTTCTAAAAAAAATCGTTTATGGATTATATTGAATGTGGGTTACAGATGTATCAATGAAACATAATTTCGCCCACTTTAGGCATGAATTTGGTCATCGTTGAGTCTAAGTGTAAAATGGGTGGGTTACTTGTGCAGATATCGGACCAATTCCTGCACACAAATTACTATAGAGTAAAATTTCCATCGCAAAAGAAAAATGCAATATCAAGGTTCGTCTTCTTTATTCATTCCATTTAGCACTTTAGCTCGGTAATGTACAGTAGAACAAGTTACTTTAATCAGATTTCACTAAAAATTACTTGAAGACATCAATTTGCACTAAGACACCAAGCAAGACTAGCTTCACTTCTACCAGACCTAAGATATTTACAAATAACAGCTTTTTTTGGACAACTACAAATAATAGCTTTGACACCCGAAATTAGAAGTAAGGAGTATATGCTATAGAGGCAGGCAAAATCATATGAAGGATGAAAAAGTGCATGTAAACATGGCATGAATCACACCATGCAAATAGTAAAAGCAGGCACCTAGGCTAAGAGCTTTGTGCTTTTAGAACGTTTCCTGTAAAGAGCACGATCTTCAGCATAAGTGCAACATAACAATTTCAGTCATTTTAGGTTTGCATTGCTCTCCAGGAATACACGTTCCAAGAATCAGTGTCCTCTAATTTTAAACTATGCTATAGAGTAGACCTTTACTACTTTAGACGTATCACACACAACAAGGTTTTCTGTATCAGCTGAGGTGGTACACAGCCAATTGACCTGCCAAATAAAGCGTACAAATGAATGCATTATAGACATTTGGCATAAGCAAAACGAGTAACCAATCGAAGAGTTCCAACGAAATTTTATAACAAAAACTCACTTTTCGAGGTACTTCAATGTTCAAATGTAGGATATCATTGTTGTCATCCTCACTTAACCCAGCATCTAGATAAAGGGACCAATTCCACACCTTCACAAACTTATCATTTCCTCCAGATATCAAGAATTTCCCTCTTTCCCCGAACATTGACAATGCCCTGTCACCCACATGAGTTAGGGGACAAGTCATTCGTGAATTTGGCATTACAGTTGCTAATATTGCAGATAAATAATGAACTTACAGGCTGGAAATAGCCGCAGTATGGCCACCTAAAGTGTAATCCAAATGCAACCTCTTTTTACCATTTTTATCTGCCTCTGTATTGCTAGATGAACTACCATCTTTTGATCTTGAGTGTGATCCTTTTCGAGAATTTGAAGAGCTTTTTGATTTTGTAGAAGCCATTTCTGTTTCGATATTAATCACATCAATAGCTCCATCACCCCTAGCAACAGCACATATTTTGTCTAATTTATCTAGCATATCAACTTCTGGAACAGCTATTGCATGAACAAAAGCAGGATTGACACACCGCCCAGCAATGCTACTACTCACATCAAACGTAGCTGCAACAAAGAAAGGGCAGGAATAACAAATTACTTGTTCTTTCATTTGTTTATAAAATTACGTTTTCCCTTCATTTCATGTCAATCATTTATTACTCTTACCATTTTTTAGAGTGAGCATGTTAGCAAAAGTAAATAAAAGGAAATGGCTCCATGTAAATAGTTCCAAGTTCCAACTCTAAAACTAAAAGGACAAAAATAGCAAAAGCATCATTATGCACTAAGTGTCAGCCTGTTCAGTTATTATCGAAACACATACATGCAAGCCTCATATACAGATATCCAAAACTTCCATGCTTTAACATTTTCTGTTTCTTCAAAATCATACTCGCTTGGGACTTGCATTTTCTATTGTCACTAGTCACTAAACAGCATTTTCATATTTATTTCATTAGTAAAATACTTTTAAGTGGCCCAACATTCTTTTTATCTGCGGTAGAATCATGGTGAAGGGTGGCTATGGTTGCACAAGCCTTTGAACATAATTAAAAAATCATTATCCTAGTAGTTTCCTTTTGCTACATGTATTTAAAAAAAAGTAGAGATACGAGATGTGAGGACTTACTGCCATTGCAAATGTCAAATGAAAAAAAAACACTACAGGAGACTTTAGTTTAGATAATCAAGTCATCTCATACAAAACTTTCTAAAGACAAAGTAAGATATTTATACCGAAGTCCACTACTTTGTAGGGGTGCCCTTTGGAGAAGTCCCACAACATGAGCATTGAATCAAGACCTCCACTAATGACTGGGAAAAAAGGTTAATAAAAATGGAGCCAAGTTACTATACATATGGATGCCAATGCCAATTTCTGTAATACTAGCATGAAATTTACACAAACAAATGAGGCTGTTATTGTAAAACCTTATACACTTTAACCCCAAGGTTTCCAAAATTTCATTTTAAATAGATTATTGCGCTTGCACAAATTCTTTTGATTAATCTTACCAACTCGTTAGTCTTAGGACTCTAAATATTTTTGTTATAACTTTCCTAAATATAATTTTCATACCTACAATCGCCAGTAGTTTACATCCACTCAGAATGCATGAGTATTATATTGTTAATATAATTGAGTTCACAAAATAAGTTGTATGGGGTGAAACGATATCACAAAGTTAAACTACTATGAGAAATCAGAAATCAGAAAATTAATACTCCTTCCATCCCAAAATGACAGCAGTTTAGACTATTAAAAATAAATAAATAAATATATGAAGATTTTATTTTAGAATATTTGAGAGTATCTTAAGTGATCTTTTAGATTTATTCTTCTTTTATATTTTGATTTGTTTCCTAATTAATTAGCATCTTTATAATTATAGGAATATCTTATAAGAAAAGAATTCGATTTATTAGAATATATTTATAAACATATTATATCATGTATATAGAAATAAAATATCCTATAATTTGAATCAACTTATGTAAAAAGAACTTTGTGGTATAGTCCATACACAGTTTTTCAGCATATCTTCCATATACTTTTCTCTCATTCAACATAGACTTAAAAATCCAAATTGACTCATGTTCTCACTTTTCAATCTAGCATTAAATTTTTTATTCCTCATTTTTCTCCCAATTCATACTCTCTTAGTCTCAATAAAAGTACACATGTTTCAAAAGGTGGTATATTTATTGTTATTTTTAATCTATGTGAAAAAAAACCTTGAACTGCAGTCATATTTCAACATGTAATATTTTTGTTAAATAAACCGACCTTAAAGGTCAATGAAGAAAAATGTCATGCTGTGTCTCGATAGAAACAAGAATCACAGCAACCTAATCAGGAATTAGTAGTACTTTCCATTCCCTCTTAAGAAGGGAATGATTATTTTGTTTCCTAGTTGTCTTTAATAATATGATTATTTGTTTTAATGATAGGAGCAATAACAAAGCCAGAAGTTATACACATGTTTGGTTACGTGTCCACTGCAATGTGATCCACATCCACACAAGCATTATTATGAGAATAAAGTGTCTCAAGCAGTCATGAGCATGTAGAATAATATTGATACCCTCCCAACAATTGTATTCTTCTTGGTTAGAGCATGTAGAATTTGACACAAACTTTTATGTTCCTTTCTGTCAGAAAAACTGTTTCTGATATTATTCATAGAAGAGGAATTACTCTTAAATAAAATACAAAGACTTAAATAACTGAAAATCCTAATTCAGGATAATGATCCTGTACAATAAATATAAAATATACTTTCAGCCTATTAATCATCCTAATTATGGAATGTAATTAAATATCCTCATTATGTAATTAAAACTGCAAGGAAATATTGACTGCAGCATAAATCATGGGATTCTGACACTGTCCAATAAGATAATTGGTATTCTAAAAAGCTACAAGGACAACTCACACATATCTACTCTACACATAACCATATCTCAAGGTCCGTTGAAATAAACTTCTTCTGAACTACTTATAGAAGAAAAATGAAAAAGACTACTCAAAAAGCTAGAATTAACCTCTAGCTAAGCTAATTTCTAGAAGTTCTCTCCCATTAATTTTTCTATAAGTTTATTTTTTAACTTATCATAAACTAATTTTAACTCACGAAGCTTTTTCCATTTTTTTCTTATTTTCTTCTCTTACAAATGCTTTTGAATAAGTTATCTAAACAAACCCTTATTCTCATTAGATACCATGAATTGTACTGTGAGGAAGAGGGGATCAAAGAGTTTTATGCATAAAAAATAGCAAGAGTTTATCTAAATACCTTCCCAAGATCTCCAAGGAAGGAATTCCACAGTGCTACATATCTAAAACTCAAGGTCAAGGTAAACAATAATATTGAATTACTTACTAGTTATTGAAGAAAAGAGAGAGAAAGCATGAGAAGAAAAACTGCATTCTGTTATTAAAGGATAGAGATACAGACATACATACAAGTCTAAACAACAGACAGCTGTATCCAGCTTATGACAGCGGTATACAGTTGAGAACTGCTCTCTTAAACAGTATATTCACATAGTTATAGAACAAAATAATATGAGAAAAAATTAGTGGGGAAGGGGGACCTGGAAAGATGAGACATTAGTGAGTTCAGATAAAACTCCTGATTTACATCAGTAGAAGCCATGTAGTGAAGCATAGCTAAAAACCAAGGATACACTTGTATGACCAGCTCGAAGTGTTTTATACAGGCATTGCTGGCGAATGTCAATTATCTGTAAAAGAAACTTCAATTAATAATGAAGAAAATGAAATTTGTATGATATTAAATGTTAACTTGGCTTTTCTCAAATTAAAGAAATGGGAAAACTAAAGTTGTAAACAAAACAACAAATAGTAAGTCAAATTATACAAGAAAAGACATCAGCTTTTAACTCATCAATTAAAAGCAGTATTAGTCATGTTTTATGGCAGAATACAATGCAAATTTGTGGTTTCTTATGTAATAGATCAATATTGCTAGTAAATGTCATTGAAGGAAACAAGATGCATCCAAGAGGGTAGACTTTGATTAGTTTGAGGCTTAAGACAAAGTTGATGGTTGCGGGAAGGGTTGGCATAGCACAAGGGGAAGGGTGAATATACTAATTACGGGTTCCCATCATAATAGGCAGGGTATTAATTTTGCTGCCAAGGAGCATAATTTAGTGGATCCGATGCATAATTTGGATTAAATCTAATATTACAATATGAGGCATATAGCCAAACTTGTAGCAAACCTGACACTAAACATTGCTACCATCTCCTCGGCCATATCTTTTTCCTCTTCAGCCTGAACGACCACCTTAACGATTGGAAAAATAGGAGTTATCACTTAGAGTTTGCAGGCTGAAAACTAGTGCCTGCAAAATTCTCTTAACACGCAGAAACAGTAGTTGTAGCTTGTTGTGAAGAGACCTGAACTAGTGCTTGAGTAAGATTCAAGGTAGAAACAGAATCAAGCATCTCTTTCTGTTTATTAAGGTTACTTTCTTGAGCAAGAAGAATAGATTCAACATCATCAAAATCAAACCGGTTTGGATTGCTATTAACAAGAGCAACCACAGATTCATATTCAGCTGGTAAAGATTAAAGAAGTGCATCAGGACGTTCTTGAATACAAACAATTTCACCAATGGGAATAAGAGAATTGGAGATCATTTTGATGATGAGGAGCTGGAAAATTGATCAACTTGAGAAAAAAGGACAAAAAGCAAGTCTCTCCTGGGTTCTCATTTTTATATAGAAACTAAAAATTAATCCAAGATACAATGAAAGAGAGAAAGGAGTATAAAACAAGTAAATGCACCTTTAGGACCCTAGGTACATATGATAAAGTCTATTCTAACACTCCCCTTGAAGTTGGAGCATATGGATTGTATATGTACCAAACTTGAAACAAATAAATTAAATGATGCCCTCAAGGATTTTGTTAACATGTTTGCAAGCTGATCCTTGGATCCGATAAACTCAGCACAAATTTCCTTTGATAACAACTTTTCTTGAATAAAATGGTAGTCAATTTCTATATGTTTGGTCCTCTCTTGAAACACATGGTTGGAATCAATGTGGAGATGCAAAATTATCACTACATCTTTATTTGTTGAATCTCAATTTTAATTCTAGGAGGAACTTTTTTACCTACATAAGTTCACAACTCAAAGACGTCATTGTCCTATATTCAGCTTCAACAGTTGATCAAACAACTACATTTTGTTTCTTGTCTTTCCAAAAAATAATATTTGCTCCAATGAAAACATAATATCTTGTAGTAGAACATTTAATCATAGGTATCCTTCCTAATTAGCATTACAATATCCAAAAATTTTGGTAATCCCTTTATCTTCATATAAAGGACCTTGTCCTAAAGCCTTTTTAAGGTATCTTATAGAATATGAATGACAACATTCTATTAATCAATACAAGAAGTTTGTATGAACTAACTAACAATACCAACTGCAAAAGACAAATCACGTCCAATAATAATAAGATAAATTATTTTTCCAACAAGACTTCTATATCTGTCTAGGTTAAAGAAAGATTCACACTATTATGCCATTAATGTCTTATTTGTGACAATTGGACTATCCATTGGTCCACAGTCAATTATACCCATCTGTTTTGGGATATATAGAGCATATTTACTTTGACAAATTACAATACCTTCCTTTGATTGGGCTACTTCAATGCCTAAAAAACTATTCAAGACATCCAAGATCCTTGGTCTGGAAATAAAGGAAAAAGTGTTCCTTTAGTTGAGAGATACTACTAGTATCATTCTTTTAAATAACTATATCATCAATAAATACTATTAGGTAAACACATTTTTCAAAGGAAATATGACAGTAAAAAATCGAATGATCTATCTTATTGCCTTTCACCTCAAAGGTTTCAACAATAACCAAGCACATGGAGATTGTTTGGGACTATAAAGAGAGCAACACAATTTATAAACCAAACCAAACTCTCCCAAAGCAACAAACCCACGAGATTCTCATGGAGACTTCCTCATTTAGATCACCATGAAGAAATGCATTTTTAATATCCAATTGATGAAGAGGCCAATGACAAATAGTTGTCATGGCAAAGAATAGGCAAACGATAGTCATTTTTGCCACTGAAGAAAAAGCATTCATTGGTCATCAATCTAGCTTTGAGGCAATCAACTTCTACAATTGGTTCCAACTTTAATAACATAAACCCAACAACACCCAATCGTCTTCTTCCCGGATGGAAGAGGAACTAACTCACATGTCTTATTATGTTTAAAACCTTGAATTTCAACAATCTTAGCTCATCCCATTCCAGGATGATCAAGTGTTTCATTCACACTTTTAGGAATTGTACTTGAAGACACAAAGGAGATAAATAAAATAGGAAGGAGACAACCTACAATAACTAAGATAATTGTACATAGGATGTGGATTACATATAGAAAAAATATCTTTTTCGGATAGCAATGGTCAACTTGAATCGTCATTACCTGAAGTTATGGTATCGAGTGAAGATTGGAAGGACTTGATGAAGAGGACTCATGTTGGAGCATTGGGCTAGTCATTTGGGTCCTCGATGGGAGGTAGTAAGAGGTGGTGATGATGACTCAGGAGGATTTTGGATGGGATTTAGGTTTTTTCCAAGTCAAATAACTTTCCCATTAAGCTTTTTTGACTTAATGGTGGGAGAACCTAAAAAACAGTGTATTCGCCCATAAGCCATTTTCTACTAGAAAAGAGGGATAAAACGGAAAATCTACAAAGATAAAAGGAGAGCCAAACAACCAACCAACCCATAAGGAAGAGACAAATAGGGGTTGGAATTGGATGTAGAGAGGAGGGTGAAATGAATTCTGGTGGCACAACATCACTCTGGTGGCTAAGAGGCGGCATGTGCTAACACACGCCTGGCAAAAAGGCCACTCATGAGGTAGTTTTGCCTTCTAGATCGATAGGGTTGGTCTTCACTCAAAGAGATGCTCAATTGAGCAAACTATGATTGTCGATGGCAACACCCAATGACAACTGGTGGCCGAACAACATTTTCTTCATCAAACAAGACAAGGACAAGCAGAGAGAGATTAACCTACTCTGATACCAACTTGAGAAAAATAAAAAGAGAAGAAATATTTTAGAAAGTGTGTGCTCTTAGGTTCTCGTATTTATGTACAAATTGTAGATTAATGACATACTATGAAAAAGAGAAAAGAGTAGAAAACAAGTAAAGGCACCTATAGAATCTTGGGTACAACTCAAAACAACTTTTTAATAAAGCCTATTATGAGCCTATTCTAACAGATCATTTACCAGTCCAAGTGTTTCGAAGTTTAGATTGAAGATGTGGAGCCTATACTTTCATTTTCAAATGAAAGTGTTGGTGAACTTTCTCCCAAAGTTG
Organism: Phaseolus vulgaris; assembly: GCF_051622355.1. Taxonomy (NCBI): domain Eukaryota; kingdom Viridiplantae; phylum Streptophyta; class Magnoliopsida; order Fabales; family Fabaceae; genus Phaseolus; species Phaseolus vulgaris. The sequence goes on from NC_143499.1 coordinate 41,722,305, forward strand.
CCAAGAATGATAATAACCAATAACCTTTAAGCAGAGGAAAGAATGTGAATCCAAAGCAACCACTTGCACCCATGGCAAGGCAGTTGGAGGAAAGAAATTGAATCTGTTAGGGCAACAAGGATAATAAGGCAGAAGGAGGAAAATGTAGGAAGGAAATGATTGAAGGGAGAGACCATACATTGTCAAACAGCCTCAAGTATGAATATATTTTTTTTCCTTCAATGATTGACGGTGTGTTTCGTTTTTCTGTTTCACATTAGAAACTTATTTGATCAAGAAAACTTGAAATTGTTCAGTTCTCGTATCAAAATCGAAGATAATGACTTTCATATATAATAATGCATTACAAGTGGAAAGGTGATAAGGGCTGGAATTTACTACTAATATTTGTTGGGAATTCAAGGAACTAGCCTTGATTACAGTCCAGTTAACATAAGAAAGAAGCAATAAAAACTACAAAAAAGAAAGTACTCAAAGAATGTTTTCTTCCCATTGACAACAATCACCCCACAATGATACTCCTCACTCCTCACCGTGCCCCCCACCACCCTCATAACAACATCTCGTCCATGATTCCACAAATTTGCCTCTCCCTCGTGACAACTTTCCATTCTGTTAGCTCCCTCCACTACTTCCTCCTAACATAATTATCCTATCAACTATACTCTTAACCCTTTCTTCTTTCTCTTCTAAACTGTAGTTGGAGGCCCCACTGCCATAGGCCCACGGAATGGATATATTCATCGAGAGCTGATAGATGTGATAATACTATAGGAAATCAGAAGAGGAATTAATACAAGGCATACCTTAACCTCACCATTATCATCTGCTGCAGCAAGAAATGAGGACTTTGAGTTGCATACAACCTGCAAAACCAGATAGATTATTATATTATAACAGCATTATAAGCAAAAGAGCTCACATAGGATAACTTGATATTACAATAGAATGAAGGAATGCACAAGCATCTTTAAGCTTAAATATAGTGTTGTAATCTAGTTTAATAATTTCAATATCCTGTGTGGGTCAAGAAAGTCATACAAAAAAATTGCTGGAAAGTCACCTTAATTATTGAAAGCCTTGACCTGCCTTAGTTGCAGCTTCCTTAGGTTGCCATAATTGCAGTGTTGAAAGGGTATCTTTAATCCCAAATTCATTAAAGATATGAATTAAATAAAGCTTATGAAGTTTGAGCGATCCCTATGTTGGTACAGGGCCCAACAACACAGACAGGCCCAATTGACAGAAGGACCAGCCTCAGTGGATGAAGGATTACATAATGTAATGTAGGTTTACTTCTATTAGCAAATGGGCTTTCGTTTAGGCCCAAGACTATGTAACCCCAAAAATATTACCTATTCAGGTGATACGTTTTGGAATAATACAATGAGAAAGTTTTTACCCTAGTTTAATTCTCTTGTTCCCTATGTATGTTCTAATTATTGGTAGACTGTAGCGAAAACCTAACACCCTACCTTACAAGCAGGTTTTATTGGTTTGAGTTAGATCCTAAACTCAAAAGTCTAACATAGTATTAGTACTTATTCTATAGCAATTGTAAATTCGTAAACTTGGAGAAATAAGGTAATGGGAGGCTAGTTATGCTTAACACAACTAGTTCAAAAATGAGCCACCAAAGTATCTAACTACACACTATAGCAAATGTGCCTGAATCATCCCTTTTGATTGTATGACACCAACTAGTTGACCACACCTTTAGAGATTACAGTAAGGTTGGACGGAACAAGTCTTTTAATACTCTTATTCTTAGGATCAAGACCCTCGGCAATGAGAGCTATTGAAGAATGTCTCCCACCCAAAAGAGAACAAAAATAAAATAGGGAGACTTTCAATTGAAACGTGTTTAGGGAAATCATGACTATTAGAGATAAAATTTGATTAAATATGATGTCATTTTATTGGGAAATATCTTACCAAATGTTTCTCATTATTGGATATTGATATTGTTACTTATTAATGTATCTCTTCTTTATTATAAATAAGAATACTCGTGTGTACAATACATACAATTTATTATAGTCATTCTTTGTTTCTCTCTTGTCAGCATGGTAATAAAGTAGTACTACCATTCTCCATGATGTGCTTTGTCACTAATGTTTTTAACATGGTATCAAAGCCTAACAAGAAGGGAACTCAAATTTGTGCTTTCCTAGTTAGCCCATTACTCATAAGAGTAAATTTTATCAAAATTGTGTACGTTTCCAATTTTCCATGTCCCCCTGTTGTCACTATTCACACCAAATACACCATTCAACACCAATATCACAATTCATCGATTGTGCCCTTGTTCCCCACCAATGACTTCCAATGAGCTTTCTTTCCAGTCAGTGTTATTGTTTAACGTAGATGTATTTTCAATGAGTATTGTTCCCTACCAACATTTTTGCAACTAAGATTGTTTACCACCAATGCTTTTCGACAAATGGTGTTTACCACAAACCTTTTTCTTGTGCGTACTATCTACAGCCGATGTTTTTCCAGCATGTAATGTTTATTGTCAACATTTTTCTAACAAGTTTCTTTTTTCATCGAGCTATTTCCAACCATTGTTCACCGCTAACATTCTTTTGCAAGTATTGTTTACTACTAACTTTTTTTTGCGAGTATTGCTCATCGTCAATGTTTTTTTTATGAGTTTCTTTTTTTTACTCTCTTTCGACAAGATTTTCCTGGCTAGCGACCTCCACCTCTACCATCACCTTGTTGTGAGGTGGTACCATTCTCAAAAAACTTATGTTACTATTTTCTGCAGGCTCAAAGGATGGGAACCCTTTATTTGGTGTCTGCATTCACTCTGCTGGAAATTCCAGTGGCTGTCTTAACTTTTAAGGCATGCAGTCTCCTTCCATCTCCATTTCTCCCTAGTTCGGATTTGCCACAGGTTACCTTCCCAGGGCATGAGAAATACTCTCCATGTTCTAGTTGATTTATGTTCGTTGTGTTTTATCCAATGGTGCTCTTTGGACTTCTTTAAAGTCCTCTGTTTATCCTTAGTAATTGTGTTTCATACCATCTGCAACTGGAGACTGTTCTCAGTGCTGGTGACCTCAAGTTAGAAGCAGAATATCCGTTTGGCCAATCACCGAGACCCACAACCATCTGCCTTCCATACAGTACCACCTTCGCTACATACACAACTTCCTCACCATGAGAGTGCATGGCTTTTGCATGCAGCAACCTGCTTCTGGCAACACCCCACCCTTACAGTGCTACTCTGACCTCCTTCCTGTCCACCCTCAATTTCTAGGTCTTATATTTGGACAGACATCAATTAATTTTGCCCCGTTTCCAGCAACTGAATTTTAAAGCATCTACCAGTCAGCTTTCCATTAGAAGCTTTATTTCTGGTCTAAGTCAACGCCCATTCCCTATAACAAGCAAGTCTACTACAGAAAACACCTCAAACCCTGCATCATCTGCACTTTCCAACGCCTAAGACTACCTTGAAGGAGAATGTTAGAAGATTAACAATATGTTACAACTTACTTATCAGCACTTGGTCAAATATAATTATGCTCATTGGATGGTGATTAGGCTATAAGCTAGATAGTGTGATGTGATTATTAGGCAGTAAATAGCTCCCAAATTATTTCCTCAGTCACTCCATCAATAGATTGTAACCAATTTGTAAATAATAGATCAAGCGTGCAGTTGGAACACAATTTTTCTCACCCTCTCTCTTGCAACACAATTCACTAATGTCTCTTATCATTTAAATCCACATGGACATGAAACCCCAATTTGCTTGATTTTATAGAGAAGTACAAGTGATGTGACCATTGAAAAAATTAAGACTAGAGAAATGAAATAGCCAAAGAACAAAATAGTAACTGAGTTATGCTAGCCTTTATTGACAGTAACAAAACGATAAAAGAAACACCTTCAATAAATGTAATAGAACTTTGTTTCATTTTTATATACCAAAAATCAGTAGGGATATTCGAAAATCTGGAAATAAGTGTCTAATATTATATTTGAATACTAACCACTTATCTAGTATCTACCTTGTTTATCTCCTCTTTGTTATAATTATAACTCTCCAATGGCTTCCATTGGGCAGCAGCCTTCAGTACACAACAAAACACAGAGGATCAGTATAATTGATAATAATCGTTCTAAAGAGCAAATAATTAAGGTAGAGCAAGAATAACAAAATACGCATGTATATCCAGATATCCTTTAGAAGAAACTAAATATGCAGTAATAAAGCAAATGAGGGCATATTGTACAAGGAAATAGAAAGGACAGAAAAATCATACATCTTGGACACCATAACATGCTTACCAATCGCACATCAAAACCCTTGATTTCCTTTCCAGAGGAGACATAAATCGTATCTTCCATCCCTGGTTCAAATGTCAATTGTTTTTTAAGAGATGTAACTAAGTAAACTTATCTGCTGGATTTATCGATGGGATATTTTACTGCAATTAAGATGTGTTTGATTTGTCCACAGAAAAAAAGATTGCTGGACGGTACAAAAAACTCGTCCCATGTGTGATACAAAAATGGTTTTAAGACAGCAAATAAAAAAGGATGTGTTATAATAATCAAAGTTTTGTAACTGTTTTAACTGTCATTCAGAACTTTAAATACTTGTAATGTTTTAAGTGAAATGAGAAAATCCCTCTTATTTTCTCTCAATTAGTGTTTCTGTGTGTGTGAGTGAGTAGAGTGCTGTTTTCCCAACAGGATGATGAAGTACAAGACGAGAATCTGAAAACATTTTGCTAAATAAACCATGGTACAACATTCTGTCCCATGCATAATCTTACTAAAATGTCAAAATTATCCCACTCCCTTCCTCACTATAAAACCCTCTCTCCCCAAAACCAGTGTGCACGAAGAATAGCTCAACTGCATTGAAAATGAAAACATAATAACAAATTGAAAACAAAGATGGAAAAGTGAAATCAAAACCAATAAATAAAACAGACCTGACTTGAAACAAATGGACGAAACTGGCTCCACGCTAACATCCATAACTAGTTGCGGCACATCAGGGCATCGCAGGTCAAACCAGCAAACACGACCATCCTGTGTTAAAAACAAGCACAGCAAGTGCTGATTAAAATTATGAAATAGTAAAATAATAATGATAATGATAAAAGATTAAATCAAGAAAAGCATTGATGAATCTTGAACCCTAGTGATTAGTAATGAAGCAACAGAAGATATGAATAAGAGGAATGGCATTCGAAAATTGGATAAGAGAGAGAAGAAACTGACATCGCCGGAAGTGACGATGACATTAGAGCGTTCGCGTGAGGAAATGCAGCAGGTTGTGCTATCGTCGTGGCCTTTGAGTCGTCGAGGCTTCAGCTTAAGCTTCGGCACCGCTTTCTCCGCCATGGATGCCATTTCTGCTTCTCTAAATTGTAGACTTTAAACCTAAATTTATAAGACGAAATGAATTGATGGCAGAGAAGGAAGGGATGGAGCGAAAACGAAAACGTAGTATTTGGATACGCTGAGGGATACGAATGGAGTCACCAACTTGCTTCGGTGAAATGAAACCGCGCCAAGCCTCACTTCACTTACAACCGGGCTCCAGGAATCTATTTATCTTTCGTATGCTATTTATATGTTCCTCGATTCTCAATAGAATTAAACCACTCTTTTGGGACAGTTATTTTTCAAAAATATTTTTCTCACACAAGTTAGGTAACCTAACCCGCAAAAATTACATATAAATTTTATTTTTTGGTTCACAAACTATTTTATTATTATATATTAAATTCTTCTAAATAACCCGATTTTATCGATTGATAATAATCCGTATGTATATCATAATTTATATATGAATCTAAATTTGTAATAGCAAATGTTTTGTTTTGTTGTTCAAATTATTAGGAAAATATCTTGAAAAGGATTGATTAAACAATGGTCAAATTTGAGCATTCTATATATACATAAAGCCACCAAACAACACTACAATACATTCTTTTATCTTCTATAGAGTTTATATTTTCTTGTGTGTATCAACTTGTAAAATAGTGGGAGTGTAATAACTTTCTATTCTATGCTACCTAAATCAACTTATCTTCTAAGGACGCTATATTTATCTATCTTATTTATGTGAGTAATCTTTTTATAAATACCTTAAATCAATCGTAGTCAACAATAACAACAAATAATACTTGACTATTTAGTTTTATGAGAAAATTAAAAAATAATAAGAATGGTTTATGTACTTGTTGAAATAAAAGAATGATTTATATATTTGTTAAAATTAATAATTATTTATTTACTTATTATACTAAAAAAATTATTAGATTAACTCTTCAAAAATTCTTAAAGAACGATTTCCTAATAGCCTCTACATTTAATATTCATCATACCCAATATGCATATTGTCATCAATGATACAGTCACCTATTGGACCTACAGTACCAATAGAGCATAGTTTTTATGGTTTATTGTCAATTCTCTGCAACTTAAATGTATGGCTAGTCAAAAGAGTGATTTGCACCTGTTAGTTGCATCAGCCTCTGATTGCCACGACTAATGCCTGTTTATTTTTCCAAACCTTACAGTTGTATAGCAATTGAACAGTGAGGCATTCCATAACAACATATTATGTATTATTGAAATGGAAGTAATGGAATATGAAATGGAGATACAACCAAACTAAAAGCTATATCGACCCTGCTGCAATGTAGCAGCCTTCACGTTATGGACTCATTAATTCAAAAATCTTACCTCTACCTATCAGTCGTTTGCTATGTGGCTTTTTCCTATCACCTACATTTGATTCTATTCAATTTGGATCAACTTAATCGATGCCTAATCCTGTTATTATGCTTCTCTCTATACACTCTGTTATAATTATACGAGTAACATCAATTAACACCAGGCACAAAAAGTTAATGACTCTCTAAGTCCCGATCAAATCTACTTTCATTGTCCATTTGCTTAACAGGTTATCTAACCTTTGGGCACCTGCTGCTGGTGTAAAGTGTCATAGGCGCCACTTTGATCCTTTGTCCCCTCTACCAAATTATTTCTCCAAAGGTTTCATGCATGCTACGGGGCATATGCACCAATGTGAAAGTGAATTTTTGAAATCTATTTCTTATCCAAGCTCATACCTTTATCTCTGTCAGACATAATCTATCCATTTGCTTCACATATTCCACACAAAACTTGCTATCTTGCAACTAAATAATAGGTGGTTAATTGATTCCTCTCATAACTCACACCCAAGACACAAAGAATTATCTATCATTATTCTCCTATGGCACAAATTTTCCTTTCTTGCTACACGATTTAATATTATCCTCCATGCAAAATGTTGCATCAAAGGTAGCGCCTTTACTTTCCATAATAGTGCATGTATACATTTTAGAATCTTCACCTATGCAAATATTTTGTAGCTTTTTACATGCTGGTTTGACAGTATATTGTTCAATTTCATCCTCTGTTTTTGTCCTTAAAGTGTTTTAAATTAATTATTGCATGAGTCTAGAGACTTGAGGCATTTTTCATTCAAACCAACTCCTCTCATCCACTTTTTTTTATCAACAACATATATATATATATATATATATATAAAAATAGGGTGCTCCAACCTTTTACACTAACTATTTACATCTAGTTTTCCACAAAAAAATTAGGCTTCACCCTCTGCCTATAAAGACAATACCCTCCTCCACTCTATGCACCACTCACACCTATTATCTTCCATCTACCTACCTCATCTAATGTTTCTTGCTTCAGTTTTGCATCTGCATATAGTCGTCTAGGGAATATATTCGTAAGGGAGATTTCTCTCATCCATCTATTATCCCAAAACATTATTCTTGTTCTTGAGTTTACTTTCCAACCCAAATTCTTATCAAACTAATTTCCCTCGTTTCCTTCCCCGCAGACGTTACGCATCCTCCACCACCATGACCCATACATAGATTCTAGGATGTCATTTCAGGGATCTTATCTTTCTGTCCCATCCTCCACTTCCGTTTATCTACTATTGCTTGTATTGAATGACTTTAAAAATTTAATTCCAAGATCACCTTCTTCTTTTATTTTGTATACGTTTTTCCATTTAACCCAAACTATTTTCAACGTGTGATCTTGATAGAAACCAACCTTATTTAACGAGATTCTATAAAAACCTTATTAGGTAATAGAAGTTTATAAAATTTCTCTCAAGCGCATTCATTATCGGAGGTTATGATAATCTAAGCATAAAAACAAAACTTCTAACAATATTTGAAATATATATACACATTACGTCAATTTTGATTTATATAAATAAAATATTAAAATATTTAAGATTAATATAATATTTTGTATGTATGATTTATATAAATTAACTTTCAATTTAACCATTAATTTTTAAAAAACATTTTTTCCATCTACATCTACCTGTATCAGTGCCAACAACTAGTTTCCTACTTCAAATACGAAAAGAGATGGAAGACAGAAACATGGTTGAAATTATCTGAACTGATAAACATAAAGTACTGCCACTTGATTCATTGCGTGGCGCCATACAAGAAATTACAGCAGCAGTATATGTATACGTTATACTTGTGGTTCTTGTTCCTTGGCTTCCTCAACTCCTTGGAGAAACTTAGTGGCACTATTCTGCATCATGTCCTTGCTTTTGCCCCAAAGAAGAATGTACAACCCGATCATCACCAACACGGATCCCACCACACTAAACAAAAAAAAAAAGAACCAAGTGAGATTTAGTTTAAGGGTTAAGTGGTTTTTGTAGAAGAAGATGGCATAGTTAGAATAGGTAGCTAGGTACATGCAAGAAATAACCTTCCAAGATGCAGCTGCTCGTGCAAGACTGGGATATCAATCATGCCAGACATTATCTGAACAAGAGGGCTGAATGCTGCCGTAAAGACCGGACCCCTCTTCTTCACGCACCATGACATGCCCACGTAGCACACACTTGACCCAACTATCCCCTACAAACATCGTTATTTATCTTCTTTAATTATTTCATTTTAGTCCTTACACATATTATTTTTAATCTCTTTTAATTCTCGTTTGCAGTAATTAAAAAAAATCAAATTCACATATATAATGTATTATTAAAAGATTATGTTTTAAGTATAGGAAGTACTGAATAAAAAGGTTTATATATGTCTTTGTATCCCTGAAGTATAGTTGTTTTTTTTTTGTTCCTAAAACATTTAGTTTCTGAAAAAAGTTAATTTATTATTTTCTACTAATATATTTTGTTTTATGTTTAATTTTTATAATAAATATATCATTTGATTTTAGTATCTGTGATATATTTTTCGAAAATGGTATTTTAGAATAAAAAATATTAAAGAGGTTAAATAAATTAATATAAACCCAAAAGAAAAAAAATTATTTGGAGAAGAAGCGATGCAAACTTTTAAAGGACCAATATTTAAATTTATAAAATATATTTATTGTTTTGAAGTATAAAACGTATTTATTTAATATAATATAAGAAATAAGAGATATTGTCAAGAAATTATTATCGCCCAATTATGAAATAATTATGTTAAAAAACAATAAATTAATAAAGTAAAGAAATGTTTAACATGACGTAGTTTTGGTTTTAAAAACAAAAATTGTACGTAATTATTTTTTACAAGGAAAAAATTGATTATGCAGAACTTAAAAGATAGTGACTTACAGAATAAAGAACAGTGATTATTTGAATCTTGTCCGTGAAAACCCAGGAGGAGAAGTTGCTGCCAGTGGACAAACCAAGAATAGCTGCTTGCATGGCTCCAAAGAAGGTCATGATGGCTGTGCTAGAATACTGGCAAGGATACCTCTTCCCTATTTTTTACTGTAGAATAAACCAAAAAGACCAAAAGAGGGTTCCCATAACCAAAGCTATTACACCAATGGTCCATTTCTGTGTTGTTCTACCACTAGAAGCAGCTTGGTCCATTGCTGATCTCATGGCTACTGGAGGAACTGCTGTTTCATAGTGAGAGACATCAAACAAGGGCTTTCCTCTGTAAAGTGTCAACACTAATGCCCCTCCTACGCACACAAATGTACCCAGAATCTTCGCTTTCCCACCTCTGCATTTAATGTTCACTGTTTCTAGCCTGTAGTAGAATCAAAAGAAAAGGGAAAGGATGATGCATTCATTTATCTTCCATTTAGCTGTTTGAGTGGCGATATTTACTAAGAGAACAAGATACATTGAAAAAATTAAAAATCTAGAAAACTTATCCGAGAAAACTTTATCAGTGTAAAATCTCTTGTATTTATGAAAAATATCAAATCTTTTCTTCTTCTTTTTCCCTAGAAGTTTTGATGAAGAAATTTGTCAAAACATGATCTAAAGTGGCTACATATTCATAGTTTCATACCCAAATGGCAATGCCATAATGAAGGTTATCACTGGCACCGTATTGACAAAGGCACAGGCAAATGTGGCTGACGTGTATTGGATCCCCAAAAGGAAGAAGTATTGTGTGACGGATGCCCTACAAGAAAGTGTCATTTCGTTACGTATTTTTCCACTATCATGTTAACCATAATGCATAAACATCTATTGAGAATTGGAATCGCAAAGAAGTTAAGATCGTATTTTCGTGAGACTAACCCAATAATGGCACTGAAGAAAAGGTAGCATAAAATTTGAAATGTGAGCCGTGGTCTTCTATTTCTGCAAGAAAATACAGTTACATAAGATCTCTCAAAAGTTCTCTCTTCTTGCTTAAATGGCTCCATATCTGAGCATTAACATCCTGGCTAGCAATGATTATTACAATTTGGTTGTCTGCATATGCTAACATAAAAACAATGTTCCAAAAGGTTAAAAGGTTTACATATAACTGCATCTCAGTAATGGATGCTGGCAACGTGAAATTTTCCAACTTTGTCTTAAAGAGATTAGCTTGTTAATGTGGCTTGGGGAATGGTTTCGGTTTCATAAAAATATTGTATAAGAAAAGAAATTGAAGGTGCCTACCTTTCCTTAAAGTAGCTGATGGGGGCCAAAAATATAGTAGAAACTGACAGACGATATGTGATGAAAACCAAATGGTTCATTCCTTTTTGAAGGACTTTCTTGAGAAGAATGTTCACCATGGTTAAAGAAAAATCAATTGCTATCATTACTAGGAAAGGTTTCCATTCATCGCAATTCTTCATTTCGGCAATGCAGTTTCTGGGGCAGGTGGAGTGGGGCCTCCCTTTTCTATATATTTTTCAGAAAATGATGAAATGGTTGCAGTGCAACAGAGGGCTACCTGTGGGTTTATATATATATATTATTCCAGAACAACTGGCAAGAAACAAGATTACTGTTTCAAATCAGACACTTTATACCTTTGATGGTAGTTTAACGTTTGGGTGGAATATGCTCTTTTCACATGTTATCTTTCGACTGATATCTGATCCTGTTAACGGAAGGGACTCTTTGGGAATCGTTTAAAAAGATTTTAGGTTGGTTCATGAATCATGAACCTGATAGAAACATTATTGGTTAATTTAGGCCACAGGTTTCATGTTTACAATTCATCTAGACCCGGAACAGGTAATGTTCTTCATGTTTTGTTCACGTTCTCGTACTTTTTTTGTGTGAGTGACAGGCATCTTTTGGGTGGAGCTGTGGCAGAAACATGGCATCTAATACTTTTTTTTACCTATCTTCCGTATCAAAAACATTGAAATCTCGAAGAAAATGTCACGTCTCAAAATTATTTAGTCACTTCAAAATCTTGGAGAAAGAAAAGGCACGCAACGATAGATCACAGTGACGCAAACCACGGGAAACTTTAATTTTGTAAGAGTAGTCAGCATATGCACTGGAACTTAGAGCTCAAACACATTTGGATTCAAAATGTCATGTTGTGTTGTTAATCATGGGTGACTGTACTTGATTTTAATATGAAAAGCCATTAGATAACCTTAACTCCAATTACAACCTCAAATTCTTTTACACAAATAATTAGGATTCAATTTTGATGCCTTAAAACTTTTTATTCTTTATGTAGTAGTTAACGGGAAAATCAATTTAAATTTTCTAATGCTATATTGCAAATTGTGGGAGCTGAATCTTTGACCAATTGGAACTCTACGTTCAATTTTAGAAAAGGGAGATAGAGATTTTAAAAAGGTGTTAGAAATGTCTGAGATATTTAACTAGCTTGTTTCAATTTACTGTTTAAAGAATTATGTATACCACAATTTTTTTTATCATAGAAGAAAGGAACACTGGCGCAAAACAATGATAGACGATATTTATAGACAACGTTTAGATTGTTTGTTGTAGTATAAAACGCGGTGATAAATTTAAAAATAAATTCATGATAATAATTAACTTGAAAACTGTTGTCTTTATAATTCCTTTTTAAAAAGGCGATGATTCAGTTAGAAAATTATGGTCTAATAAATTCTTATAGACGACGGTTTGAAACAGTACAAGAAAAATTTATTTTAATTGTCAATAAAAAGGGTGTTATAAAAAAAAGTCATTAGGTGGATGAAGTCTACTTAAGTTACACACAAAAATAAATGTCAAATATTATGTTTACTTTTAAACTCACACTAAAAATTATTAAAATAATAATAATAAGTTAGCGTCTAGAATGAGGATGTCTATAATGGAGACACAAAGTGAATACAAGTTAAAAATTATTAAAATAATAAGAATAAGTTAACATCTAGAATGAGAACACAACGTATATACAATCAAAAAATAAGTTGCAGAATGATACTGCATCGAGAATGGAGACACGAAGTGAATGCAAATTAATATTTTATTATATTTAGCATAGGTCTAAGCGACACTAAGATGACATTATTGTCACCTTAGCCCACGCTAAGTTATTTAATGAGAAAAAAAATAAAATTTGTCTCACATTTTCATTTTCTCACACTTTCAATTTCTCGTTTCTAATTATTGTTGGAGATCTCATATCGACTAGAGATTAGGACATTTCATAGTAGATTATCTCACCTCATAAACCAATTTTATAAGGTTGAGATAGGCTTAAAGTTAACTTCTTAATAATTATTTAATTTTATATCCATTTTAGTGTCCCCCAAACCTACGGTATAGTTAAATAATATATTTTTTTTTATGTAGGCTTAACCAACACTACCTTGTAAGTTAAATTTGTGTCCTATTGAAGGTCATCTTTAATGCATAGCCTCACCTTATAATTTGTGTCCTGACATTAATTGTTTGAATGAGAGAAAATTGAATGTTACCAAAATTTGGGAACACATTATATCCTAGATCAACTAATTTCACATAGTTATCAACAGTGTTAAAATTGATGATTTTGAAGGTAATTAATGGATGTACTAATAAAAACTTTGTGGAATTGCTTCTTCTTTTTTTTAATTAAATGCTTCAAGAGGGAAATATTCTACCTAAGGCCAAGAAGATTATTTGTTTGATGAGTATGAAGTATAAAAAAAAATACATGTATGTATTAATGATTGCATATTATACATGAATAAATTTGAATTGTTGAAAAAATGTATGAGGTGTGGGTTATCACATTACAAGTTGAAAGATAAAGACGAAGATAATATTTAAGAGATGACAAAGGATGAACCACTTATGAAGGTTGTGTGATATCTTATGATCATTCCAAGGATTAAGTGTTTGTTTGCAAATCCAATTGATGTTAAAAACCTCATATGACATGCAAATGGGAGAAAATGTAATGGCATGCATCTTAATCTAATTGATTCTATGCGATTGAAGAAATTTGATTATGACTTTCCTGATCTCAGTAAAGAGTAAAAAAATGCACGACTTGGTTTAGCTACAGATGGAATGAATCTGATTGATAATTTGAGTATCAACTTGGTTTATTGTTTGTTTTACTAGTTATTCACAGCTTATCTCGTGCATTGTGCATGAAACAAAAATACATGATATTGTCTTTAATTTTATTCGGTCAAAGACACTAAAGAAATGACATAAATGTTTATCTAAGTCCACTAATTAAAGATTTAATGTTGTTGTGGGATGAAAGTGTTAAAGTATTTGATGGGTTTTCTAATGAAACTTTCAAGATACATGTTATCTTTGCATCATCAATGATTTTTCTGTATATAGAAACTTATCAAAATATGATGGTAAGATCATAAAGCATATCCTATATACGAAGAAGTATCTCAACAATTGAAATATAAAAAATAATACATCTTCAATATAAAAATTTCTGAAAGTCATATGAGATTGAAAAAGTTTTTAGTGGACATAAAAAAAATTATTCCATCATGTAGAAAGAAAATATTGTATCTACAAGAAAAAATGTGTTAATTTAAAAATGTTTAATCTATGTAAACAGAAAAATGTTATCATTCTTGGTAATATTTTGTTATAGAGTTTTTCATATTTAATCGACCTGCTGTTATCTTTTTATATATAGTAAACACTCTTTTCCACATTTTTTGTGATTATACAATATAAATGTCAGTTCAATCTGTGCTTTTATTATTATTTTTTCTGATACATTTTGCATTATGCTTATTTTTTATTCGTCTAGCGTGTTTTTTCCCAACGGTATATATTGTTTAAGTAATTTGACTTCTTCTGGACTCTAATTACAGAAATTCAGTTATGCTAATAATTATAAAAAAAAATAGGTTACTTAATAAAAATGGTTCAATTAAGAGACTTCTAACACATTCATAAGAAAATTAAAAATATAAATAAATAAAGCGTAAAATATACTAATCTAAAAAAAGTTGAGTTATTGAGTTGGTTTGAATTGAAAAATAAATGAATTATAAATCAAAACAGCCAAATATTCAGTTCAGTTATTAGATTTATCTTTTTATAACTCAAACCAATATATATTCATGACCAGTTTTTTCTTCTTCTTATAGATTTGTATTTTAAATTGATTTTAATATGTTTTTAGTTGTTTAAAATTTAGGATAAATTTTTTATCACCAACTTTAAATTTATCTTTTTAGTCATTGTCATTTTGAATTGGTGTTAATATCTCTATCAAATGTATTCTAATTATATATATATATATATATTATCAAAATAAATAATTTTAAAAGAAAATCAACATATCGGTAGATGTTTGTTTAATGGTAAGACTAGAAAATTGATTATTAAGTAAATAACTTAGTAATTATTAAGCATATAAACAAAATCTATAGTTCATTTCGAGAATTGATGAAATAAAACAAGATATTATTACAACAAAATTATTAAATAAAAACTAATTTTAAATATTAAAATAATTAGTTACTATTTAATTAAATTAAAAACAATTTTATAAAATTCAATTTTTGAGTTTCCTTCAAAGTATATATAACTCCATAAAATTCAGCAATCAAAGCAATCTGAACGTCAAGAAACGCAGAGAAAGCTCCAATAAACTTTCTCATACTCCCACGGAAAATACTTCCACAAGCGGCAATACTTGGATAATCCTTAGCAGTCCCATCAGTGTTAATTTTAACTCAGCCTGGTGAAGGAAACTCCCATCTAAAAGGAAGAGGACGTAAAACTTTACCAGTACGAGTGTTAATACCAAAAAACTTGAGCACATTGAAATCGAACATATCATTCTTCATTGAAGCTTTAGACGAATTACCCACTAGACAAGTTAAATATTTAATAACCAAAATAGTCCTAGAAACCTCAATCTTATCCTGAAAACGAACATAATTTCTCACACGCCATATCATTCAAATAGAAAAAGTTATCACAACTAGCTTAACCAATGGACTACGATCACTCTTAATAAAAGAAATAAGATCATTCTCATTAGAGAAATCATAAGTAGGAAAAATGTGTCGAACCCAAATCCAAATACGCAAAACATTAGCACATTCAAAAAATAAATGTTGAATAAATTCATCGTGTTTTTCGCAAAGCGTACACATAGAACAAATATGCAGACCTTTATTTTTTAATATGTTGATCTGTAGGAAGTCGCCCATGAAAAACTTTCCAAAAGACAAGAATTCTAAAAATATATTTATGTTTTTAGTATTTCCTTTTAATTATTTTATAATATTATTAGTTATTGAGTTTCTTAATATTTATTTCTATTATATATTTTTATCATATTTTAGATGAAAAATATAATAGCATGTATCATAGAAAAATAAATAATTTATAATTAATGAATATAATACATTTTTACCATAAAATTAACCTCCTTTTAATTGCATTAGTTAATTTGGTTTGTAATTGAGTAGATTTTTCTTAAACTCATACCACACCATTCAATTAAATATTATTGATTCATAATTTATTTTAACTTAAATTAAAATTAGGGATAACAAAGTGGGTTAGACTTGACGAATCGATCTCTCAATTCGTCATCATTTAGGCGGAACATGTCAATCTTTTTAATTCATCAAGCAATATGGGTCACAAGCAAGGTTAGTCCGTCAACTCGCCCTTATTTATTTTTGGCACATTTAAAAAAAAATTATGCTTCTGGAATTAAAAATAGTGGTAGTTAATATTTTATATGAAACTTTATTTACATTAATTTCTTTATACATCATTTGATTTATTGAAATATTATTGATATTTTTTTATTTCATTAAACATTAAACCTTCTTTTATTAAAATATTAAAATTTAATTCAATTTTTTTTCTTATATTTATATTGTCCAAATAACAATATCAATAACTACAACAAATAATTAAATAAAAAATAAATAAATAATTACAAAATAAAATTCACTTTTTATAAAAGACGGATCAATCCGCAGTCCACTGATCTTCCAACCACCTTATTACGAAATGATTTAACAATTTCAACTTATATAACATTTAACGAACTAAAATGGTATGTTGTCACCAGTATGTAAAATCAATGTAACTCACCATCATCATCTCGGAGACAAGGTTAAACAATAAGAGGGGCCAATAATTAAAAGCATCATCTAATTATGTAAATATATCAATCTAATATAAAATATTTATAACCTTCTTTTAAAAGTAATTTAGCAATATATATTAGAAAATATATTCACACATAACAATAATATATTTTAAGATTCACGACTCCACTCATTGGTGAAAGATATAGATCAATATTTAGTTGTCGTTTTGTACATACAAAACAAGAGACATCAAATATCTTTTTCTAGGTTCAAGATTGCACTTATTATTTCTCATGCTACCAACCAAGGCTTTTTATTGAATTTGTTTTTCAAGATTTACATAATAACATAACTAGATTGTGTAGTCAAGATTAGAAACATTTTGGAGTTTTCATAAACAATGAAAATAGAAACAAAAGTGAAATCAAGATACATAATTGTCTGTGCAATAAAGAGGATAATTGAATATTTTATTGAAATAAAATACTGAAATAATGATGATGATTAAAAGAAATAAAAGTGAGGGAGTGACATACATCCCATCAGTCCATGATCTAAGAATAGGATAGCATAGCATAGCATGTGCATGCTTTCCTTTAAAGGTAAATGATGGAATGCAGCTTGGATTCTGATCACAATCACAAATTTATAATCCAACAAACAAAATCTGTTCTCCATTAGCCAGATATTATTTCAACATTGTCCTACAAAATGCCCATCCTTCTACTATTTCCTATTTCCTACCAGATCTTATCGTATCTCATCAATGTCATGCCACTCAAACAATGAAGCTACTAGCTTCATCACTTAAATCATTTTCAGATTTTTTTTGGGTCATTTACTGTGCAAAGAGGCTCTCCTGACACAAATGGCTTGTCTGAGATGAAATTTGTGCAAAACTAGGAACTTCTGCTTTGGAATATCTAAAGCTATCAGGGCATCTAGGCATTTAATCAGTACTGAAATTCCTTCAATTTAGATCATATCAACTGCATGACGTATCTATCTTACTATTCAGAATGTTTGCATTTCACCATTAATTATTTGTTATTCTTACCGGATCATTCTCTCCAAGTGAAAGAATGTGGTGCTTTTGGGAAGTTCAACTTCAACTTTCGATGATTATTGATCTTCGTGTGATGTTGATGAACACTTAAAAGGTATCTGTAACGAAAAAATGAAAAAGTGATTCAAGAGGTCTAATTCTTAAATAAAAATCTTGTTTCCGCACACAATAATGTTAAAAATTGAGATTAAAAACAATTTAAATAAGATGTTCTTCCTTAATTATCAACGTGTCTTTTAAGTACAAACTTTGATAAAAACTAATTTTATATTGAAAACTTTAAAATTATTTTCTGTTTAATTTCTTTTTTTATAAATTTTTTTTATGTTAGGCATCATCATACTACTTGACATTCCTGCACACCTCAAATAACAACAATAATTTGTCATCACATAAAAAAAATATTATTAAAAAAAAAATATAGAAACTAGACCAAAACCCTATATTAACAAAAATGATACATAGGTAGACTATACCTATTAATAAAAAAGTCTAATAACAGACTAGACTAGATGAAAACCTATTATACCAATGAAAGGATTATCTTGAATAAATCCTAAATTAGATTTTTTGTCTAATTTATAGGTCAAAGAAGTGTAATTTTAATTGATGAGACACTAATTAATTAGTGTCAAATTTTTTTGTTTTCTTTTTAATAAGCATATTTTATTTGTGTATACATGTTTGTATTTTATTTTTTATCAATAAGAAAAAATAAATAAATGTGACATACTTAAAGGGTGATTAAACCCTTATACAAAATATAGAAACGAACACTTCATTCTCTGAATACATCAAACTCCACTTGAGAATTCCACTACCAACACTCGCAAAATCAAACAGCTAAGTCCTACCTCACCCAACTACCTCAAAAGCTAATTCCCCTAAAAAATCAAAACAAACACCAACCCATCATCCTAAACACCTTTTTTTTATCGAGAGCATACATATATATGGTTATAAACACTAATCAGATAAGAGAAAACTCACAGAAAACAACTTTAAAGAAATCCATGACCAAACCTTTAATTGTTCCAAGAAAAAAAATTCAAAATAGTCCACCACTCTGTCCTTAATGTTTTAGAAATATTTGTTTCCTTAATGTTTTAGAAATATTTGTTTTCATTTGTATGAACATTAGGATATATACTAATGAACTTGAACTGTTTTAGAATGGGGCACCAGTAATTTGGAAAAAGTCTGGGTGGGGGCTTTGGGGGAACATTTGTATCATAGAGGTGTGGGGAAGGAAATCATCTGCTACCAGTAGGTTTGTCCAAAGATGGTGATGGCTTTTTTTTTTTTTGTTTTTTTGGAAATCAGATTAAAACACAGGCCTAGGTGGGAAGTAGGTGGTTTAAGTTAATGTGTCTCAATTAATATGGCAATTTTTTCCTTCTGCATACTCTTTTTCTGCAGCTCCGTATTAATTCTAAAAAGCTGATTTTAATCTGTTTAAAAGTTTTAAATAATTTTAAATAAAATATAGTTTCACATCTTTAAATAATCTTAGTTACTCTTTGTTGTCTTATATTTTTTCCAACCTCATATCTCCTTTTCAATGGTAGCATTTTAGAGAACAGTTTCATCCTTTGAATGTGTATATGTAAGAGTTGGTGAAAAAATTTATTCAATGTTTCCTAATGTAACTTTTTTTTTTTTAGTTTTGTACTTATTTTTTGCATATTGTTAGATTTTTTTTCTGAGTTTTATGACTTCTAGAAAATAAAAAAAATAGAATGAAGATCACAACTAATAAAAATATCACAAACCTTATATCAATTAACAACATTCACTACTAGCCACTGCCACCACAAGCAACCATCATCACTTGAGAATGAAGAAAAAAAAACATACTTTTTACCATACTCACAAAGGTATTATTAAAATTAAAAAAAAAATATGAAAGTGAAAAAAGATTTTTTTATTAATATTTCTAAGTTTATTTATTATTTATTATTAATAAAAAATAAATAAATTAAAAGAGATATTTAATGTGCCAACCCTTATAAAATTTATCTATTCGTCTGGTTAATTATAAGGGTTGAACTCTTTTTTGCCGTTTAAAAAAAACTTGTCAACTTATCCTAAATTATTATTTTTCCAATGTTCAATTACCTTTTTATGACCTTTATTTTTTTATTGAAAGAACTACAGCTGGTGTACTTAATTTATTTTCATTCTCATACAATTTTTGTATAAATTTGTGCATTGATATCTGGTTAATTAACAGTGTATATACAAAGGTTAAATATTCAATAACAGGTAAGATAAAAAAAAAAAAATTGTCTCTTTCTTCTTCCTTCTCTTCTCTTTAAATAGTAACATTGTCTTCTAGTATTTTGAGCAGCAAGTTAATTTATTAAAATCTGGAATGTTTGAGTTAATGGATGCATTCAAAGTATAAGCAATGGCTGAAAAAAAAAAGAGTGATGTAAATGGAATTATCCGATATAGCAGATCTTTAAAAATTATCTTGTGAATACAGATTTTATGAGTACAAATAGAAATTTAACTATTTCCAACGAAGTTGTTTTAAGTATGGTTCATTGTTATAATTGATATACTTCCTTTATTTCTACCAATTTTGAATTATAGTGTAAAGGAAAATATATGTTTTTATTTTAGTCTTATAATAACGAAACAGATATATAATAATTAAACAGATATGTTCTTAAGTTGTGTATTTAAAAATAATTTACTTGATATTTTTTTTTAATTTTATATTTTTCACTTATGAGGGGTGAGGACTGGACTAGTACAGTAAGAGACTTGTCACATGTTAAAAATTATTTTGACTTAAAAGTATATTTGTGTATGGTGAATTACTCCTAATGGATGGACTGGTCCAAATTCACAGATTCTTTATTACTTTTTGTCACACATTTTTTCTATTAATAAGGAACATTGCTTTATACTAAATTAAGATTTACTTTAGTTACGATAGGCTAAAAAAGAATATTATAGCTACAAGTTGTAAGAATAACTGTTTTTATTAGAAAATTATTAATTATAATCTTTAAAAAATAAAGTTCTCAGTACTGAACATAATTGCTTTAATTTAGAATAAGGTTCGTTCATAAATTTTACGGGTCTAGGATGGAAAATTATATGAATGCACTTCATATGGAAAAATATATTAAAATATAAATATATTTTTATAAAAAAATACATATTTTAATTAAAAAAAACTTGTATGTCTTACCGAATTTAATAAATGATAAAGTTTTAACAAATTTTAAAAAGATATATTAATTTTTTTCTCTCTTATTAACTCTTATAATATATTTCATTCTATGTTTGTTAAATGTATAAATTGTAATATTGTCTTTTACCTACAAAACCAAAATATACAAATATATCATATAAACTGGTTTTTAAGCATTTCTATAAGCGAAATCATCATTAATAAAAAAAATAATAAAATAGTGAAAAATTTATTTAAGTATTTAAAAGAAAATAGATAACTTTATTTTTTAATGAAAAATATTTTTCATGACTTTTAATGTAAAAGAAGTTCCTTTACTTTAAATGTTAAAAAAAAGTGAAGAATACTTGTTTTGGAAAAATGAACGCTTAAGCATATGAATAAATTATAATTTACGATTAATTAATTAAAAATTTAAATTATCAAAGTATATATATATATATATATATTTTTTTTATTTATTTTTTTTTAAAACATCAAAATATCTTTTTGCCCATTGAGTTTTTCCATTATTTTTTACATAAACTATTAGTTACTTTGTGCTATTGATGAATATAAGACCACGTTTTTGTCTATATAGATATCTCTGCAATGTATAAGATTTATCTTTAATGTACGGGCAGAAATTAGGATGAATGTTGGCTTTTATTTCCCCTTTTGTAATTGATTTTCCTCACACTTTTATTAATAACCTTAGCTTAGATTATAGATATAGACTTACTTTAGATATTGTAAAAAAAAGAGATCTACTTTAGATTCGATGGGCAAAAAAGATTATAGCTATAATATAGCTATCGGGTCTTTTCTTTTAACTTATAATCTATAAAATCTTCTCAGTACGAAATTCCTTCAATTTAGACCATATCAAAGGTAATATTATATATATATATATATATATATATATATATATACTATTTATTTTGTTAAGCGTTGATTTTTTCCCACCTTCTTTATATTATGTTACTAAGTTAGGTTTACAAAATTTGGTCTCATATATCTTATTGGTCTCAACCATTTTTGGAGTTTAAGAATTTGCCTTGTAAAAAATATGAAATAAAATTGAACACAAACACCTTATTATTCACTCATAAGGGAAAAAAAAACTTCGACTTTAGCAACAGGATACGAATTAAATTACCCTAAATTCAACACTTATTTTTCCTCCTTAAAGAGAATTGATAAATATTTAAGAAAACTGTTGTAAAATAGCTTATGTAATAAAGGTTATAGTAAAAAATAGAGACAAACAAATATTTACTGTATGAATAACAAAGTCAGACATTATTTGAGTGAGTATAATGGTAATATAACTGAGACGAGAGATTAAATTGGTACTATTAATGTGAAAAATCAAAATCACACTTAAGTGAAACTACAACAGGTCTTAAGAATAGTATCTGAGCAACAAGAGTAATCATATTAAGAATTTGAGTAATTAAGATTTGTTTCACCATCTTCTTTACACCAATCAAAGAAGCTTCAAAAACAGAGGAGGGAATCCAAAGTCCAAAAGAACCAAACTCACAATGCACACGCATTAACTGTTGTTGCTCTATTGTCCAAAATCCTTCTGTTGTTTCTCTAGCAATTAGAGGCAACTGCATTGCATGTCCACCACATCTAGGCCACTTCTGATGCTAATGCTCCATCATCTGAACATATGTCATCAATATATTGGACTGAGTGACACCAGAATGTGACCATATACAAGAATTGGCTTCACTTACGAGGGCAAGCAAGTTATTCCAAGAAATTTTTGTCTTATTTGAGTTATTGCACCTTCATGAGCAATGTTTGGAAACTTCCAAGTTAACTTCTTATCAAATAGTTTACTTTGGCTTTGAGTGTAATAAGAAGGCCACCGTAATTAAAAGAAGTTGCATGATAAGTGAGTTAATGTTCTGGCAGTTCAAAATTGGGACCAAGCAAAGCTGAAGCAGCAATGTCAAAAGCACAAGTTGTTAGTGTTGTGAAGAGATTCCTCTGCTGCTAAGACCAATAAACACCCCTCTATATGTCATCTTCTGCTGCAGCCATCTATGCCTCATTCAAGTTTCAATCTCCAATGTGCTTTGCCAAATCATGAGCTTCAAGTAAGATTATTTAGTTCAAAGCTTGGTATCTGCTTCTCTCAATGAGCCGACACAAAGAACATGCCAAAGGTGACATTGTGTAGTATAAAAGTCTTCAGCATTGACAAATTTACGATTTTAATATATTTTTTTAAAATAATTAATGTTAGCAACTCAAATGCTCCCATCATTTCTAACCATTAACATGTTTGAAACATGTTGAAATCTACTTTTCCATTCAAACCAATAGATTTATCAACCAATCACATTATCAACACTTATAAATCTAAACAAAATAAGACAATATATTCTCAAAGAAAATAGAAACCAATTTTAGAAACTAAAAATAATTATTTGTTATAATGACTAAATTAGATACCATTTTTTTTATCAACAATAAACAATGAATAAATGTAGGTCACTTAAGGGGTGGTCCAACCCATATACAAATCACACAACCAATAACCTATTTCTCTCGACTCATCCATACCACACCTAAAAATCACTACTTAAACACCAACAAGAAAAGCCTACAAGACTCTCTCTTACTCCCAACAAAAACTCATGACATCATCTCCATACAGGTCGAATGGTCAATATACTAAGCATAGAAAGAAAAAATCGCATCCTGTGACTTGGAAGTAACCCAAGACCCCCATCTATAACACCCCCCATCAAATATTACTTTGTTTCTATGCTTCCAAATCTCGTTGACAACTGCGGTCCAAATCGCCCCCCAAACTACGATCCATTTTAGAGACTGAATAAATGTTTGGTTTCTATTATTATTAAATAGTTTCTAAATTGGTATCTAATTAGCAACTAAGGTTTTTGCTATTAATTTCAATAATTTACCATCAATATCATAATTAAGTAAATCATAATATTAATGTGAAACCTAAAAAACACTCATAAGTGAAGTCAAAAAGTTTTTAGAAAAAAATAATAACTAAATCTAGATCAAATTGTGATTAGTTTAAGATTGCTTATATTTAGTCACCTCCTAGTTCTTAGAATAATTGAGAAAATGATAAAAATGTGCTTGAAAAAGTCAGCGACAATGTAAAAAAATCTAGAGGAAAATAAATTATAAAAAAAATTGTGATTTTAGAAAAAACTACACATTTAAAGTTCGAATTTGTACCCTTATAATATAACTTCAAATTTTAACATTTATCATTTTAAAATCATCTCTTACGACACTTGATAAAAACAGGTTCTTACATGTATTATAAGCATCTTTTATGCATTCAATCTATTATTGATTGAAACAATTAATTATTTAAATTCTAATGGATTTCGAAATCCATTCAAGTGCAAATTGTCAACCATAATAATAATTGACTTAGTTTTGTGAAGCTTATTAAAAAATTATTTCAGTTTTCAAAAAATATTGTTTTAATACAATACTTTGTATCTTTTACGTTGAAATGTACTCTAAGATCTAAACTGATTTGTTAAACATGTTATTTTTTTAGAGAAAAGTATATTGATTTTAAATTATATTTTATAAGCTTGCTAGAGTTTTTTCTTTGTTTTTATTCTTTGGATTTAAGTCACATGATATCATTTTATTTATTTTCATTCATTAATAAGTTTACATGTAACATCTAAAATTGGGTGTGTTGTTCTTTTTGGAAGATTTTAAGGAAATATACGTTATTTTATTGAGTGTGTTATATGTAACTTTATTATTAAAAAAATTGTGTATGAAACTGAATATAAATTAAAAAAGAATTGAACTAGTATAAAAAAATTAGCTATTCTTATCCTTTATTTTTTATTTTATTTACATTTTGTAAGAAAATCATAATTATTTTTTAAAACAATAGTTATTTAAGTGATTTTTTAATATATGTATTGGAAGTGTTTGCTTTGGTGCAAGTAAATGTTTGGTCTTGGATTGTATTTAGACCTTTTGGCCTGTATGAAGATGATGTCATGAGGTTTTGTCGGGAATAAGAGGAAGTGTTATAGGCGTTTCTTGTCGGTTTTTTAAGTAGTGGTATTTTTATGTGTTGGCAGGGATGAGTCGTGAGGAATAGATTAAAGGTGGTTTGTTTTGTATAAGGGTTGAACCGTCTTTAGAGTGATTCATATTTATTCATTGTTTATTTCTAATAAAAATAAAAGTGATTTCATTAATTTTTTCATAAAGTAAACAATATTTTTACTGTTTTTTTATTAATAAAAAATAGTTGGAACACTTAAAAAATATTAACTCTTATATAAAAACAAATAGTACTTACAGAAATTGCATAAAAAATACAAAATACAGAGTATATGCAGAGTCCCAATTGTTGAATGCAGAATTATGCAGATTATATTCCCCAAATTGGCTCTCCAGCATATCAACTTTCTTAAAATTACGGTTGATACCCAAATCTGGCAGATGAAACATATGCAGCAATAATTCTTACTAGATTCTTACTGCTATCTAACCTCTTTTTCTTCTATATACACGTGTATATATATACATGAACGAGAGAATTGAAAACCAATTAACCCAATTTAATTCTCGCATTTTAATCCATCATAAAAGAGAGAACGGAGAACCAATTAACACAATGTATATACGCATTTTTAATCAATCAAAATAACAATACGAGTGAACATTTAAAAACAAATGATTTTGAATCAATGTTATATTAAATAGCAATACAAAATATAAAGATTAATGTATACGACAAAACATTCAATTATATTTTATGATATTCATTCAATAAAATTGTGTATTAATGAAAAATAATTTTAATGTACCTTGTGCATATAAAATCTTGAAAAAAATTTATATTATGATTCTTATAAATTATGAAGTCTAAAAATAATAATTCTTAAAAAAATTGTTTGGAATTATCAATGTTCTCAAAACATCTGTAGACCTTTAATAAAAGTTTTCACATTTAGCTTTAATAATATTTTATTAGAAATTTTATTTATTTAATAGGTTAAATAATAATCACAATATTTGGTAAAACAGTTAAAACAAAAAAATGAAATATTTGAAAAATACGATATAGCTATATTAGTTTAAAATTAATATTTAAGTGTTTGATAAAAAATATTTAGTATAATTATTAATAAATATATACACAAGTATGTGTATTTATAATACTAGTTTAATTAACTTCAAACTCTTGTAACTTTTATTTATAGATAAATTATTTCAATTACATTTTCTAAGTTTTAATTATTATATTTTTCATTTGAATTTGCCTATTAGTCTTACATTATATCTTAACATATTTTTAACAAAATTTTAAATAAATTAAATCAGTATATACTCTTTAGCAAATATCATACTTTTATATACTGATTAATATGTACCCGTTAAAAATGTTGGAAATATAATATTGCAATAAATATTGTAAGAAGAATAGAAAAAATATGTAAAAAAACGGCAACAAAGAAATTTATAAATGCGTAAAAAAAACATAAAAACTTAGAAACTTGACATTTTAAAATTTATATTTAAAGTAGCATATTAAAAAAACTATTAAATATTAATTATCAAATACTGTTACGAAATAAAATTTTAGCTTGTAAGAAAGTTAAAAATGACTAAAATATAATCACGATAAGCATAACATATTATTTTTACAATATAAAATTTTCTTTTAGGAGGATTAAATTGTCATCTCTTAAAAACATTTTCGTGACTCCAACAACAAGTTCTGTTATTTAAGCATGACCTTTAAGAAAAAGAGTCCACCATTTATGTGAAAATATCGTGTGTGGAAGCCGTGATAATTTTAACTAAAGATTATAAGAAATTAAAGTAAGCCGTGATAATTTTAACTAAAGATTATAAGAAATTAAAGTAATAAGGGAAAATGAGAATAATATCAAAAAAATTTAGGTGGAAAACCCCTTTAAATAGAGATAAAAAACCATTAGCCAGAGAGCAAAAAACTTTCACTATAATGGTACTGGGAGTACAATGAATTCCTCTTAGACTAATAGATAAATAGTCTAAAAAAAAATTCTCTCTATATGGGTTAAACACTTACACCCAAGAGAAGAAATAAATAGTATATGAAAAGAAAGAGAGGAAACAAGTTGTGTTGGTGTTTGTTGTGTTACATTGCATAAGGAAACCATTATATATAGCGGTTCTAGGAAACAACAATAATAAAAACAATTAATGGTAAGTAACATCCCTTTAATAACAATTAATTGTAAACGGTAAGTAACTTTTCAATAATTTTAATTAATTGTCAACGGTAAGTAACTTTCAAATTATGACAAGAAAATGCATTTATAATTCAAAGTGTAAATAATAAGCTGGGTTTTAAAAACACACTTACACTACAAGAATGGAAGAATAACTGTGTTTTGTTAGCATACGGAAGAAAATGAAAGAAAAGAAATAAAATAGGAAAGTGGAATAACTTTTATAAGTTATTTAATGAGAGAGGGAAAAAAATTGAAATAAATTTTTATTTAACTATGTAGAAATTAAAAAATATGTATTTAAAAATTACACAAATATAGCTAAATAATAAATGAGGTGTTATAATTAATATTTTTAAAAAAATATACTATAGAAATGACTAAAATTTACTATATATTAGGCTTGAAACTTTAAATTACTCACTTCGGCCACGAAAAGCATTTTGTTTTTCCTGTTTTATTTACAAAGTAACAAAAAACATTTTCCCAACTTTGGTTTGTTTAACAAAAATAATTAAGAGAAAAAAAACGTAAAATAATTATTTAATGTTTGATAGAAGATTAAAAGTATATTTATAAAATAACATAAATACCTCTATAGATATAAAAAGGAAAAGTATAGAAAAATATTACATAAAAATTCAAGACAAATTAAAATTTTAAAAGAAAGATATTAATTTGTCTTGGATTTTTATGTATGATTATTTATACGATAATATTATTTATTTGCGGTTATACTAGTAGAAAAAACAAGTTAAGAAAAAAGTAAAAAATAATCATGAAAAATGTTACAATATTAATAAAATTATTATTTTATATTTTATATTTGAAATAAAATAATATTTTTATAAACTAATAATTTCCTTTATGGTTTCATAATGATGAAAGAATATATTACAGGAATTTTGTCATCATTTAATTATTTATTATTTTATTTTTGTATACGTGATAAATGCTGTAAGTGTAAAGTATACAAACCTTTTACTTTATTATTTTTTATTTTCTGGAAGTTGGAGAAATTTTATAATGAGTGTCTTTGTTCATATTCCTCACAATCATACAGTTATACAAGTACCTAATCTGTGTTTGATTCTGTTGCTTTTTAAAATAATATTATCAATTTATTAAATTTATCATTATTGTTAATAATTTTTTAAATTCTTTAGTTATTGTTTATCAATGAAAACACACATATTCGTAATATTTAACAGGGTTAAATAAGAAAAAAAATTAATGTCTCATAAAAACTATAAAATGTTTTATAAAAATGACTATCAATTTCTTCTCCATTATTCTCTCCATTCCTTTTGATATGTATTCTAAGATTATTTTACAGAAAAAAATAAATACAATAAATTTTCTTGATTCTAATAAAATAGTTGAATAATATCCTATTTCACCCATTTCTTTCTCCATTTAGCATCATAAATACATGTGTAAAATATTTAAAAATTATTATAAGACCTAAAAGTGTAATAGAAATATGTTATTGAAACAACTAAAGAGAGAAATGAAAAGAAACATTTTGTTTCCAAAATGGAGGATGTTAAAAGGAAATGGACGGAGTATGTCTTATATTAAAATTAGAAGGAGTGATTTTAATAATGATTTAAAAAGTTAATATAATGTATATAAATGTAAATATAATATTTTAAAAATAATTAAAGAGAACTAGTGTAGAAATAAATAAAAAATGAAAGAAAAATAACTTGAACAAATTAAAAAAAAAAAGTGAAAATGAAGCATTAATTAATTTGAGTGAGGAGGGGAGCAACACATGAACATAATTAATAGAGACAGTTGAAATTCATGCATGTCATTAAGAAAAACATTACATGGAGATACTGAACAGAAGAAGGGTGAGAGCATACATTAATTACTAAGCCGTTATCCCTCATTATCATACTCATACTCAAACCAGTGAAGTTACCCAGAAACCATTACCATCGAGGACAAGTGAGAAGTGAGAATTTCACTATGCAAGAAAATGGTGATCCAACACATACTTACATACGTAGTAGTAGCATGGTATTAGGTAGTTTGTTTTCACCTTACAAAGTGATTTCATCTGACAATGCACTCACAGCAACTGCATAGGCCCATGACTTGAGATGTTTTTTCATTGCCACAGCATCATCAAGCGGAGGCATCTTAGATTGCTGCTGAACATCAAGCATCTCATGCTGTTTGTATGACTCCTCCTCAAGCTTATCAAACCACAAATCAACCCTTCCATCGACCACATTGCTGCTTCCTAACTTGTTCCACTTCCTTCTTTTTCTCTTCTCTCTCTTGTTTCTTTCCCTGCTAGGTGCTACCGTGCCCACTTCTGCCGAAATCCCACCGAATTTGTGACAACGAGGGGTCAAAGTCTCCACATTTCGAGGCTCATCTTGCTGATTCAAAGGGAGTGGGGTAAAGGGTTTCTGCAAATCTCTCTCGGGGGATTCTTTGGCGTGGATTGAAGCTGCAATGTGATCAATGAAAGGGGCTACAGGGTGATGAGTGCAGGCAAAAATGTTAGTGTAGAACCAGAGAGAGTCAAGAGTTTGTGCAACCCGTGAACCATCCATGACTACTGTATGAGCAGAAATGTGAACAGGGCCAAGAGCATGCAACATGTGAACTGGTTTATGCAGTAAACGAGGAAGCTTGTTGAATAATAAATGCGGGAGTTTTATATTCTTCTGCAGAGTTCAAATTTGGAAGTGCACTATTTCAGAATGCCAAAAGAATGAGGAGTGCAACATTGTCGTTACGTGTTTTTTAAGAGGACCAAAATGCCCTTGTGTCTGAGCTGTGTTTGGGAAGAATTCATGCTCAAGGCGTTACATTAGATGCACTTTCCTTATCAAACAGATCATTGTCCAAAATGAGCTTGGTTTACCCCAAAATATCTACTGTTTCTGTATTGTTTTCAACCATATAACATGAGTTTATATAATGACAAAAAAGTCTATGCACAGTGTAAAAATTCATCAGTACTCAACCTGTAGAAAAACCAACTTCGTTTTATCAGATTTTTATTACAACTACTTCAAATTCTTATATACATAATTTCTGATTAATTAATAATACAATAGTGTTTATATTATATATATAATAACTTACTTCTCCTTTATCTTACTATTTTGTCTCTATTTGTCTAGTTGTATAATAATATATAGGTCTCCATAAATATTTTGTATATTATAAATAACTTAATATTCACAATATAAAATAGTTTAATCGTAAATCGATATTAATGGGACTTGTCCGTAAGTCTCTAAAAAAAAAAAAGAGTTAGAGGCAACAAAATATTATTAAGAGATTATTACTTCAAGAAGTTTAATGCACCATTATATATATATATATATATATATATATATATATGTGTGTGTGTGTGTGGTTAATCCATCAGAAGCAATATTTTACGTAATATTCAACTTTTTTTTTTTTAGAAATAGTGGTTTTAAAAAACAAATGCTAGAAATTTTAATTATTTAGTCATTTTAAAAATATCTTTTCTATAACTCCTTTTCTTTATATATTTTTTTAAGTTTTTGAAATTGTTTGTCCTTTTTTAATTGATCCTCTAGTTAGGAGGCAGTTTTATCAAAATTTAATTTCAAGTGAGTTTGTTCTTTGTTCTTAGGATTTTACGGATTTTACAAATTCAATCGGTTTGAGAAAGTTGGTGTCTCAAATTATTCTAGTTTCTTATTCGTGTTTTTGTTGGCGAAGTAGGGTAGTTTAAAGTTTTAAGATATATCTGTCCCACTGATAGCAACTACTATGAGCTTGAGTCTGAAGTTAATGCGAGTAAAAATAAAAAGAAAAAACAGTTGAATATTTGAAAAACTTTGTTTATGTAAAAAAAATAAAAATAAAATAAGAGTCCACACATTTTTCAGAAGGCAATTTCTCCCTCCACCATATCAATTTCAGCATGCACCCAATCATCTTTAGAAAATGACAAAAATACTCCTCCTAAATGACGAAAATAACCTTACACAAAAATGGGAAAAATTATTTTTGAAACTTTTATCTGAAATATTTTGGATTTCAATTTTCTGAACATATTTTTAAATTCTGAAATTAGCATGTATTTTTTTTATTTCTCAATTATAATTATTATTTTGAATTTTTTAATTTGGAATAAGGGTAGTCTTGGAAATTTAAAAAATTAATATGGTGGAGGTTAAAATTGATATGGTTCAGGAAGAATTTGCCTCAATTACAATTGTATGCCCAAGCCCAAAGTTAGATTCAATAATATTTTATTACTTGTAGTGACAATAAATTTTCTATAAATTTTATCTTCATAAAATATATTTGGTACAAGGTTAATATTAAAATTAAAACAATTCTAGTAGTTAAAATTTACAATTTTTTTTAAAAATTTCTTGTAGATAATTTTTAAAAAAAAAGTTTCTTTGCACAAATGAGAGAAACTTGTAATAAAACGCAACATAGTTAAATATGTTACGTGATATAATCAATAAATGAATAATAATAATAATAAAATTTAAAAAATAAAATACTATGATTTTTTTAAATTTTTTTATACTTTTATTCAATGAAAAAATGTTAGTTATCATTTTTTTCATTTATTTTTTTAGGATAATGGTTTTTTTTACCCCTCATGCTCTAGCCTACACCTCACTAAATATTAATATTTTACTTTTTAAAATTTTGAAAATTATGTTAACATTTTACACTTTGCTCATATTTTTATTAATTTTTTTATTACAAATATTAATTAATCTATTTCAATTCCCTTCTGTTTTAATTTTGTTTTTCTTCCTCTCCCTCTTGTTCTCTATCAATTAGAGACTCCCATGCAAATACATTTTAT
Organism: Phaseolus vulgaris; assembly: GCF_051622355.1. NCBI lineage: Eukaryota > Viridiplantae > Streptophyta > Magnoliopsida > Fabales > Fabaceae > Phaseolus > Phaseolus vulgaris. The sequence continues at coordinate 41,754,470 of NC_143499.1, forward strand.
CTTCTTCTTTCCTTCCCACTCTCACCATTGAAACCACTATTCCCTCTATCCTTCTCTCATCTTCTCAACCCTCTGTAAGTCCTCTCTCTCACTCTCTCACTTTTTATCTTATTTTTCATGTAGGAATTCATGCTTCATCTTTATTTTACTTCCACCTTTCTCTTTTATGGTAGTTGTTTGGGTTTCACTGGGAATATGTGGTTCTCTTTACCCTGTTACACATTTCCTATACATACAATTCCTAATCAAATTTTTATGGTTTAGGTCTACCCTCATCACTGAAACCTGAAAAATGTCTCTTGTAATCCCCTCATCCTCTGCAGCCCCTTTGCATTTTTCTAAATTGGAGATTAACAATTTGAGTTCCCACCAAAAATTTGCCTCTAATTCCTTCATCCCTTTTCATCGTGAAGTGGGTTTCTGTTGTAAAACAAGGCGTATTGGGGTCCACGTGAGAAATGAACCAAATGTTCTTCATAAGTATACAGTTAGGTCTAAGGGGTATGATTTTGAGTCGATTGACAACGAGTCCTTGGGTTTCGATGACGATGAAGTTGATACGGGGTCGCCTTGGGAAGGTGCTGTTGTATACAAGAGAAATGCGTCAATTTTACATTTGGAATACTGCACTACCTTGGAGAGATTAGGTCTAGCAAAACTTTCAACCGATGTCTCAAAAACTAGAGCTGCTGCTATGGGTTTGCGTGTTACCAAAGCTGTGAGAGAATTTCCAAATGGCACTCCTGTTCAGATATCCATAGATGTGACCAGGAAGAAGAAAAAACTGAGGCTTGATGGGATCATTAAAACTGTCATCACTCTTCTTTGCAATAGGTACTCCCTTCAATTCATGACATTGCCTACTTTCAAGTGCTTTTGCTATTTTGTTTTTATCATTTCTTAGTTTTGCATTTTTCTTGATTTTACTTTGCTTCATCTTTATTTTGACAATGATTAATACTTCAGGTCTCACAAGTTAAACAGTAAAATCTTTATGACGGAGTATATTTTTGCATTACAGTAATTATTGTCTAGATGATCATTTATGCATTATTTTCAAATTTGCTTTGGATGTCACTCCATCTAATGTACCATATCAATGAATAAGGCAGGTGTAGATTAACCCTCAACACCTGATTCTAGTCTTAGGATTAGATGTTGACCTACTCTCCTCTACCTTCCCTTTTCTTTAGATTAGTTAAGCCCAAAACTATATCGGAACTTTGCTCAACAGGAATAGTTAAGTTGCCTTTTGCCTTTTGTCTCAAGATGAGGAATAGCTCGCAACTTTTTTAATGATGAAAAAATAATCATTCATCAATTCTTGCTGGAAGATCCTCCTTAGTTATAAAAGCCATTCAGAACAAAACCCTGCCGACTAGCAGGAAATTTGTCTCCATAATGAGATTTTTTCATAAAGTTAGGAACAACTTGATATTACAATGGTGGCATTAACATCTTTCATTTTTATTTGGTTTGAATTTTAAATTCTAAGAATTAGAATTGTGAAATTGCTTGTATATTTTTTTTATTCTCTCTCTGTTTTCTCTTGTACTCATGTATGATCCAGTTACCATGAAGGCTGAACTGTTGATGGCATGAAGGTTTATGTATGTGATATGAGAAAATATTATTTTTTCGATCAATTTAGATTGCAGTTCCAGCATTCTAATGGAACTGGATCAGAAACGGAAGGAAGACAAAATTCCTTTGTTGATTGAGTGTATCCCTAAAGAATTCCCTTGATAAATTTAAGAGACAGGCCTTTTCCTAGTCTCAATGTATTTCACCAAGTGACAAACTCTTCTTATCAACTCCTTTTCCTATCTACAGAGGCAGCTACTAGTTTGCTAGCATAAACTTACCCTCGATAATCCTATTCAGTTGCAGGCCCATTCCCCTTCTTTCTTGCATAACCCCTTTGTATTTCTTTGACTAACTAACCCTGTTGCCCTACTAAATAATTACTAACACACCTAACTGGTTGATCTATTGATACTTTGCCCCTGAACATTCACGTTGTCGTTGTCCTCAAGGTTAACAATATATAGTTGCAAGAAGATAAAATTCTATTTAACTGAGAGCATAAAACATGATACGATTATCAGTTCACCAAATTAATGAAATTACTCTTAATACCTCTCCACTTGTCTGAATTACTTTGATCCCTCTTGGTCTATTGTAACTACATAAGAAATTAAGGAAGACAAGTATGCTGTTTTAACAGGGAGGATATATTTTGTTGTTATATAAGTTAAGGGAGGTTTTGTATAGGGTAAAAGAAGGGAGATGTTACAATTGAAATTATGTTAAACATTAGGAAGTGAGTGTAATTCGCCCCTATTTTATTGTGGTATGCGGTGGAGTGAAGTGCAGAGATCTTACTGAGGCAAATGCAGAAGTTTCAATGAACTAATGGATTTAACGTTGCAGACTTTGCTGGCATGGATACTAGTCATCAACTTACTCTTCACACTGTTCAAAACTGATGATGCTCATTTGTGCGTCATTTTTTAAATTGGATGGTCATACGTTAAACATCCTCAACGTGGAAGCATTAAATCCTCAAGTTGATTTGTTTCTAACTTCCATTCCACTTTCTCCTTCACTGAATCAAAACAGATGCTTTCACTGAAATATAACTGCACTCAACTTGAATTTGAACTTGGCTTATAACTTCTTGCTCTCCCTTCTATTCTCTTGATTGAACCGTACTATTATCTACAATGAACTACTGGTACATCTGCTTCCAGGATGTAGTGTTACTATATTGATATGCTTTAGCTCAAAACCTTCTATATTTCCAATTCGACAAAAATGCTTTACTTTCAATGTTAACACCCCTTCTTTCATACCAAAAGTTGTAAATGTATAATTGTTGTTGATATTCTTTCGACAATAGGTTGACCTCTGTCTGTCACCTAATTGTGATGTGCTATGACTGGCTTGTTTTTTGAAGAACAATTGCTTGTTACGTAGTTGTATTGCATTATTCATCTCAATTTATTAAATCTCACACCAATGCTCCATTAGGTGCAACATGGAAGATTCTTGGGTAGCTGAAGTAACATGATATCTCATAAGTTTACAGTAGCTGCTAACAGGTTAATTCCTTTAGCTGTTGGATGCCACTCATCGCAAGTACCATTTTATATTGCGTTCACCTGACTTAGTTATCGAATATCTTTCTGGATAATAATTTTAATGTTTCATCCATATATGAGGTATTAAATAGTGTAAATATAGAACTTTCATTCAAGGACTTGTTGAACAAACCAAAATGTAGGCCAGAAAAAATTGTTTGTCATGTTCATGTGAAAATAAAAAAAATGATACCGAGTGTTCCCCTGTCATGTTCAATAATGCATTACTTCCACAACGTAGAATTTCTTATTTCGATGTGATTTTCTATTGAAGGTGTTGCATGCCATCTGCTGAGAGCATATTCTCTGAGTTCTCTCTTTTACTCACTGAGGAACCCATTGAAGAACCTGAGACTATTGATATGGGTGTTATTTTTGGGGAAGACAAACTTACTACCTCTGGAAACGGTGGTCAGGATGATGACGAGGATGCACTTATTGATTTGGAGGATCAACTATATTTTCCTTCACAAGAGAAGCAAATTGACATTTCAAAGAACATAAGGGACAGGGTGCATCTTGAGATTACCATGAATTCAGTATGTGATCCTGGGTGTAAAGGCATGTGCTTGAAATGTGGTCAAAACTTTAACACTGGCAATTGCATGTGTAGCAATGAGGAAGTAAAAGAAAAAAGCTATGGCCCGCTTGGAAATTTAAAAGAGAAGATGCAGTTGTAACACTTAAGAAGTTCATGCAGGATTTGCTCAAAAGGCTGTATCATATGGGTTTTTGATGTTCTGACATTCTTAAGAGCCTACCAAGGGTTCTTGAATCCATGGTCATACAGGGCATGGATGATAGATGTTATAGATATATCCATAGTGCATTTTTAGTAGCAGCTACGCCTCAAAACCTGTCTCTGGTATGCTTCTTTCCATTTGTATTAGCATTGTCTAAATATGCATTTCTTGGATTTTACTAGGATAGTCCTGATCTGCAAAATTAGAAGAGGGTTGCAGTGATTTGCGTATTAATTTTGTCATCTTTTTCTGATGTCAACTCTTTTATACTTTTAATTTCAAAACATATTTAACAGAGTTTGATATTTTGAATTTTTTGTAATACACTCTTTAATATAATTTCAAAACATGGTGCCATGGAAATCTTAAAGGAATTAAAGTTAAATAGGCAAGTAACAAAGGTGACACACGTTTTTAAAAAGAAAAAGTGAAATTATGCTCATGTTATGTGTGTGGAGAGATTTATCTGCAGCTTTCCTTTTTAGATGCGTACTTAAATTTTGCAGACACAAGACTCATGAAAATAAAGAATGTGCAAAATGAAGGGAAACTAATCAATAGTGGCCATGCCGCAGGTAACAGTGGAAGAAGTAATCATTACCAAGAGTCAAGTACTTTTATTAAAATGATATATTTTATTATATTAAACCAATTACATAGCATCCATAGAATTAAAAAAGGCATATGCATGACAATACAATTTGGATATAAAAGGATTAATGTTCGAGTTTAAAAGAGACAAATTCATATTCTTTTTAAACTAATTTCCATTTATTTTATCAGATTCAGATAAATCAACACTAAGTACTTTATATTATTTACAATTTTAATTTACTTACATATTTGAAAATATTAATTTGATGCTCATAATTTAAATTTTATATCTTGTTCTCTTAAATAAAATGTTCTATCGCTGACTTTATTAATATAATTTCACATTAAACTTACATAATTTATATTCTTTATGAATATGTTAACTTTCAGTTTTATTCCTTTTAAAATTTAAGTTTTTATTTATGTTTCTTATATAGTTACAAAATTAAACACTTTAAACCTATTAACACACATTTCATATCTTATAATATATTAAAAGTTCATTCAATACATGCTTATATGTAACCCATCAATAGAAAATACTTTTCAATATAATAATACTTTTTAATTATATAGTACATTTTAATTTGAAAAATAGACATAAAATAAAACAATAATTATAAATTATTTGTTAAAATATTATATAATAATGTACAAATTATATTTGGAACCCCTATTTTTCTTGTGAGAATTGTTTTCATTATCCACTAAAATACATGCGTTTCTACGTATATGTATTGAAATTGAGTTATAAGTGAATTAAGATTAAATGTTTGTAAATATGGTGCATTGTACTTCGAGAGAACTCAACATTAAATATAAATAAACTAAAATGTGGGTTTAATTTGTAGAAAATTAATTAAAAATTGAATTATGGTAATCGTGTGAATGTGACAGTTTCTCTAAAGAGTTAAAAAGAATATTTCTAATATTAATACTTATTGAAGGATAAAACAAACACACTAAATAATTATATCAAACAGAGATATATCTATTATATATTGCTATAAATATGCTTGAATTGCTTTTTATGTACACACCATATTAATTTGAAAAAAGTTCCTGTAATTAATGTAGAGATGGGTTCATTTAATTTTATTCTACATTGTTAGTATATTATAGTTATCTTATATTATATAAAAAAATGCATTAAATATATCATGCGAAAAAAATTAATGATCACATTTCATTTTTTGTAAGTTGACGTATTTATGTTATTTTACACGTACGTATATTTATTTATGTTACTTTTCTTCAACCAAATAAAAAGAATTTTTTTCCTCTATTTTCTCTCTCTACCAAATAATGTACTTAGAAAAATGTGACAAACATCTTGATATTCATTTAAAATTTAAATCAACAATTGGATACTTGCCTAAAGTTGTTGGAAAATATGCCTATGAAGTATATTTGAAGATCTCACATTTACTAGATATTAAGATATTTTATAATTTATAAATGAATGCAAATCTCGTCTTATAAACCAGTTGTATGAGGTTGAGTTAGATTTAAAAGTTCACTTCTTAATATGGTATCAGAGTCATTTTAAACTTATCTTAGCAATAGTTTGTTGAACTGATCAAGTCACTCATTATTGGACTATTATCGAACCACTCATAATATATAGTCTCATACTTCACTCTCGGCGTGAGGGGGTGTGTTGGAGATCCTACATCGATTAGAGATGAAAATATTTCATTGTATATAAGTGGGTGCAAATCTTACCCCATAAACCAGTTTTATGGGGTTGAGTTAGACTTAAAGTCCACTCCATAATATGTTATCAAAGTCATTTCGAGTTTATCCTAACGAGTGTTTGTTGGCCTTATCAGGCCACCCGCTATCAGGTGTGAGCGGGTGTGTTGGAGATCTCACATAAAGTGGGTGCAACCCTTCATTTCATGAGCCTGATTTTATGGGTAGAGTTAAACTTAAAGTCAACTTCGTAATATTTTTTTTTTCAGACTCCCCTTTAATCCAAATAAAGTCTTTATATCCTAGACTTTCATTCTCTTACATTTGACAATAGTAATTTTGTAAGATGTCTAGCAAAAGATGTTTACAAAATGTAGTTGCTTTAGTACTTCAAGATGTTTATGTGATCATGAAAGTTGTTTAAAAAAGAATCAATTGCTTAGATAAACAACTCTTGCATAGAAAAGAAGAAGCATTACCTTGTTTGTAAAAGCAATCATTACCCGCAAAGACCATAACACTTATGAAGTAACATGCAAACCAACACATACGGAGAAGAAGAACATATCAAAGCATGAAAGTTGAAAAAGTAATCATAATTGTAGAATTTTAGTTACGGTTTTCAGATGTTGTACTTGGTAAAGAAACAAACATAAAAGGACAATGTTCACGTGTTAGACCGTTAGATACATATGTCACTCTTCTCTATGATTAAAGATGAAAAGAACAGAAACACAAGCAAATAAACCTGACATGCCACACTATTTTTAAATCATAATATGATAAAGTATAACAGAGGACGAGTTATTATAAGGGACAAAACAAAAACAAAATCACCTAATATAAGATTTTTTCTAAATTTTGCATTCTTCATCCATCAATCAGACACTTTCCACGTGCATATCTTCTTAAAATATATATATATATATATATATATATATAATCTAATGACAATCACACTACAAAAAAATGTTATAAAAAAAAAAAAGTTTCCTCAAATTGAGCACAAAAATAAATATCAAATATTGTGTTCACAATCAAGATCTTTTAACTCATACTAAAAATTATTAAAATAATAAGTTAACATCTAGAATAAGAACAAAAAGTAGATATAATAAAAAAAATTAAGTGGCAAAATAATATTAAGTCTATAATAGGGACATAAAGTAGAGCCAAATAAAAAATTAAGTTGCAGAATGATATTGCATCGAGAATGGAGACACTAAGTGAATGTAAGTTAATATTTTACTATATTTAGCATAAATCTAAGTGACACTAATATTTGTTTTTCAAATAGTGTCCCTAATAGCGACAATTTACTCATATTTATTTTCTCACATAGTATCCTCAACAACGATGCTAAGTTTAATTATTGTTGGAGATCCCACATTATCTAGAGATTATGACATTTCATAGTATATAAGTAGGTGCAAACCTTATCTTATAAGACTGTTTTATGAGGTTGAATTAAACTTAAAGTTCACTTCTTAATATGCTATCAGAGTCATTTCAAGTGACCCGGTCACCTGTTATCGATCCGTTATCGGACCACCCATAATATATAGTCCACCCATAAGTGAGTCCAAATCTCACCTTATAGGTCAGTTTTAAGTTAGACTTAGAGTTCACTTCTTAATAATTATTTAATTTTATATCCATTTTAGTGTCTCTCAAACTTACACTATAAATAATATATTTTTTTTATGTAGGATTAATCAACACTACCTTATAAATTTGTGTGCCATTAAAGATTATCTCTAATGAATAACCACTGAATGATTAACTTCCATTTTTATTGGGATGTTATATAGTCTCATCTAACTTATCTCTCTTTTTATTCTTTGCTTCGCTCTTTTGGTAATTTTACTATCATTAGGCTTTGCCAACTTTGGTGAAATAAATCATCCAATTCAATCCTGAAAAAAAAGCCTGCATTGATATAAAGTAATATATACAAGAATTTAAGAAAAAAGAATTAGTTATTCTTTAGATTGGGTCTATGGTTGTTTTAGATAGTAGAACAGGTTTTGCGATATATTTGGGTTGTTGAGGGAATAAAGCATCGTCAGTGCAGTGCATCGTCTGCACAAAAACTGTGATACACAGGATTTTACTTATCAATGCAAAGGGAGAGATAAAAAAGTGTTTATGATATTTAAAATGCTGCTACTCTCTTTAGTTGGCGATTGTGGTTCAGCCAATTAGCGCGTAATTATGAACCCAATTCATCATTCAGTTATGTAAAACTCTATTTTCTAAGTTTGGTACCTACCAGTTACATTGTCAAATCCTTACCGAAACAAGCAAGGCAAAATCATAGTTTATTAATAACTAACCCAACTTATAAAAAGTTGAAATATTCAGACCTGACATGAGTTTCACAACAAAATTTATCAAGGACCTACAGATTGTGCCAATAAATCTGAAATGCTGAATGAAATTTCTCTCTTTTGGTATAAGAATACAGGTAACCATAAATATGTGGAATGCCAAATTCCAGAAAAAGAAGAAGAAGGAATAATTACATACAAAAATGGAGAAAAGAATAAGAAAAATGTGTATATAAAACAGAAAGAAAAAAAAAAAAACTTGGATTATGAACAACTGCATCATCATCTGACAGTGGAAGCAACTGTGTGTGCCCACCATCTGAGACTATCTTTCATGTCAGTTTCGTTGTTCAAAGCAGGTATTTTCCAATTCATCAAGGGGTTCTCTCTTTTTCTCCTACCATATTCCTGAACCTCCCATGCTTCAGAAAGGTAAGGCCTTGGGACATTTAACTCATTACAATCTCCTTCTTCCTCTTCCTTCTTCCCTAGCCTTTGCAGCCCAGGAATAATTGAAGCTAAGCTTGTGTTTTTATCCTCCTCTGAGAAAACAAAACCCAGATCCATGAACCCTTTTAGCTCCTCAAATTCAAGGTCTGACAAACTCTTGCTATCCCTCCTCTTCCTAGTTCTATTGCCTGAAATTTTGCAACTTTTTTTGTTCTTGGGACACAACACCTCATGGTAACTAATCTGTGTTGGACTCTCACCTTCCGAGTCAGTGACTTCTTTCCCTGAGAGAATGGTTTGGAGCTTTGGCGGGAGAAGAAGTACAGAGTCCGGAGAAAGAGAATCATGGTTGAATCTCGTGCTTGTCATGGATTGGTCACTCATGGATCTGGTGTGGCTGGTTCGGATCAAGGGAAGCTTTGGTTCTAATTCTTCTTCCTCTTCTTCTTCTTGTTCTTCTTTTTTCTCATAATCTAGATTTTCTATACCACTTGTAATTGGTGTTTCAGGGCTGGAATTTTCCTTCAAAATGTTAACCTCAAACCAGCAAGAATGAAAGAGCTTCAGAACAGCCTCGGTTTCCATGGCGGCTGTGGAGGAAATGAGAAGGGAAAATAACCTCTGTTAATTGCGTGTTGGAGGAAGTGATTTACCTAGTCCATGTGGCCAGCTAGAATATATATACACCAAACTCCATGACCATATTGCCCTTCATGTTACCCTCTAATTGCAATAGTTTATAACCAATTGTTTACACGTTTTGAATTAAGTTGGTTGAGGCATTTCTTTTTCATTGCATGTGTGATATAACTTTGTTGGAATATTATTTTTTATTTTGACGAGTGAAAAGTATTGTATTCCGTGACAAGGGAAATGTGTTCGGAATTAGGTGGTTCTACGAAGAAGTAAAAGGAAGGGTTGATTGAGATGGAACAGTGAATTATGAATGCTACTAGATAAAGCTCGATACAAGGTTGGGGATTTTCAAAATGTGACATCAGGTTACTTATGAACTACTCATGTTTATCTTATTATCTCTAGATTCTGACATTTTACTGGTTTTCTTCTCTCTTGTTTGAAGATTACAAGTAGAATTGGTGCCTCTAACTGCAACAATTATTGTTAGTTGCTTCCATATTACACCAACTTAATTGTCTATGTCACAGGATGCCATTTGCTTTTATTTTGTATGTTTTTCTCATTTTTTTTTACAGTTTTTACTGTTGTTCCCCAAACATGTTAACTCTTGTGAACTTTTGAACACAAGGTTCTGATTTTTATATTTTAAATTGGTAAGTTTAGTCTTTTAACTTTTAAAAATATATGAATTTAATGTTGTTTTCATAATAAAATTTATATATTTTTTAAAGTTTGAATTATCGATTTAAATATATAGCAATTTAAACTAAATTTTAACAAATATAGAAGGATTAAAACACATCTGTGGATATTTTGTATAATTAGCAGGTTTAGAAGGAGCAGAAGGAATTTAACTTCAAAATATAGTAAATAATTTGTTATAAGTTAAGCTACGTACACGTGGTTTTTTCTTTTTTATGCATAACATACACGAGACCAATATAAAAAAAGCTTTTAGATTATGACAAAGAAGGGGCAGCAACTGATACTGCAAATTTTACTGAGATCACGTGTGAACAACAATAGCACACTTAATTTTGTGTTTTCAAATAATTTTGAACAAAGGTGTTGACCGTTAGTAAAACTGATGTCAGAGAGAGTCTGAGAATAAGTAATAAGGACACACGACTTCCTAAAAAACATCGATGCACGGTTGCATTGTTTATAACGATAATAATTGAAACGTTGTATAGTATTGTATAGTATAGGAATACTGATGTCGTGTAAGGTACCTAAGTGTATAAGATACCATTTTATGTACCATGTATTTTTCATGTTAACAATAATTACGTGTGAATCTGAAGACGAATAAAATAATTATCTGCTGTTGTTGACTATTAGTTGCCTTGTCACGTGTTTATCTATACGAATAAAATATTCTTTCGCACACGTATTGGTAGTCAAATTTAAAATATTTTTTTTTATATTCCAAAACTAAGTTCGTAAGGTTCCTTTAGTAAAAATTAGGCAGCAGAATTTCTTTTAAAAAGTTGAGACAATATGAAAACGAATAATACACTTCACATTAATGTCATACTCGTTCTAATAATTCATCTCTATTACTTAAATGTACTAGGGAGGGAAAAGTCATAAAAGTGACCACGTTTAACAGCGATTAATAACAATAATAATAAAAAAATGAATTGAAGATCAACTTCAACCAAAACTAAACATAAATCGAATCAATCATCGGTGTAATATTCACCTTTTTTACTCTAGATTTCCAGTTTCAAGACTCAATCGAAAAGTAAGCTCTTGAACAAGTCTCAAAACCAAGATTAAAAAAATAGTAGAGGTATAAATGAATTAGAGTATCTCTACGGAAAATTGTTAAATTTGTTCCTTAACGTTTTATATTTTTCTAGATCATTAGAACTTTCAACGTGACAGCTCTTAGTTTTGGAGTGTTTTTTCAAAAGAATCTTACAACCGAAATTTCTTAAAAAAATAATTTTCAACCCAGGATCAACTGAAGAAAAAGAAGAAATAGCAATTTTGTGATCGTCCAATAATTAAAAATGAAATACAGAATCATAATAGAAAAAATAAAATAAAATTAAAAAATACACTAAGAATTATTTTAAGCCAGATGAATTTCTTACAAAAAAAACACAGTTGAATCTTTTTTTTTTTACAGATGGATTGATCGGATTTTGACACTCATAAATTTATTATATAACATAATTCTAATTTTGCATTGAATAACCCAATATAATTCATAAAATGTAATTAAATTGAATCTTTGGTAGTTTTTTTTTAAAAAAAATAAATGAACTAAAATAAAAAACTTAAGGAATATCTAAATCCTTATATAAATATTATGTTGCTAACCACCACAGTAAACAAATAAGCTTATGCGTCTAACCAGATTTACCCAATTTGGTAGTAAATTAAGAAGGGATTTCTATTTTTTTTTTTACTTTCATAGTATTTCTAAGATATGACTAAGATGGATCAAATAATCCTTTTTAATGTGATTACAAATAAACATGTAAATTCTTTTCTTTCATTCTTATTTTCTCACTAGTATGTACACTTTTTTTTTCTCTCAGTTTTGACCCTTTTTTTTATTACATTTTCAAAATCTTGTTTCTTTCAAAATTTGATTACACTTGCGGAAAAATTAATGATATTAGTGGAATAGTTTTTTAATCAAAGCTTCAAAGTGATACAATTTTAGTTTTTTTTAAATATATAAAAAAATAGTATCTAATCAAATACAACTTAATTTATTTTTAAAAGAAATGAAAGTGGTATTATCATATAGCACTTTTTATGATTTAAGCATAACTCAAAATATGTATTTGAAAGTAGCTTGTTCTTAAACTTTAAGTCCTTCAGACTTATCGATTTGGATAATTTTCTTAAAATTTAATTATTCTAATAAATTTATAAAAGAAACCAAAAGAAAATCTTATAGATTTCAATCAACGTATTATAATGTATAAGATAATCAAATAAATTATCCAAGTTTTGATAACATGCTCATACTGATCAATTCAAACTATCTTCATCTTCATCTTCGATGCATACACCCGAATAAAAGCTATAAATAAAAGTTAATTGTAAAATAAATAACACATCATAAATGGAATTATTTTGAAGCAAGATTTTTTTTATCGGTAATAAACAATTAAATTAAATCGATCCACTTAAAGGGTGGTTCAACCCTCATAGAGAGAATAATAGATAAGTTCTTTTCTACCTTCGTATCTAAAATTCAGAGATTAATCATCTACTTCCGTTCCAATCTAATAACTGAAGAAAAAACAATACAGCAACATTAAATTGAGTACATACATACCAAGGGTTCAAGACACCATTCAGAGAATACGAAACTCACTGACGGTATTTTTGAGTTGATCCAAAATCAAATCTTGACCTATGTCAGGAAAAATACTTCAGTATGATCAACCACTCCTCCTTTAAACAAACAATTATTTCTGTGTCTCCTATTCTCACTCATCAAAGCTACCCAAATATTACCTATAATAAGATTAACTGAATTAGTTGCATCCAAAATTTTGAAACAAGGTATTCATAGTTAACAACCAGGTGTGAACATATTAGATGAGCATTACAGCATGCAATAAGCAGGAAGATAAATACATAAACCTTGACATAGGAAAGCGATTAATGTGGGCAGGGTGAGTTGCCGGGCAAATCTTCTTTGGCGGTGAAGATAGGTTTTCTGCTTCATCATTGAAGCAGATGAATTATGAACTGCCAAAGAAGCCATTGCCCAGTAATGCACCTGCACATTGCCTTTCTTGATGATAAACTATATTTGGTATCCATGTGTATATATAATACCAGGACATGCATATGCATAGCACAACACAAAGGATATTCCAAGCACATCCTCCTCTCAACAAAAAAGTGGTCCATCTGCTTGCTTTAGTCTCACAGTGGTTACTGCACTTTCACATTCAGATGGTTCCACGGATATTTCTTTTCATATACCATTCGTTTAATTTTAATGAACATGTCTACAAGAAGAGAACAAGTAATGAAATGTTAAATTAATTATGCTCTGGAATAAAGATTTATTATATTTCTTAATGCCCGAGGCAATACTTATTATATTGAAATTCCTGGTAATGAAGATGATTTTTTATATTTTCAACTGAATGATTGAGAATGAAGATATTATTTTGTGTTCCCTTTTTGCTACATGTACATACTCATACCTGTTGTTAATTGCGAATCTTTTCTTTTCTTTTGTGTATGATAGCGTGACAGAAAATTTCACAAGCGAAGAAAGCTGGCACGAATGTGGAAGAACCTATGGCAGTAGACAGAACTTGTGTCAGTGAAATTTCATTTAATATTTTTCAATAATTTCTTAAATTTAGAACAATTTCTTTTCCATCAGTTCAACAAGCAATTAATTCTTGAATTCTCCATAATGGACACCTTTTATGCTTAATGTTGGATTGGTTTTATCCCCTCCAAAATTCAATATACTTAAAAATTTACCAGAGCATGAAGTCGTCTTGACTTTAACATAATAATCTAAATATAGATCTGTATATGTAATAAATTTATGATATATAGATGATTAATATATGATAAGTTAAATTTGACATTTACTATTCTCTAAAATCAAGTTAGAGATAGGAAGGATGGAAAAAAAAATATTATATTACTTTTTGAATAGTTTTTCGAAGTAAAATAATACTATATTATGTCGTCTAATCGTTATAAATAATTGTCAAATGCTTACTTTAATTAAAATATTAATTTGATTAATATATAACCTATTTAGTTTTAAACTTATACTGAGTCACTTACTAAATTCTTTTTAATACTTCAATACCAAGATTTACATATTCAAATTGGTTATTCTTTATTCTTTTATAAGTATATAATTTATCAACTCTGATTTATCAGTTATGTTCTTTATAATCCGAATGAAAAGGGTTCTACCTCTGCATGCATATTTTAAATCACAAATAAATGAAGACTGAAATTTTCGTTTCATGTATATATTTTTGGAGTCTCGATATGTTGACACCCTCTACACATGACACACGTTTGACTTTGCAGACGTGACAATGATGTGACAGAATGAGATTGCGCGCGAATGAGCAGCGCGAACTTCAAAATAGGGTAAAAAATAATATATTACATCGGTTCTTACACTACAAGAAAATCATGAAATATAAACCAATTTTTAGAGACCAAAATAATTAGTTACAATAGGAACTAAAATAGAGACCATTTTAAAAACTAAAAAAAAAATTGTTTCTAAATTAGTTTCTATTATTTTCTATTATTGTTAAATAGTTTCTAAATTGGTATCTAATTAACAACTAAGGTTTTAACTACCAATTATTTAATTTCTAAATTTGGTAGCAAAAACTTTGGTTGCTAATTAGATACCAATTTAGAAACTATTTAACAATTATAGAAAATAATAAAAACTAATTTAGAAACCAAATTTCTTTTTAGTTTCTAAAATGGTCTATTTTTTTTTATTTTTTTTATCAGCAATAAAAAATAAATAAATGGGAACCACTTCAGGGGTGGTTCAACCCTTATACATAAATAGCTAGCGCCTTACCAACCTCCAACCAAAGAACACCTTCCAACTTAAATAAGGAACAAGCAAAGCAACTCAAGAAAGCATTAAACAACCAGCCTCATAAAATGGTCTAAAATGGTCTATAATTTAGTTACTATTGCAACTAATTATTTTGGTTTCTACAAATTGGTTTCTATTTCATGATTTTCTTGTAGTGTTAGAAACAACCGGTGTAATATATATTTTTTTTACTCAGAATGACTCATATTACATCGGTTAGATACCGATGTAATATATGATCCATATTAAAAATAATTGATTTCTTTTTTCATAAAGAGTGGGTGGGCCATAAACGTCACATAGGTAACCACTTACAGACACACGGGTAACTAGTTTTGCGTGTGTCAGTATATGTGGAGGAACCTGTGGCTGGGTAGTAGTTTTGGTAGGTTATTACATCGGTTAACCGATGTAATATATGATTTTTACATCGGTTAAGTCATCTAACCGATGTAATACATGGTTTTTATTAGAAAAAAATTGATTTTTTTTTCATGAAGAGTGGGTGACCATAAACGTCACATAGGTAACCACTTACAGACATACGGGTAACAAGTTTTGCGTGTACCAGTATATGTGGAGGAACTTGTGGTTGAGTAGTTCTGGTAGGGTTATTACACCGGTTAATTCATCTAACCGATGTAATATATCGTTCTTATTAAAAAAAATTGTATTTTTTTTCATGAAGAGTGGGTGACCATAAACATTACATAACTAACCACTTATAGATACACGAATAATCAATTTTGCAAGTGTTACAGGTCATATATTATAATATAGAACCAATATCATATCCTCACCGGATGTCACGTCTGCAGCGTCAATTAATGACACGCAAGAGGTGTCAAGTTTGTTTTAGTGACAAAGGATGTTAATAAAACCTTTTTCACATTTTTATGGCCAAAGAATAACATTAGGATACTCCAACTGAATAAAAAAAAAGTTTTAGAAAAAAAGTCCAACTACACGAAACTTGACAAAGACTAGAGTTGCAGATAACCTAGAAAAACTCCAGACATAAGAAACCAAGTTTGAATTAACATAAAGTGTTCAAGACCAATTCCTACGTATAAAAAGAATATGATTGATTAGTAAATCATGATAGAGACAAATCCTTGTTTTTGAAAGGGATTGATGATGAAATAGTTGGACCAGTAAATAACAAGAACCTTGCAATGGAATTGTACCGGCATATGCTGCCTGCTCCTAATGCTTACCATTGGCATATCCAAGTTAGGTGCTCATAGCTACCTATAAATATCCTTTCATTTTATGATGATCCCTCAGACACAAATTTGGTCTGCTGTTAGGAATGAGAGGGCGAAACTCCTATTTGGCAAGAGAAGCAGAGGACTTCAAAATGCTTGCTTCTAGTTTGCCAAAGGAGATTTGCCCTGCCATTTTTTTACAGTTTCTGACTGCCGCATTTATTTTATCTATTTTCTATCTTCTGCTGATTAGACATGTGTTGGTTTCTTGTAGTAGTAGTTACAGTATGATATGACTGTATTTAATTAATTTCTTTCTTGTTTACTAGCTGTTTTCTTTTAATATGTGGCAGATGGATATGAAGGAGTTTAAACTGTCACATGAAATGAGAGAAAGATAGGTAACAATCAGAGATTACTCAGACAAAATTGACCAGCATCAGTATCATGGAGCTATAATAAGATGCTTATGCACTATCCAGATTTCCAGAGATACGAAGGAATTACAGAAATTCACTGCTGACATCTCTCAAGCTTACACAAACAGGGAGCTGCTGCATTGCTTTACTCTTATAACCTCTCCAGATTTGCAAAGCTAAATTCAATTGCAAGAAGCTGTTTAACATGACCAATGCTAATCATTTCCAAGTTGAAGATACTGGGAGCAACATAGGAAAGGGATACTAGAATTGTTGTTCAAGTAATCAGAACTCCTTGTAATTGATCAGTTGAGTGCATCATTATCTGTGATGGTCATTGTTATTAGGTATGCTATCAAACTTTCACTATACTTTTGTGGAGATTTTTGGAACTGTTCCTTGAAAATGTGTGTTGGTCTAGTGATATGGCGAGAGCTTTGTTTGGATGAGAATTTCATCAGAGATATGCCAATGGAGGTATTGAGGCTGTTAAGTCTCTTTTTGCCTTTTGTAAAAGATTTGGACATTTTTTTCCAATTTATTTAATTTATTCTTTTAATGATTAAAAAAGATGAAGATGAAGGTTGCAAAGACGCTGCAGTTAGCAACTTCCTTTTTCTGCACACTGCTAGTGTACTCTCTATTAGAGAGCATTGCTATCATACTTTTTGTAATCACTAAACTCTAGAAATCTTCAAATCTCAAACTCTCAAGGCTATTACTCCAGTTTAAATAAATTCCACGCGTTTTTCTTTATCAACAAAAATTTCACGCGTTATTCACATTCAAATGTTTTGCATTTACTAGATAATTAAAGCTAGTGCTTAATTCATTATGATAATAAAAACTAAAAGGTTCATACACTAAAATTCAAGTGTATCTTGAAAGAATAAACAGACAAATGTGGAATATATATAGCTTCATTAGAGATTATATCTAAAGGTATCATTGTGATAAAAATTGTTGATAATGCGGAAAATCCGCGGGACATGATGACCAAGCAGCATCTAATAAGACCCTATATATTTGTTTTATGTTTGGTATAATTGATTTTTCACCTTTTAAAGATGTGTGCCTAAATAAAACCCGAGTGAGTAAAATTGATTTTGCTTGTAAACCAAACAAGCTCTTTTCAAGCATTCAGTGGAATTGGTGTGGTGTTCATGCATGTCAATGTTAAGAATTTAAAATGAGTTGAAAGTTATAGATTAGATATATAAATAAGTAAAGTGAATAATATATAAATAAAAAGACTAAATCTCTATAATAAATGATTCACAAATAACATTAGAGTTGATATTTCATCTTAATGTTAATAAAATATATTTACATTCCTTAATATTTTTTATGATTATCGTTGCTTCTTCTAAAAGGATATATGTATAATATAAAAAAATAATGTTTTTAAAATAAAAGAAATATTTGTTTTAAAATTAATTTTTTTAGTTTCTTCTACTATATTTTTTTCCTCATTTATCCCTTATTTGGTCCTTCTAGCTCAAAATTACAATACCCAAAGTTCATATTTCACGTATTTCATTACAATAAAATCATGAAATAGAAACCAATTTTTAGAAACCAAAATAATTAGTTACAATAGTAACTAAATTAGAGATCATTTTAAAAACTAAAAAAAATGGTTTTTAAATTAGTTTTTATTATTGTTAAATTGGTATCTAATTAGCAACCAATGTTTTTGCTACCAAATTTAGAAACTAAATAATTGGTAGTTAAAACTTTGGTTGCTAATTAGATACCAATTTAGAAACTTAACAATAATATAAACTAATTTAGAAACCAATTTTTTTTAGTTTCTAAAATGGTCTTTAATTTAGTTACTATTACAACTAATTATTTTAGTTTCTAGAAATTGGTTTCTATTTTATGATTTTGTTGTAGCGTTGTTTCCTAACAATAAATTTTCCATTGTTGGAGCTTGAGAAGATGGCGTGGATAATCTTTCCAATGATTATTTATCGTATTTAGATTATTATAAAGATATCTAGCCCAGATGCTATCATTTAAACACCTCTTCCCGCCAAATCCCCAATATCTTAATTTAAATTTTGACAATCTAATAAGGAATTCTGATGATTACCTTTTGGAACTCCCCAAATTTTTCTTTTATTTCACCTTTTGTTTCTGTTCAATTATGAGTTAATGACACAAAAAGGTGTCGAATGAAAGGCTTTCATCATTACATGGATAAAAACTTGCTAGGATAAAAGAAGCGAGTATTGTTGCATTGGTTAAAAGAGAGGTATTATCATACACATACACATGCACGTGTATTTGATATATAATCTAAAACACTTAGTTTTCTGATAAATGGCTTGGTCCAGAGAAATTTTATCACACACATGCATATTGATTAATACATTTTTTAGATAACAGAAACTTCAGAGCTGGAAATATATGAATCTAATGCATTATACTATTTAATCTTGCCCTTCCATTATGCAACCCCTCACACTTTAAAAGGTCACTACTAGCAGAATAAAACTTTAAAAACTGGGAAAGAGCAGAAAGGGTGGTATCATATATATATAATATGGGTATTTTACTTTTCAGTACTTTAGAATAACAATCGTGAAAGGTTAAAGAAAAAAGAGAATAAGCTTGGTGAGAAGAAAAGATCCAGAGGTTTGTGCTCTCTTACTTTTCTCTCCGCTGTGTTCGTTTGTTGACAATTCCTTTTCTTCTCAGATGCAAAAGCGAATTTATATTATTAATAAAAATGCCAAATTAGCATGATTTCCATGAAATCATTATCCAAAACTTTTTGGTTGTAAAGAGTACGTTCACTAGATTTAACTTAGTATGTACTGTTCCCATTTCATTATAACCAAAAAACAGTATTCTTTGATCTTCGAAATTTTACGATATTAATTGCATGCACAGGTAGGTTCTTCTTCTTCATACTTAATTTTCTACAATTACTGTAGAATAGAACAATTTAAGGGGGTCTCTAATGTGATGGGATCGAGTGGATGGCATTTTCCTTTCCTGTGATTCATACGTGAATAATCTGCACTTTGAAGCAGACCTTTAAAAACAATGGATTTGAGAAAGAGGAATCTAAAAGCATCAATTCATTACTTTGATTGTTCAACATGTGACTTCGAATCACATGAAAATAATGAAACTGACCAAGATCAAGTTGTTTAGGCACATATATGATTCATAAGATGCTTCCGAGTGTAGTGAGGTCTTAGTAAGGTTGGTTGAATGAGGAGCTTTATGACAGCATGCAGAGAACAAAGAAGTTCCCTGAGGATAATCCGTAGCATATACCAGTACAATAAAAATGACTAAAATAAAAGGTAATAATCTCTAAATAAAGAAGGAATAATAGGAAAATAAGTGCAAATTGTTAAAAATATAAATTGTTGCAAATCTTATTTTATAACGATTTGGTAAGAAAGATTGAATTTTAGAATTTGATATAAATGAGTACAAACTTTATATTATAGCTAATTTTATAATATAGATTTAGATTTTTAAAAATCCAATGTGTTTTTACCAGAAAAATGTTCGGAAGCTCTACTTGAGAAGGACCGAAAATTCTTTAAGGAAGGAATACGTTCTCAATTGATCTTCAATGTGAAAAGAACTATCTGATGTTTAAGTTAGAAGTACAGAGATAATAAAGATCTTTGTTATTATCATTTTTTATTTTTTGTCATTGAGGATGTGTGATGTTTGAGTCAGTCAATTTAGGATGAAGAGATTTGAATTGGGGTGGTCAGTGAGATTTGAAGTCACAAGAACAAGATTTTATTCAAAGGTGGAGCGCTGGACTATTCTGAGATTTTTTTTTTGGCTCAATTGAAAGTTTGGTCTTGAACTACTTCTAAATTCTTCTCTGCTTGTTTCTCTTATTCTGATTGGTGTCTAATTCTTCTGGATTGACTTGTTTCGCTTTAGTTGTTGTCTGGTTGTGGTTTTTGGCAGGGCTAGTTTTGAATTGTTGGCAGGAAGGTGTGTGATGTAAGGATGTATCCGATTTTTTGTATACAGGTTGGATCACTCCTGAAGTGATTCTTATATATATATTGCTTATTGCTGATAAAAAAAAAAACAAAGATAACAAAGATGAGAGAGGTTAAGAGTATGAGATAAGATAAAATTGTACTTCTTAAAGAATGAATATTTATAGATTAATTAGGTGGTATCATTTGAGTAGACTATTATGAGTTTTTTAGATTAATAATGTAACTATTATTTAGTGTTTCATAAATAGTGGTTCATCACTTTAGAATTATTGATTTGATCGTTTTATTAATGATTATCATAAAGGAAAGTAATCACTTGAGGGCAGATGAGTTACATAGTGAATATTTTCTGCTAAGAAGTCCGACCATTCAGCATCATACGTTGCTTCACAAGCCTTAATTAGACAGCATTGGTTGTTCTAAATTATAAATTTAAATTTACTTCTTCTGTTTGAAGTTTGTATTTTATTTTTTCAGTCACTTCAATTATTAATACTGGGTTTTAGTTTAACAATTACTGCATGAAAATGTTCTAGGCTTCTCGAAGAACCACGAACGATGGGATTAATCTTAAGTTCACGGGATTTGAAAAAAAAAACTGCCATGGGAAAAAAATTAGACTTTTGGATCTGTTGATAGCGTTTAAAAAAAAACAACTTTTTCATGAAAAATCATGAAAGATGGTATGTAAAAAATTAGAAAAGATAAACAAAAATAATGTTTGCGAAAATTTGGAAATAATGTACTTTAAGAGAAAAAAAAAATGTTACAAAAAATTATAGAATTCAAATTTTCGTATATATAAATTAAAGAAAAGGCTTTTAACAATTGTTCCAAGAGAATCTTTAGTCAAACCTAGCGAAAGACTTATACATTGGTGAGCTTAGAACTATAAGATTGAAGTTAAAGACAAAACTTACAACTTACTTGATTAAATTAAAAATGCTTTGGTATAATTTACTAATAAAATTGATGGTAAATATAAATTTTTAGTTATTTGAGATAAAAAAAATTCGAGTAAATTGGTGAAGGTGGAAATTAAAAAAAAAAAAGACTTAATTGCTAGAAGCTAGCTTTTTTTTTATCAGCAATAAAAAATAAATAAATGGAAACCACTTCAGGGGTGGTCCAACCTTTATACATAAATAGCTAGTGCCTTACCAACCTCCAATCAAGGAATACCTTTCAACTTAAAAATGAACAACCAAAGCAACTCAAGAAAACATTAAACAACCAGCTTCATACAATCCACTGGGTTCAAAACCCAGTCGGGGTACGTAAAGTAATTACAACCGGACTTTGCAAAAATTCAAGACCAAACATTTAAATACCTCGAGCGCATCTACCATGCCCCTGTCGAAGGTCACTGAGTTCCTATGTCTCCAAATTCCACTCACAACACCAACCCAAATCGCCCCCCAAACTTCATTAACCACATCCGAAGCCGAACACAACCTAAATTGTTGGAAGTTTATCAAAGAGTCCTTGTGAATAACAAACGACACTCCAAGCCACTCAAAACAAAGACACCACACCCGCTAGGTAAACTCGCAGACGGAAAACAGATGACAGGACGACTCTTCCACCTTCCCACACACCAGATTCTCTACCACCACCCCTCGCCTTTCCAAATTTACCCTAGTAGCAATCTTATTCTCCATCACCCTTAGTTGCATTCTCTTTTCCTATGATTTTTGTTTCTATTTCACATAAGCATTCTTAATTTAATCTGTAACAAACATTTTTTAGTTTTTATATCAATTCCCTGAAACAAATCTTACCTTTGTTTGTTTTTATGGAAATATATGTTAATATTTAAATTATTTATTCGCTACACTACCATGTATTTCGATTTGGATCGTTTATTTAATTACATTACACTTAAAAAAAATATTAAATAACAAAAAATAACTAAATATAAATTAAATATTATTTTATAAATTAAAAAATTATTAGTATTTAAAATAATTTTTATTACTAAAAAAATTATAAACTTATTTCTAAATTGATATCTATTTAATTACCAAAATTTTAGAATTATTATAAATAAAATTTAAAGTTGTAATTTTGAAAAAAAAAATATATTTCTATTATTATATTTTGTGAATACAACACAACCTATTTTGGAGAACTTTATATGAATTAGAAGAAGTTGTACATAAATAGTAATTTATAAATAGTACATTATTTTTTAATTTCCATAAAAGTTGTGTATACATCTAAAAAAATATTTTTCAATAACTAAACACATTTTAATTATCTTTTGACACCATAATTTTCATGATCGTCATTGTTAATTATGAAAATGTTGTCATGTAATAAATGTTAAGCTAATAAAATAAAATCTAGGATGATAATACGAGTGCTGTTTCATTTTAGTCCGTCTCGCACTTCACCATTTTGTAGGTTAATAGGTTTAACTTACACCTTTTGTATTACTTTGAAAAATAAAATAAAAAAGTATTATATAATATTTTAATCTTAAATTTGAATATTTTATAAATATCTCACCATCCTAATGAAATTTAATTTCCCCAATTTTTTTACGAACAGGGTTGAGACTATTTTTGTTGATATAATCTTTGTCTAATAAACTATTCAACAAAGGTAAAGTCTCAATTTTGACACTTTTTTGTAAACCAAAGAAATGTGGTTAAAAGAATTATTTTTTTTATCAGCCCAAAAAATTAAATGAATGGATATTTAAGGAATCCTCTATAGAAAATTGAGCTCAAAAATACCTTACATATGATATTCTTCTCATATTTAATTTTGCAAAATGAAACTAATGGTAGCACATCCCTAACCACAGAAAACTACAACTGCATAGGCACAATCAGGCTCAGAAAATTTACAACTGAAAAAAAGTATCTCATTATTATTATTATTTATTTTATCATCAGTATCTCATTAATAAACAGATTCTTTGCTCTTCTACCCCTTTGGCCAGCAAAAAAGCATACACAGCACTCCGCAAGTTCACATAATGCAGTCCAACCTGTAGCCAAGTAAGAGGAAAATAATGCCTGCAACCCGAGAGGGAAGACGCGATGCAACAAAAAAAAAAACATAACTGTTACACCTTTTGAAATCACCTTATAAGTGAAGAACAAATTATTTATATTTTATTGGTGTATACTGCTCGATCACCACACCCTTAAGTATTAGGATCACTTTTTCCATAATTTTTTTTAAAATTACTTAAATTAAAGTTAATCTATACATACATTAATTGTTAAAATAAGATTTGAATAATTTTACAATTTTTTTAGTTTATTTTAATTTTAATGAAATTAATGTATATTTTTTTTCATATTTTTTTTCTCTTAGAATTTGTAAAGGACGTGCAAGCCTATTTAAACGACTGATATAAGCAAGAAAAATGAGTGTATGGAAAAAGAAAAATAAATAATTAAAATAGATTAAAAAAAAGTGAAAGTAAGAAACCAAACACATTGAGTGAACGTATAGCATGCATGATGCATGAAGAATAACCTAGTTTGAGCGAGTGTTGAAGTGAATGTTGCAGGAGAATTGCTGGGCAAATCTCCTTTGGCGGGTTGCGGAATGTTGCATGGCTTGTGGTGATACCTGCCAAAGAGAACTTGCCCTGTAATGCACCACAACAACTGCTACTGCACACATCATTTCATACACTGATGGCAAAACTATTTATGCCTTCCTACAATGGGTATATCCACTGGAACAATGCCATCCATACGGTTTTATTCCTTTCACTACAAACCACCCCTTTTCCAAAACTCATTTCATTACATAATAATTTGAAGTATCTGTATATCTACTAAAATACAAAAATAAATGTAAATTTCACTCATATTTTATTTCAGATTTCTTCTTCTCTTTACATTATACAATAATATTTAAAATATAAAAATTAAATATTTCTTAATAAAAAATTGAATGGTTTAATTGTATATTAAAACTATAGTACAAATTATAATGTGATATATCCTATCACTGTTAAAAAAGGACAAATAAATGTTTATTTATTAGTATTTATATTATTTTATATTATTTTATATTTTATGTAAATGTCATTGATGTAAAAACTTTGGTAGATTTTATATTGCTTTTTAATACGTCAACTCTTAAACTGATACAAAACTGAAAAATGTTATAAAACTGAAAAATGTTATAATAATTGTTACCAAAATCAATGTTTTTATGAGTTAACTTTGAGTCGATGTGTTAGTTCATGATTTATTATCATTGTTCTGGATTGTGTAATACAAGAAAATCATAAAATAAAAATTAATTTTAGAAAAAAAAATAATTAGTTGTTATAGTGATTAAATTAGAGATATTTTAGAAACTATTTTTTTTTTATAAATTAGTTTATATCATTGTTAAATAGTTTATAAATTGGTATCTAATTTTTTTATCAGCAATAAACAATAAATAAATGAGAACCATTCAAGGTGGTTCAACCCTTATACAAAGTTACACAAAAACCCAACTTCTAACTAGAACCGCCTACCTAACCAACGAAAGCATTAACTAAAATCACAACCTGAAAACATCAAGAGACCATCCTCATGCACGCCAAAGGTTCCAAACACCAAATAAAATAGGAAAAGGAAGCAGAACGAGATTTTGCAGAAATCCAAGACCAAACATTTACTTGCACCAAGACAAACACTTCTGACACATCAGTCACACCCTTTTTGAAAATGATAAAATTCCTGTGATTCCAAATTTCACTTACAACCCCCGCCCAAATTGTACTTCACACAACGCTAACCGAGTCAGAACCCTCCAAGCAGCAAACAAAACAGAAGGCACGACTTTATACTTCCACAACTTACTAAAAACCGGAGAGCCATGATTTTCTTGTAGTGGTTGTAGTTCTTTGGTACAAAGAGGAAGGTGGAACAATGGTAGGTGGGAGTGGAAGTTGGGGTGAAGGAGAAATTTGTTTGAGTGGGAAGAGAAATTTAATGTATCATTAATTTCATGAAACAAAACTATTTTTTTTTTCTCTAAAATATCATCTAAAGCGAAACGGAAGAAAGTAGTACTTCACGTTCAATTGCTTGGAAGAACACACTGAACGTTAGTAATAGGAAATTGCTTGGAAGCTCATTCAAGAAAATGCGAATGTATGAAAAGCATAAGGGAGAAATATGCATGCCATGCCCAGTAATGCATGCAGCCTTAGCTAACACATAATGGAATTTCCTCTGCCATTAATGTTTTTTACAACTGGTAACAAAAGAATCAGCATATCCTATGGAACAATGCCTTCATTATATTCTTCTCCTTACGATTTCCTTTTGGCTGAACCTTTCTTAGTTCATTTTATTTTTAACACACACACAGATATATATATTTCTACAATCTATATGTAGAATGTTGATGTCAATATTTCAAACATTTCTTCTGCTGTTACATTAGTTTTTAAGGAACCATTTTAGTGTTGAATTTTTCTATAGGAGGAAAATTTATCTACAGTAGTTTTGGTGTTGCTCTCTGATCATAATTATAATTTTATTTTAATAATATATCATATATTCAATAAAATGTTAAATTTTATCTGAGAATAACATTAACCATATCTATAATAACGTTAAATTATTATTATTTTATAAGTGATTATTGTCATAACACAATACTATTTTTTTAAAATTGTAGATACTGGGAAGATATTAGTTATAAATTAAAGTACATAAATCACTACTCAACTATAATTGTACCCGAGATATTTCTTAATTATTTAATCAATTAAATATTTTTAATTGCTTTCTAAAGTGAGGGATCCACCTTAAAAGGTGTCGACACACTGATCCCACTAGAATTTTAAAAAAAGTATATATAATTTTAAAAAAATGAATTAGGTATGCCACATTTTATTGATATATATTACTTCTGAAATTAATTATTAATGTTGACAATAGAAGTATGGGAATTTCTAAAATTATACTTATAATTTGTACAAACTTTAATATTACATTTTTCTCATAAAATTATATATTTGTATAAACTATATATAAAACACGTTGTACTCCGTTCAAATGTTAATAACATTATTGTTAAGAGAAAAAGAATATTAAGCTCATGCAATTAAGGCAATACTCCTATGTTAATTTCATTTAATATTTATTAATATTTTATATATTATTTATTAAATATTATAAATTTAATAATGTCGACGTATGTATCTTAAATGTATATACTTTTTTTAATTAAATTTGGTTTAAAATTAAAATAATTACATTTGGATTTATAAAAAAAAGAAAAGTGATAATCCAAAATTCTTTTACTATCCGAGATGTCTAGGAGTGTTCAAGATTTTGAGATCTCACTATTTTTAGTCAGATTACTTAACAACGTAATTAGTAAAAAACACCCTTGAGACATCCTACAATAATCATTAACAACACGTGAGCCTATTTAGGTCTATCCTAATTACTCACACAAAATATGATCAAATATCCTCATTATAAACCGGTGAACATAAAAAAAAATAAAAATAAAAAATATATATGACTTTCAAAATATACCCTTAATTTAAATCGAAATTGACTTAAATATTAAATATTATAGTATAATCGTAAGTACTTCTAGATCAAAGACCTAAAAATTCAAAGACATATAACATAACGCGTAAAGAAATATTTGGTCATGTTAGAACAATTCCAACAACAAAAATTCTACGGTTTTAAGTTTTGAGATGAAAAAACACACACAACATTCTACAAAAAATGATTACAAAAGTCAGATTAGAGGGATAAGAAAGAAAATGCACAAATTTGATATACCTTATTGAAAAGGTATTTTGATATTGAGGAGGAAATTAAATTTAGCTAAATGACATTAAAGTACATTCCAAATGGTAGCTTCTTTCTTAGTATACTTGAAACAATATCATTCCGGCTTCACACTTTTTTCAACTCAAAGCAGAAATAGGTAATGTAAATGAACATAAACTTGAGTGAAAGATGCAAGGAAAAATGATCCTAAGAGAATAGGAGATGATATTATATAGTAGCATGCAGGAGAATCACTGGGCAAATCTTCTTTGGCAGGTTGTAACTATGCATATATATAATTTGAGTAAGATAGTATACTAAACTGCCAAAGGAGAAGTTGCCCTGTAATATGCATCTGCAAGTGGGAAGGTATACCAAGTAAATGGCTATTGGAAATGTTATTTATGGCTTCCTAGACTCAGCATATCCCTTCGAATTATGCCTCATTTTGTACTGCCTCTCACCCTTTCGTATGGTTTTCTCTAATCCTTTGTGAACCATCTTTTTAAAGTGAAAAATCAAGGTAATTTTTAAAGCTGGAACCTTTCTTTCCAGCTGTTATAGCTTCCTCAAAATTTATTATTTTTATTTGGAATTCAGCTTGGTAAATTTATAGAAATTATATTTTATTCAAAAAAAAAAATCTTGACATTTTTAATTGTTTTCAAAAAAGAAAATACTAGTAGAAAATAATTAAATAGAAACCAATTTTAGAGATAAAAAATAATTAGTTGTTATATTGAGTAAAATAGATATTATTTTATAGACTAAAAAAATTATTAGTATCTTAATTAGTTTTTATTATTGATAAATAATTTCTAAATTGGTATATAATTAGTTACTAATGTTTTAGTTACCAATTATTTAACTTCTAAAGTTAGTCGGATGAATGTACTACCAGTTGGTCGAATGGTCGGATGGCCGACGGCCTCTCGGTTTACTTAAATCCAAACAAGACCCTTAAATGTCACTTAATCAGTATTAAGTCAATTTATTTGCAAAACAAAATTAAGGTGTAATTAGGTCTCCTTTTGGGCCCTACGAGTAGGCTCATGACAATGAGGATCCAATCAAAAAGTATAAATAACAGACACAACTAAGTATCACATGTAACTTTTCAACTCTCACACCTACATATCAGACTAACTTAAGCGTTAGAGTATGTATCTTAACAAGTTCTCCAGTCATTTGGTAGAGGCGAGAGAATTGAAAGACTAAAAAACCACTAAACCTAAAAGCCAACCAGAAATAGAAAATAAAAAAGTTACTAAGGGAAGTCCGAACTTGTAAGAAACCGAAATCATATACTTTTTCCGGTCAATAATTCAATAAATTACATATTTCATTATTTAGATTTCAATTGTCAATATTATTAAATTTAGTTGTGTCTAAAAGGTGTGAATTTTGGTTCTAAAAGCTCTCAAATATGATTATTATTTTTTCATTAAATTAGTATTTCTCTAAATAATTCATTGTAGCGTTGTTGTTTCCAGAAATATTCTAGCGTAAGAAATATTCTAAAGAATATTTCCAAATACATGCCAGTGTGCTGAAAAAAAAAAGATACGTGTCGATTAATTAATAGATTGATATGTAAATAAACATATTATAAATGATCAAATATTTCGCTTGTAATGGGTTTTTTGATGAAAAAAAATCGAGCATTTCTATTATTTTGCACGATGAAACCAAATTATATTGATGTTTTAAAAGTTTGCTTGTTTATATTGGTTTTACCATTTATTGGCATCCGGCAAGCTAATTGCTCCAAAACTGCTGCAAACCTTTCTTCTGAAACGAAACTCTCATAAAAAATTAATTTCTTAGGTAGAAGAAATTCTCATGATGGATGCAAACACAGGAAATTCTCATGAAGAAATTCTCATGTTATTTGTTATTAGAAGATTTTACATATATAATGTAAGACAAT
The DNA here is from genome assembly GCF_051622355.1 of Phaseolus vulgaris. Taxonomy (NCBI): domain Eukaryota; kingdom Viridiplantae; phylum Streptophyta; class Magnoliopsida; order Fabales; family Fabaceae; genus Phaseolus; species Phaseolus vulgaris. Next base: position 41,783,973 of record NC_143499.1, read on the forward strand.
TTGCAAAGAAGGGTTGCACTTTTATTTTGTGAAGTTCAGTATTATAATTATTCGTTATATGTTTTGAATTCAAAGTTAGATTTCCAATACTCATATTTTGGTATATATTTTATATTTTATCTTAAAATTTTGGTAGTTAATTTAGATATCAATTTAAAAATTATTTTATAAATTTTTATTAATAATATAATCAATAATTTTTTAGTTTTTAAAATAATATCTAAATTAATTAATACAATGAATTAATTATTTTTTATTTTAAATTTGATTACTATTTAATTTAAAGATGACTAAATATGCATTAAAAGATACTAATTAAGAAGTATTTAATCTGTTTATATGCTTAATGTAATAAATGTTTTACAACAGCAATTTTTACAAGGAATTATTCTTTGACATAGTTTGTATTCTGTCTTTTTATACGTTTTTTTTTTCATACAAAAATGGTCTGACATGTCTTTTAAATACTGATGTCGGATACATTTTTTTGTTTATAAGTATGCTTTCCAATGGATCTTGGAGTATCCTAGACAGTTTGGTCTTAATTCTAATAATATATTGTTAAAAAAAATTAAGAAACATATAAAAATAAAATTAAAATATAATGAAAGATCATATTAAAAACCGATGTTTCAACGATGGAGGGACGAATATGAATTATTTTATTTTTGAGTCAAAATTTGATAACTGATTCCGCCAATTTATACTGCACTTTTAAATATAAGAAAATGAGATAAATAAATTTTGAATTAATTATAAATGAAATATAGTGAAAATAAATATAAATGATAGAAATAGAACATAAAAAATTGTATTATTTATATGAATAGAAAATACATGTTTAAATTAATTAAAGTGAGTAGAAATAAATAGATGAGTAGTATAAAAATCATCTTTATAGACTAATTACAAAATTAAATTTAACTAAAACATTAAACATTTCTTTGCATATTTTCTGTAAAATAAAATTATTTGTTATTTGTTATGTTATAAAATATTATACCTTTTAAACAATCACATAAAAAGAGTAAATACAATAAACATTTCCATCTGTGAGAATATAATTAAGAAGAAGACTTCTTTCTTTTCTCAAATAAATAACACAAATTTTACATTTGCATCCTATATTTTTCTTTTCCTATTTCCTTTTTCTACTTCCCCTGAAACAAACTTAGCCTCAAAGAAAAACCTAGGCTCGGTGGAAGCATTTTGAAGAGACCCTACAAATAAAAATATGCCCACTGTTTTAGCTACTGTGAAACATATTAAGTAACATATGTGGCGAACATAACTTAGAAATAGAATAGAATCACTAAATAAAGAACCAACAAAGTATCAGAAAGGGAAAAAAATTATGTGTACATATAGGAACATGTTAGGTCAGAATTAAAGTACCTTTCAACGGAGAGTGATCAATAAGAATATATGTTTTCAGATTTTGTGTAAACAAATTCATAAGGAATCTGATTTTAATTTGTTGGGAAGAAAAAAGAAATGGGACCATTATGCAGAAAGAAGATTCTGCAGCACATCCTCCTTGGCTTCTACACGCACTAGAGATTTGTTATTGGTGACTAGCAAACACTATTATTAATTATTGACCCCAAAAGTTGTTTATGTTGAAACTAGAAGCAGCGCAAAGATTTGGATTATGTGCTGCTTGTTATATTCTTATTGGAGAAAGAGAGCTACTTTAACCAATTAAGATTATTATTATCCTTCAAAACTTGTGCTCACAAAGTGCATGAAGCACTTTAAGTCCTTCCTGAAACTAACTGTGAATGCCTTATTATTGATTTGACTCACCCAATTTATATTTTTACTAGATCTTAATTGCACAAACATCTTCTTCATCCCATCGTGGCATTTGTTCATTCCTTATAGAAGAGAAATTCATCTTCCAATTGGTGTTAACAATGACATGTAAACCTAATGCAAGCAAGCAAGGGAGTGTATTTAGGTTATAAATATTTTTTTTATCACCAAAGAATAAATTAAATTAAGGAAAATACTTAAGAGGTGGATCATAAATACACTACAAGAAAATCATGAAATAGAAACCAATTTTTAGAGACAAAAAAATAATTAGTTGCAAAAACTACCAATTATTTAGATTTTAAATTTGGTAGCAAAAACGTTGATTGCTAATTAGATACCAATTTAGAGATCATTTAACAATAATAGAAACTAATTTATAAACCAGAATTTTTTAGTATCTAAAATGATATTTAGTTTAGTCACTATAACAACTAATTATTTTTTGTATCTAAAAATTGGTTTCTATTTCATGATTTTCTTGTAGTGATAATTATGATATTTAATTATTTGAGATTGTATAAAAAATTAACTAATTTGATTAGTAATCTAACTCAATTTTGTAAAATCAATTTATAAGATGATATTTATACCTATTTATATATTATAAAATGTTTTTATTTTTAATGGTAATATCATAAATTGAAGAAAATTAATGTATGAGTTAGTAAAAACATTATCACATTTATATTTACATTATATGTGGATGAAAATGTTATAGTGTGAACAAAGCTTTGAAAAGAAGAGAGATACAAAGATGCTAGTTTGACATATAATTGGTGGAGTTCATTCACCTTAAATGACAAAATAAAAAAAACAAGTAATGTGTTAAATAAGGACTCGTTAAAACTAGATATAAATAATACAGCCAAGCAATCTAACTAGGTCTGCTATAACTATCCACTATTCACTCAGTATAAAATAAAAAAAACCTCACTGGACAAAAAAAATAGGGAAATATGATTTTCCAAATACAACATGAATGTTTCTGCTGATAAAAAAAAAAACAAAATGAATGTTTCAACTTCATCATTTAGACCTAGAAGAAATGTTTGTAAATAGATATAAGATGCTGAGAAAAGTATAAGGAATGGTGTTTCCATGAAGCATTGAGTTGTTGCAGGAGAATCGCTGGGCAAATCTCCTTTGGCAGATTGCACGCTAAGAAAGTTGCAAGCATGAGATGCATGCATCATAGTGGCTACCTGCCAATGGAGAACTTGCCCTGTAATGCAGCTGCAACTAGGAAGACCCACTCTCACACACATAGATAAATGCCTTTGGAAACCATATTTATGGCTCTTAGGATGGCATATCCAAAGGAACTATGCCTTTATTTTGCGTTGCATGTGTCCTTTCATATGGTTTTATTCTTTTCTATGCGAACCATCCTTTATGGTGAATTATTTTTTCACACAACTGCTAAGCTTCAGCAAAGGAGAAACAAAAGGGAAAACATAATTTGTTTCTCCAAATTTTTTGTGGTACATATAAACGTTGGTGGCCATTCAAAGCTGCAAAAGTCGAAGTCCAATTCCTCCAACACAACAGTTTATGGTTATGTTTGGTTCTGCTTATTATATTGATGGGACTAAAATAGAAATTTTGATTAATTTATTTTGAAAAGCAAAGCACGTATAAGGAACTTTCCTTTTCTAGCTTTTAAAAATATTAATATTCCATTATTGCGATCTTTTGTCTTTCTGATTAATTTATGTAGAAGTATTGAAAAGAGAAAAGGCATTGGAGGCATCTTTTCAACACATAAATTGTATACGGTATGAGAAATGAATATGTGTTTAGAAAATATCACTTTACAAATGACGTTAAAATTTTAAGAAAAATATTGTTGTATCCTTTTAAATTTAAGCATTTTTGTTATAGTTAATTTTTACCCCAATAGTTATTAGTTACAGTATTTTTTTTTTGGTTATCTAATTATAATTATAAAATTATTAGACATTTTAAGTTAGCCCGTAACTAATTAAATTATTTTTATTTAAATACAAAAATTGTGAATGTTTAAATTTAAAATTTGATTATTGTTTTAAAATATTTTAAGAAAAAATTTAATGTTGAGATTCAGAAACTTAAAACATACAAGTACTATATTTAAATATTAATAACAAAATACGGTTCAAAACTATAAAATATTTTTTTTAAAATTAAAATTAAAATCTTTATAATTTTGAAATATAAATGATTTGATAACTTAGGGACTAAATTAAAATATGTAATAAATATTTGCTAAAAAGACAAATAATAACACAGGCATAACTTCATAACTATTCATAAAAAAAGTAATCCAAAATAATTTCATTTTAGAGATACCATGCTCAAATGTTGTTTGAAGAGAGAGTCTTATTTAATTAGGCTTTTTTTAAACTTTAATTATTGATTCTTTTGTTACTAAATAACACCAAAAGAATTTGAAAAGGTAAAATTGGACCAACGCAATTAGCCCATCAGTTACAGATAAAAACATACGTACTTTTTTTGTCACGATATTGGGCCAGTATGAACTCAAGAAGGTTGACTTTTCATTAAAGAGTTTGAGCCCAACATTTTAAGTCCACGACAAAGGGAAGGACATCACCACTGCAGTGCCTACCTGGTGATGCATGCGAAGGAAAATTGCAAACAATAAACCATATTTAAAAACTACAAACAAATTATTAAATAAAAATTAATTTTAAAATAAAAAATAATTAATTATTATAACTAAATTAGATATTATTTTAGAAACTAAAAATTAATAAAATGTATATATTAATTTTTAAATTGGTATTTAATTAGCTATCAATGTTTTAACAACCAACTTTAAAACCTTAGTAACTAATTAGATATCAATTTAGAAAGTAGTTTATCAGTTTATTTAATAATAGAACTACTTATACCAATAATTTTGTTAGTCTCTAAAATATTATCTAATTTAGTCAATATAATAAGTAATTATTTTTTATCTCTAAAATTGATTTTTATGTAATAAATTTCTTCTAGTGTAAAATGTGGGTCAAATATCTAATTAAATCCTCAAAATATGAGGTCTCATATTTAAAAGTAATTAAATTTAGGTTTAAGATTTTTAGCATCTTATATTTGAATTTGACTACCATTGTTACTTTTTTTTACATTATTTTCAATCAAAATAACACAACTAAAATTTTCTTAGATTATTCCATCATTTAAATAAATAATTAAGTTTTCTTCCCAAAAAAATCACTGAAATTAAGTTATTACTACAAAAAAAATTCAGTATTATCTACGAATTTTTATCCACAAATCTAAATTCGTAAGTAAATTTAGCATTACCTACGGATATAACATACGGACAACATTACCTATGGATATTACCCACAGATCTAAATTCATAGGTAAATTCAGTATTATCTATCAACTATTACCCACGGATCTTTATTATCTACCAACTATTACCCACGAATCTCTATTACATACAAATATCTATTACCAACTATTACTCATGGATCTCTATTACCTACCAACTATTACCCACAAATATCTAAATTAATAATATTAATAAAATTAATAATATGAATTATATTAAATACATAAATAATATTAATTTTTTTATTTTTTATCAGCAATATGAATAATATTAATAATATTTATATTATTAATTATATTAATATTGATAATCATATTAATATATATAATAATAATCATAACATGACAAAAAAACTTTTTTAATCAAAGGACTTGGCTTTAAGTCTCACCTGCTACAGTTTAGTTTGAACTCTACTAATAATTGTCATAGCATATATAATAGTTATGTTTTCGTTACGTAGATAATTTGATTTTTTTTTAAATGTAATACGATTTCATCTATACAATATTTTTTTGAAAATATTTTTTACATGTATAATTTTTGAACAATTGTCTGCTAATTAAAATCATATTTCTGACGTAGATTTATTTAGAAATAATTTGCACACAGGATTTACACAAAACTCATATTTACCACATACAATGTTTTGAAATTTTCAAAAATCATGAATTTAAATGGCATTTTTTCATAATTAGTCCATACTCCTATCACAATTTGCCGAAATCCAAAATAAAAAAAAAATAATTTGTCCATTTACGAAAATTCGAAATCAAATTACACTGTTATGGACAAATTGTACTCTTTATATACAATTCGCCCAAATAAAAAATAAAAAAAATAATTTACCTATTTACAAAAATTTGAAATCAAATTACACTAGTACGGGAAATAAAAACCTGTATCTATCCTTAATACTCTGACATGTTAGCCTCCCTAGACGAATCTTAGCTGAAGAGAAAGAGTAAACTGGTGAATTTTGTTAAATATCCATATAAATTTATGAATGAAATTGTGTACAACTTTTGCTTTTGGATGGTAATAATATTCTAACATCGAAACCACTCTAAGGTGATGTCTGCGAAGTGTGATGGGTGATGGTGGTTTTGTTTTTGTGGTTACAGTGAGCTTCTCTGGAAGGTAAAATCCGGGCATGACACACAGGTTTGGTGGTATAGAAAATATTGCTCCCTTATTTAGAGCATGTGAGTCTAGATTCCATGAAGGATATAAGCAGATGAAAAGTATAGAGCTTTTAGCTAGAAGCCAATGAATAGATACAAATCTAGCTTCCTTTTTTCCATTCAGAGAGAGACATGTCAAACACAAATGGACAAGTAAAACCGATGGAAGGATGAAGTTTTTATCATTGGTGCATGAGGACACAATAAAGTAGTCCTCTTTCACGTAGCAGCTAGTAGCCTTCAAAAAGAGATATTAGTGGCAACAACAAAACAAGGCTAATAAGAGCAATTTAAGGAGGCATGCAACTACTAAATTCCAAACCTTCTTTTTGCCTCTTGTATTGCTAGTGCTTGCCTCTGCAACAATGCAAGAATGAGATCATTCAGTAGTGGACAACTCCTTTCCATGTTCTTTTATGCACCTTATGTGCTATGTGTTTGTCATTTCTACCTTTAGCGAATGACCAAACTCTTTCCTTCAACTTGGATTATAATATAACACACATTCACCACACACTAAACCACCATTGGTTTATATTAAATAATCAATTTCTAATTCTCTAAACTCCTTTCATTATCCATTCAATCTAATTCTGGTTCATGGTTACAACAATTATTAAAGCCCTGCTATTCCTTAACTTTATGAAAAATATAAAATAACAACCTTTACTCCACTATACAACTTTTTTTTGACTTAAAATTTCAAATTTTACATAAAATAACTAAAATACTCTTTTTTATATCATTAAAAAAAATTGTATAATGAAGCAAGATATCCACGTATCATTGCTCTAACATTATATATAGAAACCCACAATAAATAATAACTGTAAATCATCCTTTATCTGATTGTTATAAACCAATCCTATATATAATTCAATTTTAAATATAAAATTTAAAATTAATATACCCAATAATTAATTACTAAGTTCCTTTCTTCCATCTCTGCACCAAGTACAGATTATGTATATGTAGTTGTTGATGTGACAAAATGATTTATTTGTGTACTTCTTTGTTAAATATAAGAATGATTTATATATATGTCAAGCTACACTAATGCCTTGAAAAATATATGCACAATTTTCTGTACAAATATAAAAAGAATTGTAACTTTTTTTATATAATTTATTGTATTTGAAAGCATAGGTAATTATTTACGATATAATTAATTGTGTTCAAGGAATAATATTATATCCTAAATATTTTATTAATACTAGTGGGAAGTGTTATTATGTCTGTGTATCTGATTTTTTATTTTTATCATTTATATATATAAATTATAAATTTATATCTTAATATTTTAATTTATCGTAAATTTATGTATTTCTATATTTCTAAACATTATATATTTTTATTTTCTATTTTTATAAACTTATGTTTATATATATATATATATATATATATTATTTTTTATTTTATTTTATTTTTAATTGTATCATAAATTTACGTATTTTTCGTATTTTAAAAATCAATAATATTTCAGAGATTCCTTTTCTTTTTATACTCTTTCTACGTTGTCTTCCTACGGGTTTGGTTTTTGTTTTTACTTTGGTTTCGGTTCAGAAGTAGCAATGTACATAGTTTTCATAAAACTGCATTAAGTAAGTGATAATTTCCAATATCAATAATCTTTTATTTATAATTAATCTTAAACATTTTTCTAACCATATATCCACCACACCACTCTTTCTTTAAGAAAAAAACTTTCCAAATTTTTTTAATTATATATATATATATATATATATATATATACTAGTTTAACTTAACTGTTTCCATCAATATAAATTTATGTATTTATTATAATTATAAATTTATTTTACAAATTTTAACTTATTATATCTTTATTTTTTTTTATTGAAAATCTCATAAGTTTCTCGGGTGGAAAACGAAATTTACATATTGTGGAAGAAAAGACTACCGAGTGGATAAATTGAAATATCTAATATATAATGATATTTTTTTTCTCAACGACATGATGGACGAATCCAATGATTTTAAAATAAATAAATTGTACAAAACTTTAATCAATGTACCAAAGTTGCGTTGTTGTATTGAACATTTTGATCTTGGAATGACTAGCTATAGTTTTGCGATATCAATTGTCTTCTTCAATAATTTCTCCCTCTTTGAAATTGTCATCCCGCAATGGGCAGAATTGAAAAAGGAGTCATCCAAGCACTTCACAATGCCGTTCACTTTCTTCACTGTGCTTTTTCTGCTTCCATGGTGGCGGTGGTGGTGGTGGCGCTTCGAGGATCAGTAGACGTCCTCTGAAGCAGAAGAGTGGCGGTCATTGCACAGTAAATCATGGTCGTCGCTAGAGGTTATGGTCGATTGTTAAGTAAAGTTTGGGGTTAAGCCTTTGCTTGATTCTCCCATATAAATAAAACTCTTCCATTGTGTAAAAATGAGGAGAAGAAAGCACAACGCAAACTCCTATTTTCTTTTACACATTTTCATTTTTCAAAAACTAGCTTCGAATAATAATATAACGTACTCTTGTGCCTTTATTTAAATCAATTTTAAAATTGCTCTCTTGGAAAACTTTTCCTTGAAAACGCGTTGTTAAACTGTTTTCAAATATAAAAACTGTTTTGTGGCAAATATAATGAAAAAATAATCATAATACCGAAATAAAATCAAATATGAATATAAGAATAAAATATGCAAAAAAAATAAAATAAAATTAAGGTAGTTAAAGAGGAGAATCATCTCTATATATAGGTATAGATGTATATCACATAATAAGCTATGTTAAAGAGTATGTAAATAATATTTTATTAATATTAAAAAAAGTTATACTAAAATAAATAATTAAAATAAAATAAAAGCATTAAAATAAATAAATATACTTCCTTTTCTGTTTTTTTTTTCTTTTTTCTTTTAATCTAAACAGTCTTATTTTTTATTGTCTTTCTCTTTTCTTTTCTTTTTTTTTCACTCATTCACTTCTGAAATAAATATTATGTGAATATTTATATACCATTAGTCTTCAGTATAAAAAAAAAGAGAGAAGTAATAAATATATATAACCATAAAAAACATGACACAATAAAGAAAGATAAAGGTATCAAAATTAGTATTTGATAGATTATAATAAGAGAGAGAAATAACATTTATGTATAATTTTTCATTAGGAAATGTAAATTTAGAAAATCATTTAGAACTTAGATTCATGTCTATTTTACTAAGGTTTGTTCAGATGAGGTTCTCTTTAAATTTGTAGAAAAAAAAAATTATATAAATTAGAATTAACCTATATATAAGCGAATTTATAAAAACTCATTCATATATCTTTTCTAATTTTTGTTTTTTGAATGTGTATATAAATTAATTTGAAGTTAAGAAAAAATTAATTTAAAATTTGTTTCTCCATTTTAAATTGAGCTCATAAAAAAATGATCTAAATAAGTTGTAAACTTAAGGATAGAGTAAACATAGAATTAGCATAAAGCAATATTATAATGATTGGATGAGTGTTGCAGTACCTAATTTATACTTTATGAATTAATTGAAGTAGGTAGAAGCCAAGCAGCGAATCTGAAATCGAAAAAGGGAACGATATAAAGAATAATACAGAAAGTGTGTCAGTCCATGTGATACAACTGTGGCCACTAGCAAGTGAAGATTTGGCATGGGGTGCAAGGGAATGCAGAGAGAGACAAAGGCAAAGAGAGGCCCGTGAAGTGTGTGTGTGTGAATGTGCATGCATGTATTCTTATGTCTCATTGCCAGTCACTGAACTCATATCTATTATTTCTGACTGAGAAAGACCATCCTCTCTTATTGTCCATTGGATTGCTTCACTTCCTACATCCCTTCCCATGCAAATTTTAACACTCTCACAACTATATCATCCACCTTTTCATGCTCCCTTCTTCACTTTCTCTGCTTCCTACACATCCCTTTCACCAACCAACTCTGCTACCCCTTCTCTTCAACCACATTGAGAAATGAGAAATTACTAAAACTCTGTACTTCTCACACCTTTTTTCATTTACAATGTACTTACATATCCAGAACCACTGTCACACAAATCTCAAATCAAAACCTCATTTTGCTTCTTCAAAATCAACCTAAACGATATACTTTCAAATTTAATGCTTTGGGAGTGTAGTAATAGGAAATTATACAACCCAAATGAACTAAACTAAAATATAATAGGTCCAAAAAATCATACTTTATAGGATATCGAGTTCATTCATCAGTTCCATTTTATGAATTAATGTAACTTCAGGTTCGAATGGGTCTGATATAATATCATGTCATAGCTTACCTATCATTATTCCTAGCTAGTATATACAACATATGGAATTTAAAAAAGAAGTTGCTTAAAATTTCGTTCGAGAATACGTTTATTTCAAAACAATATTCATCTGAGGAAGTATATATAAATTAAACAAACAAATAATTAAAATATTATACAAAGTACACATAATGAATGAAAACTTTAAAGATAAGATGGAAATGACATGAATATATTCTTGGATAAAGAATATATTAAAAACTAAACATTTTTTTAGGCAAAACTATATCAAAACTACCTAGTTTATTTTAGTTTAAATGCATGCATTCATGATCACTACTTTGTAAATTTTAAAACTTGTTTCTATGTAGAGGTGTTTAATCGTTGCTTTTTTTTAAATGATAAACATATGAGCGAATTTTTGTGCTAATGAAAATTCCATAATTTTGAAGAGAATAAATGAATCAAGCTTAGTAACTTTAAAATAATTTTATTCAAATATATTTTACTGATAACAAATTTTGGTTTTTACACCAACCTTATGTCTCTTTGTCGCTATTCATTTTCTTATCATTTCACAGTCTAGTCAGTGCCTTTCCTTTTCCTCTTTTCCCCGTGTCTCTCTATATGTGTAATAGGTATGGTGGTGTCAGATAGTCTTTAACTCTTTATATCTCGAGTTTTTTTTTTTTTTTTAATTTCATACAGAGAAACTCATGGTAGCAATGGACTATTTTTATCAATTTGAAATGGCAAGAATCCAAGAAACATCACTCCAATCACCAGCTATAAATACCCTGCAAAGTTAACTACTCCCAATTTAACTTTCAATAGAGAGATAGAGATAGAGATAAAGATAGAGAAGATGGCTTGCAGGGTGCAGAAGAGGATATCACTGCGCAGAAAACTTCACATTCTGCGAGTCCTTACCAGCTCAAATTCTGTAATGCAATCTAACACCATCTATTACAACCTCTCTTTCTCAATTTCTTTCCCGTGACTTCAAAATTGCAGAGAATTTATTTCTTCATACACTGAAGTTGTTTCTGCTTTTTGTAGGCCAAGAGAACCTCCATTGCCAATAGCACCGTTCTGCGCTTGTACAAGCTAAAGCTCGCCTTGGAAACTGTCAAAAGACATTATGAAAACCTACTGGCCACCAGAGGAGAGCACATTAACCTATTGAACCATGTCAAAGAGAACAAGGTATTTCTATTCTCTTAACCTTTTCTTCATTAGAAAAACAAGGCCTATATACAAAAATGAAAACACCCATCATAATAAAAATGTTAACTATTTTAAAATTTTTGTTCGAGTCTGATTCGATTTCAAAGATTAGTTTATTATGAGACTTGTTATATGTATTATTTTGATTATATGACAATTAAGGAAAAAATGTATGTGCTAATGACATAATATACATGGATATTGTTTCTACATTTAATGTTGCAAAAAAATGTGGCAGGATGTGAAAATAGAGAAGGTAAGGGCAGGAACTTTCATGGTGAAGGTCACCTGTGAGAAGGGGAGTAACACGCTAGTGGCCATTTTAGAGGCATTTGATGAGATGTGTCTGAATGTTCAACAAGCCAAAGTTTCATGCGAAAATGGTTTTTCTTTGGAAGCCATTGTCGTGGCTGAGGACCAGACCCTGGATGTAAGGGATGTTAGTGAAGCACTTGTAAAAGCTATTGGAAAACAGAGTGGTGAAAAGGACTTGCCGAAGTTTGACAAAAAGTGTGATTTATGACTTTTTCAATCACTTTAGTGTTCTCAACATCTTGTGTATCACAAACTAGTTAATACCAATTTCACCTTCATCTTTTATATAAACCAATTTCTCAAACTAGTTAATAAAGAATCACCTATGTGCGTATGACATTTTTTTGGTTAATGCCTGACACAGCTGCCCTTGGTTTCTATGTGCTGGAACATAACTCCGTTAGACACATAATGTTGGTAAAAAATTATAAACAATGTGAGGGTTGTTCCCAATAATTTAGGAATGAATAAATTTTCAGCAGTGAAATTAAAAACAGTTATGAGCATCTTAAAAATAAATTGAATTTGGGTGTAGTGAGATTGATCTGAGAGCTCACATTCTCCAGAGATACAAAGAAGGAAGATACATTTGTGTGAAGTTAGTAAAATCAGATGGGTCCATCGAACAACCTGTATATAAGATCATGGGTTCTAGATTTTAGGTTAAAAAATTATTAGGATCATTTGGTCGAGTGAATAATCACTAGAAGATATTTGTTTGATATTTTTAAAAATCATATTGTATGAATTGTATAAATTTAGGGGGGAAATGGATTAATGGGCTCAATCGATGACCAAATAACAACAACAAAATTGTGGTCCATAAGAAATTTGGCCAATCTGATTTTTACAACTTGTGTACCTGACCAGGCTGAGCTGTTTTCTTCCTGCACCTCCATAATTTTTTTTCAGCATCCCATATTTCTTAAAATATCAAGATTGTATTTTATTGATTTTTTTCCAAAAATACTTTCTGGATTCTATAATTAAGAATATATTTCTTAAAAAGAATACGTTTTAAATTATAGAATCTAAAATGTATATTTTTCTAAATATTTATAAAAATACCTTATGAATTCTATAATTTGAAATATGTTTAAAAAAAATACATTTCATATTATAGAATACAGAAATACTTTTGAAAATATCTTTTATATTCAATAATCCATAATGTATTTTTTTTCTTAAAAAATTATATTTTAAATTATAGAATTTAGAAGATATTAATACTTTTGAAATTTTATAATCTATAATATTTTTTTAATATAGTGAATTATAAAATTTAGACGATATTTTCATATCTACCAAATTCTAGAATAAAAATGTATTTTTTAAAGATTAAATGGATTATTTTGTCTAACGGGAGTGTCAAAAAAAATTATCAAGGTGCAGGAAGAAAACACCCGAAACTGAGTAAGACAGCAATTTTATTACTAGTTAAAGAATTATTGTTGTAGGTTATCGTGCCTTCCTTCTCTTAAGATGAATTTTGTTATTTTTTTTACTTTATTATAACACATGTTATGACTTAAATTGTAATTAAAGAACTATGTATCTTATTGTAAATAGAAAACACACATATATATATTTAACTAATACCCTCATTATGGTGTTTGGTTGAAAAACTGAAATGAAAGTACTTAAGAAGAGTGGGGGCAAATCTTCAAATTAAATGCGACTTGCAGGTTACATGGATCCTGATTCTTCAAAGCATGTGACTTACATTCCACTGGTTTGGTTTGCGACCACATCACTGCACATTGGGATCATCAAATTGCCATTATTCTTTATAAACTCCAATAAACTAAATAAAAATTCAAATGTAACTTAAAAAAATAATTAATCATATCTTAAACTTTAAAAATCATAGGTAAATAACAAAACTAAATTTGTAACTAAATAATATTAAAAAAAAATTGAACGTAAGATTATCAAAATCCTATATTTTAACTCCTTGCACATATTCCCTTTCATTTGTAAAACACGGATAAAAATATATTGATTATAGAGTTTTCCTCATTCCACAAATTCCCTTCTACTATACAAAACTTGTATTTTTTAAAATATACTGCAATTAAGTCCTTTTACTGTAGTAGGATTTTTAAATGGTTGAATTCTTACATTATCATTTATTTAAAATAAAGTTAATATATCATGAAATAATAAATAATAAATTATATAAGTAAAAAGTAATTAAAATGCTTACTATTTTTCTAAATTTAACACCTAGATTCATTTAATTTTGTTTCATAAACAAGCAATGCATGTCAATTTAAAGTAAAATTAGAGACATAAATACCTTTTTATCATTGTATGATTAAAATTTATGACAATTTGATAAATATAAATATATTAAGTTTAAATTTGTTTCATTAAAAAGGACATAATACTTAAATTTAACAAACTATCTCATACATATTCATCCTTTATGGAAAAAAGTCATACATGTCCATCCTTTATGGAAAAGAAGTCATATAAATAGTTAAAAAAAACCCGATAACTTTTGAAAAAGTTTATTAAGTTTTTTATATTTGTAATTAAGACTTATGATCTCATTGTATATCTCATCATTAAATTTGGAGGAAGCAGAGGGTAGTGAATAAAGAGTTCATGGGAAAATGTTGAAAAAAAATTAATCTCGTTATGTATTTTTTGAATGTAAAAGAGAGAAGCTGGCTTACTGTTAACACCCATTAAAATTACTAAGCTCACTCACCTGAACCCAACTATCCGTGGTGTAATTTTAAAACTAATTCTAATATATCTCATAAACACCTTATAATTTTCTTATTAAATAAATTAGAAGATACAGTTTAAATTTAATTATCAATTTTCAAATTATTTTATAAAGCAAATCGTTAAATATTCTGTTCGTAAGATAAACATTTTTATATAACTTAAATTCATAATAAGTAAATATTTTAAAAATATATAAATATATTACAATGAAATTCGTAATAAATTATATTTTGTATTTTAAATAAAGAAATGTACTGGGATGAAGGTTACTTTTAGTTATTAATATTTTTAAAATATTAAAACTTTAATTTAAAATTAGAAAGAAAAATAATATTTTGGGGAAAAAATATAAGTGGCTCTCATATTAAAAAAATACCAACAACACTCTTATTGAATAATAATTTTTAAAAACACTCTGATTCAGGAAAAGTAAACAATGCTATCATTCTATGTGATAATTCAAATATATTAAAATTATAACATTCTCATTGGAGAATAATTTCTAAAGATACTTACGTTAACGATTTAGATTTATATTGCAAATGAAGATATTAAGTGAGTTTTAGCTTCTTAAACAGATTTATCCGACTCAATTTGGATGTGTGGAGATTTAATCTATTTTTGAACTTCTGAAAGAAAATTCAAGATCAAGAAAGTAAATTAAGGGGTTTGAAATATGAAACTAAACAATGGAAGAAATATCTAACAAAAAGGTGGCGGTGATTTGACGGGGCAAAATAATATAGGGATGGTAAACGATCAAACAAAAAAAGGTTAGAAATTTCATCAATTTAGGGATGATTGTTATATAAATAGCAAATATTAAGCATCTATTAATTAAGAGTCATAAACAGGCCTTGATTATTTTGGTAATAAGAAGATTTAGATTCTTTAACAATCTTCCTTAAAATAAACAAGAGCGAAAATAAATATATGAAGAAGTAGGGGGTATGTTACTATGATGCCAAATTATAATTATTCAAGGTGGAGAATAATTTGCATCACTAGTGCCGTAAGGAAAGGAAGTCAAAATTTGGGGAACAAGAAACCTATCAAATACGTTTTTTTTCTTCCATCGATTCATTTGCAGATTGGTTTAGTTATTATTTTTCTGACAAAATGTGGAAAATAAAAAAAGAAAATGGATTGTTGACAATATAAAATTTGGGTTGCTGGAGATAATAAATGATGAATAATATAAAACAGTTGTTGCATTGCTTCACGCTTTTAGGCACATTAGAAAAATGATTTGTTTTTGGTGTTTGATATTTTTTATGACATATTGGCCAATAGGTACTTCCAACCCCTTTCCCATCAGAGAGCGACAGATCCAGCCATAAGTGACTCAGTCAAAACTAATGAGATCTGAATATTAAATGATACGTCATCAACAAAAATTAAAATGTTACTTCAAGTTTTCGATAGCTACCCATTCTCAACAATTTAGATCCAAATAAATGTGATCATACAATCATCAATATTTAAAGCTATATATTGTATTCTGGGTCGTGACCGTTGTTTAGCTCACTTTTGTTCTTTTGCTTCTTTTCTCCTATCCTATTAATTAACAAATGATTGATTACTTATATATATATGCTTAACGATAATAAAAGTGGATGAACATCCTTTTATTTATAATCTAATACTATACACAACCCATTCATAAGAGCTTTGCCTCTGTAAAAATAATTTATTCTTCTTATATCAAGATGAACAGACGGATTGCAATTTACTAAAAATGTAATACAAATATATTTACACTTTAAGTTAAAAAAAAACATTTTAAAAAGAGTTAGAAATTGCGAGATGACTCTTTATTAATATTTAAAATAAATACCATTAAAGATGATAAAGGAAATTCAAATTATAATAAATTGTATTTTATGTCTTTATTGTCTATCTTTAATTGTTAGATTTTTCATTGTATGAATAATATTATTGATATGAGTGAACCATAAACATGATTTTATTAACTCTTAAGATTATCATGAGTTTGTTATGAAATATTGCAATGTTACATGGAGTGTAAGATGTCTTAACATTTTGTAGGTAAAAGTATTTATTTTGGGTTTGGGTCAAAAATATGGATTAAAAAACAATCAATCACTCTTCCCAAATTAGCATGTTCTATTGAAATTATTGTCAATATGAATTCACATTATATTGTCATTTTAGTATTTATTGTTATTGTCTAAATATTTGTAACCTTATTTATAAGTGTCTCTTAAAATAGTGTTATTAGCAAATTAGAGTAAATTCACATTTCTGAGTTAGTATTTTTTTTTTTTTTTTTAAGTTTGTTTTGTTTTCTATATTGACATTTATTCATTTGAGAGATTTTTTTTTATATTTTTGGACAACCTTGAGTAGTGAAAGTTAGTCTAACTACCTTTTTTTAATTTTTGTGTTGTCAAGCTGTTTTATTTCTTTATTAAAGGTTTGTAAGCATCATTTCAAAGATTCAGTATCCTAATTAGAAGGATCCTTCATCTTAGAAGTTTGAAACAAGTCCTTCTTTTGGGATGATACATTTGCAAATTATTCATTTTAATTTTTGGCTTGTCAATCTAAGAGTATTTATTTTTTGAATGTTTCGTCACTTTGATAGTATTGTAATGTAGTGTTTTAATACTTAAGATGGAAGTTTTGGATTGTTTTTGAAAATATATATTTTTATGATAATAATAAAAAAACATACATGATATTCTAACTTATTATGGAATTGTTAGACATAGATAATTAAAACTAAATACAAAAATAAGTTATATAATATGTTGACAAATGAATTAAACCAAGTTTTTGCATGTCACCTTTGTTAGTGCATCAAATTCTCTCTATTTGGTAATAAACTATTATTGCAAGGTATTTAACCTGTTATGGACGTTCTGGTGCTTTGGGGAAGAATTCTAAGATTCTACCTCCACCAAGTAAAAGGCCATGGCAATATTAGGGTGTAACTTTTGTTGTTGGGACTGTATAAAGTGATGTCACGTTGAACTAATTAATCATAGTTGTAGAGTTAGTTCACTTTTAAGAAAATGCTATTTTATAATCATCAAACACATATGTAATTTTCTCATTTCAAATCAGGATTATGGCATAAGTACTAAAACTTAAATGTTACAAAAAATATCACGATAATTATTGAATACTAACCATGCATCATAAAATATATAAAGTAAATATTACACTCTAAATGCCATAAAGCATAAATAGCATAAGTGATTGAGCTTGTGTAAATTTTATTTCCATCTTTATGCAAATTATTTGGCAATTTTCTTTTGTAAGTCATTTAAATTTTATTATTATTAAAAGGATTTATAAATATTATTCGTAAAAGTTATACAAATAACAACGTTTATAAACAATTTGTCATAACATTTTCTTATTTTCTAAATAAGATAAAATTTAATCATTAATTTAATCAAATTGCAGGTTAGACAAGTTTTCACTACAAGAAAATCATCAAATAGAAACCAATTTTAGAGATAAAAAATAATTAGTTATTATAGTGACTAAATTATATACCATCTTAAAAACTAAAAAAAATTATTGGTTTCTAAATTAGTTTCTACTATTGATAAATAATTTTTAAATTGGTATCTAATTAGTTACAAAAGTGATTTTCTTATAGTATTTTGCTGTAAAATATATTTTACAAAGTTTTAAAATTTGATGTATATGGCGGTATGATTAATAATAACCTCTTCACTTATTTTGTTTGTTAAAATAATTTACTTTTCTTATTTATAATATTATCCTATTTTTTATGGTAAGCAAATTAAGATGACAAAAAAAACTAATACTTTTTGTTTTAAATTCACTTCAAATATCTCTTTGAATGAAAAAATCCAAAATTTATATGTATTACTAAGAATCGAGTGGGTTCAAATTACGTTGGTAATCAGATCAACCATCTTACATAGAGGTATAACGATTCAACAATACGAAAGACTAATTAATTAGGACATTAATTTCGATACATATAGTAACATAGACCCAATGGACCAAGGACCTAACACAATATATACATAAGGTGACTAACATCTATACAAAATATGTATTTATTACAGTATTTATTAGCTCCGACAGTTAAACGATTGACTTGAGTGTTAAAAAATCTTTTGCAGGTATTTCCAACTCAAAATTGAAAATAAAAGATTGAAGACTAAAGACTAAGTTCCAAAAAAAAAAAGTATTTGACACAAGTATATCATTATCTTGCCCCCAAACAAGAACAACATCCTAATTTGTCTTTTAACTATTTTTTTTTTTTCATCTCCACCCGTTGAATTTCTTTCTGTTGCATAAAATATAGTGTTGAGAGTGTTTTTGTTTTCTTTTCACAAGTAGGTTAACTAAAGAAGTGCAATACATAGGAATTTAATTATTATTACCTCTACCACGGAAAAGGTTCCCTTTGTTTTGGCTTAAGGGAGCAACTACTCTTCCTTCAGCCCCTTTCGTCGCAGCCCTTTTATGTTTGGTGAAAAGTTTGGCACCTTTATTAATTTCCGTATAGTTTTTAAAGTATAATTTTAATCCATAAAAAGTATGATGTTCTTTTCTAATTTAAATGTTTATAAAAGAAAATCTCTATATTAAAACCCCTATGATTTTAATCTGAAATGCGAAACAAAATTTCTAACGTTTAGCGAAATTAAAAAAAAATATATATATATATATTTTGAATTTAGCCTAAGCACTTGGAGTACGGAAGTAGTTTTTGTTTTATAAAAGTGATTTGAAGCAGTAAAAAGGTTGAATTATGATATTGATATAAAAAGGGTGGAGCTAATTAAAATTAGGAGTTAGCAGTACGTAGAGTATAAGAAAAAGTAGACTAAGTAATTGTGGTGGAAAGGGTGGGCAGATATGACAAAAAGAGTAGACTTAGTTACATTAATGTAATGAATGGGCTTATCCTTAAGGAAAAGTTTGACATAAAATAAGTAGTAAAGAAACAGGGTTTGCTTTCAAATGACATATACATATTCATATAAATTGGCGCTGGTTCGGATATGATGAAGTATTTGCCCTCACGTCCTCTAATAAACAAAGACCCACCCAGTCTGTCAACATGGTGCCCCGTTTTTAAAGGCCATTTCTTTCCCCTTCTCTCTCCTCTTCTTTCTTAATTCTCTTCATTCCCTTCTCTTCTGCTAATCTACACAACCCTTTTCCATCATCACCCCATCTCCACATATGGATACTAAACTCACCAACAACAACCGTCAAGACTCTGATCCACCGCAAGAAAACATTGCCGACTCCCCTCCTTCTTCCTCTCTCTTCAACATCGATGCCGTTGTCACCTCCCCCACTTCCTCATCAAAGAGAAGGTTACCACTCCATCTACCTTCCTTTCAACTTTAAATGTTACAACCAAGGAATCGTGTGACAAATTATATGCTACTCTCAAAGGTTTCAAGACTTTGGGATTCGTATTCACAAACCTTTTCTTCTCTCTCTTTTTCAGTGTCCAAAGCTATTTACCTAAAATACCACTGTATCAAAATTCTTAGATTTCGCTAGTACTATAACAATTCTTGATACCCAGAATTTCTGTACGTGCATCAGCACCTTCAATTCTCTTCCGCTTCGTTTTTTCCATACAGTGTGTGTATGGGTATGGGTATGGTTTTTCAAAAGAGTGAGTATATGTGTGAAAAGGGTGAATGAAAAGAGGAATTGGCTTTGTTGAAACATGCAGGAGGGCAATACAGAAAAGGGTGGTGCAAATCCCAATCAAGGAGACAGAAGGGTGTAGGCTAAAAGGAGAGAGCAACACGCCACCATCGGATTCGTGGGCATGGAGAAAGTACGGGCAGAAACCCATCAAGGGTTCACCTTATCCCAGGTTAATTCCATTCCAACAACGTTTAAGTGTTGGTATTCATGTTTCGTTATTTTTGTGTACGAAATAACTGAAAACAAGAAACGGAAATAACTAGTGTAACTGTTTTGTAAGTTGGTGAATTTGATGAGTGAAATTGAGAAATTGTTGTGGTACAACAGAGGGTACTACAGGTGTAGCAGTTCGAAGGGGTGCCCGGCACGGAAACAAGTAGAAAGGAGCTGCGTGGACCCCACAATGTTGGTCGTCACTTATTCCTCCGACCACAACCATCCCTGGCCAGCTTCTAGAAACAACACCAGGCCCACAAAGAAGCCCGAGCCCGAACCAGTAACGGACCCGGTCGAACCGGAGCCAGAACCGGAGGAGAAGTTTGCGGAACTGGGCGGGGACGAATCCATGATCACCACCGCGGATGAGATGGGGTGGCTGGGGGAGATGGAGACAACGACGTCCACCGTTCTCGAAAGCCCAATTATGTCCGCAGCGTACCATGCTGACGTGGAGTCGGCGTTGCTGCCGATGAGGGAAGAGGACGAGCTGCTCTTCGCCGACCTCGGGGAGCTTCCGGAGTGCTCCGTCATGTTCCGGCAGGGGCTGCTGGAGGAGAGGCGGCGGTACACGGCGCCGTGGTGCGGGACCACAAGTTGAGGGCAAAATAGTAAAAAAGAGAATAGAAAAAGAGAAGAGGTGCCTGTTTGACACGTTGTTGGTGCGGCGGGCAGCAGAAAAAGATACCAGCATTTTTTTACTTGTAGTTCTGAGATATTTTGATTTAAATTATTTTTTGTTATTAGAAGATAGTTTGTTGAGTAGAAAAGGAAAAGAAGAGAGTAGAGTGGGGAGATAAAGAATAAGAGGAAGTTTGGGGCAGTTAATGAGGGATGAGATGAGACAACGTGTGTGTGCGTGTCGGGAAGTGGTTGTAATTAGCGTAACTTTGGCCGTCCGTTTCAACATCTCGCACAATGTTTGAAAAAAGCAATATATCAAGATACTATATTACTTACTGGACCCCACATCTTCTTTCTTTCTAGAACACTTTAATCATGCGCCCATTCTATTCATTGCCAAACAAAATGCCCACAATCAACAAAATCTTCGGTTAAATTGATGATCATATTAACTATGCAAATATTCATTCTTTTCATAAAATCATATTAAATTTTCTTGTCTTTTTAATAGAAATTCGTTTTTATTATGTTTTGAAGGAAACAACATTCACTTACTTTATATTTTTTAATTTAAATATTTATAAATAAGAATATTTCATGTAATCTCATTAAAGTAGGCGCAATTTCTGCTAAATTTAAATATTTATGAATGAAAATAACTTTTAAAAATTTAATTATGTGAGTGATACAGTATAATTATCGGAAAAATTATTATTATTATTATTATCTTAAAGGTAAATAAAATGTAATTGAACTAAGCTCAAAATTAATTTTAAAAAAGAAAATATTGTCCAGATCGACATAAAAATTACTCTGACTTTATAATATTGGATCTTAACATTTAATTTCTTAATGATGATTCAACATTTTAATTTCTAAGTTTTCAAAATGGCGCACTAAACTTTAATAATTGTATCTATCTTTTTCTACTTTTCACCATTCGTCGTAATTTAAATTCTCATAATGCTCAAATCGTTATTAGAGGTCTACTTATATTTACCACCTAACTTAATTTGTCATTATATTTTAGGTAAAGGGTTTAATGTAGATGTAGAAGTTACAAAAAGCTGAATTTAGCGAATGGGTCAAATTTATACTTTGAGTATTGTTTTGAATCATGAATAAGTAGCTTTATGTAAGGAAAATGACAATAAAGAGTGAAAGTATAAATAATAGAAAAGTTGTTTTTACTACTGTCAACTAAAATTTACAAAATGAAGGAATATCCTTAAAACGCTAGTATTATCTAAAACAAGAAAAAATTTAGAATCTGATCTTCTCTTTACATTTTTCTTTCTGCCCCTTACTTCTTTCTCGAAGGAGATTGAGCTACCACGCCTATCATCTGGCCATAGAACATGATGGGGCTATGGATATGCATTTCTTCTTACAGAAATGGCTTCATTATTTTGAAAATAAAAGTGTTATTATTTTTTTCATAAATTCTCCGTTCAGTTCTTTTTATAAAAAAATAAATAAGATGAACTTTTTTCTTTCTAGATATAAGCAACAAATATTTATATTGCTTATCTTGTATTGGTTATTAAATTACTTTTATATCCTTAATTTATTTCAAAAATCTATATAGAAAACACCGTCTTGTATTGGAAAAAGCTAAACAAATCTCTTATTGATTGCACTTGACCAAAGCATAAGTTATGGTTTGTCAAAGAATAGTAGAACAAAAAAAGTCACTAAAGTCTGCGAAGCATATGGAACTTAACCAACTAAGAATAATTTGCGTGTATAACCTCTAGAAAAGAGAGGGAAAGGACAGCCAGAGAATGGATTATCCAAGGATTTATAATAACTTACAACTAAAGTTTAATGTTATTAAGAGTATGGGTGAGTGGAAGAATGATCTAATATAGATCTGGAATATAAATTCAAAGAAAATTTGGTTTTAATAATATGTATAAAGTCTATAGTCAATTAAATATATTATACAATCATTATCATCTCAAAAAATATTTAAATAAATAAAATATTAATTTTAAAATATATTTAAAATAAATAAAATATTAATTTTGATATAAAGAGAAATTGTTTGAGGGACATTTCTCTTTAGAAAGATGATTAACATTGATTTTTCCTTGTTTAAATATGAAATAACTACTTGAACCACATTTTTTTTTCTTAAGCGACTTTTATGATATATGAGTGTTGTATTTTTAAAGCAGACAAAATATATGAGTTATTTTGAGAATCATTCATTGTGTGAATGGTTGAATTTCCAAAAAAATAAAGAATAATTATTACTTCTTTCTCTTTTAAACTATTAGTTGAACGTTTGAACGTTTGAACATTATATATCATGTTTTTGAGAAATAATTTTGATATTTAAGTAATAAACCTTTGTAACAACATTAAATATCATCGCTTGCATCTTATTTTAGCAACTATTTTATTGTTTCGTATAAATACGCATATATTAACAACTAAAAAAACAGATTTTATAAAGAAAAATCTATAGTAATGCCTAATAAGAAGTCTTATAAAAAAACAAATTCAAAACTTTTCTCAAACCTAAAATCTTTCGTTAAAACTTATTTTGGATTCATTTATAATGTCGATTAACACAATTTTCTCAAATGTGAACTTTTCAATGCAATATATATTATTTAAAAGATATAATTTTTTTAAAATAAAAAATAAGCACCAATCACTTTACAACATTCATCATATTGATTACATACGATCAAGCTATATCACAATCTTCATTTATGTAATTTAAATACCAAATGATTTAATATTTCAATTGTAAAACATCAAAATAGTCATAACTAAGGTTTGAATTCTATCACACATTTTTTTTTTATAACAATAACATCTAATCAGCAATTGATCTAATATTTCAAATTGTTAAGCATTAAAATCCTTATAACTAAGGTTTGAATCTACTAGACTATCTATAACTCCAAAGAACTAATTCCAACTAATTTCCTCTGGAGTTAACTTTCTCTATAAGAAATATATTAATCAAATAAAAGATTTTAGAAAATGCACAAAATCTTCAAATAGCATGGACAAATAATTTAACCATTAATTACCCACAACTACCTCGTATTCACAAAGTCACTTTCTTCTTCTTCAAACTCTCACTTCCAAAACTAAAGTTTTTAAATCCATCCTTCCAAAACATCATAATTAGAACAAGAAGAGAAAGAAAGAAAAAATTAAAACTCAAAAATTTACATTGGTTGAAATTTGTATCGATCAACTTAAGTTTAATTTATGTTTGTCTCACTTTAGATCTAAAGGCTAAAAAAATAAAATAATAATTCTACAAAATATTTTTTAAAAAAAAGCTAAAGAAGATATAAATGTTTTTAAAAAATAAATAATGAAATGTTTAATTTTGTATCCATAACTTTATATATAAATTTTATTAAAATATTCATTTTTCATTGTTTTAAACTTTTTTAAAACCTATAAAATCATGTTGTTACACTATTTCTGATATTATTATTTTAGAATTCTGAATATTTAATTATATCTGGATAACATAAAAAAAATTACTGTCCTTTTCGGCTAGATTTTCGTGCCTATAATTTTTGTTACAACATTAAAATGTCTTAATAATATACCAATAAGTCGTGACAAATTGTAGCTACAAGTAGTGTTAGACTATGTCTTTTTAAGCAATGTCTACTATGAGAAAAAAAAACAGTAACATAAGATTGCTTTATAAAGTTTACTTTTGAAAAAGACGTTTTCACCTTCACATTGCTGGTTCAGTCCATAACAAGCCGGCCGAAAGTGCTTAGAAGTGGTTTTTAAAAAAAATAAGAATTCATATTTACATAATTTTGTTATGTTTAAACATACAATAGATTTCGAATTCTAGCGGCACCAAATATTTAAAGACTAGACTTTAGTATAAAAAAAAAACTATTGAAGCATTAAATATTACACCGTTCATCGTTTTAAATTTGTCACGTTGTTAGAGAAATATTTACAAAGTACGAAAATATAACTCTATGTATATATTTTTATTCATTATTTGATGGATAACTTCACATGGATTAAGGTTTTTAAGATTTGAACACTCCCTATTAGGGAATACCCCAATATTATTACACTTTTGTTTGGTTAAAAAGGAGCATGGAAACAACCATTTTCTCTTCCTTTCTTAGACGTGATGTTCATTCAATAAAAGAAAAATCAAATTTGCACGGGACTTATTCT
This sequence comes from Phaseolus vulgaris, assembly GCF_051622355.1. Classification (NCBI taxonomy): domain Eukaryota; kingdom Viridiplantae; phylum Streptophyta; class Magnoliopsida; order Fabales; family Fabaceae; genus Phaseolus; species Phaseolus vulgaris. The sequence goes on from NC_143499.1 coordinate 41,809,561, forward strand.
GTAAAAGTAATGATTGTATTTCAAAAGATAAAGAGCAAAATCGCAAGATTAAAAAGGCATTTTTCCGTTTAATTTTTTGTTCTTTTATTTTTTTTTAATTCCTAGATCCAAGTTAATGTTATTCTTTCAACATAGAGATTTATTTAAAGACATAATATTGTACTTTTTTATGCTTATATACAAACTATAAAACTTGATTAATACTCGGATAAAAACAGTCACAAAACATAGTAAAAATTGTGTGAAAAATTAATTCCAGCATAGGACAGAAAAAAAATATGACCCGAAAGCTTTTAAAAAGTAGAAGACCAAAATGGGTTTTACTAAAAATACACAAAAACTAAAAATATAATTAAAATTATATACTTACATATTATTTTAATAATAATTAGTAGAGTTTAATTTTTTTATTTATTGTCAATGTAAAAAACTTAATAGTGTCTACCTATTAGTGATTATGGCCACTTAGTTGTTAGATGAAATGAAGAAATACTATATAAGAAGATTATTAAATAATAACTAAGTTTAGAGATAGAAATAATTAATCACTATATTAATTAAATTATATATTAATTTAGAGACAAAAAATTATTTATATATATCTAAATTGATTTTTATTAATAATTAAAATTTATAAAATAATTTTTAAATTTGTATATAAATTACTTATCTAAGTTTTAACCACTAAATTACTCTCTAAAAAACTAATAAAAACTAATTTAGAATATAAAATAGTAAGTAGCTAAAACTTTGATAACTAATTGTTAGATAATTTAAAAAATTTAGAAACCATTTTATAAATTTTTATTAATAATAAAAATTATTTTAGATACCAATAATTTTTTTAATTTATAAAACAATCTCTAATTTAATTAAATAGTAACTAATTATTTTAGTTTCTAAAATTAGTTTTTATTTAATATTTTTTTTAAGTGTAAAAAGAAACAAACTTATCCTGCCTAACAATTACTATAACTAGAAGAGTGATAAATACTAATTGAGATGGATTAAAACACAGTACATAAGTACAATACATTAAAAAAATATTAAATGTTAATTTTGAATTAGTAGTTATGTTTCACTTTATCGTTTCAAATGCATTTCCCACTTTATAATGTATTTTTGCTTACTTGACGGGCCAATGTGCATCTTGTATTAAGGCCCAAATATATCATTGGATAGTTCATTTAAAAAGAGAAATTCTTCTTGCATCCTCATTGGTGAAAAATCATATTATCTTAAATGAAAAAAATAAATAAGTTTTTTCCGTTGCAGCACCCCTTCTTCATCTTCTTAGTCAGATTTCCTCTATAGCCACCACACCCTCTCTCTTTTGCTTGTGTGCTGGAGAGCATTTCCGCACTTCTTCGCTCGAGATTTGGTCTTTCTTGAACAATTATTGTCCTATTGTACCGGTTTCAAAGGTTGGTAAAACATTCCTTTAATGTTTTCAATTCTATATCATTGTAATCCAGATTAAGTAATCTTACAAAATTTTTATATTTTATAATCCGAAAAATATTACATTTTTAAAATACAGAATTCACAATTTGAAATATGTTATTTTTTTTCAAAATACACTTTGAATTGGTATAAGGTATCTCTCGATGTGAAAATATATTATGGATTGTGCAATCCAGAGTGTATATAAAAAACGTGATATGATTTAGATTATGTAATCTAGAGTGTATTTATGACTTTTTAATTGACAAGTGTACCGAGTCAGAAGTAATAATTTGTTTATAAAAACAGATATCAAACATAAGAAACAATTCTAAAATATAATATTTACTAAATATAAAAAGATGTGTTAAAGTTTGTTTGAAAGGTGGTTGGTATCACGAATTTATATAAGAAATTTAAATAAAACAAATAAACGATTTAGATGATTCAATAGAAAAAATTGGGATTGAGATTCATCATTCTTACTCGTTTGTATTCAATTGTTGTATGGATCACAATGACATTAATTTTAGTTACAAATAGTCATATTTTTGTTAGTATTGTTGATAGTTAAAATTGGTCTCCCATGGTCGCAAATTAAGTAAATTTTGGGTGCCTTGCTCCCAAATTGAACCATTCATACTTAATTTGGGATTGTTGTCGCTATGCAACATAATTTACAAGGTAGCCGTTAAGGGATTAATTTCAGTTTTTTTGGAGAGATGACAATGGGACATCAACACTTTCCACATTTGAGTTGGTGAGATCACGATAACATTGAATCATATGTTGGCACTGCTCCATATCCCTATTGTAAGGAAATATTTTACGTACGTCCCAATGTAATTTGTTGTCGCTTTAACAATTTTGGTGGAGTTGTTAGGGGCTGACTTGGGTGATGCCACCTCAGAGTTGAGACATTATCGAGGTGCATATGTCAGACGCTCCGAGAGGTATTTGTTGCATCTAGAGGGATGCACGATATTTACTCATAAATAGTGCAACATCAATCTCTGTGTTGTACTCGCTGTTGCTCAACAATCTACGAATGTATGGTGGATACTCGTGGGGAGTTATCGCACTAACCTACATGTATAACCAATTAGAGGGTGTGTGCTTTGCCCAGAAAAAACAATTGAGCGGTTATGCGACCCTTATACAAGCAAATCATATACATAATTAATAAAAGTTACATTTATCATAATATGAATAATAAATACTATTGTGTTGAAATTGTAACAAACACGTATATGAGCACTTTCCGAACATGGAAAGGAAGGATATGAATCCTACATTTCATAAGGTTCACCCATGAGCACAATATGTCACTAAATGACATATTTATATTGTTGGTGTTGAGCGAGTCCAATTAGATGCTCTAACCCATGTTAGGGTTATTTAGGCTCCATATGAAGTCTATCGTTACAGTAGGTCGTTCGAGTCAATATCCTTATTTTACGGATACATCCATATGGGTATGCATATAAACATTTGTCCAAGCGTGTGTTGCAGCAATGGGAATATGAGCAAACAATTCCTTCACCTCCCATGTCGTTTGACAGTGGAGTTTTGACGGTTATAAAAGACACGTGGTTACACTTTTTTTTACCACCTCGTCACAGGTGTGACATTGGCTTGTCATGCATTTGCATGTGTAGCTGAATACATATAATGGTTCAAAACTGTTTCACAACAATATATAGTTCGTGATGGATCGACTGTACTGCCACGTCATTGTGCTTATAGTCCACATGATGTAGATAGACTCTGCATCATAGCAGGATCATGCATGTTCGATAAGTTATTATAGTGTTTAATATATGCATTGTTTATTATTTATCACAAATTTCATTTTAACATAATCATTAACAAATGTCATTTTAATGAATACAAGACATATTTAGGCAAATCACCAATGTCTTGCAAATGATGATTGATTGTGATTACATCACTAAAGACACTTTAACGTGAGAGGAAACACATATTGCACTCCAATAACTTGTAGTGTGATAAATAAGAAGAATGTTTATGTTAGACATTCTTGTTTTGTACGTGACAGAAATCAAGAACATAACAATAGATTTTTACACAATGTATTGTTTACATTCCTGCTCTCAATATATGAATTAGTTATACATCTTTTTGTGACAAATTTTATTTTAATTTAACAAATGTATTTTATTTCTATTTTATTTAAGCTTCTTTTTGTTTTCAATATGTATAAATGTATATAAAAAAAATAGATAATATATCGTTAACAGTAGTAACTAATTTTAGATGATATGCAACAATTTTTTTTTTACATTTTAGATTATACAATAAAAAAATTGTATTTGAATTATGAGTTATTGAATACAAAATTTGGACTGAAAAAATATGATCCATTTAATTGGACCTATAAATGGATTGAAGAAATTAAAATCTAGAACATCTTTGAATGGATTTGTGTGCCCACCTTAACTCACTAGGATTCCCCATATGTCATATTCCCAGACCTAGTCACACTATTTTTTCTACTTAAATTTTAAACGCGATTCCCGAAGTAATCTTCATCATCTGTCTATTTTTAAATAGATGATTTGGATGTATGATATTTTAGTTATGAAATAAATGTGTTATATATAAATGAATAATTCGTATCCATAAATTGTTCCAAATATCCCTTTCATAACTATTTTGAAATTAATTTTAAAATAAATATTATGAAAGTATAATATTTTGATTATGAAGTATATGTTGGCAGGGAATAATAATAGCATTTATTCTATTTATGCTTTTGGTAGCTGCTACCTCTCTCTTTATTTTTGTGATTAAAAGTTTTTTGGAGACAAAGACATGCATCATTATTGACACCCAAGGGGTTAGAGAAATGATGATAAAATTTTGCTCATTGATTCCTCATATTCATTTCCTCCTTCTACCTAAAGATGAAAACAAAATCTGACATTTTAACCCTGAGAGAATACAGAAACACCAGACCTAGCTCCCCATTTTACACACATAAACACAGTACCAAGAAGGAATAAAGGAATCAAACTTTTCCCATGCCATTAAGGGAAAAACAACTACACTTAAATACTTCTTTTATATAATAAATCAAAGCATAATTGCATTCTTTATCCATTCAACAAACCAACAAACTTAATTTCATCTCTGTACAAAATTTAAACATTATTTTAACATAATGCCTAAGTGTCCCAGAAATTATTCTCCTCACATCTAGACATGCTTCTATGCTCACCACCAACCCAAATAGAAGAGCTTTAGAATAACCAGTGAAGTAGGACCAGTCAAAACCAAAAGTTTCACTTTAAAATTCATGTAAATGGTCGTGAGACTTTAATCCTGATTAAAAAATAATGCTGAAATCACGTAAGAAACTGCATAAGGATTTTGCTATATTTAAATATGCAGGTTCTGAAAAGAAACAAAGTGAACACTTGGCATTGAAACACCAAAAGAATCTCATTATCTCATATTATGGTGATCACGACCTATCTATGATTGTATACAGCCATACACGTCCTTGTCACAGTTCCCACCTTCTGCGTCATTAGCCCCTCATAAAATTTGTCTCCATTGCAAATGCTATATCACTCCCACCCTGTATTTTCCTTATCTCACGCACCACATTGCTGTGTTATCAATATCGTTCAAATTTTCATTCACCATCACTCATATCTTCCACTGAAATGCTGCCCCATCAGACCTCTTCACAAAACATTAAAGTTCAGCATGTCTCAAAGCCCGTGTCTGATAAGTTGCTAGAGAAGTTCCACGACGAGTCACAGTTTGATTTTGATTATGAACAAAGTGGGTTGTGGTCTCCTCCGGTTCCACGCACCGTGTTCTTGAACTCACCCGGAAGGATATTCACTGAGCAAGAAATGCTTCAAAGACTCAGAAGAAAAAATGCACGAACAAGACATGGCAAAAAATTCAGAGTTTGTTTCACTGTACAGTGACACTTCTTGGTTCTTTCCCTGTTCCATTGGTTCCAACTAGTGCTCCATGTCAATTTCCTCTGCTTCTTACCTAACTACCACTGAAAAATTCTATGCCTTATCCTTTTTGCAGGTCTTCTGCTGTGCCTGATACTGAATGTAAACAAACTGGGAAGATTTTTCTGCACTGTTTCTTGTTTACAATACAAAACTGAATTAATCCAAAAATTTCTCTATGATTGTCGTATCATATTCACAGGAATTTACGTGTATTTCTATTCTTTTTGCTTAGCCAAAAAAGATGTATATCTGTGCGTTTTTGTGTAAAATATCATATAGAATATCAATTTGTGATCCATTGTTTTCGTACTGCACTACCTTTGGCTCCCCTAATCTTCTCTTTTCCCTGTTCTTCATCTTAGATTAAGATACTCATACTCACATGTTCATAGGGTTGTGCCAACACAATTTCACTTCTCCATCAACACCATGTTTGAATACAAAATTCTAATTTATCCCTTGTCACCATTCATTCTTATATAAATGACAAACGTCTTTAGTGACCAACACGTGATTATGAAATTAAAAATAAATGTTTTTACTTAAAAAATATTATTAATATATTAAAGGCGGTAGTTAATTGGCAAGTTCCTGTAAAAGATTCTATATCGACAGAATGCTTTTAGTTTCTTAAAAATCAGTTTTTTAACTTTCAAAATATACTAAAGATCAAAGACGACAACTTTGGGTTTTTTTCCCCAAAATCAGCATGTATGATTTTCTCAAGAGAGAAAACAACTTGGAAATTGAGATAAGTAGTGGAGGAGATTTAGAAATACAAGTATAATATGAATTAACTCATTGTTAAAATCCAAAAATGAATGTCATAAAAATATAAATATGTTCGACATACATGTGTTTACTTAATTTAATATACATGAAAATATTAAAACTCTCATACTTACTACAAAACATTTCTCAAGGTCTTCATCACAAATTTATCCAAGCTTAAGATTTTGCTTCTCTAGCTAGTTATAACCAGCTAATCACCTATAGTTGAAGTTGAATGTAATTAAATCTAAATTCATAATTTTAATCTAAGTTTCTATTATGATATTGCTGGCCCTCAATAATTATATATGATTCCTCATCTTCTATTTTCTTGAAAATTAATTGTCATTGGAATATGATTTAAACCTAGAATTGGGGAAAAGGCGTAATTGGATTATTACTATGAATAGGTTGATTATAATCAAGACATCTTTAAACTCTTTATATCGAAAGTTGTATACTTGATTGAGTTCTGCAGGGAATTCCAAACACAAGTATGTGACTTTGGTTCAATTTTATAAGGAATTAAAATTAAGATTTGAATAATCACGAGCTGATGATAAACATTAAATAAAAACTGAATTAATACTTAATTGGTTGAATAAGAGTTATTTAGTAAGTTCCAATTTCGACTTCTCCTCCAAAATTAACATTAGCACACCTTGCAGACCAACTATTTGATAGAAAAAAAAAACTTCTATTTTCTTTATTTTTGATAGGTTATTTAATGTAAATATGCAAATATTCAACTAAGTAAGTAATGCGCTGATCCTTTAGGATACAATATTTGGAGTCCAATTCATTTTAGTACTTGTAATTTCGGTACATTTGTAAAAAATTATTTCTTTGAATTTTTTATATTGTTTTTGCTCTTTATCACTGACATGATACGCAACAAATGATTTATTTTATTTATAAAGAGATTTATAACATGTATGAAAATTCTAGACAATTACCATGTACTTGTCAAATGTTTTATTCTCTTAAACAATAGTTGATACCGTGATTGAAAATACAAATCGATGTTTGAGTTTATAATATTTTAATGTTCAGGTAATAAAAAAAAGTTCTAACTTAAAAATTTAAAATATTTAAACTCGATTAGTAATAAACAATAAGTAACATGAAATTCAATCCATATAATTTTGATTAGACAAGGAAACAATTGAAATATAAGCTCCGTTCAATTAAAAAAATATAGACGATCATAATCGAACTATAGACAGCAGTAAAAAGCTCTGCAATTAGTGTTTGATCCATCTTTTTCCTAAAAAGGAAAAATTGAACGAAATGTTATATAAGTAGATTAAGTTTTAAACAGTCATAGTGCATTTGAAGGGAGATGGGGATGTAAACCTAAACTGTTACAAGAAAAAGAAAACGATAATTCTATCTTCCAGTTTGAATTTTGCGTTCCTATTTGCTACAGCAAAAGAGGAAAAAGATCCAGTTTAATGACATAATATACATGCATCTAGTAAGGTAAAGGTCACATATGAACTTGGTTTAAAAGGAACACAAATTTGTGAAGTTTAGAATCTATAGATCAAAGACTGTATAGCTCTCAACGTACTCTCACATCTGCAATATTCATAGCTGAACTGTACAATACACCAACACTAAACAGAAACAGGATCTTGTTGGAGAGCTTCCTTCCCTGTAATGCCTTCTTTTAAATTTTTAAAATATATGTCATAGTCCTTTTCTGGGGGAGGGTTTGCTGGATCCACAGTGAATGGCTCGCTAAATGGAATCACACTTTTGACCTGCAATGTTTATTATAGATTATGTAGCTAGAAAAACAGAGTGAGACTGCCCATAATACAATGCAATATGACTGGTATTTTATAATAGAAGCAGCAACAGTTTACTTAATAAAAGGGTAATATTAGATTTATGAAGCAGGCTCCTCTCGAAAATGGAGGTCCCCGGATCAAGAGAAGTTCACATTACATTTAGAAAACGTAAAAATATTAAACAGATTATGAATAATATGAACATAACAAAAGAAAAGGCTGACCTCAAATGTTTTGTCACACGCATAAGGGCTATCAAGTGCAGCTACACACATACGAGCAATCTCTTCCCTTGATATTTTACCCTGTTAATTTTTGCATAGCACTCGGCAATGAGCAAAATGCTACTATATATATAGTTACAATGAAATGCCAAAAAAATAAAGAATAAGCAGAAATGTATTGTGAGATAAACAGGTTAGTCAGAGCACTTAAACTGAGAGAAGCATCAATCTTTTGTTTTCACGATACCGTAATATTATCTCCTTGATCAAAAATAAGATCGGCACCAGCAGGCTCCTCAGTTAATGCACAAGGCCTTACGATTAGATAGGGAATGCCACTTTCCCTAAGCAAATCCTCTCCCTGTTGCAACATTAGCCATTTTTAGCAAATGAACAAGCATGTGACAGAAATATGAATTCCATAATTGAATAGGCCATGGTAAGCACTAAGGATCTTAGAAAGTAAGTTTATGTTTAACTCAACCTAACAAAAATTTATCTGTAAGGAGAAATTTGCTCTAACTTATAAACTCTATTTTAGCTATATTTTGGGGTAAGATCTCCAGCAAAGGAGGTTCCTTGAGAAAGTCTTAATAGAGGGCGAATATAAGTTGTTTATAAAAGCTGAGCTTGGACTTTATAAGGCCTGGCTTAAAGTCTATTTAATGAGCAAAGCCTTTTAAATATGTCAAAACCCATATCTTTAAATTGGCTAATAGGCCTAAACTTATATGGAGACTAATGGGTTAGCCTTTAGATAGATTAACAAGTATATAATCTTAAAACATGGTAATAAAAATTTAATACCTTAAGTAGCAATAAAAAAATATGCCATCCTTTAGGCTCAAAACTAAAAGAATGGCATAAACTCCAATCCTTTTTAACTACGTATACGTTTAAAAAATATTTAACTTGACTTATTCAGTTAATATGCATGCCTTGACTTAGTTTAGGCTTAAAGTAGACTAGGTCATAAGCTCCTAATTATAAGAATTCAACAGCTGCTACTTTAGGTCTTTGTATCAAACAAGATTCCATCAAAATATATTTTATAATTTTAAACGAATTAAATTAAATGAAGTACAGCAACCCGTTCAAATTGGTTTTAATCATCAGTTTTGCTCCAGTTCAACCAACTCTCACTGGTTTAAAATCGACTAATTATTTGAGTTAAAGAAGGAAAAACACTTGATTAGGACAAACAATCTGAACAATGAACTCATAAATAACAAATCTTAACCAAGAAACTAGTTTTGTGGACCAAGGTGACCTTGACAGAATCAACTTTTTACTAAATATAGACCTTAAAATTTAGTAATATTAATATATCTGTGGTAAACAAGGAACCAGATATTTTACCTTTAGTTTAAATGTGAGAATAAAATCCAGTTCCTTGTTTAATCGAACGGCAGGAGGCTGTTTACTTAGATCAAGTCCAGGTCTTTCAGGTCTTGTAACTCCTGCTGAGCTCACATGTACAAACCTGAAGGTGACACATATAGTACAAAAATGATTAAGTAATCAGTGTAAAAAATGCATGGAAAAGACAACCAAAAAGATAAGGCTATTACCTGGGTGTTATTGGATCCTTTATATATGCCCTTATGCTAGACACTGGAAGCTCAAATGGACCTTCCACAAAAGTTTCATTTAATTTACCATCATACTCAAACTTGCTGAACATGAGCTGCAGAAATTAGCCCCATCATTAAGAACCAGTGTGGGATTTCTAAGCCAAAAGACATAATGGTATACTAACAAAGCCATACCTGTAATGATGCAACAATGCTTGGATCAAATGGTGGAGCATCAGACACAGTTCTTGCTCGAAATACAGGCCTCAAGGAAGAAAATGGCACTTGAATCTATGAAACGCAAAAAAAAGAACAAAACACTTGAGTTCGTCTTAGATAATATAGACTGCAACAATTGCAATGGATGATACCTACCGATTGCCATTTTCCTTTCTCGGTGTCAAAGCCTGAAGTGTAACCAACAGTGTCCCAATCACTGCTTGTACGAACAATGATTTTATATCTACGCCCATCACCTTTTAGGCGGAACTCCAAACCATCATATGCAGAAAGATTTTCAGGTTCTGAGAAATTCTGAAAACCAATTGTGAAACTCTCCTTTTTTATATAAGAACTTTGTTTCACCAAGTAACTAGTTAACATGAAGTCAATATACTATACTCACTCCAAAAACAGTTAGCCATAGACAGCTAGCAACTCCAGAAACTTGGAAATAATTAGTAATATACTTTAAACTTAATTCAACTACTGGAAAAATATACTCCTTGAAAAAAAATAAGAAATGCAAAATATTTTATATGCTGATATTCTCTGAACCTTCATTTCATACTTCAAGTTAAATGCTTTCAAGGGAAAACTGTATTCATTCCTTAATGGCCTAATAAATAAGTGTTTTCCTTGCTTCAAACAAAATGGTTCTTTAGTATATACCTTTCACAAGAACTGAACTATTCAGTAGCTAAAAAATTCTCAAGGGCGATATACAGTTAAAATCATATTAAAAGGCAGTATCAGAAACTTATCTAAAGCTATAAGTGAACCAGCACATCAATTTAGATTTTATATCCATTTGTCAGAATTTAGTGGAACATTAGGAATTGACGACACATGACACTTTTTCATTGAAGAGAATAAATCGAGGTCATTTTCTAGATTTAAGAAAAGATTACGTCAGAGTTGGTTCAAACAATATTAATCAAAATGTAACCTTCTATTTTCACAGTGGTCGAGTATTGAATCAAATATGTCACTGCCATTTGCCTGACCTCATTGAAAAGTTTATATAAATGCTTGTTCATTACCTTAGTTCTGATACTTGTAAAGCCACCATTGTTTGTTGTTGAAACAACACCTGAACTAGACACAAATTTGTATTATTTTGGGCAGTAAAACACAGATTATAAATTCCCTCAAAAGTGAAGTCACATGCATTTCAAGAATTTGACACATACCTTTAAAAACCCCAGTTGGTCCACCATTTTCACCCCCACTTGGGTCAATTTGATAAGTACTTTCACTAACTCCGCCCATTACCACATCATCTAAAGCACCCCAAGGAAGCTGCCTGTAATTATTGCCTGCAAGGAAAATAGAAAACAAATTCTATTCACAGAATGCACAGCAGTAAAACTGAAACACTCTTAGCATGTTGCAAGCACAAAGCCAATCCATGCAACAGAGACGCTGCAATCAGTCACAACTTAATGTTCAAAGTTCAAAGCCCAATCCAATAAGTCACCCTTTAATTGTTCTTCCTACTATTAGCCAAGTGGATGTGGAACACTTTTTAATGCATGAACTGCGCCTCACAATCTCTCCCATCCTCCACCCTCTAGAAAGAATAAAAATCAATTCAGCTTCTACGAGTTTCCTTTTTATATCATGCACCAAAGTTAAGTGTGGTGCTCACTGGCCTTGTATATGTCAAAAAGTCTGATTAAGCAATTAAGTTGAATCAAAACAATTAATTACTTTTGTCAACTAGGAACCTACCTTCAAATCCAAATAATAGCCTTCCTCTTCGAAGTCCAAGATTGTCCTTCACAGCCTTGATCAAATTTCTCATTCCTAAGTACTCAACCTTTTCTGGTGAGTCACCTTTTATCTGTTTTCAACAACCAATAACTAAGAAAAGAAGCTTAAAAAATTTCACAAATGAGCTTAAGATCATCTGTACTTCCAAATTAAAAAGACAGGAAAACCTCTGACTGTGAAGATAATTTCAACGAAAAGGAAAATCAATAACCTACCTCAGGCTCAAAAAACTTAACTCCCTGCACCAAAAATAATTTCATTCTGTTAGTGAGAAATAACAATGAAGCATTCACCAAACAATCATGCAACTAGAACAATTAAGAGAAGTAACTGGTTGACAATGGCCCCGCTGTTATAAATTTTCCCATAAACACTTATAATAATGAGAAAAAATGAAGTATTTGTTTCTTACAAGTTAAAATTATCTTAAGCATAAGTTAATTTGTAGAAGATACTCCATTTAGTTTCTTCAAAAACTGATTATAACCTTTTCATAACCTAATTTTAGCATATGAGAGAAAGTATTTATGGAAAAATTTGTCCAAATAGAATCATTAGTAGATATTATACACCTATTTCTCAGTGAAAGATAAGTATCAATTACTGTGTAAGAAAAATCAAATTTGTCTCTCTTAATAAAGATAATGGACATACTTGGCTGTATTTTGCTCTGTCTGGAGTGTCTCCTTCCTTAGGGCCAACAATAACAGAAGCAGCATTGATCACTTTCTTCACGCCTTTAAAGTATTCAGGTATCAAAGTGCTATCTTTTGTAATGTCTCCAACAACCTTAGTGTACATATAAAGGTAAGTTGGAAGCAGAGAAAGTAATGGATAAAGAAACAATCAATTTACGTAGTGCACTTTTTGCAATCACTCAATAAGAAAATAACAGGTAAGTCTGCACTGGGGAACATTATTATATTCCACAAAATCTTGAAACATTAGCAAATCTTCCACTGAAAAATCAGTGAAGAACTTCATATGGCCAGAAGTCAAATTGATTATCACCAAACTAACTTCTATCTTCCATCATTGCTGAATTCCTTGTATTTAGGTCCAATAACACCTCATTATCAAAAAAATGATAACCAGAAATCTAAGGTGCCAGTTTTTGCAAAATTCAGAACCCAAAGCAAATTATAGCGAACTAAGAAACTACAATTTTTTTTATCATTTGTAATGTCTTTCAGTACATTATTAAACTGACTCACCAAATCAACATCCGAGCCTAACATCCTTCTTGCCTTCTCTTCATTTCTAACCTGATAAATATTGATACAGAAATATAATAATTGTTATGCACCAAATTCAATCATTAATGAAAAAAAAAATCTAAATTCTTATCTTTGTTCTTTATCTAGAAACTATTATACGGAATGAAATCTTGTGAAAAGGGTAAGTTAACAACAATACCAATACTCGAACTGGAATTCCTTTCTTCCGTAGTATGTCAACTACTCTTCGACCAACGCCACCAGTAGCTCCAGCTACCAGGACAATATCAGAAGTTCTCATTGAGTTAACCATTACACTCGGGGAAGGACCAGAAAGTTTCTCAGCTAGAAAGTCAAAGAACTTCACAATTCAGAAATGAAGAATATTCATTAGTAGATCCATATAAGTCTTTCCCTCTCTCTCTTTCTTCCTATTACTCTCTAGTTATACAAGTTGAAAGTTGAAGAAAGTGTTACCTTAGCAGGAGATGGGAACCCATTGAAGAAGTATAGTGTTTTTACAAATCTTCCAAAATCCCAATTTTGTCGTCCAGCTTCAGCCGATATTGCTGCTCTATGTGTTCCAGAAGAGAGTCTCGTTGACGTATAAATCAATGTCTGAGGTCTACCATAAATCTGAAGAAACGGTTTAGGTAGCGTAGGTGATGCCAAAATAGTGTGTGAAGAATTCTTACAAAACTTTCTTCTAGCCAACTCAGGGCCCTGCAGTATGAATTAAAAGAGAGCAACAAGATGAAGCAGAAATTATATCAATAAGTACCAACTTTCACTAGCTCTGATGAAAAAGGAATTTCCATCTTCAGCAACAAACAACAGCAACAGCAACTAGAATCAAAATTCACTTTCAAGAAATGATTTTGGCATCCAACCAAATTCAGAAAAGGCATTGAATGAACTTCCAGGATAACAAAAAAAAAGGGTAATATGAAATGAATAGTTCAAGCAAGTTAAATTAAGTTGACGACATTGGTTGTAAAGATAATTTGACATAATATTATGAAGTATAAAAGTGTTAAAGCTTGAAAGAAGAGGGTTGGTATATGTTCCAAATGTGAGAGTAATACCTGGAAATTGAGAAGAGACGTGGAAGCAGAGGAGGATTGAGTTGTGCAAAAGGCTTCCATTTGGTAAATGATCGCAGCAATATGTTGGGGAGTTAAGGTAGCCCTGATATTTACAGTGCAGGATTCATATCAACCACAAACCGAAAGTGTCCATTTCAGTTGTGTCTAGAATCAACTTCTTTATCATATTATCATCATTTTGAAATTTAATTAATTTCAATCATTTTTTATATTTTTTTAAATTGTTATCATATTTTCATTTAGTTTCTAATTTTATCCTCTTATTATTTTTACAATTTCTAATTACTGCCCTTTCAATTGATTAATTTATTTAACCTTTTTAGTTTCTTACATCAATAATGATTACTGTACTTTGTTGTTAAACAATAATTTTAGTCATCATATTTTATTATCATATCTATTAGTTTGTAATGTTTTGTTTATTACTTTTTATACATAATAAACTCATTACAAAATAAATAAATTTAGTGCTTCCACTACTACTTGTAACAAATATTAATATTCCTGTTTTATTTTAAAATTATAATATTTTAAATCTTATGACTACCTAACATATACAATAGTAAAATAAAAAAAAATAGAATATTATTTACTAAGATTTTACTATTTCAGACTGCAATTTTTTTTTCTTTTTCACTCAAATTTATATCATATATTGTTTCTCTGATATTATTTTCATTTAAATTATAAATTACACATATAATGAAAAATAATAATACATAAATTTATCTAAATAATATATAAAAGTTAATATAAATGTTAAATATTATCTATTTAAAATAAGATAAGGCGATAATAAATAAAAAAATTAGCGCGGATCCGTTACCAAATGTGTATCGCGTAGCATATAAAAAAGTGATCATAACGTTTATGAATAATTACAATATTTCTTTCCGGTGCTACTCTCAGTTCACCTATTGCAAGTGGCGGAGGAGCTATGAGGACGGCGGCGAAGATTGCCGGCATGGGCTTCTCCAGGATGGGTCTCTGGGGGTTTTCCGGTGGCGCTCCCGGCCTTATCGTTCCGAAACGCGTCGCCACCCTCGTCGATCGCTGGCGTGTCATCGCAGGGAGCGAAGACCGCCGAGGTTGTCCCGGTGCGCACGGAGGCGTCGTTGGACTAGTGTGACTTCGCCGTTGACAGTGATTTCATCGTGCCGAGAATGGTGTTCGGTTCTGCCCCCACTTTCGAGGAAGTAAGGAAGCCACCACAAAATTGAAAACGCCGTTGATGAGTATGTTATGTTTTTTAATTGATGATGATTGTTGTGATATAAATTTTATTTATTTTCATTATTTTGTGTATTTGTGGTTTCAATTTCTGTTTTGAAGTCTTTGTTTTGGTTTTACTGTTTAACTGTGCTGAGTTTCTCTAAAGGTTTCGTTTTTCTGCTTTCGGGAGGGTTTTTTTTTAACTGTGTTTCGTTTGGGTTTGCTGGCACAGTATCAGTGAACGTTGAAAGTTTTAATCGTTTTCATGTTGATATTGTAAACGACACTTTAGGAGGATTGCAAATAAATTCTATAAGTAAATCTCTGGCTGTTGCTCTTGTTCACCTTTCAAAGTAAGTTTGAGCATAATGATAGTATAAATGTTAGGAAGTGCTTGCATCTTATCTCATTGATTGGTCTTGGTAATATTAGGGGTAAACACGGTTGCCTTTGTTATCTTTGCCTATTATTCCCTTCTTGAAACTCTTTCTTTCAACGTGTTTTATCCTTGTTTCTTGATAGTAAATTTGGGTGCTGTTAAATTAAAGGTATTGGCTTTTGGGAAGTGTTGGACCTGGTGCATGTTTGGATAACCATTTTGAACGTACTTTAGACACTGAACACATTTTTTAAAATACTTTTTATATGTTTTGTTCTGAATGTAGTTTTGGAGGGGGTTCAACTCTTATCCAAACATGTTCTTGTTCTTTGTCTGTCATCAGTTCAATCCCAGTATTTTATTTTGGTCTTGAAGAAATTATTGCTTGACGAAGTTATATTGCGTAAATTCCCTTTCTTGGGTCTAGAATGCAATCGTGGGGAACAATGGTTATTAATTTTTTCTTTTGAACCATGCTGCTTTTTTGGTCGGAGGATGATTTTCATGTTCACATAGACACATACATTGTGGGATATAAGATCTGGTGATACTTATCTCTATCTGAAATCTTATGTCTTGTTTTTTCAGATTATATTTTTCTCTCGATTCTTCTTATTATTCATCTCCTGGTTGTGAAGTCTCTGCTCTGTCTCCTACACTTTGTGATGAGCCAGTGAACAGATCTCGTGTCATTGACAATTTCAAATCCTTCAGTGCCAAAACATGTCAGTCAGCCTTTTCATTTGCTTAGCACAAGTCGTGAGGTTCAGGTAAACTGATGGTGAAGTCAAAATTACAGTATCCTTAGCAATCTCGTTTTGTGTATGATATCTAAAAATGCTAATAAATGAAGGCTTAGGTTCATTTATTGAATTAATAGATAGAATTGACTTGTCTTTGGTTTCAACCAGGCTGTTGTGGCTTCACTTGCTTGTTATCCAAATGTATGGAATGCAGCCATGGAAAATCCTGCTGTCTGCAGTTTCTTCCAATATCACAACAGACAGGTAATCCTAATTCCTATTTAACGGGTCTTTGTTCTGTAGGATAGATCTTTTTAAAAACTGAAAATAAAAAATTGAAACTGAAAACTCAAACTGATTTTTTTTTATAAAATTTCAAAACATAAAGCTGAACTGCCCCTTCGGTGCTTTTAGTACTTTTCTCCAACGAAAATTGGAGCTTTACTCCAGTTATCCACATAATAAAGGTTTGCATTAAAAGTTAGCATAAACTACGAGGGTAGAATTCTAATAGTCCAATTCTATCTACTTGTTAAACAATATCAAAAGTATCCAAGGAATTGGATCTAGGCGTTGTCCTTGTTTTTAATGTTTCGAGCAGAGGAAACTGCCGAGGAAGTGGTAAAGTTATCAAGTTGTGCTTCTGAAGCAGTTGAAACACCTGAAAAAGCATCATCCTAGTCTCGCTCGCGATACGTGTTTTCCAATTTCGTGAGTCGTCTGCAGAATTTAGAGCTTACAGGCATTGAATTGGTAAGTCGGGTGAGAAAGAGTGGTGCTGAGGCCGATGGGAACACTAAAACAAGTTTCATGGATAGTAAATTTGCCCAGGGAGGAATCTTGGTAAATAATGGTGATAGTGACTGAGAGAGCTTAGACTCTTGAAAGCAAAACTCTAATGTGTCGACTTCTCTAATCGTTTTGAAAGCTTGTAAATAAAGATGCCTTCAACTTAACAATGTGTTGCACTCGGTAATGTTTTTGTTTACAATTTGGAACCCTGCCTTGTTCTAGTTTTTTTAACGTTTTCTGCATTTTCTCTACTTGCTGAAACATGTAGGTGGGATTTTTTTCTAAAAAAAAGAAAGAAATTAATGTACATCAGGATCACTTAATATCCAATATTTAGGCAAAGGTGATTTCATTGACTTTTACCTTTTTGGTGAATGACTTTCTGGGCTAATTTAGCAGATGCTAATACCCAAGAGTTGAAATGCTTTCAAAGTTTACCAATGTTTCTTTCATTTCTCATGTGATAGCATCAATAAACTTACAGAACAATTTAATATTTGTATTGTCTAAATGCCTATTTAGTTTAATTCACCCAAACCCGGGACAGGGTCAGACTCATATTATTAAGGGGTCAATCAATTAATTAATTATATGAAGAAAGATTAATCGACTCCAAGAGTAATTATACATTTTCATCATTCATTTACTTGTTCAAAAGAGCAACTTATTTTAATTATAATAAGTTATAAGAAAATAAATAGTGAGGATGAAAAGTTTGTCTTTTAAAATTATTATTTTAAAATAAAGTGAATTTTCTTTATATATATACAAGGACAAATGATTTTTCTTAAAAGAGTAATTTTAAGAGGTACTGTTCATCTTCTTTATTTACTTATAATTTAATAGGTAAGATAAGTAGTTGTTTTTTAAATATTATATTACAGGTAAATGAAAATAAAGTTTAACCCTATTATTTTGAAAATATTCTTATTTTTAAAATTAAATATCATTCGCAATGAATATAATTTGAGAAAAAATTAAGAAAAATATATTTTTATCGCACGAAATAAAAATATTGAATGAACTTACTTACTATTCTTAATTGAGTGAGATAGTATAACCAAATGATTCCTTATGATGCATTAAAATAATAAATGCTGCATTAAAAAATCATAGGAAAGTTATTTCATTACATATAAGAATCCTCTCATTAATTACTAACATGAACTCTTAGGCAGAAAATACAATGATAATAATAATAAAAAATCACAAACATAGGCAAAAACAAAATATTTTTAATACTGTCTTGAAGTTTTTTTTTTTATTAGTTTTGTTCGTAGACACTGTCTATACAAGTCGTACAATACTTAAGTGCAGTACTCTACCAACTCTAGGCTTATAAGCTATTCTTCAATTAAAATTAGCGACGAACTTTAAAAATCAACATATATTATCAAAATAGAAATTCTTTTTTTATTGAACAATCACCTATAGCTTATTTGAATGAAAAATTTAGAAGGATTCAATTCTTGAAGTGAATTTAAAATGTAATACTTCAAAATTATTGATGACTTATTTGGATATGAAACGTAAAGAATTTTTAGAATGATATCTTACAGAGACTAAAAATAAATTATCTACACATTATAGGAATAAAAAGGAAAAAAAAATATACATTATAGAAACTAAAACAAAACAACAATGATGAAAACGAAAATTAAACTAAAAGTTAATAAATAAAATTTTAAATATCAAAATGGATAAGATCATTATGTATGACAGTTTTTCTTTCCAATGTTCACCAGTTGATCAACCTGCTCACCGGTAGTTTCTTTTTAGTTAGCCTTTTTTTTTTCTTATTCTTACTTTCTCTTATTTTTCAAGTGTATATTTAAAGAAGCAACCCAATATAAAAGCCTCAACTTTCACTTGAAAATTCAAGCAACCTAAAATGTGAAAACAAATTAAACCCAGATCCCACACACCCTTTAAGATGGTGAATAAAAAAGGAGGAAGAAATGGGGTAGTGGAAAAACAGTAAAAAATTAACCTTGAGGACCATGCCTAGCTCTGGATTGAGGTGGACCTAACGATGTCGAAGGACATTCCTCGTACCCACGTTTCTTTGAGGACGTTGTTTATTAGTATATTGATTTTTTAATGGATGGTGATAGTTGAGTTTTCCTTAATTAACTGCAATTATTTTTATGTACCTCTGTCTATTTTTACTTTTAGGTGACTTCACTTTTGTTCCAACATTGTTCTTAGTCAATGCCTTCTTTGTTTAAATATCTTTGTCTTCTGCCAACTCTAGGTTAAATAAAATATCGATAATAAATACTACTAATAATATATACTTTTAGTTTATTTTTCTCACATATTTCCCCTCTCTTCTCTTTTTTTTTTCTTTTTTCTAACTAAACAACGTTTGTTTTTAAACATTCTTTATTTTCTTTATTTTTTTTCTGCACTAAATCGAGAATTAGAGTTTTTTTAATGAACGATGCTACGAACAAGTTGGAATTGGCTACCGAACTCGGGTGTTTTTATATATGTAAACGAAAGTGAATCCTATTTTTATCTTTTAGAAGACTAAAAGAGTCTTTAAAATATTATTTTTATCTCTTTTTAATCTATCTTATAATTTTTCAGATTGTATATTTGCCTCTCTTTTCTTCTTACTTTCTTTTTTTATATACAAAATGTTATAAAAAAAATTAAATACAAATATGCATTTTTCTCTATAATGTGATAATTAGTAAAAAAATTGTTAACCAACAAATACCAATCATTTTAATTTATATATAACATATTGTTCAGTTAAGAAGGAGATTTCTCAAATAGTATTTAGTTTAGTCAAAAACAATGATTTATAATTAAATTATTATTTTCTTTTAATTATACCATCTTCTTTTCTTAATATACAGTATGTTGGTCTTCTTCCTCCTTATATTTAATTTTATTTTAAGTTATATTTTTAAATTAATTACAATTCATATTCAGTCAATTTTCATAATCATTACAACATATTTTTATTATTATTTTGATAGATTAAGACCGTTTCACCAAATGATTGGATTCGGTCCATGACTTCACAACCCATAGCCTCATACAAAATCCAGTAAAGTTGATAAGTTCATAATCGTTAACTTTAAGTTAGGACTACTACACTAGATGAGTTTGATTCATTACATCACATATATAATCAATATATAATATTTTTTAAAATTAAAAGCTTCAATATCAAAACAAAAGAAAGTGCAAGTTGTTCTATTTTTAAAGGTCGAAGAACCTTGAAAAAGATTACATTTTCCATTTTTAAAATTGAGGAATTTCATTAAACAATTTATGAATAGAAGAACGAAATTAAACAAAATAAATAGTTTTAAAGTATATTCTACAAACTAAATTTTTATACTTTACTAAAGTTTAAATTTCATGATTTTTATCACTTAAATTTAAAATTATACAAAAAAAATTTACATTTATGATAATTGGTTGCCAAATTTACAATTTAATTTAGAATAAAAGTATGATGATCTGTGAAGGCAAAAGATAACTTAAAAAAATATTTATTAAAACATAACACGGGAAAGTAAGGGAAAAAAAGTTTTATAGTGGAAAGCAGTTAGAGAAAACAAAGTATGATTTGAAAACATTGTCCATATCTAAATGCAAATCAAGAAACTCCGAAGAACACTATCTTATCTTATTCGAATTATAAATTAAAATTTTGTTGAGATGGATAGTGTGTATTATCTACTGAGGGGAAATGATTCGAGGAAATAGCAGTTTTGTGGTTTTACTGATATCATATTCATAATGTGGTTCTGCCATTGTTTATGGTGTTTCAACTTTATGGAGACATAAAAGCAGAGAGAGTGGAATACTTTCGGTAATTAGGTAAATCATGTCTCAAGAAAAACACCTGAACTGTGACATATGTCAATAATTAAGGGTCCCTCTGTATTCATCCTTCCCAACACCTTTTCCTTCTTTTAAAAGAACATCAAAAATATGTATTTGCCATACACGTAACCCTATCCAACAACAAACTTTCACATCCCCTCTTACTCTTCCCAACCTTTTCCATATCATATTAATTACCATAAGTCACCCATATTATTATTATTATTTCAAATACTACTAAAATATTCTTCTTATACTGATTAATGATTATAAAACTTTGTGATTTTCTATCTTATTTAGTTAATATTTCTCGCTATTTAAAATAATAATAATGTACGATTACATTACTTAAGATGATTGGTTTAATGAGATCTCTCTAATGTAATTGCATACCACAAACACAAATAAATTATTTTATAATTTTATTATTGTTTTCTATTATTTCTTTCGTATTTTTTAAATCTAACTAATTTTATAAAACCATATAAAATAAGGTTTATTAGTCTTATATTATTAAGAAGTAAACTTTAAGTTTAACTCAATCCAATAAAATCGACTCATGAGGTGAGGTTTGCACTCACTTATATACAATGAATTGTCTTTATCTCTAGTCGATGTGGGATTTTCAACACATTTCCCTCACGCCGAGAGTGACAACTCGTGTGTGGGATAACATATTATAACGGCCCGATAAAGGATGACCTGATAAGTCCAACAAACACTCGTTATGATAAGTTCAAAATGATTCTGATACCATATTAAGAACTGAACTTTAAGTCTAACTCAACCCCATAAAATCGGTTCATGAATGAGATTCACACCCATTTATATATAATGAATTGTCCTCGTATCTAATAATCTAGATCTCCAAGCTTACATCAGGCTGATGCATATTTGTTTAGCATGACACACTATAACATGATTCATTGTAAATACATTTATTTGTGTTGATAATCGATTATAAAAAAAGTCTTCATAAGAAAAAGACAACCTTTAGAGGGAACCTGATTACTCCGCACTTCCTTTTACAACCTATGCAATCTTTAAATTCTGGATTTTATACAGAATATCTTTTTTTTCTGCCTTCCACACCCACTTATTTCCACATTCTCTTTTCCATGTAACTTTTCATCCCAAAAATTACTCCTCCAACTCCCATATTAGTCACTTTATCATTTTTCTAACTAGGTATATAATATTCTACTTTATATTCTTAATAAATTTCTTTTTAATAATTTTAACATTTTGAAGAAGAACGGATAAAATAAAATCAACTTATATTTCCAACTACTTAGTAAGTTTCTATATCACCAATTTTGATGTATCTTTGTTCCTTGGGTTAGCTACAATAGACATACGGAATCTAAGTATAGAGCAATTAAGTATATCAACATAAGCTACCAACATGTTCCCTTTCGGTCCAATTAATTCTGCTCTGTCTTTTAGTTTTTGTTAAATTTTTTATTTTGAAATAATTTAATAAATATCATAAGTGCTCATTAACACTACATTCATGAAATTGATGAATAAATAAAAGATAAATAAGTTATAGGTAGTATTGGCCCACAAGGACAGAAAGTTCTAACCACCCCACCCTAAACTTAAAAGGCTGTTGCACACGGGCCACGCCCACCACTGTAATCATGGCTACTTATTTTTTAATTGGTAAAGTAATTTCAATCTTTTCGTGGAATCATGATCACATAATTAACGAAATAAATATGTGGTAATTATCGTTAATTTCAGTATTTCTTTGTTATAAAGCCATAACGTGGTTCTCAATAGTGAATTAAGAAAGTTCAGGGTGGTTATTAACTTATTAGTGGAAATTATGCACGTCTTATTCATATTTTGTGTGAACGGAGATGGAAAGAGAGAAGAAACTGAGAGAGTATAAAAACATGATTTTATTTTTATTTAGGCAAAGATTAAAATAATGACTAAATGAAAGACACAAATATGTATTATAACATATAGTTTCGATATTAAAATTATAATTTTATTTATAATTATATGTATTTTTCACAAATAATGTGTATCGATAACTTGAATCAATTTTTTAAATTATATATCCACGTGAATAAGCATATTAAACATATAACTTTATTTATTTCAAAATAAGTAATACTCAATTTATCCATACACATGCCAGTTTTTTTCTTTTTGACACAACATAACTATCTTTATATAATATTTATATTAAAAATATTAGCTATATAATTCAATAAATAACTATGTATTAATATTTTTGATTAAAATATATTATTGGATCTTAATTATATTATATGTAATTATTTAATTAGAACATTTAATAGACTTTATACTATACAACTATAACCTAATTAGTTAATTAATGGCTATATATCATTGTATAACCAGCTTAGAAAAGTATCACAAGAAGTCTAAATTTAAAATATAAGTGTTCTTACTGTTTATCTTTATTAATCATTTTTATGAATAATAAATTTATAAGATTATATTAATAATGCTTTTAATGTTGTTTACACACTATGTCGTATGTTATATAAAAAAGAAAGATTTATAATCAAAGCTTAGAAATTTAATATTTTTTATTGATTTATTAATTTTACGTAACATACATGAAAACGGAGAATAAAGTAGTTATTTAAATAAATACATAATTAAATACATTTTTTCCAAATATAATTGAAGTGTTCTTTGAAATACCACAATGTCTTTGTTATCTATCTATCTATATGTTTCCTTTCAATATTGGGAAGACTATTTTTATTTTATTGGTGGGTAATATATGATTACTGTTGATTATATGAATTTTCATAATTTTAGTGGAAAAATATTAATATTTAAATTGACAAAAAAAATTTTGTTAAAACTTATTAAAGAGGAAAAAATTAAAATAATTCATTGAATCAAATGTAAACATAATAAAAAAAATAAAGAGAAAATTAAACAAAATAATTAATTATATATATGAAAAGATTATTTTCACACTAAATTATATCTGCTTGACAACATATTATAATAATATAATAATAATTTAAATTAAAAGAAAAAGTTAAATATAATTAAAATATTAAATTATTAGGTTGTTAAGTGAATGTTTTTAACGGGTGCTTGTCCTATGTGCTAGTCTTCTCAATCTATCTTTATCTTTATCTTTATATAATATTTATAATATCTGGAAACTTAAATTGAATATTGATGACTTTTTACGGCAAGTGCACTGCGTTTGTCAGAAGTAATAATTGTCCCTAAGGACGGATATCGATCCCACAAGGAACAGTGAATTATCAAGTACAATAATCGCTAAATATAGAACAAAACAATTAAAAGTGTATTGAGAGTGGTTGTGTTGGCGATGATCAATAAGAAAACAGACAAAGAATTAATTGTTTCAATTGGAAAAATAGGGATTAGGTTTCATCTCTCTCACTCTCATGTATTTTGATTAACATGTCAATATTAAGTTTTTCAATTGAAATTGATGCCCGTATAAAAATCATTTATATCGATTCCTCGCATATAAAATCCTTAAGAATGTTCCCTAACTATCGATCCCTCGCATAATTATAAGAACAACTTAAAACGAAGCTCGGACGTTTAATAGCAATTAACATTTCAAGTCTATTCCTAGCACTCAAATATGTTAAGTATTGTTGTTTAGGTCCGAACCCTAAAAATACCTCCCGGTCAGATTTAAGATTCTCAATTTGTCACGGAAAATTAAAAGTAAAACAACAATACCAATAATCAATCAAGAACTGAATATTAATATATAAATATCACCTCAATACATAAGAGTTTGAGCAGATTACTCCCAATCCCAAAGGGTAGAATTAGCCACGCATACTTCTATCACCTTCCATTCTCCCAATTGGGTTACAATTCACTCTATGGTGTTTTCCTCTCAATCTGCCACACTAAGGTTGAGCCTCTAGCCCTCTATTTATCCTAGTTTTCTAGGGTTAGGTTGTTTCCTATGTCGCGCTAATGGGCTAAATGATAAAACATAAAAAAGGCCCAATCTTTCTTTGCATCTTTTCCATTCTGGGACCTTTTATCTTTATCTTTTTAGCTCAAATCATTCATCTTTAATCCAAATCTCCAATCTTCCTTAGAAATCTGCAATTAACACCAAATTTGGGAATAAAATACTCTTATTCAAATAAAGATCATAAAAAATGTAAAAAGGTATAAATTCATAAATTAGGGATTATTTTATATGTAAATTAGCAATAAATCCTCATAAGTGCCTATATTTTAATATGAAATATTACTGAAATTAGACACTTATCAAATATGTATAGTATGTATAATATATAATTATATTTTATTTTAATATTTATCTTTAAATTTGAAAATAAATATCGATGATATTCACCTTATCAATGAAACAATGGAAGAAATTAGGAAGGATCTTTTTGACATGAATAGGAGTTAAAAGTTATTTTTAACAAATTCATGAATGAAGTGATTATATCTATATGTTTTGACCTCTAATGGTATAAGGGATTAGAAACAATGTGTATGACATATTTTTTTATAAAAAGAAATATAATTGTGTCTATTAAAACTTCAAAATGTTTGTTCAAAAGTTCATAAGATGAAGTGTATAAACAAATAACTGGATCTATACGATTAGAGAAAGTGCTTGCATATGTGTATTTAAGAAAAATACTTGTGTCTATTCGGTTAGATGTCGAGATTTGATGTTTATAAAATTATATTTTATATTTTATTAAGCATGTATAACAAAAATAAAGATATGGTGTGTTGAACTTTGCTCTAACATAAACATATTTATTTCTCTTAAAAAAATAACTTTCTTCTTATCAATCACATAAGAAGAGTTCATCTAATTTTCTTTGCAAACATCATTAAAATAATTTTATACATATAACTCATTATAGACATGAGCCTAAAAACCTCTTAAGCTCTAAGGATGATCCACCTTGAAAATCAATGAAATGAATAATGAATTACAACCACTTAAAGTATATCATTTACGTATAATAAATCACAATATGTTCTCCTTAAGAATATGTTAAAACTATTTAATGAATTTGAAGTTTAACTCATATCAACTCGAACTTTTTCTAACATTTTCAACAATTAAATCTTAATTTTCTTCTTTCAAAATCTTAGAATATTCAATCCCTTTTAACTAAGATTAATCTATTAAAAAATATATGATCTTATTGTTAAAAATAATTAGACTCTGCATATGTAAGCCTATTAAAGTAATTCTCCTCCTAGTAAAGTTCATCTTCAGTGAAAGTACATAGAATTATTATCACCTTCCCACTATTCATCTATCCCCTGTTTTTCACCTTATGCTTTCTAAGTTGTTCAATTCTCCTTCCACCTTCCTACATCGGAGCTATATATTTTCGAACATCTCTTTCTTCCAAAACTTAATATTTTTTTTCAAAGTTTACTTCTAACTTTGACCATTCTTATTTGACAAAAATTTCAAACCTTTTATCCTTTATCCAATAATTGATGAACTTTAATGGTTTAAGTCTCCAATCTCTTTGTGCTTCCCTCAAAAGCAATACCCACTGATCACTAATTTTTTCGTCAACTACTTATTATATACTTCCCTTCTGTATCTCTGTCCATTCTTCACAAACAATCATTTTTATCGATTTGACTTCTCACTTTCCCAACAGTGCAGGTTATTTCTAAGTACTATATTTTTAATTAAAAATATATATTTCAAGATTTTGTTACAAAGTAATTGAATTCAATATGTTTTCAAGCCAAACTATGAAGTAAGTTAAAAACACCAATGAGGTGCATTAAAAATATTTATATCCTTAGAAAAAATAACTTTTGCTTTCTTAGATAGTATTCTTCAAGTACTTGCAAAATAAAACAGGACTTAGATATTATAAATTTTTTTAGTGTATTTATATATATGTGTATATATATATATATATTTATAATTTTTTAATTATATCAATCAAATTAGCTATAAAATTCTCAATTATTTTCTTTCACTTTTCTTTCTCAATATCTCACTTTCTACTCTATTATTTCACTCTCCCTTCAATCTAAAGAAATTATAAGTGTATTGCAGATATTTTGAAATTACGACTAATTAAAATATTTCTATTAAGAAATGAATATATTTTAGCAAATAACTTGAACTGGTTAGAGCTTTCACTAACTTTGTTTTTTAAGAAAACGGAGTTGAAGATACGTTTTGTAACTCTTTTTATTCTGACAAGTAAAAAATGGATAACCCAATCAAGTAGAGAATGTTATATTTGTATATTTCTTTTTTCAATTCCTTGAAATATTTATTTTCCAAAAAAATCATTAAATAAATAAAACACAGTTTTAGACATGTTTTTTTAACTTTTTTATTCTGACAAGTAACTGTCAACAAAAGAACAAAAGACAACCTGCCGGCTGGCCTCACCTAACTTAGGTCGTCCACACTTCGTACTACAAATCTTTTGCATTTAAAAAAAAAACTATAAATCATTAATTAAGAGACGAATTATACAAATTATAACTAGCTCTATGTAATAAATTTATTAACTTTTATAATAACTGCTACAAATCATACTAACAAAATGTTTACTATTAATTGATAATGTAAATTTTATTTTTATAAAGACAACACATTTGAGGTACTTACTGTAATATTCATCATCCATAGCGTGGAAATTTTGCAGGTACACTTCTACAAAAAAAGTGTAGAAGTATTGGGAAAATGTCTACACCTTTAACACCAAAGAATTGAATATTAATATTTTTAAATAATTAATATGTGACTTAAGAAAAGGTCTTAATACAAAGATGCTTTAATTTTTATGGCGCGTGTGGGTTTGTAACATTTAAATGTAACTTCAATTATAATATCCCAATTAATTAAATTCACACTTTGGATTTTCAAACCCCACCCCACTTTCTCTTGACTTTGCTCATCCCTTAAACCTACCTTCATCTCCAACTTCTCTCTCTCTCTCTCTCTCTCTCTCTCTCTCTCTCTCTCTCCACATTATATATTACAATAACCTTTCTGTCTCTCTCTCTCTCTCTCTCATTCCTTCTCAGTTGTTTTCTCCAATTGATTAACATGGCACGACCTACCACGGTGCTACTGCTCTTGATGCTTCTCTTGGCTTCACTCTGCTCATCTTTAGAGGCCAGAAAACTTGTTCTACAAAAGCAACACAACAAGGTGAATCCATCTCCAAGAAGGGACAGTTTGTTTCTGAGTGCACTTCCAAAGGGTACTGTGCCACCTTCTTCTCCAAGCAAGAAAGGACACGCCACGGAGGTTGATGAGAAGCTCATAGCACGACACCTCATAACCATCGACCGTGTTCTTCTAAGATCTGTCCCTAGTCCTGGTGTTGGCCACTAATAACTAACTAACTATTTATTTATTTGTATTTCTTTCTTCTTTCATCTCTATGTTGAGATGACACGACATTTTTTTTATTGCCTCAGTTTTGTTATAAGTCGGATTCTTTGCATGGTGGATTGTGATTTTCTCATATAAATAAATAAATATGTGCCGGCGATTTCCTCTGTTTTGGGACTACTTGCTTTCTCTTTACGATTACACTTAATGAGAAACATAAATCAATCAATTTTCAACTCTACGTCAATCAATAGCCTTGCATCAACTTTTTCTCAACTGGAACTGGGAATTGTTGATTTGGGACTTGGAATCCAGAGATAACGTAACTCCATTTGTTGTCTCATACTATGAAATTATAGAAAATGAAAAAAAAAAGAAAAAAAAACTCCACTCCAGACAATTGTTCGTAAGCTTCCACTTACTTTTTTTGCACGAAGAGTTGGTGTGCAAAGATTCGATGGTGTTTGAAAATCGATGTTTAATTATTAGTATTATTAAGGCATAGCTTTTCTTAAAATGTGATTTGTCTTTTTGTAATAAAGTTTTTCATACGCACAAGTAAAAGTTAAATCTTAGTCAATGTGTTTTAAGGAATTTAACTGTATGTGTGTGTTTTAGTACGTACTCATCATGTCTTGGTGATGATATGGTTCGATAGTTAGAGATCCAAATTACTTATATATACTTTTCACCTTCCTTTTCAGTCTCTTTAATTAAGAAGTGACACGTGATTATAAAGAAAATATTTCTCCTGACTAATGTGTTATTTTTGTTGATATGTCCCTTTCCACCAACATTTTTTCAAATCAAATATGTTTAGTATAAAAATAAATTATGAAATTTTTTAAAATAGATTTGAATTACCAACAAAAAAAATTAAATTATATTGATAGTGAAAATTTTAATTTATACATAATCATCTAAAAAAGCTGCACAATGTTTTAAATAACTAATATAGTTTTTATATCATTTTTACTTACTTAGTATTAGAAATACTAATTAACTTCACTTCTCTCCCACATTTAAAAAAAAAAGTCTTTCTCTGATTGAAATGTCTAAAAATCCCGATTTATTACACCTGGACATTATTATAAACTTCAGTTTTGTTCGTAAAGGTAGGATAGTACTCATAATGCAATGTTAACTTTTTACTGTTCTTTACAATAAACTTTTGAAAATATAGAACCAACACTCCATAACAGTACTAGTACAATTTAATTAATCAACACCATGAAAGATTCCGAAACTTTTCATTTAATTAATCTTACTATGCAATAGTACAATTTTAAGAACTTCAATATTTTTGTTCAGCTATAGCACTTTTTAAGAATTTAAAATGGATTTCCTAAGTTATCTCACATGTTTATATATAATTTCTTTAAAATGGGTATTACAACTTATTTCTCAATTATTTTTTAATGATTAGAAACTAATTCTTATATAAAAATGGTGTTTATAT
The DNA here is from genome assembly GCF_051622355.1 of Phaseolus vulgaris. Lineage (NCBI taxonomy): Eukaryota > Viridiplantae > Streptophyta > Magnoliopsida > Fabales > Fabaceae > Phaseolus > Phaseolus vulgaris. The sequence continues at coordinate 41,839,488 of NC_143499.1, forward strand.
GTAATATTCACATCATCCAATGATACTCATTGGGGAGAAGCATTATGTAAATTCCTAATTATTATTAGATGATATTAATCATACTTATTCACTGCACTAGGTGTGCTATTGAAGATTTTTAATCTCAATTCCACCTAAGCCAAAGTTTCCTAATTTCCATGCGTGTAATTAATTACTTATTTCGGCTAAGTAATAGCTTATTAATTAGATTATAATTTATTTGATTAAGTAAAAGTGTGTCGGTATATGATTTTTTCATTAATTAAATATTATTTATTTTAATATTCCATGATTTAATTTAATAAAAATTAACAGTAAACATTTATTTTAATTATTATTCTATTAATGAAATAGTGTATTTAAAGAAAAAATATTACAGCTTAAAAGCCAAAGCTAACTTAAAATCAAAATATTCATAAAAGTATATTTTTTATGAAAAAAATTGAATGTAGACATATTTTAATGTAATTTTATATTTATCAATTATTCAAAAAGTTAATTTATAAAACACTTGTAACTAATATTTATAGCTTTCAATTAAGTTGTTGATTTTCTTAGCCATGTGATTAAAACATAATAGACATATTATGTTTATTGTTGATTTAATAAGAAGAGTATAACATAAGGAACTTTAATGAGGATGGTAAGGTACAATAATTTTGTGGGAGAAAATCTGGAATGATCTCATATATGTTAACGAATTGAATGACATAAAAATATGGTTTGAAAAAAAATGTTATAGCAGGTGTAACAGTTTGAAATAATTTGGAGGATAGAAGTGTTTTGAGAGAATGTGATACTGAAAATGAGAAAGCATGGTAGGTGAGATCTTCAATTTGAAAGTACAAAGTAGGAAGAAAAACATGGTGTTGCATATGGTCCATGTATACAACTACTGGTCTGCCATTAGGGTTGCATATATTTTGGGCAAAAAATTAGCATCACAAAACACTAAAAACGCGTCCAACCAACACCTCTTTTTCTTACCAGGGGATCACCGTCACTGCCCTCTGTTTTGCCATCTGCACACCTCTCACACACCACTTTTTTCTTCTTCTACTCATTAATTTAGCATTTTTTTTTATATTCCAAAAATTATTAAGTAATATCATAATTTGTGTAATACACAGTTCACGTATGAATAAGTAGTTTAAATATCGGTGTTTGGTGTGACGATATTAATGCAGACATAGCTATACTTCTGCTCATTCACTTATTCAGTTTTCCGTCTTTATTTCTTCCTTTAATTTCAGGGGAAACAGAAGCGTAGGAAAAGTTTAATTCTGCTTATCAACTTTCCAACTCATTAAATAGGAGTTAAGTGTTGTTATGTGTCTCATTTTCTGTCAATAATTCAATAATGAAATTACGTGTTTGTTGAAAAAAAGTATTCTTTCTCTTGCCAAATTTTTTCAAGAATTATTATTCCTCGATTACAAAAGCAAAAAAGTAGATACATAATTTCATTCCGCCACTAAATTCCTATACTCAGTGATGTTCATAATTTGTTGTAGTTAATGGAAGAAGTGATTTGTTTTTTAATTGGAAAATTTTGATTGACGTAAGTATTTGAGGTACCATTAATAATAGTGAAAAGAAAATTAAAAATATTTTGACAATCTTTATTTATTTTTATATGACTACTTGACAATTATTTATAATAATATAAAAATGTGAAGAAAATAGCATGACTTAAATATTGTTTATAAGACATGGAGAAGTTGTGAAGGCCCACTTAGAGTTGGGTCTTTAGAATGGCCTCTTGAGGATAATGAGAAGGCCATTGTATTTGGTATCCCATATATGACAATTACTTCTAAAAATGTTCTTAAATAAAAAGGATACAGGTAAAAATACATTTTGGACCTTTTTTTCAAAATATATTTGCTATTTTTTTTTCTGAAACGTATATTTTATACTTTGGAATTACTTTTTTCATAATTAAATTTTGATTTTTAATTCCATTCCGGATTTTAATTTCCTAAAGAAAATAATCTATTCCAAATTTGTTTTTTCAAAAAAGTACTTTTTCCAATTCCAAATTTTCATTTTTGGGATGGAAGAAATTTTTGGAAATTAAAAAATGTTTAGGGTGCAAGTTAAAAAGGTTGAGTGTAGAAAAAATTTGCCCCATATATTGATGTTGTATCTCAATAAAAAATAAAATTTTAATTTTATTGTTTGAAATATGTATTTTGGAGGGTATATTTCAAAATATATTTTTAGATTTAGAAATATATTTCAAAATATATATTTTTAATTTAGAAATATATTTCAAAATACATATTTTGAAATTAATTTATAAATCTATAAACGTATTTCAAAAATAAAATAAAATATATATATATAATTTTAAAATAGATTATAATATACAATTAAAAAAATTCGAAATTATCATCCAATTTTGAATAAGTGGAGGTATTTTTCATAATTCGGTACCCATAGGGTTGTAGATGCAACTTAGTGAAGAATGTAATGACCCAATGAGAATGTACAAATGCAACGGATGCATGATGTATTCTAGTACGCAAGTTAAAGTGTGTAAACTAAAAGAGTAATGATATATGAATAATATTGTACATTTTGATCTTAATATTTTGTTTAGTTAAATATTTTTTAAATTAATTTAGTATTTTTCTTAAAATTGGATATTTATTTGACTTAGGCTTTTGTTGACTAAATTATTTAAATTTATTTTATTTTATCTCTTCATTTCACTTTGCCTCGTGTATTTCTAAAAGCATTTTATTATTACAGATATTTGAACAAGGAATAAGCGTCTTACTAAGAACTCTCCTTCATATCCCTATAAATTATTACCAGAGAGAGTTTGTTATATCCTATGATATTATTTAAATGTCTAAGGGTTATTTATTTTAATAGGTTTATAGTAATCCTAAAATTAGTAAGTTTTAATTTTAGTTTCTATAATTTTTTTATAAAATTTAAAATAATTACTTTTAGCACCTATAAAATGCATTGTGTGATATTTTTTAGAGTTTTATATCCTAAACAATTTGAAATTATTATTTTTAGTTTCTAATATTTATTTTAAGATAGATAAATATATAAATCTCAAGAATTCTTGTGAAATGTATCACAACATTATTATGTGATATTTGAAATAATCACTTCACGTTTTGTTCGACAGAATTAACTAATATTATTCAATATACATGATTGAAAGTAGTGATTTTTAATTGTTAATTACTATAAAAAAAAGGAAAATATAAGGGAGAAAACACCATATAATTATAGATAATTGTACAAATCATTTACACTCCAAATCATTGACATGTGGCCCATTAGCTCAGTTGGTTAGAGCGTGGTGCTAATAACGCCAAGGTCGCAGGTTCGAGACCTGCATGGGCCAAAATGTTTTTTTGCCTTTTTGGCCTTTTGATTTTTCTGCCAAAATAAAAAACTATTTTACTAATTTAACTACTTCCAACTCTATAATGTTTCACTCACTTATTTTACTTTGAAATTATTATTTATTTTATAAATTAGATATTGTGATGAAATCTCAATTTTTAATTCAAACATTACTAATGGTTTTAAGCTCACACATGTAACATTTTTTTTCCCCTTACATATCATTTATAGGAATCAATGCTCAAAACCTTAAAATATCAGAAGCTCCTTTCAAATGTTCTCCAATAAATGCTATCGTAGTGTTACATAAATAAATTTCACCATATAAAGAATCTCATGCTACAAATGAATTATCATGTTTTCATAATTAACTCTTATAACTCCGTATCTACACTCTCCTAGCCAAATTAAAACGTGTCACGCATTTATACATATGTTTTTTACCCTCAATTACATGCCAACTTTTAAATTTCCCTGTGCAACTAATTAATAATAATGAAACCTCAAACACAAACAATTCATTTAATATATATATATATATATATATAAATTATTAAATAAAGATCAATTTAAAAAAATAATAATTAATTGTTATATTAATTAAATTAGATATTATTTTTAAAATTAAAAAAAAATAATATATAAATTAGTTTCTGTTATTGATAAATGTTTTAGTTATCAACTTTAGAATTTGAATAATTGATAATTGAATAATAAATTAAAAATTATTTATCAATGATAAATGGTAGAAACTAATTTAGATACCAATAATTTTTGTAATCTCTAAATTAATATATAATTTAATTAATATAATAATTAATTATTTTTTATTTTTAAAATTAGTTTGAATCTAATAATTTTTTAGTATATATATATATATGGAAACATTTAACAGGTAACAGTTAAATACTTAAAAAAAAATTATATTCACTGAATCTGAATTTGACACTTAATTGTCTTTGTTGAAGGGATGAGATAGTGTCTTATAAATCAACCAGCCAAAAAAAGTCATACTAAGAAAACCTCTCTGTAAGTTTGACCAAAATGCTCAAGGCTTATATCTTCATATCATATGCAATAGATGTGAGTGACCAAATGAGATAAGATACAATCATGATGGCTCCTTTCCAAGTTGGATATACATTGGTGTGAGTAGGAGCTACAATGATTCCATAAATGAATCCAAGTTTGTCCTTGGAAACAAGACTAATAAAAAATAATGTGACAACCGATGATAATTTGGTCAATTAAGAAAAAAAAAAAACAAGAATTGATGAAGGATTTTCTTAAGGTTGTACCATGAGCTGGGATCTTGAGAATAGTCAATATTACTTGATAAATGTAGCATTTAGAGTCTACCATAGAAGTAAAGAACGGAAGGTACAAGAAGATACGAAAATGTTTGCTTTATATTTTTCTTACAAAAGAATATTGAGAGGGGACAACATATCTATTTGAATTTGTTACAGAATATTACCGTTGTGTAATAGAATGAAGAAAAGAAAGATATAAAAAAAATTCACGATCTACAAATGATTACCAGCTACCTCAAAGTGACGAGTGTCCTTTTCCATTAATACACGAGGAAAATGGAAATAAATTATTATAAAAAGATTAAAAGAAACAAAAACACGTTCCTAATTTATTTTTCAGATGAAATCCAAAAAAAAAAAACTTCCTGTATTAAGAAAATAAGTTCACGTGTGTTGATAACCGGCAGATGTTTTGGTGAAGTGAAATTGGAAAAGCATAGCAAAATGGCGAAGCTCTTATGTCTTCCCATTTTTGTGTGTATTCATGGCATTAAGAAACTGAAGAAACAGGGATTGTGTGTTACTGATGAAATATGTTGTGAGAGAGGTTTCTTTTGATGATGATGGTCTCAAACATTTGAACTTTTGTTAAAAGGGATTTGATTGATGAGGTCTTTAGTATTTATTAGCTGGAGTTTGGTATTTGGAGTGCACATCAAGCTACGAATAAACTCAAATATCCAAATCGGGGAAACATTTTTTCCTAATTGCATCACAATTCTCCCTTACTCTATCTTTATGCTTCCTCATGCTCTACTTTTACTTCAAAATTAATTTCAAGCTACGTACGTATCATTATTTTCTCCCATCATATATCATACCAAGAAAAAAATAAGCTTTTTCTCTGTTGCCCTCTCTGATCAATGATGCAATCACAGAATTTGGTTGCTGGCTGCATATATCTACTCCTCATCACATGTTTGCCTACTTATCTCCTGAACTCTAGTGTAAAAGTTTCCCCAAACAAATAACAAATTTCCAACGTACACTTCTAAATGCTACATGTGTTTACCGTATATATCTGTCAGACATTGCATGAACAGCTTCAATACTTCTTTATATTCATGTTACGCATTATTTTTGTACCCTTGTCGTGTCTTGTAATTTTTACAACTTATCATATGCCCAAGTCTCTATCTTTTCTTATTTCTGTCTCCTATCAAATCCATATTTTCTTCAACTGTTCTTTCTCTACAATATACTCTACATGGATAATCAAAGTTTATAATTTTTTGATACTGTAGGCTAATTTGGCTTTATTTAAGGTTAACCACATAGATTAACGGGTTAGGTTAGCGAGCAAATTAAGCAGCATATTCCCTTCTTTTCTGCTATCAAATTCAAATTTCAAGAAGTTTGAAGCATTACTATTCCAACCGCCAGAGAGTTTATTTTTGACAAAAATGAAAGTATTTGCAAGAAGAAACAAATCTGACACTCAAAGTTTGTCTTTTGTGGGCCATAATATCTGAGAACCTCCTACCCCACCAGACCAGTCTCCTTCTCTGTTGATGAAAAGAAGATGATGTTGCCACCACCACCACCCTGTTGGCCAATTTACATGTGGGTCCCAAATGCCTATGGCTCTGTCTCTGTGCTCTGTCTGCTCTCCATTTCGGTTACAGTACCCATCCCTTTGTGGCTCCCCTCCACCCAAACTTATCCCACGCGCCTCCCTATTGTCATCGATAGTGAAGCACTTGATTGGCTCCTCTCTCCCATTGCAACCCTGGCCCATTAATCATGCACACACCCCATCCTTACCTTAGACTCCTATCTTCTATCAAATCCAACATTTTCAATTCAAATTCAATCATTAACACTCTTCTCTCCAACTCACTAATCTCACTAATTAGGTTTCTTCTTTCAAAAATGTTAGCCAGTTTAAGTCAAAAAACGTTTCTTGTAATTTTCCCCTAAAGTTATAGTTTTCAGGTTCTAAATGGTAAAACAAAAATGTTCAGAAAACATTACAGAGACTCAATACCTAACTGGTGAGAGATTCTCATATCCATGTAACGAAAATGATCCTTTGAAAAATGTATCATTACAGTATAAACAAAAGTTTAGAACGAATCTAATAGAGAGTATTTGAATTTGCATTACGTCAGTTGAAGTGAAAAGCCAAAAGTGAGATTTAAGGAAAACAAACACGCCCTCTTATTCTCTTACGAACATCATGATATGTACTCATTTTACACTTCAATTACATAAACAAGAAACATGACAAGGTAGTTAAAACATACGCCATACACATCATGGTTTTATTACAGAATAATAGCTCAACACCGGCGGAACCTTATCACCAAAATCTTTCCCGTAAAATAGCCATAAACTTTGGTCTTTAACTTTATACAACGGATTATAATTGAGCACTACGGCAACACTTGGTTAAGTAATGAAGGCTATGCTTATTAAAGTAAAACTTAACATACACTCCAGTCAAACACAACCTAATGATTATGCTTTTGAATCATTACTCCAATACTTGGCGAATTAAAGGAAGTAGTAATCAACCGAGAGAGACTTATCCTTCATTTATTATACTACAGCACCATTATACAAGATGATTTACAGTTGATATTGATGATAAGAGAAGAGAAAAACAGAGATTTAGAATAAGGTGTATATACCAAATGTATAGTACTATAAATTCCTTGGCGAGTATCTAACAGAGCACCTGAAGCATCCCTACGCTGAGACCAAATATACAATAATAACCTCAAAAATGCCTAATTGTACAGGAATTAATACTTTCTTTGTTCTATCCCTCAAGTAATAATACAGAAAATGAGTTGTCGAGTATTCATTTAATACTCCTTATTATATATTTAATAAATTTAGAAACATTTATTGTAAATTAACACTTAATATATACTTGACAACTCATTATGAGTATTATACTCATAACATTAGCATTACCATAGCATGGGATACTAATACTGTAATTAATACTAATAATGATACGTATCAGGAACTTGCCGGGGAACCCACCAGAGAGAGGTAAACCTGACTCTGTATCACTGTCTTACCGATTTTGAAACCAGGAACCACGGTGAAACCCACCCTAAGCTCGCCATGATTGGAATCAGAGGATTCCCCCGAAGCTGAAACAGGTTCTTCTGTCACACTTTCCATGTACACCTCTGAGAACCTCGTGTTCTTCTTGACCTGAAAAACAGTAACATCGTCATGAAACGATAACGCCAAACAATGCAGGGTCCAAACGCGCTTTGCCATCTCTGCAAACGCGATGAAGAAAGCGGAATCTGGGTACCCTCCAGAGTTAACCACCTTCCTCTGGTTCAAGTTGCCAAACAAGGAACACTCCATTTTGGCGTGCACCACTTGAAGGTACTTGGATTTCAGGAACTTGGAGAAGGAAGAGTTTCGATTGTGGGTTAAGTACTGTTTCGGATTAAGAGACTTGAGCATTTTGAATTTGTCAAAGTAGAGGCTTTGTCCTTGTTGGAGTGAGTGTTTCTGAGGCGGGTCTTCTTGCACGCTGAAGTTTGGATTGTTGAAGCCTTCAAACATTGTTATGCACACAAATGATTCAAATGCGAAGCTTTGGTGAGTTGGTTTGGCGAAAACTGCGTTTGGGTGGATGAACTTGACGGCGGCTTCTAGATCCCAATGAGCAGACTCCATCTCCGCCATCATCAACTTGGAGAAGCTTCTAACTGATCGCAAAGCGTGGTGAAGAAAATGGACGAAGTGGGTTGGACTCAACGCTGAACGTGTGAGGTTATCGAACAGAGACAATGAGCCACTCGAGTTGAGCTTCTTTTCAAGTGTTTTATTGAAGGAAACACAGTCATCGAGGTGTTTTCTGAGCGATGAGATGTTCGAGTCCTTGAAATCAACCTCGGCTTCGAGCCTCTTGATGGTGATTTCGTAGGTTTTCATCAGGCTCTGCTGTTCCTGAATCTCCGCGAGCATAATGGTTACTTGAGGTGAAAGATCAAGCTCTTTTTTCAAGAACCTGCGCTTGAACTCTGATATGGCTCTGAGTTCATCCACCACGGCCTGATCCGCTGCTTGAATGGACTCGTTGTTGTACGGGTGCTGAGCCATTTGGAGTTCTGCATATGCTGCTTTGATGGTGGTGACCCCAGCGAAGAGTCTTGCAATGAGAGCCTCCATAACGGCTCTATTTTTTCTATTTCCTTGGTGGGTTTTTGTCTGATGATCGGAGAAGAGATCCTCCTTGACTTTGAGGTGGGAGTTGAGCATGCAAATGCCATTGTTTGAAGCGAGTTTGGTTGCACTTCGGAGGCTGATCACCTTCTGGAATGTCTTCGCCAGTTTCTTGCTCCTATTATTGTTGAGTGCTGATTTGGGTTTAACGGTTTCCATCTCGAGACAGAGGTTTTGTTGTTTGAAGCTCAAGAGTTTGGGAGGAACGTGTGTTGCGTGTGTTCACAGAAAAATCAAAGAAATCCAAGAAAGGGAAAGAGTTTGGACTTGTGTGAAAGAAAATGTTAACAGAAAAAGGAGATTTTGGTGGGAAAAGCAGGCGCAAATCTTTGACTATGCTATCAAATCAGTGTTTGAGCCGAGGATGGCGATTAGTAGGGCGTGATATTAATATAATGGAGAAAATTAAGGAAATAAGAGTGCTTTTAAAGCGCGGGAAAAGAAAAAGGAGGAATGGTTTAGCTTTGTGATGAAAGATGTTAAATACTGGAAGTAGGCTTGTAGTAGAAGAAGTTTAAGATAGAAGCCAAGCCACTGATTATTTACTTTCTTTTTCTTTTTCCATTTCCTTTGGCTACTTGTTTTTGGAATAATACCTGTAGAGCTACCCAGAGAGATGATAGTGTGGGACCTATTGCCCTACGTGATTGATGGGTATCATCTCATTCTTGACCCTACCAACCCTATACAATTCAGCTTTCCCCTACCTATACACACTGAGAGTTATTAGTTTAATACGTATATAGTAAAAATGTCAAAGTTAATCTGTGATGCTTGTCTGATGGAGAACATTATGAAACCTGTGAGGAGCTAGAGATGTTGCCTTTACGTTTGTAAACTAGAAGATACCAGCATGCTAAATATGTTTTGGTTTGGAAAAGCAAATGATGCTTAAGCACTCCACAGTGATTGTTTATGTAAATAAGCAGCAAGAGTAAACAAGATTTTGAACCCTTTTTATTTTCATTAATTATTGAAACTGATTCAGTATAGCTGTAGGTACATGAACGGCTACAAATATTTGTGTAGCTATAACCTGAATAAAGTTTACCATTATCCAGACTTTATGTTAAAAATATTAAATACGTACGCATATAGCTTTTATTTGTGGGGGACACTACAGTCAGAAACATTATTGTGGTTTTCAAAAAGCTATTTCCATGGTAATCAAATCAAATCTCTCAAGGGATGAAGTGAAGGAATATTAGATAAGCATCACTGCAGCAGAGATACAAACAGAAACATGGAAAATGCTCTACTGCATTCTTTTTGTTCATTGTATTCAGTAAAAGTAAAAAATAAACAACTAATGCAAAAAGTTATTGAGTTACATTCAGATCTCATCTACCTTTTATAAAAGCCAGTTCTACTTGAATAAAGTAAGACAACTCTCTGTAACATTCTTTTAACACAATAATATTTAAATTTATATTCAAAATTTGTATCAGTCATTCCAGATATTAAGTTTTATTTTTTATTTTTGAAATATAACCCGCAATTTAATTTTTGCAGTTATAAAGGACACTGGCAAGTCCAAATGAGAAGCTAGTAAGCAGCAAATTTTGACATGTGTGAACTAAGTAGTTTGATTCTTTTCACACTAAGATATTCAATGTACAAGAGTCTGGATTATAAATTTAAACTTAAAACTTATTGAAATATATAAAAAAAAAACAACTAATTTGAAAGTTTGAATTAATTATTGTTTATATTCATTCCAAGAACAATTGAATTGAGTTTAAAAACATGTTATCATATTTTATATAATTTTAACTAAGTTCCACTGAGCACTTTCTAATATCATTGTTATTTTTTATTTATCTACATTAATAGAAATTGAAATTCGTTACTTTATCAAGTCAGTAAAGCGGGTGATCGACACTCATATAGATGCACAGTAATCAATGACGTACCTTGTTCCTTGAAATGTGTACTATTTATATTATTTTAATGAGCTTACATCATTGAGCTTGATTAATGGAATGAATCACACTTAGGGTTGCATTACCTAATCCTTAATGATAGTTTAACATCACTGACCTTGGTTTGAGCGTTAATGGTTATACGTCCTGACTGTGCGGGGTGTCTCGGTCAGCTCGATCAAACAGACTGGAACACGTCAGCGTGTATCTCAGTTGTCTCGGACAGGGAGAGACGTCATAATGTCAGTTGGCCATACCAATAAAAAATAATAAATCAAACCAGTTTATTTTTTTTTAAAAAAAAAAACTAAACGTTAGTATAAAAGTAATTTTTATTTTTCTAACTAATATATAACTATATAAAAACTCTCCAAATTGGACAGATGTCAACATTTTATGCTAAAAAAATACAAATAAATTGATGCCCAGTTGGCGGATTAGCCTAAAAAAACTATAAAAACACAAATACAAATATACAAAATCTGTCTAAAACATTTTTAAATATAAAAAAATTATAAAATATTACATACTAATTATTTAAAAGTATATTATCCCATATAACCAGCAAAGTTAATATATAAACTAATTTCAAACAATACTAAAGAGTACTCTTCTTGTCTAAAGTTGTACTTCCACGTGAATCCATTTACATCGTGCTGAAAAAAAAATAAAAAAATGTTCAGTAACTTGTTGTAATTAAGATGAATTTGTTTAAATCGAACTTTTCAAAATTTACGTTAAACTACGAGGTCAACCAAGATAGCTTTTGAATTTTTGTATTTGATTCATTTGGTTGTTTTGGTATACTGTTTTCTTTATTTGAAATAGTATTATTATTTTTATGTGAACTAATATCTATCTGTTATTTTGTTCGATTTTTTTTAATGTGAGTTTATAGTTTTTTTTCTTTCAATTGGTTTACTGATCACATTTCTGAAAATAATTTATTTTTGTGTTTCGTCTAATATTTTTGTTATTTATAATGTTTTCCTTTTTTTTAACTGCTTATCTTCTCTTTAAATATCAACTGATATGTTTGTTATATTCTTTAGTTTTTTATTATCAGTTTATGTTTGTTACATTCTTTAATTTTTTTATTATCAGTTTAGAAATTTTTTTCTTTCTTTCCTTTTTTTAACCTATTACCTTCTTGGAAATAACTTTTTTTATTTTTCTTTTTTATAATGTTTTCCTTTCTTTGTAAATACTTATCTTCTCTTTAATAAATGTCAAGTGAAATGTTTCCTTACAATATCTCATGTCTTATTCTGTATTACTTGTATATGAAATTCTTTCTTTTTTTATGTGTTATTTTGTTTGACATTTTCTTTTTAATTTTTTTATGTCAGTTTAGAATTTTTTGTTTGTTCATTTTTTTTTACCTATTACCTTTTAGAATTTTATACTTTTACATATGTGAATGTGTTATATTTTTTTTACAATGTTTTCTTTTCTTTGTAAACGCTTCTCTTTAAATGTCAACTGAAATGTTTGCTTATAATATCTCTTATCTTATTGCTTGCTTTCTTCCTTTTTGTTGTTTTTTTATAGTGTTTCTTTTGTTTGGAACATTATTATTTTCTTTTAAAATATCTAACAATAATTTTTGTATTAAAAAAAATCATTAAATAAAAACTAATTTTAGATACAGAAAATAATTAGTTACTATATTGATTAAATTAGAAACCATTTTAGAGACTAAATATTTGTATGGTTTTTAAATTAGTTTTTATTATGATAATAGTTTCTAAATTGATATCTAATTAACTACCAATGTTTTAACTACCGATTATTTAGATTCTAAATTTGGTAGCAAAAATCTTGATACCTAATTAGATACCAATTTAGAAACTATTTATCAATAATAGAAACTAATTTAGAAACAAAAAAAATTCTAAAATGATATCTAATTTAGTAAATATAATAATTAATTATTATTTTTCTCTAAAATTATTATTGCAAGTTAATGATTTGAGCAAAATTGTTATTTATGTTATTGTCATCACACGAGAAACATTAGTCAAAAAATATTTATCATAAGAATGAATTTGATTTCTTTTGACTCAAGACTATCTTTAAAATTTCAAAGAAGATAATTTTCGATTGTATATTTCAAAGAATCCAAATCAACTTTCGATTGTATATTTCGCATCTATTTTTCACACATGATCAACTATATATTGTTGATTCTTGAATTAAAAAAAAATATTCTTATTTAAGATAAAGAACAAAATCTAACTAGTACAACTAAAATCTTCGGTGTAAAAAGAAATATCTGAAAATATTTGAAATAAAAAACATACAAGGTATTATTGTTGTTTTAGTTGTAGTATATATATTTTATTTATTTATTTGGTCCTCCAAACTACTACCCAGTCTACGAATAATTTATAATTTTTAATAACGTTTATAATTTATTGGAAAAATTGAATTATTTATATTAAAATATTATTCTATTATTTATTATAACTAATATATAATAATTTTTTATATAGAATATTTATTTATTGAATCTACTCCAAAGTTTACACACTTATGTCAAATCATTCTATAAAAGATAATTTAAATTAATATTTATAATTTCATGATATTGTTATTATTATTACTTTATAATATTATTATTATTGTAATTCAAATAACTACATCATATTAATTCTTTATGTAATGAATCGAAAGATTAACCAGAGTCTCATTCCACTAGCAGACCGACCGAACCAGGATTCGATCCTGTTGGACCAACCGATGGTATAAATCTTATTCCACCTAAACAGATTCAACAAACCTAATCCGTGGTTAGCAACTAGGTAATACAACTCTAAACACATACACACTCCTTAATCTGGCTCACTAAGAAAAGTCCATTACAAGTAATATAAATAACACATATTCCAAGGAGCAGGCACGCCATTATTACTGTTCACTTCCGAGTATCAAATATCCATTTTGTTGACTTGAGCGTTAGAGTGTCTTTTACAAGTATAGTGTCTTTTACAAGTATCCTTATTCGACATCTATCCATAATGTGACCGAGACCTACTAAAAAAAAAGAGAAGCAAGACGAAGTTTGATTTTGCCACCTAATAGGAAGGAGCCACCTAATAGGAAGGAGGAAGACAAAGTAAGATTCTCTATGTCAATCTCCCTGGTTGAAACACTTTCCAATATGCAATAAAATATAAAAGAAAAAATCCGTGTAACCTATAAAACACTTGATCCACAAATTTGGAATCTTAACAAGATAAGGATGTACCGCATTCCATCTGGTCAGATTTGGCTGCGAGAGTTAAGAAAAGTGGACTTATAGTTTGCGGAAAATTACGGAAAGAACCACCGACAGTATATAATGAGAGGCGAAGAGAAGTTGAGAGAGAAAGAAGATGGGAAGCGAAGAAGTGAAGGTGGTGAGCTTTTGGGTGAGTCCGTTTGGTATAAGGGTAGAGTGGGCCTTGAAACTGAAGGGAATAGAGTATGAGTATATAGAAGAAGATATCTTCAACAAGAGTAATCTCCTTCTCCAGTTGAACCCGGTTCACAAGAAGGTTCCGGTTCTTCTCCATGCCCACAAACCCATCGCTGAGTCATTCATCATCCTTCAATACATTGATGAAATTTGGAAGCACTATCCACTCTTGCCACAACATCCTTATCAACGAGCGCTTGTTCACTTTTGGGCCAATTTTGGTGACCAAAAGGTAATTTATCAATTCCCTTCTACTTTTTCTTTACTGCACTGCTACAATTGTTTACGAATCTTGTGTTTAAAAATAAATATATAAATATAATAATTTAAAATTAAATGATATAAAAAATATTAAAATAATAGTATTAGAATATTATTAAAAAATTATTAAATAAAAATTAATTTTAGAGATAAAAAATAATTAGTTGTTATATTGACAAATTTAAATATTATTTTAAAAACTAAAAAATTATTGGTATCTAAATTAGTTTCTATTTTTGCTAAATAATTTTTAAATGGGTATCTAAATAGCTACATAAATTTTAGATACCAATTATTTAAATTCTAATGTTGGTATCTAAAACCTTAGTATATAATTAGATAGCAATTTAGAAACTATTTATCAATAATAGAAAATAATTTAGATATCAATAAATTTTTTAGTCTTTAAAATAGTATATAATTTTATTAATATAATAACTAATTATTTTTTTTATCTAAAATTGATTTTTCTTGTAGTAGGAGTTGTAATATGATTTTATAAAAAAATTGAATTATAATATGATTGTATAAAAATTTTGAGTTTTCAATGTATTATTACCTTAAATTTTTTTTATCACTTTTTGAATTAAAATGAGCATGTTATT
The DNA here is from genome assembly GCF_051622355.1 of Phaseolus vulgaris. Taxonomy (NCBI): domain Eukaryota; kingdom Viridiplantae; phylum Streptophyta; class Magnoliopsida; order Fabales; family Fabaceae; genus Phaseolus; species Phaseolus vulgaris. The sequence goes on from NC_143499.1 coordinate 41,854,624, forward strand.
GTGTTATGTTATCTATATACTAACTGACTTATCCACATCTTGTTCCAAATGAACTTAAAACAATAAAAGGTGAAGTGTGTGAACCAAAGTTATCTGATCACACTGAAGTGTGGTTGGCTCATATCACACAGGTTTCAGAATGACTAAAAACAGCTTTAGAGAAGCTTCTTCTAATTCAATAATTTTTTGACCATATTCTCACTCACCTCGACTAGACAAAATAGAACCATCCCAAGACCTTTTCAAAAGTGTTTTTACATTCCATAAATATTAAGAAGAGGTGAGAATCAAACTATTCAGTAACTGATTTTCTTTGTCAGCAATGTGGGTGTATTAACTTATTTTTGAATGGTTGTGTTTGTGTGTGTATAAACAGCTTTTGGACCCATCATGGATTGCAATGTGTAGCAGCGGGGATGACCAGGAAAACGCTCTGAAAGTAGCTAGAGAATCGATGGAGAAGATTGAAGAAGAGATTAAGGGGAAGAAGTTTTTTGGAGGAGACAACATTGGATACCTTGACATTGCCCTTGGATGGATCTCCTACTGGCTTCCTGTTTGGGAGGAAGTTGGATCCATGCAGATAATGGACCCATTGAAGTTTCCAGCTACCAATGCATGGATCACCAATTTTCTGAGCCACCCTGTGATCAAGGACAACTTGCCCCCAAGAGACAAAATGCTTGTTTACTTCCACAGTCGCAGAAAGGCACTTTCTTCATCTCTTCAGGGTTGGTTCAAGGTTTAGATCTGTTCTCTCTCCATGTTTCATAGGCCAAGATGTTAGATGTTTGTAGAATGAGAATAAGAAGAGGGAGTCACACTGGCTATGTTTGTATTTTGGGTTCTTTGTGCTGCTATAATAAACCACTTTTTGGATGTGTAACTCACTTTATGGCATATGCAAAGGAATAAAGTTTGTTTCACACTCTCGTTTTCTCTCACTAAAATGCAAATGGCACATTACTAGTGTGGTGAGTAATGAATGACCATCACACACTTCTAATACTAAATATTAGAAAAGTGTTTAGAAAAAATTCTAAGAAAATAAATAGAGGGTAGACAATGTTAAAAAAATAAATGAAAGAATAAAAACAGTAATAAAAGAGACATCTTCAAGAAAGAGAAAAAAGTAAAAAAAAATATGAAAAGAAAAAACTAAATTCTAAAGTAGACAAAAAAAAAAAATCAATCTTATTTTTTGTGTGAACAGTGTATTATTTCTAGCCTCGTATATGAGAAATTGATATGTATATTTTACAGGTTTTAGCTATGAAAAAGGTATTTCTATAAAGAAATAACTACAAAGAAATAAGCAAGTTTTTAGATATATAAATTACTAATTTTATACTCTAGATTTATTGTAAAATATTTAAGTGACATCCACTTATTCCACGTGCAATTGGATGTATTTATAGTCATTGATCTTTATTAATAATACAAATAAATCACACTCGTTAGTATGAAAAAATATTTATTGATTGTTAAACTGTTTCATTAAATATAACTATCACTTATATTATTTAATCTAAAAAATAATTGACATCAGCAATTTGAATTAACTAACAACTATTTTTTAAAATTTTCATGATTTATTTATTTATTATGTAAAAAATTAGAAGTAACTAATTTCATTTTACTTCTTTTGTGAAACAAATTTTTAAAATATAGCAATTGAAATATGCAGAAACAGCAAAGAAATATGATACATGGATGCAAATAACGATTATTGGAAAAATTTAGAAATATATTCAATGAGAATGAAAATAAAAAGTTAAAATCTTCCAAAAAAGCAAATTAAAACTTGCAAAAGCAAAAGGAAACCAAAAATTTAATAAAAATGAATTAGATATAAGATAAAAACATGAAGTCAGTAACATGAAAAAAAAACTATATTAAAAAAACTCTAAAATTTAGAAGTCTCCACTACAAATAATCTCACTTCAAATTTTGTAGAGCTGTAATTATTTTGAATATTGCGTCTACAATGTAGAGAAATATACAACATATAAAAAGAAGAAAACATGAATCAAATAATAAAGAAAAAGATATACAATAATAGAGTAAATAAAATGAAAACTAAGAATCATGATATGTAATTTCTAAAGCTTAAGATTATTTTGAAATAATAAATGAAAAGTCACTGGTGATTAGTAGGATTAACGCTGCTGCCTATGCTTCTTAAAAGCCACATGGTTAAGTCGTTCAATTAAAAGCCTTGTAAGTTTTTATATTTTAAAATAATTACAATCAATTTAATAAGAATATATAAATACGAGTTAAATAATCATAATAGACTATTGAATTGAATTTAAAATATTTTTTTAATAAATTTTATTGACTCAAAAGCACACCTTTTAACATGTGGGAAATAAATCAAATATAATCTAAAAATACTTTTTTATTAATAATGTACTGCAGTTTAAAAATCCGGGAAATGACTAAATCAGTTTTATGTCGATCAAATTCTTCATTTTATAACGTAAATTATTCAAAATTAATTCAAATAAATTGGTTTTAACTCTTTTCCTCTTCAAAAATTACTAACCAAAGCACAATTTTATCAGTTTTACTCTTCAAATCATAATCTTACAATTTACAATTATCAAAATTTTATTATATTTCGAACTTATAAATTTTAAAAGTTGTCTTATACCAAATTTATTAAAACTCCACTATAAATACAAAAAATTACGAATGAATCAAATTTGTTAAACTTTAAAAGTAAGTTTTAGTTAACGGGGAAAAACTAGACACAATAAAGGTACCAAAATTGCAATTTGACTTTTAAAAATGTTTGGTTTTTACCATTTTAACTAATACGTTCTTTATAACTTGAAAAAATTTCCATTCAAATTTTGCCTACTGCTATTTATTAAAAAAAAGATAAATTAAAAGCCTAGATGATAGTTTTGAAACTTTATAGTTGAAATAATACAATGTGATTAATAAGCCTAACTAAAATTTCTCATCGAGGGACAAAGTACAGTATAATTATGCATAGAATAGACGAAGCAATCACGTCTCGGTATCCGTCTGAATTTTGGTTTAGTCGTACGTGAAAAGAAGAAAATGTATAATTTTACAGTGTAATAATCATACATTTGCCATACCTATGCCATGGATCATTCGTATCATAACAAAAATCACCTACCTTACAGAACCTACTATACAGTAATATGCAATGGAAAGTTCAATATACAAAACATCGTCACATAACACTTGCATTTTAACCTACACTTGAATTGCTTGATGGTTAGATTCATCAGAAGTTAAAAACCGTTCGTTTACCCTTCTACCATAAAAATAAAACCCACTTACCCCACTTAAGAACAGGGAGAAGAAGTTGGTCTATACCGTTTCTCAAAATCAACATCATCCAAACCACGCTCTGTAAAATTTGGCAGTGACTGGTCTCACCTCACGGGTCCAAATTCCAAAAAACAAACTTAAGATTAATCAGGCAGGCAACTTCAGTTTCGAATTGTTCTTCCAACTGTAAAACAAAACTCCTCATATTACCTATTTGCCAAGTAAAAATAAGAAATAAAATCGACCTTAACTCATAATAACATTACCTGATGAAATAATAATAGAAGAAATCGGCATATAAAGCTGTCTGAACAACACCTGAGGTGCCAGCTGTAAAAAAAGAGAGTCAGAATATTACTAATGTAAACATAAAATTCCCAAAGAAGTTCTTATTTTCAGCCTTAATTACCAATCCATCTTGTAAATCGTGGCTCGGTCAGATAGCGATATATCCAGTTTAGGATGTAAAATGCACGATACGCACTGCAGTTTGAAAATAATCACTACATTCAGAGACGTTCATATTGAAAAATCTATACAGCTTGCTAACTGTTCAAGTATTTGTGCAAAAATCAAGAGACAAATTAGTAAAAATGCATAAGTAGAAAAGTGACAATTCAAACCAATAAACAGGATTTGCAAATCAGGTACGATGAAAAAAGTTAGGACAAACATGTAAAAATAGATGTATAACATATAACACAACAATTTGGATGAGTTTAATTTCTAAGCTATTTCAAGATGGCAAATAGGAATACACCATTGTCACTATAAGTTATCTCAGGAACTTAGAAAAAGGACAATCTGCAAATAAACAGCATAAAAGAGAACATAGTGTAAGATACCAAAATATAAATGCAGATCTTAAAAAGAGAACTAACTCAACATAAGTGTGCATACCCAAGAAAGAATACATATTGCCCGGTCAAATTGTCCACATTTCCACTTCTTTGCAACAAAACCAACTGGGGCAATATTGCAACTGCTTCCAAGTATATTGAAAATGCCCAGAAAACCTGTTAACAGATTTACATAAAGTGTAATCATTCATGATCTTACAATGTGTAACGGAATTACTATAAAGCTGATATGTAATACACAAAAGCAATTTTTAGATTGGCAATCCATTTTTAAATTGCAATGTATGTTTGGACACGAAGAACATTTGAAATCTTGAGATGGATTTGCTTTAACTCTTGCAATATTAAGCAGAAAAAATAAAGGGAACGGTCAGTTACACATGCCACAGAGTCCAAAAGGAAATAGATATCCGCAGAAGTTTTATAACACACTAAGCAGAGGTCAACCATACCATTATGCACAAGGGCCATAAGAAGACATGCATGGATTGAATTGTTTAAATATGAATTTTTCTCCCAAGTGCTAGCTTAAATACTATGTGAAACTTGGTCATCTTGTGAAGCATGTTACGACTTGGGTCCCTAACATAATTTTTAGATTTCCACCCAAAATCTCAAGAGCACTCAAAACCCAGTTACATTATTTGGGCAAAGTTGTCATTCCTAGATGGCAGAGAAGTGCAACAGACTCCAAAAATGGGATAGCAGGATAGCAGATAGAAGATAGTGGGATGACCCCAAAAGTGGGATAGTCGGAATGACTGCTATTCTAATATTTTTTTTATATACTAAATAATTAGTATAAGTTAAAAACAAAAAACAAAAGAAACAATTGAGAACTTCAATCTTAAAACTTTCTTTTCCTAGAGTTTCTGATTTTGAAAGAACAGCCTTCAAAGATGTAATAATGATTTTTCAGACGGAAAATATACTCTGATCTGATGCTTTACTGTTCAGAAAAGTTTGGAAATACCTTCAGATTCCATCCATGACAGTAAACTCAACACTCTCCAATGAAATATTGAAACCTTGAGTTGTATTGAATACAATCTATTGAAGCTTTAGTAAGCACAAATAAACAAAAGTTTCAAGAAACTAATGTTCAGGTATTCAAAGATAATTATGCAAATGAGGGAAGAAGATGAATACAATCAAAACCTAAACCGAATCTCAATGTTTAAAGGAATCTGGGAGATTCTAGATAATACATGTATAGCAATGGTTTCAAAAGATCCAATTCAAGTACCATTCTAATTTAATGGTAAGCAAGCAGTGAGCACTGGAACATGGTAGCTGCATTCTTCCACTTGCCGCACTCAAGTTGAGCCATAATGGTAATAATTCCTCAATCGAAAAGACTATAGTATCCAATGAACCACCACTCTTTGTAAGCCATTTTTATAGTGCATAGTTACGTTCAAATTGAAGGCATGGTTAATTTGCCAACGCTCAGATCACATTTCACAATTTCAAGTGAAAAAACAAGCATTTCAAATTGTTTTCACCATTTGAATTTCCTTCTCAAAATAGGAAATGAACTGAGAACAGAGTGGCGTTTTTTGTAATTATTAGTGAAAACGTATCTGCTGAAAATGTATTAAAAAAACACCATAGAAAATGGGGTTCCATGGGTAAAGAATCATTTCTATCAACAAAAACTCATACTTATAAGATTTCTGAGCAGTAAAAAAATGGTGTAAAATTTCAGATCATATAACTACAGTACCCAAAACACAAGAAGGGTGTACCTTCGTTCATGAACACAACCATAACTTTCCTGCTTATCTAAACCTGGTCACTGGAACCAGGCAAATCAATCATCTATCTAGTCAAGCAGATGTACACCAATGCACAACACATCTTCCAATGGCCTTCTTCTAAAGAAGTAAACATTTGGGAAAATGCACAACGATTAAAGATCAGAAATACATCACAAATGGAAAACCGTAAAACCCCACAACTCAAATACAGAAGATGACAGGCTAAGCATAACTAACAAAAAGCCAATCTATGCCAGTAGACTCTTCTTACAGAACACATTCACAATGCAAAACTTCAAAAAAAGAAGATAATATTGAAAATGAATTATTAGAAACTAGCATCTACCTAACAGGATAAAAGAGAATACGAGGTACGAAAGGGGGAGTGAATTAAAAAGTAGTAACGGACCTCTTGAACGGAGAACTTTTCGTGCCAGATAAGTGCCAAAGCAAAGCTGGCCCCAACAAGGAAAAAATAGCGAAAAGTGTCGAGTTCCCTATCGTAACTTCTCCGGACCACCGGGTGGAAACGCATGCACCAAACAATGGCTAAGGAGCTGGCAATGAAGACCACCTTCATGAAGGTGTTGTAAACGGAGATGAAGTCCGTGAACAGATCCAAATAACGAAAGATGAACACAATCGCGTACAGTTCTTGAGTCTTGCGAGAAACCCCTGAAACCGAAAAAAATAACAGTTCGAATAAATAAGCGAAATAATGAAAATGAAATAGTTATAGAATTGATCCTGAATTTTTGGTTGGCGAAGGGATGTGACTAAGGGAGTGAAGTCGCAAACCGACATTTGAAAATAGAACGCAAATTAGTCCGAATTTTGGGGGAAGCGGAAGAAAATAAAAGAATTAGAATGAAGAGTGACCTGAGCAAGATTTGGTGGCGTAGATTTTGAGGAGAAGGAGGAGAATGCTGAGAAGATGGGTCATGTCACCGGCGAGCCTGAAGACGTTCATGGTTTTGCCCTAACGAGAGAGACAGAGAGAGAACGTTCGAAAGCAGAGAAAGAAAGGAGGGGAATGGAGAAACGAAACGAAACGCGAAAAGAAATCCAAATGAAAATTACGTGACTGTATTGTCTTGTGCTTCTTCTTTTTTTCTTATTTGTTTAATTATTTTGGATTTTTTATAAAGGTGTGGTATAATCATATTCTGCTTTTTGTTTTTTCGGCCTTCCCCTCACCTCTTCAATTTATTTTCGCTATCATTAATTACTATTATTTTCTTTTTCGGTCTTTTCAATTACTACCTCCTGTAAATTCCGCTTATAAAAAAAATATTAGTTTATTATTTAGAAAATTAATGTTAATTTTGACTGAAATATTAAGGAATCCTTCGTAAAATAGAATTAATAATAAAATAATTTATTATTTGTCTTCCATTCAATCTCATAAATTATAAGTTATTATTATTATAAAATAGAGGTTACATTATTTAATTAGTCTGTCAATTATTTGAGATTTTTTACGTAGGTATCAACCAAAATATCTTGTTAATTTTTTTATTGAATTCTTTTAAGTTTTTTAAAGTTATTATATATTAATATTTTTAACAGTTTTAGGCCACCCTAAACTAAACTCGTATACCTAGTTGTTTAGGTTAGGCGCATAATTAAAAGTTTAGTATAGAGACCTAATTGAAAAATTCTCAAATAGTTTAAGAAGCAAATATTGAATAATTTAAAATAATTTACATTCATACCTTTTGAATTTTCTTAAATTACATTAATAATCCAGTTCTTTTAAAATTTTACAAAAAGTTTTCATTTATTTAAAAATATTATATTATAATTAATCTCTTTTTGTATCGTACCTTCGCTTCTTCAATAGTTAAAAATATTAAACTTCCTTTTATAATAATTTACTATGGTAAACATAAGATTGATTTCTATCTCATCATACTAGAGAGCATGCTATTCACACCATAATGTTGTGTTGAGGGATTGTTAAGACGGAAGAAAATAAGTAAGCCATAAAAGAATATTATGTGATTAAGGAACCTGGCTTCAATCTCGTTTGTTTTTCTCCACACTGCAGCAATAAAATGACTTTGCCTTTGTTTGTTCGAGTTGGGATGCGAGGCATTTATCAATTTTCCCAACTTGGCTTTTGAATGATTACTCGTATCAAATGATAAAAATGTCAGTTCCCACAACTTAATCGTGATTGATTTGATGTCACATCACCTTACCTGAATCATAAGAGGGAGTGCTTCCTTTTTCTTCACTACTGTGCATACCTCATCAGTGCACAACTAATTCAGATCTCACTTTTCATTCAATTTTCCTTGCATCTCCAACCAAAAGCTCTGGGCATACAGCACCCAATCCACTTATCAATCAACTTTATCTGTCTTGATATACCACCTTAATCTTCCAGACAGATAGAGAAAGAGAAAAGATAACCCCACAACACACAACCTTAGCTTATTTTACAACTAAACTTTGTACCTAGCTACCATTCACTTGCCAACTATATAAGCGCACATATCAAAACATTCTTTGTCATTGCAACTTCCAGTTCATTGCAATTTAGTACCAAAGGACACAACCTTCAATTTCCAACATGAAGATTAAACAAACTCTCTTCTTCTCACTCCTACTACTTGTCCCCATTTTCTCAATCACCACTTTAGCTCAGTCCCCAGCTGCAGCCCCTAAAGCCCCAGAAAAACCTGCTCCAGCAAAACCTGCCCCAGCTGCACCGGCTCCTGCACCCGCAAAGCCATTAGTCCCGGCATTACCCCAGTCACCCTCTTCAGGTGATACTTCTGGCAGCCAAGACATCGTGAAGATCCTGAGGAAGGCCAAGTCATTCAACACACTAATCCGGTTGCTGAAAACCACCCAAATCATCAACCAAGTGAATGCACACCTTGTGACCTCAAAGAATGGAGGCTTAACCATCCTTGCACCCGATGATGGTGCCTTTTCAGAACTGAAAGCAGGGTACTTCAACTCCATTGGAGACAGACAACAAAAAGCATTGATACAATATCATGTCCTCCCCGTTTATGTCTCCAGCTCAAACTTTGACGCTCTGAGCAACCCTGTGCTGACACTGGCCAGTGACAGCCCCACGGGGTATCAACTAAACGTGACAGCATATGGTAACAGTGTGAACATTTCAACTGGGGTGGTGAATGCCACACTCACAGGCATTGTGTACACAGACAAGACACTTGCAATATATCATGTGGACAAGGTCCTCATTCCTCTCGACTTCTCTAAGCCCAAGAGTATAGCTCCAGCTCCAGCTGTGGCCAAGGCACCTAAAGCTGAAAAGGACAACTCTTCAACAGAAGATGATGACCAGGCTCAGGCAGCCAAGGACAGCTCTGGTGCCATCATTCATGGGACAACCTTGGTGTCCTTTGGAGTTGCTCTACTTGCAGCAGTAGCTACAATGTCGTGTTAAAGAACATTCATTTCAATGTTTCTCCAATGTTTGTTGTAAAAGCCAAAAGGAATATTTGCATTTTCATGAGTGATTAGTTGTTTTGCATTTGCTTGAGAAATCGTTGGCAATTGAAATTTCCAAATAAATTATTAAATTTCATTTATTTTGTTTATAAATTTAGTTAAATTTGTGTTTTGTTTGTAAATTTAGTTAAATTTGTGTTCGCAAAAGCAATCTATATAATTGTGCGCTAATATTATTGTCTGATTTGAGTCATGATTTACTTTTCTTATGGTACAACTAAAATAATGATTTATGCTTAAAGAAAGAAGAAATAGGTTTATAAAATATATAATTTTATAATAGGGAATAAAAATAAAAAAGAAATTAAAAATGTAAAATAAGAGTCTTTGAAGAAGAGTTGTATATATCATTATTATTTTATTCTTATGTTAAAGGAGGGAAATCAGAATGATTATAATGGGAGTCGGATAACGAAATTATATTTTATTTAACAAATATATATGCATTAAAATTCATATAAAATATTTCTAATTGTAATTTTTAAATTACTTTTGATTAGTTTATAGAAAATATATTTACATACAAGACAAACTAATAATTTCTTTTTAGTTTCAACAAAAAGAAAGTATGATTTTAAAAATATCAGAAATCCAATCATATAAACTTTCAGGGAATTATAAGAAACATAAAATTGGTATTTGTGTTAACCATATTTTTTTTACCAATATTTCTTTTTGTACGGAGGTCCAGAAAGCAAAAGCCCAAACCTAGTTTTTCTTAAATATGAGGCCCAAAGGTTATACACGTAAGGATATGTTAATCCTAAGTTTTCAATAAATTTTTATAGGAGAGTAAACAAAATGTGAAACAAACTTGTTATGAATAAATTAAATAATTTTTATTTATTTTATTTTCTCTTAAATGTTTATTTTATAAACAAGTTGGTGGTGATGGAGGAAATTGAAAAGGGTAAAACAATTGATGAAATATAGCTGCCATAGAAACACTAGGGTACATCCATCTATGCACAAAAGGTATTTTATCTCAAAACTTAGTATCAAATATTATTGTTTCATCATATGCTTTATTTCTCAGTAAATGCAAATGCAAATATACATGCCTCATTCTCTTTCTTAATAACACTAGGCGCTCCATTACATATGCACTTTTTATTTTTATTATTATTATATTATTATATGTATATTTATATTTATTTAAATGAAATATAGATTTATGTGTATTTGTATATATGAAAAACATAAATATGATTTTCAAGAGATTTGAGAAAAAAATAGAGAAAATGAGAAAAAACAAAAGAGAAAAAAAATAGTGATAAAATCTAAAAAATTTAAATAAAAAAGCAACAATCGTAAAAAACTGAAAAAATGGTTCAGAAATTAAATTTTTTAAAAAAAACAGTTTTTATGATAATTGTTTTAATATGTTTTAGAAAAAATAAAATAAAATAAAATAATATCCATAATACAATAATAAAATTAAATATTGATTTATCATTTATTTATCATATTAATTTTATTACATCTTCTTCTAATTCCTGGTTGATTTACTTCCCGGAAGTAATTAACTACTACTTTTCATAATTTTTTAATGAAGGTCTCGATCTATATTTTTTTCCTAGATATTTATCAATAAAAATACATTAAGAGGATATTATATTGTGGTATTTTCCATATTTCTTTTCGGAAACATAGAAAATGTATTATTTTTAGATTACAAATTTTATTCTTCCTTTGCTAATTTAAAGGCCAGGTATGTCTAAACTTTAAAGATATTCAGAAATGGTAAAAAAAATCCTATACTTATAATTAACTAATTTAATTTTAAAAATTGAATCTCATAACTTCAGCGTCATAATATTGTATATATCTTTTGTTTAATTTTTATGGTTGTTGTATTTGTGACCAGTAATGTTACATCTTTTTTGTTATTCTTCTACAAAACTTCCTATTATTCTATAAAAACATATAAAATGACCAATATAATCATTTAATATTTTAAAAGTATAAAAAATAAAAAAATAGCAAGTGTCTTTTTAACTATTTTTTTTATAATACACAAATTATTACGGATATTAATTATTGAGTAAATACTCATATTGATAAAAAAAAGATGGGAATGATGGTGAAAAAGTCTGTAAATAAAATCATTCTCATACAACTATATTAATGACAAATATAAGTATTTAATATTTTAAATACTTATTCAAAATTTGTGAAGGAGAAAGATAGTAATCTGTGTAAGATAAGGGAGGAGGATAAGATTCTTATGATGATGACATCAATTTAGGCAAGATAGGAATTCCATCTGAGATAATCACAATGGTTGTAAAATTTTGTTAGTGTCTCATTGTCAAGATATCTTGTCCAACCAAATAAATACTTCCCATATACGGGTATCTCTAGATTAATAATTGTATGGATTTTATTACAGAGAAGTTACTTGCTTTTAAGTTTACATAAATGCACTATTTTTCTTGCTATTTTTTCACTTCAATGAATTTAATAAAGGAAAAAGATTTTTTGACAATAACTTTTGATGTGATGGTTTAGATATAAATATATATAATAAATGGTAAATTTATAATTAAATAATATAAATAATATTAAAATAATAGTATCGAGGATTCTAACGTGGTTGTATAAAAATTCTGGATTCTTAATATATTATTACCTTTTAGTAAATTGAAAAATGAGACTTTGACAACCATAAGAGTTGTACACGATTGATTTAGATATAAATATATATAATAAAAGATAAATTTGTAATTAAATGATATGAAAAAATATTAAAATAATAATATTAAAAATTGTAATGTAATTGTATAAAAAAATAAGATTATAAATATATCATTATTCTAATAAATCATTTATGTTCATGCATGGGCAAATTGTTTTTAAGTATTTAAGAGAACAATTAGAAAACGGTATCTCTTTAACATCTAGTCTCTAGAATTTCCCTGTGAATAGCAACAATTTTTTTTTTATTTAGTTAAAAGCAAAAGAAAAATATACATTGAGAATCTTGCTCCATATACCACTTTCTTTTTTTACCTAAAATTTTAATTTTATTTTATTTTGTATGAAATAGCAAAAATATTTTTTTTATATTATCAATTAAAAGTTGTACAGTGGAGAAAAAATTGGTGAAAGCAAAATAATCTTCTTTTATTTATTCATGTGTACTCAAAGCTCAGAAACCAGTGTTGATAGATTTTTAAGAAGGAAGAAAGTATAGGTTGATTAACCTGGCTTCGATCTGGTTGCTGTCTCGCTGACTGCAACAATAATTGACTTGTGTTATGCTTAATTGTTCGATAAGGAGAAGTGGTATTTGTTCGATTTTCCAACCTGGTTTTTGGATGATTAATTGAAACCAATGATAGAAAAAAGCTTTAACAGTTACTACAGCTTGCTTAATTGTGATTGATTTAATTTCACATCTGCTTACCCGAATGATAATAGAGATGCTTCTTTTTTCTGCACTAGTGTGCATCTTTTACAGCCACAACCAACTGAGATCTCACTTCTCTTTCAATTTTCCCTGCATTTCAAGCAAAAGCAGCCAAATCCATTTCTTAAATCAACTTTATCTGCCATGATATTCCACCTTAATATTCCTAGCAGATGGAGAAATGATATCCCCACACATACAACCATAAGTTATTTTACAACTAAACATTGTACCTAATTATCATTCACTTCTCATCTATATAACCACCCTACCCCGTTCCACATTCCACAAAATCAAAGCATTTATTGCAATAGCAACTTCCTATATTCATTTGCAATTTAGCAGCAAAGCAACCACAGCCTTCAATTTCCAAAATGAAGATAAAACAAACTCTCTTATTCTCACTCCTTCTAATTGCCCCCATTTTCTCAATCACCACTTTAGCTCAGTCACCAGCTGCAGCCCCTAAAGCGCCAGAAAAACCTGCTCCAGCAAAACCTGCCCCAGCTGCACCGGTTCCTGCACCTGCAAAGCCATTAGTCCCGGCATTACCCCAGTCACCCTCTTCAGGTGATACTTCTGGCAGCCAAGACATCGTGAAGATCCTGAGGAAGGCCAAGTCATTCAACACACTAATCCGGTTGCTGAAGACCACCCAAATCATCAACCAAGTGAATGCACAGCTTGTGACCTCAAAGAATGGAGGCTTAACCATCCTTGCACCCGATGATGGTGCCTTTTCAGAACTGAAAGCAGGGTACTTCAACTCCATTGGAGACAGACAACAAAAAGCATTGATACAATATCATGTCCTCCCCGTTTATGTCTCCAGCTCAAACTTTGACGCTCTGAGCAACCCTGTGCTGACATTGGCCAGTGACAGTCCCACGGGGTATCAGCTAAACGTGACAGCATATGGTAACAGTGTGAACATTTCAACTGGGGTGGTGAATGCTACACTCACAGGCATCGTGTACACAGACAAGACACTTGCAATATATCATGTGGACAAGGTCCTCATTCCTCTCGACTTCTCTAAGCCCAAGAGTATAGCTCCAGCTCCAGCTGTGGCCAAGGCACCTAAAGCTGATAAGGAAAACTCTTCGGCAGAAGATGATGACCAGGCTCGGGCAGCCAAGGACAGCTCTGGTGCCATCGTTCATGGGACAACCTTGGTGTCCTTTGGGGTTGGTCTGCTTGCAGCAGCAGCTACATTGTCGTGTTGAAGAACATCCATTTCTCCAAGTTTCTAATATGTTTTCAGGATAAGCAGGCAACTTCTGTGGACTTGTGTTTATGCTGTATTCTTTGACTTGTTTATTGCGTAGGAGAAGCGTTGTTTGTGAGTTATGTGAACCCTTGTTCTGTTTTTGTTTTGTGATCAAGCCAAAAATATGTGATTCGTTTTATTGTAAAAGAAGAAAGGAATATCCCTTTGTTTTTTATGCTTTTCGGTTATCTTCTCCGGTTGGAATCTTCTTACTCTCCATAGTCAATGATGAGTAGCATATTACTCTCCTAAACATTTAAAATTATTATTAGAAAAATAATATATAAATACTTCAAATGTTATATATTTTGAAATGTCTTCCCAGTATTTTGTGAGGAAAAAGTATCTCTAATTGAATTTAATTACGTTGTATTAGTCGATTTGAGATCACAATCTTATGGTCATTTGTAGTAAAAAAAAAAACAAAAGGACCTTAGGTGATTCTTACCTTTTTAATTATCTATAAAAGATTTGTAATAGTAGACTAATGTTTTGTTTGGATTAGAAAGTGAAATTGAGGGAATAAATTTTGAGAGGATTTGAACAGAAAGTGAAAAAAATTATAGTTTTGATTAAGGTAAATAGAGGGAAAAATATAGAGAAAATTGATGAAAGTTTGTAAGTGATATAATAAGTGTGATTGAAATTGTATTTTTTTTAATTGATAAAATATAAGTTTATGCATTTACTTTTATATTTAAAAGTTGTAGAGAAATAATTTGATTGATTATTTGTAAATTATAATTAATTTGAATTAAAATAATATTTTTGGTAATTGAAATATTATTTATGATATATTAAAATATTATTTCTGCATGGAATAGTAATAATATTAAATGACATTATATGAAAAGCAAAAAGGTAATATTATAAAATCACATTTTACTTGTAGTTTTCTCTTTATTATTCAGAAGAATCAAATTGACTATTTTTACAATTTTTTTACCACTCATTCTTCATAAATTGTGGGATACCAATACACATGGTTTCTTTTTCTTTCCAAGTGAAAAACAATCATTCGGATACAAACCGTTACTAAAAGTTAAAGTTAAAAGTAATTTTATATCATCTAAAATAACAAAACCTTAAAAGCATCAAACTTCAAAGTAGATAAACCTTGAATATGATGATTCATCTTACAACATTATCTTAAATTTGATTTCAAAATATACATGAATATTGTAACTGATGTGATGTAATAAGAAAAAAAATACAAAATGAAATTATGAATATAGAATAAGTGTTTAAAAATAAAAGTAGTTCATATACTTACGTTAAAATTGAAAATTTTAATTGGAAAAAATAATATTTTATGATAGTAATATTGTTTACTTTTATTATTAAATGGGTAGGTTTGCATTATACGTGCAGCTAATAAATTTCACACTTTTACGGTAGATAAAATTTATGATGTTATTGAAGTTGATGGTTTAATTAATATTAAAGAAATTCTAAGTGTGTGTTTTGACAATAATATAAAATTATTTTTTAAAGTAAACACTATTTCTTCTATTATACTGCACGGTAATGGTGTAACGAGTTACTTCTGATACATTAAGATTGAAGAAATAGATGTTGCCACTCACTCCAAAAGATACCACTCTGAACTTAAAGAAATACTTAAAAGGTATTGTCATGGGTACAAAATAATACCAAGCATTTCAAAATTATTTTATCAATTAATACTATTGGAACACTTATAAAGGGTAAAATATTTTTTTACGCATAACTTGTCTTTTATATTTATCAAAGATGCCCCAATTGGTTATTTTCTTCTTCTTTATTTATCTATTAGGTGAATGGTCATTTTAGGTATGTAAAAAGTGTGAATAAGGTAAGGTTTTCACTTGATGATTTAGGATGATAATACAAACACCACAAGCTACTCTTTGCGTCACACAATAATATTAAAAAGTATATAAATAATAATGAGATCTTATCTGAATAAAAAATGTCCCTATATGTTGGAAGCCTAGTATCCATTGTTTTAAGAAGAAAAAAACTATATATGTTAAATAAAATAATCAATATGATACGGCTAATGATTGTTATGGGAAGGATATGCACCTAAAATAAGGTTAAATTTACAATTAATTGAAGGGGTGCATATATACATACATCCTCAACAAATCCCCTTCAGCATAAAAAATTGAGAAATTAATTACATTATACAATTTTATAATACAGAATGAGACAGGATAATTGATGGGACAGAGAGATAGAAAATTATATTCTAGAATATGAATTATATTTTCTGAAATAAAAAGTAATTTTATGAACGTGTGCTAAGTTTTGGGATATATATAATAAAATGAAGATAATAGAATTGAGGTGTGTGATTGAGCCTTCATGTGGCTCCATCCTCACCTGAATCTGTCTGAGACAAGGCCACCTTAGATTGCTACCATATTAGGTTTTTGTTCCTCCTACTTGATGGAACTTCTAAACCAATACACACACTTATCGTCCCCTTTCCATCTATACTTTACCCCATGTATCCAACTCATTGCAACAATTATGTGAAAGCAAATGGTTCCCTCACCCATTATCACACTCTGATGCACCACCTTTCCCTGACAACGGAAGCAGATTTGTTCTTTACAGCAATGTCTATCTTTCCAACTAAACCTTGCACCAAACAATCATTCATCCTTCCCCTTCTAGCCTCCAACATAAAAAGGCAACCCTTCTCTCATTCTCTCACACCCCAACCACTCCAATATACTACTCTCAAAAGCAAAAATATCCCACACTCTATCATTCACCCTTGCACTCCAACCCTAAAAAAACCTAGAAATGAGGATCATGCAAGAATCTCGATCTTTCATTATTCCCACCACAATTCTACTACTAGCACTATTTCACATAACTTCAGCACAACTCTCACCAATTCAACCCCCCACAACACCATCACCACCGTTGCCCCAGCCCTCCCCGCCGTCTCCGGCACTTCCTTCGCCGCCGGCAACAGCCCCGGCACCGGGATTCAACACTGTACCTCTTGTCCCAGTGACCCCAAGTGGGGCCCCCACACCCACGATCATCCCCAAAGGCCCCACCATTGATATAGTCCAAATCCTAAGAAAAGCCAAAAGGTTCTCCGTTCTCACTCGCCTCTTAAAAACCACCCAACTAATCAACCAACTCAACTCACAGCTCGTAACTTCAAGCTCGGGAGGGTTAACCCTCTTTGCACCAGAAGACAGTTCCTTCTCCAAACTCAAAGCAGGGTTCCTCAACTCTCTTAGCGACAGGCAGAAGGTGGAGCTTTTGCAGTTCCACACTCTCTCTTCCTTCATTTCCATCTCTAACTTTGATACTCTTACAAACCCGGTTCAAACTCAAGCTGGTGACGATCCCAAGAGGCTGCAACTCAACGTCACCTCTTTCGGAAGCCAGGTAAGCATGGCCACCGGCGCCGTCAACGCCTCCATCACCGGAACCGTTTACTCCGACAACAAGTTGGCGATATACCAGGTGGACAAGGTGCTTCTCCCTCTCGACCTCGTGCTACCCAGCAAGGCGCCAGCTCCAGCGCCGGCGTTGGCGAAAAAAGGGTTGCCGAAGGCTGATAAAGGGAATTCCACGGCGGCGGATGATAGTACCACGGCCAGCGATGATGGTAGCGACGGGAAGGGTTTGTCAGCGGGAGTTTCTGCAGGTTGTTCGATGAAGTGGGTGAATAGTGTTGTTGTTGTTGGAGTGGTGGGTTTGGTGAGTGGAGTTATGATCTGAGGTGAGTGTGGATGGAATAGATAGAGGGATTCGATCTTTTTGTTGTGCATTTGTGAGTGATATGTATGCTTTCGTTCTTGGGGTTCTTGTTTGTGGGTATAGCTGTAGGGTGAAAATGTATTCATGCATGCATGGGTTTTTCTCACTTCTTTTGTTTTGATAAGTTGTTTCTTACTTCTGGTAATTGATCCATTTCTTTCTGGCTTTGTAAGCGGATTTATAAAACAAAAGGTTCTGTGTATATTTTGCTCTTGAAATTTTGTTATTTGGTTATAATATTTTTTTCATTTTTTATGAGAATAAAGTTTGTTTTTTCACCGAATAATAAAAACTACTATTCTACAATTGATTTTTGAAATAAAACATTATATTATAATTAAATAATAATTTATTTAAATATGAAAAGTTACAACTCTTTTTAAAAAATAATAATAATTTATTTGAGTGTTAAATAAATAAATGTAAATTTAAGTATCAAATAAATATAATTGGTAAGCTTGGTATCGAGCTATATATATTGTTCTTTAAATTATGATAACAAAATAGATATCTAGCTATATTGTTCTTTGAATTATTAGATGGTAATTTTTTCGAAGAGATCGGGATCATAAATTATATAACATATTATATGATTAATGATTACCAAAGTACATTGGTTTGTTGTTTTAAAAAATGTTATTTTTACCTATTCTCTCTATATGAATAAAAGTGTAAATGTTTCTCTTTTTTTTTGGTGGTAAATGTTTCATTTAACAAAAATAAATAAATATGTCCGTTTTATTAGAGATAAATTTTTCTTTGTAAGTCGCACCTCTACTTTTCCTCTTTTTGCTTCTTTTCCCTCCATATTAAACTTAAGACGAGATAAAAAAATATATTTCATTTTCCCTTTAATGTTAAAGATTTATGGATAAAGATATAGCTGAAAATACATATGCATGGGTTTACAGCAATTTTGTTTTTCTGAGTGAAGATTATGCACTACTGATAGCAACCAAAATGTGGGTATAAACAAGAAGCCCAAAAGATGAACAGTGATTTAGCCCACAGATTATGCAATAACAACACCGACTTCAGATAATATCCCAGCCATAGATATGCTTGCTAGTACAAACACAAGTATAGCTCCACAAAATACTTAAAACTTAATTTCCTAAAGCCTATACATTTCTTTTTGTATCATCTTCCATTAATTACAGAATAAAATTTTCACAAAATATTTTTTACACTCTCCATGCAGGAGAAAAAACGACTTTACCTATAAAAACATTCATAATATATAATCTTATGTATAAGTTGATAACATCCGAAAAAAAATGTGTTAAAGACTTCATATCGATTAAAAATTAAAATTTATAAGTGAGGATAAATCTTATTTTAGAAATTAATTTTATAAAATTGAATTAAACTTAAAATTTAATTTTTTTTATGAATTTTTATTTTATATGCATCTCAAGGTTTCATACATCTAAGTAAGGTACCACGTTTCTTTCTTAGGGGAGTATACAATATTCTTACAACAACAGTACATAATTTTAAATTTTTAATCCTTTTTTAATTATTTAACAATTTTAGCATAATTTTTTAATATTTATAAACTAAAATAAATATATAAATAAATTCTAAAATAAATTTAAGAAAATTAATATCTTTATCTTAATTTTTTTATTTCCTTTCAATATATTGATTTTAATAAATAGATAAATATTTGTTTGAAATTTGAACTCTTTCTATATATCCCATTATTTTAGAGAAAGAAAAAAATGGTGTGTTTCAAAAGTCATCTGCATCTTTGAGACAGTGAAGAGGCCATGCATGTGCAAAGTGCAAGCTTTAACATCTCCGTCCTTCTTCCGGTCAAATAATAAAAGCACATTTAATGGTGAGGACATGTTGCCGGTTAGAGTTTTTTTTAATACAAAATATATTATTTTAAGAAAAAAAATGTTTCCCTTACTCCTCAAATTTAATTTTGGTTCTTATATTTTTAAACCAATATTAATAATCTAATATTTAAAAAATGTGATATCGATCTTCATCTTTAAATTAATATTTGGCGATAGGTTTTTTAATTGTCAAAAAAAGGCAAAGATATTATTATTAAAATATCGATAAAATGTATATTGAAATGACATGGTGTTTAGGTGCGCTTGACTTGTACCATTTTTTTTTTCCAAAAATTAAAATTTATATTTATTTTCATTTATGATATGCTAATAACATTTTTGTTACGTTTTTATTTTTGTTCGATAATAACATGTATACCGTATTCAAACCTCGTCTCATTTAAATGAGCATTAAATAATTTTAGAAAATAAAATCAAAATAAAAAAAATGATATTTTAAAACTCAATATCAAAAGAACAAATAGTTTATTTTTTAATATTTAAAAAATTATAATTACTAAAATATTTAATTAATCAAAGATATCTTAATAATTTAAAATAAAAACGTGTATAAAAATATAACAAATATTAACATACACATTATACTCCTCCTACCTAATTTGAAAAAACAAATCCAAATATCACTCATATCCATTTAACATTAAAGCGATTAATTTTGAGGATGTTATATTGTTGACGGGCCGTACTAAATTACTACCTATGATTTTTTGTTTTGTTTATGATTTCAAATTCCGTGGTCGGTCCTTATAATTATTTCTCGCACAAGTTGTTCGTGAAATTAGTGACTTTGGTGAAAAGGGTAGGCACTTTTTTTTTATTAACCCTAAACTAAGTTATTCCACACCATTTCCACTTTCCACACAAAGAAACAACAATTAAACACATCAAAAGTCTAAGAAATCTTCTAACTTTTTTCCTTTCGGCAAATGAGATAGAAATGCATATTTATCATGCATGCACTTCTTTTCTTTTCTTCATGTATATATCTTATGAATGTAATATTTATTTATTATTAAAAAATAACCTTTAAATATAATTCGACCTTATAAAATTATTAAATAAAATTTGTAATTATTTATATACTTCAAAAATATCCTTATTTTTATATGAATTTGGATCTCCAATATTTATATGTAAAAAAAAAACAGTAAAAAAAATTAATGTAATGTCTTTCAATTTTTAATCCTTCTTATTTTGTAGAGACTGCAGATATTTATGACTTTTCAAAGTTATTAATGTGTTAAAATGAATGGAGCATCTCAATTTATTTGAAGAGTAGTTGCATAAAGGACCAGACTTTATTATATGTGTTGGTAATGCTATATTATACATTAATTTAAATATAGCCATTAAATAAAAAAGTATTTATATATTTTCTATTTCTGAATTTCAGTGTGAACGAGTTGTAAGTACACCATTCATATCGAATTATCACAATATTAAACATTTGAGAATCTCATACCGAAAAATAAAATGTATTTAATTTTAAAATATTAGTAGTAAAATTCCTAAATTGAAATTTGGATAGGAAAATGTATAAAATAAAATTATGAATGGGGAATGCAATTAAGTCTAACTGAAAATATAAATCATATTTTTTTAATTCAACGTAGAAAATATAAAAAAAATAAAAATTTGTTGTTGAAGAACATCCCAGGCTTTGCAAGTATATCACTCCATTAGAGACATCCCAACAAATAGATATGGAGCAATTAAAATAAAGGATTTATTTCACCAACTTCTTCGTCAAACCAGAGGAATAAAATAATTCCTCAATAACTTTAAGTTATATTTAGATGTACAGAAGGAAGTTAACTCTTATTAATTACTAGTTTTAGGCATTTTAAATATATTATATTTCATTCAGTGTATTTGTATTTACTTTTTATAATTTAATATATGTATTCATGATATTGAGCCTATAATATATCGATAGTATTTACTCTTGTAATAATTATTTAAAAATCATATATAAGATGGCTTTATTAATTATCAGTACATATCTTATGCACATAACATATTACAATTAAATTATTTGTTATTTATTAGTCCAATTATATTCTGTTCCCTTCCCTGAGTGCTAAGGGTAGATTTTAAGTTAAAAAAGTGAATTGTCATTTGAGTGTGTATTTATTTATTTATTTATTTTAATTTTTGTAACGTGTTCTCTAATAAAGTTGCTAGATTATTCGAGTTAAGTAATCACTAAAATAAATTATACATTGAATATTAATATTAAATTAGTGAAATATTATGAGGTTGTTTATGAAAGTATACCATTGAAGTATGTATTACACAAGCTTCAATTTTACATGGTGCAAAGAGATATATGAATGGAGAAAGTGTTTAAATATTAACAGTAGATTAATTTTAAAGTCAATAAAATGTTTTTTTTAAAAGAAAATCTATAAAAGTAAATGCAAAAGCCAAATTTATTAATTGTTTTGAAAAAGGACACCACACCCTCCTTCACTATTCAAAAGAAAGTCAAAACTCAAAGGACCTGCATAAACCTAACCACTATGGAGATACGAAATTCATGTTATTCCCACCAGTTTCCATTTCACCACACCTCAGTCTTGAAACTTCATAATCTATTTTTCCAAATTCTAACCAAAACTCCTCGTTGTCATACTCTTCATCCTCTTATCTTTCTCCTGTGATCATCATCTTCCTTCCTCTTACAGTTACAGCAAAGTTAAACATTTGAAAAAAAAACAAAAAAATGGATCATGATCTGAATACAAATATAGAGTACATAATCAATCATCCGTCAAACTAAGGAAAATCATTTTCTGGACGGCTGCATTGAATTTTCCTAGAGAGAGAGAAAGGTAGGGAAAATAAAAAATAATTTATTTATTACCCAAAACAAAAAGTCTTTGGAAATTCAGTCCTTTGTTCCCATCTTTTTCTCACTTGCGTACGCGGATTCGGCCGAAATTATTAGCATAATCCACTCTTAACTTCATCTCTTTCTTAACTTGCTGATTCCTACTTCTTTAAACGTTCAAACTTCTTCACCCAACCACCGCGAAACTGTTTCATAGCATGCCACCTCCGTTTCGAAACCCAGAAAACACTTTCCGGGAAAATCTTTCACCCTTTCAAATTTCTCCCCTTTCTTTGGGGAACCCGTTCCTTTCCTGAGACCACCATCAGGGTCGCCGCTAGTCTAGTAAAAAAAGCACCTCCGATGGCTTCGGCGGCTATATTTTCGTCGCTTCGGCGGCGCCGGTCGCCATCGCTGGAGGCGTTTATTGTGCCGGTTGACCTCTCTGAGGTGGCGCTGCTGGAGACACTTATCTACGTCGCCGGAGACGTTGTATCATGCTTCTCCGACAATCGGTTTCCCTTCCAGCGCCGGAACTCGCGTGCCCTCGTCGGAAAAGTGGAGATTTTTCGGTCAATGTTGGAGTGCTTGAGAGACTCCACCGACGGTGGCGTTCTTCTCCCCACGGCGGTGCTGTGCCTAAAGGAGCTTTATTTGCTACTATATCGCTCCAAGATTCTCCTTGATTACTGTGCCCGATCGAGCAAGTTGTGGCTCTTGCTTCAGAACCATTGTGTTTCTGGTCACTTCCATGATTTGAGTCAAGAATTTTCGACCCTTTTGGATGTTTTTCCTGTTGGAGAGATTGGACTCAGTGATGACGTTAGGGAACAGGTTGAGTTGTTGCAGAGACAGTCCAGAAGGGCTAAGTTGTTCATAGATAAGAAAGATGATGCCCTTAGGACAAGGTTCTTTTGGTTTCTTGATGAATTTGAAAGTGGGAGGGTTCCTGATTCTAAGGACTTGAGGTGTTTCTTTGTGGATAAGTTGCAGATGCTCGATGCTAAGAGTTGTAGGGTGGAGGTCGAAGCCTTGGAGGAGCAGATTGTGAACCACGAGGGTGATGTTGAGCCAACAGTTCCTGTGCTTAATGGGATGGTGGCTATCACAAGGTATTGTAGGTTTTTGTTATTTGGGTTTGAGGACGAATTGGAAATTGAGATTCAGAAGAGGGCGAGGAAGAGGTTGATTACTCAGGAAATTGCTGAAACATTTTTTACTGTTCCTAAGGACTTTTGCTGTCCGATAACACTGGATTTGATGTGTGATCCTGTAATAATTTCTACCGGTCAAACTTATGATAGGAGGTCTATATGGAGGTGGATGGAGGAGGGGCATTGCACTTGTCCCAAAACTGGGCTATTGCTTTCACATAACAGGCTTGTTCCTAATCGTGCTCTTAGGAATTTGATTATGCAGTGGTGCAGCGCACATGGCGTGCCCTATGATCCACCT
Organism: Phaseolus vulgaris; assembly: GCF_051622355.1. NCBI lineage: Eukaryota > Viridiplantae > Streptophyta > Magnoliopsida > Fabales > Fabaceae > Phaseolus > Phaseolus vulgaris. The sequence continues at coordinate 41,878,663 of NC_143499.1, forward strand.
GAAGGGGTTGATCCATCTGTTGAGATGTTTGCATCAGCTTGTCCCTCCAAAGCTTCCCTTGAAGCTAACCGAGAGACGGCCATGCTTCTCATTCAGCAGCTTGCTGATGGGTCTCAAGTTGCAAAGACTGTGGCTGCCAGGGAGATAAGATTGCTGGCCAAAAATGGAAAGGAAAACCGTGCCTTCATTGCGCAAGCTGGGGCAATTCCTCATCTTAGGAACTTGCTTTCCTCTCCCAATTTTGTTGCACAGGAGAATTCTGTGACTGCACTGCTCAATTTATCCATTTTTGAAAGAAATAAGAGTATGATCATGGAGGAAGGGTGTTTGGGATCAATTGTTGAGGTGTTGCAATTCGGGCACACGACTGAGGCAAGGGAGAATGCTGCTGCAACATTGTTCAGCCTCTCTGCTGTCCATGAGTATAAGAAACGAATTGCGGATAATGTGGGAGCTGTTGAAGCATTGGCATGGTTGTTGCTACAGGGAACTCAAAGAGGGAAGAAGGACGCTGTCACAGCATTATTTAATCTCTCCACCCATACTGAGAATTGTTTGAGAATGATAGAGGCAGGGGCAGTGAAAGCTATGGTCGTCGCTTTGGGGAATGAAGGAGTTTTTGAGGAAGCAGCTGGTGCCTTGGCCTTAATTGTTCGGCAGCCTATTGGCGCCATGGCAGTGGTGGGGGAGGAAGCAGCAGTAGGTGGATTGCTAGGAATTATGCGTTGTGGAACGCCAAGAGGTAAAGAGAATGCAGTTGCAGCCTTGCTGGAGCTGTGCAGGAGTGGTGGTGCAGCTGCAACAGAAAGGGTGGTTAGGGCGCCTGCCTTGGCCGGCTTGCTTCAAACCTTGCTTTTTACAGGGACAAAGAGGGCAAGAAGAAAGGCTGCTTCACTTGCTAGAGTGTTTCAGAGATGTGAAAATGCATCTCTACATTATGGTGGATTGGGTGTGGGTTATGCATTTGCTAGCGATTCAGCTTCAACCAGGAATACTACAAGCTTTGTGAGTGATGTTTCACTTCCAATGTCCATTTCTGTTCCTGTTTTATAATAGTGGTAATAATCATTTCCCATGTTCTTGTGTTCTTGATTTTTTTTTTTTGTAACTCTATTGATTCTTTCGTTGACATTTAAAGTCAATAAGTATAGCAATACCAGATGTATTCAAAGAAGGATGTGTTGTTGAGCAGTTAGCTTCAACCCATGTGTAATCTGTTTTTGCAAGAACGAATACAAAATGTTCTAAAGTGGAATTATTAGACCATTTCAGGCTCCTATTTCTTTTGTGCATCTCTCCTATTGGCCATCACTACTGATAAATACCAAGAATGCCAATTTACAGGAATTTTAAGTGTAATGCTACTACTTTTATATGTATGATTGATGCGCACATATGCATTGATGTTACATATTTGTGTTTAAACATACGAACTAAACTTGTTTTGTTAAATTTACCGGAGTCAACATGTGTACTATTGTGCACACTTTGTTCTTTGTTTACTTGTGTTAAACAACACTTTTCTATTCTTTCTATTGTATTAGAATAACGCTACAGTTAGGATACAAAAAACTGCATTTTGCAATGAGGGTAGTCTGAGTTATTTCCTACTGATGTTTATTCATCGATAGGGAATTTATAAGCACCATTCTGCGTCCTCGTTGTGTTGAATTGAGTGGCATGCCCTGTTCTCTGATGGGAGAAAGAACTTTTACATGAGCATGGAAAAGGTGTAACAAAATTTGAAGTGATTTACACCGCGGGAAAGTGTTAAAATTGGTTGCCTTTATTTTGCTCTACTACATGGAGTTGTCAGATGTATCTTTGCTAAAGCGTGGTGGAATAAATTCTCTTTGTTGTCAAGTTTTGAGTCATAAAATTTGTAGTTTTGACTTGAGAAACCATGTTGGGATGGGCTGAAGCGTGTAGCATGCATGCATCATTATTCCGTATTAACTTAGTCCGCAAATTCTGTCCCGTGAAGTATTAAGAGAGCACAGGAACGAATGTGGATCACGCAAGAGATGAATGATGCTCTTTGATTTTGACTTTCCTTGCTTTGTTCCATTCCTATGTGCTCGGGAAAAAGCAGCTATGAATGAATATGTGTCGTCACGAATCATAATGGACAGGTATCTTAAAATATTGCGGAGCATATCATACGAAGACACTGAGAAAAAAGTGGAGGCAATTAAGAAGAGTGCTATTCATAGAATGAAAGTGGTTGTTGGTGGCATTGAGCGGTGGAGGACGAGAGTAACATTTGTTTATGCATAAATTTAAGTATCAAAAAAGTTAAATCACATAACTTTACGTTAAATTTATAAGAAAAACAAGTTTTTTCCTACTCTTTTTCAAAGATATTTCTAAATAAACTGGTCCAAGCTTATTAAAAAAAAATATTTATACGTTTGATGACAAATTAAGTAATAACCATGTTATTTGGGACCAAAGCACCCATAACCTTTGATGGGAAAATTGAATAAGTTCATGTTTAGCGTATGTTTGGCTCTAGACGACAAAAGAAAGTGTGAATGGACTAAGTTTGTATCAGTTGATGTGCACTGAAATATGTGTGAGGAAAAACGTGGATATGTTCTCATCCATGCCTCGCTAACATAGAGAGAAAGTTGGGGACAACCATGTATGCATTTATGTAAATACAAAAATAGTTACACCGTTTCTGTGTATGCAATTTGCTTTTATATATGATGGAGCAAGCAAAGTACATGAAGATCTAGAAACCCAAGTAAGGAACTCTATCAACTGCAAACATAATTAATTAAACTCTTTTTTCAACCGTAATTGATTATGTTCTCAAGTCATCCATAATTGATTATGGCTTATTTTTACACTGTCAATCAATTATAACTTTTTTTTTTAAATGATAATAGATTATATTCATGTCATAATCAATTATATTTACATTTTGATAATGATTATGCTTGATTATACCTTTATTATGGAGATTCTTTATTTCAAAATTTATTTTAAATATCAAATTAAATAATTTATATTTATATTTATTTAAGGTTATGAATAATTAAGGAATTTTATTTATTACAGGATTTTTAATTAAATAGTATATTAAATAATTTATAATTTGTATTTATTTAAAATTTTGAATAATTTAGAAATTTTATTAGTTTCATATTTTCATTTAAATAAGACATTAAATAATTTAGAATTTGTATTTATTTAAGATTTTGAACAATTTAGAAATTTTTTTATTTTAAAAAAAATTAAATATAAAATTAAATAATTTATATTTATATTTATTTAAAATTTTGACAATTTTAGAATTTTATTTATTTTAAATTTTTATTTAAATAGTACATTAAATAATTTAGGATTTGTATTTATTTATGAATTTGAATAACTTAGAAATTTGATTTATTTTCTATTTTTTAAATAGAACATTAAATAAATTAGTATTTGTATTTATTTAATATTTTAAATAATTTAATAATTTTATTTATTTCAGATTTTTATTTAAAAAAGACATTAAATAATTTAGGATTTGTATTTATTTAAGATTTTAAATAATTTAATTTTTTATATTTTAGATTTTTTAAATACAAAATTAAATATTTTATATTTTATTTATTTAATATTTTAAATATTTTAAAAGTTTTATTTATTTCATATTTTTCAAATACGAGTTTAAATAATTTATATTTCTATTTATTTAATATTTTAAATAATTGAATAATTTTATTTATTATTTAATTTTTAGTAATTTTATTTTTTTTAGATTTTTTAGGTACGAGATTAAATAATTTATATTTTTATTTATCTAGGATTTGAAATCATTTAAGAATTTTATTTATTTTTGTTTAAACACTGAATTTAAATAATTTAGATTTTTAATTATTTATGATTTTGAAAATTTTAAGAATGTTATTTATTTCATATTTTTATTATTTAAGTAGTACATTAAATAATTTATGATTTGTATTTATTTTAAAAAATAATTATTTAGAAATTGTATTTATGTAAAATACATGTGTCAAGATTTGTAAAACATTTTTATATAAACTTTAATTTGTTTATACATAAAAAAATTAATATTTCTTTTTAATTTAATTTAAACCACAATGGTAAATTTGTAATGTTACATTTTTATCTATTTAAAAATATATATATATATATATATATATATATATATATATATATTATCAATCACACTTATCAAATTATTCACAAACTTTTATAAAAATTTCCTTCATTTCTTATCATGTTTCCCTTAATCCAAACAATCACACTTTCCATTCACTTTCACCTCAAATCCACTTCCTCAAATCCATATTCAAATCAAAACAAATCATTATATATGTATTATTGAGAATGTTTTTATTTAATATCCTATTATATCTTCATATAATGTGCATTTTGTTAAAGTTGTTAATTTTTCTTTAAATGAATTTCATCTAAAATGTGTTTTTCAATGATGATGATAATCTCCTATCATATAATTCATAAGAATGTAATATATAAATTTGTATCATGTGTCCTATATTTTGGATATTACATATATCAAAGTGTCCATGTCTCGTGTCTGTGTAGCTATTCATACTACATAATCATTCAGTTGACAATTTTTGGATAATTTTTTACAAATTGTCAAATGTTTGAAGCTTGACATTGAACTCCCCCGTATCGCCCGGATCCCACGAGTGAAGAGAAAGTTGGATCTACATTGGATCTCACCTGAATCGCCCCATCTATCCTCCTGAGGATAAGTTTGGTTTCAAACTCCAGTTCAAACAGGAGAAGTACGCCATGCTAATGTGCCTTGGATGATCCACATCTCAAGATTAAGCGCTGATGAGCACATCAAACTATCCATATGGCTGAGAGCCCTCACAGTCCATACACAACGACGGAATTATAAGGGCTCCTTATTTCTACAAAGTGATTGTGGGCAATGAGAATTATATCATAGTTGAGTGAATGATACTAAATCTTGCTCTTCATGCACAAGGCCATAATTTTCGTTTTCCAATGTTTTTGTTACCTGTGTCAAGCGTTAACCTATTTTGGTTGCTTCTTGGTTGAAGACTATTGGTTCACATATTGATTATTATGGTGAATTACATATGAAATTTTTGTAAAATGGAAAATTTACTATTTTGCAGGGTCAATTGGATCATACACCAACACAATCTCATCCTCACCGTATTAATAGAATAGTCCATACAAATATTATTGTTGAAGTAAAATTTAATAATATAATTATCAGTAAAAGTAAATTTATACACCTATTATACTTTTTATTTAATCGATTATATTATTAAGATTTTATTATTATTTAGTACTTTATGCAAAATAAGCATTATCAAATCAATTATATATGAAATTTAATCACAAATTTATAAATTTATCGTAACAAAATTCCTCTGGATTTTCATAATTTCATATATTGTATTCCATACATTTTACAGCCTCCTATGTTTCCGTCTTCAGCAACAAACACATTCTTAATCTTCCAAAAATGAATATACATGTGTTAACTTTTAATTCCTTCTAATATTTTTTAGATTAAAAGAAAAAAAATCCAATTTTAAAGTTGTGTTTTCCATTTAATTACATGTTTCTTTTCTCTCATAATTAGTTGGAAGGATTCGAATCCAAAGTGGTCCAAATAGCACATAAATAAAGGCTGGAAAAAATGGTTGTTATGATAAGATGTTGCACCATTTTTGGTGGTGTTAGCAGAGCCACTCTTGACCTCACTATAAGTTTTTGAGTTTCTCAATGGTTTTCATGAACCTCTCTTCAAAAAGGAGAATTGCAGGTGATTTGCCCAATTCCACTACATCAATATTTTTCACAGTGGGGACACAGAGTGCACACATTTAAAAAATAATTAAATAATTGGAAGCTTCATTCATGACAATAACACTATCATTCTCAATTGCTTCATTCAAATTCACCCACCATAACAACCTAGTATCATGAATCTTCATTGTTTTCTCATGTTGTGTAAGATTTTTTTTAGTGGTATGAAAAAGCGTATTTTAAATTTAGTTTAATTTTATAAGTCGATTTAACACAATTGAGATCGAGATATAGAGATAAATTTTCTATGCTCTATTTGCTTCTTGAACCGGCCTATTAATCTCACATAGCAAGCATTGAGATTTAATAAAGTGATTAATGTGTGGTTAGGTTTTTAATTAATAGACTGTGACAGAAGAGGTTGTTAAAACTTAAAATCATTAGTGACTCTATCTATAAGCTACGGTCGTTTTTATCCATTGAAAATCACACCTACGAGAACATGACAAACATTTGTTTGATACCAAGTGGATTGAGTCTACTTAAAACAATTCCATTTTTTTAAATAGGTATATTTTTTAATGAAATTATTTTTAAGATACTAAAAATATGTTTGACTATTACATAAAAAAAGTTTGTTTGGTTGTTGGAATCTCAGTTCTCTTTTTCCGAATATTATATAATAGACTATGCGATGAACGAATATATATTTATCAGTGAAAAAAATAAATTATTTTAAATACGTAAAGTAATTCATACATATAATTGTCCGTCTGAAAATATAATAAAATATAATCAAAATTGTTGGAATTTGTTTTCAATCAGAATGTTTGATTTATAAATTAAAACATGAATAAACGTATAATTGAACACATTATTATCACATATGCATTTTTATCAATTATGATTCTTACATATATTCATAAAATCAAGAAGAAATAGACACTTACCTTGATCCATGTTCCAATATTTCGATGATTGACAGTAAGACAACTATTATTTGCAGAGACAGAACTCTATTGCTCTTAATTCCCAATCTCCATCAAATGTATGTTTTTTATTAGGTATCATCAGATATTTATTCTCAGGTTAACTAACTAACAGACCCTTTAATTATATTGTTATTATTAAATTATATTCGGAGCCCAAACTCAAACTCTAAGTCATGTGAATCACTCTATAAAAATTAATTTACATAATTTTTTACATAATTATCTTACTTGTGAGGATATATATAGAATTTAAAAACTGTGAAACAACTCTATCTCGTAAAAGCATGATAGAAATTAATAAAAAATTATAAAAATAGGATTTCAAACCTTGTAACAAAAATATAATCATAAATAAACAGAAAAGATTACTTTTAACTTTATAATCACAAAAGATTTTCAAATTTCTCATATTTAAACACAAATAACTATGAATTCCTAATCTTAATTCATGAGAGTAGAGGAATTCTTAGTGTTTTTTTTATCAAATATAATTGTTTATTTTATTGGTTGATGATAAAGTTCAATTATTATTTTTTAGTGAGATATTTCCATTTTCAAATGAATATGACTCAAATTAAACCATTTATCATCAAATTAATTTAATTGGAATTAAAAGAAATCAAATCATATTAAATGAAATAGCTTTAATATATTTTTCTCCAAAAGTTAAATCAATTTAGCATTACAGATTAATAATTAAATTTATCCTTTAAAAATGAAAGGTAATCTTGACAATTTAATAATTAAAATTTATGCTTTTCATATCCTATTGATGATAAATGTTGATTGTTATTAAATGGTTAACATTACCTTTCCATTTTTCAGTTACTGCTTAATTATCAACATTTTATTGCTGTCAAATTTTTATATTTACTAATTTATTTATTTATTTATTTATTTTATGTATATCCATAAAATAATCATAATTTTTGAGGAAAAATACTTTACCGAAAACTTTATAAGATATACATATATATTAAGATTTTGATATTTTTTCAAACACTAAATTAATTTAACTTTAACTGTAAAAGTTAGAACTAAAATAAATTTATTTTCGAAAATAAAAATTATGATTTAAATTTTAACTCATTACAAGGAAATTATTAAATAAAAATAATTTTAAAAATAAAAAATAATTAATTATTATATTAACTAAATTAATTTTTATTTTTTCAGCTGAACTTTCATCTTTGAGCTAACTTTCCAACTAGTTTGTCGAACATAACCAACGTAGGTTGCACTAATTTATTTTTTTTGTCATGAGTCAATTTGAATTAACTTTCAATTTATGGTTATTTTGAATAGTAAGACATTATGTTGTAGTGTAGCAATGTAATTATTATTTGACTAACTTGTGTTGTTATGATCTTTCTAAGTCTGTAGTTGATTTTGGAATAATTTTGTTAAGAATTTTCTTAATTGGCCACCAAAAATGTAATTTGATTCCTGCATATAACTAAACAAGGTTGAAACTTGAGTTTAGAGTCCAGCACCATTACTACTCTTCAATGTTCAACAAACAATACTTAAATTAAAGTAACATCACAACATTAATGGATGGATCAGCATTTCTATAACAGAAGGTTCCACATTCTAACACTTCCACCTCGACTCACAACTCACGAGACAAATAAAATTCATAACCAATTAATGGTTTCAAACCATCAGTTGAATAATCTCTTCCTTAACACCCCCATTCATATGTTTTATGGATAAAATTACTTTTTTTAAATCTTGTATACATTAAAAAAAATACAATCGGGAATGGATTACAGTTTTTTTTAAAATTATGTATATTCTAGATAATAGATAAGGATGTGAATAGTGTTTCAGAATGCCTATAAACATGGTGTCAAGTAAAATTCAAAATATGTCAAATGTTTTCCAAAAATAATAATTTCTAAACTTGGTAAACAAACATTTTAAAATATACATTCTACTGTTGTGTAAACTAATTACTATTTACATAATTTTAAAGGACACTTAAAACAATGTTACAATATTCTAGATATGCTAAAAAAGGGTAAAATTGAAATTTGAAAGAATATGGGGTGTTAGGAGAAAAAGAGGAAGTGCAGGAAGAAAAATAGTTGCTCTAAGGGACTGGGCCAACAGAATTAAGAGTCAGCCCATCATCCAAGGATGTTTCTCCCTGCACCCCGAGAAATAACTTTCTCCACCCATCTTTCTCGAAAAGACAATTTTACCCCTATTAAAAATAACTGCTGAATTAATCTTTCCAAAATATTTACAGAACATACTTTTCAGAACACATTTTATGAATTCAGGACGTTTCAGAAATTAAAAAAATATGTCCCAGAAGAAAATTCCGAAATGATTTTTGGCCTTCTGAATTTCCTATTCTGGAAACACATTTTACTCACAGAACCCCTATTTTGGAAATATTTTGTTCTTACCGAACTCTTATTCCAGAATCATTCAAAGTTATCAAGGATAATTCTGGTATTGCATAAATTGAGGCGTGCAGGAAGAAAAATGTAGTGGCGTAGGAAGAAATACCCATCAGCCAATACAAAACTGCAATTGGGTAAGGTTTGTGGGCTACAGTTTTTGTACTTCTAGAGCGAGAGGGCAAATTCTTCCTGCATCTGTATTTCAAAAAATACCAATTTTTTATTTTTATTTTAGAATGTGAATTTTGAAATTTTTTTGGATTGTAAATACCATAGGTAATCTTGTTTAAAGTCAATTCATTTGTTCAGTCTTACATGACCACTACTCATTGCTAACTTTTGTCACTTGTTTGATCCGTGCACAATGTCCCTTCATTTTATTCAAAATGATAAACATGAAGAAGAGGTGTTGTAGGATTTATTTACTTTATCAAGGGTAAAATGGTAAGTTCCAACTCACGGAGGCGCAGGATGAAACCACAGGGTGTGTGGAAAGAATTTTCTGAGAGAGAGAAATATCATTGGGCCCAATTAACTTCTTATAAATTCAAAAAACTTTATTAATTTAATTTAATACGCATTTATATTTAATTTACTCTCAACTAAATATTTTCATGCACCCACAACTAAAAAATATTTTTAACAATTTTCATTATGAATTTTATTTTTTATTCCCACATATATCTAATTCATTCAAATCGTTGACACTTTTTTTTCTAGGGAATGAACCATATGGGTGTGAGACAACATGAGGACGATGGATTGATTCGCTGACTCGCATAAATAAAAGAAATAATTATTTTATTTTTTTTAAAAAAAACCATATCTCACTCGCACATTATTATTGTAGTGTGACTTTTATTTTATTTTAAATTTAATGTACACAAAAAAGTATGTTTTATTTTAATTATCTAAAGAAGTTAATATTGAAATTAAAAGTGGATTTAGTTTTAAGTAAAACTTTATATTTAAAATTTGTTAATAAAAAAATAATATAATGAAGAGATTTCATTAAAATATTTTGTAGCAAAACTTTTATAAGATACTCTCAGACATTTAAATACATATATAAGGTAAATATATGCAAAACAAAACTTTAATTATTTTAATCAAGCCTTCTAACAACCATCATACTTAAATGTCTTTATATTTTTTTTTATCTTAATTGAATGAATTAAAACAATGATGAAATTTTAATTTTTCAGCAGCAGAAATATATTTTTATCATTAAATTTTAATTTAAAAAAAAAATTCCTGATGCAAACTATCTCTTACGCGAAACGGGTCAATGAAATGAGTTTGCATTCCTTGTATGGGACGGGTCATCTTGGCTCGCATTTTGCAAGCTAAACGCGGAGCACACTTATACGAGATGAGTCAGCCCGCAATGTCACCTGTACTTTTTTTCAAAACCAATTTGTCATCAATTCTTGTAATTCATTTTAGTTCATTTAAAATATAATTTAAAACAATAATTAGAAATTATTGAGCAAATAAAATAAAAATTTATTTAATTACCGTACCGGTCAGCACCGAGAAAGGACTTGAAGGATTAGGTAGCTGCTGGCACGACAACAATTGTGTATTGACGTGGATCGATATTACTCTGACCCTGACATCCATACAGGTACAATTACAATTACAAAAATAAAAATAAAAAATATTAAATAAAAAATATTTTTTTAAAAAAATAATTAGTCTATATTAATTAAATTAAATATATTTTAGAGACATTAAGATGATACGTACGTGTATGTAAATCGTAATGTAATAATAAATTAGAGCTCTGGATGATGTTGCTAAAGAAGCATATAACCTTATGTAGAATGTTGCGTACAACTCTAGTTAAACAAAAAAACAAGATTTGCAGTTTTCTTCCTTTATATATTCCATAATATCCTTCTTTTCTCTCTTGCTATATTAAATGCATACATGTCATTTCATGCATTAACATGGAAATAATGCAAAGATTCTCTTTCATTTCTAGTTAATAAGAAATGCCTAGATCAGGTGGGAGTGAATAAGAAGGATGGTATGAGTTGAAGAATTTATTGTGTGTGAAAATGAAATAACTTGCAAAAGATTATGATCTATCAAAATAGGAAACTAAAGAATCAATTCGATGACCTCTTTTTGTTGACAAATTACAACACAACCAATTTAGAATTTCATAAATAATCGAATACTCATCTACCCTATAGCCTTTTCTGGTCTTATACCTTCCTTGGAAATGAAGGTTTCCTTGTTCATCTTAAGGACCTTATTTCTTGGTTGGAACTTAAGAGTTACTGCATAATTTGGAGGAGACAAGCAGAATCTCATGATATAATAGCTACTATGAGAAAGAGCCATTTGCTAAAATGGTAGATATTGTGTCAAGTTTCTCTAGCATAATCACACCAATTTTTGTCCTAAATTTTAAAATATTTCTCATAACTTAATCTTGTTGACACTGAAACATTCAAAAGGATCACTATTATCCTTGATTTTTTTAGAGGCCCAAATCCCCTGGCTTGACACGGTATATTTCTCATGAATAGAACAATGTACTCAAAACTCAATATATTTTTTTTAACTATATAGTAGCGAACAAGAAGTATATAAAGCAAAGTATAGAAATAGAAGTAGCAAAGAAATGGTAGTACTACGCATATTGATCACAATCTATAAATAATATTTGTAATATTTGGTGAGGGGTGAAAGATGAATTTACACACCTAGACTAGAGAGACAGGACTCAATTTGGAGCACCCCAACCGCCAAACATTGTGCTTAATCCTAGTAATAAGTTGTGTGTGCTCCAAACATGTGTGCCAGTGTGCCACAGTGCTGCTGCTCTCTCAGTCTTTGACCTATAACAAAAAGTTGAGAAAACTGCAAATAAATAAAGCCACCAAAGCAAAAGATGAGACAAGGATTTTGCCATACCATAAGAAAGAGGAAACACTTCAATTCCATCACAATCCAAAAAGAAACAATTTTATTCTTTAGTCTTCTGCCTTTTACAAAGCCTTCTACATATTGAAAACAAAGTTAATGTTCATTCAAATATACTGCAATATTCAAATACCCTACAATTCTAGTTCTTATTGTCACAGTAAAGTTACACAGAGAACAGGACTACCTCAGTATTACAATGTACCCTGTTCATAACCACTTTCTCATATTCGCAACCAAATTTCTGATTAAAAATTTGGGTATTTGTTAGTATTAGCGTGTGGGCCTAACAAAGAGGTCCCCCCATGGCACAAATCTTTTTTTGAGTACAAACCAAAAAGCAGGAAAAGTGGGAAAAGTGGTCACAGGAATTGGGGCGGGTATCTCTTTTGAAAACATAGCAGAAAAAAATCAGTAGGAAACCCACGTTTCTATTTAACAGCCTAACCGTCCCAATAACTGCTACAAGTCTCTCACACACCCCACTCCATTATGCACTTCACTTCTGCTCTTTATCTTCTCTCAAGTTAACACCAATAAAACCTTCACCAAATCTAGAGTTCCAAACACAATAACAAACCAAATTATGAAGTGGGGTGGAAAAAAACCTTCTCCTTCTCCTTCTTCCTCTTCCTCTTCTAGGCCTTCTTTCATATCTCATGTGTCTCCTTTTTCGTGGCTTTCCAAGTTCAAGCATATGAGAATAAACTCAGAGCCAAAACCTGGCGCACTGAAGCAAAATGCAAAGCAGAATTCAACTCCATCAGAGAGCTCACCCTATTATGCTTGTGGGAATAATAGAGGCAGGTTTTATGGTGGGGATGATGAGGCTTTCTGGAGACTCTCATTTGGTGAAGAGGGCAACGAGCATAGAAAAAGTGATGATATTCTGAAGCCACTAAAGTACCAAATGGATGCTGAACATGTCATTTCATCCTCAAGTTTCCCCGGTGGATTGAATAATGCTAAAAGACAAGGTAGAAGAGAAGCCACTCAGAAGTCGAAGCAGAAGGACACTGGACTGAGAGAAGAAACAACATTGCTGAATGAAGCAGCAAGGAGTGTAAAGGAACTTGAATCCTTGAGGAGGAGATATGAGAGAAAAGCACAAAGAGTTTTGCAAGAGCAGCTCTTGAAATTGGAAAAGGCAGAAGAGGAAGCCGAGTTTGCATCAAGTCCGTTCTTAGAAAATTATGTGCTGCAATACGAGTCACCAAGAACAATTTGTACACCAAGGAAGCATTTGTTTGCGGATTTCAAGAGTTCTGGCCTTGGAAATCTCAGAGAAGCTCGAGTGTGTAGTCCCCAATTGGATTCTGAGTGGCATAATTTGAAACAAACTGAGGAGTTGAAATTGAAAGCAAAGAGTAACCAACAAATGCAATCGCTTCATGTGAGCAGAGAAAACCAGAGGAGGAAGCCAAAGCACAACTCCAAGGTTAAAGTATATTCTCCAAGGATAGGTTCCAAGGTTGAAGTCCGTAAAATAAAGGCCATAGAAGAGAAGAAGAAAGCAAAACTGAAGATGAAGAAAGAAGAGGAAATTGTGGAGGAAACAGAAGGGTTAGATAGCTTTGCGGTGGTGAAATGTTCTTTGGATCCACAGAAAGATTTCAGAGATTCAATGATTGAGATGATCACGGAGAAACAGATCAGCCAGCCAGAAGAAATGCAAGATCTGCTAGCATGTTATCTGACTTTGAATTCCAATGAGTACCATGATCTAATCATCCAAGTGTTCAAGCAAGTATGGTTGTGCATGAGCCAAGCGAGTTCGGATATTTAATCACACAAGCAATGCTGTTGTTGTGATTAACAACAAAATGTTTAGCTTGTAGGAAATGATTGGCAGAATTGTAAATAGTTACCCTTGTTCTAGTTATGCTCTAAGTTTACTTGAATTTCTCCATTCTCAGCTTCTGTATAAAATTCAAGAGAAGTTGCATCAAGATCTCAACGACTTCATACTTCATATTAATAACAATAAGTTATATTTAAAATGCCATTAGTAGGAGTTCTTTGTGCATGTAAATCTAAACAATCCCAAGCTTTTATAATCAAATCATGATTATATTGTTGAAGTTAGGATGCTTGTAAGCTTGTAGCAACATGTTCATAATTTTAGCACTGTTTTTAAGGAAGGTTAGGAAGCAGTCTGAAGCACTTATGGGAGCCGAAACTTTTAGAGGAAACAAGGAATCTATAAAATTCCAAATGGTAAAAAATTCCAAAAATAGAGAATTCAGATATAATACATTGCTGCTATTCACATCGGCATGGTCCTAGACACTCCCACCAGTGTAATACCCATACGACATTGCCCATGCCGGTGGAAGAACTGTGGTTAAATATTTATGGGAAATGAAAGAAAGGGAAAGGAGACTATTCTTCATTCCTCGTGATCAGTACTACACACCATCAGATACCTTCAGCTTTGGTCTGCACCTTTTAATTATTTAGTTTTAAAAATTTGCGGCAATATGCAAATAAAATATATCACAAGAATGTCATAAATGCTAATGTTCTACTATGCTCACTTAGTTAAACATTAAATTCTAATACAGCACATAAAAATGTTATGCTTACATGTTAATGAGCAGAATATGCTGAAGGTGAAGTTGGACTTCTTTAACAAATGAGCATAACAGTGAAGTTATGTCTTATTAATAAAATCCAAAAACTATCTCTCCACACAAGTAAAGGAAAAACTGATATGATAAGTTTTTGGCAAATAAGTAGATTCATGAGCATGGTTCACTCATTGTGTGTCCTACAGACAACATATCTAGATCATTTGATCTACCGTCACATGGTTGATTAGGACCCTGTAAGAATATATTCTTCCTTCCCCCTATTTCACTGTGATATGTAGTCTAAACCTGCCTAATTAAATGAATTAGCATGTCTCCCTTTGAAGACACCCCCACACACTTCACCATGTTTCAGCTCCTGTAGCAGTGATGAAAATGTTCGCAATGTTAGTTTTGCCAATAAAGCTTGGTATAAATTCTTAAGTGGCAGCTAGCATGTTGGGAGCATTAGGTGAGGCCATCAAATGGAGTGATCGAGTGAGTGAAGAAATTTATGAGTTTGTGAGATATCTTTATCTCGAAGGTACCATTTCTGATCATCTACTATAAGGGATGAATAAATGATACAAGTTAGCTACAATACAATGCAAATACTATACATGTCTATTATTATAATCTACATGTACAATATGGGGAAATTATAGAGACCCCAAATGCATAATTTGTGTACCGTACCTAAAACCTGCTTCAAGTGTGGCATTTAAGCCACATCTACGCAATGCCTAATTAGATAATAACATAGCAGCAAGTCCCAATTACACTTAAGACCTAATAAACTCTTAAAGTCAACTGGGTGGTTACTTGGGATACCTATAAAAAAGCAGAAGCAATAATAAAGTTAACCTATCAGCTAGGGTCTCATAAATTGGTGATTCTACTTTAATCATGCTGCAGGTAGGCTTTGCATGATCAAATTAATATTTTCATTTATGATTTTGGCATCCATCATTCTATGCAGATGCATGTTCATATTGATAACTGAACGTAAGCACAAGTTGCTAGATGCAGAATTCAAATGGTTTTTGATGTAATAAAGCAATTAAAGCATTAAATGTTTCTCTTCTAAAATTAGCTTGTTGACTAGCCATCATAAAAGGGAAATTTTCTAGGGATAAAGGCAAACAACTCCTGCAGGAAAAACAATGGAATCAATTGATTCTGAGTTCAATTATTTGGATTGTTGAAAACAATATTAAATACATCACCTTTTCTTTCCCTCCAACTCAGATAATACTCCAATAATCCACTTCGTTATTAAAATAATCAAATAATATAATGGTAAATCTACTTTATGTCATCTTATTTTACTGCATTTCTTTCTACTTATTTCCTTCTGTTTTGCATTTATCATTAAATACCCAAACTTGAAAAGTTTATTTCTTTTATTCCAGAGGCAAAAATAAAACTTTACTTTTATTGTCCATTGTGTTTTTTAAGTAAATGAAGTTGTCTATCTTATATTTTAGTAGCCTAACCTTAAATTGATAAACTATTACTTCCTTATCAATTTATTTAAAAATAAACAATTTAAAATAAAAGAAGACTTAACATTGGATTTTATGATGATAAGAGCAGCATAAATTAAGCACCCTTGGCATAGAAACTAAAATGGTTAATTTGAAGAGTTATATTTTATGGCATGAAATAGGGAATATATTATATATGAGATTATTTCCAAAAAGGAAAACATATAAAATGAATCCTTAACATTTTCATGTGCCTCATGCCAATAGCAGTCCAATCAAATGAAGAGTTACATATATAGCAGTATTAAACAGCAATATAAATTATGGATTGAATTAGACCAAACCCCAAAATGTATTGTCATAACATTTAATTCACGATGTGACAACACAATTCTCAACTTCATCTTATTTCAATAGAAATTCTGTAGAAAAAGTTATAGAAGTTCATTTATGAGTAGATTAAGAAGGGAGATAGAAAGAGTAAATCTCTATGAGATTCACTGCAAAACAATTGTTTTCCAAAATTGGCATGAAACAGAGGAAAACGCTTTTCTATTTTGTTTAGTTTAAAAACATATTTTAAATAATAATTACTTTCTTAAGAACAATGATAAAGAAACTATATTTTTAATTATATAAAATTATTTCATATATTTTTTTTCTTTTCTTCACTTTCCAAACCCTAACAATCAAGTTACGCTAGATGACAAAAATTAAATAAAACTAAAAGAAATATCACTATAGTTTATTTAAAAAATTAAGAGGAAAATAATCTTTGAAATCAACTCATTCAGGAGTCTATTATGTGTAGAAAATATATTAATACACAATTATTTTCACCGTTACCATTACTTGAAGGTAGATTACTAGTGTAACCTTTAATATATTTGTTTTATCCTTTTTAAAACAAATGACATTGTTATTATAGATTTTATTCAATCAAATTTTGTAATAAAGGATTTATGGGTTTATTTTTATAGTTTTAAATTTTTTTATAGTATTTTAGAGAAATTGTATTTTTCATAATTCATATGGCAGAGTTTATAAGATAACAAAAATGATTAAAACTAGCACCTGTATAAATAGTATAATAATAGAAGACAATGACTATATAGATGACATAAAGTGTTACATGAATATTATTTTAAAAAATTATTTTTAATTTAATATTTTCTAATAATTTATAATATTCATTAATACAATCAACATTGTACAGGAGATAAGATAACACAAGTAATTATATATAATACACTTACCAAATTATACATAATCTTACATAATTCTAAACTACTATTTAATGCATTATAAAAATAATATATATTATACATCTATATAAAAAAGTTTATGTTAAAATTCTAAATAAACATTTCTTATTTAATTATTATAAAATAAAATAAATATTACGTATATATAACATTTTTCTTAATATTTATATAATTATTGTCATACTTTAATAAATTTAAATAGATTTAAACACTAAATATACATATAAAATGAAGGATGCGGTTATTCCTACATTTATATGACCCCTTAACTTATGCAATATATTTTCTGCTTTATATATTATCCATTTCTGGCATTCATATTCTTTATTCTCCAGTTTACTTTTAATTCAAATAAATCACACACAAAAATTATAAAGATTTAATGCATCAAATTAAACTGAACCATACCTCATACCTGTTCAAATAATAAGAGATTAAGATGTATTTGGAAGAGGTTATTCTACTTAATTTTTTTCTAACTTAAAAATAATTTAGGATTTAGAGTTTAAGGTGCTGATAAAAAAAACTTAGAAAAGACGTGTATAAATGTGTAATAAATTCTTATATTTCACTTGAATAAGCTTAACAATTATTATCTCAATAAATATACATATTTTTGTTTTAGTTCTATCAATTATGTTTTTTTTATAATTTTAATCCTTATAAACATATTATTTTAATATATAATAACATCATATTTTTTATAATGTCAATATCATTAATTTGGCAATTTTTGAATAAATGACATATAATAATGTCATAAATTAAATTTGATGGAAAAAGTTAACGACAATGATGATTTAAAAAAAGACGGTAAGAAACTAAAAGGTTATCTAAATAAAAAAAATTAAAAATTTAATTGTTAACGAATGTATCTATATTTATTTTTTTTTAATTTAATTTTAATTATAATTGTACTACCCGACTCAATAACATACGGGTCGTATCACCTGGTCCAATAAAATACGGGTTATTAATGTGCATGTAACATTAGGAATATATCACAACTCAAAGAAATTGTGTTATTTGATAAGTTTTAGTTTTTTTTTCTTTTGGGCCTGTTGGGTCTATCTTTCTTTTTCTGTTATGTTTAGTTTTCTTTTTTCTATTTGCACCCCATGTATATATTTCTTTTAGGGCTTTCTGCAATACACAATTAACCCATAATACATTTTTTTTTTCTTTCAGTTCTTCTCATGAAGTGCTTCTTCTCTCTCGTCTAAGTCCCCTTTGCTTTGCCTTTGTAAATGTCACAATTGCACAAAGAGTAATCACCTGGCTTTTCTCTGTTATATAGTATCATAGCTCTTCAATGAGAAGAGCTTTGCCGCGCGCACTGATTTCATCCTTCATCCTCTCAAGATTCTTTCGTCTTTTTCTTTCTTTTTTACGTTTTGCACTTTAATTTGTTTTGCGCTCTCTCTGATTTTTTTTAATAATTATGTGTTTCTTTGCAGTTGGTGGTTTTGTACTCAAATGGCTAGCGAGAACCCCTATAAGAGTGAAAACTCTAATCCTAGTCAAAACAAGAATTTTGTTCAAGGTGAAAATTTTTGCTCACAAGTTCTTGTACGTACATCTCAATGAAAACCCTGCAACACCCTTCTCTCTCCAGTTCTTAATTCAATAAATTACCATTCTTAGAGTTGCTCGGTCATCACTACATTAAGTGCAAATAATAAAGTCGATTTCATCAATGGTAATACTTGATCATTGTCGTTTAGCAATCAAATTAAATATGATTCCAGTGTAGATCTGTCTAATGCTAGATAGATTAAAACAGAAAATAAAAGGTTGATCCCAAGTTCTTCCACCATTGAATTCTTCACACGTTTTCTAAAGATTAATCATTTCTTAATCTTCAAACAGAGCTAAACCAGATTGAACATGCGCTAATATTATCTCCTCTCTTTTGAATCATGCGCTCAAGAAGTTAATTAGAACAATGAGAACTAACTAAGAAACCAAATTTTAAGATAAAGAAGACTCTCAATCATCTGTTCAAGTACAACCTCTCACAAAAACCCCAGTTTTTCAGGAGATTATAATATTAAAATAGTTGTTATAGAGAATTAAAAATCGAAATTTTTATTAAACAAAACCTCAAAATTCAATGGGGAATTACAAAAGAATCAACCAAATAGGTTTAGCCTTCCATGCGGAGGCAAAACAAAAGAATTACAAAAAAGAAAAGAAACTAATAAAACCCTATGAAGCTCTCCCTTTTTCCTTAAGGCTTGTGTTCTCCTGCTCAAAGGATATTGGGACAATATTGTAGTTAAGATTTTGTTAACAGTTTCCAACTTTTCGGATTTCTTATATTTTGTAGAAGATTTGCTTCTAATTCTGTTTCTGAGATATTTTTTGATTTGTTCTCTTCCTCCTTCTCAGAATTTGTTTTTTGTTTTGGTTCAAGAAGCAACTTAGACTTTTGCAAATTTGGCCCATTCATAAAGGTAAACGTTTCATTCAGACAATTTACTCTAAAAACACAAAATTAAAAAAAAAATAGTTAAAGTTCAAATAAACCCAATTATATGAATATTAATTAAAACAATAAATTTATTAATTATTATAGTCCAATAATCTATGATTAAAGCTATTAAGTGTGAATAAATATATGCCCATCACTACTCCCTGACCTTAAGAAAGTGATCATTTTTTCTTATCCTAGACTCGATGCAACAACGTGGTGGTGTCTGGACTTGTGCACTCGGTCTCTATTCACATATGTCAGAGTATCATATGGATGGATAAGGCACTGAACATATGGAATGACCTCAAGGCCTACTTCTCACAAGGCAATTTATCTCACATCTTTGATCTTCAAATGGAAGTTTCATCACTCAATCAAGGTGACCTTTTTGTTACCAATTATTTCACTAAACTCGGAATATTTTGAGATGAATTAGATAATTTTATGTTTGATCCTGTAAGTTCCCGCAATGTGCCTTATGTTACTATCCAAAGAAAAAGAGAGGATCGTGCAATGCAATTTTTACATGACCAATACAATAATATAAAAGCACATGTTCTCCTCATGGAACCCATCCTTGCTATTACCAAAATCTTTTCTCTTCTTGTTCAACAAGAACGCTAGTTTAATAATAGTGTTCTTGTAGATAATATCAAAAGTGTTACCCCTATTAACCACACCAATACCATTACCTGTTCTTTTTGTTGAAAATTGGGTCATAGTGAGAGTGTTTGCTTTGAGAAAAATGGTTTTCCTAACCAAGATAACAGAGGCTCAAAATTTGGTACCAATAAAAAGGTTTGTACATATTGCAATAAAATTGGTCATACTATGTACAAATCTCATTATGGTAAGCGTTCTCAATCCAACAACACCACCGCTACCATACAAGATGAAAATTCTGGTAATCAAGATCAGAATAAACAAAATAATGGAGGAGATTTCTGCATCACTCAACATCAATACCAAATTCTTTCAGACCTTCTGAAAAATGTTAACAATTCCAATAATCAAGGTCAAGTCAACCGGGTTGGTTATATCTTTGTTGATCATCAAGATCAAAATGCGAATGTCACAGGTAATATCCAAAATCTCAAAAATTCCAATTTTAATGAATATATTTGGATTTTGGATTCTGGTGCCACAAATCACGTTTGCTTTTCCTTATGAAATTTTACATCATATAATCATATCAAACCTATTACTATTAAGCTTCCCAATGGAAATTTTGTTATTGCTTCTTGTTCTGGCACTGTTTCCTTTAAAAAAAATTATTCTTGAAAATGTTTTGTATGTATCAAATTTCTCTTTTAATTTAATATTTATATCTCAATTGACTGCATCGCTTAAATGTGAACTTATTTTTTCTTCTACTGAATGTTTGATACAAAATTCTAGAATCAGAGACAAGATTGATACAATTGATCTTGTAGCTGGTCTATATGTTTTCAATAAAATTGACAGTAGAATTCTAAGTTGTACTACAAACAGAACAACATTTGGCACCTCATAATGAGTCATCCATCAAAAGAAAGGTTAAAAAATTATGCAAAACTATTATCCTAATATTCATATTGACAAGAACTATGTTTGTGATACATGTCATCAAGCAAAACAAAAGAAATTTTCTTTCTTTCCTAGTTTTTTAATTACTGCATACTGACATTTGGGGCACTTGTTTTGTCGCTTCCATGCTTGGTTATAAATTTTTTCTTACTACAGTTGATGATTTTACTAGATATACTTAGCTTTTTCCCATGCATAACAAATCTGAAGTTAGGGTTAGTGTTGTTCATTTTATTACCTGCTAAAAATCCTTTCTCTACTAAAGTTAAATCCATCTATACTGATAATTGTATAGAATTTTCTATGCATGATTTTTTTTGCATCAAAAGGTATTATACATCAAACCACTTGTGTTGAAACACATGAGCAAAATGACATTGTTGAAAGAATACATCAACAGCTCTTGAATGTTAAACGTGCCCTAATTTTTCAGTTTAATCTTCCTGCTATTTTTTGGTGCTTTGTTGTACAACATGTTGCTTTCCTTATTAATTGTATGCCTACTTCGCTGCTTAAGAATGCTACTCCTAATGAAAAACTGCATAAAAAGCTTTGTGATATTTATTCTCTTCATGTTTTTGGGTGTTTGTGCTATTCTTCAACTATCCTTGCTCACAAAAAAAAAAACTAGATAGTCGTGCTGTTCCAGGTGTTTTCCTTGGTTTCAAACCAAACACAAAATGCTTTTTGTTTTTAATCCTTAAAAGCAATAAGATAGATTTGTCAAGAAATGTTATCTTTTATGAAAACTCTTTCTTACCATTCAAATCATATTCAAAATAATGATTCGAATAGTCTTTCTTTACCTATTTCTCAACATTATGCCCATACTCATGATGATATTCATATGCACACTAAAAATATTATTGATAATGTTTCTAATAAAGCTTTTGAGTTTGACACTAATGTTGAGCAAAGTGAGCAAAATGAGACTATAGTTGTATCTCCTAAAAGATCTACCCGTAGCAGAAGACCCTCCACTTATCTCTAAGATTTTGATGTGTCAAACTTCAACAATATTTTTGTAAGTACCAAACATTCAATTCATTCCTATTTAAATTACAATTCTTTATCCAAGTTTTAAAAAATACAATATTGTTAATTTCTTATGCCGAGGAACCTCACAACTATGAGGAAGTTGTCCTACACCCACCTTGAATCCAAGCTATGAAGGAGGAATTGCAAGCACTTCAAGAGAATGAGACATGGTCCTTGACTACACTTCTGGTTGGAAAACAGAATTTGGGTGTAAATGGGTCTATAAAGTCAAGCATCATGTAGATGGTTTCGTTGAACACTATAAATCCCAATTGGTAGCAAAAGGATACAACCAAATTGAAGGACTAGACTTCTTAGACACCTTTGCTCATGTAGTAAAGTTGACTACCCTACGTCTACTTGCTCTAGTCGCAGCTCAAAATTGGACACTCAAGGAACTTGATGTGAATAATGTTTTCCTACATGTAGACCTAGATGAAGAAGTTTACATGCAATTGCCTCCAAGTTTTCACACTTCTTCTCCTAATCTTTTTTGTCGCCTAAAGAAGTCACTTTATGGTCTCAAACAAGCAGGTAGACAATGGTATGCTAAACTCTCAAACTTTTTACTTTCACACAATTATAAAATCTCCACTTCTAACCACTCTTTATTTTTGAAACATGATGGCAAACACACCATGACACTCCTGGTCTATGTGGATGAAATTATTCTTACAGGGAATAATTCTATGTAGATATCTGATATCACTAGTTTGTTACACAATTTTTTGCATATTAAAAACCTTGGTGATTTAACTTATTTTTCTAGGCATTGAAGTAGCTCGTAATGTCATTGGTATCCACTTATGTAAGCGCAAATACACTTTGGATTTGCTTAAAGATACTGACATGCTGGGATGTGCTCCTACTCCTACACCAATGCTGCATACTGTCAAACTCTCAGCCAAGAAAGGCATTCCTCTTGGTGATACAGAATCCACTGCATATAGACGAATGATTGGGCAACTCATTTATCTGACCAGCACTCGACCTGGCATTTCCTTCTTAGTCAATCATCTTAGCCAGTTCGTCTCACACCCAACTAATGAACATCATCAGGCAACAATGCGTATCCTTCGCTATCTCAAACGAACTCCTGGCAGATGAATATTTTTACACAATTTCTTATTTAATTAAAAGCATATAGTGATTTTGATTGGGCTACATGTCCTGAAACTTGCAAATCCATAACTGGTTTTTCTGCGTATTTGGGAGAGTCACTCATCTCTTGGAAATCCAAGAAACAACAAACCATATCTATGAACTCCTCTGAGACAGAATACCGTGCTCTTGCTACAACCACTTATGAGATTCAATGGATAACATATTTACTGCATGATTTAGGTATTCAACACCTACAACCAGCTTTTCTCTATTATGATAACCAAGTTGCCATCCAGATTGTTAACAACCAAGTCTTCCACGAATGCACTAAACACATTGAGATCGATTAACATGTTGTCAGGGAGAAACTCAATGTTGGTCTTCTCAAACTGCTTCCAATCTCCTTCTCCCTACAAGCGACAAACTTCTTCACCAAGCCTCTCCCTACTGCTTAATTCAATACTTTATTCTCCAACCTAGGAATGAAAAACAGTTATTCCTAGCTTGAGGGGGGCTGATAAAGTTTAGTTTTTTTTCCCTTTTGGGCATGTTAGGCCTATCTTTATTTTTTTGTTATGTTTAGTTTTCTTTTTTCTATTTGCACCCCATGTATATATTTCATTTAGGGCTTTCTGTAATACACAATTAACCTATAATACATTTTTCTTCTTTTCGGTTCTTCTCACGAAGTGCTTCTTCTCTCTCATCTAAGTCCCCTCATTTTTTCCAAGCCTCGAAATTCTTCTTCCCTTTGCCTTTGTAAATGTCACAATGAATATTCACCTGACTTTTCTTTGTTATTATTTATCCTTGTTAGTCTTGGAATGTTAATATTATTTATTGCTAACCACCTGAAGTTTAATAACCACCTAAGAGATAAAGAAATAAGATATATTATAAATTTCGGGATGATTCCGTATAAATTGACACCCTGCCTACACAATTATAATGACACATGGTAGACTCTGTGATACAATCCAAGCCAACAAGGAGATGTCCAAGGACTCAAATTACCATTCACACTATCAGAAGTCATCTCAACTTTCAAGTGAAGATCCCACCAAGGATCTAGCAGACCTCACCAGAAGGAGAAATGGGCAAAGACCAGAACATCAAATGTTGTTCCTTCTAGTCTTCTTAAAAATAAAACAAGTTGTAAATAAATTAGGCTCACTTTAGGGATCCAAATAGCAAGATAGGCTACAATGTGTGCCTTTAGCATACTAGGGGGTGTAGTTATCATTTTAGCTTGTTTTTTACCTAGTTTCTCGAAGAAGTGGCCTAAGGTGTGGTTTTGACTTACTCAAACCCTAAAGGCAGCTCCCTTACACATTTACCATCCTATCCTTGCTCATCTTGTTTTCCAAGGCACCCATTCATATAAATAGGGTGCCTTACTCCATGTATTTTGATGTTGAATTTTATAGAAGAAGGAAAACTCTACACAAATTGTGTGAGGCTTGGTTACTCTAAGCATTAGGTCTTATCTTGAGGGAGTTAAGAGCTCTCAAGTGGCGACCCTCTACACTCATCTTGGAGGAAACCATACTCCAAGTGGCGTGTCCATTCTCAATTCACACCATAAGCTTTCTTCTTCCATCCTTTTCCTTCATTTCCAATACGTCACTTTATTCTTGTGTTCCTATACTTGTTATAATTCAGTTTTTCTTTGTGTTCTTGTGTTGTTCTTCCATTTAGCATTCGACCATGGTCATCTTAATTGTTTCCTTTCATGTCTTTTAATTTCCGCATGCTCAAAATGTGAGTTGATTTGGCAACAAAACTTTCACCATGTTCAAAATTTAATTTCCGCAATGCATCATCATTATCACCTTATCTTGATTTTCTTCTTTGCCTTTGGAAGTGAACCTTCACACTTACTTAACCACTTGGTTAAGTTCGTCCAATGGGGATCTTCCCTTGGTCTCACCATATACTTGTTAAAAATCTTAATCATAAGTAAAGTGTCACCTCTAAAATGGAACCATCTAAAATCAACTCACATCATGAGTATCTAAACCCCATGGAGTACTTTCATTCATGCAATATTTGATATTCACTACTCGGATATTAATCTTATAAGGACAAAATCGTGATAGAGCTCCAAGCTCCAAAACGGATAATACCTCATATACGGTGATGGACACTAATGATGCTATCTTAACAACCTTAAGGTCGGAACATTGACGTCATCTGTGGGAACAAAACGAGGTTCTAAAGACAAACTCTTGTTTTGGTACACCCAATATAGTCCCACATCGCTTAGAAGTCGAAGTCAATGATAATTTATATACATTTTCCTCTCTTAACTCACTTGGATGCCTTTTAAGGACACGAAGCTCTAAGTTCTAAAATGAATAATATTTTGGATGAAGTGATTGACCCTATCGAACACTAATAAAACACGTTATAAGAGTTCTATTTCTCCTTCACTAAATATTTTTGCTATTCAACAATATATAGGATGCGTCACAACTTATAATCCTTTTTGAGTAAATATTTGGTTTTGATTTCTTGTTCTTCTAAATATTACTATAATACGACATTGTTTTCACCTTATTTTCACCATCAGATTTGTATAAGAAATGGTGGACGCGGTTGTTTTCACCACTATTTCTATACAATTCTTTGAAACCAACAAAGTCATAACAGGGTAATATTTTTGTAATTACTTTTGGAAACAAGAAATAGAAACAAACAAAGTTTTGCAAAACCAAACAAATTCTAAATATTTCTAAGTTCTTTAGCGGTCCCCATCCAAGTTCTTGAAAACTACAAAATCATTTGCAACATCCCTTCAAAACCCAACTCAATTTTGCATCATAGGTTCAGTTCAATCCAATGTAATTTTCACTTCAGCAGTTTGATGATTGGAGTAATTTAACTTTACCCTTCCCTCTTGAATTTCTTCCTGTGAACTTTTTACTCCGCATGTCAGCCTCACCTTTTGTCTCCGATAATAGTAAAGTGAAATTGACAATATAGGTGTCTGAAAATTATTCTGTGAAGAAAATTGAGGTACAAGTACTCTATTGCAATTCCCATTCTTAAATGAGAAATCCTAGTTTCCACTTCCAATAGTCTCTCTAAATGCAATACTATGATATGAATAAATTCGTGAAAACAAAGTCTTTTCCATTCCAGAAAAGTAAGACATTCTCTAAAATACTATCAGTGTCTTAGTGCCGAGCAAATAAATAAATAAAATCAGTGCTCTAAGTATCAAATTGTGGACTGCATCACTGAATGCAGCTACAATATTAGTGATGTCCACAATTGCATCAGAACCACCCTGCAATTGCACGATGATTTCCATTTACAAAAATGAAGGCTAGCTGACAACCAAAGGATGGCAGTAGAGGGTATTAGTAGGAAGCTTCTGCCATATGGTACGAGTAACATTGTAAGTGATCAAAAGGAAGAAAGAAGAAAACGTAGATTAGTGCTAACCATACCACCAAGATTCTAAATTATGGTTATGATTGCAGTCATGATTGCGGTTGCAGTAGCAGCACAATGCAGTAAGATAAGTGACATGGTCCACAATATAAAAGTATGAACCAAACCACAGTTCAGAACAGGCATAATAGATCTAGAAGAAACAGTGATCAGCAGCACACTTGAACGGATCAATGGAGGATGCATCCTATCCAAAATAAGAAACATGTATTTATTGTAGACAAAATAAAAAAAACATGCAAACCTATATTTATTACATGTGATTGTACGGAAGTACAAGCAAGAAGAATAATCTATTGCCACTAAGTTTTCTCTGCTTGACCAACATGCCCCATCGGTTCTGAAAGATTATTTGCACTCCGTATATTCCACCAAAATTTGCTATGGTCATTAGGTTTTCCTTCATTTTTTCTGCCATCACAATCCTTTCTTTCTGACTGCACTTCCTGTGTTTCTGATGCACCAGGATCCTCTGTCAAGAACTGTTCCCAGAATACATCATTAACTCCAGTCGCCGCGACAGTGATTCCTGCAGGTTGATCTTTTGATGCAAGTGGATCGGGAACAGCAGCTGCAGTTGGCTCAGAGTTCATGTCAATTCCAGATGATTTAGGCCGAACATCAACATCTAATTGCGCACAAGATATGGATGGACTATCAGCACAACTTGTAGATTCATCAAAATCCATGTTGGACTGAATTTGAGCGAAGTTATCGCCAATATCATGTGCAATAGCCTCCCAAAATGCCACGGACGATTCAAGCTGATCCAATCGCTCCACATTTAATGCCAAGAGAGTGGTATTCTCTGCATTTTCTCTAGGTAACATTTGAGAAGTTTCAATAGCATCTTCAATACTAGCTTCATCATAGTAGTGGCCACTTCTCGGTAACCTTCGTTTTCTATCCATAGTTTCTGTCAGAGGTAAGATATTTACAGCAATCACAGGTTTCTGCAATACATGAGAAACCGAAGAAACCATCTTGTGTTGTTTTTGTTCCAACTTTTCCAACCTATCGTTCGAGCAATGTATTTGTATCTCATATGTCTGCCACTCATGCTGAAATTTCTGCAACTCGACTAGAAGTCGCTCTTTATCACGTTTAAGCTTCTCTATTCCATCAGTAAAACCCTGCCTTTCCGAGTCCTGTAATGGGCCCTGTGCTTGGAGATTCTGCAAAGAATGGCTATGAACCGGCTTCCGTCTATGAATGTTCTTCATAAGATGAGGTTGCCCTCTTACAAAATCATCATTGGCAAATTCCCATTGTTCCGGGTCAATTTTCTTAAATCCCTGCTCAAATAAAGAGGCTACAATTCAGTTTAAGCAACCAAAAGCAGGACAGAGCAATACATACAACAACGTAAAACAAGTAGTATTCACATCAACAATTCCAAGATGGCAAGATCGAATTTGCTTACGTATGTGTTGAGCTGCCTGATGAAACTTGAGAAGTTATTGTGCTTAAAGAATCTAGGAAGCAAATCCCTTGCAAATTCTGGAGGATTCCACACAATGAAACTTTTGCTAGAGACACTCCACGAAACAATTGAATTCGTGGAAAGATCATCCACCATCTCATAAGTCTTTGCCAGGAAAGGGGGCAGGGAACATGAACTACCCAGTGCCTCATCCATCATTCAAACCAAACTTCAATCACCCCTACTCACAAATCTCAGCCTCCCCAATTCAAAACCCAAACACAGATCAAGCTCCAAACTTTCAACCGAAGTCAACACTTAATCCCCAATGGGACATTCCATAGAACCTCCCACCAAAAAATAAACTTTTTTTCTTCCCAAATCTGCCCCAGACAAAATCCAATAACATAAAATTCCTACTTTCAGCAAAATTAATAATAGCCAATTATTGCAAAATCCCACTTGCCAAAGGAGAACAACCCATAACCCACGATATCAATAAAACCAGGAGGTAGAAAAAGTTCTCAACTTTCTCTCCTTTGTAACCCCAAATACCCAAACAAGCAACGCCTATTCTCAGACAAATCTCACAGAAGAATCGTGGGTTGAATTTCCCCAAATATGTTAACGTAGTATTCTTCTTTCCCTGGACGGGACATTTGGAGAAGCTTGCACGTAAAGCAACAGTAATTAAATTATATATAAAAAAAAATGGCAATTACGCTATTGGAGCTTTGCACCTGAAAAAGGGACGGAGAGAAAGCAGAGAAATCGCAGAGAAGAAAAAGAAGGGTTCTTTTTCTTCGGTGATTCCAAATTTCCAATTGTTCAGATCCTTTCTTCAATTTTCCAGTTTTGTTTTCGGGGTTGAACGTGGGTCAACGCGTGGTTGATTTGAAAAATGAAGGGCAAGGATTAGCAATGAAAATAAAAGTGAACAAATGCATGTAGAGAAGTAATAAAAGAAGAACTAAGAATAATAACTGAATATTATAGTTGAATTCAGAAAACCAAATCGAATACTAAGATCTCTTTTCTTGATTTATAACAATATACTATGACAATTAGAATGAATGACGTTAACTTTTCTTTTAGTGATGAGTATATATAAGTGAGACATTATTAAAATGAAAAAAAAATCATAGATACATTTAATACTTTTATTTAATTATTAGAGCTAAACGTTTAGTTGAATAAATGTTTATCTTTAATGCTTCATTAAAGTAATATTTAATTTTAATAAAACTTTTAATATTAGTCATTCACTCTTGATTCGAGATAATTTGTAACGTGTACTTGGTTTAAATAATTTGAGAAAGTTATAATTTTAAAAGAAGAATAAAGTGCCACTTTAAAAGAAATTACTGGATTTATGAGTTTTTTTAAAAAAAAAATCTCCAATTTACTCATATATTCAATATTTTGGTTTTTTAAAATAATTTATTTTATTAATTTTTTATAAGTATTATTAAAAATTAATAAATAATTTTTTTTTCTTAACTAATTTTTTGTAATAAAAATATTTTCATTTTAGTAAATACATTTAAGAACAATTTTAATATTATACTAAAAATAACATACCCATCTTCGTTAATACAATCAAATCAATCATATATATACTAAACATTTTTATCAAATTTATTATATTTCCATTAAATCAAACTATCTTATTTTCTATTCACTTTTCTTTAAATAAATTTTTTTATACAGTTGACTGTTTTTTTATTAGGTTTATTTTTTAATGTATTAAATTAAATTTAATATATCTTATATTCTTTTGATTAAAAATTGTCATATATTAATTTTGTTTAAAAAAGAAATATATTAAATAGAAAAAGTGGTATACAATAATAGTTAAAAATTAATATAATAAATTTAAAAGTGGTAACACTTGATTGCCCAATAATTACATATATAATATACAAAAAGAAGAAGAAGCTATATTTACTTTATTTTTAACAGAAATTATGCTATAAAATAAATAAATATAAAAATAGATTTAAAAAAACTATATACAAAAAAGTGGTATAAGTTCTTCATCTATTATTATAGCCGATGAAGGGCACTAAAAGACATGTTATTTCTATACATTATTCTATAATTATCTATCTATATTAAACCTGGGGTGTTTGAAAATGTTCTACAATTAAAATTCATATATTCTTTTATAATAATAATGATTTCCATTCAATTAGAAGATAATATGAGAATCTTTTTGTAAATTAATTTATATATATAAACTATTTCTTTTAAAATACTTATGAAAAAATTTGACCAAATAATGATAAAACAAGTTAACAACTCTTCCCATTTATGTTGGATTTACCATTAAGCCTACAAGTCACAACTCCAGTTCTTTCTAGTCAAACCTATTGGCTCTGTCACATTACAACAAAAGGGTTTTAGAAAACTCATAATCATCATCAACAAAGTAAAAAGATCCTTTTAGACGCTTTTCTTGGTTGTAATATGTGGTACAGGTATATGCTGGACAGAACATGTCCTGATCCCTGAGGGGATAAACTTATCCTGTTCATTATTTGGGGTCAAAGTTTGTTTAGGATTCCATTTCTATGTATAAACTTCCATAATTGCATAGGAAAAAAGTCATGGCCTGTAATCATTTTAGGAAACTAGTCATCATGGCCTACAATTATTTTAAGCATCTTTTCTATCTTCTAATGATGCTGCGTATTCTGCATTGGATTCACATGGCTAATCCCTTTCCTTCTCCAAGGCATTGATTCCATCCCATATCAACCTCGAGAAAAACAGCCCTCATTTGACTGAAAACCTTGGTCCAACAAACGTAGGAGTGCACAACTGAAACTGGTATCCATACTCCAGTATTTTCAACAGTGGAGAATCCTAATACAAATACTTTACAAGCCTAACCGTTCCTTTTCATTATTCTTTTCTAATCTTTCTTCAGCTACTCAAGATACTGTGCTCTTCAATACCAGGAAAAAGAATCACAATCCTCCTCAGTAACATGATATTTTTGAAGCACCACAAATAAAAAAAAAAAATCATGATATTTAAGTCATAACACAACAACGTGAAAAAAACAGTTTACCAAACAGAAACAAATGTATATCATAATATCTACCAAATAAGGATTAGAAGGGAGATATATGTATCAACAAACCCTTTCGGATAAATTTATGCTACTTCAACTTGTTCCTTAAAAAAACAGAATCGTTAACCTGCTTTAAAACAAGCACCAAATTCTGCCATTCAAATTTTAAGCTGTACTGTGTTTGCATAAATTATCAGACAAAAACAGAAAACTCGTATTTCCAAATAGCTAAGCGTATGTTTGATTTGTTGTTGTCACAACTTTTAAGACACAATCGAAGAAGTAGGAGTCTAAGTACATGTTTGATTTTATGTCAACCAAAGTTAAACATGAATTCATAATTCATGTTAAAGCTGAGTTGGATTGGATTGAATAACTCCCAAGTATTTAGTGGACTCGCTCGTTCTAACCTTTTGAACGTTTTCACTTTTGAATGTCTAAGTACACACACACTTGAACTTGGTGAGAAATTTCAAATTGAGGTCAGAAGAACGGAACTTTCATAGTGAAAAATGAAAAGGGTCTGTTTAGGCGCCTTCATGTCAAACAGAGAACCTTCAACTTTCCACCCTGGCCACATAGTTTTTCAGTTTAAGGTTTCTGTACTTTATAATTATTGGTATTACATAGGAAATCAAGATGACGATGTCGTTGAAACGAGGAAACCATCACATTCAATTATTCATTAATCATTATACCTTTGATAAGACGGGTTAACTAATACTTGGAGTAGATTTACGCACTAAAACACCCTAATGCACACTAAAATTAATAATTCCAGATGTTTTACAATACAGTACATATTTTAAAATAAAATTGACTACTTTAAAAATATTATCTTTTTATTGAGGATATAAAAGTAGTGTTAATGTATCACGGAATTTTAAGAACAATAAAGTAACTCAAACCTAGACCAAACTCCTCCTAGTTTTAATATTTAAAAACTAAAACCCCCATATGACCTGACACAGTGAGGTGCAGAGAGCCCCAGTTTCAATCATTCAAACAAAGACTGTCTTTCAACAACATCCTTTCCCTGCATCCGAAGGTCCATTCTTCACTATCACCTCTGCTTCTGTTGTGTTGTGAGTAAGAAAGTGAGGCGGCTTAGCCTTAACCATTTTGAAAGGTGAAGAAATCTGTTTTGAGGTTCGTATCATGCATTCCATGGTGTTGAAGTCCAAAGCACAGTTACTTGTTCTTTTGCTCCTTTTGTGCCACCCCTTTTGTGGCTTGGGGGAGGATTGGTCTACTCGGAGACTCAGCAGGCATAAGGTGACCCCCAGTTGTGGAGAGCTGGTGTTGAAGTCACAGTGCTCAGAGAACTCAAAGTGCAGGTGGTGCACCAGTGAGGACCTTGATGATATGTGCTTCTCTAAATCAGAGGCATTGCGGTTGCCTCACCAGGTTTTTTCTTGTGCCATCCCTGAGATCAGATGATATTAGATCTATTCTCTCTTGGATCTGTGTGCTGCCTACCTAACAAATTTCAGGGACTATTGTTATGTTTTTTTGTCTTGTTTTATGTATGAATTGATAAAGGGCTGAGATGGTAGTGTATATTTGGTTGTTGTTGCCGTGCTGTTTGTATATTCCGTCTACGATTTTTTTTCGAACTTGAGACAGGGTTAGATTTGGATGAAGATAGAGAGGAAATGACCACATTTTGTCCTTTTTGTCCTTTTGCTTTATCTGTTGCAAAAGCTTCATTCAAACGGCTGATTAGTTTTTCTCAGTTATTTTTCAAGCCTTTGTGTGTGTGTGTTGTGGGTGGTGGCTAACAATGTAAAAGCTTCAATACAAACAGCTAAAAAACTCATCATGTGTATATAAGTTTTTCTTAATAAAAATTTGATAATGAAATAAACACATTGTGTTTTGGTTTTTTTAGCTCCCGGAAGATCTCTCTTCCCATTTTCATTATTATTAGAAGAAAACCTGTTTTCAAATCAAACTCCCTGATATTGTTGAAGTCTTGACTAGGGAAGAAAATTATGTTTACCTTTTTATGTTAACTTGGCGTTTTGGTTTGGACTAATGTGTCTCGTCTGTTGAGAATGTTGATGTGGTTGGTAGACTTGAAAATAGGAATTCCAGAAAGACTAAAGATTTAGATGAGAATGTGTATCTTAATGAATAGCCAATTTTGATGTTCTGACCAACCACTTCTATTCTAAATCTTTCAAAGCAAAATTTAATAGGAATGCGATGATAGTGTTCAAAATAATCTCAAGATAATGCATAGATGGCATTGAAGGAAAGGCCAGATTTCTAATTTCATAACTGTTTGATATGCTTTTAGCTATCTTACCGGATCAAGGTTCTCGATGAAAAACAAAGTTACATTATCCATTGGTTTAAGAACTCTTAACATTTTCAGTTTTCCCTTCTACATTTGCTCTATATTCCAATCTCATTGTTTTTCTTGTTCTTGATCTTCATCCAACAATCTGCAGAAACGTTCTACTGAGAATGACCGACTGATATGGCATACCAGATTAACCTATTATAATAATAATAATAATAATTAATCATCATTATGTAAAAGTTTTAGCACAATATTTTGAGATTTTATATTTACTGGTCTATTTAAAAGTTTAAATTCATTAGTGTACATATAAGTTTAGTTGTGAAGGGTATTGATAACTCTTAATACAGAGTAGACTTTAGAGTCTAATAATGTAGCTTACTTTAATCTTAGACTTGCCGTGACAATTTTGCTAATATAAACAAAATTATTCGTTGCTAATATGAGCAAGAAGTTGCTTGCAAGTTTCAAAGAGCAAATAAATGAAATAATTTATGGAGCTCCCTAAATATTCTTCATCCTAATGACCAGCTAGTGGATATAAACAACTCATGACTCATCATTTTCGTGTCTTTATGTCTAAATACTTTTCTATTCTCTTTCTCTTTTTACTTTTATTTTTATGAGATTGTTGATTAAATATATAATTAGTAAGTAGTTTTTTTTTTGTGTGCAAATTATCTCAATCTTTCTGTTACTGAGCCGATCCTAGAGATAGAAGGATTGCTTACCGTGTGTTTATAAAACTAACAATCGAAAATCTCATTAATAAACTTAAAAAAACACTCTGAGAACGTGTTTAATATAAAAAACAATCAAATTATAAATGAATTAAAAAATTATATGTAAGGTTTATATAGTTTTAACATATAAATTTTGAATTTGACTCGTTTTGGATGTATGAATCAAACTTAAATTCAGCTCCTAACTTATGCTAGTTTACAACATAATTTTTCCAAATACACATGTTTAATTCAGTACATTACTTAAACCAACTAGTGTGAGTTTTTATTTTTTTGTCCTCCAGTTTTTTCTCCACATCAATATGAAACAGGCTGAAAAGGACCCAAAGAGAAAAGGACTATTGCATTCTGCACCCCGGTTTGGATTTGTACCCCATGTAGATAGAATGTCAAAAGTACTTCCGGTTCAGATTTATAAAACACCCTATTTCGGAATGGGTGAGGGTGACACACAATAAAAATCTATTTTAAAGTTTTGTATATATTTTAAAATGGACGTTACAAAATGTATTAACACATTCTAAAATGTAGAATGTGCATTCCATATTTTCAGATTCAAGAATATATTTCAGAATATAAAATTCATAACATACATTAAAATGTATATTTTTAATGTATTTTCAAATTAAAAAATGGATTTTTAAATATATAATATAGAATATATTAACATAACATAATTCCATATATATTTCTAGATCTAAAAATGTATTAAAACATTTTGAATTATATATTCTAAAATGTATTTATGAATTCCTAAATACATTTCAGAATAGACAGTTTAGAGTACATTTATTTAAAAGGTAAAATTAGAAATTCAATTTTTATATGCCTCGTGTAAACTTAATACTTGGGTTTAAACAGATTACATTCACTAGTCTGAAATGACCTTATGCAAACACAAAAACCTTACCAAAAAAAAAAACATTTTTTAAAAAAAGAACGTCACTAAAAAAGATATTGACATTAACTTAAATATGTTACTAATAGAAATAGTATATTAATTTTATTATAGGATTCATCAATGCACTTATATAGACACCATATACCCAATGTTATAAAATAACAACTACAATCTTATCGTATATGTTGCGAAACAATAAAGAAAAAATTATTCTAATATTATATTTTAAACATAAATCTTATTTTATATCTAGACAAATTCTTGTTAGTCATTATTCATCATTAAGTTAGAGAGCGGAAATTATGAACACCTAATCTGACTGCTAGATTAGGAAATAACTTGTCACTTAACGACTTTTTGAAAATATCAATATTTTAATTCACTTATATGTACCATTTTTTTATAAAACAAATACATTTTATATGTTTAATTTTCTAGTGGAAAATTAGATTGCCCCACACAAATTTCTTAAAATGAAACACCATTCCCTTGATAAATGTAATATATGGTCAACATTACTTTTACGTGTTTTCTAACTTCTTCCTTTCACTCTTGATTTTGCTCTCACACAAGCTGCTACAACATCATCGTTGATTGTCCCATTACAATTACGACCAACCACACCACCATTACAACCAAAGACGTATTAGAGTTATCAATTAATCAAGAAAAAAAGATTAAGCATTGTAAGAGGACTGGTCACGAGTTGTTATCTTTAGGATTTTCCACTCTTATTTTGTGATGAAAATAAAATATTAGTTATATTTTATGATCTATCTAGATATTAAAGTTCATGAATTTTCTTATTGAAACATTACATAGATCATATAATAAAAATAGCTAAATTATCTTATCCTTATGTATTGGATAATGATTAATTTTCATTTTAAAGACAAACTTCTATTACTTTATGTAGATGGGTATAATAATGAATTGATTTTTTTACTATTTGATTATTTTTAATACCTCTACTTCCATCATACTAAATTTAAAGGTAAATAGTACAATTGTAAGTTTAGATACCAATTTAATGTCATAAGTTAACTAGACTTAAAATGAGTTTGACTAAATAAGTTGATTTAAAAGTCCTTCAAGATTGATTACATGAGATAAACAAATTATAATTAAACTAGGTCAATATTTATTTGTTCTATATAACCTAAATGGACTTAAAAAATAATAAGTAGACCGTTTTATGAAATAATAGCACCTTGATTGAATATAATTAGTACAAACCAAATCTAAAAGTAATTGAACGTTTAAAATACAATCTGACCAACATAATCACGATTTAGTTATTTTTCCATCCGGCAACATTCACTCTCACACCCACAGAACATTAATTCACAGTATAAAATAACATATGATTCCTAACAATATATTATGAATTTTTTTACCTCATTTATAAAATATAGTTTGCACCCACTTTATATTATGAAAAGTTATTATTTTTAATCTAACATTTATAAATAAATTTTAAATTTAAGTTATTCTTACAAAATCGGCTCATAAGATATGATTTGCAACCACTTATATATTATGAGATGTTCATATCATTGGTCGATGTGGGATCTATAACATCTTCTTGTGTCGAGACTGTCAATGCGCGAATCTATATAATGAGTGATCCGATACCAATTCAATAACTGGTGATCCGATCAATCAAACAAATTCTTTTATATTAAATTTTAAATAACTCTAATATTATATTAGGATGATGTGATCCGTCCAACAAATTCTTTTATAATAGACTTTAAATAACTCTGACATCATATTAGAAAGTAAATTTTAAGTTCAACCTTACAAAATCGACTCGACTCATTAACTATGGTCTTTATGTCTATGTTCACTAAAAATTGATACAACAGAAAAAACAAATATTTTTGTTAAGTGGCTAAAGTTTTAAAATTGTACTTCTTTTTATAATCATGTAGTTAATAAGACTTATTTATCAACTTTTTTATATTATAATTGTACTGGTATGGGCGAGGCCGAACCCTGATCTCCCTGTCCGAGATCCAAGTGATTGACCGAGGTCTGGTCAACCTGACCAAGACCAAGGTAAAGCTGGCCGAGATTTGAGAGACTAGGCCGAGACGACGAGGCCGACAGCCTACCTGGCCAAGACCCTAGAAGACCTAGCCGAGCCAGAGAAATCTAGCTAATGGCTGACCCATACCAGGGGAACTTGGCCGACGACCGACCCCTATTACCGTTAGCGCTCAAACCAAGGTCAGTGAAGTTAATCCATCATTAAGAATTAGGTAATACAACCTTAAGCGGTATCCACTCTGATAAGCGGACCCAACAAGGTAGGCCAATTAGAATAATATAAATAGCCCGCATCCCAAGGGGTAAGGTATGTCATTTATTACTGTTCATCTACCTGAGAGCTGACCACCCGCTTTACTGACTTGAGCGTCGGAGTGCCTTCGCAGGTACTCCCACCATCCAGTGTTCACCCGAGATCGAGTGCCGAAAGAGAAGCAGGAGGACGAGAGGAATCCCAGCTCATCACCCGACAACCTGACCGACCGAAAGAAGAAGAAAACTTCGATAGTTCTCTAGGTCTCATCTCCCTAGTAGTAACAATAACTTTTTCCAACAATCTGAATTAAATGTATCGCTTGTGTCTATAAAACTTTGAACAGTTGAGTAATTAAAATGTTTAATTTAATATATTGTATGCTTGTTAATCACTACTCGTGAACAGTTTGGCAAACAAGGAAAAAGGAAAAAAGTTGCACAGAAAGTGAATATAACATAAAAGTGCTTAGACAAGGTCAAATAAAGGTAGTTTTGAGCATGTAGTAGTGGGAGGTTGAAACAAATTTGCATGCGCATTCAATTAATCCCTGTTTCGTCAATGCTTTGGGTGGAAAAGTGAACAAATACCAGGATCTTTTTTTTACTACAACATTTTTCAATATTTTTTATAAAACTATTTTCTCAATCTAATTTTGAAAAAAAATTATTGAGATTAAGTTTTTAATTGAAAAGTGGATCCTATCGAAATGTGGATTATAATATTAAGGCCTTGGACTATATCTTCAACTTCGACTAACTAACTGGTTGACATTTTGAATTTCTAGTTACCTAGTTTGGTAAACAAAGATTATCCATCATTAATGGATGAAAAAATTATTAATATTCAAATTTAAAGCATTAAATGAGAAAAAATAAGTTAGGAATTTATCATAGGTTAAAATATTATATATAACAGTCTTTTTAAAAATATTACAAGCTGGTAAGTTAATTAGTATTGGAAGTTTACTAGCTGAAATATGGAAAGTAATAGGTGAGTTATTAGCTATGCTTAAACCTATTAAGTTAATGTGTTAAATTAAAAGTGTTTGATAAAATTATTTATATTAAAAATGGAGAATGAACGTAAAATAATATTAAAAGCCAAGTACGTTGCCATGATAGAAATGTGAGATCAGCTTAATGCTAATGCCTAAGGGTTAATGTGAACCCAAATTATTCTTTTTGGTGCATCATGTGAACTGAATCTTTGCACAAACTAAAGTGTCTTCTTTGTTTATTT
Organism: Phaseolus vulgaris; assembly: GCF_051622355.1. Lineage (NCBI taxonomy): Eukaryota > Viridiplantae > Streptophyta > Magnoliopsida > Fabales > Fabaceae > Phaseolus > Phaseolus vulgaris. The sequence goes on from NC_143499.1 coordinate 41,917,753, forward strand.
TTTAAATATTTCATATATATGCACACATTGACCCCATATATTGGGAATATAAATCTTATTACGCGACACATTTAATGAAATCAATGGTTTTAATATTATGAGTACAATCATGCTTATGTTGTCAATACGATATCTTTATTTTGACATTTTTAATGCCATCCAATTATTCTTATTTTACCATTTCTAACTTATATATCATTAGACTCGATCTTACTATTAATTCATTAAAAAACAAGCCATTTAGTTTAATTTAAAATAACTCAATAGATTAACAAGTTTTAAATTAAACATAATCTAATCTAATTTAATGTAAGTTAGATGGAATTATTTATAATTTTAAAATACATATAAACTAGTTTTTTTTTTAAATTTAAGAAGCTGTTTATAATTAACACTTTTTAAAAGAATCACCTTTTAAGGTTTTCTAGTAAAAATATAAATTGTCTATTTTAAAAAAATAATAAATTATACAAATACGAAAAAATGAAATATACTTACTTTATTAAAAAAATACAAACAAACTACCATAGATCTAATTTATTTCTAGATGACAAAACTGGTTTGGACTCTTAAATGTTAAACAACACATTTTAGAGTCTCTCTTTTCAAGATATGTGATTTCTCCTATTATAGTTAAAATGCATTTAAATTTTTTTTTAATATATATTTCAATACGTCTATAATTTACTTTAGGTACAAAGTAGATTACCTATCTTCATTAAGCTTCACTTAATAATCTTCAATGAAATTTCATCTCTCAATATTTTTTCTACAAGATTTGAATATCCTTGTACGAAGGAACTCATTTATGAACTTCATTAAGCTTCAATAACTTTTTAAATTAGGAAAAAGATTGTTACATCAATGAATTTCATTAAGTATTATTAGTTTATTATCAGCTTAAACTTCATTAGTTTATCAACATTAAAAGATCTTTTTAATTAATCAAGACCACCTGATTTATAGTTACTTATCATATGGCATCGTTTGTTTTTTTATAGGTATCATGTATAATTTTATAAGTGTAAAAAGAATCAAGAATAAAAAATATATTTAAGAGGACATGAAGTTTAAAGAAAAATAACCTTTAAAAATTTTTAAGATTTTTTTTCTTAATCTGTTGTTGATAAGAGAAACTAAATGTGACAGTTAATCGTAATCAAGAAAAATAAAGATTTTAATACAATGAGAGAAAGATGGAACTCAACAACGTACAAAATTTTATAGTAGATACAAAATGACTACTTGCGAAAATAATAAGCAGATAAAAGAAAAATAGAGTAAAATAAAAACCCACGAGACCTAGTCCAGAAAATGTCTAAGATTACGATATTTATTTTTCTCACTCTGTGAAGATAACACTCAATCTCACTCAATAAAGATGAAATACATGTCTTCCTAATTTAATTACCCACTATCTTTTTAATTACCCACTATCAAATTAGGAAGAAATAACAAATATAACATTATATTACTTTCATATGGGAATAAATTATATTCTTCATCCTACCAACTACTTTTGCTTAACTCATTATTTTTTAAATTAAGTGTTTAGATTTCAAATGGTATTTTAACTTTTTATATATTTAGGAGACTAACTTTTATTTGCATTTTCTACATTATATCATATGTCTCTTTTAGTATAACTTTGCTACTTTGTTTTTTAAGGAATTGAACAAGAATAAAAGTAGTTTTTGGTTGATTCCATTCATGAAATTATTGAACTAATTTTAATTGTTAGTGTTTTAATGAACTTTCAATATTGTTTCTTGTCATTTTAGTTTAGAAACTTAAAAACAGTTTTAAATTTAATTTGGCTTTCATGGTAGGTAGTGTTCAAACTTAAAAAACGATATTTCTAAGTTAAAGTGTTTGGTAATTATTTTGAGAATAACTAATTTTGTATGTGAAGATACAACCTTGGATAATTGCGTATAAGTTATGTAAACATACTATTTAAAACATACTTTATAAAATAGTCTTAGTTTTAAATTTAGTTGAAAAATGGACCAAATTTTAAACCAAATCAAAAATCAGTTTACTTTAAAACCGATTATTAGTTATTTAATTCTAAACCGTTTCTATAAAATAGTTTAGTTTGTTTAGATAAGTTTAATTAAGTTTTTCAAATAACTAAATTTCGCACACCTTAATTGGGACAAATTATGACTTTTAGTTTTTCATTAGTAACTAAGTAGGTCTCAATCTCTACTATTTTTTTACACTTACCAGACAAAAATGCCTTATAAAACAGTTTTTTTTTTTTTTAACTTATAAATCAATTAATTTTAACCATGAGAAAAATTATTTCATAATTCAATTTGTCAATCTTAACTAAGAATGATTACACAAATCTTTGATGATTTCACTTCATACTTAACATTGTTATAAAAAACCAAAGGATGCTTTATGTCAATAAATAATATGAAAATATCATAGCATTCATGCAGTATCTATGTTTGATGGAGACAATTTTCACTCGTGTTATACTTATCACCTCGTTTGAATCAAATTAATTTGCGGCAAAACCTGTTGAAAGTGAACCATATCTGTAAGGGGAATCATATTATTAGAATTTTTTAAAAAAACACTACAAAAAACTGTCAATAAAAATTTTATATTACTTTTTTTACTATATGAATTTCAACTTACAACCTCATTATATAGATAAAAAATTTATAATTATTACAATAAAATAAATAAAATAAAAATATTTACACTAATAAATATATTTAGGGTTTAGGGTTTGGGATTTAGGGTTTAGGCTTCAGATTCGGTTAATTGCGTTTGGAGTACAATTTGGGTTGAAGTTATGAGTGGTATTTGGAATCATAGGAACTGCGTGTCCTTCGATAGGGGGTGGTAAATACGCTCGAAGTATTCTCCTTAATACAGGTAAATTGGTCGTGGATTTATGCAAAGTCACATTGTGCTTCCTTCGGGTACTCTAATTGGGTTTTGAACCCAGTAGATTGTATGAGGATGATAATTTAATGTTTCCTGTGGTTAGTTTGGTTGTTCCTTAGATAATCAAGTAGGCGTTTCGTGGTAGGAGTATGATAAAGTGTTTTGCTCTTTATGGATAAGGATTGTATTTAAATTTATAAGCACAAATTATATTTTTTTTTTCTTCTTGACGTAACATAATAACAAATACTTTTTTAATACTTTTCTTCCATTCTTCGGTATTTATTCTTAATATTATTTTAGAAAAAATAATGTTGGAGCAATTTTATTTTTGTCTAAGCAAGTCCAAGCAAATAAGCAAGATGAAGTGAAGGATAAGGAACTCTTTGCTAACCTCACTAGTAAGCTACAAGGTAAAATGGGAGACAATAAAATAAACCATTTTAATAAATTAAATGAGTATAAGAAAGTTTTAAAAATTTAAGTAACTAAGGGCAAAAGGTAGAATTTTGTCTATATATAAATAATTAAAAGTTTTAATATAGTTATCTTGTATTTTTTTTTATCTTATAAGGTCATAAAAACCAATAGCATAGGATTGAAAGGGCTTTGATTTGTCTTCTCTCCTCAGATAACTCCAAGGTAGGTACCTTTTTGTCCTCTCTCTATACTTTTTTTCCTTTTTATTTGGAATATCTGCACAGACTATATTCCTTTTTGGCCACTGTCCTAAATTCTTACCACCTTCTTAACTATCTTCTTACACATAAAATGTATTTAATTTAACATATATTAAAAAATATTATTTTCATCCATTATTCGATAAAAATCTATAAATTTGCTAATAACATGTTATTGAATTACTTTACCTCTATCAATGTATTTAAAAAATAAAACAAAAAATATTATAAGAGTACATATTATAAAAAAGAAGAAATTATACTAAAAAAATTAATTTATTCATTAATAATATAAAACACTTTTACATGCACATCTAATTACAAAGAATGATGATATTTGAATTGATTAATAATATAAAATTATTCCGTGTCTTTGCGAACAACTTTTTGGTTGCCTATAAATTGGAGCTGTTTATGAAGTAGATGAGAGTGTCTAGTTTTGTCTCTTAGTAGTTTCTTGTACACTGTCTCTGATGGCTGGTTATTCAGGAGGATCTGAAACACACGAGGTGGTTGTAAATGTAACCAAGGACACCCCCAAAACAATGGAACGCTCGAACTCCTTTGTCTCTGTTCCTTTCTTGCAGAAGGTGCCTTCTGTTTTTTCAATTTATTAGATATATAATCTAATTCTGAAATATTTTGTTGTTGTGGAAGTCCCTTTCTAGATTAATCATATTGAACTAGAAGAACTGAGATTGGAAATGACAATACCATGGTTTGATAACTTTTGTTTGTTGATGGAGACATGCAGTTGATAGCTGAGGTGGTGGGCACGTATTTCTTGATATTTGCCGGATGTGGTTCAGTTGTGGTGAACAAGAATAACTACAACGTGGTAACACTTCCTGGGATAGCAATTGTTTGGGGGCTGGTTGTCGCAGTGCTGGTTTACTCTGTTGGTCACATCTCTGGTGCCCATTTCAATCCTGCTGTCACCATTGCTTTTGCCTCCACCAAAAGGTTTCCCTTGTCGCAGGTCACCCAACCACAACCTTCTTTCTAAACTATATAAACTTGGTTGTCATTAGACAACAAGTTGTGCTTATTTGGAAATTGTGTTATTGTTTGTTTCGAGACTGAAACTATTTATACATATATTTTTTTACCTTTTCTCTGATGCAGAGTTTTCATCTGCTTTTCTGATTATTAATTTCTACTAAGTAATCTAGTTGGTCAATTTTAGTCTCCATAAAACTGAATTCAAAACCTTAAGGGGACAAATGCAGTACCATAGCATATAACAAAAAAAGAAACTGTGAAAGTAACTCATAGCTTGTTATGATACAGGTACCAGCTTATGTGGCAGCTCAGCTGCTAGGAAGCACACTTGCAAGTGGAACTCTGAAGCTATTGTTTATGGGGAAGCATGACCAGTTTTCAGGAACAGTTCCAAGTGGAACTAACCTGCAAGCTTTTCTCTTTGAATTCATAATCACATTCCTCCTTATGTTTGTCATATCAGGGGTTGCCACTGATAACAGAGCGGTAACATCTTTTTCACCTTACTCTTTATGCTTAATACATGCTTTCTAATCAGATTTGGAGACCTTCGTACACAAAATATTACTTTTCAACCACAGTAATTAATCAAGATCTTTAACTTTTCCAAGATTCAAGATATTTTCATAAGTTTGGATGTTTTGAACCTGCGATACTTGTCCTCGCAGAAAACAGTATTAAAGAATGGTAATACCATGTTTGTAGCACAATTCGTTCTATAGAGACAACATGAATTCATAGTTTTTTTTTATAATATTAGAATTTCCAAATAAACGAATTTAAACACGATATAATGTTTAAAATAATTATCTTTGAATAAAGTCCTTAAGGGTTTTTCTTAATTTTTTTCTGTAAATGTTTCAAACCAATTTGACTTGTTTTCTAAGTAAAAAAAAGTTGAGTTAATGTTTTGGGTGGTGGAAATTGAATACTTCATTGGCTCGTTCACTTTTTAGTCAAAAAGTGACCAACCCAATCCATTTTTCGCTATAATGTCAGGAAGAAATGGAGAGAGGCATGGCAACACTGAGGTTAATGGTTGACCTTTCATGATGATTTTCTGCATAAAAAAATACATTATTCTTACACTATTAGTAAAATAATGTGGAAAAAAAAATCAAATTACTCTTAGTTTGTAAATAGTGGAATGAAGAAAAAAAACGAAGCATCTAAGTCGGCTCATCCACGAAATATTCTTCTTAACTCTATTTATTTCTTGGTTTGAAAATTTAAAACTGTGCAGATTGGTGAAATGGCTGGGATTGCAATTGGGTCTACGATACTGCTGAACGTGATGATTGGAGGGTAGTTAACCAATCGAGACCCTAATGAAATGGAATTTATAGATAGAGATAATAATATTGTTGTAGCAATAAGATGTGATGAGAATGTTTGATATTTGACAGGCCAGTGACAGGAGCATCAATGAACCCAGTGAGAAGCCTTGGACCTGCTTTTGTGCACTCGGAATACACAGGAATATGGATATACATTTTGGCACCAATTCTTGGAGCTGTGGTTGGAGCATGGGTCTACAATATCATTCGGAACACAGAGACCACACTCTGTGACATCACCAAGAGTGCCTCTTTTCTCAAAGGACGTATTGGTGGCACCAAATAACTTAACCAAATGCAAATGTTCTAATCTTTTCATCACCTGTTCTGTTCTGCCATGACTCAATAACTTTTGCATGTAATTGTCTTTCTTGAAGTCATATTCCAAAATAAGTAAAAGAGGTTAAATTTGCATAAACCACCCAAACAAACTTGCATTTACTCTAAAAATTTTCTAGTTATTAATAATACAATAGAGTTTTGTAAAAAGTATAATCACTAAAAGAAAATCATGAAATAAAACTAATTTTAAAAACAAAAAATAATTAGTTGTTATAGTGACTAAATTAGTGACCATTTTAGGGATTAAATAAATTTTTTGGTTTCTAAATTAGTTTCTAAATTGATATCAAATTAACAATCAAGGTTTTTCTACCAAATTTAGAAACTAAATAATTGGTAATTGATAGTTAATTAGATACTAATTTAGAAATTATTTAACAATAATAGAAACTAATTTAGAATTTTTTTTTTTTTAGTTTTTAAAATGGTCTCTAATTTAGTTACTATTGCAACTAATTATTTTAGTATCTAAAAATTAGTTTCTATTTTGATGACGTCTAGTGAATGAAATAATTATACTGTATCTCTTCAATGTTGTTAATTGTGGTGAGGAAATGGGTTAAAATTTTACCGTACGTATATAAAAATAATATCATGGGATCATTAAGTAATTTTTTTATTGGCTTGAGATCATTAATTAGTAGAAATGCTAAGAAAATAACAAGAAATCTACTTAAAAATTTATAGTTAAACGTTAGTTATTAGTGCATTTTCAACTAAAACATATAGAGAATGTTAGAAAATTTATAATGAGATAATCTTTTGTGGCTTGAGGTCTTATTTAAACTCTAATTTGTGTTCGTGGTAAGAAATTAAGTGGGACTAATTGACACATTCAAAAGTTCTTAAAATAAAAAACAATGTTAGATTATGTTAGGGGTTTGGGTTAAAGGCCTCATAACGGATATTAGTGAACTAATAATTATAACTTTTAATTTAATAGTAAACACACGTTCTAAAGAAAAACTGTTATTTGAAAAAAAAAATTATTAATATTTAATTTGATTAAAATTACTTTCATAGTAGTATGCCATTATTTGTGTGAATTGAGCTAGTTAAAAAGATGAAGTAATTTGGCTAAATAATAACTTACATATGTGATGATAAATGTGTAAAAATGATAAGTTTTAATATGTAAAAGTTATAAGTTTTTTTTTTCGTGTGGATAATACTCACTCCATAAAAATATTGTTATTTGATAGAACTGATACTTAATATTTGATTATTGTAACTATAAGAAAATTTCAAAATTTTGACGGTCCAAATCTTTAGTAAGAGTTTCGTTAATAATGTATCTTTTTCGATGGGTTTTAGGTATAATTATTTTTAATAATTTTGATGTTGGTAAAAATAATAGATGAATGATATATTTTTTATATCATAAATTACCAACGAATATTCCAAAAAAATTAGCGACATACATTTGTCCGTCAAAAATTATGAATGGAAAATTCTAATTGCATAATAAAATCTTAGCAACAGTATCTATCAACACTAACGATGAACATTGATCCATTGGTAAGTCCTAATTAAGTGTACATAACATAAATTGGTCGGGAATCTCTTCCATCGGTAAATGGTAATAAAGGTTTTTTTTGACGAATTACGCATTTATTTTGTTTTCCTGTAAGATGTTTTATTGCTTAAGCTTAATCTAAATACATGTTGTATGACAAATTAAACAAAAACCATATAGTATTAAGCTTAATCTATATCTGATATAAATATAATCCACTAATTTATGTTGGATCCAAATTAATCAATTATGATTAATTATGATTTAAATAACTAAAATCAATGAAAATTATCAACAACCAAATTAGTGTTTAGCCAAATCAATAAAGTATTTCCATTTTACTTAGCTTTTGTAGCATTTGATGTATAAAGAATCGTAACTCGCTTGGTGAGTTTTGATGGAAAAACTACGTAGATTCAAACTAGTGATGTTTGTTGAATAGTTGTTTTGTAGTGGTGTTTGTAGGTATTAATGAAGAGAGGTTTTCCTTGGGGAATATGGTGGAGCTGTGGATGAAGAATCTACTTCAACTGAGATAACAATATCGAGAATCAATTAGTGATCCAGCAGTTGTAGGTACTGAAAATACCCAACAAATGGTGAGGCAACAAGATTCCAAGAACAACAATAAGGACGAAAGGAACAAAACAATGCCCTATTAGAAGCTTTTTTTCATTTCTACGCTCGTCAAATTATCTATTCATTGTTTGGGAATAGAATATCTAAGGCTTCAACTAATCTAGTAATTATGGGAGAAACTATTATACTTAATGTTTCGATTTTTGACTCGTAGGTTAAAGATAGGAGAAGATTAGCCAAATAACTAAGCTACAATCATCTTACTTATTTGACATGCAGACAGTGAATTCGAGTTATTAATAATAATTGATTTTCGATTTAAAGGATAGTTGAGTTTTATTATAAATGTTGAGTGAAATTTTATCAAAAAAGACTTTTTAATATTCAAGACTTTTTGATATTCTAGTCAGTAAGCTAATTATAATATCTTTAATATTTTAGTTAGTTATAATATCTTAGTAATAAAAAAATATCAAGTATTGAGTTAGTGAGAAATACTTTTGGATTTGTAGTTGTGTGTGTAGATTGACCATAGTGATGTTATCTCAACAAATTTGAAGTTGAATCATTGATACCATATGTGAGAATGGAAAATTGTTTCAAAAAACAATTCTTTTGTCCTTAACCCTCGATTGGGGCTTGCTTCAATACATCAAATAGTCACACATTGTTTAGAAGTTGAGGTCAAGAAGAATTAAATTCAAGCTTTAATGTAGATAATACCTAATTTATAATTATAATACACAATTTTTTTTATATTAATTAAATTAACAAAATTAAAAACTTATAATCTCTTTCGACCTACATTTAATATAATATCTGAATTTATACTCATTTAATAATTCAACTATAATTAACTAATTGTTTAAATAAAATATTTAAAAATTATTAATTACATTTAATATAATCTCTGAATTTATACTCATTTAATAATTCAATTATAATTAACTAATTGTTTAAATAAAATATTTAAAAATTATTAATTACATTTAATATAATCTCTGAACTTATAATCATTTAATAATTCAATTATAATTAACTAATTGTTTAAATAAAATATTTAAAAATTATTAATTTTAGTAAACATGATTAATTATTTCTTAAATTGATATTTTAAGTTAATTACTTAAATATTTATATACTTTAATTTCATTTTTAATACATTTTAATTAATTAATAAATTGATATTAATTAGTTAAATATTAATTAATGATAATTATATGTAAAATATTAATGCCATAGGAAGTGGAAGATAGTGGTGGAAACTAGTGCAACCCTAGGGTTGGTAAATTGAGACAAGTGGTGGATGTCCACTACAAGAAAATCATGAAATAGAAACCAATATTTAGAAACCAAAATAATTAGTTGCAATAGTAACTAAATTAGATACCATTCTAGAAACTAAACAAAAAATTGGTTTCTAAATTAGTTTCTATTATTTTCTATTATTGTTAAATAGTTTATAAATTGGTATCTAATTAGCAACCAAGGTTTTAACTACCAAGTATTTAGTTTCTAAATTTGGTCTCTAAAACCTTGGTTGCTAATTAGATACCAATTTAGAAACTATTTAACAATAATAGAAAATAATAGAAACTAATTTATAAACCAATTTTTTGTTTAGTTTCTAAAATGGTCTCTAATTTAGTTACTATTGCAACTAATTATTTTGGTCTCTAAAAATTGGTTTCTATTTCATGATTTTTTTTAGTGGTCATGTCTCTGGAGATACACGTGGATTCATATAATATATGTTATTCGTTTTATTAAACTAAAATGTAAATACTACATTACATGTACAAAATAGAATTATTTTTTCTATTAATGAATGGCACTTGTAATTATTATTTTTACTTTTATTTCAATTATATAAATGATTGCTTTACTTTTGGCAATTAATTTTGAATTATTTTTTATAAAATAATTTCATGTAAAAATCTGTTGAAGAAAATTTAAGTATATTAAACTCTAATCCAATAAGTAAATTAGATATTTTTTAATTATTTGTTTATTGAGACAATATCTCTTATCGGTCGAACAAGTTATCTCTTCGATCTTGATATTATTTTTTACTTAAGACTCATCTCTTAGGCTCTGTTTGGATTAGGGAGAGGATGTGTGAGGATTTGAGGGAGTGGATGTGTGAGGAAAATGTGAAGAAAGTGAGGATGTTTGGATTGGGGTATGTTAGGGTGGATGTGAGAGGAAAGTTTATGGGAGTTTGTGAGTGATGTGATGGTTATGAGAGAATTTTAATTTTTTTTAAAAGTGTGAAATGTTACTTTACAGATTAACCCTTGCCTATTAAAAAAAATTAATAATAAAATGAGTTGTTTTTGTTTAAAAATGAAAAACTTTCACACATTTCGTAGATTTAAAAATTATAATTAAAAAAATATATGTTAAATGTAAATATGTATAATATAAAAACTATAATTAGAAAAAAAATATATATTCAACAAATTAAATAAAAACAGAACTTCAAGTAATAAAATTGAAAAATAAATCAAACATTATATAAATAAAAAGATATTATTTTTTAATATTAAAAACCCTCTAGAAATGAAAAATAAAAAATACCAGAACAACAAAAATATAACGTAATTAACAATAAAAAAAATTTCATAAAAAATTATAATAAAATAAATTATAACTCATAAACATAATAACTATATATAGAAATATTTTAATATAAACATAACAAAAATAAAAATAAAAACAAAATTTCAAATAATTTCTTTAAATATTAAACATATACTATAAAATTAAAAAATAAATCACATCTTATATAAATAAAAAATTACTATTTTTTAATATTAAAAAACCTCACAATAAAACAATCTAAAAAATACAACAGTAACAAAAATATAACTTAATTAACCATAGACAAAGATTCCATAAAAAATTATAATAAAAAATAAGGATAAAAACGTATTAGTAGTATAATCCGATATAGTTCAATAATTAATTATTATTATTTTGTTTTATTAAATATTTGTGTTAGTTAAATTTATTTAATAACTACTAATAGGTCAAGAAAAGACATAAAAATCAATATTTTATCACCATGGATATCCCTTTTCAGAGAATATGCTTTTGCATGCATGAGTCATTTAAAAAGTATTGTGCTCATTAAACCAAATAAAACATAACATAATACATAAATACATATTTTAATATATTAATTATATTTTCAGTTTCTAATGAATAATTTAAGTTAGAATAAAATTATTTCAAGTGATGGATTGTTTTTAGGGATTTTTTGTATTAAATAAATTAAATATTTAGTATAAAATAAAATGAAAAATGTTTAGTATAACCTTTTGGTGATGACCATGATCCAACCGAGGTAATATTTTCAATTTTAATTAGATATAGTATATTATTTTCTTTTAAAAAAACTAAATCCAACCACATTTAATAAAATATCTAATTAGAACTTGAAAAATAGGTATCACCTGATCTACTCTAATAACTAATATATAAATGGAAGATTTTATTTAACTATTTTTTTACACTAATTTATAATATTTTATAAAATAATAAACAAACTTAAAACTTCCTTAAAATTTATTATGATTTGTTTCTTCATTTTAAATATTATATATATATATATATATATTTTAAACATTGTACAATAATTTTTTTAAAATACTAATACATTCAAATGAGGGTAAATTTGGAAATAAGGGATGCTGACATGGCTTTCCCTCTACATCTCTTCATTTTGAGGGGAGAAGATATTTACTGTTCACAGGTATATCCTCTCCTTCACTTCCCTGCACATCCCTTGATCCAAACCATAGATATCCACTCACATCCTTCCTCTTGAACAGTACATCCATGGAAGCAAACAGGGGGTTAGGGTGTGTTTGGATTGGGGAGTGGATGTGTGAGGATTTGAGGGAGTGGATGTGTGAGGATGTGAGAGGAAAGTGTGAAGAAAGTGAGGTTGTTTGGATTGGGGTATGTTAGAGTGGATGTGTGAGGAAAGTTTATGGGAGTTTGTGATTGATGGAATGGTTGTGAGGAAATTTTGATTTTTTTTTAAAAGTGTAAAATGTAAGTTTACAAATTTATCCTTGTCTTTAAAAATATTTGAATAATGAAATATGAAATATTTTTATGTGAATTTGAGTTAATTAAAATTTTGTAAATTATTTCCAATATCGATGAATAATTATTTAAAAAAAAAACATGAGTTTCTTATCATTCTTTGAACATAGACAATTTTCATAAATATAATAAGTTTGTAAATGGTGTGACGAGTATGATTGAAATTTTAATTTTTTTAATTAATAAAATATTAAGATTATAAATTTATTCTTATATTTAAAAATAATAATTAATTAATATATTTATTTATTTAAAATTAAATAATATAAAAATAAAAATAATAATAATATTTACAAAAATAATTTATAGAAATTATATACATAATCAATTATATATTATTCATAATTGATTATATATTTTATTATAATTATATTTTTATTATAAATATACTTAATATTTTTGTTTTGTAATATGATTTTATCTTTATTTTTTTTATTTGTTTTCTTGTCTTGTTTATTTTTCCTTTGCCTTCACTTTAGCATGTCAAAACAAAATCTGGGGTAAATTGGGAAAATCACCAATGCTGACGTGCCTTTTCACAACAATATCTACATATTAGAGGAATATGATTTTCACTGTTCATGTGGATATCCTTCCTCACACTTCTGCGCACATCACTTGATCCAAATAGGGGATATCACTGCACTTTCGTCCTCGTGAACAGTACTTCCCTTGAAGTAAACAGGCCCTTAGTGTTTGGACTCTGACTCTCAATAGAGAGTAAAGATGTAAAAGTTTATTCAATTAAGTGTTCAATATAAAGACACGATAAATGTTATAATTAACAAAGACACATTGGTGTAGTTGTTGTGTGTATTTATATGGTCTTGTTTGGTCGAGATTACTATGATTAAGATTTTATTAACTAATTTTTCTGTATGGTTTGATCTATATTAATATATTGTGTTTTTAACACATTTTTCCTACGAGAGTTGTGAGTCGGTCGGTATCGAAATGTATCAAGACTGTTAAACCCCTAACGGTACAAATTTTAATTACAAAGATAAAAGATAACATAGTAATTTTACTTTATTTTTAAAGAACAAATAATTTATAATGTTTTTAAAGTTGATTTAACATTAATTAAGAAATGCATGTTAGTTAAATTCATTTATAATTCTCAATTTCTCATTAACTTTTTTATTTATTTTTTATTAATAAAGAAAGAAGAAGATGAAGAAAAGGAAACAAAATAAGTAACAAAATTAAGAAGAAAAGGAAACAAAACAATTCTTACTATTATTATAATGATTACTTTTTATAGGGTAAACTCTATCCATATTCCTAACCGCGTCATTAGATATATAAATAGAGATAACATTCCACTTTCTATCGTCATATTCACTGTAAGAACTTCATTTATCTGCTGTTCCTTCGTTTTTCTTTCTGCAATGGACGAGATTTCAACAACAAACCATGAGGTGGTCTTAGATGTAAACAAGGATGTCTCTAAAACAACTGAAGGCTCACTTTCCTGTGTCAATGTTTTTTTCTGGCAAAAGGTGCGTCCTAATTTCTTTTTGTTGCCTAAATCCGCAGAAAGAAGAGTAAAATGAACTTCTTTTCATATCTTGTAATCAACATAATCTTAATCTACTGATCATGTTGAACTAGAAGCTTTGAGATTGGAAATGCCAACATGGTTTTTGTTTCTTTGATGGATGCAGTTGGTAGCTGAGGTGGTGGGCACGTATTTCTTGATATTCGCAGGGTGTGCTTCAGTGGTTGTGAACAAGAGCAAAGAAAACGTGGTAACACTTCCTGGGATATCAATTGTTTGGGGACTAGTTGTGACGGTGCTGGTTTACTCTGTTGGTCATATCTCTGGTGCCCATTTCAATCCTGCTGTCACCATTGCTTTTGCCTCCACCAAGAGGTTTCCGTGGAAGCAGGTGACCCAAATTTCCCCTTTTTCATTCATTATTGGTTCAAGTTGGTGGGAAAATATGGGTCAAACGATAGTTCATTTTGAAATTGTGTTGTAAGACAATTTTGGTTAATTCATACAATATTTCAATGCAACTTAATTTTCAAAAGAGAGATAAGAGGAAAAGTAAAAGAAACATGGGTGATGTGAGGTACAGAATTATTGAGAAAAGTATGTGTTGTATAACATTACATCTCACCTTAAAATACTTATTTGCCTTGACCATTTTATACTAGTTTATTTATTTGCCTTGACCATTTTATACTAGTTACTTGTCTCAATTAGTCTTAAAGTTATTGGCATGGTTATAGTTATGTTTGATTGAACACTGCAGGTACCAGTTTATGTACTAGCACAGGTTGTTGGATCCATACTTGCAAGTGGGACTCTGAGACTAATATTCACTGGCAATGAGAACCAGTTTCCAGGAACACTTCCATCTGGCACTCACGCCCAAGCTTTCGTGGTTGAATTCATAATCACATTTTTCCTTATGTTTGTCATATCTGGGGTCGCCACTGATAACAGAGCGGTGAAATTTCTTGTCCCCTCAATTTTTGTTTTGCTTGTTGTTGGTTATACATTATAATTATCTCTGAACAACAAGAAAAACATTTTGATTAACACGCGTGCAGTCAATTAAGGTTGGCTAGTTGTCTAAATATATTTGTAGCGTTTTGAATCTTTTGGAAGAAAGCTACAAGTTTGCATCACACGATACGTCTTATAGTGAACAAAAATCCAGATTTGAATATTTGTCTTTCTTGGAGCCTATAACATGGTGGCCTTTGTTTATTCATTTTATTTGTTTTCCAATCTTGCAGATCGGTGAGTTGGCAGGGATTGCCATTGGGGCCACGGTGCTGTTGAATGTGATGTTGGCAGGGTATTGTTGCATATCTTATCCAAAGCTAATTGAATATTATTACTATGCAGAGTGATTAAAAAAATGCTGATGATTTTGTTATATGACAGACCAATCACAGGAGCATCAATGAACCCAGCAAGAAGTTTAGGCCCTGCGTTGGTGCACAATGAATTCAGAGGAATATGGATATATTTAGTGTCTCCAACGTTTGGGGCTTTTGTTGGTGCATGGGTGTATAACAGTATTCGTTACACAGATAAGCCACTGCGTGAGATCACCCAAAGTGCCTCTTTCCTTAAAGGAAAAAGGCTTACTGATTCCTCTACCTGATTTATTTCAACTGTAACTCTTGCATGCACATCTAGGGAAGAATTACTTGTATACTTTGTACCAATTATCAAAATTATAAAAGTTTTCCTTCTCTCTCTCTCTATTTTGCATCAATAATGAACACTACTTAATAACATTATTAATTGCATTTGATGATTTTCTAAACTGATTTCAAAACAATATGTCTTATAAAGAAATACCATTATTTGAATTTTATTTTTCAAATTTGAATATAGTATATACAGGTATAAATCAATGGGTTTGTTGGGTCCACTTTTAAAATATTTATTTTCTTTCATATTTACTATATTCTAGTGAAATATTACTAGAATAATTGAGTTAATTTGAGTTTTTGTCTATAATAACAACTCAATGTGTTAATTTGAGTTTTATCCATAAAAACGACTCAAAATAGTATATATTTAGATAAACTTTTCTATAAGTACTTAAAGGAGAAAGAAAAAAAAATTATTATAAAATTAAAAAAAAAATCTGTAAAAATTTTCATATACAAATTTTCTAAATTTTTATTTTTAACTTGTACATAATAATTTTAATTTACAGCAAAAATTATTAATTTTCTTTTCTAGAACTATTTATGAAAAAATGTTCAAACAAAATCATAAACATGTATTTGGATTCAGGCATTTGAATGGCTGGCTAACCTCTGATCCTATGAGCTAATTGAATTTATCTTTTTATTAATAAGAATTAAATATATATATATACATATATATATATACATATACATATATATATACATATACATACATATATATATACATATACATACATATATATACATACATATATATATACACATATATATATACATATATATATATGTATGTATGTATATATATGTACGTATGTATGTATATGTACGTATGTATGAAAACTTTCCATTTACGCACTCCTTTCAGCGAATTGACTATACTATTGACAAAACATATTCATTTAAGAATATTAATTGGACTACCATTATTTCCTAAATAATTGTGATCCACCACTAATAATAACTATTAATTAGAATATTAATTAATCATTAGATAAATGGAATATTGATTATTAATTATTTAATAATTAATTACTATTATTATATTATAAAAGTATACTAATAATTTTGTAATATTGTTATTATTATTAATTATTAATTAGTACATCATAACAGTATACTAGTTAATAATTTAAAATAAAAATTAAAAATCAGTTATATAATTAATATCAATTATTAATTATAAAAGATATACTAAATTATTACTTATCAATAAATAGAATATTACTTATTAATTTCAAAATATTAATCAAAGTTAATCCATCATGGTCAATTATTTTTATAAATATTAACTGCCTTCTATTAATAAATGGAGACATTAAGAAAAGAATAATAATGATAATTTATCTCTAATATCATAGTTAGTAGTTCAGAATGCAATGTAAACTGATGTCTATCAATGTTGAAAAATAAATTTTATTTATCTATTTTTAAATATGTTAGGGGAAAAATAGTTTGTCAAAAGGATGATAAAACGGAGGTGAGGAGAATTGACAATTTGACATTGATTTATTAAAATAAAATAAAAAATAAAATTTAAAAGGGTAAGTTTTTGTATTGTGTAATTTAAATGATGATATTTATAAATTAATTATTAATTATTGTTGAATAATATAAGAGGTAAAAAATAAGTAATAAAGTAGACCAATTTTTTCGGCCTATATATTTATTATGACGAACTAATTTGATTCCATTTATTTTTATGGTCAAGTTTAAAGGGTTAGATTTAACCTATTCTATTATCAAATTTTCAACTACATAATATATATATATATATATATATATATATATATATATATATAGTTTGTCAGATAATAAATTTATTTATTTATACAAATTTATTTATTTTAAATATTAGAAAGACAGATAATAAATAAATAGTATGATATGAGCAACAAAGGGAAGAGAAAAAAGACACTTCCTGGATATAGTGGTTCCTACCAATGAATTAGGAAGAGAAAAATGATGGAGGAAAGAGAAACAAAGAATTGAGAAAGTGGGAGAAATTTCATGCACAAGGGGTATGTTTGAAATAACATCTACCAAATACTTAAGTGTGCTGCAATCGGAAAATAGAAATGGGTGGTGCAAAAATACAGACCCTTACTGTTTCTTCCTGCACCTCCATATATTATTCTCTCACCTCCAAAAAAATTTCATATTCCCAAAAATACTTTTTTGTAATATTTCAGTTTATAGAACTTTTCTCAAATTCATAATTAATTTCCATATTACATAATCCGAAAACCTCTGAAAATTACATAATCCAAAAACTTTTTTCATATACATGATTAGTTTTCAGATTATGAATGTCTTAATCCAAAAGTCTTTTTTCAAATGTATGTCTGAATTATAATCCGAAATTATTCTAATCGAAAAGCTGGAGTTGGCAAAAGAAAGGATAAAAAAAATATTAAACCTATGGGGTGCAGTAAGAAACAGTCACCTTTTTATTAGTTGGATTTAGAATTTGAAAATAAAATATTCAAAAGAAAATGGATGCACTGACACATGGCCTGTGTCAAAAATATTGTCTAAACCCAACCACTGATGAAAAATACCTGCATGCACTGCATATTCTATAATATCTCACTATTATAATTTATTATATGATAGAATATTATTTTCCGTTTTGCTAAACATTTTGTCTGATTTTCTTACGAAATAAAATTAAGTATTCTTGACAAGTTAAAAAAAAGATAGTGACAAAATAAGTAAATTCATATGGACATAGATATGGTCAAGTAACATTCCAAGTAAACATGTACACATGCTGATCTGGAAAGGAAATTAAGAAAGAACAATTGGAACTCGGAAGGACAAAAGAATTTAAGTTAGGATGCCTCACTAAACAAGATATACATGGCAGGAAAAGCTAGGTAATAATATTATTGGAAGAAAAAAACATCTTCTGTTGTGGTCACACGATGCCTTGGGAAGAAACTTGTCTCCTCAACTTGAAGTACCAGTAACAGGAGCAGAACCACTCCCTTGCCTGGTTCTTGGAATAATTATAGGCAAGCAACACACTAGAACAAATAGTAACTCCATCATAAAAGCCATCATTGAGATCCATACAAATATGCTCAACTTCCAATGCCATATGATTCTCTTGAATAAGGGAAGTTCTGATTCAATAATAACCGATGAATCATATATTTGAGGAATGCCAGCACCAGGTGGATATTCTGCTCGGTGCTCAAGTGTTATTTTTAAGCATGAAGTTGGTACATTCCCTTCAACAAAACCTCTCAGCTTGATATTCAGTGTCTGGGTTTCTGATATAAAACCAGTGACAAGTGGTACAATCTTGAGGAATGTCATCATTAGCCGGATAGGCTCGCTTATGAATTTTAACATGCAAGGTTGGTTTGCAGTCCAAATTGTTTTGCCATCAAAAGACAAGAAGTCTAGCTTGATCTACGAAATAGGTAATTCACAAAAGAATTCGTAAGCAACAGTAACCTATGAAGTATGAACTGTAAATATCATCAATCATCACAGTTCAGATTTTTAAGCAGAACAATACAAGAAAAAGGAAATGGAAATTTTAACAAAATGAAATTATTAAGGAAATCATGATCAAACAATCAAAGAAAAGCGATCCCTTATTTGCCTAATAAATGCAAGTAACTACTATTTCGCAGCACCCACACACACCACACTGATAGGAAACATAGCACGTAGAAAGAAAAAAATAACCACTTGAGGTATAAATTTAGCTTCTATGTAAAGGCCAGTGAAGTCTCTTCGTCTCTAACACAAGTAAATATCAAACTTGGCATATATCGCAGAAGAGGATTGTGCTGATAATTCTCTACCCTGTTTGTTGTCACCCATTAAAAATGAACAATTAGATAAGGGCACCATGGATTGGAGTCTCTAAGCCAGTTCAATTCCTAACAAACGAGTTCAATGGCTGGAAAATCTTTGAATAATTGCATGAGAAACAGCAGCAGCACAGATGCACATAGCCACAGTAGAAGCTATTGGGAAACTAATTCTTGAAACACTAGAATCATGTTTACATCATTTCTTCTATCCAAACTCCAATCCAGCAATACTGGTATAACGCGAAAATTAAAAAAAGATATCCAGAGTTAAAGCTAGTACCAGGTTGACACTTAAATGCTACAGAACTATCGATAGAAGTATAAACACTATAATATAACCAAAACCATCAAAGATTCCCATATTAACATTGCACATTTATACTAGAACAAGTAAAACATCATGCAAGAAGTTCATGTAATTCTCTGAATTAATTAGAATGAATCAGATAAGTGATAAGTACCTGAAAGATGCCTAGATTTGTGTTGTATTCTGACTCTGGCACAACCAATGAAACAGTGACCTGCACCTTCTGCTTAGCAGGTATAACCCTTCTACCCATCCACTCTCCAACAGCAACGTTCGTCTTAGAATCATGCCCACCCCCAACATTATCACAAGACATTACAGGCACCAATGCAACAGGACTCTGCTTGGTGTAATCAAAGTTAAAACCCTGACTCATCTGAAAAGGCTTCTCCACCAAACTCTTCATCAAAAACCCACTCACCACAAGAGAACAAACCAAAAGAGCAAATAAAATGCAACAAACATAGACTGACCACAACAATCCCCACCCACACCTAAATGCAACATTCCACAAAGACTTGTGCTCTTTTAACATCCCCTGAGCTGAAGAACCAATGCAGCCAAAAACACCACACAACACTCTACCCAAAATATCCACCAACAATCCCTTCCCCTTTCTAATTGCTCCAAAAGGGTCCATAAAAAACATGAAAGCGTGTATCATAAACCACATCGGGCATTTCACTAACACAAAAAAAACATTGATTTGGAACACAATTGCTCTAATCACCAAACCCGTTACATAATCGAGTGAGTTAATAGGGGGATTACCGAGTTCCACGGCCGAGTCCGCGGAATCGGTGGTTCCTTCGTCATTTTCGGCGGTGGTTAACGTCGATTCCTCGCCACCCTCTTCGGTGGCAACGCTTGGAGATGGAGAGGAACGAAGTTTCTTTTGTTTCGAATCGCATTTCTCGAGGGAATCCTCGTTTTCTTTCGGAGTTTCGAGGCTTCTATCGCTCCTTAGGTTCGTAAAGGGAACGGTGGTCGAAGTATCGTCGGAACCGGTTTTCGTGGGTTCCGAAGCTGGAGAATGACGGCGGGATGAACGGCGGCGGATTGTGGTCGCCGGAGATGGAGGGGGAGGGTTGAGGTCGGAAAGAATAGAAGCATCGGTGGAAGATTCCGGTGAAGTATCAGCGGTAGCGAGACAATGGTCGAAGGGGCAGTGAGGTAAGGCGTCGAGGAAAACGTCGTCGTTTTGGTCGTTTAGGTGGTTTGGGCCTGGAAACGATGAGTCCATTGAAGATGAAATGATGGAATATTAAACTTGAGGGACTTGTTCATTTTGAAGCCACTAATTTCAGAATTTGCTTTCTGAAAAAGGAAAGCATATTTCTAAGAAACACAACACAAGAGAAAGAAGATTCTATTGCAAAACAAACACAAGAAGGTCCTGCTATCAAAACAATTACGTGGTTTTTTGCTACTATTTTTTCTGAGATAAATAAATTCATAAACATTCTCATGTTTAAGCTGTAATTTATAACACAACTTACACGTTCCCAGGAGAAAGCAGCATATACTCATCAATATTCAATATGAAAATAAAAATTAATAAAATATGGTCTTTTCGTGATCATTAACATTTTCTTTTTCATATCTTTCTGCATTTTCTTTGAATGACACTTTATATTTTACAATTTTAGGTGGGTGAACAATTAACTTTAATATTTTTTATTATTGTTTGTTTACTATCTTTGTAATGTTATTAGGATAGATTAAGATTTTTTTTACTGGAAAATAATATTAAAATATTTAAGATTTAAATAAGTTTTTAGGATATATATATTGACATATTTATTATTCCATATCACGGATGCACTTTAAATATTACTATTTCCATATCGCAAGTTAAGTTCTTTCATAATTTTTCGTTATGACTAAAAGTTCTGTAACATTCATTTAAGGAAGTTATATGCTGTGTTCAATGAAGTGATACTGAAAAACAGATATGAAGGATTGAACCTTACATGGTATCCAACCAAGTCCAAGGCATTGCATGACGTTTTAGATTTTAATCACTTTATAGTAATCTGATTGATGCAGAACTTGATATATTTCTCCAATGATATGTGATTATGTTTTGAAGTTCTATTAGTATAACTAATTTCTCTACATTGTAATTTTTTTTAATTCAAAAGGAGAATTTAAATTTCTTAATGGTATATTGTAAATTTAAAAATAATATTAATATAAATTTTCAAAATAATTATTATAAAATTATAATTTTTTTTTTAATAACATCATAAGTAATTTTCTCTCATTAATCCTTCCTAATTATTTAAGGAGTTTTTTAAACATTTACTTACTAAATAAAAGTTGGTGATAACTAATGACTTAATTTTTCAACAATTTCACAGTGTATAAAAGTGATCTGCAAATATCATGATAAAAAATTTATTATTAACACCTATTTATCAATTACGACCGATAAGGATGACAAGTATTAAAACTCCAGAAAAATACCAACTTTTATTCGAAACACAAGAAGTATAAAAACAAGAAGTTTGGCTAGGTTGAAGAACTCAATCTTTCACATTCCTCTGGCAAAGCTGGTGGTGTTCGCGGTGGAGGACGACGGTTCGCAGTGGAGGGCGGCTTGCGGTGGAGGAATCGCGGCACAGAGAGAGAGCTTCTGATTTTAGGAATTGAAGTGAAAATGGTTGATGATGAGAAAGGACAGCACATATAAGATGGAGGTTTTTGCGGGTGACGGACCAGCCCGTCCCGTCGACAGCCCACACGGACCACGAGTTATGTGGGGCGGGTTTAAGTGGTTTGGCGGGTCAAAGAGGGGAACCCTCCCCCGCGTTATTTCTTGCGGGCTGCGGGCCGGCCCGCGCGGCCCGTCCCATTTTGCCAACCTATGTTCTATAGAAGAAGTTCTTGACTTGATTGAAGGATCACAATTGTGGTTAGAAAAGGTAATTTAAAAACTTTTGATTATTTTTTTAAACTCTGTTATCTAATATTGGCATACGTGCTACTAATGGTTATTTGTGATTATAGACTTTTGAAAGGTGTGGTTATAAGCCTCCGTATGTTAAAAAATGATCGATGTTTAGCATTATTTCTTTTATTAATTTTGTTTTACTTGAGATTCTTTATAGGAGATTGGGAGAGGAGACTTTGGTCCTTCAAATTTTGTCTCTGTAAGTATCTAATCATTTAAAAATTGAGTATTTGAATTTGTTTATATTTTTATGAATATCTATTTAGCTGAACTGATAGTCTTTTGTTGAAAATAACTATTTAATAAAAACAAGACAAATTACTGATAAATATATTAGAGCCTTAGTCAACACGTTAATGGAATACATTTCCTAAAAAACCATCAAATAGCAGTGTCTTCAGGGCACCTTCATTTTCTGATTTACAATCCTTTTTTTCCAATTTAGCCAAGCCAATTTACTCCTCCCTTTACTATTCTCCACAACAACTGCTTTGAAATTCTTAATAACAGGGTGAAATACCATCTTTGGAGCTTTGTAGATAGACAAAAGACCATTTGGAAGAAAGTCGAAGACAATGATATAACATCTAAAAGATACATGCTTGTTGTTGCAATTCTTGACACCAATTTTAGCTTTTTCTATGCCACCTCTTTTTGAGTTTAAATATATATACCTACCAAATTGCTAGATTTGGTTGTTATATATATGGTGTGTGTTGACTGTTGAAACTCTGATTTGTATTATAACTACTTGGTATTTCGGCATGAACCAACTCTTTCCTAAAAGCTTTAGATGGGAAAGCTAACATTTTTTAAACAACCTAATTATGTCTCAATCTTAAACAAGTAATATATTGTTTTTCAAAAGAAGTTAACCAAGTGGAATAATGAAGAATGTACGCATAACCAAGTCACAGCTTGTACAATACTGAGGAGAAAGGAGTACTTCATCTTCCCTATGTATGGTTTCCTGAATTATTTGGCTACCTTATGATTTTCTTACAAAAGGCTATGGCTTATCATGTTTGGAAACATATGGGAAAGGTACAAGGAGAAAGCTGCAAATGGTGTTCATGATTATTTGGCTAGCTGTAGTCTAGGAGTCATGGCTACACCACACTGAAGTAGTATCTAAATATTCATAAATTTGTGCATAAAACTTTTTATACTACAAAGTTCAAGTCATTTAATATAAGTGTTTGAGTGTAGAAGTATAGTATAATTTTTGGAGGGTGTAATGTAATACTGAAATGATCTTTTCTTTATAGAATAGAGTACTCGGTGGGATAGGAATATTAAAACATGTGATTCTTATGCATGCTCTGTACTGTATTTTTTTGGCTTCACCTGGTGAGTCTAAGCCAATATTGCTGAATAAAATTAGCCTTTTGTCCTAAAAGAAAACCTAGTTTAGTTTGTATGAGAAATGCTGTGATCTAGTTTCAACCAAAACAAGGTATACACATACAGATACAGTTGTGTTGTGATGTAATTGAAGTGGCAAAAATGAGTCCCTGAATATAGGAGTATGTTAAGAGTAAAGAGAGTAAGGCATATATAGAAGCACTAGCACAGGAACCTTCTCTTTAAATCTGGAGGCATCATCAAATGGCATAAATTTGTGCTACTTCTAATTCAGTTTCTGAGCCGGAGTTTGATCCACTAATGAATATGTTGTCTTTCTTCCTGGCTCTTTGATAACGTTTACTCTTGAGCACATAGTACGTCATAACACCAAGAACACCAGCCATTGTAACTCCCCCAGTAATAGTCACCAACAATGCAGCCCACTTGTGATGCCTACCAACTACTATATAAGACGCCGATGTGAATGCAACAGTGGTGCATATAGATGCTAGCCACATCATCTTGTTGATCACCTTCACAACCCTCATCTCAGACTTTGTTCTCCCTCTCACAAGGGTGATCTGAACTACCACAACAGCCAGTGACGTGAAAAGCGCAACGGAATTGCACAAAAAGAAGACTTCAAAAGGTATTGTGCCTTGCATCACTGCCACCCCACTATCATAATCTCCACCCGGAACAGTGAAAATGGCAGCAAATGCAAGCGTGGCAAAGAGAACTGCAACCACCGTTACTGTGTTGGTGGCATTGTTGATACCTTGTCTTTGTAACTTGAGTAGCTCCAGGGCGATTCCGTTCACGTTCTTGTTCGTTTTGCGAGTTTGTTTGAGCTGTGAGCGAACGTCCTTTCTAATTTGCGTCACAGTGTTCCTAATGAGCTCATCCCTTGGGTGGTTCAGATCGTTCGCATTAACTGCATCGTTACGAATTAGGGAACCTCTTATCTCTAAGATTTCTTCTGATGGTGGAAGGGATTCAGCAATATCAAGAGATGTTTTGTGGTCCCTTGTTAAGGCATTCACGTTCGTCTGTGGAAGAAGCAATAGCTCATTCACTATCTGCATGAAACTATGACATATTATAGGAGTTTAATTTCTCTCTATTATCATTGTAACAAGTTTTATATAACCACATAATCAAAGACCATACTCAATAAACTTACCATAAGCATAAAATTTTCAACGGAAAGTACTTGTAATCATGTACTATTTTCAATCATGTTTTAAGAAAAATAACAATACTCTTGTTGAGTTATTCAGGTAGTGTAGAATACCTCTACTCTCTTTTTCCTTGTGGCTATGTGCAATGCAGTATTGCCAAACTTATCTGGAAGCATGACAGTTGCTGCATCAGTGCGAAGAATGCTCCTGACTGCTTCACAACTCACGCCCTTCACAGCCATATGCAGTGCAGTTTGGCCTTTCTTATCAGTTCTTCTAGCAAGTTGTTTATCATTGGCGAGCAATAAATTTACAACATCAATATGTCCTTGGCGGGCAGATAGATGAAGTGCATTCTTTCCGTTTGATCTAAATGAATCTATTTGACTAGGGTCACGTGACAACAAAAGTTCAACAACACTCGTATGCCCGCCTGTGGCCGCAGATATAAGAGGGGTTGCATTTGATCGGGAAACTGTCTTGATTAGCCCCGAATCACGTTCTAGTAGCAGCTTAACAATACCTGCCAAAAAGGAATTAATTTTCATTAGCTATTGAAGGTTTAGTATAAATAGTTATACACGTACGTTAACTTTCTAAAAAATCTTTACGCCTTTTGTGGCATAGATTTAAGGAAAAGGATTGTTACACACCTTCAAGCTAATAGATACATAAAGAGAAAAATATACAAAAAAAAATAAAGCAGTGTCTATAAGTGAGTGTACTTTCAGATAGAAGCGTCTGCATATATATCACTGTTATCGATTTAAACCACTTGTTATTGTTACTCTTTTCTGCTCCAATCAAAAGTAAGTTAAAGAAAGACAATTATGTAGTTACTCGGTGTTCTTAGTCCTAATCTTCAACAAAAGTTAGCACCAAATAAAAACATATGTTAAATCAAATTTTAAAGCGAAAACTCAAATTGTAACCTGAAAATTGCAGTCAAGTTTTGTCCTAAAAAAATACTCTTCTAGCTGTTAGTTATTTCTGGTCACATGGTAAAAATATTAGTTCTTTCAGAGGCAGGGAAGAAGAGAGAAAATTAACGAGAGGTGAAGATTTGATTAGGTTGAGGTTGTCAATACATACATAGGTGACCACGGCTAGCAGCAATATGAAAGGCATCAAACCCTAGATCATTCTTCAACGAAATCCCTTCGGTAGAAGAATAGAACAGAATATCTTGGACCACATCAAGGTGCCCTTTATCAGCGGCAATAAACAACGCCGTCTCTCCCAACTCATTCACATCATTCACAATGGCAGACCTTATGGCCGCGACCTCCGCATCGAAATCAGAGCTGCTCAGAGTCCCCACCATCTGGGCATCGATCACGTCCATAATCTTCCTCACGGCCACCGAGTCGCCGCGCCGCGCCGCCAGGTGGAGCTCCGTGTCGTTGTGGCGCCCCGTCACCTGTCTGACGTACTTCTTCTGGCCAGCGAGGTTCTTGGAGGACGAAAGGGACTTGCCGGAGTTGGAAACCAGAAGAGCGTTGCCGGAAGTTGAGAGCACCAAGGTGGCTTTCCTCGGAGTGATGGCCGCTTCATGCTGATTAACATTATCTGCAACCTTCTTTGTGTCCATGAATAATAAACAGCGATGGAATGAACCGAATGAGCTATGTCATTCACAATCATGTATTCCTTTCACCATGAGTCACTGGCGACAAGAAACTCGACATCTCGATCCGCACTATGAGCCGAACCATGTTTCTACGACATGCAAAATGCATGTAAATAAAGAAATAATACTTTTATACTCCTATAAAAATACTCTCACCTAACAACTAACTTTAACAATATAATAATATATATAAAAAATGAATCAAAATAAATAAATGCTTTTGTCTTTTAGTATCACTTAAATTTATTTTGTTGATATACACGTATAAGTTAACAACATTGATCACATTTCTATTAAGTGATGATTTATAAAGAGTTTGTTATAATTCTTTTATATAAATAAATACCTTGTATAAAATAATATGTCGGTAGTTGGATTATACTATTTGAAGTTTTCTTTTTAACTTTCTAAGAAAGAAAAACTTGTTCTTAATAAATTTTTGTGCGGATATCAGTTAGAATTATTTAATACTCTACTTGAACTGTATTAACTATTAAAATTAATAAAATTTATTCTTAAACATCAATTTATTATATAAGAAAATAATTTGCATGGATATGATTCCTGTGGTTCAACTTATAAATATAGAGGATTGAGCCACAACACAAAGTTTATTTGATTTGCTAAAAAAACATGAAACTCGATAGAAAAATAATTATTCTGTGTTTGATTTTAAAATAAGTCACATAGGAACAAAATATAATAGTATATTTTGATATTTGATAAATCACGAGACAACTTTTTTTTTTATCGTAATACAAAATACTTCCTTTAGTCACTATTATAAGGTATATTTCGAAAAAAATAGCTATTATAAAATACAATTTCAATAATTTTTTTTTTCATTTATATATCTTTATTAAATATATGATTATAAGAACTGCTATTAAATAATGAAAATAACGTTTTAAAAATAAGTAATTAACAATTGTCCCTATTTATGTGACTCTTTATCGTTCAAATTTATATCTTTATTTTTATTTAATATTGATTTATTTTAACCATTAAATAAAGATGTTGAAGACTCTCGATTCATATAAATTTTTTTTTAAAAAGTATGAGAAAATATCTGCGAAGACATTCTGACGATCAAGTCAGTCCGAGAGTTAGGTACCAGAAGAATAAGAGTGAATAAACCTTGGGTGTTGTGCCTCTTCTGCTATTTATATTGCTCTGGATGGACTTTGATTGTTGTGGGCATGCTTTTAGGTCCAGTTAGAGGCCCAATTGCACCTTAACCATGCTTTGTGTTTAATCGGACTTATTCACGTCTAATTACGTGTTTGGGCGTGACATTTGTCGACTAGTCGACTTTTCGGCTATCCTGTATAACACTTGTTTAATTAAAAAAGAAATAAAAACTCTCGTTTTATTAAAAGGAATAATAAGGAGTGTTGGTAGTGATGTATTGCAAACCATTAATTTAATAATAATTGATAAGAGTAGAAATGAAATATTAGTAAAAAATCAGATTAATTATTTTTTATATGTATAATATATTGTCTAAAGTGACTTATAATAAGGAGAGTACAGTTACACAAATGGAATTAATTCTAGGACGTACAGTTTCACAAATGGAATTAATTCTAGGACGCGGAAAGTGTCGAACCAAATAGACGTTTATAATGTTTGTACAAACATGCGCTCAATTGTTTCTTGATGTTTAAAAGCAAATTCTTTCTAGCAGCCAAAAGTTAATTTTTTGTGTGCGTAAAAGAAGAGTTATTATAATTTAATGTCATTAAGCATATTTTAAATTGTTTTTTTATTGAAACAATTTAATTAAAAATCGATATAAGAATACAAAAAAAGATATTAAAAATAAAAAGTGGATTGATTGAATTATGTTTTTGAGATAGTATAGTTAAATATACTTAAAGTAATTAATTTGTTTATATTTAACTTTATAATGGTTTTTCTTTGTAGAACACGATTTTCTATGGCATTTATCCGTAATTTCGTCAATGTGTGACCGCGACATGGTGTCAAGGCCTGAATGGCTGTTACTGAAAAGTAGCTTTCGTCTGTTAAAGTCATTGTTTTTTGGAATAGTAGAAAAGATATTTCTTTCTTCATCCATAAGTTTGTTCGTCATCTCTTATTCATTCAACAACAACAAACAAGGACTACACAAATAGATATCTGAACAAGTTAGAACCATAAGCCAACCTCACTTTCAGCTAAAAATCATATATATTACAAACAAATTTATTATTTAGAGTGTTAAAGATCAGAATAAAAATATAACCAAATTATAACATATATATATATTCAAACTTTATCTTATCATTTTATCAACATTTCAGGAGAGTATTCTCTGACTGTTTAAGAAAAAAAAAGAGAATAAAGCAACGTTCACGTGCGTATTCTCTCACTGTTTATTTCTGTAGTGGAGTTTTGCCTTTCCAACCTTCATTATTATGAACTTGGCTTTAACATTTTCTAGCCGTCCAAATGCTTAGCTCATTTCCAGGGGCAAATTTAAGTTATCAACACAAAACAAGACAGTTCTGTGTTGGTGTTGCAGGTGAAGACAGTTCTGTGTGCTGAGTGAGTGAGAATGGTACCTAGGACACTCTTTGCTTTGGTACTCTTTACTCTGAGTTGTTTCAGATGGCTAGAATATGCAGAATGCAAACTACCTCAAGAGGAGGGTAAGAATCAGTATTTTATTCTTAGGATGCTGCTTATTAGATCTGTTTAACCATTTGGCTAAGTACAAACTACGAGTCTCACACATTCTAGTATTACCTTATCTTGTTTTGTCTGTGGTATCTTGAACCTAGTAATGTACGGAAAAGTTTGTATCATACATCTTAATTGATCTCTGGTACTTCTTCTGTAGTTTTGAAAGTACAAGTATGATGACCCGTATTGCTGTAAGTGTCTTTTTCCTGTTAAATATCAGAACTTGTTCCAATTTTACATTAATTTGACAGTAGGAACAGTCTCTTCACCTTAATTTCACCCTGTTCATCTTAATAAAAAGAAAGGAAAATTGAACTCAATATGTCTTGGTACTGCTCCATTGGTATGGCAAGTTTTCCTCAACTTTGTAATGTATTTATTTTCCTGTTAATCTGATTAAGAGAGAAGTATGTATGTGAGAGTGTCTTTAAATGTCTCATGAGAAAGTATATTCTTTGGTTTAGGAGTATGAAAATAAAATTTTAAAATTGGATGAGAATAATTCCATTTCTTAAAACTAAAATAATTTCAAATTCTAACTAAAAAAAAGTAAGAATTTGAAATTCATGACCAGTATTAAAGCACACTAAGTCTGGAGTAAAAGGAGCTTGCTCCTTTAGTTTTCATATTTTATTATACCAACTTGGTAAGGGTTTTGAATATTTTCTATCCTTTATATATTAGATTCTGTACTTGGTTAAGACTCTGATTCCTTTGCATTACATGAATACTTTTACTATGTTATGTCTATGCAACAATGCCATCAAGTATTCCTAAATCTTGGATCTCTGAAGTGAAGGTTCAACTCAGTTTGACCCTAATGCCAACTCATGTAGGTAGGGTTTGAGTGTAAAGTTTGCAAATAAAAAATAAGAAGCAATGGTGATTTAAATGAAAAGTTAACGTTCAAAGATATATATTGAGTAACTAAACTTTTCACAGAAAGAATTCATTCAAGAAATCAATTTTGATGGTTTTAATGATGGGATTGTTTGTTCTTGTTAAAGATATCTATATTACCTTATCTGCTCCACCATGGTCAATATCAAGTTAGACAGTGAATCTCTGTTGTCAGTTCTCCGAATTATATATGGAGATACCTTATGTCAAGCTTTATAAACTCCTTGTTCTAACTTCGATTTATATTGTTTCCTTTTCTTCTATACAACTTGATTTGTCAGGTTATAATGACTGTGTCAAAATATTTTCAGTTGATGCTCTTAAGGAAATCATTAGCACGCTGGGGGGCACCTCTTGGGAGTTTGATAGTGATTATTGTCCTATTAAAATACTGAGATCAACACCAGTTCCACCTAAAGAATCTGAAAGGAGAATTGAGTGTGATTACTGTGCTGAAAATAACACCTGTCATGTAGTACTGATGTAAAAGTCTCTTTATCTTATCCTGAATGTTTTGAAGTAATTTATGCTTTGCTATATTTTTTGACACAGATAGTTGTTTATATATTTAATCCGTAGTTTCCTTATAGTCGCAGATATGAGAAGAAATTCATTGTGGACTTTGAATTTTGAAATTGCTTGGCTGAGCCTAACTTTAAAAATATTTCGATGTTTTAGCGAGTTCAAGTCGGTCAACCTTACTGGCATGCTTCCACCTCAATTGGTTAAGCTTCCTTACCTCAAAAAAGTGTAAGAACTTTTAAAAACTTACACAGATTTATGTCTTGTTTTTTCGTCTCAACTTATTTTTGTTACCATTTTGGTTGAACTTTAACTTGTCACCTTGCAAATTAAAATGAAATTTGCTTTCATTGTAGTGATTTTTCTTTGAACTACCTAAGTGGTACAATTCCAAAGGAATGGGGTTCAACGAGATTAACTTCCATGTAAGTTCTTCTCGATTAATTGAAGTTTTCATCTAGTTCATTGCCTTCAGTATTAAATACATTATGTTGCGCAGCTCTCTATTTTTTAATCATTTGTCAGGGGAAATTCCTATAGAGTTGGGAAGAATTACCACTCTAACATACCTGTAAGTTTATAAATAAACCTCCTCATTTAGTTATTCTCTGAAACTAGGCTCATATTTGCCATTATATGCTTGCAGAAGTTTCAAGCAATATTCTAGTCATGTGTTGTGATTATTTACCAGATTACCAAGTTACTATTCTTAAAAGATATTAATGATGAATTTAATTTCTATTGTAAAAAAGGCCAACTAATCAGAAATTAGGGTAACTATAATCAGCAAACTTTACATAAACTTGTTAGTGCATGATCTCATCAACAGTGTTGTGCTTTTGATCTTATTCTCTCTAAATTTTCTCTTTTTTCACTTCTTTTTCTCTGATCTCAAAAAAGGAACCTTGAAGGAAACCAATTTTCTGGTGTTGTTCCCCATGAACTTGGAAGTCTAATTCACCTGGAAAATTTGTAAGGCAATGGATTTGTATTTATTTTCCAAGATTCAATTGTATTACTGTCAGAATAAATTTGAAAGATTACACTCTGTATCTGATTCTTTTTACAAGAGTGTTAAATTTGCAGGATTTTAACGTCCAATAAATTGTCTGGGAACTTACCGGTGACACTTGCCAAGTTGCAGAATTTGAGAGATTTGTAAGTTTAACTGTTACTTAGAAAGTAAATACTCTCACTTTCCCCTGAAAAATATCATTTCATGGTGCACTGCAGCAGGATAAGTGATAACAATTTTAATGGAGAAATACCTAGCTTCCTCATACAGAATTGGAAATTACTTCAAAGATTGTGAGATTGCAATTCACTTATTTTTTTTCTTGTTTTAACAGTACTTCACATTTACTCTAGCTTTTCACAATAGATAAAGCCTTCATTTTGGTTATTTTAAGATAGATATTCTCATTATAATGTACATCATTGAAGAGAAATGATTGCAACTGGACTGGAGGGACCTATCCCATCAAATATATATCTTTTGAGTAATTTAACTCAATTGTAAGTAAAATGCCTACTAATTATTTTATTAGTTTAATGTTTTCCCCTGTTTTTCTTGTTACGTCTATATTTAGCTCATGGGGTGAAAATTTTGATACAGGAAGATTAGTGACATAAATGGTCCAAGTCAGGATTTTCCTAATTTAAGAAGCATGAAAAGAATAGAGACACTGTATGTTTAATTTTTTTGTGTAAAAAGGTATTTGAATTTTTTTTTTCTGCTATTGTTTAATGTAATTCAGTCTTTCTAATGTAGGATTTTGAGAAACTGCCATATTACTGGAGAGCTTCCTAGCTACTTGTGGGATAAGCAGTTCTTGATTATGTTGTAAGTAGAAATTTTGAATTTTTTGGTCAAACTTTGCTTTTTCAATTCTTTTATTATTGAAGCAAATACAAGTACTATATTTCTTTTTCCTCAAATACAAATGTTATCATTACATACATAAAAATATCTAATACAACACCAATGGATAGATTTAAATCACATACACAGAAATTACGACATAACTTGCTATCCCAGTGTCTTTGACTCCTGTATAGATGAGTTTTCTGTCCAAATTACAGAGAACAATACTGTTACCCCCAATCCTTCTAATACACACATATTTAACAACATGAAATTGTTCCTACTTTCTGCTCTAAACTAACATAATTGTTTCTACTGATAATACATTGTTACATATGTTTTAGTGGCCTCACTTATCACTCATGTGTTTCTCTTCAATGACCTCATCATAGCTGAAAGTGCTGCCACCCATAACTACCGAAATATGGAGGTAGACTGAAATTTATATGTAGTTTCAGTTTAATGCTTGGTCGAAAGCCTCCTATGAAATAACCCCTAGTATTGGTCCTCCAATAATTTCTTTACCTAAGAAGATGAGAACTTGAAAGCTTGTGTATGGACATCCACAGTCGATGTTAAATTGCTTCAAAATTTATAATCTTTCAACTTTAAATAAGTTCAGCATTTTTTCCCTTAACCTTGCAACCAAGGCTTTCTCAAATTTTTAAGTTCTAAGGACCTAACCTTGGTGCACAAGTATGTCTAGACTAAGCTCAAAAGTCCACTTTCAAGTAGTACTCATAGACAGAAAACTTCTGCTAAAGGGAGAACATAAAACTTAGAAGTGACTCACATCCCACTTGTACTTCAACACTCTGAATAAATTGAACCAAAAGTTATGATACTACAGCTAGAAAGCGAAGTTTTCACCCCACCAGGATTTTATTCCTAGAAGAAAATTATTTTGAACTTACTGCACAAAATTAAGATAACTAAATAAAAATTTGGTATAGAAGCGAGAATAATACAATTCATGCATATTTTAACCTGTGTCTGCAACTGCATGTGTACAATGAAATTGTTCAAGTGCTTGACTCTATGAAGCTTAAGAGGGTGAACCTTGACCCAATGATACAGTTGCAGCCTTGTGACTGGAGGTGCAGGTTCAAATCCAAGAATCGGCATTACCTCTTGCAGGGTAAAGCTATGCACATTTACCTCCCCCATCCCTAGGGCAGGAGTGTATCAAGTTTCAGTTCAGTCAATGATGATGGAATGCTAGGTGAAATTTAGAAACGTTGCCTTGGATATAAGGTCTTTTCAATTGAAAAGAGTCATTCTGCTAAGTAAATAATATTTAGTACATAGGGCAATAGAACAAATTAACCAAAGGAAAGTAAAAAGTAGACCATGAATTTCTAATTGTAACGAAAAACTACAGTAAAATTAAATCATCTGATGTTATTCGGTCAATCAATTATAGGATTCAAATGAAACCAGTCATCGTCTCTAATTTATCTATCCTTGAATGTTCAATATATTGTACTACTTCTGATGGAATACATGTATATTGCATTTCATGGAGCAATCCCTGTGCTAATTTAATCCTTATATGTAATGTTGGAGACAAAATGCACCAATATGTTGCCAGCCCCATTTGTTGTTGCGGTTGTTTTTATTTTTGTTGTTATTACTATTATTGGGGCCAGAACCTAAGCTTCCTTTATTTTTTCACTTTTCTCATTTTAAATTGCATTTATTACTTGTTTCTAGAATGCTATACGTTTAATAAATAAAAAATTTGCTTCAATGAGCAAATAACATGATGCAGATTCTTGATTGCATAATCATGCTAATTGATAAGAAAATAATTAGTTGGTACATTCACATAACCCTAGTTCAGAATCCAAACTCTTAACCATGAAACTTGAACTATTTCTTCAACTTTTGTAGGGACGTAAGTTTCAATAAGTTGGTTGGGAAAATACCAGATGCTAAACATGCAGGGCATCTAAGATTTCTGTAAGTGAGCT
Source organism: Phaseolus vulgaris (assembly GCF_051622355.1). NCBI lineage: Eukaryota > Viridiplantae > Streptophyta > Magnoliopsida > Fabales > Fabaceae > Phaseolus > Phaseolus vulgaris. The sequence continues at coordinate 41,952,613 of NC_143499.1, forward strand.
TCTCTAAATTTTAAAAGATGGTGTTTTAAACTAAATGTGGAATAAGTAATTTACCTTATATCTGTCAACTATCACAAAAGAAATGAAATTTATCTCGGAAACATATTCATGGCAAGAATATCTTCATGTGGGGAACGAAGTAGGTATTGTTTGATATTTTTCCTCAAGCCGAGTTTGTGTTTAGAAATAACCATATAAGGAAACATACTTTAAAACATGTTCCCTTTTTATTGCCTTGGAGTTAGTAAACCCTTTTCTGTTGTTTTTTTGTTTTCCAGCTTCCTAACTCACAACATGCTAAGTGGTAATATTCCCAACTCAGTCTTGATGGATGGAAGCAGCGTGTACGTTTCTTAGTTCTTACTCATTTAACTCCAATATTGCAAAAGTATCCTTTTTAACTCCAATGCAAGTGTAATATGAGCTGTTATTCTTGCAATCCGTGGGACAAAGGAGCTAGCAATTTAGATTTTAAGCACAGTGACTCAATATCTTTCTGCTTTAGTGGGTGGGAACTCCTTATTTGTTTTACTATTGTGAGAATATTATTTTGATTTTATTACAAATTGTTCTTGTTTACGCATTTCTTTATTCCTCTGAAAAACACTATGTATCCACAGTTTTCTAGCTATGAATCTATTATAAGTATTCTGAATCCACTCTAGTAAAATAGAATCTTGGATAGATTCTGCACTAATTGGAGAAGAATATGATTTTGTTTGTGGTATAATGAAAAAAATTGCCAATTGATAATGTTTTTTTTTTGTTTGCAGTGACCTTTCTTACAACAATTTTACGTGGCAAGGACCAGATCAACATGCTTGTAGAGATGACCTGTTAGAATCCAAAGTCTTTTTCAATAATTATTCATATGACTTTGCTACTATACACCTTAATTCTTGCACTTCATACTTTTTTCTAGTTTTGGGAAATTAAGATAGTGTATGTGTGTGAGTGCGCATGTATGCACAGTAGTGTGTTGGAACATGCATGCTTTTGTTGTTTTATCATCTAAAAGGAAAATGGTGCAAAAATTATGTAATGAAAATGGTGTATAAATAGAAATATTTTTTTTATTTTTATATATATCGTCAAGTTTGATGTAATTGTAAAACTAATTATTGTTTGACTTGGGCAGAAATTTAAACATAAACTTGTTTAGGAGCTTCTTCGGGACCAAATTGTAAGAACCTATCTTCTCTGTTGTTAATAATTTGAGCGAAGTATTTGGTATCACTGTTGTTGTTGATTATTGACAGACGGCAGATTCTTCCATGTTTAAACTTCTCCAATTGTCCTGCATGTAAGTACATAATATATTCGGGTCCTTTTGCTACTTGATCAAGTCTGAATCAACTTGCATGGCATTTTCTTTTGCATTTTCACATCCGTTCCCTTTTCTTCAAAAATGAATGATCAATATGAAGTTTGATTCATTTTAGCCTAGAAAGTTAAAGAGCATCCTTCTACATCTACTTCAGTGTATATATGCATGCATGTATTCACTTCACATATTAAATGAACACAAATGGAAGGATATAATGGTATATACTGATACTTGGTATGCCTGTGCTTATCATTTTGTCAACTGCTTAATCTTATTTATTTACATATTTTAACTTGAGTTATATGTTTTTTGTTCCTATAGATTGTTATTTTGACAAAGAATATTGCTGTATGTAGGAAATATAGAATTGGATAAATGTATCACTGAATCGACTTTGACAACTTACATCCATGCTAGAAAAGCTCAATTTTAATTAAAAGGGTGTATAGCTTTATATTTTATTGATATATACTATATAATGTATATGTACTGATTGTTATTATCATATCAAAACTTTGAACTGATTTGAGATTTGAACACCCAAAAAAGAAATAGTACACCATGACCATCCTAGAAGTTGCATATGGTTGACGCACAAGTGTTATGTCATAATTTTTTGTAACTTCAATTTTCACTTATTGCAGATTCACATTGCTTTCATGTTAATTGTGGTGGAAAGAATTTAAATGTGATGGAAAGTGGTGAAAATGTTCTCTATGAAGGAGATGGAGATTTGTTAGGAAGTGATGCTGCTAAATATTTTATTAACTATAAAAATCACTGGGGATTTAGCAGCACTGGGGACTTCATGGATGATGGCAATTACCTAAATGCTCGTTACACCAGGGCTTTGCCATCTTCAAATTTGCCTGAATTATATAAAACGGCTCGTGTTACTCCACTTTCGCTTACTTATTTTCTCTATTGCTTGGAAAATGGGAAATATACTGTAAAACTCCACTTCGCAGAAATACAATTTACAAACGATAAGACGTATGCAAGTCTTGGGAAGCGCTTATTTGATATTTATGTTCAGGTATTGATCAAAATCTTAAAATTAAGTTCTGCTGGCCAATCAGAATTTGACAAGATTGCTCTGTTGCAGGAAAAATTAGTTTGGAAGGATTTTAATATTGAAGATGAAATTCATGGTGCTGAAAAACCACTTACGTTCTCATATAATGTCAGTGTAACAGACAATTTTCTGGAGATTCGATTCTATTGGGCTGGAAAGGGGACTACAAGGGTTCCTGTTGGTGGAGTTTATGGTCCCCTCATATCAGCTCTCTCAATTGTTTCTCGTGAGTTATATAATGATTCAATTTTATGTGGGGTGACTTTTTGTTATACATTTGATTATAAGATAGCATCTCAACTACAGGTCATTTTACATCTTTCAGTTTACTTAATTTTTCTTGTATATTGGAATTTAACAAAAATTTTATTCCTCTCCTCATTAACAATGATTATCATGGGCTGAGTATTTTGAGTTTGAGCCTTACCTAGATGGAGGGAAGCCAAAGCTACTCTGCTATCTTGTTACTGTGTTCTCTACTTATTTACATATTTGTATGCTCAAGAGTTCAGTAAAATGACCCATTTGCCTGCAACATTAGCAATTATCATCTAATCTCAGTATAGCTTGTATGAATATTCATCATTTAGATGTAGCAAACCCTGGTCTTTGTAAATATTTGGAACTTTGTTAATGAGTTATTGTGCCCTTTATTTCCAAATTGTATGTAACAGCATTCAACTTATGGATGGTGCTAAATTTTGCATTGTAATCTTTATGGTTAAAATAAGTTTATATACATGATGATAGGTATTGCAGTAAGAGAAACCTTATTCTCCACAACCATCCGTTTTTTATGCATAGATGGATCATGAGTTTGTTTTTTTAATTTTTCCATTTCACTGGTATGTGAAATACGCATTCTTGGACTTTTTGTGAATAACATTCAAAGGGCACGACGGAGTAACACTGTCTTAAACTATTAGAACTCTAGAATCATGCTGGAATTTTTTACATTGTATTATTACACGGGACTTAGAAAGTAAACATGCTTCTCTATCCATTGAGCAAGTCAATTATTAATAATGACATGGCTAAGCTTAGTTTCTCTGCCTTTATTCTGCATTAAAAACAAAGCTTAATTTTTTAAGTTGTGGTTCAAATTTAATTATGTTAGTGCCATTCTCTTTTATGAAATAATTAGATCTCATGTTTCTTTTTGTCTCTTCCAGATTCCAAACCTTGTTCAGAACATAAAAGTGCAAGGCATACGATAATTGTTGGAGTTGGGTTTGGTATTACAGCTCTGTGCTTTGTCTTTATCATTGTTATTGGAATCTTTTGGTGGAAGAACTGCTTCAAAGGAATAATTAGGAGAATAAAAGGTAAGTACTATCATGTCCATACCATTCTGGAATTAATTATCTTCCTCATGACTTCTGTTCTAGTCAGAAGTACCTCGCTTTGATTCTTAGAACTTCTAGTTAAAGCATCTGGAATTTAGTGAGGTTATTCATAGTGAGATATGTATTTTATAAGTCATAGTTAATTGTTCTATTATCTTCTTAATCTTAACTAATATTATATAATCTTTAAAGTTTGTATTTTTCTCAACCAATTTCAAGTACCACAAGCAAATATCTCCTGATTTTTATCTTGAATCTACCTGTTAATGATTATTAGACCTTATAATCAACTCGTAACATAAGTTACATTTTCTTTTAATAAGAGATCAAGCTAACTAAGAGTACAATTTGAAAGTTCAAACTTCCTGAAACTTAGCATCTAGGAAATTGCATGCTAAACTATAGCAGGGTGCTACAAGATGTGGTTATGTAAGATTGAATATAGTGTTCATTATGATAGACCTCATTAGGAGGGCCAAAGTGGGTAAGAAGGTTAAGATAATAGGTCAAACACAAAAAGAACTTGCCTGAATTTTTATATTTGATTTGAAAGTACCATTTCCCTTCGGTAAATCAGAAGTTTCCAACTGCTAAATGTTTAAGGAAGTAATTAAGTGGTCATTCAAGGCAACCACTAGCCTTCACATGTGACTCTTGGAAATGAGTTGAAGGAGGAAGAACTCATGAGAACAATCATTGAGAGACTTTGCACACTGCAGAGCCAACTTCAAAATTCTCTGCATTTATCAAGCTTTTCAATCAAAAAGTTTAGGGTTTACTTATGACAAACATGACTAGGATTGGATTTCACGAAATTCATGTTTAAATTAACTTCCAAAAAGTCCAAGCATCTCCTTTTGATTTAATATAAACTTCCACTAAAATGACCCATCCAATTCTTGGCATGTCAGTACTTCTAAACTTAAACTAATATAATATTACTTCCTTAAAGCAGAATATACGAGCATGTGGTTTTAGAGAACATGGAACAAAAAATGCACAGCCAAAGAACACTATACAATAGACAACCAAAGGATGACGTCCAATAAATCAAAAAGCATAATCATCAAAACAGAGTATGAGTAGCCAAATCATATCAAAGCATTATGAGCAAATATAGAAGCAAAACATTAAGAGAAAACCTAAACTATAATCAAGAAGATAATTACTTCACAATCTCAAAAGTATTCATTGAACTCTTTCTCCAAAATGTTCAGCAATCCATCATGAAAATGGAAAATACAAGAATTGAATAAGGGATTCATTAAACTATTCCTACTGTACCAACCTGGGAAGAGATGCATCAGGAGAGTTATCTTTGATTCCTTGCCCTTAAAACGTAGGAACGATTTATGATGTTCCTCCCTTAGTTAGTGGCTCTTTCCAAGTGTTTTTTATACCTTAGCTGCTGCCATAGTCCTCTTTTTGGGGTTTTCCTACAACACTCGACCAAAAAGTCCATTAATATTTAACCATAGCAGAAATAATCATGAAAAATAAATCATGAAATCCTAAGAAAAATACTAGGCACTGCCTAAAACTTATGCTAAAATTGACACACAAAACCTTTGCAGCAGTAATTCATCTCATTGGACAAAGAACCTTCTCTGTAGCAGCTGCAAGTTTCATAACGATTTCAAATATTTAAAATTATTATTGATGGTGTGCTCAGTTGTCTTTAATTTCAAGATAATTTTATTATTCTGAAAAGACATCTAAAGAAACAGACTCCGAGGTGCAAGATAGGAATGAAAAGAAAACACTTAATGGATTAAAAACACTGGTGTCATCTCTTTAAGACATCCTTAAATTAGGAAGTATAATTAATACAACGTCATGAATTTGTGTTCATTAATTTGAAGTTCCTTTTGCTTATTGCAATAATCAATGTCGTGATCAAATTGAATGGTATGTTGCACCTGAGTATTTCGACCTATGTATAACAAAAAGTTTGTTGGGTTTCTTTTGATAATCTCTTTGTATATAGGCCTCATTCCAGGATCCAATAGCCTTTTATTAGAGATAGCGATTTATCACTTCTGTGGGTATATGCTTATATATAATTGGCATCCACTTATAGTATTTATGGTGACAAGCATTTCTATGTATATTGGTACATAACAAGCATTTGCACTTGCCTCAAATACTCCTAAACAATTGAGATATGTTGTTGTTCCTCTGGAACATGTATTTTACGGCTGACTAATCCAACAGGTACTGAAAGACAAGATTCTCAAATGGGGACATTTACATTAGAACAAATTAGAGAGGCCACAGAGGATTTCAGTCCAGCTAACAAGATTGGAGAAGGTGGTTTTGGTTCTGTCTACAAGGTATTAGATTTGAAGTGAACACCCAATATTTTTGTAAGAGTAAAAAGTTATGGTCATCCCTAGCATTTAAAATTCCAATTAACTATTGGATTGCAGGGTCAATTATCTGATGGTACATTGGTAGCAGTCAAACAACTCTCATCAAAGTCACGGCAAGGAAATCGTGAATTTTTAAACGAGATAGGCCTAATATCTTGTTTGCAACACCCTAATCTTGTGAAACTTCATGGATGTTGCATTGAAGGGGATCAATTGATGTTGGTGTACGAGTACATGGAAAATAATAGCCTGGCTCATGCTTTATTCAGTGAGTTTCTACCCAGAAGTGTAAACTAATGTCTTTTTTTGTCTTCTGCCTTGTCAGTTATTACCCTATGCTAGAATTTTCACCCTCTTAGTACTTTTCATTTTTCCCACTTCTTTTAGAAGCAAGAACATGAATTTTGTGATCATGATTCATATTGTTAAACTTTAACTTCTTTTTGCATAGGCTCAAAAGATCAACTTAAACTTGATTGGCCAACAAGGCTTAGGATCTGTATTGGCATGGCAAAAGGTCTTGCATTTCTTCATGAAGAATCAAGACTCAAGATTGTTCATCGAGACATTAAAGCTTCTAATGTGTTACTGGATGGGAATTTAAACCCTAAAATATCTGACTTTGGGTTGGCTAGGCTTGATGAAGAAGAGAAGTCCCATATCACCACCCGAATTGCTGGGACAATGTCAGTTATCTCTCCTTTGATAATACAACTCAAAAAAAGGTTTTCTTGATCATGAATTGGAATCTGTTGACTTTGTTTTGCAGAGGGTACATGGCACCGGAATATGCATTATGGGGTCACTTGTCCTACAAGGCTGATGTTTACAGTTATGGGGTTGTGGTCTTGGAAATTGTTAGTGGGAAGTGCAATCAGAATTACATGCCTAGTGATAATTGTGTTTGCCTTTTAGACAAGGTACTCTACTTTTGCTTCAATCCCTTATCCATTTTTTGCATTATTATGAATCCCTTTTTCTGGTAGTTGTCCAATCCAATGCAAATATCTGAACTTTCACCATGTAAAAGAGAGGTAATAGAATTCCCATTGCAGGCATGTCATCTACAGCGTACTGGAAACTTAATAGAACTGGTGGATGAAAGGTTGGGATCAGAGGTAAATCCAACTGAAGCAATAATTTTGATGAATGTAGCTCTTCTGTGCACTCAGGTATCACCTTCGCATAGGCCTACAATGTCTGAGGTTGTAAACATGCTCAAAGGAAGAGCAAGCATTCCAGATGCTATCCCACAGCCAAATGACTTTAGTGAAGATTTAAGGTTTAAATCCATTAGGGATATCTACCAACAAAGAGAAAATTCAACAGGAGTCCTTACACTTAACTCACCCTAAATATTTGGCAAGTGATTTGGTGTTGATTCATGACTTCAATGTTCCTGAGAATAATGCAACAACATGAGATATCCTTAGAGCATAGATGCTTAATCTTTTAGGGAAATCAACCTTGATGATCACTATTTTAGGACTTAGCAATTTTCTATCATATTTAGACCCCTGTAAAATTCTAACTGCTCATGGAGATAAGTTTTAGATTAAGTTACTCGCTCAATCCTTGAACTGTTTATAAATTTTCAGGTTTAAGTCTGTAAAAGAAAATGAGTCTTTGATAATGTATTTTTTTTTCATCGACTTCTTAGCATTTTTAAAACCACCATAAATTATCATTTTGTACTGTTATAAGTTTTTGTAAACTAATCCATAGTACTTTTTTGCTTAGTTTAGACACCTGATTGAAACTTGTTTTAGTTCAGCCACTTGCTAAAAAATTCTCAATAATAAGAAAATTTTAAAGATTCTGCTCCATGCAAAATTGTCAATAAAAATCATAAAAATTTTATGATTCTAAACTAGTACTTTTAGTTTTGGGATAAATAATGGAACTGCTGCAAATTTAAGTAACATCAGATGGAAGGAGAAGATATGAAACAAACAAATCTGAAAATAAAAACCGTACTTTCATTAAACAATAATACTAAAAACATAATTTATGAAACTCAACATAGAACATTATATAGTTTCAGCATAACGAAATAAAATAAAAAAACAACCGCAAAACAACTTCAACAAACAGATAAAACCTTCAGATAGAAAACATTATTAAAAATCAGTGTAGCTTCCAATGCTGTCTATTATGTGTCCAACAGTGTCCCTGCTTTGTCTCAGGACTCTCAAACTTGTCTGAAGCTTTTCACGCTTTCCAGAGATAGAAGGCGACTCCTCCAACAGCCTTTCAATACCACCACCAGTTGGTGATAACAGATCACGGACAATCTCTTTCTCCAAATCATTGTTGACAAGATTTTGAATACTTAACATAAGATGCAAAGCTATGCTGTCGATCAATCTTTTCCGCACAATTTCCCAGTATGAGATCATTCTCACTTTCAAGTCAAAGCTATGCTGTCGATCAATCTTTTCCGCACAATTTCCCAGTATGAGATCATTCTCACTTTCAAGTCAAATGCTTGATTAATAACAGATGGGTATTGCCTCAGATGATTAACATCAACTTTTCCAACACCATCTAAAGTAACATGTGATGGCATATCCTCACTTAAAACTTCATTCATAAATTCTGCTTGCAAAGACATCAGCCTGTTGTATTCCTGTGAAAACTCAAGATCACACGTGTAATCCGTGTACATTTCCATATCAATCGCTTCCAAAACATGATTAATTGATTGCTGCTTTTTCTTGTCTATTAGAACCTTAGCTGCACGCTTGGTAGAAATCAAAAGCTGATAGTAGTTCTCACAATGTCCAGTGATACAAGAAATCAACACATCTTCAAGATAATTCCACACCTTTTCAACAAAGCCTATAGGCATATTTCTTATACCACGGACTTTGCTCTGCAGAAGAGTGAGGAAGGCAGCACGAGGCATGAAATTTGGAAGCCCAATAGACTTCGCCTCCTCCAGCACCCTTATCTCAGCCAATAGAAAGTCTTTCGTAAGATCACTTTCTGCACAACAATAAAGATCAAATGAGTAAGAATCTAGCATCTCCACCAACCGAGCAGTGCAATGCATGTTTTTCTGTTCAGGGTACTCATCAAATTCTCCTCTAAGAAGAATTTTTCTAAGAGAATCTTTGGTCTGTCCAATAATGCGCATAAATGCAGTCATGGCATCAGCCACTGAAGCCAAGCTTGATGGTAATTTATCTAACTCAGACAAATTATTTGACAGTTTCTCATTGATCTTTTTCACTATCTCCGGCAGGGTTTTGGAAATGCTCATGGCTTGAACTTGAACCAGTTTTTGAGCCAAAACTGGAATACCAACAATAGACTTATCTATTTTGGATAGAAGAGAATGAGTATCAAAAAGCCTCTCTTCTTCAATTCGGGCATCCTCATAAGACTCGTCACCGATTCTATTCCTCACACAAACATAACCCAAACCAATGCTGACGTCATCGGCAGTAACTTTCTCCAACAATCCCTCGGGAGACTTATCAGCCTTTGTGACCACGGCCAATGTTCTCAACCCAGTTTTGTCAACACTCTGAGACATCCTAATGGACTCACAAGTAGTGAAATCAACACTGGCAGAAAGAACATTCAAGATGATACTTTCTTCTGGAGTTATATATTCCATAATGATGTCTTTGATCTGATCATAAATGTTCTCGGGTTGCCCATGAACAGGAACCCGGGTAATACCAGGAAGATCAACCATTGTCAGATCTGGAACACCATTCTTCTTCACCACTAAAGTCAACGGGTTATTTGAAATTCCTTTCCCATTGCCAGCAAGCTCTTCGGTTGCAGCATTGATGGCATTGGAGACGTTTGCTTCATCAGTATGTATGGTTTTGCCATTATACTCCAACACAAGCTCTGGACTTGAGAGAGGGTGATTTTGGAGTCGCATGACCAAGGGTACCCTAGTACAAATACCTTGGCCACGTGGCAAGCTAATACCGGCCAGTGATTCAAGAACACTGGACTTGCCAGAGGATTGATCTCCAACAACAACAATGGAAGGAAGTTGAATTCCCTCCTTTGCAATGTTAAGACGCCTCAGATTCTCCACGGCATCTAGAACTGGACGTATTCTCTCGTTGTAAGAGGAGACAATTGGTGCAACAACAGCAAGAGCCTGTGGTTGTTCTGCATGGACTAAAGCACGTGATTCTTTATTATCACGTTTAAAACCAGCAGCAGCAGCAGTCTTAGTGTTTGACTTCTTTCCTCCAGCCATTGTTTGATGAAAAAAATGAAGAAAGTGCAAAATATGGAGAGTGTGATAGTTGTGATGAGTGAGAAAAGCTTAAGCTCAAGTGCGTATTAATAGGAAAGTTGGGGGAAAATGAAACGAAACGACAGTTTCATATCTTAAAAGCACGTCTGAATTTAGCTTTTGGTGGGAATGGGAATTACAGTTGAGTCTCTGCGCCTTCGTAACTCAAAGGTTCCTGCTAAATGCATGCTCGTAGTAATTCCTCTAATTAAATATTAAGGAAAAAGATTACAATCATTAAGTACTGCAAAGGGAGTTTCTTAAAAAATGTACTTGTCGATTTTTATATATGAATTTCAAAGAGAATATCAATGATTAAATTGTCTTTTCGAGCATTCCTATTTCATCAGAGGAAGCTGTAAAGTTGTATTAATAATTACCCTCATAAAACGTAAAGTTTTAACTTTTGTACACATTTCTCAATCTTTTAGCTACAATAATATTATTTTAATTGTATTTATTTTCTTAATTTATCTTAATATAAATTATTATATCATTAAAATTCGGTAAGATGGGTATTTTTTAAAGATTGACAAAGTATTATTTTTGTTAAAATCTATACTACCACTCCATAATATTTTCATTAATTTTTTATTCAATATTTTAATTAAATAATTTAATATTTTATTATTATTTACAGTTATTAAATAAGTGTAGCATAGAACGTGAGTTGTAAAAAAATAGCTTTTTCTAAAGAGATATGAAAGAAAGAAGAGAAGGAAATGACAAACGAGGAGATCGAGATTCATAAAGAAAAAAAAAAGGTGAAAATTATATGAAAGAAAACATAGATGAATAATGACTACAGTTGAATATTTTTAACAAAAAATAGTTTCTTAATAAAAATTGGACTAGTTATATTTTTTTAGTTTTTATTAAATATTATCATTAATTTTTAACTATTTCATTATATTTTGTGATTCTTTTATCCACTGTAAATTATTTGGTAGAAATGATAGTTAAATTTTAAACAGTTTTTATATGTTCAAAACAACTAAAAAAAGTTTATACATGAACTATCTATAAAGTTTAAAAATCTAATAAAACCCAGAAAAATAACTTGTTATGTACAAAACCAAACATCAAATATAAGATGCAGGAATTGAAAAGTTTGTTTGGTAAATGAGAAATTCAACTGAAAAAGCAGGAATTACAGAAGAAGAAAAGTTCAAAAATTAAAAATTAGAATAAATGCGGAATAGGTTTTGCATTAATTTTAATGAAATATAGGTTATAGAGAAAAGAGGAGATGAGAAGGTTTTGTAATTATTAAAACAGAATCATTCATACTTACGTCATCAAACGAATCTTAGAAAGATACTTTTTTAAGTTCGAAGAGTCGTGTTTTGTTTATTGGGTAAAATATAATTATTGAATTAAATATGTTTTTAATCTTTAAATTTAGGTTAAAAAAATAGTATTTCATTCCTCAATGAAAATGTAGTTTTATTGATTTTTTACATTTTACAAAATTATGTACAGAACATGTTAATGAGTTTGTCAAATATCAGAAATTAAAAATATATTTAACCATCAAACAAGTCTTAAAAATGTTACTCTATTTTTTAAATTTAAATAGTCATGTTTCTTATTGAATAAAAAAATATTTATTATAAGAACTTTTATTTACTTAACGGATAGTGAGTTACTAAAGCAAAGTATTTTTATTTTGTACTATCTGTTGAGTTTATATTGATAATATGATTGATATGATTTTAATTAGATATAAATCCAATATTATGTAATTGAGAAAATGATTATTATTATTTAATTTGTTGTGATATTATTATAAAGATAAGAGATATAATTGTTATTATTTAAATTTGTAATATTATTCCAATGAAAAACTTTATAAATAAAGGATGATCCCCAAAAAGAAAGAAGAATTATTATTTTATGCAATATATATTACACAAAGATATAATTATATAAATAGATGATGACCCCAAAAAAGAAATAAGATGTATTATTCTATGCAATACATACTACACCCAAATATTTTATCTTCTCACTGACTTGATCGTCGGAGTAAATTCATCAGCTCAAAGTTGCGGTTATAAGAAAATCATTTCAAAGACCATCTCCAAACTCTTGACCTCCAGTTTGTCGAGAACAAGAAACATACCTAATAATTCATTTTTTATGACAATAATGTATTATTTATGGAAGCCTAATAGTTATGGTATGAAATTGTCGATGATGAAAGGTTAACTCAAAACTAACTTGATTAGTAGAAAAATTAACTATTTTTTATCATATGGTGTTCACATTTTTCGCCCTACCCAATCCACACAAGAAATAAATAAAAATCAGATTTTAGATTTCAAAGCTCTAGTATGATTATAATTTTTTTATGACTTAACTAAATAAGAATGAAATAGGTATTTTTTTTTGTCTCAATCTATTGAATAACAATTGCATTTTTATAGGTTAACGTTCTCCTCCAAATACCCTTATACCATTTTAATTTTGTTATTATGTTAAAAGCAAAAACAAAATCATGTCACCTAATCAAAGACCTAATAACTTAATTATAAAAAAGTTTATATCATGGGTACCAAGTTGGTGTATGACATTTTTATAGTGTACATCTATTGGTGCTCTAAAAAACAATCTCTCTTATGAGAAACTTGAGTCAATGCTCACGTCTTAAATCACAAATAATTTAACTTTATCTTCCATAACGGATCTTTTACACCTTTTAAAAATGTATTCAATTCTTTTAATTATATATTTTGAAATATTCTAAAAAAATTATATTTAAAAAATTCAAAATATATTAAAATAATCTAAAACTAGTTTTTAATTATTTCATTTTATTCAACGCCTTAATAAAATTTATTACGGAATAACTTTTTATAAGCTATTCCAAATTACTTTTATAAAGATCCAAACTTTTCAATATAATCTTGAAACCCAATTTTGATATCATTTTAAAAAAAATTAGTGTGAGTTAATTTTAAAATATTTCACAATTGTTTGATTATATATCATGGAAGTAAGGTATCGAATATATTCACATGATCATAAAAACATGCAATTAATTATATATATTTATTTAATTTAAATTATTTTTATCCAATTTGGTATAATTTTTTTAACATATATTCACATGATCATAAAAACATGCAATTAATTATATATATTTATTTAATTTAAATTATTTTTATCCAATTTGGTGTTATTTTAATTTAAACATGCAATTATTTTTTATGCAATTAATTTTCAGTGTCTTTTGCGGGTTTTTCTGGTGTACGCATCTTCCTCGTAGGATCGGGTTGTTGATGTTAGTAATTGGGTTTTTTTGGTACAACTCAGCCTGTCACAAAGATAGGATTAGTTGTTTAGACGTTATGTCGTGTTCTGGCTTTGCTGTGTATGACGCTTGGGTTTGGTACTTCAACCTGTTGCCAAAAACTTTTAACTGTATTTGGTGGGTTTTTGTACCTTGTCTGAATTTTTATCTTTGATCTGTAGTGCGATGTCTGTCGGCTTCCTAGTTGGCAGGGTATTAGGAAACTTGGTGTCGGGGTTTTGTATAAGGGCTGAGACACCCCTGAAGTGTCTCATTTTATTTTATTTATTCTTTGTTGATAAAAAAACATAATTAAAGTGTAAAATTGAACTACATCAGATTATTTTTAAGATGTTTAAACTATTTAAATTGTTAAAACTTTTAACCATTAATATTTATTTTAAAACATATTTTTATAAGTTATAATCCAATTTATTATAAGAAAGTTTATTTATCAGTAATTTTTTAAATAAAAATTAAAAAAATTAATTTAGTCATCTTTAAAAAATAAACAAGTTTTTTAAAAGAAATTCAATTTAAGTCATTACTAATTTAATTCAATTCAATATTTTTCTTCTGCTTCATGCTAATCTTAAAACAAGAATGTGTAAATCCCATTGGGAGTGTGTTTTAAATCAATTTCTTCTTTGGTTTATGATAGAATTTGTGGAGACGCTATAAAAAAAAATACTAAAGTCTCTTAAATTTTGTATGAAATGCTTACCACAAAAGTATTTCCCCTTAGATATAGATATAAATTTATCTGTCAAATTCGTTGGATATATTTGAACAAGTTAATTCATAAATATTTTGAAAAAAATAAGTTAAAAGGTAAAAAATAATCTTCTTTTGAAAGCTAAAACTTAGTTATGTATACAATTTTTTATCTATAAAAATTGAACATAGTAAAAGAGCATTTTCTTTGAATTAAAAATAAAAATTTATAGAAAACTATATCAAAACTTACTTAATGATTTTATATAAAAATTAATCTTAATTTAAAAATATTTTTATTTTTCTTTCCTAAAATTACTTATTCTCAAGTTCAACAACAGTTCTACAATTGGATTTTCAAACGTGTTATGATTGGGAATGGGATTTTAGAGGAAATGGCAAAGAAAAACACATTTTTTAAAAATTAAAAGTTATATAATATTTATACAAAATAAAGTTATATAAATCGTTATTTTTTTTTAAATTATGAAATTAGATATACTTATTACACTTTTTTTTTCAAAATATAACTCCCAAATTATATATATATATATATATATATATATATATATATTACCTAGCTCCCGTATTAATTAAGAAACATTCTGAATATTCCAATTACACATATTAATTTATATAAGGATTTTTTTTTGCAGTCAAGAAGGTACATTATAACTGGTATTACTTCTAAAAAAAATTGTAAAACCGTATAAATATCTTAGTTATTGCATTTATATATATATATATATATATATATATAAAATTGATGTTCCGATGTATATATCTTAATAAATAAGTTAATGTTATCTATAAAGTAAAAGTAATTAATGTGGAATGTCCAAATATATATATATATAATAGGTATGATTATTAGGAATGGCAAAGTGGGACAGCCCGTCCCGCATAGTTTGTCCCACAAAGTGAGTGCGGGTTAGACTTCCCGTCCCGTATAAGGACTGATCCGCATTCAATTTTTTTTTTAGAAATTTAATAATTTTTTTTAACTTTTTCTCTTGAAAAATTGTCATAAAAGCAAAGTTATTAGGATTAATACAACAATAAACATTAATTGAATGTTACATAATTCAAGTATCAACCTTTTAATATTATTGATTTACCCACTACCTAACATATCCACTATTATTTATTCCAAAACCAAAAAGGAGTCTTAAGAAAATTATAACTCCAATAACCCTTGTAAATTTTTACCCAAAATGAAAAAGAAAGAAAAACAAAACATTTACTCAACTGCTGCCAAAGTCATTTTTTTTTTTCGGATAAGCCCGCGCCCCACTGCTGGCCCGCGCCCCACTGCTGGCCCGCCCACCCCACTTTGCCATCCCTAATGATTATGAATTAAAGTTATTTGCAAATAACCAGTACATACGACCCAAAGTGACTACTTTATAATATTTACTACTGTTTTACAAGTGTAATACGATTGTAGCATTTCATCCTGTTCTTGTTCAAAGAGTCTATGTAAAAATAAAATATCTACGAGACTACAAGCTAAAAAGTACAATGAAATTTGGAGTTAACTGTTGGATTAAATTAGTTTGTGTATATGGTTTTGAAAAGTATTACAATGGGTTGAACAAAGCAGATATTTCTACATGTGAGATTTTTATAGTATATGCTAGAATTGTACGAATAAATGCTGGTGTATGCCCGGCCATGTTTTTTTCTTATTGGAACGTGGGAAGTTGTAAGATGAGATGTATCAAAAAGAAAGAAAAAACTTCTTATTCAAAAGTATTTTGCCTCTCAAATTTGCAATTTGTGATTTTTGCTTGAAATTCTTTACTCAGAATCACGAGTCACCTCATCTTTTGTGATCACCACCTCATCTTTATCTTTTGTTTGATGTTGCTGGATCATCTCATCTTTTTCTTTGTGCAAATGGAATTGTTCTCTCTGCATCCTAATATTGTGGAGCTGAATTAGCTCTTGCTCTCTCTGCATCATAATATTGTGGAGCTGAATTAGCTCTTTTTGAGCTGTGATTTCAATCTCAGCCATGTCATAATATTCCTGCTGGAGCTTCTCAATTTTCTTTCTCAATGACCTTTCTTGATCAAGTTTTTCTATCAAAGATGATATGTCCTCACGGACTAACTGTTCTAATGTTTTTTGATTGTCTGCTTCAGAGTTCTCCATCTGAGATGATGTTATAGAATATAAAAACAAAATCAAAACAACATGAATAATAAATTTGGACTACAGTTATCACTGTTTTTCTCTTTATTTTCTATAGAGATAAAACAATATCTTAAATCTTGAACTACCGCAAAAAATCCTTTAATTTATCATTAAAATTTAAAACCTATATCATGGAACTTAAAACCTAGCAGATACAAGAGGCTTCTATAATCAAAACGATGCTATACATATATAGCACTCACAGATAGAAGGGTACTATCATATATCATTATAATCAAAATGATGGTATAAATATAGAACACTCACAAATAGAAGAGTACTATCATATATCATTATAATAAAAACAATGGTATAAACATACGGAACACCAAAGTCAGGATAGAGAGGGATTGAGAAGAAGAGTTTGAGAGAGAGAAAGAGTTTTCCGTTCGGTTTCGAGTGCGTCTTCGTGAGAGTGAGAGGCAATGTTCGTGTAATAACTCTTTTAATATAATTGGGGTTCGTGTAATAACTCTTGACTCAATCACAATGTCTTCAAGAGACACACAAACAAAAAGAACAAAATATCACGGCAACCGAAGCAACGAATACCAATTGATATGCAGATTGCAGAGAGAGAAGACGTACCTGTGTCTGCGTTAGGAAGGTAAAACCCTGAAATGGTGAGAGGAATGGGAAATAAAGAAGATCAATAAACCTTAATTTGATTTTGGTTGCAGAAATGAGAGAAATAGAAAGAGAAGAAAGGGCGATTTCAAAGTTAGTAACAACAAAATATATTTTCTGCATTCAATTTCAAAACAGAAAAACGTCACCCATATTTAAAGCAAACACAGAAGAAAGGAATATAGAAAATCAAATAGCGGAAAACAGTAAACAATTCTTCAGTTCAAATGCAGATAATTTGTTAAAATGAGATTTTAAATATATATATATATATATTAAATATAATTTGTTACTACATAACATTTAAATATAAAAAATATTTTAAAACTATATATATATATATATATTCTAACAAATCAATTAAAAAATAACAATATTATACATATGTATATCAAATATTCCAACTAAAATATTTTTTATATTAATTATATTTCATGTGTTAGCAAACAATATAATGATATTTCATTTAAATTATTTATTTATTTAATTATATTATGTTTTCTAATTTAATAATTAAAATTTAGTTTCTTTACAAATATTATAAAATATATAAATTAAAATTGAGTATCTAAAAATAATGCTTTAATTTCCGGATAGCATAATATAATACCATTTTACTCAAATAACACAATATTTTCTTTCTTCCTTTGCAAATTTAAATCAATATAATGCCAAAACCCAATAACTTAATATCAAATCCATTTTTCTTCCTTTATTCACCGTATCCTAGGAAGGTTGATAGATAATTTCTTTGATAATCATTAATCTCGTAAACATATAATTATATAATATTCGTGTTTGAAAGTATTAGATGTGAAATTAAAATGTAATAAATAACTTGTTAATTATATAATAATCTTAGGTCAAAGAAAATATTTATTTTTTCTTAAGATTTTCCAACGTTATAAGGTAGTATTAGAGATTAGGAAATCTCATTTAATAGTTGAATAATCAGGTTCATATGTTTATTATCTATATTTGTAAAGTAATAAATGAGATATATTAATACTCATCCAATAAAGATCATCACATATATATTGATATATCAAAGTCATTATTCACAGTGATAATGCATATGATAAAAAATAATTTAGATTAAAATATATTAAACTGAATTAAAAATAAAACCAGTTTTATTTATTCATATTTTATAGGCTCAATTCCCTATCTAGCACCATTTACATCTTTATTTCCCTATCTAGCACCCTTTTGTTTTTATTTCCCTATCTAACACCCTTTTGTTTTTATTTCCCTATCTAGCACTCTTTTATTTTTTATTTCCCTATCTAGCACCATTTTAAAAATAAATAAATAAATAATAAATTATTATTATTTTTAATAATTTTAATTTTGAATGCATTAAAAAATAAATATTTTTAATGTTTAAAATAATTAGAAATATAATTAATGAATAAATAAATGAGTTTTTACAAAATAAAAATAAAAAAGTAATAAATTAAAAATGTTTAGTTTAATTTTTTTTTAAATGAAGAAAATAAAAAATTAAACTATACAACAACATAAAATTTGAATCTATAAACATAAATTAGTATTTATTTTTATTATTATTGATGATATAATCATGTTAATTTCAAGTAAAAAATACAGGACATAATTATAAAAAAAATCAAAGTCAATTAGTATTAATTAATAGTGAACACATAAATAATATTGAAGTGTCTACCCTAAATGCAAAAGTCTAAAAAAAAACTAATGCAAATGCTACACTTATTGCTACACTGAATGCATTAAAAAATAAATATTTTTAATGTTTAAAATAATTAGAAATATAATGAATGAATAAATAAATGAGTTTTTACAAAATAAAAATAAAAAAGTAATAAATTAAAAATGTTTAGTTTAAATTTTTTTTTTAAATGAAGAAAATAAAAAATTAAACTTTACAACAACATAAAAGTTGAATCTATAAACATAAATTACTATTTATTTTGATTATTATTTATGATGTAATCATGTTAATTTCAACTAAAAAATACAGGACATATTTATAAAAAAACCAAAGTCAATTAGTATTAATTAATAGTGGACACATAAATAATATTGAAGTGTTTACCTAAATGCAAAATTCTAAAAAAAACTAATACAAATGTTACACTTAATGCTTAAAAATGAGAAGAAAAAAATGCAAAAATAAATAAGTCTAGAAAATAAAAACAACAACAATAAAATAAGTGTAACATTTGTAAAAAAAAATAACTTTAAACTAAATATTTTTAATTTATTACTTTTTTATTTTTATTTTGTAAAAAATCATTTATTTATTTATTAATTATATTTTTAATTATTTTAAACATTAAAAATATTTATTTTTTAATGCATTCAAAATTAAAATTATTAAAAAAATAATAATTTATTACTTATTTATTTATTTTTAAAATGGTGCTAGATAGGGAAATAAAAACAAAAGGGTGCTAGATAGGGAAATAAAAACAAAAGGGTGTTAGATAGGGAAATAAAGATGTAAATGGTGTAGATAGGGAATTGAGTCTTTTTTATAACATGTTTGTCTCTTTGATTCAACTTAGTTTACAGATATAATGGCTTGTTTTGCTGATAGAAATTTTGAGATAAAAAAGGGTTATTGGAGAATGAGTGATATAGCAGTGAATTGGCAATTGTGAGATCACTATTGATAAAGTGCAGTTGCTCTTGATATGGTGTTTGTTTTGGTGATATGAACTTCATAAGATTGTGGATTTGTTATTATTAGAAATGATTACCGTTTAATTAATTTTTTTATAATGTCTAAGTTGAATTATGTTAAGCATTAATTAGTAATAATAAAAAAATAATTTGATAACATTTTCTATTTTTTATAACTTTCTTGTAGAATTTCATGATTAATAGATCTATATAATTAACTTGTAATTTAGAGAATATTTTAGTTATATCAAAAACTAAAAAAAAAAATTAACACGTGCTATGATTGAACAAAGTAAGAAGATCCTGTCATCGTAGAGCATTTTAATCTTCCAATCTTTTGGTCACTCTTTTTCAATAAACAGTATAGAAATAATTGAATATTAATTCTGAATTATACATTTTAAATATTTTTTATAACGTTTTCAAAAGTAACACAATTTTAGAAAGTATAAAAAAATTTAAAAAGCATTTTTATTATTATAGAGTGATGGGGGAGGTAAAGGAAGGAATTATGGAGCGTGCGAAAAGCAATTGCAGTGACTTTATTGAAAGTTGATGGGCCAGGCAAAATTCAAAAGTTAAGAAATTTGCCGTCAACTCTGAAAGAGGTTACAATAAAAAAGACGCGTTTTGAGAGATGATTGTTATTAAAGTCAAACGCACGTCTCTTTAGAAGAACAGGAGAAGAAGCAGGCACAACAAAACCAACACAATCTAATCTTAATCTACTCTACCCAACATACCAAGAACTTCAGGTTCCATGTTGTTGTTGGACACATAAAAGTGTAACTAAGAACCAATCAAGACAACCCATTTCTTGTTCTTTCTTCTGTTCATCCCACCCACCCACCCACACATTTCAATGGAAAACCCAACACCAACACCCTCAGATTCTCTCACTTCTACCCTTTGCAACTCAATCCAAGCTCTGGGTCGTGGCTTTGATGTCACCTCTGATTTCCGCCTTCTATACTGCAAAGGGGCACCCGGCTCCAGACTTGTCTATCTTGATGAGGAGCATGCCACCGATCTTGTTCTCTCTCGTGCTCTTGTTCTTCCAAATGTCTCTTCTGACATTTGTTGCTCCCCCGGGCAGAGTTCTATGGAGAAGATCCCTGTCTGCACCTTCCATGAGGTGATTTTTTTTTGCTCTTGCTTGCTAGATTTTGATGGGGTGTAGCAGTTAATGCTGGGTTTCCCTTTTATTTATCTATGCAGTTCTTTTTTTTGTTAATTTTATTGTTTGCTTTTGGGAGCGTATGTTTGGTGGGGAAACTTGCAATGACAGTGCTGTTAGTGTTCCTAGTTTCATGAGATTGGGATTTTGGTGATTAAATAAACTATTTTATGTTCTCTTCTGAGTGGTGTTTTCTTTTTGGCAAATCATGGGCCAGTTAGTTATATAAACTGCTTATATTAAGTGGTACCAGGGATTAATTTGGGATCTAGGGAAGCGTTATGAAAATCGTGTCAGGGAGTTGGCTAAAATTTGCACTTTAAAAGGATAAGGCCTATTTCGTTACTTGAGAAAAATGACCCATTTGACTCAAGTTTTGGATGCATTTTATATGCAGTTGTATGCTTTCTCATCACCAGCAAGGCACATTTTATCTTACAACCTTGTCATATTTCTACTATGCTCCTCTTAGTGGCACTGATTTTTCAAACTAGCATCTCAGCTCTCCAAGCACAATCTGCTCTATTTGAGTTGTCTTCAAACATATGGGATATAAGGAATTCTTTCTTCTCAATTTTCTTTTGTTTTGCTACTTGTGAAAAATCTCATCCGAGAGAAGATAGATGAACAATCCTATAGCTATCTAGTTGGTTTAAGAGCCTGTATATTTCACAGACTATGTTATACTTGCATATTATAAACTTTGTGCTTTGTTTCGACAAAATCTGACCATCTTTTCTTTACTGTATTTAATGATTGGTTTTCCAGATGGCAAAAGTTTTCAATGAGAAGTCAGGCCTGGCAGAAGAATTTCCTCTTGGAAGCTTCAATTCAATGTTCAATTTTACTGGCTCCTGCATTGTCGATGAAGCAGCCACAAAATCCCTTGCCATGGTTGGGTATTTCATTCGGCTGTTTGAAGTTAAACTCACCAATCCAAATTTAGTCTTGAATGAAGAAATTAAGCGTTCTGTTCCTCATTCTTGGGATCCAGCATCCTTGGCTAGGTAACCATATTTTATTTTTTGCTGTAAATAATGTTTATTCAGTTGGTAATTTATTGTAGGAAATGGTTTTGATTTGGTATTTTTGAGTACTTAGAATTATTTTTGTTTGGTATTTTTGAATACTGAGAATTTTTTGAGGAGATTTTATTCATGTACACACAAACTACCAAATATACACTTGTGCCAGGTTTCACTTCTTGCACTAAAGAGAAGAAAAAACTATTATTTGAAATAGTTATTAGTAGTGCACAATAGTGCTGCTATCTTGTGTTGGCTCTTTCCAGTCCTGGGCTTTTAAGGTTTGGTTTTGATTAGATTTTCTTTCCAACTTACTTTAGTAATTCTAAATTCTAAAACTTGATTTGGAAATGATTACTAATGCATTGCTGAAGTTGTGATCACCATTTCAACTGTTAAATGCATTTGCCGTTGCCTCCCAAAATTTTATGTAGTAGAAGAAGAAGTTTACCTAGTTGTGGCAGTAAAGATTGTACAAGCCATTTTTTGTAATTTGACTTGACTTCTATATTTTTATGTTAGATTTGATATACAGGGACAAGTACTAATACAAAATTTCTTTCCTTTCTTCTCAGTTTTATTGAGAATTATGGTACCCATATTGTTACATCAGCAACAATTGGTGGGAGGGATGTCATATACGTCAGGCAGCACCAATCATCTAGTTTGTCTGCCTCAGACATTGAGAACTATGTAAAGGACATTGGAGATGATAGGTTTAATGATGGGAAAAATATGTCTGGTCCTGGTCCTTTAAAATACAAGGAGAAGGTTTGTATAAGAAATGCCTTTTCCCCGTTATTACTCACCAAGCACACAATATTTTTCTACCTGTAATTATGTATTCAATTTCCTCTTCTTTATGCAAATTAGGTTCTGCCATATTTGTTGCATCATTTGTCCTTTCTTCCTATTGCACTCTCTATCTCATTGGCAACCTTTTAGTCACTGATTTCTTGCTGCAGGATGTCACTGTCATTTTTAGGAGGAGAGGTGGGAACGATCTTGAGCAAAATCACTCTAAATGGGTGGAGACTGTAAAAATGGCACCTGATATCATTAACATGACATTTACTCCCATTGTTTCTCTTCTTGAAGGAGTACCCGGTGTTAACCATTTGACCCGTGCCATTGATTTATATCTTGAATGTAAGTTCTAGACCAGATATTAAATATTAAGACTGGTGTTAACTTAATTAATTGGTTATAATAAGTATCAAGGGTAATGCACACTGTGACTTATATACAATCTGTTAAATTCATAAACTTTGTTAAAACATATCTAGATTTACTTAAATGCCTTAAATTCATAAACATTCAGGGGCATGTTAGTTTGTCTAAATTCACTTTAATGCATCAATCATCAACTACTTTTTTCCAATAAACGTTTATTGTCTAAAAAGTAAAATAAATATTCTAGAAAATTCACCAAATAAGAGCCAAAGCTTACACCACCAAGTGAGGTTATTAGAATCGATTAATGCCTTTGGGCATGAAAATCCAATTTTTCAGTAAAGCTATTTAAACAAGGTATTGTTAATGGTTTATTGGTCTCCCAATATTTTCTTATTTCATCCTCTGCTACTTTTGATCAGCTATCTTCAGTTTGATCTACCTTGTTCATTGGAGAGATTACTAGTCTTCTTCTAAACCTCAACCAAAATAGAAAAGTTTAAAATAGTAAATAAGTAAATTTATAAAAAAAAAACTTGTGCATAATTTGATGACTTTTACATTTTAGATACGCAGCCTCCAAGTGGTCTGGTAGCGATTCATATTTATTAAATTCATTCAAGTTAGTCTTTTTTAAACTATTGATTAAATTGAGTATCAGATCATGATGGAGATTTAATGATATTAAGATGATGGATATAGCTTTCACGAAGACAACATTTTGATGATTTTTCCTCTTGCCTGTGTATATGATGCAGTCCCCAATAAGTTTGTGGAAATTAGAAAATTATCATTTTTACTATATTTGTTTACTTTTATACGTGCATATGTATATACGGGGTTTCCACCGGTGTTGTTAGAATATTGTAGTAACTATTTTTCGATTCAGTGAATCAAAAGACTAGCTAAAAATATACTTATGCAAGGACATTCACATCTAACATGATAATTTCAAGACAAGTTTGACAGACAATACTGAAAAAATATAGCTGCATGTTTTTGCTGTTTCATATAGTGTAGATAATTCACCTGTCTGCTATATCCACCAGACAAACCACCCATCGAAGATCTACAGTATTTCTTGGATTTCCAGATAGCTCGAGTTTGGGCACCTGAGCAGAGCAATCTACAAAGAAAGGAACCTGTCTGTCCATCCCTCCAGTTCAGTTTGATGGGACCAAAACTTTTTGTTAGTTCAGATCAGGTAATGTTAACTAAGCTTGATTGAACTCAGCCAAATTTGTCAGATAGAATTAGAGGGCGTATGGAAGAGCTTCTGTGGAGCTTATTTTAGCTTATGAGGGTGCCTTATAAGTTACGACCTGCCTATAAGTTCCATTTGACTTATTTGAATAAGCTTCATAGAGAACCTTGTCAAAATAACTTTTTTTTGAAAGCTCATTTCAGTTATGTTTCAGAGTCACAAGCATATGAATAAATTCTCATGTAGTAAGTTCCTTTTGAATAAGTACTTAAATAAGTTATTTACCCAAACATGCTTATTCACAAATTTCTAATATGAAATATTCGTGAAAGTATTAAAACTGGCTTTCTATTCCTATTGGAGAGAACTGAAGATATTTATCAAGATGGCTCAGATTCCCCTGATGTACTGATAGTATTGCTGACAATGTGCTGAACTAGCAAACCAATAAAACTAGAATTAGATTATTCCCATCTCAATAGGAAATCAAAGTTTGTACTCCTTAATGTGAGTTAATCAAATGATAAAAGTTCGCCCTTGCAAAAAATGAGATTTTTATGTCTCTATGTTGGATTCTCTCTTTGACGTGTATCTTTCTAATGATGGAAAATAAGTAAATAACCTAGAAGTTGTGATGTATAGATACTTAAAACTGGACATATATATGGAAAATCAAGTGTTGAAATTGAAACTGTGTAACTGCCTCAAGGTCATGCATGATCCATCTTTCCCTTTGATCTCAAGAGTGAATTATTCTCTGTGGGTAGAAACTGCTATATTTCTGATCAGCTAACAAGTCTCAATCTAATGGGGGTGACTGGAGAAGATGAGAGTGAGGACCTCTTAAGTGGCATTAGTTGGATAGCTCAACCAATAAAGTTGATCCTGTGCTATGTTTAATAGTAACAATAGTTTTTCACAGTGAATGTTATTTAATAATTCAACAAGCAGTTCTAAATATTGATAGATACTAATCTATAGACAAGATAAAGTAAAACAACATATGATGGAGTTAACATTATGACATGACTTGATATGCAGGTAACAGTTGGACGCAAGCCTGTGACTGGACTGAGACTTGGTCTAGAAGGCAACAAACAAAATCGACTTGCAATTCATCTGCAACATTTTGTCTCCCTCCCAAAGAATCTTCTACCTCACTGGGATGCGCACGTGGCCATAGGTGCTCCCAAGTGGCAAGGTCCCGAAGAACAAGACAGCCGTTGGTTTGAACCGATCAAATGGAAGAACTTCTCCCATGTAAGTACTGCGCCAATTGAGTATACTGAAACTAGTATTGGGGACCTCTCTGGTGTTCACATTGTCACTGGAGCTCAACTTGGTGTGTGGGACTTTGGAGCCAAAAATGTGTTACACCTCAAGCTCCTTTTCTCCAAAGTACCAGGTTGTACAATAAGACGGTCCGTTTGGGATCATAACCCCTCCACTCCTGCTGCTGCACAGAGACCTGATTCTTCATCATCTTTGACAAAGAAAGGCTCTGATGACAAAAAGGAGGATAGTTCAACCCACATTGGAAAACTTGCAAAAATTGTGGACACGACAGAAATGTTTAAGGGGCCTCAAGATATTCCTGGCCATTGGTTAGTGATAGGGGCTAAGCTTGGAGTGGAAAAAGGGAAAATTGTATTGAGGATAAAGTACTCTTTGCTTAACTACTGATTGGTTTTTTCTTCTTTTATTGTTTTGTTATTTTCCCCTCCTTTCCAGCAGAAACTGTAGTCTAGCATTCTTTTGCACAGAAAATCTTTTGAATTGCTTTTTAAGTAGATTTATTTATTACTCAGCAGCTTAGTTGATATACTTTGAATTCAATTTTGTTTATTTATTGTACATAGTGATATTGTTGACAGATGTTGACCTTTTCTTCTCATGTATTATACCTTTTCCGCCTGAGGACTTGGATTATTTTGTTGACTAGCAGACATGAAGAAAGAAAAGTGGGGAAAAGCTTCACATAAAAGAAGAAGAAAATTATTGGTTGCAGCAGTGCTAAATCTTAATTTTGATTGGATAAAAGTCTCTCTGGGTGGGAACTAGAAGAAAGTTCAATTGAAGGGTAAGGTTGGTGATGTGTTCTCGCATAAACTAGAACCACTCTTCTTTATTTCTTTAGTTTCAGGGATTTAGAAGGAAAAAGGGAAATATTAAAATGGATTAATAAAACTTTAAAGAAAACAAATAAAATATTTTTTTGTTCCTTTTGTTTATAAAAAAAAAACCTAAATTTTCAATTTAAAATATATTAAATTATATTAAAGATAATTATTTCTACAATACTAGTCCATTCTATTAATACTATTTTTATTAATAATAAACTTGTAAAAGATTGATTTTTCACATATATAATAACATAAATTTTATTTATTATGTAAAATAAATATATTTTGGATTTGAAGTAATTTAGAAAGACGAAGTTTTTAGAATAAATACAATAAAAGATATAACAATTTAAAGTATTTCGGGGGAAAAACTTTGTAGAAGAAATTTTTTTATAATGTAAGAAAAGTTTTGTAAATTATGAAAAACAAAATCTAAATTAGATAACATTGGAGGAAATTAAAAAAATGAGCATTTTGAAATATTAAAAATAAAAAATAAAAACAAGAATATGCAAAAGAAATTATAAAGGCTGCTGAACTTAACTACTTTACATCTTTTTATAACGTCGATGCAATAAATTAAGCAACTTCTCTTTGATAAATATCTCCTTTATCTTTTTTTTTTTCCATTTTCATAAAAGAATTAACAATCTTTTCAAGGCTTCTTTTGTAATAACATGTGATTGCATTCGACACATTACCTCAATATCAAATTTATCACATTCCTCCTTTACTTAATCAATAATTTTCCATCACCATCTCCTTTCAATATGAATCATTTTAAATATTAATCATCAATTATTTATTTATACATCACTACTAATTCCAATATATAAATTTACGAATAATCATACAATGCTAAAAACTATTAGTAATATTTCATCCATAAAGAATAATTTAAATATACTACATTTCATTATAAATTATTTTTGCGCGATAAAGTTGTTAATTTTTGTAATAATAGTTTTATATACAAAAAATAATGTCCATTAATTAATTGATAAAATATTTTTTTTACATTGATAACATGAAAGAAAAACACACGCAAAGGAAAATTACAGGTAGTAATTTAAGAGTTTATTTAAAAGTAAAATCATAAAAAAATTTAGGAGAGAAAAATAAAATTACTTTTTCGATAAAATTAAAATTAGTTAATTTATAGAAATTAATTTATTATTCTTTTTTTAACTCATATATAAACAATTTTTGAACTTATAAAAAAAAACAATTTTTATTTATTTCTTATTTTTCTTATAGCATGAAAAAATTGTTCCGTAATTATATATCCATTTAGGATTAAACAGGGTTAACAAATCAGTTCAAAGTGAAGTCATCTTGATAGTAATACAGTTAATTAGCCGGCTAGCTAGCTAATTGAATTTGTAATTGCTTCAAACACCATGGCTTCAACTTGCTACCCTACGTACCTCAAAAAAATAATGAACAAATCAAATTATTGAAATTTAATTTTCATCACTATCATTGAACTTTATAAATTGTATGATGTGAACCCATGATATGTGTATATCTGTTGGCACTCTATTACATTTTAGGTAAAATGCAAGAACAAAAACTCTTAGCTTTGTGACACCCATGGTACACTGAGTTTCTAAGTTAATATATATTTATTGGTCTGTCAGTGTTACTAAACACTTTGTTTTCTGCCAAATGTTTATCTTTAATAAACAATCTCCAAAGAAGAAGTGTGAGTGTTCTATATTTTAACCCTTGAGTGTGTGACAACTATTCAATTAGTGACTTGGAGTTGTTCAAGAAAGGTGGAAAAAGAGTTAAATAGAAACACTCAAATGTTGGGAAACTCTTGGATGCTTTCCAAGTCTTTTTCTTGGTAGCAGTTATGTATCATATACACTTACATTGATACAAAAATACGTATAATTTTTAAAATATAAAATACAATAACACAAATTGATACATGTTTCAAATTCACTTAAAGATATTTGAGATGCAATTTGGGTTGGTGTTGTGAGTAAAATCTGGAAACACAGGAATTCTGTCATCTTCGATAGGGGTGTGGCAGATGTGCTTGAAGTGTTCGTATTTGTACAAGTAAAAGTTTGGTCTTTGATTTATGCAAAGTCCCGTTGTGCTTCCTTTGCGTATTTTAATTGGGTTTTGAACCCTTTGGTTTGTATGAGGTTGGTTCATTAATGTTTTTTAGTGTTTGTTTTGGTTGTACCTTAATCAATTTGGTAGGCGTTTCTAGGTAGGAGTATGATAATGTGTTTTTCTGTATAAAGGTTGGACCACTCTTGAAGTGGTTCTCATTTATTTATTTTGATTGCTGATAAAAAAAAGAAACACAAATCTATATATTATATAATTATTAATTATATAAATTGACAATAAATTTTTTTATATTTTTTTACGAGAAAAATGTTTTTATTCAAAAATATTTATTTTTTATTTTTATAATCCTAATAAAAATTTATACAATAAATTTAAAATTTTAAAAAATTAATATATTTTTATTTTTAAAATTATGTTAGTGTTAGAATTATCATAAATTTAATAAATATTTTTTAAATTATACATTTTCTTCGATATGATGTATTTGATATAAACAAAAGTATCTCTGAGTATTACATGGACAAACTACATTTCTTGATAATCGTTCTAAATCCGTAGTCTTCAGAACTAAATATATTGATAATCGTTCTAAAGGATTTTCCACTAGTGACGACATATATTTCACACAAATCTTGAGGGTATATTTAATGTTCTATTTTGATTGAGGCAGAATGTAGATTGTGTTAATTTTTTTGAAAGTTTTGAGTGAAGATTCGTAAGAGGTAGTTCCACCAATAATAATATTTTATAGCCATTTTGTAGTCGTCATTATGCATCTTGCTGATGCCAATTGAAAACTACCTTCGAATCTTGCTGTTCTTTGAGACGGCGAATTCCATGCATCTCAATTTCGCTATCAACCAAAAACAGAGCATTCTGCAGAACTGGTCATAGTCAAATGAATGATACACAGTGACCTTATTAATTATGAGGCATTTGGAGTCTGCATAATTATCTTTTACTCATAATACATTGCTTAATTAGTTGGATCATGATGTATATATAAGGGAAGATAATGGTCTTTCCCTGCTGTATTTTACTATAGACTATTCCCATTCAGAGCCATGGTACTATTTTTGCTTTGTTTACTATTATTACATGCATTTTCAAGTTTCTTGCATGCTCCTTGCATATTCATCTCATCACTTCATTTGCAAGCAGGAAAATGGAGTTGTTGATGGGAATGTAGAGAGGATGCAGAGGGAGGTAGCAGATGAGGGGCTGGTTGATGGAAAAGTTGATTGGAAAGGAAGAAAAGCTTTGAAACACAAACATGGAGGGATGAAGGTTTCATTGCTCATACTTGGTAAGCTAGGACTAACACAGACACAGTATGAGTTCATGGACACTTACTAAAGATTAACATGAAAATGTAACTATATTATTAATTAAGGTGTTGATTAATTAATTATACATGAGTACTAACCATAATTAATTTGGGTTTGGGTGTAGCTGCATTTGGTATGGAGAACTTGGCAACTCTGTCACTAGCAGTGAACTTGGTATCATACTTCAATCAAAACATGCATTATGAATTAGCAGATGCAGCTAACATGGTGACCGATTACATGGGTGTTAGTTACATGCTCTCCATTGTGGTTGCTGTTCTTGCTGACACTTGGATTGGCAGATACAAATCTGTTGTTATTTCTGGATTCTTTGAGTCTTTGGTAAGCTCCAGTGTTACCTTTTTTTCATTACATCATAATACAAACTATTATATTAATCATTATTGGTAAAGCCAAAATTATAAGTTTTTCATAAGGAATAACAAACCTTGGACTGATTATCTGTGCATAGTTGGTTGGTGGAGAGACAAAGAAAAGAGTAAAATATATGTATGTGGAAGATGACATATACTGTTTTGGCAAATATCAACTGGATGTATAAATTTATTGTATCATCATCCTTAAAAAGAATCACTTTTTAAATTTGTATACAGATTTGATTTGATTTGTTTTAGAAATTTTTAACTTTTAGATTCATACTATAATACGACTAGTAAGTTATTTTAACTTATTTTTTAGAATAAGTTAAAAAAATTAAGAAAAAATTAAAATCTAAATCTTACTAAGAAAATAATTTTTAATTTTCAATGTAATAATTTGATAGAGAAATTATATAATGTACATACATCTTAATAAAAACAATATATTCTCCTTGTAATGTAAACAGAAAATTAATTTTTTATTAAAAATAAAAATATTAATATACTTGTAATATATATAGAAAACAAAAGCTTAAAGAGTCAATTTTGTATTTTTTTATTAGGAAGTTTCTTCTAACACTTCAATTTTGAAATTTAATTTTCATAACATAAAAATCAATTTTGAAAATAAAAATTCAGAGGAGAAAAAAAAATTAAAATAATCTTTCCAAAACAACTATTTTAAATTTAGAACAATTATTTTAACTTGTGAAATTCAATTTTGAAATTGATTGAGTGGAAGAAAAAATTTGAAAGATGCAAGAAAAAAACACTTTTTTTTTATTATTATACAGTTAGCGGGTTGAACCACTCTGTACATATCCATGGAAGATTGCGAGTTTTGAGAGATAAATATAAGTTCATCAAACCAAAATACTATGTCTGTGCGTTTCTAGGATTGCAGCACACTATCCATTCCACATTGTTGCCTTAATTTATGTATAGAGTGGAAAATTAATGACATTAATTAAATATAAAAAACAATATGTTGGAGAAAGTGTGAAAAAATAATACTGAGATTAATTTTAACAACTCATACGTTGCTCCATTGAAATTGATTGTAATCTTAGTGATTTTTCTTGTCCATTAATATTGTTATTTTGATTTTTGAAAAGAGAAACAATAACAACAAGCTCTATCTAAACACTGTTATATATTCAGACATTGAATATAACTTAAAAGTAAAATTTATGAAGTGAATTGTGTTTGTAGGGACTGGCATTGCTTACAATACAGGCACACAGGGCGAGCATAGAGTCACCGATTTGCAACGTGTATGAGAAAGGCGTAGTTTGTGAAAAGGTTAGTGGGAAGTTAGAAGCCTTTCTCTTCATAGGGCTCTACTTGTTGGCCTTTGGCAGTTCAGGTGTGAAAGCTTCCCTGCCCTCACATGGTGCTGATCAGTTTGATGAGAAAGACCCCAAAGAAGCACTGCAAATGTCCACCTTCTTCAACTCTCTCTTCTTAGCACTTTGCATTGGTGGTGCTGTCAGTTTAACGTTTAATGTCTACATACAAAACAATAATGGATGGGTCTGGGGCTTTGGAATCTCCACAGCTGCTATTGTTTTCGCCACCTTAATCTTTGCCTTAGGTTTGCCACTCTACCGAATTCATGTTGCTCGTATAACAAACGGAATCATGGAGATCGCACAGGTATATATGAATTGCCACTGTAAAAGCTTTTATATAGGTGTTGTGAATAGTTTTTTTCTTTATAACGTCTTTCAAAGTAATCTTTACAAAAATTAGTGAATTTGAACATAATAAATTAAACGGTTTGTTTATTGAGTTATGATCTGATACAATATATATTGCACTGATCAAGCTGTTTGTTTCAAATTCTTGGCTACTATTTTCCAGGTCTACGTTGCTGCAATTCGCAACAGAAACCTTCCCCTTCCACCGAATCCTAATGAACTATATGAGATTGATAAGGATAAAGAAGCTGCAGTAGAAATAGAGTGTCAACCTCATACAGATATTTACAGGTTCAATCCTACTTTGTGTCTTGTAGCTTAAGTATTAAAGAATAATGCCAAATGAACTGCTGAATTTTCACCTAGTGCCTAAAAAAATTTATGATGGTATATGCATATATTGTTAATAGTTGATGCTTCTTCTGGCTCCAATGTAAATCTAGCTAGCTAGTTTTAAACATGAATTTTCCTTTGCACAGGTTCTTGGACAAAGCAGCCATCCAAAGAAAATCTAATGTGCAAGATGAGAATCAAAAGACTCCAAACCCATGGAAACTATGCAGAGTGACACAAGTAGAAAATGCCAAAATCATTCTGAGCATGCTCCCTATATTCTGCTGCTCAATAATAATGACCCTTTGCTTGGCACAACTCCAAACCTTCTCTATTCAGCAAGGGTCCACCATGAACACCAGGATCGCCAAGCATTTTCACATCCCACCTGCATCCATACCAATCTTCCCAGTTGTCTTCTTAATACTTTTTGTCCCTTTCTATGATCGCATTTGTGTGCCATTTCTAAGCAGATTCACTGGTATTTCCACTGGGATTACGCACTTGCAACGCATAGGAGTTGGCCTAGTACTCTCATCCCTCTCCATGGCAGCTGCAGCAATCATAGAGGTCAAGAGAAAAGGAGTTGCAAGAGACAGCAACATGCTTGATGCATTTCCAGTACTACAGCCATTGCCATTGAGCATATTCTGGCTTTCTTTTCAGTATTTTTTATTTGCCATAGCTGACATGTTTACCTACGTGGGACTTCTTGAGTTTTTCTACTCAGAGGCACCAAAAAGCCTTAAATCCACATCAACCTGCTTTCTGTGGTGCGCCATGGCCATTGGCTATTTTCTGAGCTCCATCTTGGTGAAAATTGTGAACAGTGCAACCAAGAATATTACTGCAAGTGGAGGCTGGTTAGCAGGGAACAATATTAACAGAAACCATCTTAACTTGTTCTACTGGTTACTTTCCATATTGAGCTTGATCAACTTCTTTCTCTATTTGTTGGTTTCAAAGAGGTACAAGTACAGGGCACAGCACCCTGCAGTTACTGGTGCCAATTAAGAGGAATGATACTGCAAGATAAGATTTAACCTAAATATGTTAATGTGTAACCAGTGAAAATTACAGTGGTTTGTACTTTTCTTTGTTTGTAAAATGTAATCCGTGAGTTAAATCTTTCATGAAAAGTGTGTATATTCATTCACATGGTGTGTTTTTCATGAAAAACTGTATATCTTTATCAAAGGTTGGTTA
The DNA here is from genome assembly GCF_051622355.1 of Phaseolus vulgaris. Lineage (NCBI taxonomy): Eukaryota > Viridiplantae > Streptophyta > Magnoliopsida > Fabales > Fabaceae > Phaseolus > Phaseolus vulgaris. The sequence continues at coordinate 41,986,242 of NC_143499.1, forward strand.
TAAGAGACGTCTTGTTTTAAAGATAATATGTCTTCATTAATAATATGTAAATAAAATTAACTTGCAGGCAGAAAAAAATGGTACAAATATTCCATAGAAACACAAAAGTTAATTAGTTTCTTTTATGTTAAAAGATAAACTATCATTGATGATAAATTTATGATAAATTTATTGTACTTTATGCAAAATATAATTAACAAGAAACTTCATTTCTGAAGGAGATTCATTATTTTACCCTATTGCACCCATTTCTGTAAAATTTGTATCCAATCTAAAATCTATTGTTTGGCAAATTTCTTTGATTTTTTTTCTATTCTCATATTTTAGCTTTGTTGTAGGACCTCCTCTCAATATTTTTTTTTTCTTTGTTGCACACTCATAATCATGAATATGTTCCAGTGATCTTTACAATATAATATTAATAAGATTTAATGTTTAAATTAATTTAATTAATAAAATTATAAATTTAAAGTTTACACTATTAAAAAGCTAAATAATGTTATTCATAGTTAAATATTATAAGAAAAAAATTTATCGGATAAAAGAGAGTATAATTTATAAACTACTTTATAATTTTTTATTAATAATAAAAAAAAATTAAATATCAATAATTTTTCTAATTTATAAAATGATTTTTAATTTAGTCATACTAATTATTTTGATATCTCAAATTAATTTTTATTTAATGAATTTGTTCTCATATATTTTTAATCTAATGACCTAAATTTAAAGAAGATAAACTTTTTCACTCACAATTTTTATCTCTCACTTTTTATATAAATATTTTAACACTATCTTTTTCATCCAGACTCATAAATATCTTGATACTCATCTGCTCTAGACGTCATGTTCATTTTCTTCACCAACACCAATCACTTTCATTCATAGTCATCTCATTCATCAATTACATTTTTTTTTTAATTTTCGTTTGTATTTTATTTTTGTTAAAAATGGAAGTCTTACATGAGAAGGTATTAAACTTCGATCAAACCGTTAATATTAAAATATTTTTTTTGATAAATATCAACTTAATTGACGATAATGCATTTACATTTTAAAATTAGATTAATTAACACTAAATTTTTTCAATTAATAATTAATATTAATTTAACCAACAATACTTAAAGTTGACTTGAAGTACCATATATAACTTTAGAGTCGCATCAATATTCTATTTAGGGTTGAATTTTATTTACACTAAATATTTATTTTCTTGTAATTACAATTGTATAACCTTTGGAAAAAAATCACAATACTAATAAATTGTCATATATCACTACAAGAAAAACTTGATTTAGCTTCCAAATTTTTGCGTGGGCCATTTGCGGACGCTACTCTCGTCGGCCAAAATGAGTAAAAGCCCACGCAAGATGTACATTGGACGCAAAATGGACGCATATATTGATTTAATTTTTTTTTTAAAAAAAAAAATTTTGCGTCGGCCGCGGCCCACGCATAGGCGTCGGTTTTGCGTCGGCCGCGGCCCACGCATATGCGTCCGTTTTGCGTTGCCCACAGAACCCACGCATATGCGTCCGCTATAGCCCACGCATATGCGTCCGCTATAGCCCACGCATGTTTAGAATTTTAAAATTTAAATATTTTTAATGTATAATAAATATTTTAATTTTGAATTCTTTATTATATTTATTTTAGAATTATTTCTTTAATGTTATAATAAATTATTTAATTTATCAATTTTGAATATAAATTAATTAAATTAGATTTATTAAATTAAATAAGCGTTTGATTTAAAATTAATTGACTAAAATAAAATATATATTTAAATTATTTAAATGTTATATAAAATATTTGTTTATTTTAAATATTATTTATTTTAAATTTATTTTATTTATATATTGTCATAACTATTTTATTTTTGAAATTATGATATAAATTAGTTAAATTAAATTTATTAAATTGATGATAATAATATTAAATTTATTAAATATTAATATTAATACTAATAATATTAATAATATGTATAATATGTATAATATGTATAATAATATTAATAATATTTATAATAATATTAATAATAATGTTAATTATAATATTAATTATAATGTTAATTATAATATTAATTATAATGTTAATTATAATATTAATTATAATGTTAATAATATTATTAATAATAATGTTAATAATAATATTAATAATAATTTAATAATATGAGTATAATTTATTTTATTATTATTAATAATAATTATATTAATATGTATAAATTATATTAATAATAAGTATAATAAAAATGATAATATAACCAAAGAATTTGTTTGGTTTAGTGGTTAATGCCTTCCTGGGTTAATATAAATAGTAATTAGTAATAATAAGAAAATTAAAAATAAATTGTGCGTCCGCTTTTTGCGTGCTTAGCGAACGCAAAACGGACGCATAAGCGTCCGTTTTTCAAGTTTTGCGTCCGTTTCTGGCCCACGCAAATCCATCATTTTCTTGTAGTGTATAAATTAACGTCGTGTAATAATATTTTTTATTTGTAAATTACAATAATTATTAATAACTCAGTAAAGCAAATGTGTTCTTTTATTATACACACGTGTTTTTATAATGATCAACAGTTTTTTTTTTTCCTTAAAAGAGAACATCTATCCTCAAGATATATATTATCTACAACATAAAACATAACACTTAAAAATAATTTCCATTTAAAAAAAAGTCAGTAGTAGTCATTTAAGATATAATGACTTATTTATAATTTTTTTTTAATATTGGATTAGATTTAAGAGTGAAAGCATGAAGATTTGAGAAAATATAAGTGTAAAATTTTTTAAAATAAAAATGTGAAGAAATTGTGTATGTTTTAATACTGGATGTATGAAACTTTTTATTAAAATATATGATTGATGTGATAGTTATGATTAAAAATATTATTAATTAAAATACGTGTTAATAATATTTTTAATAAAGGTTATTGCATTTAAAAAAAATCTACATGCAACCTTAATATAATAAAAATATTATTAATTAAAATACGTGTTATTCTTCCTTCTTAATTTGTTTTTATTTATAAATAATCATATACTAATAAAAAAATTAAAAATATTTCATTATATTCGTACAAAACACAGAAAAATAAAATTACAATGATAAGGCAATTTATTCAATCAAGTGTGGGGAGACAACGAATTAAAGTGAAGTGGTCTTAGCAGCCATAGCCGGCTTGAATTTGTGTCAGATTGAGACATCAACAAGTGACTCCAACAAACAAACAAATGGATATGTCAATAAACCAAATTTAATTACTATTGTATAATTTTCACCATCATCAAAGTTTATATATATACTATGATGTGAACACTTGATGATTTACTCTTTTAGATTTTATGTAAAATGTAGCAACAAAACTTTTTTTTCGTGTGATGACACTCATGATACCCGAGTTTTTAAGTTAATTTATTGCTTAGTTAGACCCTGAGTTTGTCCAAGAAAGGAGGAAAAGAATTAAATAGAAGCACTCAAGTGTTAAGCATTAACTTTTTTTTTTGTTAAATTTGATTTTATGTGATTTTTAGTGTCATCCACCTCATACCTCATAATGATAATGATATTTCTATGGGATCATAATAGTTTTATGCTTTACGAATGTTTCAATCTTTATATAAAAATCTACTATCCGACCAGACATAGATAAAACTATCTTCACAGACAAACACATACCAAAACATATTGGAATATGTATTACCTATAAAAAAATTCTGCAACATTAAGGATTAGAATAAAACCAGAATTTTGCTTTGCCTAACTCCAAAAAATTCTGCATCATTATGCATTACAATTCTGCAGAAAATTAAAACCGAGCATTTTGGTAATTTGGCATCGTCGCTTCCAGAATTTTGCTTTGCCTAAATCGAACTTCACATATTGCTATGCCACATTCCACTTCAGCAGAACAGCTCCCTCCATTTTGCTTCCCTATTTGTACTTAAAACAGCTTTAATTGATAGTAACATATGATAAACAAAACAAAGAGAACCAAATATCCTGGAACATGAGATCTTAGTCATTAAATAATTTTACTAATACAAATATTTTAATACAAAATGAAGCTTTATAAAATTCACGATGGACGGGGTCAATGGTGATCATGAAGGCCTATGGCCTAGAGCAGTGATCTTCATTGCACTTTGAAGGGGTGTTGTTCTAAGATCTGTCCAAGTGAGAGAGCCTACATTATAATTTGTTTAAGAGGGAACCTCTCTTTGTGCAACCTCCATAAAAAAATAAATTCAAGATGAAATTATCACATTTTAAAAGTATAATAAAAATGGATGACATACATTTTTTTTCTTATACTATAATACTATATTCGTTTTTGTTTCTAGTACAAATTTTAAATTTATTGTGTGTTTGTAGTAAAAAAATTATTATAATAAGTCGTGTTTTTTTAGTAATAAATTTATAACGTGAATTATATTATAATATTATAACATTCACGTCAACCATGAATCAACATGAAATTATTTTAACATTTTAAGTCATACGGAAAATCTGTTTGACATTTAAAAGAAAAACTGGCAATGATCCATCTAATAATTTCCTTACTACAAGTATCTATAAAGTTTGGATTAAGAATGAAAATCAATTTTGTATAAAAATAGAAAAACATATTTAACTCAATAAAATTTTAAGAAAGTGTAATTAATATAATATTGAGAAACTAACAAAACATCTCATTAGAAAAATTAATGTAACACTACAAGAAAATCATCAAATAGAAACTAATTTTAGAGACTAAAATAATTAGTCACTATATTGACTAAATTAAAGATAATTTATAAACTAAAAAAAATATTGGTATCTAAAATCATTTCTATTGTTAATAAAAATTTATAAAATAGTTTCTAAATAGGTGCCTAACTATTATTAACTACCTACTTATGTTTTAAACGAGTCTCTAAAAAGAGAATATAAAATATTAGTATCTAAAACATTGGTAGCTAATTTAGATAATAATTTAGAAATCATTTTATAATATTTTATTAATAATAGAAACCATATTAAATATCAATAATTTTTAATTTCTAAATTAGTATCTAATTTAGTTAATACAAAACTAATTATTTTTTGTCTCTAACTTTGATTACTATTTAATGATTTTATTGTAGTATAGATTGAATTACTTTTCCATTAACATATGTTTTTTATTTGGTACAAATGAGATGTGTTTCTGTCAAACAATAAAAAAAACTCAAGAACTTTTTCTTAAATCTGTGTGTCAACAACAAAGATCCTTTTAGCAACATTTCAAAAATATCGCTACATAGATAAAGTATTGTATAAACTCTATGTTATAATACTAGGGACTTTTAGCATTTTAAAAATGTATATTACCAATTAAGACATTTTGCAAAAGTTAAAACTAGAAGAAAAACTTGAACTCAGACTTGTGAACATATGTTCTAAAATTAGCATTTTGTACTCGTAATTATGATTCTTGTGTTGATGCTGTTTGAAACCAGTTTAGAATCTTACTGTTGCAGAGTCGGCAAATTCCATGTAACTCAATTTGCTATCAACCAAGAACAGTGCATATTCTCCTTCCGTAGAACTGGTCATCAGCCAACTAATGATGGTGACCCTGTTACGAGTCACCATCACTCATTTGATGAGTGCATAATTATCTTTCATACATATAAATCGCTAAGGTTGAAGTATATATAAAGAAGATAATGGTTTTATCCCCTATAGTATTTTACTATACTTCTCTTTCTTTTCAATTGCCTATTCAAAAGTTTTCTGCATAACCATGGTATTTCATTTTTTTTTCTTTGTTTATATACCTAAGTTTCTTGCATGCCACTTATTCAGATCATCATTTGCATGCAGGAAAATCATGTTGTTGATGGGAATGTGAAGTGGATGCAGGAGGAGAGAGCAGAGGTAGTTCATGGAAAGGTTGATTGGAAAGGAAGAAAAGCTTTGAAGCACAAACATGGAGGGATTAAAGTTTCATTGCTCATACTAGGTAAGCTAAAACGGATGCAGTAAGTTCATGAACATTTTCCTAAAGAGTAACATGAAAATGTAACAATACAAATTAAGGTGAGTGGATTAATTATATATTTATCCCAAAGTAAGAGAAAGAAACATGAATACCATTTTCACTTTTTCTCTTTTCCTTTTGGAATCAAAGTCTAGTTTGAGAATTGGTGAAGTGATAGCATTACCACTAATAAAAAAACAAACAGAAAAGGAGAAATCCTTAATTTAGTGACCACTAACCATGTAACTTTGATTGTTTAATGTTTAAATCGGTTAATTAATTGTACGTAGTGTTATTTGGGTTTGGATGCAGCCGCAATTGCTATCGAGAACATGGCAACTCTGTCACTAGCAGTGAACTTGGTATCATACTTCAATCGAAACATGCATTATGACCTAGCAGATGCAGCTAACATGGTCACCAATTACATGGGTGTTAGTTACATGCTCTCCATTGTGGTTGCTGTTCTTGCTGATACTTGGATTGGCAGATACAAATGCGTTGTTATTTCTGGATTTTTTGAGTCACTGGTAAGATCCAAAATTACCTTTCCTTTGCATAATAATACAAGTTATTAGTCATTCATTATAAGCATCATATGTGAGTGTGAAATTACAAGTTTTGATAAGGAATAATCGTCTTTTGACTCTGAGTGTATAGTGGGAAGAGAAAGAGAAAAAATGATAAACATAAAAGATAAAATGATTGGAAAGGAGAATAAAGATAAAAATAGTGTACTATAAATATGAAAACCTCAGTGTGAAAAGATATGTAGCCAGTGATCAGTGAGTAGCATCACTAAGGAAATGCGTATCGAATCGAATTGGATTTTGAAGTGGATTTTAGTGTAGAATAGAACTTATTCTTCTTGTTTACTGTGGATTCTATACACATTAATTGTTCTCGCATGTACACATACTTCTTTTTGCAAACTTTTCTTTATTTTTATCTTTCTAAAAAAAAAATATAAATCTTATTTTATCAATCAATTTTATAAAATTGAATTAAAATTAAAATTTGTTTTTTAATAAAATATATCATTTTTTATTGAACTGTTGTTGGATCATCGGAGTTGATAAATTTCGTCATAACTGCATACATCAGTTCAAATAATTTTTTCTTATATTTTTTTATGATCCTCACTCTAATTTCAAAAACCTTAAATGTCTTTCTAGAATCCTTTACACATTCTGAAAATTATTATCCAAAAATGTATTAAAAAGCTTTTAGATTACAAATATGAAGCCGTATGAGTGTTTCTAAACATATAACAGGAAATAGTATCTAACACATTGCAACTTATGTATTCCTAATAGAATCAAATAATGTCTTATAAAATTAATTCTAGAATAGTGGTGAAGGAAATTCTAGAATATATAACCTAAAGTAGTATCACAAACATTTTGACTTATACACTTCAAAATAAGATCAAATATCTTTTAAAATAATCATGCCTGAATAGAGATAATACATTTTAAAAGTCTATTTCAGAATTATGCAAGATAAGTATTATTTTTACATAATTCCGAATAAAAACAAATCTGAAATATATAATCTAAAATGATACTTTTAGTACTTTATATTTATTAAAAAATGAGAAAGATTAAATGGGAATTTTAAAAGGTAGAGAGGTACATGAAGAAAAACCTGTGGTGGATAAAAAAATCTGGGGTGCATAAAGAAAAACCCACCCTTTAATGCTTGTCTTAGCGTATCCCAGATTAAGCAGAAGAACAGAAGTCATAGCCAACAGCTAACATTTTCATCGAAACAGAGCTCGAATCCTTTTAATTTTGAAACACATTTCATCAAAATCAATGTATTTCAATTAATTTTTTGTAATTTAAAAAGATAAAGAAATATCAAATAAGAAGTATTTGTAAGAAAAAATTATGCTGAAGTAAAAATAATTGAATAGAAAGTGAGCCAAAATGTATATATAAATGTATAGTTTCGAAATCGATTTTGAGGATCACCGAAAAAGCTCTTCTGTTATGGCTTATTAAAATCTTAAACAGATGCAATAATGTTGTGAATTGTGTTGCAGGGACTGTCACTGCTTACAATTCAGGCACACATGAAAAGCCTGAAGCCCCTTATTTGCAACGTGTATGTGAAAAATGCAGATTGTGAAAAGCTGAGTGGCAAGAAAGAAGCATTCCTGTTCATAGGGCTCTACTTGTTGGCCTTTGGCAGTTCAGGTTTGAAGGCTTCCCTGCCATCACATGGTGCTGATCAATTCGATGAGAGAGACCCCAGAGAAGCAAAACAAATGTCAAGCTTCTTCAACAGTCTCTTGTTAGCAGTTTGCATCGGTGGAGCAGTGAGCTTAACGTTTAATGTGTATGTTCAAGACCACAATGGCTGGGACTGGGGCTTTGGAATCTCCACTGTTGCTATTGTTCTGGCCACCATAATCTTTGCCTTTGGATTACCACTATACCGAATTCATGTTGCACATGCCAAAAACGGCATCATTGAGATCATACAGGTATAAACACACCCTTTTCAATTACTAATTACCTTCTTGTTTTAAGTTGTTCTGCATGTATCAGTACAAAAATTCTTGTATCTTTGTCTAGATTTCATTAATGTACATTATTTCTAATTACTAATTAGTGCTTATACAAATATTATGTCACTACTTCAATTCTGAACACAATGGCAACACACATGAATTTTATATAATGAGCCTTCAGTTATAGATTATTTCTTGTATCAAATTAATGTTTCAACATTGCATTGATCAAACTGTTTGTTTTAAATTGTTCGCTTTATTTTCCAGGTCTACATAGCAGCCACTCGCAACAGAAACCTTCCCCTTCCTGAAGATCCTATGGAATTATACGAGATTGAACAGGACAAAGAAGCTGCAGTGGACGTAGAGTATCAACCTCATAGAGATATTTACAGGTTTAATCCCAGTTGTGACTGAAGTTAGTGATATGTATATATTTTACTTCATGATAGCTTTAGCACTAAACTTGATACATGGTTAGAGTAAAAGGCCTTAGATTTCATCTTTTATAAACAAAAAAAGCTTCTTCTGCCAACTATATTACTCCAATTCCAGTGCATTTAGTTCTAACATTGAGGTTCCTTCTGCATAGGTTCTTGGACAAAGCAGCTATTCAAAGAAAATCTGATGAGCAACATGAGAAGCAAGAGGCCTCAAACCCATGGAAACTATGCAGAGTGACACAAGTAGAAAATGCCAAAATCATTCTAAGCATGCTCCCTGTATTCTGCTGCTCAATTATAATGACCCTATGCTTAGCACAACTCCAAACCTTCTCTGTCCAACAAGGCTCCACCATGGACACAAGGATCACCAAGCATTTTAACATCCCACCTGCATCCCTACCAATCATCCCAGTTGCCTTCTTAATCATTATAATCCCTTTCTATGATCGCATCTGTGTTCCTTTTCTACGTAAATGCACTGGTATTCCCACCGGCATTACACACTTGCAGCGCATAGGAATTGGCCTAATACTTTCCTCCATCTCCATGGCAATTGCAGCAATCATAGAGGTGAAAAGAAAAGGAGTTGCAAGAGACAACAACATGCTTGATGCAGTGCCAGTAAAGCAGCCATTGCCACTGAGTATATTCTGGCTTTCGTTTCAGTATTTTATATTTGGCATAGCAGACATGTTTACCTACGTGGGGCTACTTGAGTTTTTCTATTCAGAAGCACCAAAAGGGCTTAAATCCACATCAACCTGCTTCCTCTGGTGCTCTATGGCCACTGGCTATTTCCTAAGTTCCATATTGGTAAAAATCGTGAACATTGCCACCAAGAATACTACTACAAGTGGAGGCTGGTTAGCAGGGAACAATATTAACAGAAACCATCTTAACCTGTTCTATTTGTTCCTTTCCATATTGAGCTTGACCAACTTCTCTGTCTATTTGTTGGTTTCAAAGAGGTACAAGTACAGGCCTCAACACCCTGTAGTTACCGGTGGCAATTCAGAGGACTGAATACTAAGATGAGATATCATAAATCATCTATAAGGAGTGAAAAATTAGTGCATTGTATTTCTCATCGTTTGTCAAATGAATGCTAGAAAATATAGGATTTCACATTTCTTTTCCTTGTAACGGCTTTAGTTAGAGCTATAGTTTCCAAGAAATCTATATCAAACTTTTACTTTACCTCATGCCTTTGGACATTTTTTAGTTCTATTTTCACCTCTTTAATATTTGTTTTAATCTTCCTTCATTTTCACAATGGTTGTTAAAACGAGTTTTGCCTATCAGACTAGCCTTTTTAACCAGTTCTTGGGGAATGACTATTCTGGTTTAACCTTTGAAATAATGTTAAGGCTTATTGGGATGAGTTAGTTTGCGCAATTGCTTCTTATCCCGATCACAGGCAAAATGCCCTTTGTAGTTTTTTTAAGAGGTGGGGTGTAGCTCAAAATGTATTTCAAATTTGATATACAATTAAGATAGTTAGTGAAGTTAGACAGAATAATCATGACAGCGTTAACCTTTGACACAAACTACAGTAGATTCTCTTCTCAGTGCACTTTTTTTTTCATTCATGTCAACCTTTATCTTCCCCCCCTATAAATATGAGAATCTCCATTGAAATAAACTAACAATTGGCTTATTTCCTAATGATAAAAACTGCAAATTACTGTTGCCTTTTTTGTTTAGGGTATACTAATACCACTATGGTTAACTATAGTGTTCTAAGAAAAGTGTTTTACCCCAACATATAGTTTGCAATACACTAATATTAAAAGAAATTAATTTATATATATATATTAAGTTGTGAAGTGAGTGTTTTTTGTTTTATAATATCAAAATATCAGCACTTGTGAAGAAAGCACTATGTAGCAGTCCAGAAGAAGACATTCCAATCCTATGGAGATTTAGTTGGTGTTTGTAAGAATAATAACGTATGTCTTTTTCACATCAAAAGTATGAAAAGTGACAAGAAAGAAACATTTCGTTAGGCTCTACTTGTAGGCCCTTGTTAGTGCAGGTTTCAAGACGTTATCCAACTATTTCAATCATCTTTTATTAGTGCTTTGGATAGGTGGTGTAGGATGAGACTAGATGTGTGGGTTTTATGGACAATCATTTATTTTGAAACTTTAATTTCTTTCATATTCTCGTATCACTACCAATAATATTATTACTTTATTTTAAAATTTTGTTTACATTTATTTTTATTAGTTAAATATAATATTTTATTATGAAAAGTACTTTCAAATATAAGTGAGAAAAAAAGTGTCAATCAAATTTTATTGAGATTTTAAAGTTTAAGGAAGCTAAACTGAACATTGTATGCACATATGAAAGTTGCCTGATATGAGTGTCAAAGATCCATAAATTAAAATATTATAATTTTAGATTCAAAATACATGAAATTTGTTTTATTTGATTTGATATAATTTATTTGTCTAGATAGTCTTTTACTATAAACGATTTTATAAATAGTTTTTCGTTGAATTGTTTAGTATTAGATAATTATCCTTAGATCGTCTAGTATTAATATAAACAATTTTTCGCTAAACCATGTTTATTAGTTTAGTCAATTTGAGTTAACAGACTAGACAATATAATAATAAATTTGTCTAAACTATTTGTTTATATTAAATTGTTTAGTTTGTTGACAAACCTTCTAAACCCTCTTATTTCACACTAAATAGTCTCATATGCATTTTTAATATAGGGCCATCTAATATATGTATTTAACCGTGGACCGTCTAGTTTGTTAATAGGCTGATTAAACCATCTTATTTGTTATTTGTAAGTTAAATTTTCTTTTGCTTATATTTTTCGCTTTATATATACCTTCTTTGTTTTGATTTTGATAACTTGAAATGATACACATATATTCTTTGTGTTTGTTCTCTTTTTTTTTTTCTTCTCTCTTTATTCTTTATCTGCTGTCATGAAGAATTTCATGTACTATATTATTTTTTACTTTATGCAATAACAAAAATCATAATCTGAAACATAAAAACTGTGGCCTAAAATTTAAACAATGGTTTGGCCACAGTTTTCTAGTCGTAAAGTATGCAATTGTGAACATAACTCCAAGATAATTGTTTTTTTCTGGCCACATACTTTAAATTAGTAGAATAAGACGACCTTTTTTCACTGATTGTCTTTTAATGGTATATATATTCTTTGTCGTAACATAAAAAAATAGATATATTCTTTGTTTTGTTCTCTTTTTTTTCTATCTCTTTCTTTTTACTCTCTAGGTTGTTCTCTTTTTATTCTTCACGTGTTCGCTTATTGTCATGGAGAATTCCATATGAATTCTTCCAATTGTCTCTTGAGAAGATGTACTGCGTATCATGTTTTTATAATTAAGAATGAATAGCATCATTGAGATTTAATACGTATAAGGGTTTAGGTATACATCGATAGACCCAACCCAAATGTTACATTCTGCATACAAGAGCAAGAAGCTCTGTAATACATCTTCATATAACAACGAAAACTTTGACCCAGTTCTTGTGCCTGATATGTCGCTATTATATTCTTATAACTATGTTAATGAACATGATTTGCTCTGTCAGGTTTGTTAATTTAGATTAAATACTGACAACATGTTTGAGATTAAATTATATATTAAGACATTACGCTATTTGTTGTAAACTTAGGAGCTAATGGCCAATTCTTACCCATATATAGGAACTGCAGTTATGTAAATAATTTAGAAAAAACATACCAATTGTATTTTTTCATCGATTGTGGAACCTGCGTGTAGAGTTCCCATTTTGTTATATGATTCTTCGTATTCTCACTTCACCAAGTTTCTTCCCCTTATCGCTCTCCCTCACAATCTTCTCCTACCTTATCATAGCTCGGTTTGCAAATCCAAATCAACCAACCCTAAATCTCAATCCCAATCAATTTCCTCCACTTTCATTCAATTGAACTTCGATTATGGCAAGCCAGGCCGTGTATTCGGTGTGGGCGATTCCACCGGAGGACGTGGCCGCCAGATTCGCCAACCTCATGACCGCCCTCCGATCCGACTTCGGCGGGCCCCACTTCCAACCCCACATCACACTCGTCGGAGCCATCAAACTCACCGCCGACGACGCCCTCGCCAAGCTCCGATCAGCCTCCCAAGCCCTCAAGCCCTTCCACGTCACCGTGGACCGCGTCGCCGCCGGCACCTTCTTCTACCAGTGCGTCTATCTCCTCCTCCGCCCCGACCCTCACCTCCTCGAAGCCAGCGCCCACTCCTGCACGCACTTCGGATACGCCAGCTCCACCCGTAACTCTTCCTTTCACTCTCCTATTAGAGAAAGAAACTTCGTAATTTGAAATATTGATGATTCGATTCCTGTTTCTGCAGCTTACATGCCGCACTTGAGTCTTCTCTACGGAGATTTGAGCGATGAGGAGAAGCGAAAGGCTCAAGAGAGGGCTAGTGCCATCGACCACACTCTCGCTGGGTTGACCTTTCAGGTATCTCGTATTGCCCTGTACAAAACCGACACTGAAGACAAAACGCTCAAATCTTGGGAGAAAATTGCTGAATGCACTCTCACTCCAAATTAGCTTCTCAACTTCAATGCCAGTACTACTTCTTGTTTCTTCATTTCCGTTTTATTCTCTCGTTCTTATGCTTTTTGCTTTGCAATTTCCATATTCCATACATAATAACGAAGGCACTGATACTTCAAATATTTCTCCTATGCAGCAATGTAAAAATTTAAAATAACAACTAAAAATGTGTTTGCTGTCTATTTTTTTGTGGCCCATGATTGTGAAGCCTTTAATCTGCAGAAGTTTTGCCGTGGCAACATCATTCATCCTTCTTCAAAAGATTGTTTTTTCACATGATTCCTCTAGGCAACTATTACATTTTGTTGTAACATGAGAAAATGTTTGGAAGTTGGAATGGAACACAATCTTTTATGTTCTATTTTCAACATAGTCTTCTTATTGGGCACATTCATGTAAGTCTCTTCAAATATATGCATCTCATTTGGCATTTGGTTGTTCTCATTCTCAAACTATTGAGACCCAAGTTAAAGTACGCTACCCAAGAGCCTTAATATAAGTAATACTAGGTCTCTCTTTAGGTACTGCTGGATACACCAATGTGTATTCCGGAGAGTATCACTCTCCTCAAAATACTCCAAGGGCAGGACTAATATAAGAGAAAAAAATGTTTCCACGAGATCTTTTTGTCTGAAGAAAAAACTATTAAACCTGTATTGTATTAAAATTCTCTTTTAAAGGTTTCAGTATGAATTAGATGAAGAGGAAGTCGCCGAGGAACAACAGTGAGAGAGCAGTTGCAGTGATGTTTGATGAGGGTAAAGCTCCGTATGTGGTTCAATGGTTTATGATTCATGGCTTTATTTTAGAACACTAATTTATCAGTTAATTCCTAACACGGTCTTATCAGTCCATTATACCCAGCTTGTCATGAATAAGTTATGTGCAGTAGTTCTTATGGACGAGTCAAAGCACAAAACAGAGTAAAGCTATTTTCAAAATATCCCATTGGACATATTCTCCCATTCATGCTTCTGTTTTGTTTATGCATGTTTCAGGTTCTGAATAGAATCGATCTTCTTGAAAGTATAAACTAATTTGACTTATTAAACAATTCTATAACTTTTTTCCTTTTTTATTTTATGATAAAAAATAATCCTATTTTGTAACACTCCGAAGATACATATACCTATTACAATATACATATTCCTATACAAGTTTAGAATTTTTCAAAATATTTTTATTACAAGATTATGACTTATAGAAGTATAAATATTAACAATATAAGGTTCAAAATTACATCATAAGCCCTCCCGAGTCTCTTGACACCTGTATGATCATATGCTTGTATCCACAGTATAGTCATCGCAGTAGTTCACAACAAAACAAGAAAAGCAAGGATAAACTAATAAAAAGAAATTCCATAACATATTTAATTCATGCAAAAAGAACTAATCAAACTAATCATTTCTAAACATTTCTTTAAATGTTGTCATAAAATTTCAATACCAATTCCATCATTCATATAGACCACTCATGAATATATTTTCAATTACAATCATTGGATTTCATTTCAATCCCAATGACTACACATGAATCCATCATCTTCCGGAAGACTCATTAAGTATGCCCCTACCAGAGACTAACATCTGACCTAGAGATTATCAGCGAATCCAAAAGAAAGGACCAGGATAAGTTCAAACATTCAATATCGAGTGATCTTTAGACTAACATCTGGCCTCACTAAGATTGATGACTAAATCATAGAAAAAAATAGAGAATAAAGGATCTTTAGAGTAAAAAATGAACTTATCTGGTTTGAAAATCTGATTTGGGTAGAAATGTATCCCGACTCTTCAGCTACAACATGAAGTGATCAGATTTTGGAATAAATGATATATAAGAGAGAAAATGAAGAGAGAAGGGAGAAAAGAGAAAGGGAGAGAGAAAAATAGGGTTGTGGTTTTTTTTTTCTTATATCATTCTTACATCTTTTGCCCAATTAATTTAAATATCAACAAAGTGTTCAAAACTCAATTCGTGAGTTGTGTGGTATGGCACTGTACTTGAATTTAGGGTTTGCAATACGGGGCGGGCCATACTAGATGATCCACAGTCCGCTATCAAAAAGTGTGCTTAGGTTCGACCCGCATAACTCGTAATCCGCACGACCTAATAGTTGGGTGGGGCGGAATAATTATTTTATTTTTTTGTAAAAAAAAATCATATCTCATTCATTCATTATTGCAATATGACATATTTTATTTTATTTTTAAAAAATTGAATTTAATGTACTAAAAAAATGAATGTTTTATTTTGATCATCTAAAAAAGTTAGTATTAAGAGGGATATTAAATTTAGTGTTAAGTAAAGTCTTATATTTAAAATTTGTTAATAAAAAAAATATAAAGAAGAGATTTTAATATGATAGTTAAAAAAATTAGTCATCTTCATTAAAATATTTTGTAGAAAACTTTGATAAGATACTCTTATACATTTACCTACATATATAGAAAAAATAGATGCAAAGTAAAAATTTAGTTATTTTTAATCAAGCATTTTAACAACATTTGTACTTGAATTTATATTTTTATCTTAATTGAATGAATTGAAACATGATAAAGTTATAATTTTTTCAGTAATAGAAATAAGTTTTTTTTTTATAATTAATGAAATTTTAATTTTTGAAAAAAATATTTTTCTTATGCGGGCTGGCCTGCAGGCTCGCTTTATGTGGGACGAGCCAATGAAATAAGTCTGCACTCTTTGCACAGAGTGGATTAACCTGATTCACATTTTGCAAGTCAAATGCGGGACAAGTCTATGCGAAGTGGATAAGTGAAATAAGTTCGCACTCCTTGCACGAGACGAACCAATCCAACCCATATTTTGCAGGTCAAACGCAGGACGAACTTATACCGAACGAATAAGTTTTTCATAACGTATTTATGTTATTTTTATCGAGCACACCTTTTTATGTAGAGATTTATATAAATACTTTTTAAATCGCATTCTTTTAGTATAAAAATTACTTTTGATTTACTTTTCTTCTTAAAGATATTTTCAACATAAAAGAATAGATAAATCAAGTGCTTCCATATTCTTAAATAAAGAATTAAAACATATAATAAGTCTTGATACTTATTACACAGAATATGTTGCTAAACAAGAACATGCAAAAGTTGTTCCCTAGAGAAACAAGACGCAACAACATACTATACATACAAGCATGAAACAAATTTTATTTTTACTTAATGTGATTAATTAATATTTATTTGCAATAATCAAAATTTCAAATATTATTTATTGAGGTTGGATCTACCAATTTTTCTCATTTTTATGTTGTAAAAGAATTATTAGTTTTCAACTTAAAATATACCATAATCTTCTAAAAGAGGTATGAATGTTTACAAGATAAGTATAAAATGAACATCAAAGCATCATAACAAAGAGATTGAAAATAAACATATTTATGACCTTAGATGGTTGATGGTCTCTAGTAGCTGCATATAGTTATCCTCGTGTTTGATTGATCCCATAAATAGGATGTACTCATCATTTCAAGAAATCTCCATGAACTTAGATGGTTGTGATGGAGACATGGAATAAAGAATAGATTTTTTGTTCTTCTTCCCATAGAAACTAGAAGCAAAAACACTCTTCAAGTGCAGGTAGACAAGTTATAGAAGGTTGACCATTTTCAATAGTGAAACCAATTAAAATTTAACCACATATGACAAGAATTTTCAATAGTAAAGCAAATTAAATTTGTTTGGTCTTGATATGTACCATATCCTCTTCTTTGGAAGGCAACTCCATAATTGAATTATCTAAAATTGTTGTGTTTTCCTTGGTTAAAATTTTCCCATCCTCCTACCCTAAAATTCTCTTCACCTTAAACTTTAAAATTTCTTCTTCCTTGTTGGTTATTAAAATTATCACAACTTCTTCCTCCTGCATTTTGCAATAATGTTGAGATTCCCTTGACTATTTAATCTTTCTTCATCTACTTTTTCTGTCATTTCTAGGATTTTGTTTACGCGATTTTCAATGCTTTCTTGCAAATCTGTTACAATTATGGTTTTTGTGTCATAAAACTTAATTATTGTAGTCACCGGATAATCAAATTTCATTAACATCGTTCCAAGAAATTTCTCCAATACTTTATGAGCAAGAATATTTTTCCATACACCTTTATGATATTTACCAAATTCGTAATGCGTAAAAAAATAAGCAAAAGCACCAAAATGGGAGATATTACAACTTTAATTTTTGAGTTTTCTACTCATAAAACTTCAAATATTCCTCTACTATTTCTTTGGCAGTTTTGGCATATTTTCATTTTGCAAAAACTGAGTAATCTACTCATTGGTGAATATATGATATTATGAACTTTCGGACGTATGACCATCGAAATTTGTTCTTATAGTTAAAATTTCAGTTTGTAAGTTTTGAATCTATTACAAAATAAAATAGAGATGAATAAAAGAGTAAACCATATTACGAAATGGACTTTAAGGTTAACTCAACTCCATAAAACTAATTCATGAAATTGAGATTTGCATTCACATATATAATGAAATGTCTTTATTTATAATGAAATGTCCTTATTTCTAGTTGATATGGGATTTCCAACAGAATCGAATCATATTATATTATAGAATTAAATATATATTTTTGTCTGTATTATAACATCAAAATAATTTCAATTTTTTTTTCCAAACTTTAGATTATTCATATTTTGCAAATGATTGATTTATATATAAAATTTGTTGAATTTGAAGTTCATTTTCATTAATCCACTAAAACTAGTTACAGTAATCATCAATGTATAACTAAAACTTAATTTTTGAAAAAAACTAATAATTATTTCATATATAAATTCATTTCAATCATTTGTATACTATAAGTATTTAAACGGTATAAATTTTGAGAAAAAAAAATAATTTTATCTTATTCTACAAGGATAAAAACATATTTCCTATATTATATTATAATTAGTGTTCATCTCTCTCTAATATGGCATACTTTTTTTGACACAGTTAGAACATTTTTGTTCTATCAGCTACTCAAATATTCTTTCTGACTCACTACTACCAAATCCTCTTTAATTATGGCACTATCAAATTAGTTAAAAGTAATAACCACACACGCACGTGGAAGGGAGAGGAAGAGAACTCTTAAATGTTAGAATAATTGATAAATTTAAGCAATAAAACAATAAAAACTTAATCAATCAGGCAAGAAAATAAAATGGCAGTTTCCAATCCTTTTGACCATAGTCATGTCAGTATATAATATGAATGAAAGTTACAGTGACTACTCCAGTAGCTCAAATTTAGGCAAACATTAAACGAACTTGATTTATTTTTTTAAACGACAAAAAAGTAATTAAAACCCACATTTATCCAAATTTAAACTCTTAAAATTGAAAAGCAAAATTCTATATTGATGACACAGACCTAAAACAAGAAAGTTGGAAAAGGGAAAAATAAGAGGGAGGAAACAAATAATTAAATAGATACCAACTTAAATACTATATCAGTACAGTTTTCCAATTAAAAAGAGTATTTGATACGGTTTGAACGCTTCCAGTTTTAGTTAGAAGATCACAGAAGTAGCAATTACTAAGATAAAGAAAAGTGCAGATTGGATTAGTGGTAGTATAATAAAGTAGTAGTTAATTAATTTGAGCTTATGAAGTATAATTGCAATGGTGATTTGTGGGTGTTGATGGAGCATGTGCTTGGTATTATGAATGCTATATATGTCTAACATGTGTTGGCAATAGGAGGTGGATAGGTGTTGTGTGGCAGAATGAGTGATGAAGCAGAATCCATGAATAGACGAATCTGTACCCACTAGACAATTTCACTTGCTATGTCCAATCAACTCAAATATGTGAGAGTTGAGTTGCATGCCTAGTTGGGGCATGGATGGTAAACTCAGCTTGAGATAAGCTATTCTGAAACCATGCACCAAAAAGGAATTCACTCAACAACCTATCATCAAATCAACTATTGTTAGACATCACTCAATTTCTCTTTATTCTTCCATTCAATAAAACTAATTACTACAATCCATCCTAGTTTTATATATATATACACCACTTAAATACTTTAATATGAATTTTTCTTCTTAACTAAATTATTATTGGAATGATAAAGTAGGTCAGGCCTAGTAAGCCGATCTGTCAAACCATTATCATTTAGATAGAAAAGTCAAATTTTTGAACTCGTGATTCAATTCGTCTAATCCGATAGGACCATAGGCGAAGCAAGCTAGTCTATCAGTCTACTCTTCTTTATTTTTTACACACCAAAATAATTAATTATTATTTGACTAAATTAGAAATCATTTTATAAACAAGTTATTGGTATTTGAGCTAGTTTATATTATTAATAAAAATTTATTAAATAATTTCTAAATTGATATCTAACCATTAACTACCAAGGTTTTAACTACTTACTACTTTTTATTTAAATTAGTCTTTATTAGTCTTTTAGAGACTAATTTATAATTTAAGATATATATTATTAGCTAAAACTTTGGTAGTTAATTTAGATACCAATTTAGAAACCATTTTATAAATTTTTATTAACAATAGAAACCACTTAGATACAAATACTTTTTTAATCTCTAAAATAATATCTAATTTAATCAATATAGTGACTAATTATTTTTTGTCTCCTAAATTTGGTTGTTATTTAATAATTTTCTTGTAGTGTATATAAAACTCTATTTACATTAATTTCTTTATACATCATTGTATTGTTGATATTTACTTTATTTTGTTAGACATTAAATCTTCTTTGATTAGTTATCAAAGTTTAATTCAATTTTATTGCTTTTTCTTATATTTTTATTGTTTAAATAGTGATATTAATGATTATAATCAAGTAAGTAGATAAAAAAAACTAAAAAAATTTGAAAAGTGGTGGATCCGCCAAACTATCTTATGACAAGCGAGTTACTAATTTTATTAACAATATTTTTTTAAAATTTAAGATTTAAAGATAGTTTTTTATGACTAAAATGTTTTCTTTCGTGAACAAATAAATATTAAAAAAAATGATTTGAATGAATTTATTATTATATATATTAAGATATATTCTAATAAGCTTTGAATCCATGTTAGAAAAAGAAGTTTTAAGTCTAATTAAAACTCATGTAAAATTAGCAACTCACTTGCATATTATAATTAGCTGAGATCTTTATATACTAATTTGATTACATCTTTAAGTTGATTTAAAAATATGGATAATGACAGTGATTGATTTATAATAAAAATGAAGCATGTTAAGAAGAGAAAAGTAAAATATAATAAAGAAGGGTGCCCTACATTGCATGCCAGCAAAGAAAGAAGCACACTAGGAGATGAGCTGTCACATGCCTTTGAATGCATTGAGGTACAATAAAAACGTGACAGTGACAAAAAATGTCCTGAATTATAAGTAATACAATTCCAACATCAAACCAACATATTAATTAAGGAGAGGTTAATGACATTGATTGAAGATATAGAAAACCTTCAAAAGGACTAAAATGAATAAAACTTTGTTGTATTGTCAGTTTGTTACAAAAGTTAATACAACAATACTCCCAAGAATGAGAATTCTTTGACGCACTTCTATGTAGCTGTAGCTTGCCCTAAATGGAAAATTACCAACATCATGCATTAAATATCTCCAACTTCAACCAATTTTTTACTTCCAACAGGAACACTCCTATTAATTACTTCTTTTATTTATTTTCTAATTATTCAATGCACCCTATTTTTAAAATTTTACTTAATTATATTTCTCATATGAATTTTTTAAAAACAAGATATAAAATAAAACGATTTTTTGTAATTAAAGTAAAATAAAAAACATGCAACAAAGTTCTAAACGACACTGATTCCTTTTGCCAAATGAAAACTGCGTATCTGTTTGTTACTTAGAGTACAATTATTCTATGCTGACTTGCGTTACTGTTTGCAAGTAGTTGTTTGTTTCTGTTTTTTAAAACTATTGTAACATTGTAACTTTATAATTTTTTTTATTTGACTAGCATTTTGTTAAGGCATAAAAAACCATATATTTACTTATTGTAATTTTAATTCTGGAAAAAGTTTCAAAATTTAGTTTATTTCTTAATCATCATGCTATTAATGTAAACTATTTATCAATTTTATTAATAATTAATTAATTGAACTTCTATATATATATTAATCAACAATAAAATGATATATTCATATGGACCACTTAAGGATGATCAAACTCATATACAAATAAATCAAGTACACTTTAACAATATAAAATTTTCCAGACATCTATTCTAAGTATAATCCTGACAACATCTTTTATCAATAAAGACAGACAAACGGATTAAGATACCAATCAAAAATGAAAAACAAACAGAAAATAATTTAGAAGTAATCCAAGATCAATATGAAAAAACCGATCTTATATTAAGATGAATAAGAAATTTTGCAACAATCACAATTGCAACATGAAGAGTTTTGAGTCATTTTTGTTCAATTTTTTTCCTATAAAAATCACAACAATTTAAAACCTCACACAAATATGTAAACGGAGAAATTAAAAGAGTTTCCACTGACTGTTTCACTGAATCACTGAATCATATCACGAAATATCTCTTATGCTATGTTTTTGAAACTTCGCTCCACGTCCCTTTCACCCCATTAATAATCGCTTCCACCACACCCTCTCTCTCATGCCCTACTTCCCTCACTCGTGAATCGGGTTTTTAAAAGTGAAAAATATTGTTAACAAAGTTAAGTTAATTTGATTCACCACAAGTGATTCAATGAATTAGAAAAACAAAAGTGAATAGAACATATATATATATATATATATATATATATATATATATATATATATATATATATATATATATATATACAGATGCAGATGAGATTGTAAGTGTATAAACACTTTGTTTCATATGCATAAACCATTATACTATGAAAGATTGTTTTTCACTTTATAAATACCCATCTTTGGTCACTTTGCTTGCATTTTCTGATATCTGCTTGATCTGCTAAGTGGAAAAAAGGGAGAGAAAAAAAAAAATATATACACACATATATATATACCCACTATTCTGCTAATGTCTTGAACCTGCTCTCCTGTCCTGAATATAACTTCTCCATTTTGTTTCCTCACCAGGTTAGTGAGCAAAATACTCAAACATCATCTAAAATCCCTTCTCAATGGTTCACCACTTTTTGGGGTCAATCAAACACATTTTCCCTTGATACCAAGATTTGGTAACACAACTATAGCTAGATTGTGAACTATTACTACAAGCAAATGAAAGTTTGAAGCTAAATATGTGCATACGTATAGCTAAAGATTTAAAAGTTTGGCTGAGGCCTTTAGGGGTGCTTCCATTTGTTGTTCTTAACATTTTAGATTCTTCCTAACCACACAAAAGTAGCTGAACGATCAAAGTTTGCTTAGTATTTTCTGAAGTGTTTTTTTTTTCTGAGGACAATTAATAATGATGTTTTACTTGATTCAGCTTCCAGCCATGGCTTTTCCAAACCAATCCGTGTCATCAGTTTCTCCCGAGAGAAAGACGGGAAGGGGAAAGATTGAGATCAAGAGGATCGAGAACACCACCAGTCGACAAGTTACCTTCTGCAAGCGCAGAAATGGCTTGCTCAAGAAGGCATATGAGTTATCTGTCCTTTGTGATGCAGAGGTTGCTCTAATAGTCTTTTCAAACCGTGGCCGCCTCTATGAATATGCTAATAACAGGTTCTTCTTTTTCTTTCAATCTCTTCATTAATTGATACCCTGCCCTATTTCAACCTTTAGTTGTTCTTCCCAATTTTTCCCTTCAGTTTTTGCTGCTTTTTTTTGGGAATTTTTAAATTTGTAATTTTTCTCTTGCTTAAGAATCTTTTGAAGCATAGATATGCACCAACCAATTATTTTTGTGATGAAGAAGCTAGGGTAGAATTAATTTTTCATCTTTCTTTCTTCGTCTGTCTGATCTGTAACCAAGGTTCACTTGTCTTTGTTTATTTTGGCCTTTTTCCTTCTATGAGCTTTTAAGCTCATTCTCCTTCTCTATTTTTTTTCTGTTATGACAACTATATTCCTAGTTCTTGATTTGGTGGGCACACAGATCTGGTGTAATAGATTGATATAGAAGCATTGGTTGTTAACTTGTTGCAAGAGGAAAGGATCCGGGGATGCTATGAAGGTCTGTGATATCAGCCAATCCCTAAAACTACTCCCTCTTGAATTTTTTGTTTCCTTTTTCTCCTTCTATCACTTCCACTGCCTCTTTCTCTCTCTTTTTCTTTACCCATCTAACAGCTAAAGCTGTCATGTTTCCATTAGCCTAAGTCCAAGCACCTTCACACTTCCTTAATAACAATCCAGTTAGTTAAACAAAAACAAAATATCACACTACAGTCTCAACAAATTAATTGTCATGAGTCAAAGACTTAAACTGAAATAAATAAACGAGTAAAAATAAATTAAAATGGTTATTGCTTAACCCATTACAGCAAAATCTTCTCTGAAACATCGGCATTTGACACCCACTTGCAAGATCCCAGTCTGGGTTAAAAGTAACCCTAGAAATTAGGGTTTTACTAGTGACTGAAACATAGTTTATCATAACTAAGCATAGGGAGAAGGAAAAAGAAACTGTTTTCTAATCTCAGAGTGACAAAAACTTGAAAACATTCAAAGTTAATCGCACTGCATTTATTTGTCGCTGATTTGTTTTAGGAAATGAAGTTTGGGTAACTATGGTTAGGGCTTTTTAGGAATAAGGAGGGGCTAGACAAGGATTTGTTTGTCTTTGTAGAAAGAATCTTTGGACACGTCACACGGGATTTTTCAGTTCTTGACTTTTGGCAGAAGATTTTAACTAAGTCATACTTGGAAGTTGGAATTGGTATCTCTTTAACTCGTGCATCTGAACCCTAAAGTTGGATCTTCTACAACTGGGAAACTCTCTCCTCATCTTAGAGTAAAAATTCTTTTACATAGCTTCGAAACAGAAAAAGACAATTAAATAGAGTGAAGAAACAATGAGGGTCCAAACTGGGTCGTCATAATTTCACTGCTAGCTGTTGGAGCGTCTGCATTTGCTCAAGATCTTACACTTACATATTTGTGAAAGTTGTAGACTGAGAAAGAAAAAGAAAGAGAAGGGTTTTCTTGGCTAAATGAGAGAGAGAGTGCAAGTGAGGGCAGAGACAACGTACGACAATTTGAGATAGCCAATGAGAGAGTTCTGAGCGTTTTGGCTTCTTCCATGCAATGTGAAGCGTACAATTACTGCTCCTGCTTGTTGATAATTGCAGTAGCTGAAATGAACGGCTGTGATGGACACACACTTTCACACAGAAAAAACTGAGAACACAAAGTTCATATTTTATAACATAATATGCTGTACCATATGACTTCAAAAGCGTGCACCAAAAGTTAAATGGTTATACTAAAGTTTAGTTCAATCGGTAGAGTTAAATGGTTATAATAGAGTTGTGTTCTTTAACTATAATGTGAGTCAAATGAAAAAAGGAACGTACTTCACTGTTTTTTATCTACATCAAGGAATTATTATCCATGATTGGAAAATATTCTTAAGGCTAACACGGAAAATAATTAGAAGTTAGAATCGAGGTGTGCAATGAGGTGTGGCTGAGGGCATTATCCACTGTGAGATGGGTTTCCTTTTAGTGGCAGAGAAAAATTAGGCCTAGAAGTGGTTGAACCAATCATATTGTGGAAACCTGTGCCACCGTGGCAGCAGCACCCAATCATGGCTCGAGGATATTAAGGTATCAGTCCATTGAAAACTGTAAAGTTTCTTTTTCTACTCTAATTTTCTTCTTATCACAAGTTTTTATTTTGTTATTTTAAGATTTTATTTTTATCACATCCAATCAGACTTTGACATGGAGATTTGTGAGTAATAGATAGTGTGATTTTGCTTTTGTGAAAAGTTGCGTTCGGGGTTAGTTGACTGAACCAGTTGGATGATTTGACATCATCCATGGCCAAGCCCTACGGTTAATCTCAAACTAATCCAACACACTTTTGTTTTTCCCCTTTCTGTTCTTTCATTTATGCACAAAGTAAGAAACCTGCTCTTTGACTTTTGGGTTGTACATTTATAATCTTGTAACAGGAAAGTTTTTGAATGCATATAAGATTTTTTTTTCATAACGAGGTCATAATCTTGCAGATTATTAAATAAAAGTAAAAAGTTCTTTGTTCATTAGATGTCATTTTCATATTGTTATTGTAAGCTATTATTGTTATTATAGTGTCAAAGCTTCAATTGAGAGATACAAGAAAGCAAGTTCAGATTCATCTAGTGGTGGATCTGCTTCTGAGGCTAATGCTCAGGTATTATTAATTCCTTCTCTAAACTTTTTCAAGAGAGCTAAAACTGAACCCATCAGCTTTATTTGAACCTAATTAAAGAATAGATACATCAAATATATTGCAGAAAAGGAATTTTGAGTGAAATTGAAATGAGTAAACTAACTTTTGTAACCATTATTTCATAATTTCAGTTCTACCAGCAAGAAGCTGCCAAACTGCGAGTTCAAATTAGCAATCTGCAGAATCACAATAGGCAAGTTGAACTAGTCATTCCTGTATATTAAGATTACGACAAGAAAAGTTTCACTATTATAATAAAAAATGAAGATATCTCAAGTACTTTAATCAATATTTTTATTTATAATTAGTGTTATTCAAATATGTTTTGCAATTGCAGGCAAATGATGGGTGAGGCTTTGAGCAATATGAATGCCAAGGATCTCAAAAACCTAGAGACTAAATTAGAAAAAGGAATCAGCAGAATTCGTTCCAAGAAGGTATTTCTTGTAACAAGAAGTTTCTTTCTGCATCCTTTTAAAGAATTAAATGTGATCTATATTTAGCTTATTAGTGTGTTGATCTAATTTTGTCTTCTTTTCTTTTTTGTGCTACTTTCCAAACACGTACATCAGAATGAGCTGCTATTTGCAGAAATTGAGTACATGCAGAAGAGGGTAAATGTTTTCCTTGTACTCATCTTCAAAATTTTAAGGTTATTTTTTTTTGCATAATTTGTCTTTTTCTGCATGTGGGACATAACTAGTTAAGTCATTGGTTTTGAAAGGTGAATAATATATTAGTTTGTAATTGCGTTCTAATTTGGCTCCACATCAAAATTGAGTGTTATTATAATTTATAGGTTTAGCCCAGTGGTGTCAGATAGGTTTCACAAATATCTGTATTATTCGGTCTTTTCAAATGTTTTGCATTTATTGTTCAGTTTCCTTTTAATTTGGTCAATTTTGGAGGTTTCCTAAACTAATCCTTTGTGGAAAATAGGCTGTGAACTTTGCACATTCGAATTCATATAAGAATATTTTATATGACCATTTACATAAAATATATTAATGATATATAATATGAACTAGATGTTCGTATGTACAGCAGTATTATTGCTGATCAAAAAACAAATTACAGCAGTAATCTTTGGCCACTGTTAATTATTTTTGTCTATCATTTCTGTGAAACTGATTGTTTTTTAGGTTTTGGATTGCAGTTTGGAAAATTTGTATAATGAAAGTGTGGCTGACTATAGTACTTATTCCTTCTATTTACGTTACAGGAGACAGACTTGCACAATAACAACCAGCTTCTTAGAGCAAAGGTTTGTCAGTGTCACTCTATTACTAATTTTCACTCTTTTTTTTGTGTTTTTTTAATAAAACTAACATAGTATGTATTAGTCTGAAATCGTAGTATCTCAATTTAGGTGGATACCTCAAGAGATTAACTTTATTCACCTCGAGGAGAAAAACAATATCAGTATGACAAAATAGACATGTAACTTTTTATGTTAAAAGTAGGTGATTTTTAAAAGGCCAGCAAGGAATATGCTGGTGATAAAAAAAATCTTCAATTCTAGTAACATGCAAGCACCAATTATTACTATTCTAAGCCTGATTCACTATAGTAGAAAGTTTGTTTGTTTTTTTGAAGATTGGTAACACTAATGGTGTTAGAATGAACAGCATCAGTAAAGTTCATGGATCTTTAGGACTGTGAAATTATTGATTGTGTTTTGGTTTGAGAGTGTAGATGGCAGAAAGGGAAAGGGGTGAGCATAATGTTAATGTGTTGTCTGGAAGCACAAGCTACGAATCAATGCAATCTCAGTTTGATTCTCGTGGCTTCTTCCAAGTCACTGGATTACAACCCAATAATAACCAATATGCTGGACAAGACCACATGTCCCTCCAATTTGTGTAAGCTTTCTCTCTTGCAATAGGCTTAACATCATTCATTATGTAACTTGTACATAAATTATCATTTGAGTTAATATTGTTCCTTTATCTTGTGCAGTTGAAGAGTTTAAGGTTGCGAAGGATAAATACTAAGATTTTCTATAGGAATGCTAATGCCTAGGAAATATGCAGAAACTGAATAGGTGGAATTCATTCAAGTATTCCCCTATCTACTATGTTGTGACTTTGTAGACTTTAATAAGCTACCGTGTAACCATGTCAAAGCTTCTATCACTGTTTAGTATGTATACTCATGCTCTGAATACAGAGATTGCACCATGTTCTTGATTTTCCATAACATACTCTTCTTCACATCTCACTTACTATGACTTCAACCTCTTTTACATGCAATTTCTTCTTCAGTATGCTTAATTTAAATACCTACACTACCACTACATGTGCTTCTTACTGTACAATTGTAATATCGTGACACAAATTCGCTGTTTCAACAACAATTAGTTTGAAACTTGAAAGGAATGCTGTGGAATCAACTTCCACAATATTATTTCCTGTTTGTGAAATTTTCAAGGCCAGATTATCAGTGGAATGATAGAATGCTTGAAGGCCAGATTATCACTGGAATAGTAGAATGCTTGAAGCACAACAAAAACATTTTTTTTTATAAAAAAAAAGTTGGAGATCCTACATCGATTAGAAATTAGGAAATTTCATAGTATATAAGTGTGTACAAACCTTACCTTATAAGTCAATTTTATGGGATTGAGTTAGACTTAAAGTCTACTTCTTAATATGGTATCAGAGTCATTTCAAACCTATTCTATCGGTGTTTGTTGGACTTATCATTCGTCGGCCCGTTATCGGACTACCCATAATATGTTAGTCCACGCATGAGCTGTCACTGAGAGAATGTGTTGGAGATCCTACATCAATTAAAGATTAAAAAATTTCATAATATATAAATCGGTGCAAACTTCATTTTATAAGCTGATTTTATGGACATTAAATCTGATACCATATCCTTTAATAAAAAATGAATTAATATAGAATATTTTTTATATTCCAAAAAGTTATGAATCCTACATAACATAATTTATTATGCTGAAAGTTAGAGAAACAATTGAAAAATTGATATCTTTTATCATAAGTGATTATGTAGCGTAATCATATTTTATGCGGTTATCCTAATCAATAATGATTTAGTGTACAAATGTGGTATATTTTATTTTATTTCTATAGCTATCTCACCTGTGACTATTATTTCACTCATAATTTTGTTTTTTTATTTCATTTTTGTTCATCTTCTTCTCTACTTCTTCAATAATTACATTCTCTAAATCATTCATATCTTTTAATACCAGACTATAAATTATTTACTATTTATTAACCTCAATTTCTTCAGTATATATTTAAATTTTAAATTATGAGGAAAAAATAAAACTTAATTACATATTATGTGAAAATTAATGTAGGTGGATGTATAGTTGGCCAGAGTAGCCCTGGGGCTACTAACTTGGTTTTAACTTATGTTTCATCACTCCCATTCTCTTGAACAAATAATTTTCTTGACATGGTACACTTTATATTTCAAAGAAAGGACTTCTAATGCACATATGTTTTATAAGAAAATTATTTTAGAGAAAGTATAATTTATTGGATATTAAATTAACTTTTTTTTTCTATTATTGGATTTGTTATATTTTACTGCTAATTTTAGTATTATATTTTGACATTTTCATTGCTTATTACAGCATTTTTCTAGTACTACTGAATCTAACTACTTTTCGTCTCTAGAACAGATTTTAAACTATAAAATATTTGAATTTATCTATTTTTCTTTTAGATTAAACTTATAATAAAATCTCATTATGGTTCCTATCCATAAAAAAAATTAATTATTAAACCAGTTCGTATGCATGTAAATTATTATTTATTTCAGGAAATTTATATTAAACTTATCATAAGAACTTCAAAAAGAAAAAGATTTCTTTTATAAGTTAAAATTAACTCACTTGTTTATACGAAGTTCTCCGTAAAAGCTTTTAGAGAAGAAAAAATAGAATGGGTTTGACTATATAATTTTTTTTTATATTTTTTCTCTTTTTGTATCTCAAACTTTTACGTGTCTTTTGCATATATAACTTTTTTATAAAAAAAAATAGGCTTTTCTAAAACTATTTTATATGAGAAGTTTTCTCATGAGTTTTCAATAGTCTCAATTTTTATAAAAAAAATAGTTAAGGTCAAATTACTCAACACAAAAAGATTTCAACATATTCTACAAATCAACAACTCGAACCTCAGAAATAAATATCTAAGCTAATTTAATGTATACAAAAATTTATTTCATATTTTTTTTAATAAAACTTTTTATAAGTCAAGCATATTAAATCAGTGCGAAATATAAAATGTTGGTAAGTTTTGCTAGAGAAATTAATTTAGGATAAATAACACTCAGATTATATTCAAAATTCACGGTTGAGGCTTGGAATTGGGTGTAGGAACATGTTTAGCCAATTTTAAGTCTGTTTACTTAATCTCTATTTTATTTCACTCTCTCATTTTCTTACATGTTTTTAAGTGGTTAAATAATTTTTTAGGTCTATCTACATCCACGCCCGCATGGAAAAAGTGAAAATAAACTATTTCAAATAAATTAAAAGTAATATTTTGGTAGATTAAATTGAGAATTAAAAATATTTTTTCACATTGAAAAGTTCTATAGATTTTAAAAGGTTTTACAAGAATTTCTTATTGAATTTTTTATTTATTTAAAGGATTTGTAAAATCATAAGATTTGAAATTTTTTTACGTATTTACAATCAATTTAAAGGATTTTATGGATTTAAAAAAATATGAACATATTGTATTTTACATTTTACAGTTAAATGTATATTTGCCTATTATTCTTTTCTACAAAATTATGTGGATCTTAATACATTTTAATGGCACCCAGTAGTGATATTATGGTGGATTATTTAAGACAGCCAATGTTTGATATCTTACTACACTATTATCAACTTACCTAAAACTGTACAATAAAACTTGTTGAACTACACGACCAAGCCAAGCTTCTAAACACACCCCACCCAACTCTCATCTTATCTCACTCATTCCCACCCTACCTAGGCCGAATCTACCAACACAAAAGTAGTGGGGCAGTTTCTTCTATACCTCCATAACTTTTTGGCTAATTCTCTCTACACTAGATCAATTTTTTATTTGAACCCATCATTTCTTTTTAAACCTCAAATTGCCTTTGTCATCTTTTTTGGATTTTCGCATCCGGGATGAAAAAAAAAAAAAACTTCCAGATTTTAACATCCATAAGACATTACGAATTGTCATATCCAGAAGATACATTTCAGTTCTGAATTTGTATATCCGAAACTGTCTTATTTGTGTTGTGGATATAAATATAAAAAAAATAAGAGTAAATTAGACATTTTCTTTGTAATGTTGGATGTAGGTCATAATTTGTCAGGTAGAATTAGCCTAACTTTTTTAGTACTCTCATAAATCAGTTAAAAATATCATTTTATCCTTATACAAATACATTCTAAACTATATATATAATCTAAAAATGTATTTTTTTTTCTATTTACACCTTACAAATTGAAAAATTTGTATTTCTAAAAAAAAATTCAGATTCAACCATCTGAAATCTTTTTTTTAAAAAAAAATAAAAAATTTCATATTATAAAATCCATAAGGTATTCTTGGATTCATAAATACTTTATGGATTTTATAATCTAAAATTCCAATTATATAATCCAAACATACCTTCCCAATTTTATAATTTATAATTTATTTTTTAAAAAAAATTATTACGGATTATAAAATGCAGAAGATATTTTCAATTCAAAACTATTTTTTAAATTCTATAATTCAAAATTTTTCTAAATATTTTTAATATTTTAATAAGTAGTGGGTGCCACAGAAAATTATGAAGTTGCAGGAAAAGAAAATTATGAATTTGCAGGAAGAAAGAACCCAAGAGGTAGTTGTCCCACCACCCTCACACACCATCAACCTAACCCAACGTTCCGAAAGACATAGAAAATCATGAAATAGAAAACAATTTTTAGATACCAAAATAATTAGTTGTAATAGTAACTAAATTAGAGACCATTTTATAAACTAAAAAAAAAATTGATTTCTAAATTAGTTTCTATTATTGTTAAATAGTTTCTACATTGGTATCTAATTAACAACCAAGATTTTAAAAACCAAATTTAGAAACTAAATGATTGGTAGTTAAAGCCTTGATTGCTAATTAGATACCAATTTAGAAACTATTTAACAATAATATTAAACTAATTTAGAAACCAATTTTTTTTTAGTTTCTAAAATGTCTCTAATTTAGTTATGTTAGATTGTTTCTTTCTACAACTCTATGTTCTTTTGCCACTTCTATATAAAACATAAAAAATATTCTTTTATCCTTCTTGTGCCACCCTTATGTTTTGGATTACATAATTCGAAAGTTAATATTGAATTCAAAAATAGTTTACGGATTATATAATCTGAAAGTCTGGACACACATTTGAATAAAAGCTTTCGAATTATATAATTCAGAAACTAATCTCATATTAAAAAAACTTTCGAATTAAATAATTTGGAAACTAATCATGAAAAAGGGTTCCAAATTATATAATCCAAAAATTAATTATAAATTTAAAAAAAAACTTCTAAATTATCTAATCCAGAATATTTTAATGACATTTTTAAAGATATGAAAATTTAGAGAAAAACATATCCAGATAGAAGCAGTCCACATATTACAACAATGTTGGCCTAATCAATTATAGTGAAACCAAAAAGACAACTAAGCAAGAAATTATATTTTTTAATTAAAAGCTAATATTTACAATTATATAATTCATAAATATATGAAATAAGTTATAAACAGGTTAAGATCTTAATAATTATCTTTAGTTAATTAAAAAATTACACTCTTTATTCACTTTGGATAAAGCGTTGTCATTTATTTTTATTTTGGAAAATTAATTAATTTAATTCATTCATTCATATATAATATACACACACATAAATTAGTTGTTGTATACAATGGTAATGGTTAAATATACCAATTGTAACATTGTTGTGAA
The DNA here is from genome assembly GCF_051622355.1 of Phaseolus vulgaris. Classification (NCBI taxonomy): domain Eukaryota; kingdom Viridiplantae; phylum Streptophyta; class Magnoliopsida; order Fabales; family Fabaceae; genus Phaseolus; species Phaseolus vulgaris. The sequence continues at coordinate 42,019,129 of NC_143499.1, forward strand.
TGACACTATAGAGATAAATGAAGATGAGTTAAATATGGCACTGTATATATTAATGATAGAATTCAAAATAAAATTAAAAAAAAGTCTAAATTTTATTGAGCTATAAGTTTCCAACTTCTTTACTTGACACTTGAGTCTACCATGTTTGTACTTAAAGCACTATAAGCATTATCTGCGATGGCTTCGTTGATAACCTCAGAAGGATGAAATGCATCAAAATATGGAGATTTGTTTCTGCTCTCGCATGGCTTCTCATTAGGGATGCACTGTCCATCAGGCCCAACTTTGCAGCATACATAAGCATCAGGTTTATATTCTGCCACCAACCAAAGTTAATAATGTATATATATCTACTTTTACTTTTCAATTTTTCTGAAATGATCACAACATAGTTTTATATGTATGTAAATGGTGGGAGGTAAGAAGAAAAAATGGTTACCTTGTGCCATTTTTGCAGTGGTGTCGGTTGACAGGCCAGGAATAAGGACAAATTTAGCATCAGGGAATTGTTGATTGAAACGTTGAACTAATGCTTTAAGCTTGTCGTTTAAAAGGGTGACTGCATCATTTTCCGCTTCAACACAGAGTGATCCAGGTTTTCCATGTATAGAAACTTCGTGCGGAACGCAGCCTAAGGGGCCTACAGCAGACAAAGCAATCTTCCTTGCTCCAAGTATATACAAGACCTGCACATAGAAACAAACAATGTATAACATGTCCTTTGGTGCAGCGTGTTATAATTAATGTTGTACCTTTAAATGCTTTGAATATTCTTCGGTAAGAATCTGGGCAAACTGGTCGGAAGAAAACTTCTGACTTGATTGGTAATGGTCGGGCATGAAGTAGTTGTTTACATAATCATTGCTGCCTATATTAAGATAATATAAGCATTCGTTTAGGTGTTTGTTCGCTTTCGTAATACCCTGGAGTTGCTTACTGATATCGTAAACTATGATTTTGTGGTTTTGTATTTGCTTTTCCAACCCAATATGCTCACCCTGCAATACCGAATTAACTAAAAGTAGGTTTTCACTCTCAGAACACAACCAGAACTTCGATCAAATATATATTCAATAGGACACACTGCAAGTGTACAAAGCAAAACAGGAGTAGAAAAAAATAAAAATTCGAAAAATTTACGTGACAAGCACATGGTGAACTGAACATCCACCTAAATATGTCCCTGCATTAACCAAATCTCATGCCACAACCCAACTTAGCATAAACTTCCTAATTCCTCTCGGTCCTTACAAAATAGATAGTAGCGGTGATGTATAAATAGATATTTATATTGTGTATATATTACAACAAAAATAGATATTTAATGTCGATAAAAATATAACACTAACAAATAAAAACGCATGCTAAGTAGTCAATAATATTGAATGTGTGTGACTCTAATACTATCGATGCTAATTCATTAGATTCAGGAAGTTGTACCTTCAAACATTCCTAAAATATCCCTTTTAATCTAATTAATTTTATTCTTTACTGAAAAATAAAATAATAAAATTAGATTCAGACTTTAACTAGTGTTGACTTAGTGAACACTAATTCATTATTATTTTTTAAATTAAAATTTTTTTCATCAGTCAACATTCGTTTGCTAATGATAATAATTTATTTCTTTTTATCATAAAACACTTTTGTCTTAAAAAATATAATATAAACAAAAAAAATGTAGTGGACAGTGGAGATTAATGTTGATAAAGTATACATGTCTCAACGAAAGAGACAAAGAGAAGAGTGTGGATGAAGAAGATGAATGTGAATAAAAAATATAAGAAGATTTATACAGAAAGTAATAGAGAAAAATTGAAAATTTAATCACTACTAACATAATTTATGAATATAAATACTAAACATAAATAAAATTATTATCAACTAGATAGAAAATAAATCTTATTTATTTTAGTCGATATAGACTAAGCCAACAATAATCTAACGCAAATAAATAATTTTACTTATTAAGAAAAGTTAAAAAAGAGTTACGGTCGTTAAGTGAATTATCTTAGCGGCAGTTAACATATATTAATCCAAAACTACCACCAATATTTATTTATTAAAAAAAATAAAAAATAACATTTTGTGTCACATTAAAATGGACTCTATTAAGATATAATTTTAAAAAAAAATATTAGTGTTAGCTAAGCCGATATTAATTCAACACTAACACAAATATTTATTTTAAAAACTAATTTTACAACTTTTAATTTTTTTTAAAAAAATTAATTTTTTTTTTGCATTATAATCAATTTAGTTGACATTTTTTTTTATCTATAAATAAATGTAGAGCATTTTAGCATAGTCCACATTAATATTAATATTAATATTTGAAAGTTAATTTAATTTTTTTTATATTTTCTTATAATAATATGTAATAAGTACATATTACTTAGCAAATTATTAATATATTTTATAATTTACTTCTTATTCCATAATTTGTTATTCTTTGTTTTAAAACTTAAGAAAAAAATAGAATGTATGAAGCTTCAAAAGTTCTCCATCTTAATTTCTTGTAGCCATCTCAGTCATACCAACTATTCTAGTTCTCCACCTCCATGTTATCTGGGTTTTGGTTAATCCCATAACAATGGTTACTTCCATTGATACTTATTCCAACCATTTCGTTTATCTATGGTTTTCCTTCCTCGCTTGGTTTGACAGTTTCCTCTCGTGTCAGGAACAAATTAGTCTTCTCAGGCAAAGCTGTCGAGATGAGATGGAAGAAGAAAATGTTCAACGATGATGAGATATCACAAGGATTACATTGATGGCTTTAACGATTTTGGGATTTGCGAGCTTGAGAATTACCATATCGTGAGGGAAACACGGTCATATAGGTGATAGTTTTTATGAATTTATTTTTTTATTTTCTATAAGAGTTAAATCATCTAAAAATAATTTTTATTTATTTATTTATTATTTTCTACAGATAAAAATAATGATTATATACAACTTCGTAAGAATATCGATGAGTTTGTTCTCGATGCAAGTAGAAACCGTGATATCGAACGAAGAAGAAAGAAACATAAATGAGAGTATTGGATTGGATGAGTATATGATGGAAGTAACAATTATGATGGAGTTAACCAAAAATCCACATAAAACCGAGGTGTGATTAATGCGGGAAGAGGATGAAGGGAAGGTTAAGAAATAATTTAATTTAAAAAAATGAAATAAAGAAAAAGAATTAAAAAATATGAATAATTATTTAATAAGATGTTATTTAGAGAAAGTAAAAGAGTTTGACTTATACCAAATGGTTCCCGGACTCTTCGAGAATCCCCGCTGAACCTGATGCATAATTGACACCTTTGAGTATGTCTGAACCACTCCTATTTGCAAAGGGGGGAATATATTCCTTGAATCCCAAACGCTCACCTGCACTTAAAACATCTCACATTAATCTATTCAATTCCTTCCTTTCAACTTATCATTCTAACATAACATCTCTACTCTCAGACAAACTATGTCTGTGTTTTACCGATTATGTCAACGATAGTACGGCCGTTGGTAAATCTTCCAGTAGGGCCTTGTGGGAAATCAATCCCATAAGGCAAGTGATTAACTTTGGCCTCAGTACGTAGATTGTTGTTGTTTCCACAATCTGCTAGAGAGTCTCCAAACACGAAAAAACCAGCTACTTCCAGATTAGGCCCACCAATGCAATCTTGCATCAGCAGAAAAACACCCACTAACCATAACTTGCTTTTACAACCCATATCAAACAAAATCAAACACAAGACTTCAAACTTCAGATCCAAAGTTTTAGGGTTTCCACACAACTCACAATATATATATTAGAGAGAAGAGAGAGAGAGATAAAACAGAGGCTGGTATGATCCAATTTTGTGGACAAATTTGGTTGAAAATAATTTGTCTGAGTAACACATTGGAAAGCCATATATAGGTAGATTTTAGAGAGTCAATTTGATGCACACACTGTTAGAAAATGACTGGACCCTAAATCAACAAAAGAAGGTCTAACTAGAAGTTCGGCATGCCATGAGACTTAAATTGCCTTAACAATCTCACTTTTCTATTTTCACAAAATTAAAGTTAAAATCACTTACTTTTAATCTCCCAAATTTAGGGGGGTTGGGGTTTATAATTTGAAGACTTAAATGACTTCAATAACTTTAGTTTTTTTGATTTGCTATCATTGTTCATTACAATATAATTGCATACTCTCCTTGTTTCTTCTTCTTCTCCTCCTGAACGAACTAATTAAGGAAAGAGAATTTTCTCTAACCCTTTCTTGAACTAAATCAAATAAGGTGACATCAAATAAGGTGGAACTCTTTCCTTAGTTGAAAATTTTCTTCTTCTATAAAAGTATATTTTAAGTTTAATTCATCCTTACAAGACCGACTCATAAAATAAGGTTAAATTTGTATCTACTTTTATATTATAAATATTTTATATTTAGTTGATTTAAGATCTCTAACACATCCTCTTATGCGTCAAGATCCTGTGAGATTATATATTTATGGATTATCCAATAGTGGGTGGCCTGATAAATCCAATAAATTATCGTTATGATAGACTTTAAATGACTTTGATACCATATCGAAAAAATGAGCATTAAGTCTAACTCAACCTTATAAAATTGGTTCATAGTAGATAATTTACACTCACTTATATATTGTGAAATGTTTTTAAGTGTGTTTTGCCCCCCTTTTGTTTTAAAGTTTAGTTATAAGGATCCTAATAGGGTATAGTTGATGTTTTCTTTTGATATGGTTTACCATTCATTTTCATTATGGATGATTGGTTGGATGGTTTATAGATCCTGAAGATTGTAATAAGTCAGGTGTTGAGCAGATTGGCTTTGATCATTTTTATATAAAGATTAAAATATTTCTGAAGTGTCTCATTTTATTTTATTTATTTATTACTGATAAAAAAGCCCACACAAATTATCTAAAATTCTATAATACATATTTGTAAACACTAAAAAATTGAAGTTTTAGTGAGAGAAGTTGTGGAATTAATTTAGACAAAAGAACTTAGAAGTTTTTGTGAAAGGATAATAATACATTGACAACCCACAATATTTTATACAATCACATTATAACTTCACAACAAGAAAATCATGAAATAGAAACCAATTTTATAAATAAAAAATAATTAGTTACTATAGTGATTAAATTAGAGACCATTTTAGAAACTAAAAAAAAAATTGGTTTCTAAATTAGTTTTTATTATTGTTAAATAATTTTTAAATTGGTATCTAATTAGCAACCAAGTTTTTGCTACCAAATTGGTAGTTAAAATCTTAGTAGTTAATTAGATACTAATTTAGAAACTATTTAACAATAATAAAAACTAATTTAGAAACCAATTTTCTTTTTTAGTTTCTAAAATGGTCTCTGATTTAGTTACTATTACAACTAATTATTTTGGTCTATAAAAAATTATTTCTATTTAATAATTTTCTTGTAGTGTTTCCAACACTATTATTTTAATTTTTTTCATATGATTTAATTTCAAATTTATCTTTTATTATATATTTATTTATTTTTAAATTCATCACACCAAGAATTATATACAACTCTAATATTCTAAAATTATATTTTTGTTTGTGAAAAGATTGTAATAGAAAATTAGATAGAGCTGACAACAGGCGAATGAGGATTGTGAAGGCGAAGAAGATGTCTGAATCTGAGTGAATATATATACTGTGGACATCCTGTCTCTTACTCTCCCTTTCAACCCTTGGCAATGGAATAGGATTTCGCCGCCATCAATCATGCCTCTTATAACGATCAATGATACTGCTCTTCGGAAGATGAAAGGAGAAACAAATTTGTTGGAAAATTGGGTTGTACATGTGATTACTGTAGTTGAAGGATGTCAGAATGCCAGTCACTACCTATGCAACAACTACATGTACCTACGAAAGCTCTTTTTTTTAAAATAAATATACAAAAAGTTACTGTATAAATTATAATTTCAAATATGCAACGTACTAAAAACTCATAAAATATAAAACAAAGAAAACATTTGCAACATACTAAAACATCAAGTGACTTATAACTTCATCAAGCGACTTTTCATTTCCACCACATGCTATATAACTTAATATAGCTTCAATCCTAGTTATTTTTATAGAACTTATTATTATTGAGAACAACTATTTTTTTTAAGTTTTGTAAATTTTTATAACCATTGACGGTTATGTGATTGGTGGAATTAGCATTTAATTCATTATCCATTCAACATATAGCTAAATATTTTAGGATGTTTCATAACCGAATATCTCTTTTTTATTAGATACCGACAACAATCTACTAAGTGTATTATTTCTTACGTTGCTATTATTTAATTACCATTTCTTAACTTTGATTTCAAATTCTTGTGATTTGTATTTTCGCATCAATTTTGCATTTAACTCTTTCGAGTTAAGATAACTTTGATTTTTTTAAGAGAGTCAATTGTCTTAGACAATAAACACAATGATGATAATATATGATCTTCGTCGTTAATATGTACACCAATATTAATCTAGAATTAATTTGTTGAACATCAAGTTGTTTGTTAATAACCTTTTCACCACTCATTTTATATATATATATATATATATATATATAAAACTAGCTAAGGAGTTCAACATATATAAGCTCTCAAATTCATGCACAATATTGTTATTATTTTTTTTAAGACTTGTCTCAACACCTTATCACTAAAGCTCAAGACAATTTCACGATGAACATTTTCCAAAGGTATTTTTTTATTCTTCTAAGCCATAAAAACATGAAGTTTGGATTCACCTTCCAAAACTTTACAAGGCCTTTGTAAACCAAAATCACACATATTTAATTGTCACAATATGAAATCATTAACTCTGATCAACTTCTTAATCTCATACTTAGTAGAAGTAATTATTATTGAACAATTCCACATCCACACCAATTTGTTGTGGAATTTTTCAAAACAAGTTTATCAAAAAACACATAATTATCACATAACAAAATCGAAATAAAGGATTAAGAAGGAAGGGAATTAAATACAAAAAATTTAACATGGTTAAGTTAAACGTTAACAAACTTCAATTAATGTTTATTCAATAATTAAGTTACAAGTTACATCATGATTTTGAAGATATCTTTTGTATAGAACTAGACAATAACTAGCTTTATGCACATGTGAAACATATGTTTAGTGCTTAACACAAGACACAAAATCCATTGAAAATCGGATAATAGTAGATACAATTGATTGTATAAAAAGTTCTTTCATCATATAAACTTTCAAGATATTCTTCATCAAACAAGATACTCCTTGCTAATAGATAAAACTTTACTATCAAACACTATTATTAGAATTATTATCCACATACTATTATTAATAATAATATTACTAATATTATTATTGATATTAAAATTATTAATATTAATATTAATAGTAATACTAATAACATTAATAATAAACAATACTTATTTTGTTTAAAATCAAATTATCTTAAAAATTAACTTTTATTTATTTTTCTTTAATCAAACTATCTTTTCCTTTTTTTTCTCTCTCTCTTTTATTTATTTCATTTATTTCCTTTCATTCTATTTTTTTTCACTGATCAAACAATATAAAGAGAGGAAGGAAAACGAGTAAAAAATTGAGTAATTTTTTAGTTGTTTGGTAAAAAAAAAATGCAGATAAAGAAACATAGTAATATTCCTCTGTTGTGATTTAATTTGTAGAGTTTAAGTTTATACACAAACCTTTTATTTATCTGTTGTAACCTTGACTTCTTAAGCTATAAGTTTCGTGCAAGTTTTAAAGTAACTAAAACAAAATTAGAAATAATAAGTTAACTATACGTGACTGTTTCTTTGGTTAACCAAATCATTATATATTTGAAAGGCTACTATTTTGAACTTGTTTATTTCTGGTTTTACTTGCTTTCAACGTTTTGTGTTCTCATACTACATTCACTCTTCTACTCATCTCCAACCAAATACACTTTTTATATATATACCTCTACAACCTTCATTCATGTATTTTTACTATACACACTTTCAATCATTAATTCAGATTTAATAATTTTTTAAAATCATAATTAATATTAACAAGAAGCCAGACACAAAAACCTTAATAATTTTAAATAAAATTTCATCAGTACACATTACTAGCATTTTTTATTTTTACTCTTTGGTGGTACCTGGTTAAGCATTCCATGCATATAATACAGTAATTTTATGGTATACAAGAAAATTTAAGGTTTTAATACTGTTTGAGAAATTATCTCTTCTTCCATTTATATGTCAAAACTCATTTAATTAATCATAGGAACAAAACACTACTATACAAAAATCTTTATTTATTCCTTGTGCATCCTTCTAAAAACATCTTATACCTCATTACTTTTTTTTTTTAATTTTTAACTGTTTTATATATGAGTTTTGGATTAATCTTCTCGTATTTACTAGCATTTCTTTTTTTCTTTTTTTCTTTTTATAGTAATATTTTTTTTTATGTGGTAGAGATTATTGTTGTTACTTGAGGTGTAAACATAGTTGTGATGTCAAGTTTTATAGTGATGTCTAACATTAGAGTTTTTATATATAAAAAAAAACTAACACTACAAGAAAATCATTAAATAAAAACTAATACTAAAGACCAATAATTAGTTATTATTTGATTAAATTAGAGTCCATTTAATAAACTAAAAATTATTAGTAACTAAAGTAGCTTCTATTATAAATAAAAATTTATAAAATAGTTTCTAAATTAGTAGCTACCAAAGTTTTAGTTACTTATTACTTTATATTTTAAATTAATCTTTATTAGTCTTTTAGAGACTAATTTAGAATCTAAAATATTAGTCTCTAAAACTTAGGTAGCTAATTTAGTTACAAATTTAGAAATTATTTTATAAATTTTTTATTAATAATAGAATCCACTTTACATATAAATAATTTGTTAGTCTTTGAATTAGTATCTAATTTAGTTAATATAGTGACTAGTTATTTTTTATCTCTAAATTTGATTATTATTTAATAAATTTATTGTAGTTTAACCTAGATATATATGCATTATTTCTTGTATATACTCTAAAATATGATATTAGACAAACATTACTAAAAAGTCCTTAGAGAATTTAATGTCTTAACTAGAGAATTCAATATAAAAATTGTAAATTGTGATTCCAAGGATTTATCTATAAGCTCTAAAACACTTATATATGGTTTCTTATTGGGAAGGTGGACCTTGTAAGATAAGACAATACGTAATTGTAGAGTTAGGCTTCCAAAGTTAGCTTCATGGGGTGAAATACAGCTAAAAATGGTACATTTGTGAGTCAACTATAGTTAGTGAAATCTTAAATACTATACTTTAATGTGAGGTCTTCTTTTGAATATCGTGTGTTAAAATTTTGTAATTCTCCAAATCTTCAATTTCATGTATCTCCCGATTATTAAATACGTAGTTGGTTATATCTAATATGTGAGCTAAATGTTTACCAATATACAAACTTTAGTCTTTAACATAATTAAAAGAATATCAATCAAGTTCACGAAATATGTATTAGTTTAAAAGTATTCTTAAAAATATAATATAATATTCATATTTCATAATTGTGTTTTAAATATTAAAAAGGTGTTTTTATAATACGCATAGATAAAAGTTTATCATAATCATACATTGTTAGAAGAATGTCTATTTCTTATGCATTCAAAAAAACTATTACAAAAAGAGATATTTTAAAACAATCATTTACTCCATAATCAAAATATCAAATTTTTAAAATAGTTAATTTATATATAAAAGTAATTTTGAAAGAAATCACTATAAGAGAAATATATATTAGAGTTGGTCAAAAAATCAATACAGATAAAGAAAAGCCAACATTAATTAAAAATTAGCGTCAGTTGTGGATGACATAAACAATTATTTTTATTTTAAAATTTATTTAATTTGATATCAATTTAATCATATTAAATAAAATTAATTTTTAATATTAATTAATTTTTTGTCGGTTTTTTGTGATAATAATTAAAAAAAACACTTGTAATATTTTCATATTCAACAAAATAAAATCTCATTCTGAAAATTCGATTCCAAAAAACTCTTTCTGAAATGCATTTCATGCATTATGAAAAATTTATTATAAAAATTCTATTCCAAAAATCTTGTTTTGAAATTTCCCGAAAACTTATTTTAGAAGATTTACAAACAGGTATTTCAGAAGTTACTTTAAAAGGATAAAATTGTAGTTTTAAAAGTTATGTGGGTACAGTTAGAAATCATGGAATTGTAGATGAAAAAACTACATATCTATTGTATCACCCCTATAGAATGAGGCTTTTCTTCCTGCAACCCCATAATTACTAACTGCGAATTTTGGTTTTGGAATATATATATATATATATATATATATATATATATATATATATATTATTTTTAAAAATTTGTTCTATAATGCATCTCATGTTGTGGAAAGTTTGTTCAAAAAAGTTTGTTTCATTCCTGAAAGCATCTCACATATTCTATATTCTAGAAATTCTATTACTGAAAGTTCATATTCCATAATGCATTTTATATGTTCCAAAAAACTTGTTCTATAAATTCTATTTTGAAAATTTAAAAAAAAAATTGTTTGGAAAGATTTCTAGAACAGATAATTCATAAGTTATATGAAAGATAAAATAGCCATTTTAAAAATTATGGCACTTAGAAATTATTGGAGTGGAGGAAAAAAAGTTGTAGAATAATGACAATAGGGTCAAAGATCCATGGTCCTTTTTTTTCTTTTTCTTTTTCAATTACAATATTAAAACCATTTATCAATTATCATCATGAAGATGGAGTGAGTTCGTCATGTTTGTGAAAAGTAACTCGAACATAGTCACATCGTCTCTCTTTGGATGTTGGCACTTATAGTGCATTTGGTTATTCAATTAAACAAGTTTTAATACATGTAAGCAAAAACAAAATATGTTTGTAAATGTTTTGGTTTTCGACCAGGAAGAAAACAAACATGTGCTTATAGTTGTCTTTTTAAATTTTTCTTTGGTAGATACTCTTAATAAGAAGGGAAACCTTCTTAGCTCCGCCCCAATTAAAATGAAAACGTGTTTTCATTTTATATTTTATCCAAATTTATGTTAATTTTAAAGGAAAGGTTTTTTTTTAAAAAAAAAAGTAATCATCAACCAAAATAGTAAAGTAAATTTTTGACCTATAATTCTTAGGTCGTCTAACTTGTCTAACACAGACACATGAGGTTGGACCAAATTGGTACCTTCATACTTTCTTCCTTTACATACATAACTATGACAAAAATCCAAATTATCTTTGGTTTGCAAGCATTTTAAATTGTACATTTTAACACTCAAAAGTGTATTATAGATTAAACAAAATGTATAATGCAATCTAAAAATATATTTTAAAACTTAAGATGTATTATGGATGGTATAATTTTAAATATATTTTTGAATTTTAAAAATGTATTTTAAACAATCTAAAAATATATTTCACATTACGTAATTTAAAAATCTAAAAATAAATTCTAGATTACAGTAATTCAAATGTAATTCAAAAATGTATTTCAAACTATATAATATATAATATATAATATATTAATATATTATGTAATATGAAAATATAAAAATTATTATGGATTTCGTGATCTATAATACATTTTCAAATTACACAATTTGAAAATTTAAAAATATATTATAAATTATGTAATCTATAATACATTTCTAAATTATTTAATCTGAAATACATTTTTACGATTATATAACCGAAATATATCCTATGTAATTCGTAACATGTTTTTAATTCCACAATCCAATCATGAATATTTTAGACATTTCCAATACCCCATAGAAGTACAAGTAGTAACCATAGGAGTACGAAAACTAATTATTTCTTTTAGGTCAGAACTTGGAAATATGGTCTTGTGTTATCATGCTCAAATCAAACCGGTCCATCCAATCACTATTCAAATTGAGATCAAAACATTCAAAATTTTGGTCTTACATTATGTATAAAAAAAAATTAAATATATTTTTCATCTGTATTATAACACAAAATTGATTTTTTTTTTCTGATCTATATTTTAAAACATTTAAATACTTGTAGTATAAAAATTATTAAAATAATTTTTTTATATATAAAATTAATTTAATTTGATGTTTTAATTCATCAATCCATTGAAAATAATTATAATGTACATCGATCTACAATCAAAACAATAATAAATTTTAAAAAAATAACAATTTTTGAAAAAACTAATAATCATTTCACATTTTAAAAAATTTATTCCAATTATTTTTATACTATAATTTAAAGTTTCTGGTCTAAACAAAACTTAATTTCATGTTATAATATAATACAAGCACGAAACACATATTTAACCACAAAAAAAATAACTTAAATATATTATCTTGGATACGTAAAAAGAAAGAAGATTAATATTTTAATATTACTGAATTTATTTTAATTTCCTAAAAATCAAGATTAATATTTTAATATTACTGAATTTATTTTAATTTCCTAAAAATCGGAAAGATACATGCATCGTTGTAATTCATTAGGTACAACTTAATGTGGGATTCAACTGTATTGAAATATGAATTGAAAATGTAAATCTTTATTTTATTCTCTTTGTAGACTTTTAGCTCTAACAAATGGTACTTTCATCAACCTACTCCCTTCTAACTCACCACGACCATGAAAAAGGTTTATTTTTATCACCAACAAAAGCTGAGTAATATAGACATGGAGAAAGACAAAAAAATGAAACCAGAGGGCAGCGGAAACTGAAGTGTAAAATTTATAAAATCATTAGGGTTGAGGTTAATGCAGGTAAAACTCAATCAGTTCACTTTCTGAAAAACATTGCCGAAAAACACCAAACATGCACCTCCACATTCATCTGTCTAACGAGCAATCCATCTAACTTCAAAAATGAAACCAATGTCAAATGAACTTCTTTTCTATTTCTTCTAATTTGGCAGGTTTCTTTAACAGCCACTGCTTTATATTGCAGGCAAGAGTTACAAGAACAAACTGAGAGAAGCACAGATTCATAATAATTGCTTCAAAAAGGAAAGGATACTTCTCAGGAGGATGCATGGTCAAGTAAACTATGTGAAGAACAAAATAGCAACATAAAATAAGGAACATGGTGGCTGAGCCCATATAATTACTCAGGTGATTACTCTCTCTCACTCTGTGTTGAACAGGCGCATTGAGTATCAGGAAAAAGAGAGCAAGCAAAGCCAAATATGCAACAACCAAGTTATCCCGACATATCAGAGGAAACATGGAGAGCATGGCGAATTGTGTGAGCCACTTGAAAATAAAAGGCTCTTCAACAGCCAGAAGGGTTGCTGGAAGAAGTGGCAGCAAAATAGACTTCTCATGCACTGTAAGGGAAAAAAAAGGGGAACAGACAAATTTCTCATAAGGTTTTTCATAACAATCTTTTTTCATAATTCTGGAATATGAAAGAAAAGAAATACTACCAACCTTGAAAAGAAAACAAGTAAAACGAGAAAGAACTATTAAGCAGCGCATAAAGGAAACCTCGGTGGCTGGGAGACCTTATTTGTTGAATCATTGAAGGAAGACAGGTTATAACTGTTGCAGTGAAGCTGATAAGCTTCAGAGACTCGGTTGTGAACAGTCTTTTCCACTTGACGACAACTGAAGAGGCACACCAAAAGTTGGCCACGTAATCCTCAAATAATCCCCTTTCAAATGGAGCAAGACGCGAGAGGACCTGTGTTACAAGTGCCACATGCAAATAACAAGGGTCCTTTATAAGGATCAGAAAATAGTTGAGAAGGCATCTCTGCTGTTTAATTTAATGTATCAATCAACACCCACGGCTAAGTTTAACTTATACTACGGCCATATCTACATTGAAATCCCTCAGACTTTAGACCTATTGCTCTCTTATCAAACAATCAATTTCTAATACCTCATTTAAGGCTTCACATTCATAGCTTTAGTTGCAAATTTTCACTTTGCCAAATTCATCTATGAATATCATACTTGGCCAAAGATTAATTTTTCATCTTCATAATACTCCCTAAACTGTAGCCTGTATTAGTGGAACTTATACAAAATACTAAAGCAACAGAAGTTTTACTCTTGGAAGAAAGGTAACACAATTTCAAACCATAAGCATGCCTAGCATTCAAGAATGATAGAGATTCTTTCACGGAGGTGACTAATTTGTTGAAATGAAATTATGGCTTTTAAACATGCAGTAAGTGGTTGCATGTTTTCCAAATATCAAATAAAGAATACAATGAGTGAAACAGACAACATTGTTTAATTTGCAAGCATGCTGTGTAATGATGTTTAAACTACGGTGCATAATGATTTTTAAACTTTCCGTGCATTCACATACATTGATTATAAAATTATAAGAGAAATACAAAGCAGGAAGATCAGGAATCCTCACGAGAGCACTGAAAGAAATACTAAAAACACTTAAGGAGAGATTAAACAATCAAGTGTAATGAAGACACCACTTAAAAAAGTAGGGGCATAAACCACGAGGAAGATAGAAAAAATATCATGTGATTCCTATTCTGAAAAAATTTCACATGTATAGACTAGCAGCTTAAAATTCTAGCACTTTGCTCCAACCAAATAAACCTCAAATCTACATTCAACTCATTTCCCAGAACCATAAGAATAAAAAAAAATATCAAGGAGGACAAACAATGGTATCATCAACTGTCTAACAGACTCAACACAACAGGGGAATAAGTAGCTTACAAACTCCTATAATTATTACCTTACACAACATTGAAGACAGAGCGGGATATGAGCTATGCATTTGAGGATTAAATGTTGAGTGTTAATCTAGAAATTTCATAGATCTGCTCCTTTATTTGAAAGATTCACCAAATGACATTAATACTTCATCCGTGTTCTAGAATGCATGAAAACATCCCTTCTAATAGACATATTCAAGGCTCGTGTTACTTGTTTAGTTCTGATGTCCAACTTTTTTATTACTTTTATTCACAAGTAACTATCCAAACCAAGACAATTCTTAATTAGTATACTGATTACTGACTACTCAGCAGACAGCACAAAGGACAAATACTATTATCAAATTACTAAATAATAAACATAAAGAATTTTGAATGAAAATCAGGAAACAAAATAATTTTTAGGATAATTAGTTGATTCCACAAGTGGCACACAGGCCTCAAAGATGTAGCAAAATCAGGAATATGCACACATAAAGTCCAGATCATATGGTCCTACGAGATAGATAGGAAAACATGATCACACAGTCAAGATTATGTCATACAAATAAATTAACCAATTATATATCATCATTGAAAAGCTTTCTGACAGTACAGATACTAAATCAGTTTACAGTAGCCTTCAAGATGAAATCCATTCATGAGGCATTTAGTCTAGCCCAAGCCAGATTTCACCCAGGTCGGATGAATACCATAAGCAAAAGGCAGGAGCAACATAAATATTTTGACTACAAAATGCCCTACCAATTTCTGAACGATCAAATGAAACTTAAATGAAGGTAAAAATTCTAAAGCCTTTGTTCAAGGGAAACAAATACGATAAAGGTAAGAATATGAAACAAAAATACAAGTTCAGAATACAAATGCACTTTGTACCAGGCAATGACAACATTGTTACCTCTAAAATGGATTGTGTTGAATATAGATAAGGCCACCACACAGCTGCAAACGTTCCTAAAACAAACAACCCAAGTTTTAACACCTCAAGGATTGGATGTTTCCGCCTCAGGCATTTGCCTAGTAGATGGCTGAAAAATGCAGGTGCAAAATATGCACTCATCTGAAAAAAAATGATACGCATAAGGTAATTAGCAATCACTGCTGGAGAGTAAACCACAAAATGAGACCAGATGCAATCATCACTACTTTGGATACAGTACATTCTGTTCTTAGCTTATTAACAGCAACCTAATCCATTACTTTCATTTGCCATTTCCTGACAACTATATGCTATTTTTTTTTTATCAGCAATGAATTAATAGAATTTAAAAGAAACACTTTAGGGGTGTTCCAACCCTTATACATAAAAACTCCTAATTAAGCATTCAACAATTAGATCAAAGTTAAGCGATACACCACTTAACTCAAAACCTTAAACTAGTTAAAGATACTCAGTCCCAAAACCTGAATCTGCATAAAACCAGCACACAACAAAACCAAGCCTGGTGGCGAGGGAGAACTGCTAGAGAAAGCAGCATATGCCTCAAACCAAAGAAATAAAACCGAGTGCAGTGTTTTTATAGCAAAACCAGCATATCAACAATGCCAATACCTCCAAAGTTCATACAAGAGCTATTGCAAAATCACAAGCCATGATGACCTGGACCGGTATAGTAACCACCAGCTCAACCAAGCCAAGGGTAACCTGCCTGTCACCTATACCTTCACCCCTCCTTACAATGGCAGAACCGGCCTTTGATAAAACAAGCCTCTAAGCTTCCTCAACAACACCACCTTGAAAACGAACAAACTCCACACTCCATGCCTGTAACCGAGCAACTACCACAGATCCAGGGATTGCCTCTTGACAGCAGAGTGCTTCATCTATAACTCTTAACACATAGCTCAGGGTTTAAGATCCAATCTGAAAATGAGAAGTTAAAATTGTGTACTCTGTTTTTCAACCAAAGCCAAGAGTTGAGTTGTGCCCGGTGAAAGATCTCTTCCGCATCAGGCTTCCCCTGCTTGAAAATGACTAGGTTTCTTTGTTCCCATATTCCTCTCACAGCTGTCACCCACAAACCTTTCCACACAAGGTTTTGCTTTGTGTTCAAGTGTACCAGGTGAAAGTTTTCAAAGTGAACCTTCAAGTCCTTATGTTGGACAAACAAAATCCCCATCCACCTTAGACACAAAAACCACACCTGTTGTGCTACTATGCATTCCAAAAAAAGGTGCTACTATTCAGATTAAACTCAAAACTATATGCTATTGTCAACTAAGGATCATATTCAACTACACAACCAAAAAATTACTGTTATTATGACTTATCACTCTGATCCATACAGACAATAGCAAAGTCACAAAGTCATTAAATTGACAGTGTAAAATATTTAGAAATTCCAATTGAGTTTGAAGTAGTGTATAGGCTGATAAGTATACCAGCAAGTTAGGATTTAGGACATGCAAACTAATTAATAAATTATTATAATTATAGAAATAAGTAGCAGATTCTATATAATTCAGAATATCTTAAGTTATATATCTATAGTTAAGAACATTTTCATTTATTCTACTATCATCTTTATTATTAAAGGATATCAAATCTCCTCTATTTATATGAATCGCATGGACTGTGTAATCTGAAAATGAGCCCACTTGTGTCCTGTTTTGCTACCTTAACCCCAAATTTTTTGCATAATCATTTTATTCACCCAAGTCTAGCCAAGTTTAAATTAATAGCTCCTAGTCTTAAGCAACTTCAAGTGTTAGAACGTGAATTATGTCAACTAGAAAACATGTTAGGCCACCATTTCCCAAACAAACTGAAAAAAGATGTAACTCAGTTTTTTCTCCAATTCATTTAGATATTTACGGACCTAGTCATGTCACATCTTTTGGCTTCAAATATTTGGTAACCTTTATTGATGAATTCTCCCATTGTTTTGTACATAATGTATCTCCAAGCTTAGACTAACTCTTTGCAAAAGCTATTAAATGTATTTTTTTATGGGATATTTTCACCTTAAAAAATGATACAAATGCTATTCTCCAACAACCAAAAGATATTTTATGTCAGCAAATGTCACCTTTTCTAAGGATATGTCCTTTTTCTCGTCCTCTGTGGAAACTCTTACTTCCATGCAACAGGTTCTCCCTGTGCCAACCTTTGGTCCTTTAAAGATACCAACTTTTGTTAACTCCAGCCCAAATGAGAACCAAACCGATATTGCTCCACCACCTCTCCTTGCATACCAACACAAGACATTGAGAAGTCCGCATACTCTTCCCGAAGTCTCTCATGATTCAAATCTCTTAAAAAAAGGTATTTGATTTACTACTAATCCATATCCTATTTACAATTTTTTGACTTATCATCGTTTGTCTCCACCGCATTCTTCTTTTGTGTTTTCTTTGTTTGCCACCACTATTCCTAAAACTATTCGCGAGGCACTTGATCATCCTAAATGGCGACAAGCCATCATGATTGATGAAATGTGGACTCTTTCATGCAATGACATGTGGGAGATTATTATTCTTCTTCCTTTTGGAAAGAAAACAATTAGTTGAAGATGGGTCTATGCTCCTAGAGTTGGGCCTAGTGATTAAGTTGATCTCCTTAAAGCTTGGTTGGTAGCCAAAGGATATACGCAAATTTATAGACTTGACTACTGTGACATTTTTTTCTCTTGTGGCCAAGATTAGCTTAGTTAAACTTTTTTCTTGCAATGGCGGCTATTCGCTATTGACCACTTACCATCTTGTCATAAAAAATGTTTTACTTCATGTGATTTTGTGAAGGAAATTTACATGGATCAACCTCTTGGATTTGTTGCTCAGGGAGAGTCTAGTCTAGAGTGTAAATTATGTCACTCTCTCTATGGTTGGAAGGAATCAACCTGAGCTTGGTTCAGTATGTTCAATCATACTACGAAAGTTCTTAGATTGAAATGAAGTGATGCAAATCATTCAGTTTTCTATTGTCATACCTCTCTTGGGAAGAGTGTTTATCTAATAATCTATGTTAATGACATAGTTATCACAGAAAATGATACCACTAGGATCTTTCAACTGAAGGAGCACTTTTTAGTCATTTTCACATTAAAGATCTTGGTTATTTGAAATACTTTCTAGGTTCTCAATAAGAGGAAAGTGTTATTATTTCACAAAGAAAATATGTTCTTAACATTCTAGAGGAGATAGGTTGGCAAATTTGTTAGCCTATTGATAGTCCTATGGATCCAAATCAAAAGTAATGGTGGACCAAGGTGAAACTTTTTCAAATCCAAAAAAGATATAGGAGGTTGGTGAGAAAACTTTTTATCTCTATAGTACAATACCTATTATTTCTTATGCAATTGGAGTTGTTAGTCAGTTCATGCAAAATCCTCACATTGATCACTAGAATGTTGTAATTCGCATCCCCAAATATATCAAAATGGCTGGAGGACAATGATTGTTATATGGGGAGAAAGGGAATACTCAAACTATAGGGTATTGTGAAGTAAATTGGATTGGTTGTCCCATTTACAGGAGATCCACCACAAGATATTGTGGATTCATTGGAGGAAATATTGTTTCTTGAAAGAGCAAGAAACAAAATGCTATAGCCCAATCAAGTACAGAAGTTGAATATAGATATATGGCTTTGGTCACTTGTAAACTTGTGTGGATTAAACAACTCCTTCAAGAGTTGAAATTTTGTGAATTAGAGTAGATGAAGTTTTACTATAATAACCAGACAGCCCTTCATATTGCTTCCAAACCTATACTTCATGAAAGGACCAAATACATAGAGATTGATTGTCCTTTTATCAGGTAGAAGTTGTTGTGCAAAGAACTTTGTACTCGGTTTATCAGCTAGAATAACTAGTTGGCAGACATTCTCACTAAGTCCTTGAGAGGGCTTAGAATGAGTCTATATGTTTCAAGTTTGGTCATACAATTATAAGCTCTTGTTAGAGGAGGAGTGTTAAAATTATGATTGTTATTGTATTGTAGAGCTCTTATAAAGCTGCTTTTTGGGTGTATGTACCTAGTCTAAGGGTTGAGTGTTATAGGATTTTTTTTTTCCTTGTAATGTACTCTTCCTTCTTTTCGTATATAAAACAAACATCAGCTAGGAATTCAATAGTTTTTCATCATATGCAAATTCAAGTGAATCAACCAAGATAAAAACAAACATAATGTACAAAACAATTGGCATCTCAATTTAACACCAACTCCAAAAGGAATACAAGTAAAGAGGAAAGGCCACACTATCGCAATATTAGCACATGTGCAAAAAAATTCAAATAATATATCCTCTTGGGTAAGGTTGAGTAACCATATATGACTACATAGACCATGAAAAAATAGCTCAAAGTAAAAAAAAAAATCAAATGAAAATAGACCAATGCAACGATGAAGGAGACTAACCTGTTTATGATTTAGAGCTAGACAATAAAGAACAGAACCCACCAAATCTTTTCCAGAGAGGATAGCAGCAACAGCTCCAACAGAGAAACCCAAGCTGATGCAGTTGAACTGAACTACAACAAAATACAATATTCAAAACTACAGCACTACCAAAAGAGTGACTGAAAATTTTGTAAAGAACCAAAGGCATTGAACAAGAAAGACTCAAGAAATTTCTTTTGAAACCTGAAAATGACCATGATCAATTAAGATCAAGCAAGGGCTTAGCAATAGCACAGCAGTGTGCCATAGTAGTTCACTTTTATGGCTCCTTGAAGGTTGGTTGTAATGAACAACAATAAAATATACGACAGCCGGAAAGAAAATCAGGGCATCAGATGATAAGACTGTCCACCTCATGAGTAGTTTTCTGCAGATGTAAGCAACGGCTTAAAATATTAATAATGATAATATCAAAGTTAAAATACCCACTACTCCACGACTAAATTGAAAGTAAGAAAATTGTAGTCATCAATAGAAATCTAAATATTAAAAGATGAGCACCCTGCTAAATAATGATGAGTTTTACATTCATTTATATACTATAATCTGATTATCTTTCTAGTTAACGTGGGATTCCAACAAATGAAGTAACATGTTCATTTTGATTCCCCAAAATTTTGTTCCGGTTTCAATACAGTCGTTCATTATTCAAACTCTTTCCCCATTCTGCTACCTATACTGGGGACTAACATAAACGAGTATGAATAAATACAAAATTCAGATGCAGTTCCTTAAATACTTTAGTGTTATTTCCCCAATAGAATTTCTGTTTCGCCTCAATAAACTATGTTGATCTTTAATGCAAACCCTAATTATGTAGAACACCGGAGTGACCCGCCAATGCAGATTGGAAAATAGGACCAAAAGCACCTAATGAATTAGATCTAAAATTTTCCCTGTACCTAATTCAAACCCTGAATTGTAGACGAGATTTGAATTGAGACCATATTGCAAGTGAGGTACATGTCAAATTGCAATTACCTAAACACCATTTTACATAGAATTGGGAATGAAAAGCGGGTAAAATGCGCACCCAAGATAGGACTCATGACCTCTGGAAGTGAGAAGAGCTACGGAATCAGGATGGAAGAATCTAAGAAAAAGGCCATGAATGAAACTCTGGTACGCAGTCAAAGGTGGGTAGTCGAGTCCCCAATAGCTGAGATCATTGCTGGAACTGTTTCTATACCATTCCTTGACCGGAAGGTTAGTGGTAATCTCCATCCAATGCCTCTGAGCCTCGTAGTCCCCAAACTTCGGAGGGTTGCCAGCACCAGAGTAAGGGTGCAGTGACACCGCCACACGGACCAACAATGCAAACAACCCAACAGTGATGAATACAACTGCTGTTCCATTCCGAACCAACCACCACCGCCAATCAAAATCATGACTTGCAGTGTCTCTAACCTTCTTTCCCTTCCCCATTTCAGAAAATCGGCTCAGATCCATTCACAAGGTCAATTCCCTAAATTGAAGGAAAATTCAACACAAAACCAAAAAAAAAAATCCATTTTATTGAATTTAACTACCATACATATAAAATGTCATAAATTTGTCAACTTTTACAATTTCATAATAATTTATTTTTTGTCTATGAACATGATGCACCATTGTCCCAAATTTTGCACATACTGGCTCAATTGGGAGTCACATGCTCAAGATGATTTCGAATTAATAATGTAAAATATTATACTGAAAATACATAAAAATGAAGCAAACTAATTCACACAAGCAACCATATACAAGTATATAAAATTAAAAGATAAAATTAGTAAAAAGACATATATATTCGAAGCATAAATAATAATAATAATAATAAGTATAAATGACACTAAAAGGCAGAACGTGAGGCTAAATAAATACGAAGCTAAAACAGAAAATAGTGTTGATTCAGGATCCGAGAAATATAGTTTATAAATTAATTGAGGTGTAATTAATTACAAGTATCTTGTTAAGAATTTTGAGACCTTTTTTCTAATTATTAAATTTTCTATTTTGGAAATCCTATTTCTTACAAATACTTATTTTATGCAATTAGTCATGTTTACGTATTACGAGTTAAAAAAAAAAATTGGTGCCAATCAAGGCATCTTTTATTTTGCATAATGGAGTGCAAAGGGTAATTTAAAAGGTTTGCAGATTGTCAAAATATGAAGCTCGAAAATAGCAAGTATATTGTCACTCTTGCTAAGTTTGTTGAATCGTCCAAATATTTAAGTTCCTATCTGAATTGAATAATAAATATAACTTTATTAAGATAGAAATTATGAAAAAAATAGTTTTCTTCTTCTTTTTTTAAGTCTTTTACATTGTTCGAGGTGAAGAGACTCGTCAAATAATCATGATGAATAAATTTTCTATTAAAAAAATTATCATGTTTTTTGTTTATAAATCCTAGAAACATAAATTCAGTTCAAAAGGTTAAGAAGACAATTTATGTTCTTATTGTAAGAATTTTAGTCATAGTAAGAAAACTTGATTTATGCTAATGGAAAGGAGAAAACTCGCATTCATCTCGCAAGACTAAAAGGTTATCCTCATTGATGTCTATCTATCAAATAATTATCATCTCGGATTCTAAATTATCTTAATCGGGTTGAGTTTATGTCTTCTTTCTTTTCATCTATCCATTTCATTTCTATTCATAGTTAAGTTTTTGAATGTGTTGTGTTTTTCCATATTCATAGTCAGTTTCATTGAAGTTCAAATCCCGACAAACTTATGAAAAACTGAAAACATAAAATATTTAATGATTAACTTGGGATTACCTTTTTATTATTTGGTATATGCTATAAAAGAAAAAAAAAAGTAACAAAATTAAACTACTTAAAAGAATATAGAAGTTCAAGAAGGAAAGTAGGAGGTATCGGAAAAAAAAAACTAACTACTATTTCTTGTGCTTAAATCCTCAGTTAGTTATTTCAATAAATTCTTAGACTTATTAGACTTATTTAAAAAAAAAACTAACTGTATTTCTTGAGCTTAAATCCTCACATAGAAGAATGCAACTGCAGATTTAAAATTCTTTGTAAACACTTTTTTAACTAATGCACAGATTAAGATGTGTTCATCGTATCATACAAAATACTTGTCTAAAAATGACTGTAATTTTAGTTTTTCAAAATTAGATTAATTAATGTTTTTATTTTATAATAAAATGTGTTTTTTTCTAATATTTAGTTCCAAATAAATTATATTAATGTTTCAAAAAATTAATAGAGACTAATTTAGAACATAAGTAGTTAGTAGTTAAAACCTTAATAGTTAATAGTTAGATATTAATTTAGAAACTATTTTATAATTTTTTATTAATCATAAAAACTATTGTAGATATCAATAATCTTTTAGTTTATAAAATGATCTCTAATTTAATTAATACAATGACTAATTATTTTATTTTGGTCTCTAAAATTAGTTTTTATTTAATCATTTTTTTTGTAGTGATTTCTGATCCTCTCTTGTTCACTGCCTTCCGAATTCTTCTAACAAGTGGGTCTTGGTATACTTTGATAGGTGGATATTGGTTCTTTTAGGTAGATTTTGGATCTCACTCGTTGCTCTCGAATCTCTTGAACATGTTGATCTTGGATTTCTCGCAGAGTGGATATACCTGCAAGATGTTCCGATGATAAAGTAAAAAATCAATTAAATTAAATAATAATTTCTAAAAAACAATCTAGTTACCTGTTAATCAAGTTAACTGTTTATACTGTTTTTTCTTGGACTTTATCAAAATAATTGGACTTTTACTTGTTGTACTTTATATTTAGTGAGTGTATTCTTAACTTTAGTAGAATATTAAATTTTTTTTATTCTTTTGTTTTTTCCTAGTTTATTAATCAAAATCTTCTGTTTTATTTTAATGGCATGATATTTTGATAACTAAAAGATAATGTCTCAATCTTTCAGTTAGGTCCTTCGAATGTTATGAGTTTTACATGGATTTACATTTATATTTGTAATAGACAAAAATAATACATTGAGAGAGTGAAACTATTTTACTAAGTGACCTACTTAGAATTATTATGCAAAAGAATCTTAAATTGTTTTCATTTCAAAATGAGAGGGAAATGAATGATTTTTCACTTTTGTCTGTTATATAATATGTCATCTAGAAACTAATAAATATAAAATATACAGTACATTTTTGAGATTTTTATGAAAATCTTTCTGTTCCTTATACGAAATAATGTTTGTTTTAGTGACATATTTTTAAAAATATAATTATTTTACTCATATATTATGGGGTATATAGAAATATTTTTATTATTATTTTCTATAATATTATCTAGGTTTTTACTTAATATAAATATACTTTTGTTAGAATCTTGATTTCAGAAAAAAAAATCTAAAACATTTTTATTGTACAGAACTTATTAAAAATTATAAAATTTTGTAAATCTGGTGATTTATTTAAGATATTTTATGTTTTAATAAAAATCACTCATTAACAAACATTGACTAATTAGGAGTATTCACAATTGAAAACAATAGAAAATCAATTAAAATAAAGTGTGTTTAAATTTTTTGAATTTTTTTTAAACACACAATTTTGTTCAAATTTTATATTGAAAGTGAAAAACTGAAGAAAATCGCTTTAATATGCTTAGAATAAATTAACCACTAACAAATTTGATTTTATTATCTTATTATATTTTAATTAAGATATACTTATACTATTAAAATAAGATAAAAAAAATTGTAATTTTTTAAATTTAAGATTATGTAATTTATTTATAAATATAAATATAATAACAATCATTTAAAAATAGTACATAATATATATATATATATATCTTTATTTAATAATTTTTTGTTATAAAATATTTAACATTTTAAAAGAATTTTTTTACAGTATTTGTAGTAAAAAGGTATTTTATAATTTTAAAAAATATTTAATAATTCCCTAATTCAAAACCAATTTATTTTTTATATTCAAATTTAATAAAATTTGAGTCAAAGTTAATGAAAAATAAAACTAATATGTGTTATAGAAAAATATTAGATTATTCGTTGAAATTCTCCTTTCTTTTCTAAATTTCTAAAATGGATAGATGGATTTTTAAAAAATATTATAATATATCATATTTATTTTAAGTTTTCAATACTAAAGTAATTTTAAATAAATATAAAACTGATCAAATATAAACAAAATTCTTAAAAAAGTGACATGTGTCATTTGTTTCCATGTTAATTATTTAATATTCAAATATAATATTTTTAAACTAATTACAGACACTTTCTAATTTTATACTTTTAAATTTTCTGTATATATTGACATACACTCTTGTTCAAAAGTATTAGCAAAAGAAACTTTCACACTGTGTATCCAAATCCGTAAGTTACAACATATTATTCACTGTAATTAAATAAGTAATCTTCCATAGTTTCACCACAATTACACGTGTACTTAGGAATCCACATGAACACTTAGCATATATGAATATGTAAGAAAAATATTAGAGAAAACTTAAGACTTAAAAGAAATAAATAACACATTCCAAGAACATTAGATGTGGTTGTGACACTGCTTATAGCCACTACCTCACTAGTGAGTTTTCATCGTAGAGATCAGATCTGAGCTAAGTGTTGGATATCAAAAGGGTAAGCATCTGATGCAGATTGAGCACTGTATGCTCTTTGAGCCACAATTAGATTGCCAGCCTCAGTAGGATGAAAAGCATCCCAAAACAAGTATTCTCTCCTGTTTGGGCATGGAGTTTGCATTGGCAGACATGTAATTTGACCATTGTTCCTTCCTACCCCACAACAACCAGCATTTATGACACTGAAACCTGAAAGTTGATTCATGTCAATAGAATTGAGTTAATATTATTTGGTGCTAAAAAAGTGTAAAATCATGACTAGAAAATGTTTTGGTTAGAAAATAATTACCATAGGCTGCAGGGTTGCTTATAACATCTTGAAAGATACCAAAAGAGTTTATGTAGATGACTCTTGCATCGGGCATCTGGTTGTTGAATTGGTCAGTGAGAGTTTTCAATCTGGTGTTGAACATTTGGTTTGCATTATTGATTCTGTCAACACATGTGTTACCATCTGGGCTGTTTCGGGCCAACTCATTTGGGCTGCAACCTATTTGGCCTAATCCAAACAGCACCATTTTTCTTGCTCCATAGTTGTACAAAGTCTGAATGACAAAAAACAGTCAGTATTTAAGTTTTTCTGTTTTGTTTCACTTTTATTCCTGACATTATGGTTAAGATTAAACGTTTTTTGAAGCATTGCATGTTATAATAGACAAATTGAAGATGGAAAAGATGAATTGGTAAAGACAAAGAGAGCAAGAGACTAACTTTTAGTTGGTCAGTATATGCGCCAATAAGAACATCAGCAAACTGATCTGGTGTGTACTCCCTGCTGCTTGTATAGAATTGAGGCATGAAATAGTTGTTTAGATAGTCATTGCTACCCAACCCAATTGAATATATGCACTTGCTCAAGTAATTTGCAGCTGAGTCCTCATCTCCTAGTAAATTTACCACTTGGGACACTGTGTTTTGATAATTTTGCACTTGCCCACTAAAACTAATGCGCCCTCCCTACAAAAAAGATTAACAACTTTAGAAGATAAATACCAAACATTAACCATAGTGATTAAAAAAGTGATGTTGCATGAAGTAAATTTATGGGTACCAGTTGCTGTCCAGTTTCCTCTCTAATCCCAGCAGCAGCAGATGCATAATTGACTCCTTTAAGTACAGCATCGCCACTAGCTTCAGCATATGGAGGTATGAAATCATCGAATCCCAGAAGTTCAGCTGTCAAATTTCAACAGAATGTCAAATAAGAGAGAAACCTTTCTATATAATCAATTTTTTGTGCCAGATCTACTTTTTTCTTGTTCTTGTTCTTGTTTGTTATTACCAAATCAGTATAGTTGTTGTAAATAACAATCTGACAGTAAATTTTTTCTTTATTTCTACAATTCTACCTCTTTGTCAATGAAAAAATGAAGTACACCCCTCTATACGTCTTCAATTGCACATTGAAAGCTGGCAAACAGATCCATGTGCATGAAATTTTTATGAGGGGTAAGCTAACTCAGGGTAGTGCCAGAAAGCAGTGCTCTAGTCTGCTTCTTCACTGCCATCTGCACCTTGATCCATTTTTTATTTCACCAGTAAAAAAATCCATGCTTCTCACCCTCTCCTTCTAGAGAAAATATTAGGCGGTGTAGGTGTACATTTAATTTGGTGTCTGATTTTAGCATAGCACAGTTTGGCATCCCATAGACCATTATGCATGCACATGCCCATATTAAGATGTTTTCAGTTACACACTTAACTAATAGGTTAAAAAAAGGGAAGAAAAACATAAGATCTTAGGACCACTTCGCTGTCCTTGACTCGTTGTAACCATGTCTTTGACAATGATGTTTATTATGGGGGCATGCATGTGAATCTTAAGACCATGCAAACAAACAAGTATGCATTTCAACTAAAATGCTGTCATGCAATACTGATAAGGTAATGAAGAAAAAGGAAGCTCACCAATTCCATCAACAGTGGTTTTCCCATTGGAAAACCTCCCAGAAGGTCCACCAGGGAAGTCAATCCCATAGGGCAGGTAATCAGCCCTAGCCAAAGATTGAAGCTGGTTGTTGTTCCCATTATCAACCAAGGAATCACCAAAAATGAAGTAGCATGGCACTTGTGGTGCAGCATGAACCCCATTCCACAAGCCAAGAACCAGAACCAGTGCCAACATGCTTGCAGCTGTGAGATCCAAAGCTGCCATTGAGCAAGAAACGGTGGATTTGACTTGTGTGAGGAAATGAAGAGTGAGTGAGGTAGCTATGGAAGCTAGGGCACGCGTGAGTGATTGAATGTGGAAGGTGTGACATGAGTAGCAGTATATATAGTAGGGAAATAAATACAGTAGCACGCTGTAGAGTCTAGAGTGTATAACTTTTACAGTTGGGAGTGTTGGTTAGGTGCATTAAATGGACGCGGATATATTGTGAGATTGAATGAAATGGCTCCATTACCAATTCCACTGTACCACCCCACCTCATTCATGAAATCTGATCACTGATGTGATTCCACTTTAATGCAGAGTTGCATTTTGCAGAGATCAAAATTTGGACTCTTACTATTCAAAGCCACGTAAGAAAACTCTAGTTTGATTTGCATGAACAAACATAGCTAATATGCTAGATTCAATACCTTTCCTTAAAACTTTTCTTCAGACAATTTTTTACACTAGTTAATGCTCTTGATTTTATTTAAGTAACATCTCTTACAGTTTGTTATCCATAATTCGGCATAATAAATTCGATACAGAAACTTTAAAGGGATTAAGGAGATTTTGAAGTTAAACTGAAACTTCAAATATAAATATCAGAAATCAAAATTTTGTTTTAACCTCAAATTTATATACACTTCTAAAAAGTATTCCATTATAACTTTATAATTTTTTTGGTATCAGTTAGTTAAAAACACGAAAGCAGCAACTGAATTATGCTGGACCGATTGAGTAATAAATTAACAAAGTGAGATGTTGTGTTTGATTTTGACAGAATAGATGTTTGTGTTAATAATGCCCGTTTAGATGCCTTTCAAAGAATGTTGTGCTCTTTTATATACTTTTACATTAGTTAACACATAATTTTTAATATTATCTGCAAAATCTGAATATTTTTAAAATGAAATTAACAAAACTAAACATATCGATAACTAAGTTTAAAAACAAAAACAACATTTAATATCATCTTAAATTTTTAATTTTAATTTAATTTCATTAAATTGACTTATAAAATAAATAAATATGTGCTTTAAATTCTATTATACTTTTTATTTGGATTGATTATATATATAGAAAAATGAGTTATTTTGGTTTTGTTATCAGATTGAGTACTATGTAGATATATAACTACAATTACAGCATAATAATGAATAAAAGGTGAACAAAACTTGTAAATACATAACGTGTTTAACCATAATATAAATTATATATTTTTTAAAATTATTTTCTTAAATTATTTATTTGTCTCTATTCTTAAATTATATTATAGATGTTAGATACATATAAAAAAAAACAATAATACGTACCAATAGTTAAATAAAAATATTGGGATCAATCTCTAAAGAACATAAACTTGATCTTCTGAAAAACCATGCAATATACCTAGTTATTACCTACTACTCCCATATAGAGAAATGATAGTAGATTGAAGAATTGAATGACTTGGTCTAAGTCATACACCTAATATGCTTTGTTTCTAGCACTCCATTATTATTAATATTATTATTATAATTATTCATTTAAAGCATTTAAAGCAAAAGGTCCCACACTACACTGTTCTTCATGGATGGTTATCCAACATATAACATTTTGCAAGTTATTTGAAGCTATTGCCTTAATTTCGTGTGGATGCATGTCTTGTTTATTCAAACCAAACAATTATATAACCCTTGAACAAGATTGACATCAAAGGAGGAAAAAGTAAATTATTGTAGTAAACTTTATCAACAACTTTGGGTTCTCTATACTAAATAATATATATACTTTTTGGTGTGATGAATAATCTATTGGCACAAATTAATTAGTAAATAATTATGGATTTTATCACAATAGATTTGACTGTATTGAATATAATAAAGTCAGCTCAAAGAAAGGCCAGGTTTAATGTAATAAATAAAAAAGTTTCTTGATTTTAATGTTACGGAATGGAATTAACTCTTCACTAATAATGTCAGTATTTATTTTGCTTCTATCTTTTTGTTTGGTTCAAGGTTTACGTTTATGAAGACATTTAATTAATCTTTTTTTACACGTAAATCTTTATTTAATTAATTAGTCAATTTGGATACATTATTTAAGTTCTCTTCCTATATTCATTTATTATTGTTGATAAAAAAAGAGTCTATTTGTTGATTTGTGTTTGTTTTTGGTTATGGACAATGAATTATAGTGTGTTTGTTTTATGGGCAATGAGGAGAGAGGAGAGTGAATGCTTTTATGTTTGTTTAAGTGATTTTAAGAGGGAGGGAATAGATAAGGGAGAAGGTAGGAACCTTTTTCCATTCTTCAAGCAATATTTCTATTGATTTCAGGTAGAATTGTTACATTTTACTTAAATATCTAAAATTATAATATCAACAAGATACATAGTTATATGAAATAATAAATATATATAATAATAAATATATAATAGTAAATATTATTTTTATAAATTTTAATATATTTAATAAATTTATTTCAATTTAACACAAAAATATATTCTATTATATTTTTAATTTTTTTATTAAAAAATACAAGTAATTATAAATATTATATATTAGAAAAATTAATTAACTCAAACCTACACACAAAAATATATTATAATTTATTATTTAAATATTTTTTAATGACAATGATAAATTTGTAAACTTACATTTTATACCTTTAAAATAATTTCTAAATTTTCTCACAACTATTACATCACTTACAAATTTTAATAAATCATCCTCACAAATCTACTTTATGATCTCTCAATCCAAACAACCACATACATTCTTTCTAATTCTCACAAATCTACTATTTCTTCTTTCTACAAATCTCTTCCTCAATCCATTATCACCAGGAAGACAGTAAAACAAGAATAATTAATTTATGGTTTTAAAATAAACAGAAAATAAAATTATTAATTTCTATAATTGATATTATCAAATTTCTCTAAACAAGTTTTATTTTGTATTTGTCTTAATCAGCTGAAAATTAGGAATTTAGAAGTCATCTCATGAAGTGATATCAAAGAATGTGGACAGTAGACTTGTAGAAGGAAGATAAATAACCTATTATATATATATATATATATATTATTTTTTATTTATTTTTTATTTTATTTTATTTTTATTTTTTTGCAGCTCAACTGTCTTTCTTTGTTTTATTCTGGTAGTACAAATTCTACTATATAGGTTAGATGAATATACACAATTATAAAAATTATCATTTTTTGCTGTTTATATTTTAAATTTTACTTTTAAAGTTTTGGATGCTACATGAAAGAAATTATTGACCCTAGCTCTCCTTACGTTATTTTATAAGATAATCTATCATTTTATACTGTCTAAATTCTTTTTTAAAATTTCAAACTATAATTATTGGACTCAAGTTTTTTTTGTACGAGTCTTGTCTCAAAATACAAGTGAGAAAAGTATATAAAAAACATAAGAAGGTGAAATTGAATTGTCTGTTTAAGACTTTTTGAAATTTCCACAAGTATATTTCGTTAGACAATAGTTTTACTTGACAGATGTCTTGTATGCAGCTTTCTTGAGATGTTGCAACTTCTAATTTAACTAATGGATTTTCTATAAAAGTTTTTTTTTTTAAAAAAAAACTCTCTTTTTAATGTCAAATACAATTTAATAACATGCAATAAAAGAGATAACAAATAAGAAAGAATTTACATGGTATTTTTTATATTTTTTATACTGATT
The DNA here is from genome assembly GCF_051622355.1 of Phaseolus vulgaris. Lineage (NCBI taxonomy): Eukaryota > Viridiplantae > Streptophyta > Magnoliopsida > Fabales > Fabaceae > Phaseolus > Phaseolus vulgaris. The sequence continues at coordinate 42,050,723 of NC_143499.1, forward strand.
TGCCGATTAAGAAATATCATATTTAATTCTTAATTAATTAATTGAGTTTCATTAGATTGTCACTTATGTAAGATACAAGATGAGTACTACTTTGATATCGACCACTTCTTATTAAAACTAAGTATTATTTAAAATAAAACCACTCAGGACTAAGACTTAATATTATTTAGAATAGTTAAAATTGAATATTATTACACATTTATTTCTACCCAGATTAATATTATTTGAAACTCATTCATTTTCTTTATTTAATCACTTTCTCATTTTTTTTATCCCAAATTATTCTCAACCTTTTTTATCATATCCCCTCTTTGATATTTTTTCTTCATTGAACTCTTTGACTTAAAAAGTTTTATAATTTTGTCTTAAAGAAGATAGTCCCACCATGGAATATTGTGGTTGAATCACATAGTGATGACAACAATACCACTCATTAGCATGTGATTACAGATAGAATGAGTTGTTTCATGAATAATTCATCTGCCTTTTTGTGTGTTTCCTTTCTGTGGCAAATGATAAAGAGCCATTGAAATATATAAGACATGGTCACCATTTTTTTTATATGTAAACTAGACATGTCCAAATATATAGCACTCCAATGAAAAAAAAAACTAATCTAATATAAGAGTGTGTTACCTACTTTTATAAAAAGTAATGAAAATAACAGGAAATTAATATAATTTACTTTTTTTTAAAATTTAGATTTCAAGAGAAGAGTATTTAATATTCTTATAACATTACTATTTTTTTTCAGATAGATACTATAATTTTAATTTATCTTAATTAATATTTAAATTTTATCTCCTTTATAAGGGATACTTTGAATTTTAATTTTGTTCTAATCGATCATTATTAAATTTTACTATTTTTACAAATGAACACTTAAAATTTTAATTTTGTTATAGTTAATCCTTAAACGTTACTATTCTTTATAAATATTTTTCTAATATCCAATTAAATAATATATTTATTAATAATTTTCTTTTCTATGATTCATGTTTTATATTTTTTTGTTTCAATTCATTATACAAATCCTCAATATTTATAGTGGATTTATACAGTGAACTTTTGCTATTGTTGTTTTTTTTTTTGCTTTTATAGTCAATGTAAAATTCTAAGATTATAGGATTCACACAAATTAACATAATTATTTATAATTTAATATAAAGACAATAAGTATTCATTAAATTTAATAACTATAAAGTGTAAGCATAAGTTTTCAGTAAATCAATTAAAAACGTCATCAATATAATTTTAAAGATAATTATAATAAAAATATTTAAATTACATAGATAATATAATAATTAAAAACATTAAAACATAATAACATTTAGGATTAGAAAATCAAATAGATATTTTTAATAAACTATTGACATTTAATGTAAGTTATTTAACCCGAATATATCAGAAAAATTATTTATAAAATATTAAAAAGTTTTAAGAATTAATTAGGATATCATTAAAACAATCAGATCTTTGTTTATAAAAATATTTTTTTTAAAATTCAATTACAACAAAATTAAAATTTAAGTGTCCATTTATAAACAAAATAAAGTTTAAGAATCAAGGACAAAATTATAGTTTGAAATGCTTATTTGGACAAAAAAAAAATACTTTCCCATTATTCAAATTTGAGTTAATGTCTCTTTACATATTACTTATGCACTTTTGTCCCACTAGTAATTGTGAAAATTTAGTTTTCCAATTCAGATTCTATAGTTGTATAAATTCTATCCATTCTATATGATTTTAATCTACTTATTTTCAATTGTACCAATTGGGTTTTCAAGTAATAACTATATATTTTTATTTTCTCTATTAATTGAAATACACCAATGTAACAAGGATTTATAACTTTTGTTAAAAACTAAGATAGTATAATAGTATTTGAAAAATTAAAAGTCCAATATAATTTTGGTATAATTTAATGTATTTCAATACATTTAATATTTTAGTATCTTTTTCAAGAATATATCACCCACCACATGGGTGTAGTTATGACCCTTTGTAAAGGGAAATTTGCTTTAAAGTTTGTTCAACCATGTTAGACATGTGGTCCTACACTAATGTGCATAGCCATGACTTTCGTCTTCAATGTTCACATTAATGCCTTCTGACTTTTGTTTTCTTTGGAAGATTTTCTTTTATTTCAACTGTTATGATTTATACAGAAGAGAGTGTTCAATACTTCTAAAACTATTATTTACTTTTTGTCCTCTATTCCTTTATGAACAGTGATGACAAAAATTAAACAAAAACAACACTGTCATAACAACTTTCATGGGGATTTTTTTTTTTGTAATATTGAGCCAATTAAGTTCCAAGTTCAATAAATATTTGGGCACAACAATCTAATAAATTTATTTCTCATTTTTCAAAAGTCAAGATCATAGATCACTTATATGTTTAATTACTATCTTTTAATATTTAAATATATTTTTTTACACAGTAGAGAGATGAAACAGTAAAAAAAAGGAAATTATATAAATATTTTTATCATAATAAAAAATTAGTGTTTTACTGTTCCTGCAAAAGAAATCATTTCTTTTGTTTGGTGATAAAGAAAGTAACAAAGAAAAAAAAAATACTAATTTCCAAATCTTACATATTAATATAAGGAGAAAAAAAAAGGTGTAATTTTTTTATATTTGTCAAAATTACTTCACTCAATATGAAAGTATAACTTTGTAATTATAAAATTACTTTACTTTATTTGATTTTTGTTTTAGAAATAACAATTTTTTTCACTTCTATGTAGATAAATGAATATACTTTTCTCTCTTTTTTTCTAACGCCTTTTTTTTTCATTTTCCTTCCATAAAAAAACAAATGTTCAAACTTTTTTTTTCTTTTTCTCTATGCAAAAAATATACATTAAAAGTTAGAAGATGTTAGATAGTATTAAAATACAATTTAACTCTTATATTCCACTAATAAATACAATAAAGATTTTAATGATAAATGCAAAAACTTAACTTGAACAAAAGACAAAAAGAAAGAACATTAAAGGATAAAATTTATAGTTCAGTATTTCTTTTATCTAAAAGAGGTACATGACCCCTCCAACAATAAAAATAAAAAGCTCCTAAACAACATAACACAAATAAATAATTTTCTTCTCCATCATAATGAGATGTAAGACATGTTTCTTCTTGTTCAGAGTCATTTTATTGCTTTAGATCACCCAAGCACATTATATTTTGAATTTTGAAGTTACGTTACTTGGGTTATACATGATGAAACATGTTTATTTTTAATCGATAAGAAATAAATAAATAAATTAATTAGAATATTTAAGAAATACTTCAAACTTTATACAAAATAATAATGTATATACAATATAATATTGTAAACAAATCAAAATCTCTACATATTATATATCGTTGATGATACTTAAACTTTTGAATTAAAGATTCGTAATTTATTGTAAAAAATTGATTTATTAGGAATATTTGAGCTTAGCTATTTTTATTTTCATGCATCATAAAGGACATTTATGTTTATTCCTTTAGTCATATATGACCTTCTTTTTAATTAATATCTCTTAACTATCTGGTAATTAGTGTAATTCCTACAAGTTGTAAATATGATTTGTACGCTATTTAGACAAATCTTTACTAATTAAGACTAAAATCTTAAAAATTATTCATTAAATTTAAAGTTCATTGTTAATTCTAAAATCAAAGTAATTAAGACAAATGTTGAAGTAAACCTAATTCCATAGAATCAGAGTTCTAAACTTTAAAATAAAATTATCAATTCATTTGCTCTTTTAAAACCATGTTTAAAATAAGTTTGATCAATGTATAGGAATTAATGACTAAGATAAAAAATATTAATTTTAATATAAGACCTTTATGATGTTAACTCTTACCATCAAAGTTCTATAATCATTTTTCAATAGTAAGAAACTACCAAATTCAAGAAGAATACAAGAATCATGAAATATATATATATATATATATATATATTATGAAATTAGAAATTATATATAATAGAAGATGGTGTTATTATTGAGAGAGTCTTCTTTATACTTCTTGTTCTCTAAAAAAATGTGGAGAAATTAATGGTATCTTCTCTATATGTAAACCTAAAAAGTTTATCAAAACATCTTTATTTTTCAAAAAAAGTGAGCAATATTTATTACACCAGTGTGAATAAGAGGCTCAAATATTATAATAAATTAAGAAAATTATCATATTTATCAACATAAACTATTTTTTTCTTCTTAATGTAATGTCTTTAATGCAGGTGCTTATATGATTTGGAATATTAACATTGCTTATATGATTTGGTGAATTAAATATGTTGGGGATTTTTATTCAAAGAGCAATTGATTGTTTCCATCACTACTAGATATCTCTTTCTCTTAATCCAAATAAGATTATTTTTCACTGTATTTTGTTTTTTTTACTTCCTCACTTTCAATTATCTAATTGAATCAAACGCTAATAGTTGTATTTATATTTCCATAGAAATTAAACTGATGCCAAAAAAATTAGAATTTTTTGAAAAATACTATACTGAGAAAAATTCAAATTATTATCTACTAAAAGGTCAAATTTCACTGAAAAGTGGAAATTGTATAAATTTTGAAATTACTTTTTCACTTTATTTATCAATTTGAATTTAAGAATAAAAAATCATAATGAATTGTATCTGTTAGGTATAAATCTCAACAACAACAAACTACAGAGAATGTTATTATTAGAGCAGAAAATATATTTTAATATCTTAAAATACAATCATTTAATAAATTAATTCTGTTTAAGTAATATCATTAAATGCTTAAAATTACTAAGAAGATAATATCATTAAATTATTAGAATTAATTTCTACACCGATCTGAAATCTTCTCATTTTATATTTACTAAATATGATCCTTAATATTAATGTTCTCGTTGAATCTTAAATAAAACCATCTCAAGTTAATAATTTGGTTCAAGTATATTGGCTCCATTTTTTAATAGAACTTTTGTAAAAAAAAATCCAATATTTTTATTTCTAACGCGAGAGAATATTTTGTATATAAGTTGAAAACCGTTATGAAAATTTCTGACAATCATAAATTGTAACAATATTCTTATAAAGAAAATAAAACTTAGTATAAAGAAAATATAAACACAATTAAATATAGATACTGCAATTTTTTCCTTTTATATTATCAAGTACATACATATTTGTCCTTTATATTTTTAAGTAGGTTTAAATTGGTTCTTCACTTTTTTTTCTTCTCTAAATTTTCATTTCTGGAATTCACTTTGGAAATTAAATTTCAAAATTAATATGGTATATAAAAAAAAACTGAAGGTGAAAAAAAAAACATTTTAATAAAAATATTTTTTTTATGCGGACTGATTTGCCGGTCTGCCGATTAATACTTATGCGGAGCAAACCAATACATTCGGTCATCGTCACTTTTGTGAGGTGGACCAACCATTATTGTCACCCTTCTTTAAATATGTTACTCAACCCATCCAAATATAAACATACTGTATAACCATACCAATTCCAATTCACTAAATTCAAAGTATATTCACACTCAATTTAAATACAAAGGCACACACAAAAGTTTGTCAACTAATGTATTCACAAACTATATTTCCCATTAACCAATAACTAAATTACTCTTAAGCTACTGCACTTCTTATTCAAATTAATAAAACTCATTTTTTATTTCTATATAAATTCAATAATATAAACATAGCAATTTATTGTTGTTAATTTGACTCATGACTTATGAACCAACTTCATTACTCCTAAAATATTTCTTATTATCCATTAAAAAGTAAGTTGAAAAGGCCTTAATCCCTTGGTTAAGATAATGACCAAAGTGAATTTGACTCATCACAACATTAAAATAAGACTTCAATTAACTCAAATGATTTTTAGAATTTCAAAAGTATTTAAAATATTTTAAACTACAAATTTATCCCTAAATATTTTAATTTAATTGTAAATTGGTTCTTAATTAGTTTTTATTATTTGTAATATAATTATAAGGTTGAGACTCAACCCTACTCGACATTGCATGACTTGAATCAAATCTGACTAGACTTTCTTGACTTAGACTCAACCTGTCATAGGCCTAACATGACTCATCCTAACCTAGACTCATGCCTAACCTAGCTCAGCCTGACTTATCCTAACCTTGGTTAAGCTCGACCTAACCTAACATATGATCACCCTACCCTAACTCAGGTTGTCCTACGTTCAACCCAACTTGATCCTATCTTGATATGGGCTAGACCCGATCCCAACCTAACTCGACTTGATTTGGGCCAGACCAGCTTGACTTGACCTTTTCTCAACCTGACTTGGTTTGACTTGGAACCCACCCAACCCAACCTAGATTAAGCCTGACCCAATATTGCCCAACATGAGTTCAACCTGGGTTGAGCCCATCTCAGCCTAACATGACATGGCCCAATATGGATTTGGCATAACTTAACTCAACTTAACATGAACTGAACTCGACTCAACACAACGTAAGCCCAACCCTGCCCATACTGACATGGCCCAAATCAGTTTGACATGAATTCAACCTGACTTAGCTCAACATGCACCCAACCCGACTTGACTCGACCTACGTCGGATTTGTCTTGACCTTAGCCTAACATAGGTCCAACATAGCTTGACCTAACACCAACTCAATCCAATTCAACTCACGTGACTTAGATTCAAGCCAAATCAACTGATTTGGATGCAACTCGACCAATTTAACATGGTTCTGACCTTATCGATACTAACATGAATTTAGATTTGGATTGAGTAAATGTTTTTCATGTGTATAGTGATTCTTTTAAGTTATTTTTTTCATTTTCACTTTTTTAACAAGATTTTTTATTTTAAAATATGAACTATGAGTTAACTTGGCTCATGGAACTTTTACGGGTATTTTAGCACAGAAAACTTTTTTTTGATGCAAACTTTTATCCCTGTTAACTTTTTTGGTCCTAAACCATGTGAATCAAGACCAAATTCTGTAAGCTTGGTCAAATGGACATGTCCACAAAAAGAACATATACACCAGACAAAAAATAATGAACATTTCCAACCATTTTCTACACTGACTTAATGGATTATAAAATGTTATAATTCTTCCATTCAACGTCTTTTTTATCAACAATCTTTTTAGAAAATCGTATTCACTGTTTTCAACCTTTATGTATGATGAAAAAAAGGTATAAAAACCATCAAAACATAAATTTTTACGTGAAAAAGTTTCAACATTCAAACCCCTTACCATAAAGTGCTTACAATAACAAAATTAATATCATTATGTTCTAGCAGTTCGTAAGACTGCATTTTCTCCAATTCCAATTGCTTGGTCGGTTGTTTTTGAATTGCGTGTTTAGAAGAATTTGTGCTACGTCAATATGCAAAATGCATTGGAATACGTAGACATTAAAAGAACAAAGGAAAAAGTCAATTTTGAAACCTTTTTTTTTATAATTTGGGTGGAAGCAATAGAAGTAGAACCCTGATTTTTGAACCTGGGGAAGAGAACTCCCTTTTTATTCCACCAACCACAACGTAACTTCTCCATGGTTATGTTCTTTTTTTAGAAAAATATATTATTAATATTGAAATAACATAACAACTTAGATGGATATGTGTACACTTAATGACCATGTAAGATTCTTCTTACGATTTTCATAAAGGATACAGATTAAACTAAACATAAAAAGTTAACCTAAAAGTAAAATTTAGCTATACATATAAATATAGCTAAAGAGATTAAATGACATTAGTGTAATTAATACTAACTACTACATCATTCAATAAATTAATTATATTAAAATTATATTTTCAAAACTCACACGGAAAGGTGTTTCCATATATATTATACTTAAAAATATCATGTAATCCAACCCAATTGGATTGTGTTTTATTTATAGTTGGGTCAAATATCATGGATAGCTCGATACTTAACTAAGTCTCACTATTATCGATAAATTGTGTTATATTTTTTTTACAAATATTTTCTATACCCAATCATTTTTAATCTGCACCCAACATATTTTTTTAATTTCCAAAAATACCCTTAATTTTGGAAATAAAAATTTGGAATTGAAAATAATATATTTTAGAAAAATAAATCTGGAAGTGATTATTGAGTTTCAGAAATAAAAATCCGGAAACAAAAATTAAAATTCTATTTCAGACAAAAAAATCCGGAATTGAAAATAATATATTCCGGAAATAAAAAATCCAGAAAAGAAATTATTGTATTTTGGAAATGAAAATCTGGAAACAAAAATGAAAAACCCATTCCAGATAAAAAATTCCATAATATAAAATTTCGTTCCGAAAAAAAAATCCATAACACATATTTCAGAATTTTTTTTTAAGGACAGTTTCGTCTTTTCCGTGAAATCGAGTGCAGTGATATGGTGCAGGAAGCAATTGTCTTTTTTTTTTTTTTTTATGTCTTCACTTAGTTTAGATATATTTGTTATGACTTAATTTATCGTCTTACTTTATGATTGTGTTTTTTTTATGTAAGTTGTTACTTAAAATTTACAATTTTTAATATTTTTTTTTTTTTTCAAAATCTTGATCTAATTGACTCAACTTAATCCAACATGCTCAAGACTAAGTGAGGTTGAATTGAGTTTAGCATAAAAAAATGTATAAACTCAACTCAATCCCACCCAATATTTTTTTAGTGAGTTGGGTGAGATTGCCCAAATTCTACCCAACTCAACCTACAAACACCTCAATACAAATAATTTGATTACCAACTTATTTTTATTCATTTTTTTCATAAAATTTGACATATAAATAATCAATTATACCATTTAACACTACAAGAAAATCATCAAATTGTAACTAAATTTAGAGACAAAAAATAATTAGTATATTAACTAAATTAGATACTAATTTAGAGACTAAAAAAATATTCATATCTAAAGTGGTTTCTATTATTAATACACATTTATAAAATAATTTCTAAATTTGTATATAAATTAGCTACTTAAGTTTTAACGACTAATATTTTAGATTCTAAATGAGTCTCTAAAAGACTAATAGAGACTAATTTAGAATACAAAGTAGTAAGTAGCTAAAACCATGGTAGCTAATGGTTAGATACCAATTTAGAAACCATTTCATAAATTTTTATTAATAATAAAAACTACTTTAGATACCAATAATATTTTTTAGTTTATAAAATGGTATCTAATTTAATCAAATAGTAACTAATTATTGGTCTCTAAAATTAGTTTTTATTTAATGTATTTCTTGTAGTGTAACTATAACACAAAATCCTATGACATAAATGTATAAGAAGTTTATTAATCTCTTTAATGTTTAATAACTTACAATCCTATTTTCTCATATAACAATTTTCTAAAAACAAAAGCAAGAAAAAGGATAAACTACCAAATACAAGATAATTCTTCATAAATTAATCTCACCATAAGTCATATGCGTATGACTATAATAAAAAAATCACATTTTATTTTCTAATTCACACTTTATTGGTAGATCAACACATAAATCTTAGTATCAAATGAATACACAAGAAGGAGTTTAACTTACGACTTTCAGAAGACTTATATTAAGTATGACATACCAAAATGTAGCATTTAACTCATTCTAAGCACCTTAAGTATGCAAACCCTCAACATCATAGGTTAGAGTAAATTTAAAGCATTCAATATGTGGCTACATGCATGTGTTCCAAATATGAAATAGACTTTCCATAAATTTATTGGCACCTGAAGTCTTAATATATATGATTTAGGCACTTAGTGAAGTTAGAATATCTTTATGAAACATATGTCTTTCTACTTGATACATGCATTCAAACAATGATTCACATGTCAACTTAGGTTTCTATGCTCAACTAAATTCATGCAATATATTATATATGTATTATTCACAAGCATTACAATAGAATTTCAATCAATACATAACATCAATTTAAACCACAACATCACAATATTACATTAAATAATTGAACTAAATAATGGTTTAGACTCCATAAATACCACTTCAGTGGCTTACAAAAGAATACACTGAAAACATGTTACTAGAACCTCCTCACTCCAATTATGTGGTATCGCTTGATTGTTATGCACTTATGTTACTAGAGAAAATAACGAAAAGATTTACCTTAAACCAATAAAAATCGATCACTTGGTAATGAGCTTAGAGAATTGTTACTAACTCTCTTGTTCAAGTTCTGGTCATGCTTAAGCAAAGATAACTATCACTCACGGGTTTAATTGGTTGCACAAATGATAGTGATCTGCGTTCAAGTTTAGCACTCAAGCAAAATACGTAGAAAAAACAAATTTTGCAGAAAGCTCAAAGTCAACCCAAAACAATTTTTAATCAATTCAATTATCCTACCAAGTTTAAAACATAGTTTTGTGCCCCACCAAAAACACAATTTAGCTCATCATCAATTCATCAGCAACTACAATTATACAAATAAACCAATAAATCAATCTCAATTTAAGGTTTTTTTTATCAGCAAAGAAAGGGGATCACTTCAGGGGTGTCCCAACCCGTATACAAAACCGGAAACAAAAAATCAACATCAATTTGCTACCAAAGTACACTTACTGTAGTAGCAGACCACAAACCCCCCAACCCACTAAAGGTCCACAACAGACCCAAACAGAGCAACAAAAAAAAGTCCAGAAGCTCCATGTTTGAATTGCAGTACTACATATGGTCCAACCAGCCACACTAGCACGGGTTAAAAAATATGTTGCACTTGATAGGCTTTTGCTGAAAACACCAACCAACAACTCTTTCCACAAAAACCAACCCAGCTTTGGCAGCACATCAGCACCTTCAGGTGCACCATTCGGAGCTCCAGACATAGGCAAACCAACCACTTGATTTGGGTCTACCCTGCATCTACCAATCAAAACCAGAAAACCTACCTCTCCAAACAACAGCATCATCCAGTAATTGAGCCCTTCTTGAAGCTTGAATCAAAGACCATATAAAACCCCTTGAATGATGCATAGGAAGCCAAGCTAAAAGGCATAAAAAACATAGTTGAAACTTGCTACATTTGATGGCCCCCTGCAACAAACTAGTGAGCTTTACCTGTAGTCAACCAGTACCTCTTTCCACAAAAAAATAACCCAGCTTCGACAACACATCAACACCTTCAAGTGCACCATACAGAGCTCCAGACATAGGTAAACCAACCACTGCATTTGATTTGAATCTGCCCTGCCTCTTTGGATAAAAAAATCAGAAAAACTACCTCTCCAAACAGCAACATCATCCAGTAAATGAGCCCTCCTTGAAGTTTGTATCAAAGGCCATATTAAACCCCTTCAATGATGCATTTGAAGACAAGCTAAAAGGCATAAAAACCAGAGGTATGTATTGCCACTGATGTCCCTTATTGAGGAGATAGACGTTGGACATTTCCCTATTACCTCATCCTCCCCTAAAACAGTCCACCATAGCTAGAGAATCTTAACACCAACAATTCCATAGCATTTCCTCCCCTACTGTGAAGATACACCAACTTGACTCCAAACATGCTCAAACTTCACCCCCAAGCACACCAATCGACCCCTTTAGTGCTTCTTGTCAACCTTTGCTACTTAAGCATTAATTAGGGTACATAAGCCAATATGAAAAAAGCACAATTATAAGATTTTACCCTATATTTCTATCATAACCAAGGTAGCAATTGGGTTGAGTGAAATATTTCTTCAGCATCCGGAACCCCTTGTTTAAAGATAACCGCATTTATATGTTCCCAAATACATCTTACAATAGCCACCCACGTACCTTTCCAAACTTGATTCTACTTAAAATTGAGATGCACTAAGAGAAAGTTCTCAAAGTGAAATTTCAGGTCATTATGTTGTGCTAGAACAATACCAATCCATCTAACAAAGTGTCCATACTCTTTGTGCAAAAGTATAGTCTAAGAACAAATGTTGGGTCATTTCTTCCGAAGCTTGGCAAAGCGCACATACTGAGGAGTTAACTGACACACCTCTCCGAATAAGATTGATTCTAGTTGGAACTCTATCTAACAGAATCCTCCAAGCAGTGATTTGTGCTTTTGGCATTGCATTTGCTTGCCATAATATTTTAAAAATATCATTTGAAGCACCGCTGACCTGGGTATACATACTAGCATAAGTTGACTTCACCGAGAAAGCCCCTAATGAATCCCCTCCCCAAACTACATAGTCCTTAGATTCCTTGTTCAGAGCCCCCTTTGCTATGTATCTTAGCAAATCCTCATCCAATACAGATTCACATTGGAACCTCACCCTTCTCCATTTAAGCTACCATTACCACCCAATCTCTCCCCACTTACCAACCTCACCCACCGTTAACCCCTGATCCAAAGACAATGAATGTAGTCTAGGATATAAGGTTATGAGATTCATTTTATCTACTCAAGCATCCTCCCAGAATCTGACTTTGTCCTCAGATCCAATTTTCCAAGTGATGGCCTTTTGAAACCAACCTCCTTTTTCTCCCTGACCACAAACTACATCTAAGTCTCTCCACCACCAGGATTGGTAATTCCGGTGGCATCGACTACTCCCACTTGCCAAAAACGTACTTAGATGCTAAAACATCTTACCATTTCCCTTTTTCATCACTCTGCAGCCTCCACTTCCATTTTGCCAAAAGAGCATAATTAAACTTTATGACATCTTTACCCCCAACCCTCCTTCCTCTAGAGATTTACATACATTCTCCCAACTGACCCAAGAGATTGATTTGCGATCTCCTCCCCAACCCTCCTTCCTCTAGAGATTTACATACATTCTCCCAACTGACCCAAGAGATTGATTTGCGATCTCCTCCCCAACCCCAAAGGAACATCCTTTGGATACTGACTATCTTATCACACAACGAGCTGGGGCTTTATAAATAGAGAAGTAGAAGAGAGGAATAGTAGTAAACACCGATTTAAGCAAACAAATTCTACCGGCCAGAGATAGATGTCTAACTCTCCAACTACTTAGTCTAAAACTTATCTTGTTGACAACTGGTTCCCAAAATTGCTTTTTCCTTCGGTTATCCCCTACTTCTAGCCCCAAGTATTTAAAAGGGATCTTCACAGGAAAGCAGTTAAGGGATTTTGCATAAATTTCAAGGGTGCTCCTGTCAACATTAATACCTGCCATTCTTGATTTATGGAAGTTGATCTTTAGTCCAGAAACTAGTTCATAACACCTAAGTATCGCCTTAATCGTAAAGATATTGGTGTAGGAGTTTTCACACATGAAAAAAAGTGTCATTAACAAATTGAAACAAGCATATTTCAATCTCATTGCACCCCACTTTTATACCTGAGAGCAATTTTGCCTTAACCGCTTGCCTCCCAAGCTCTGACAGACCGTCAACAACAATTAGGAAAAGGAACGGTGCCAACGGATCACCCTGTCTCAGACCCCTAGATGGTATAAATTCCTCTGTCGGACTACCATTGACTAGAGCTGACACCGATGCAGATTCCAAGCAACCTCTAACCCATTTTGTCCATTTACTATGGAAACCCAGTTTGTTCAACATATCATACAAGAAACTCCACTTCACCGAGTCATATGCCTTCTCATAATCCACCTTCATACACACCCTTGTCCTCCTTTTCCTCTTCAACTCCTCAACCACCTCATTTTCCATAAGAACACTATCGAGCATTCCTTTATTCTTTAAGAAAGCTGATAAGTTTTCATCTATAACCAAAGGGAGGACATCCTTAATGCGGCATGATAACACCTTAGCAATGATCTTGTAAAGAGTGCCCACTAACGAAATGAGTCTAAATTGATATAATTTTGTGGGGTCACTTATTTTGGGGACTAAAGTAATGAAGGAAGCATTGCATCCCTTCAGAATACTTCCCGTATGTAGGAAAAACTGAATAGCTTCCATAACATCCTTCTTAATAGAATCCCAATTATTCTTAATGAAGAAGAAGTTGAATCTGTCTGGTCCTAGGCTCTTTGAACCTTCACATTGTCACACAACTTCTTTACTTCACCCTTAGTGAAGTCTAGAATCATACTTAGACTGGTTTCCCTAGGAATAGATTTGAATTCCACGAAACCAAGATTAACACCAAAATCTTCTGTAGCCTTAAACCTGTCTTCAAACAACTTCTTAGCTTCCTTTCGAACAACTTCCGGTTCCTCACACCATTGGTTATCAACCTCAACCCCTTTGACTTCATTTCAGAGTTTTCTCCACCTAATAACTGAGTGAAAGAATTTGGAATTAGATTCTCCATGCTTAAATCAGTTTGCTCTCGCTTTTTGCCTGAATAATGATTCAAGCTTCTTATAAATCACTCTTAACTGGCTAAGAAGCTCCAACCTTCTCAACTTATCGTTCTCTTCCAAATCACAACTTAAGATACCTGACAATTGCTATCAATCCAAGTATTAAGTAGAAATGAGTGTAAATTCACTACAATTATGAAGATGTGGTGCAATATAACCAAGCAATACAATCACAAATTAAACTAGTTCAAAGAATATTTTTCTCAATTGATAAACTAATAATGAGCTTAAACACTAACCAAAAAAGAAATCGATAATTTTTCTATAATGAAAAGGTACTTACTCCAAATTATTATTATTTTTGGATATAAATGGTTAAAGACAAGTCAACAGCTACACGATATATTAAGAAATAACGTTTAAACTTAACTCAACTTTACAAAATCAACTCATAAAGTGAGGTTTGCATCCACTTATATACTATGAAATGTTATTATATCTAGTTGATGTGAGATCTCTAGTACACGCCCCTCACTCCGAGATCTGTCAACTCGTAAGTGAGACTATATATTTTTGGGTGATCCGATAGCAGTTCAATAGTGGGTAGCCATAAGGCCAACAAACTCTATACACTCTAAATGACTCATATTAAAAAGTGGAGTTTAAGTCTCACCCTAACAAAACTGACTTATAAGGTGGATTTGCACCCACTTATATACTATGAAAGATTTTTATCTCTAGTTGATGTGTGATCTCCAACACAATAAGATCTAATTTTAAAAGAGATGAGAAATGGAGTTAAAATTTGAGAGAAGGATGGAGAAGGAGCAAGTTAAAAAATAGAACAAAAGAAAGAAAGAAAAAGACGGAAAAAGGTAAAGAAAGGAAAAAGGCATGGGCCTTGGACCTAATGTCTTGCATACTGTAGAAGGCTGCTTCTTCCTGCACCTCCATACCTTCTTCTCTCACCTCCATATATTTTCGTATTTCCAAAAATGCCCCTCTGTAATATTCCGGATTACATAATCCGGAAGTCATTTTTCAAATTTGTAATTAGCTTTCGGATTATATAATCCGGAAGTCGTTTTTCAAATTTGTAATTAGCTTTCGGATTATATAATCCGGAAGTCTTTTTTCAGATGCATGATTACTTTACGGATTACATAATCCGGAAGTCTTTTTTAACTTTCGGATTATGTAATCCGGAAGTCTTTTTTTAAATGTGTTTCTGGATTACATAATCTGGAAGTTATTCTATGGGGGTGGCACAAGAAGGATAAAAATGTATTTTCATGTTATGTATGGAGGTGTCAGAAGAAGATATGGAGGTGCAGGAAGAAACAGTCACTATAGAATTCTAATTTAATAGTTAGATTGATTAAATTTACATTATTCTTATTATTTTACACACACGTGTGTGTATATATATATATATATATATATATATATATATATATATATATATATAATATCATAGGCATAAGTAGGAATATGTTATATCTTCTCACTGCTTCAAACTTTCGAGTTGACCTATTTTTACGAAAGAGAAAATTGACGCATATTTGTAGCCGATGCAGAAATTTCAGTTCATGAATTTCCTATGATTAGGCCAAGAAAAGAGGAAAATAAAACCCGAAAACAAATCAAATCTAGCTGAGGTTCATATCCATAGTCTCATGTTTGAGCAAGTGTGGTGAACATTTTGTTATTAAAATCCTACGTGAACGTAATTTTATTCAATTCATATAATTTACATTATTATTTAAACTTCAAAGCGTTGATATGGTGTAGTATATAACCATACTATAACATGCATGGCTGGTGTTTCATTGGATGAGAATAATTAGATTAATCTAATAATTTAATGCATTATACTCTTTAATGTGTTCTCTTTCAATATATACATGATCTCCTTTTTCCCTTTCAAACCAATTCCTTGTTCCATCATGGCCACAACCCTTTTGATGACTTGTACAAAACCACGCTATGTCAAACAACGTGGAGTTGTGGACACTAATGTGAAGTGAAATCATCTTAAGAGATCTGCATTCTCCTAATTATCAGGTTAATTACACCCCTCCCTGTAATAGGCCTCTTTTTTCCGTTCAATTTCTTTACAATAATGTTTCAAGTATGTTTATTGCTGCCTCTGATTTAACTTGCTTCTGATGCCTTAAGTCATTTTATCCATTATTGTGAATGTGTTTTCTGTTCATTTATCCATTCATTTTGCCTTGCCTTTTCATTTCAATGTCTACGCAAAATTTGTTCTAGGTATGTTACGGGTGTTTTGTTCCCTAAAACTTTTTTTTGGTTTTGGTGGTCATGAAATTGCTATGAATTTTAAATACATTTCAATAATTTGTTTACGATTCTATTTCATTTATAAAAAGCCAATTTCCTCCTCCCCCTTGTCCTGTTATTTCTCTAATGTGATCACAAACATTGCAATTATATATTTGCCTGACGGTTGTTTTACGCATGTCATCGGTAAGAATGATTCATTTGTCGATAGAAAAGTTGTTTTAGCCTATGGAGGCATTCAACTTTGAGTAATGATAGTGGATCAAAGCATGCTTGTTAGTTCTCTTGAGTGCAATTTCCCATTTGGCAAGGAATAGGAATGTAAATGAAACTGGAAAAAAGGTAACATTGATTGGAATGTGCAACTATTTCCGTGTTTGTTACAGAATGTGACTGAGCATTGTTGATTGTTGAATATTTGGAAGTAGGAAAAATAATTTTACCTTTTGAGTGAGAATTCTGTCTTTGTAGGAATCAAAAAGTGAAAAGGCTTGACATGTTTCAGTCCAAGCGTACGCCAGCAAACACTTATAACTACGTCCCTTTAACACCAAGGTCTAGATTGGAAAGGCTTCTGAGGGAAAGAGAGCTAAGGAAGTCCTTCAAGAACACTCTACCAACTGATGAAGCAAGAGATGGCAACAAAGAGGGAGAACAATGTTGTAGTGATTCAAGCATAAGTGAGAATGAAATTTCAGGTGTTCATAAGGAGGAAGAGGCCACGGAAACGAATAAGCAAGATGAGAGGCCAAACAAACAACGTTTGTTGGTGGTAGCTAACAGGTTGCCAGTGTCTGCTGTTAGAGATGGTGTGGAGTCATATCAACTTGAGATCAGTGTAGGAGGGCTAGTCAGTGCACTTCTAGGCAAGAAAAAGTTTGTCACCTTGCATTAATTGTTTTTACTTTGGTGTGTTTTGTTGATCTGTTTCTGATTCATATATCTATTGTAAGTTTGTAACTCAGCTATGCTAATTAATTACCTTTCTTGAAGATCTAATAGAGGTCACAAGTCACAGCAATGATAGTTATCTTCACAACATTGTAATAATAATCCATTGATCATAGGAATGGATCGAACTTTTCTATTTTTCAAGTGAAGGTTGTATGAAGCTTGTTGTTTCTGTTGAAGGTGTAAAGGAGTTTGATACCAGATGGATTGGGTGGGCTGGCGTGAATGTGCCTGATGATGTTGGACGGAGAGCATTGACTAAAGCTTTGGCTGAAATGGTATGAAGCCTTCTTTGCTTTATGTGTCAAATTTATATTACCAAGCATGAACATATATATGGCCTCTCATCAATGTAGTGAATAATGATAATCTAGCTACTCTTCTCTTTGCAATATCAAAGACACAGAAAACCATCAATATCTTGTCCTCTTGATTATGTGCTGTTGACTGCAGCGATGTATTCCAGTATTTCTTGATGAGGAGATAGTTAATCAGTACTATAATGGCTACTGCAACAACATCTTATGGCCTCTATTTCATTACCTTGGGCTTCCGCAAGAAGATCGACTTGCTACCACTCGTACTTTCCAATCCCAATTTGATGCATATAAGGAGGCAAACCAAATATTTGCTGATGTAGTACATCAGCATTATGAGGAAGGAGATGTTGTTTGGTGCCATGATTACCACCTAATGTTCCTTCCAAAATGTTTAAAAGAACGCAACGACAAAATGAAAGTTGGTTGGTTTCTCCATACACCCTTTCCTTCCTCAGAAATACATAGGACTCTACCATCCAGATCAGAGCTGTTGAGATCAGTTCTTGCAGCTGACCTAGTGGGGTAAGTCATTCATGCATCTCCTACTTGATGATCATTATCATACTACATTTACAAGCTAAGTTCCTTCGATAAATAGAAATCAAAAGCACGGACAAGCAAATTGTAGTCAACAAAGTAAGATGTACACACAGTGATAATCCATAAATCTCTCTAAATTCATCTTCCACCTTGATACTTACTATTCTTGCTTGTCCAATGCACTATTTAGTAAAAAATATCACGTGGTAAGTTCGTATGTTGCCATGATTTTTGAGTCTAGACATTTTATCCAATGATGTGATTTTAATATTTACATTGGTCTGCATTCCAGATTCCACACCTATGATTATGCAAGGCATTTTGTTAGTGCTTGTACTCGTATTCTTGGGCTTGAGGGCACACCTGACGGAGTAGAAGATCGAGGGAAGCTAACTCGAGTGGCTGCGGTATATCTGCATATATTAATTTCCTTTTCTAATTCTATACATCGAACTGTAAAAACTGGAATTTCATCCCGTGTTGTATGTTTATCAGCATTGAATATCTTTACCAATGAGTATGTAGTCTCTGATTTCCTTCTCATGATGACAATGTTTTATTTTTTGGGAGTGTGAAACTTCAGTTTCCTATTGGGATTGACTCTGAGAGATTCATTCAAGCCCTTGAACTCCCAGAAGTCCAGGAGCACATGAAAGAACTGAAAGAAAGATTTGCAGGCCGAAAGGTGAGAACCGTATATGCCAAAGTTCCAAGTTCAACAGTTTGAGAAGTGGAGGTTATTGCATGGTTTCTTGGTTCTGTTCTCTAAAAATGTGAATAACGTGTTCTTTTTAAATGGAAAGGTAATGTTGGGTGTCGATCGTCTTGATATGATAAAAGGAATTCCTCAGAAAATATTGGCATTTGAAAAGTTCCTCGAGGAGAATTCCCACTGGCGCAATAAAGTTGTCTTGCTGCAAATTGCTGTACCTACTAGAAAAGATGTTCCTGAATGTATGCTATTTCTCTAGAGAAGTTTGAAGCGTTTTGACCCATTGATTGAGACTCTTTCTTTATGTATTTTGTTTGTCATCTTATTCTAGTTATTGGAATTTTAAATGACTGACACACTCTTCACTTAATGCTTTGACAGACCAAAAGCTTGCAAGCCAAGTGCATGAGATTGTAGGACGCATCAATGGAAGATTTGGAACACTTACAGCTGTTCCAATTCACCATCTGGTTGGTGTTTTAAACATTTACAACTTAGATTTCTTGCATGGTATTTGACTGTGGAAGGATCACCAGTGTCAATGCAAATATCTATTATTTGAAATCTCGTTGAAAGCACTAAATTTCTCACACATCACTATATATGAGCGATCCTTGATACAAACTAGTCTGTGCTCTATACACTGTCCATTTGATCATGATGTTTCCACCCAAAAGCTGTAAATGCAAATATTTGGGTTTGAGTTAGTACCAATTTGTTATTCTCGATCTGTGTTCTGATCTGCATTCTCTACTAGCTGTCTTACAACATATCATTATCTAAAACATATTCAACACATCTCATTTCTTCATTTCTCATTTGGTCAAGTTGTATAAGACAAGTGCAAAAGGAATAAAAAAGAGGACAAACATTCCGGTAGATGATCGAAGTAACCACTAAGCAGATCCTATGAAATTCACCAGGAATCATAACTGAAAAATAGGAATTTCATTTTACAAATCTTAATTTTTACATAGCAGCCATTTAATAACAGACTTGGCTGACAAGTAAAGAAAACATACCTACTATAAAGTACCCTGATGGGATTTTAGTTCTTTCAAAATTTCCATAAAATGACCTAGAATAACCCAATAAAAGTATAAAACATTCTTTGCCCAAATTGCAATAAATCTTCAATAACTGGTCTCTTTCCTCCAAGGAGCTTACAACACATTCTTTCCAGGTTACCTGGATATATTTTACAATATTTGGGGCTTTTCTATTAACAATCACTTATTTCTGTAATGTTGTCAAAAAAAAATTTCGGTTCCTTAAAAAATTTAATTTATATATTCTTTTTCTTTCTTTTGGAAATATTCAAGTGACTAGTGTGACCGTTCTTTGCACACAGTGGCTCTGTATTTTGTCTTGTTCATTATCTGTCCTTCTCTTGATTGCTTAAAATTTTAGGCAAAGTAATTAATATTGCTAATCTTTCCCAGAAGATGTGACAAATGAAAGGAGGTCACCCGTTTATTTTTAGATAGTTCAGAAAATATTTGTTAGGATTATTATGTCGACCATGTGATGATTTCTGGACCATTTCTTTCAATGATTACAGGATCGATCACTTGACTTTCATGAATTATGTGCACTCTATGCTGTAACTGGTACTCATTTTCTGCCATAACATAAGATTTAGTACATGTGGTACTTATTTATTCAAAAGTAATAATATTTTTTATATCCAAGCAGTTTCACATTTCACTATTTATTGGATATGTGAAATACTCAATCTGTAGGACGTTCTTTTGTGTTATTAGTAAGGAAACTTCACTACTTTTGTAAAGAATTTCACTTTTCTTTCATATGCTCCTCATTTTATTTAGACGTCGCACTTGTTACATCTTTGAGAGATGGAATGAATCTTGTCAGCTATGAATTTGTTGCGTGTCAAGCATCCAAGAAGGGGGTTCTCATTTTAAGTGAGGTAATTCAGTTTTTTAATGTTCTCATTTGTTTATTTTGGCTCCCTCTCTTTTATTTTCTGATTGTTCATTGTTCTTCATATTTGAGAAAGAAGCACTTTTTGTTTTACTAAGATCACCATAACTTTCAAATGATTCTTCCATTAAGCATGTTAATGTTGAGGTATTTCTAAGAAATGTGCAACAGTCTAGTTTTATCTCTTTATTTCGTAAAACAACGGTAAAACCCTTTTTTGTAGAAAGGTAGGTATATCACTATTTAGCTGATTATCTCAACTAGGTTGGACCCAAGCTGCATAAATCATTTGCAGCATACCAATATTATAAGAAATAAAGAAAATAAATACAGTAAATAGACCAAAACTCACTTAATTAACAAAACTATAAAAAGGTAAATGAAACCTATCCCTACAAAAATCATAGCGAATGAAATCCGGAATGGAATCCCACCAACTATTACATTGATGACTAACTCCAAAGTTGGCAAGTTTATCCAGACACAAAATTGCCTTCTCTACAGATATGTGATGCATGAAAATTCATCCACTTAATCCTACACAAAGTCTTATTCCATTGATTGCTTAGCTGCCAAGGCACAACGAGTGAGCTAGAAAAAGCCTGAACCACTCTTTATCCACGGATTATACCATCCCCTATCCATATCAAGAAAAGAAAAGCAACCAGCAACAGCAGCAGAATCCCAAAAAGTTCCCCCAAAAGCAACTTAACCAAGTGAACCTTTGGCTGCTCAATCAATATTGTATTTAATCCATGAACTTATAGGAGGAAGAATTATAATTACTTTTTATTTAGAAGTGGACTTTAAGCTTAACTCAACCTCATAAAATCGGCTTATAAGGTGAGGTTTGCACTCACTTATATACTATGAAATGTTCTAATCTCTAGTCTATGTGGGATCTCTAACACACACCCCTTACGTTGAGGCTACCAACTCGTGCGTGAGACTATATATTATGGATGGTCCGATAACGGTCCGATAGCGGGTGACCTGATAATCCTGACAAATAATCACTGGGATAGGCTCGAGATGACTCAGTTACCATATTAAGAAGAGAACTTTAAGCCTAAATCAACTTTATAAAACCGGCTTATAAGGTAAGGTTTGCACTCACGCTTCACTGTCAGTCGCCCTAGTTTTTGCCGGAATCTCGTCAGAGCCGCCCTCGTTGTTGCCGGAATCACGTCGGAGTCGCCCACGCTGTCGCCAGAATCTCGCCGGAGCTGTCATCGTCAAAATCTCGCCAGAGCCGTTGTTGTTGTCGCTGTTGTCACCAATTGGATGGCAACTAGATCTATGGATCTGTCTCCTACCATTGAGCCCATTCGTCTCCTACCACTATGCCGCCGGCAACTGGTTTATGGCCTCTTCGGCTGCCACTATGCTTAGTCCATCTATCTATACTAATCATGTCAATGTTCACCTTTCTATTGACAAATTGGATGGAACTAATTATGACACTTGGGCCTCAAATATTAAATTATGGCTTAAGAGTCAAGATTATGTTGATCATCTTACCCAATGTGTTCGCACTGTTGCTGCAAATGAGGCTTCCCGTTGGTTGAACATTGATGCTCAATTATGCATTGTTATTAAATCTACTATTCACTAATCTTTAAAACAATTTTTGTGTGTTTTTGAGACGTGTTCAGGAGTTTGGGAAAAGGTGAATTATTATACACCAATGATACTCAACCCTTTTATACTTGCCTTTCATCTATTTCTTTTGTGTCCATTCCAAAGTCTGTAGGTGATGCTTTAGCTCATCCTGGTTGGCGTCAAGACATGCTTGATGAAATAAGTGCGCTTTAGAATAATGGAACTTGGGACCTCGTTCCTTTACCTTCTAGGAAATCGGTTGTTGATTGCAGGTGGGTCATTGCTATTGAAATTGGTCTTGATGGTACTATTGACCGTCTCAAAGCTCGTCTTGTGGCAAAGGGTTATACCCAAATTTTTTATTTAGACTATGGTGATACTTTTTCTCCAGTAGCAAAGATGGCTTCAGTTCGCTTATTCATAGCCATGACTGCTTTTCAACAATGGTTTTTTTATCAATTGGATGTCAAAAATGTCTTTCTTAATGGAGATTTGTAGGAAAAAATTTATATAGAGCAACCTCCCAGCTTTGTTGCTCAGGGGGGGTCTTCTAGATTGGTATGTTGTCTCCACAAATCCTTATATGGTCTCAAGCAGTCTCCCAGGGCTTGGTTTGGAAAATTTAGCACAGTTGTTCAACCGTTTGGTATGACTCGCAGTGAAGTAGATCATTCGGTTTTTTATCGTCACTCGAGTGTTGGGTGTATCTATCTTATAGTATATGTTGATGACATTGTTCTTACGGGCAATGATCACCATGGCATCTTACAAGTAAAACAACACCTGTGTCAACACTTTCAGACCAAAGATTTTGGCAAACTCATATATTTCTTAGGGATTGAGGTAGCACAATCAAACAATGGTATTGTTATTTCTCAGAGGAAGTATGCATTGGATATTTTGGAGGAAACTGGATTAACAAATTCAAAATTTGTTGAGACACTTATGGATCCTAATGTCAAACTCTTACCTAGTTAGGGGGAGCCTTTCTCATATCATAAGTACAAAAGATTAGTTGAAAATTTGAACTATCTTACTGTCACTTATCCAAATATTTCATTTGTTGTTAGTGTGGTGAGTCAATTTCTTAATTCACCATGTGTTGATCATTGGAATGCAGACATTCGTATATTGAAATACACTAAAGGTTCTCCTGGAAAAAGGCTTGATATATGGTCACAATAATCATACTAGAGTTGTATGTTATTCAGATGCTGATTGGGCAGGGTCTCCGTTTGATAGAAGATCTACTTCCGGATGATTGGCACTGGATGTTGGATCTCCAACACACGTTGAGGCTACCAACTTGTGGGTGAGACTACATATTATGGGTAGTCCGATAACGACCCGATAACGAGTGGTCTGATAAGCCCAACAAACAATCGCTTGGATAGGCTCGAACCTGACTTTGATACCATATTAAAAAGTGGACTTTAAGCCTAACTCAACCTCATAAAACTAGCTTATAAGGTGAGGTTTGCACCCACTTATATACTATGAAATGTCTTAATCTCTAGTAGATGTGGGATCTCCAACACTTTTAATTCCAAAAAATTTAAGCACCTAAAATTCCTGTATGTTAGATTTCATAGTAAAGGAAGAAAACTTACCAACTGTGTATAGACAGACACCATGATATATTTTGTTTATGAAATTGAAATAAGGAACTTAGACATTCTTAAAACAGCAAGTTTCCTTTTGAAACGTATAGCATCAATAATATGGAAAATTGCAGATTGAAGTACCAAACTGACAAACTTAGTCCATGACCCTTTTAAAACATTCAGCACATTCAGAGTGCTACTATGATCAAAGTGTATATTTAAGCAAGAACCAAGCCAATCCCAGAATCTAGCCACAAATGAACGTACTGAAAAAACAGATGGTCCGCAGATTTCATATTTTTTAGACAATGACAACATTTAGAAACAATGAACATGATTCCCTTGATCGAGTTGTCCTCAATAGGTAATTGATTATGTAGCAGCCGCTGGATCAAAAAAGATTTAGAAGAAGGAACATATTCATTCCAAATAGCCATGCCATGTCCTAGTGTAGAAATACTGCCAAAAACGGATGTAAAACTTGTAAAAGAAATTTCCAGCCAATTTGTGTCAAATGCATTTTTAATGTCAAATTTCATTATCATGTTAGCTAACACTCATTAGGAGAAATGAATTTCGGAGCCATAACAGCCAACCAATCAGCCAAAATCTTGGTAATGGTCTTAAACTTGAATTTAGCTAATGCAATAGGTCTAAAATTATCCATCTTGTCAGCTCCAGGTTCTTTGGGAATAAGAACATCAGCATTTCACTTGTAATTAGGGGTTGACAATCCATATTTAAAGAATTGTAGTAGTGATACATAGACATCCAAATTGACTGTGTCTGTATTCTCAATGTAATCATCATTAAAAAGCATTTGACAACATGATCCTCCAATGCTTTTCTATCTGTGACACCCCAGTCCTCAGTTTTGAGCATAGAAATATGCTTGGTGGCTTATTTAATCATAGTAATTCTGTGAAAATATTTAGTATTACGATCACTCCGAACATGCCAGAAAACATGAGCTTTCTCCTTCCAAAGCTCGTATTCAATAGATAAAGCCAACTCTAAATTTTTCAAAGCTTGTTGTTCCTGACTGCTATGACCATCATCCATGATATCAATATCAATGGAAGACTGAATCTCCTTCAATCTTTGCATAGCTGAATTAACTCTATGTTGAACCTTGTCTAAAATCTCACAATCCAAACTCTGAGTTTCTTGTTGACTTCCTTTAATTTCACGAGTAAAACATACATAGGAAAGCCACTCCATGAAGTGTCCCAGG
Source organism: Phaseolus vulgaris (assembly GCF_051622355.1). Taxonomy (NCBI): domain Eukaryota; kingdom Viridiplantae; phylum Streptophyta; class Magnoliopsida; order Fabales; family Fabaceae; genus Phaseolus; species Phaseolus vulgaris. Next base: position 42,076,171 of record NC_143499.1, read on the forward strand.
CATCCTGAATGACAGATTCACAATTTCGATGTTTAGTCCACATAGCTCTAAATTCGAAGGAGGATTTCCATCTGCTAGTGTCAATTTCATGCTGCATGAAAATTTGAAAGTGATTCAAGAAACATATAGGAAAGTACAGCAAAAGACCATACTCCAGGCATCCATCCCTTCAGAATTATAAACCACTCTACCAAGTCTTTTGTCAGTTCTAGCTCTACCATGCCTACTGTTAATCCATGTGAGTTGAAAACCACAACTAGGAAGACTAGTTAGGTGATTATGATCGATCCACATATTGAATTCCTCAACAGGAAGATTGGCCAAGGTATTGTAACCATGATATTCATGACTACCCTGCCCCACATTATAATCACCTAGAAAGGACCAAGGTCCAGGATTAGACTAGACCAAAGTCAACAAAGCATAATAGAGGGCTCTTGTTTTGATATAGGTGTTGGGGCATCTTTAACAGCTACATTGTATTGTATAGCATTAACTGTAGAAGAGAAAGCAATGAATTGATCAGAACTTGCAATTACAGAATGATCACAAAATTTACTAGATAAACACCAAAGGGAAGAAGATCCCTGATTTTGTGCAAGTAAAACATGAAAAAAAAAATGCAATTTAATGAATAATACTTTCCCCGCCTTAACTTGGTCAAGCTTGCAAGTGTTAAGAACTATATACAAGTTTGTGTTTCCTTTATTACTATATTCATATATAGCACCTTAATCTTATCTTTTTCATACCTTAATTAACTAGAAAGAAAAAAGAGTGGCCTGTTGCTCTCTCCTAGTGGTACTTACACTAAAAGCAAGGTTAACATTGTAGAAAGACATTTGCAAGAGAATAAGCTTGGATGACATGAAATAATTGTTTTTGATGCAGGGTATTATGGTTGCTGACAGACTGAAATTTATGTAGTTACAGAAATTTTCCCTTGTGTTCTTGTAACCAATGATGCATTACTGATGTATATTAAGTATAATGTTCATGTTCTTCATTTTATGACCATTGTTGTGAATGTAAATGTACAAAATGATTAACCTCTTCAAAGCAATATACTTTCTGTTTTTAGCTTTTTTATGTGTATAACCATGAGTGTTGGATGCAAAAATAAAAACAGAAAGATTTGTGATGAAGTGACAGATAGACAAGGATAGGGTTTAATAATAGGTTCTAGTTCAAGACTTCCGTAGATCATATAGAACATACCCTTTATAAAGTTAATACTTGTTAGGAAATATAATTTTTTAAAGATATAAACAAATTTTTATATCTACAATTATTTTATTGTAACATAATTTACTCCCAAAATCACCAGGTGACTGAGCTTTCAGTATTTATCAAATATTTTTAAATTCTTTATATGGTATCAGTTTGCAGGTGCAGCACAGTCTCTTGGTGCTGGTGCTATCTTGGTAAATCCGTGGAACATCACAGAAGTTGCTGCTTCTATTGGTTATGCGTTGGATATGCCAGCTGATGAAAGAGAAAAACGGCATCAGTTTAATTTCAAACATGTGAAGACTCACACATCACAAGAATGGGCTGCAACTTTTGTGAGGTTAATCCTATAACACTGCTTGCGCTTTGTTCTTCTCGGGTCAGTTTTGTTTCTTGTTTTATTTTTCTTGTAAACCAAGCATCCTACCTGCAATAGTTAGGATAAGATGGAACAGTTACAGATGACAACTTGATGCCTTGAGCCTGCCATCCATTACATTATTTTCACAAGGACTAGCATGACAGAAAAAGTTGAGAAATTTTGTTTTATGATATGCCTATGTAATATCATTCAATTTGTTTTATGCAAAGTAGATAAAAGAAAAGGCTTCACCGGTTTCTTTATTCTTTTGAACAATCCAATTTTAGGTAAGTTGTCAATTGCAAATATAGTTGATCAAATATTGTCACTGGAAAAATGGAAATTCCATTATTTGAAATAGCCATATTAGCTTTGTCTATTGCTCAAGATTTTGACCTGACCTTCTAATGATGATCTGTGCCACTTTTGCTTTTCATGATTATTTATTCTACAAGGTTTTTCTTTTTGCACAGTGAACTGAATGATACCATTGTTGAAGCTCAGCTTAGGACAAGACAAGATCCTCCGTTGCTTCCCAACAAAGTGGCAGTTGACTGTTACTCAAAATCCAATAACCGATTAATCATACTGGTAAGCTGTTAGTTGGATCATCAAACTCTGAATAAAGGACTGTTCCAAATTAGTCATCCTATTTGGCGCAGTAAGTATTATGCTTACATTTGGATACCGAAACTAACTTGATATTACATGTACAAGTCTACCGCACATGTTAAATAGAAACAGAATTGAGGACTTGTGTGTTTCCACTAGTTTTTGTGAATGATAACTGCACTGCAGGGTTTCAATGCCACTTTGACTGAACCAGTGGATTCCCTTGGACGGGCTGGTCAAATTAGAGAACTGGAACTTAAATTACACCCAAATCTGAAGGAAACTTTAAAGAAGCTATCCGATGATCCACAGACAACAATAGTACTTCTCAGTGGGAGCAATCGAGCAGTCCTGGACAAAGTATTATCAAGAAAAGTCCATGTGTTTTTTTCATTTTCAGCAACATTTGCTTTTGGACTAACAACTACTTCATGCAGAACTTCAGTGAATTTAATATGTGGTTGGCAGCGGAAAATGGGATGTTTTTGCGACTCACTTCAAGTGAGTGGATGACAACCATGCCTGAAAATTTATGCATGGATTGGGTTGATAGCGTGAAGGTAGACTGGTTGCATGAATCCAAGCGTTTCTCATATCAAGTTCCTTTATTTTTCTAGTCTGAATTTTTTCATATTTTTATAAAATTCCAGCATGTCTTTGAGTATTTTACTGAAAGAACTCCACGGTCTCATTTTGAGCTTAGGGAGACTTCAATAGTATGGAATTACAAGTATGCAGGTATCTGACAATTTTTGTTCCCATATTCCCTTTTATTTTTCAACCTACTAATTTTCTTCTAATAAGACTTTTCTGTTGATACACATCATCACTTTACTCCCTTCCTAGAAAAGTGGGAGCCTTCTATGGTTCATTGCTAACTTATTGTGACTGCAATTAATATTAGATGTTGAATTTGGAAGGATTCAAGCAAGAGATTTGCTTCAGCATCTGTGGACAGGACCAATATCAAATGCATCTCTTGATGTTGTCCAAGGTGGTCGATCAGTTGAGGTGCGCACAGTTGGCGTGTCAAAGGTATAATAAGCAATTTCAGTTGGCTATTAGAGTCTCTCACCTATCCTTTTCTGTTCAGAAACTTTATTTCCTCTACATGCTAGCACCTGACACTTCTTTTTATTGTCTTCCTACTTGGTATTTTGGAACAGGGAGCAGCTATTGATCGTATCCTTGGAGAGATAGTCCATAACAAAGGCATGAAGGCACCAATTGATTATGTCCTATGCATTGGGCACTTTCTAGCCAAGGTGAGTGTACTTCATTTGATTTTCTATTCTTAGTTCAGCTGTGGCTTTGTACTTTCAGAGAAGTAGCACTAAAAATGACTAGAGTGTTGCCTTGTAACAGTATCGTGACTATCCTAATGTTAGAACATCAATTGATAAGGTAATAAATTATAATATTGAACACTGAAATCACACGTAATACAGAAATACATTTACTTTCCCGCAGAAAGAAGTCTCCCTACAGATAGTATTCAATGTCCACAGCCTGAAAATAACTACACACTCCCTATTTACATAACTTACTGCTATATATGTACCCCTAATAAATAACTGCCAGCAGGTATTTTCCATGCATAACATAGCTACCAAAAATATAGGCCTTTCTATGAATACAGATTTTCATACAGAACTACTTTCTAAAAGATTTGATAAATACAAAACTAATTTTTTATCACATGTACTCCTAATAGTTAACTACCTAAAACCCATAAAGAATCCTTTCCAAAATAATTTGGATCTCAGTTCCCATCACCCAAGGACTAGACACATTTTTCAAAGCTGGAATGTAAAAATTAGAATGAAATTCTTGGAGAATATTGATTTTATATTGATCTTACATCAAACTAAAATTAACTGTGTATAAATGAGCTGTTTCAGGACGAAGATGTGTATAAATTTTTTGAGCCAGAGCTCCCTTGTGAATCACCTCCAGTGCCAAGAGCTATGCTATGCAAATCCAATTCATACAGACCATCATCTGTGCAAAAATTAACAGCCAACAGAGCCGGGATTAAGACAGCTCATTACAAGAAACAACGTTCGTTGTCAAACATAGAAAAGAGAGAAATTGACCAATCGAGACCAACATATCGTGATAAAATATCACAGCATGAGGGTTCCTCAGTGCTTGATCTAAAAGGTGATAATTACTTCTCTTGTGTTGTTGGACGGAAAAGATCAAGTGCACGTTACCTTCTTAAAACCTCAGATGATGTTGTCAACCTCTTAAGTGACTTGGCAAAACATTCTTCACCAACAACTTAGCTGATTGTCTTTTATATTGTTTTTTGTTGGTGAAGTGTCTATTCTTGTCAATTGATTCGGCAATGCTCTGTATATCTCATTGCTAGGCATAAACTGACTAATAATTGAACCTGGGACAGGCACGCAGTAAGCGTACCTTGACAGTTACAAGACCATGTGATTTGAATGAATGCAGACATTGGCAACATACTCTTAGCATATTTGTATCTCTCAAACCTAGGTTTGAAACTTCTGCTAAAAAAAATACTTGTTTATGGTTTTCTTTAAGAATTGCTTTTACTTTTTCCTCAAAGCACGATTAACAGAAAGCAAAAAAAAGTGCTGGTTTTTGCCTTGGACTGAGAATTTTACACTGAAGTTTACTCTAAACTGCTTTTGACATCATTATTCCTAAAAATTGATCACTTCCCTTCAGATCAATTTATTCATAAATCAAAATGTTTTTATGTTGTGAATTTTTTACTAAACATCTGAGGCATGTAATGAGGACATCTCAATTATTTTCAAAGATTTTCAAATCAATGTCCACAAATTTTCTGCACAAGTTTAATACATCCTATTACATTGTGTTTTTTTTATCATCTAGTTAGTTTTAAGTTTAAAACCAATTCTTGTCCAAATTTAAAGCAGTTTAAATTAAATTTTTTTAGTTTATTTTATTGATAAATACATTTCATTTTACCCCTTTCGTATGTTTTCACACAAAAAAAAACATTTGTTTTAGAGATACATAAAAACAAATTTTAAACCATTCAAAACTAAGTTTATAATATATTAAAATCATCAAACATAATTCAAAGAATACGTTGGCTAATACAAAGACTATTATAATTATATACATATGGTTGTGTGCTAAAATAATTTTAAAAAATTATGTATATTTGGTTCTGTATTTATTTGGTATCAAGTTGTATTATCGCATGAGGATCATCGTCACTGAACCTGTAATCTCAACTTTCCACCCTATAAAAAGGAGACAAGGTAGCAATGATATCTCATGGTAAATAGCATGTAGCAAGATTTGTTGACAAAAAACCAGTCGAATACCCTTGGAACTTAAAGCCAGTAACAAACAGAAAAATAATGCTTCTATTTTTCAATTGATATCAATAAATGAGAATACAAAACATGGAATCATACACTTATTCAGTGACATACAAATATTTAGAAAAATGGCCGCCTAACCAAAGCTTTCACTGTCTCATAATGCTCTTGAACCAAGTTTTATACTTGGTGTGGTATTAATGAAGAAAATAAGATCACCTATTTCCTAGCTAATGAATGGTTGCATCAAGAAAACAATTAGCCAAAGAAAAATTAATTCAGTGCAAGTTTAAGCTGGGGCAGAATGGTGTTGAAATGATGAGATAAACCTCAAATCAAGTCCTAAACAACTTGAATTAATTCCCAGGTGCTATTCTTCTAGTCTTTGTGTGCTTTGGCACATATGCATATTGTCCAAAGTCCACGGTTTTTTGCCTATGAATTATGATAAACAGGTCACATAGGAAAGTCTAAGGGATAATAAATTCAGTATTAGCAAAGAAAGATTACCTATTATTAGAAGTGTTCGGAAGATCTTTCACCGGAGCACGGAGACCACTGACACGAGTGCCAGAAGTGCATCTAAAGGATGATATCACAGAGACAAATCTTTCCATAGACTTCTCAGCTATTTCTGAATACTGACCCAGATGGGAAATGTTTGTCCCGAATTTTTCTTCACTACTATTCTCTGTAAATGGTCCTTCAACATTGTGATCACAGCAACCTAAATTCAAGAAACATCAAAATTCAGAGAAACTTCACCAAGATATTTCCTACATGATTGTTTAAAAAACATGCAGAGTTGTTTCTTGGTGATATCATTTCCGAACCCTAACTTAATCCATTTCCTAAATCAAATATCTTTCTTATGGCTGAGCTTTTTTGGTGATTAGGTAATCTCCATTTCTTCTTTATTGACCATCTCCTTTCATCATTTTCCTCCTTCCCTTGCATAAGAAGCATGATTTATGAAATTCATTTCCAACTTTCACATGAGGGTTAATAGTTAATACCGATAAATCAAGTATCTTCTCCAACTCAGACAACATCACGGGTCAGTACTTTATTCTACTAAAACACACAGTCGATATTAAATTATTTAAGATAAGCTACAGTTTAGATATTCTACTAAGACACCAGTCTGTATTTTAAAAGATAAGCTACTGTTTAGAATCAATAAGACTTTTAATTTTTTTTATTTTTTTAAATAAAAGCTTTCATGTTAGGCATCACTCAATAAGACTTTTAATTATCCATAAGCCAAATTGGCAAGAAAATGAAACTGAAAATGAAATTTCTCAATGAACTGGTCCATCAGTATGTATAGAATCTCCTGTGGAAGTTGTAATGTCAGTCTTAAAAGATTATACATCAGTGATATCCACCACTTTGGACAGCGAGTAAAATGGAAGCAAAAGAAAAAAAAGACATAATTGGTGGAATAGCAAGACAATTAACAGTAGCTATTTCACTTGTGAAGGTGAAACCCACTAATATTTCTTCAAATTGATTTATACCGTTAATATGAGGAGGTGAAGCACGCTGCGTTTGCCTGAGGTGCAAATTTTCCTGGAAAAAGTCAAGCCATCAGTGGAAAACTAAAAGTGAGTGCTAAAGAAAACCAAAGGTTCAAAGTTAAGAAATCCTACATGTTGAATATTGTCATTAGGGAATATCTTCCTTTTCAAGTCTTTATTTTTCAAATGGTTGTTACATAAATCACTGTCAGATATGGCACTTCTTCTGTTGTCAATGACTATGCCAGAGGATGGGTAATCTTGTTTTTCATCACAAACATTCTTTTCTACTTGCTTGTGCTGAAAATAAGCACTCCTTACAATTACCTTTCTTGTCTCCCTGGTTTTTCCTTCAACTATGTCATGGAATCCCTGGTCTTTATTCTTCAAATGGCTATTACATAAATCGGTGTCAGATATGGCATTTTTTCTCTCATCAATGACAATGCCAGAGGACTGGTACTCTTGTTTCTCGTCACAAACATTTTTTTCCACTTGTTTGTGCTGAAAATAAGCACTCCTTACAATTACCTTTCTTGTTGTCTCCCTGGTTTTTCCTTCAACTATGTCATGAAATCCCTGGTTTTTATTCTTCAAATGATCATTACATAAATCACTGTCAGATATGGCATTTTTTCTCCCTTCAAGGACAATGCTAGAGGACTGGTACTCATGTTTCTCATCACAAACATTCTTTTCCACTTGCTTGTGCTGAAAATAAGCACTCCTAACAATAACCTTTCCAGTTGCCTCCCTGGTTTTTTCTTCTACTGTGTCTTGGACATTAGTGCGTCCATGCTCCTTGTGCAAACCCAAACACGGTTTATGAATTGGCTGCCTGGGCTGTTGCAGTACTGCATGTTCAGGGCTTTTCTTCTCCTCACCCACCATAGAAACTTAATTCATGCAAACAATGTAATGAGTATCATCAACTAACACATGTAAAGGCATCAGAAATTAGATTTTCCCATCCAAAAGACCAAATCAAACCAGCAAATTTATAGCTTACCATGGTATGGAGACTCTGTAAATTCAGAAATTTTTGTGGCAGAATCATATTCAATCTAAAGAAGAAAAAGGGAAAAATAAGTTAAAAATTATCTAAAAGAGTTTAAGTACCTACAATGAGCAGAATTTTCACTATTACAGTTCAATATTCAGGCAACTTACATGGCTATTAGGATGACAGGCACTTCCCCAATTCTCAGAGTGAATGAGTGATGCAGTACAATTCTTTGTTTCCTTAGCAGCAGTAGGTGACACCCGAGGTGCTCTGAATTTCCTTTTTGCTTCAAGAGAAGCAACACCTTTCATGGCTAAGGAAAAGTTACTCTGAGGAGGAATAAAAGAAACACTGCTACTTACAAGTGGCAGTATGTCGTTAAGAAACATTGACCCTAAATGCCATCATAATTCAATGCCTCAAGTTGATTGTTTTGAATGTTATATTATTGTTTTCAATGTTCTGTAGTTATTTTTATCAAGTTTAGAAGGAATAATATTTTCTTCTATTTAAATTATGAGGTCATTAGACCTATATATACATGAGAGCTTGCTAGTTATTTTAGGAAATATGGACAACTAATTCTAGAGAAACAAATCCCTATGATTGTGGGATTGTTTCTAAATACATAATCCTAATATTAATAGTAAGATACAGCTGTGATACAAAATAAAAATATAATAAGGATAAAATATAAAACTTCCTAAACAGTTTTGACACTCCCCCTCAAGCTGGTGAATAGATGTTCTCCATTCCCAGCTTGGATATAATTCTTTCAAAGTTACTGTAGTTCAGTCCTTTGGTGAGTATGTCTGCAAGTTGACTCTGAGTGGACACATATGGGGTGCAAATCAAGCCACTGTCTAACTTTTCCTTGATAAAATGTCTGTCCACCTCGATATGTTTAGTTCTATCATGTTGTACTGGGTTGTGGGCTATGCTAATTGCAGATTTATTGTCACAATATAACCTCATAGGTTCATCCCATCTTATCTTCAAGTCTTCCAATATAATCTTCAGCCATAGAAGTTCACATATTCCTTGGGCCATTGCTCGAAATTCTGCTTCAGCACTTGATCTAGCTACTACACTTTGTTTTTTACTCTTCCAAGTCACTAGATTTCCACCAAGGAAGGTGCAGTATCCAGTAGTTGATCTCCTATCCACAACTGACTCTGCATAATCTGCATCCGTGTATGCTTCAAGACGAACACTTTTGTTTCGTTTGAACAAAATCCCTCTTCCTAGAGTCCCTTTTAAATACTGCACAATTCTAAGGGCAGCTTGCAAATGTGCCTCCTTTGGTTGGTGCATAAATTGACTGACTAGACTCACAGCAAAAGCAATGTCTGGCCTAGTGTGAGATAAGTAAATAAGCCTGCCCACGAGTCTTTGGTACATTTCCTTGTCCACGGCATTATCCTCCTCCGCACTTCCCAACTTTATATTTGGATCAACTGGAGTACTTGCTGGTTTGCAGGCTGTCTTTCCTGTTTCTCTAAGCAAGTCAGTAATATATTTTTGTTGAGATATGAAGATTCCTTTCTTGGAATGGGCCACTTCAATTCCCAAAAAATATTTAAGTCTCCCTAATGTCTTAATTTCAAATTCCGTGGCAAGACATTGACTTAACGTTTGCTGCTCCTCTTTGTCATCTCCAGTTATTATAATATCATCTACATACACCAATAATATTGTTACTCCTCCTGAAACTGAATGTTTAATAAATAAAGTGTGATCTCCTTGGCTCTGTTTGTAGCCCAAACTTGTCAAAACTTTGGTGAATCTTCCAAACCATGCTCTTGGGGATTGTTTCAGCCCATATAGAGCCTTTTTTAGCTTACAAACGGTTCCAGCAGCAACCTGTCCATCATAGCCAGGGGGCAACTCCATGTATATTTCTTCTTTAAGGTCTCCATGTAGGAATGCATTCTTCACATCGAACTGCTGCATATCCCAATCATGATTTGCTGCTAATGACAATATTACTCTGACCGTGTTCATCTTAGCAACCGGAGCAAATGTCTCCAAGTAATCCACTCCATAGGTTTGAGTGAATCCTTTGGCTACTAACCTTGCCTTGTAACGCTCAATAGTCCCATCAGCCCGATACTTTACAGCGTATACCCACTTACACCCTACTGGTTTTTTTCCAGTTGGTAAGGTGACAAGCTCCCAGGTCCTGTTCTTGTTTAGTGCCTCCATTTCCACATCCATGGCTTGTTTCCATTTCCTGTCAGATAATGCTTCAGATACAGAGGAAGGTGTGGGTGTAGAGTTTAAGTTTGTGAGAAAGGTTTTATGGGTAGGAGAGAATTTTTCAAAGGATAGGAAATTTGATAGAGGGTAAAGTGGCTGTTGGGTGCAGGTTCTGGTTCCCTTTCTAAGGGCAATAGGAAGATCCAGGTTTTGATCCTCCTGTGCTTCTGAATTTTCCAAAATAAACTCATTAGAATTATTGGAATTTCTAGGATTAGAAACTGTTACCTCATGTAAAGATGGTAGGTTGGATTCTTGGACATGGATAGATTCTGGAATGACCTTTCCTCTTCTTGAATATACCAGATTTTTTCCGAATTTCCCACCACCATTAGGTGCAGATTCAGCTGCTGATTCAGGTGCCTGTTCAGGAGCTGATTCAGGTCTTGCTGCTGGTTCAGGTGCTTGTTTTGTTCTTGTCTCAGTTTCAGGGACAGCAATGCTATTTGTCCCAATTTCAGGTCCAAATGCCATATTTGGAAGCATGAGAGGCTCATCTTCCTCTCTTACATTCTCCCCTTGAAGATGAGGCTGGAAGTAGCTCTCTTGTTCGTTGAATGTGACATCCCTTGACACAAAGAATCTCTTTGACGGGGGGTGAAAACACTTGTATCCTTTTTGTGTGGTTGAGTACCCTAAGAATACACATTTGACAGCCCTAGGGTCCAACTTTCCCCTTTCATTACTATGAACATGCACAAAGGATACACACCCAAATATTCTAGGTTGGAGTTTATTTGTAGGGTTTAGGTGTGGGTAGAAGGAGGATAGGACTTCCATGGGGCTTTTTGATGCTAAGATTTTAGAGGGTAACCTATTGATTAGGTAGGTGGCCGTAAGAAGGGCTTCCCCCCAAAATTTCTTAGGGACATGATTTTGAAAAAGTAGAGCTCTAGTTTGGTCTAATAAGTGCCCATTTTTTCTTTCTGCAATCCCATTCTGTTGGGGTGTGTTAACACATGAAGACTCATGAATTATCCCTTCCTTTTGGCAAAAAGAGTTTAGCACCAGGTTAAAGTAGTCCTTAGCATTATCAGACCTAATTCTCTTGATATTAACTCCAAATTGATTTTTAATCATAGACACAAACTGAACAAAAATGGAGCTAACCTCAGATTTATGTTTCAATAGGAAAACCCAAGTCACCCGTGTACAATCATCTATGAAGGTTAAAAACCACTTAGCACCTGAGATATTAGGAATATTAGCAGGACCCCAGACATCAGTATGGATAAGAAAAAAAGGGAAAGGACTCATTTTATTACTAATGGGAAAAGGTACACGCTTGTGTTTCGCAAGCTCACACACCTCACAATGGAGACTCTCCACATTTAAATTCTGAAACAAGGAAGGGAAGAGCACTTTTACAACTTGAAATGAAGGGTGTCCTAGCCGACAATGATATAGTTGAGCTTTCTCTTTATTGGTCATGGTGGATTCAGATATGAGAGAGTGACTATTGATACCAAGATTAGGATCCTCCATGTAGTATAGGCCATTCCATTCTCTAGCATGTCCAATCGTCCTCCCTGAGTTTTTTTCCTGAAATACACAATAGTTGTTATGAAAAACAACGTTACAAGAGAGATCTTTTGTGAGTTTCTGTACAGAAATCAGATTGGTGGACAATTTAGGGACATGAAGGACATGTTTTAATGTTATAGATGGGCTTATTTGGACTTCTCCTTCACCTGCGGCAGTTATACATGTTCCATCTGCTGTGGAAATTTTCTTGTTGCTAGGACATGGGATATATGTGGAGAAGTATTTAGGTAGAGGGGTCATATGGTCAGTAGCACCTGAATCTAGTATCCAGAAATGAGTAAAGGGTGTATCTGAAGCAGTAAGTCCAAAAGAAAATGGAAACTTACCAGAATATGTTAAGGAGCACATACCTGAGGGCTTCTCCAATTTACTAAGGAAGGACCTTACCCTTTCTATCTCTTCATGATTCAGCTGGACAGATTCTTCTCCTTGTCCATTAACAATGTGTGCTTGTCTTTGTCCTTCCCTTTTTGGAGGGCCTCCTTTCTGGCCCCATTCTCTGCTTGGGGGTTTTCCATGTAATTTCCAGCACTTTTCCCTTGTGTGGCGCGGCTTGTTGCAGTAGGTACACCAGACTTCCTCCTGTTTTTTCTCTATATTGGAAAACCTGCTTTTCTTCTGGTTAGTTAGCATGGCTGTTCCTCCTTCAGCTTTCATTGCTGAGCTTTCAGTAGTTGGGGTCTCCAACATCAGTCCTCTCCTGCTTTCTTCACTTCGAATAATGGCTACCACTTCATTAAGCCCTGGGACTTTCTCTTTTCCCAAGATTTGGATTCGAACCTGATCATATTCAGGATTCAGGCCTACCAAGAAATCATAGACTCTATCTTGTTCAATATACTCCTTAAGGATTGCTGAGTCTTCTGAACATTTTGCTTTTATAACTCGGTAGTGATCCAATTCCATCCATAGGGACTTGAGTTGATTGGCATATTCTGTAACAGATTTGTTTCCCTGCTTGGCAGCCACGGTTTTCACTTTTACATCATATATTTGAGCAGCATCCTTGGCCTTAGAATAGGTTTGTTCTACTGCCTCCCAAATTTCCTTTGCTGATTTAAGGAACATGCAGGTATCACTGATTTCTGGGACCATTGAATTCCACAGCCATGCCATGATCATGGAGTCTTCTTCATCCCATGATTTGAACTTGGCATCCTGTTCATCAGGGGCCATATCAGTCAGGTGACTGACCTTTCCTTTTCCTTTCAAGATGGTTCTAATGAGTTGAGACCATTTGAGATAATTTTTTCCATTTAATCTATAAGCAGAATGAACATTCTGCAATTCTCCAGCAGTTTGGAATCTGTCCCCAATAGGATTCACGATCTCAGTGATCTCAGCCATCACAGTGATGAACAGTAGCGGCGGTGAACAGTAACCGTGATGAACAGTGCGTGGTGAACAGTAACCGCGGTGAACAGTAGCCGCGGTGAAGGCTACACAGCAATGAAGGCTGCGATTAGGCCAAGGTTGTGCAGCAATGAAGGCTGCAGCAAGGCTCAATGTTGTGCAGCAATGACGACTGCAACTTAGGGTTTTCAGGCACGGTCAGAGACTCCTAAAGATCAGGAGCTCTGATACCATATCAAGTTTAGAAGGAATAATATTTTCTTCTATTTAAATTATGAGGTCATTAGACCTATATATACATGAGAGCTTGCTAGTTATTTTAGGAAATATGGACAACTAATTCTAGAGAAACAAATCCCTATGATTGTGGGATTGTTTCTAAATACATAATCCTAATATTAATAGTAAGATACAGCTGTGATACAAAATAAAAATATAATAAGGATAAAATATAAAACTTCCTAAACAGTTTTGACAATTTTGAATGTTATATAATCTTGAATCTGAAATTTCAGAACATTGGCAACTAAAGCATCAACAGCATCAGGACATTCGGAGTGAACCATAAAGTGCATTCCTCCCTTTTAAACAAGCTAAACTGATTGAAATCAATTGAAGAATGCTTCTTAGGATACAAAAATACTTGGTCAAGAGATTCTTCTGCACGGGCAAATCAATCTTTTTCTTTGTACTTTCAGAATGAGGAGTTTTGAATTGACTAGTTCCTGCAATTGCCAATCTGGCTGTAAGATTCTCTCCCTGCCATTTAAAAAGAAATGGACTTCAACCAACAGTGCCCTTTAAACAAGAAGGCTATAAAATTTTGAGGACGCATACATCCATGTCCAATGTTTACCTTGCTTTTCTTAATACTTGTTGAAAAGAAATAGTAACGATTTATTCATATTTCCTCAAGCTTTATTTACAATATTTTTAGCATGTAAGCATGCATCTCACCCAAAACTTCATAAAATAGTATGCTCAGTGAAATAGTTGGCAGAAAGTATCCTCATTGTAGAATTTATACATACTCACACTCATCCATGCAAACACAAAAAGGAACAGTGCAGTCTTTTCAGTTGTCAATTCTATTCATGTCATTTTCAAAACTCATTTTCTTTCACAATCATGCAAATTATCCTTCTTATTCCAAAACTGAAGAATGAAATCAATCATATTATTTTGAACAAGACACGCACTAAAGGCATGGATATTTCAGTTAAATAGAAAATTTACTGATTCATTTTAACAAACACAGTTTCTTATGGATAAAGATATAAAGAAGAAATTAAACGGCTTACCTCAAATGGCATTTTGGTAATTGGATCAAGATCCCCTTTTGCTATTCTTTGTGCTATATCTTTTGGCATGGGTGTATCCCAGGTTAAGGTATACTTTCAAGTAAGATCCTATCATAGACGGTTGAACAAAAATGGAGCAGAGTGATATTAATTTAAAATGACAAAAGAACATTAAGAAATAAGGATATGGGCCTAAAAAGTCTAACTCGACACCAATATCATCAGGTATCTTAGACAAATGGACAATATTTTCATTAATTGGATCATAAACTCGTTGATATTGGAAAGTATGTAATGCCTTCTTGAATGACTCTTCATAAAAGGGAGGCACAGAAACTCCACTGTATCTCAAATGCTTAAGAACCTGAAACATTGGAATTGGCATTAGAAATAGAAAATTTTCATATAGAAAGATTTACATATAAGATTTAAAAGATATATATTATTAAAAAAAAAACACTTTCTGGGATTTCTGCTGTGTATAGATGTACCTGACTGCTTGAGTGGGTTTAAACATAAATAAAAAAAGAACATTGACGGCTAATACAATCCTTATTGATTTTTAAGGTCCTGATCATGCTTGTTAGGTGTATCAGCCGCACTTACCTTGTCATAACTTCTAAATTTTTTTATGCTTGCATGGGCTCTTTTAAGACCCATACCTGGCAAGGACTGAAGATAGTCACACCCACTCAAAATACACATTTCAAGAACCATTTGTCTGTTGAACCCCTCGAAACTAAGCTCCTTATTCTTTTGTAGCATGGAGTACTGGAACTGAACACCTTGACCAAACTTGTCCATTTTAAAGAGAATCTAAATTTTCAAGGAAGAAACAGGCCAATAAAAAAACAAGGAGTTACATAAAAAAGTAGGAAGAAATATACAGTAGAAAACAAATAACATAAAACATTTATATGTTAAGCCACGTGGTAAACTTACTCTAGGGCAGCCAAATGGTATAAGATCAGAATCTTCAGTTATAACTACATCAACTTGTCCACTAATTGCCAAGAATGTCATCTGGGCATCTGCCTCGTAAGGAGCAACAATATACTGCACATTCTCCTGCTTCAATACCTTGCACAAAAAAACAATGCTAAACATTTATTTGGAGATATAATAGAACTGTAAGAGATATTATTTGATCTTAGTAATAAGGGAAATGGGTACAACTAATAATTAGGAATATTCTCGATTATTATCCATTATTAGGTTTTCCTATATTATACAAATAATTATGCTGCAATCCTCCATTCACCAATGCTGACCCTCCTTTCTCCGACAAGCAGAAAACAACCAAGACACTATCTCCCGACAACCACCACTGTGCAAGAATCACTGCCTAAATTCGTCGCACAAGCTTCCTATCTTTGACTTGTCCAAATCAGCTGTTATATTCTAAAGTTTTAGGATTTAATTAGTTAGGATTTTATTAGGATTTTATCATTTATCTTTATCATTTGTAATCTTTAGTACTCTATAAATAGAGTATTGAACTATTATTTGGGATATGAATAATATATGCACTTTGTTTCCTTTTCTCAATTCTCTATCATATACTTTATCATTGTTCCTATTCTTGGTATAATCGGAAGCCACCTAAAGTTCCCTTTGTCCAAAGCCTAATTGTTCTTCGAAATCTCTTACGAGAGGACCTAGACGCTCCTGCACACGATCGTTCATATCAATTGGTATCAGCTAGGACCTTCCAGCACTTTCAATGGCAGATTCAACACGCTCCGCTCAAGCTACTAAGGAGATGGAAGATCGAATCTCCCAAAGGATGGATAATAGGTTTATGGAACTCGCGACTACATTGAATGGAACCTTGACTCTTTCTATGAAAGACACCATCCAGGATTTACTTACTCAATCTTGAGGTGAACACTCCCCTCGACCCTCACAGGACACAATGTCGCGCGGACCTCGAACGGGGTCTTCTTATGTGTGTGGCACGCGGTTGGCACGCATCGACTTTCCTCGATTCAATGGCGAAAATGTTAACCAGTGGATTTATCAATGCGAAAATTATTTTCTCATTGACAAGACTTCAGAGGAATTCAAGGTACAGTTGGCACTTATGCATCTAGAAGGCAAGGCCTTGCAATGGCATACTGCACTTATGAACTCTGATTTAGATATGGATGCACCTTCATGGCCAGGATTCACCAAAAGTCTAAAAGATCGGTTTGGTGCAATTGGCGATGATCCCATGGTTGCGTTGATGCGTCTGCGACAAAAGACTTCAGTTGATGCCTATCATGAAGAGTTCGATTCAATCATTACAAGATTGAATTTAGCTAGTGATCATATTCTCAGCTGCTTCCTTAGTGGCTTAAAGCACGACATTCAAATGATGGTACGCATGTTCCAACCTACATCTCTACAGCATGCATTTACTTTGGCCAGGACGTATGAAGCAGCC
Organism: Phaseolus vulgaris; assembly: GCF_051622355.1. Taxonomy (NCBI): domain Eukaryota; kingdom Viridiplantae; phylum Streptophyta; class Magnoliopsida; order Fabales; family Fabaceae; genus Phaseolus; species Phaseolus vulgaris. The sequence continues at coordinate 42,093,115 of NC_143499.1, forward strand.
AATTCCAGCAAGTCGACGACCAAATTCCACAGGGGAGTCTTAGGTCCAGCTCCAGTGCCTCTATCATCATCAGCTCCAATCAATGCGGTCCCCAAACCTAAACCCACACGCCACTTAACGCCAGAGTTCATAGCAGAACGCAGAGCCCAAGGCCTTTGTTATTTTTGTGATGAACCCTACTCAATGGAGCACAATAGGGTACACAAGAAATTACAACTTCACGTCATGGAGATGGAGGAAGAAGATGACGCACAGGATAGTCCTCCCAGTGACGCGACTGATTTATTGCAATGGAAGGAACCACAAATCTCAATCAACGCATTAACAGGAGTGGCTGGGTTCAGAACTATGAGAATAACTGGATATCATCAAAAACGACCTTTACATATTCTCATTGATAGTGGCAGCACTCATAATTTCTTAGATACCCAAATGGCTCAAAAATATGGGTGCATAATTGAGACGATTGCCCCTTTGAATGTCGTGGTAGCAGATGGGTCAAAGATCAAGATATCTTTCGTGGTAAAAAAATTTAGTTGGACAATTCAGCACACAACTTTTACTGTTGATATGTTACTCCTTCCTTTGGGGTGTTGCGATTTAGTGTTGGGAATTGAGTGGCTCATAACATTGGGCGATATTTTATGGAATTTCGACAAACTCACTATGGAATTCAATGTACAAGGAAGGCGACATGTTCTCCGTGGCTCTATGGCCCCCAAGCTTAAACCTGCACACAAGCAACAGTTGAGTAAAGCTTTTATTGACGGTGTGCATTTGTCTATGATGCACGTGGGTGCAGAGGAGGACATGTTGTTGCAGTCCTTGACTACACATGCTGCAGCACAGGATATTCCAACTGAGATCGCGAATCTCTTACAAGAATTTGCAGATGTCTTTCAGGAACCACAACAATTACCACCCTTTCGCCCAGGCCATGATCATCATATTCCATTGATTCAGGGAGTTAATCCTGTCAACAAACGGCCTTACAGGTATGCCACAACCCAAAAAGATATTATTGAACAACTTATACATGAATATTTGCAATCCGGAATTATACAGGAAAGTTGCAGCCCTTACGCCAGCCCCGTGGTTCTGGTGAGCAAAAAAGATGGCTCATGGAGACTTTGTGTTGATTATAGAGATTTGAATAAGGGCCCAGTCAAGAACAAATTTCCCATTCCTTTAGTTGATGATTTATTGGATGAATTAGCAGGATCTACTATTTTTTCGAAAATTGATTTACGTGCAGGCTATAATCAAGTTCGAATGAATCCCGACAATGTGTGGAAGACAGCTTTTCCAACACACTCGGGACATTATGAGTACCTGGTGATGCCATTTGGACTCACCAACGCCCCAGCTACATTCCAAGGATTAATTAACTCCATTTTTTAGAGGTTTTTAAGGAAATTTTTGTTGGTGTTTTTTGATGATATTCTAGTCTACAGCAAAAACATAACAGAGCACATACAACATCTAAAAGAAGTGTTGCAGACTCTCCGTATCCATTCTCTTTTTGCCAAGAGATCTAAACGCTATTTTGTTGTTTCCGAAGTGGAGTACTTAGGCCATATTATTAATGCACAGGGCGTTTCCACGGACTCCAACAAAGTTGCTACTATGGTAAGCTGGCCTCTACCACGAACCTTAAAACAATTACGAGGGTTTTTGGGCTTAGTTGGGTATTATAGAAGATTTGTCCGCGGATATGGCATCATTACTAAACCCTTAACTGATATGCTTAAGAAGGACAATTTCATTTGGTGTGAGAGGGCTGAACAAGCTTTTCACGGCCTTAAGAAGATGATGAGCAGTACTCCCGTTTTAGCATTACCTGATTTCTCAAAAGTCTTTGTTGTGGAGGTAGATGCTTCTGGGCAAGGCGTGGGAGCAGTTTTGATGCAAGACCACCACCATCCCATAGCTTTTATTAGTAGAATTTTTAACCTTCAACAACGAGCTTATTCAACATACGAAAAGGAGTTGGTGGGAGTAGTCTTTGCTGTGCAAAAATGGCAACATTACCTGTTGAATCGTCATTTTACTATCAAGACGGATCATTACAGCCTTAAATACATCTTAGATCAAAGATGGTCCACTGAGTTTCAACAAAAATGGCTAGTCAAGCTGATGGAATTTGATTTCACCATAGAATATCGCCAAGGAAAAGAAAATGTTGTCGCTGATGCATTATCTAGAAGGGACGTAGTGGAATGCAAAGGTTTAATTACCTTACAACTACAGTCTGAGTTACTACAGGATATACAACAATCATGGATTAGAAATATTCACTTACAGAAGCTCATAACAGAGTTAAAGGCGCATACAAGTTCCCATAAACATTATACATGGGAAAACAATGAACTTAGAAGAAAAGGCAGGCTGGTTGTAGGGATAGATGGGATATTGAGAAAGAAGATTTTGCAGTGGCTACATGCCTCAGCGGAGGGCGGTCACTCGGGTATGAATGCAACAGTGAAAAGGGTCAAGGCAATGGTTTATTGGAGAGGCCTAAATAAAGATATCAAACATTTTATCCAACGCTGTTCTGTGTGTCAGCAAAATAAATATGACACCGCTGCTACTCCAGGCCTTCTACAACCTCTACCCATTCCACAGACCATTTGGCAGCACATCACCATGGATTTCATCGAAGGGTTGCCACGTTCACAAGGTAAAGAAGTCATTTTTGTGGTAGTAGACAGGCTGAGCAAAGCTGCCCATTTTATGGCTCTAACTCACCCATATACGGCGAGAAGTGTTGCTCAAGCATTTTTGGACAACGTGTTCAAGTTACATGGATGTCCAAAAACCATTACCAGTGATAGAGATCCGATTTTTGTGAGCCAATTTTGGAAAGAGTTTATGGCAGTACAAGGAATGCAAGTTCAACTGTCCACAAGTTATCATCCCCAAACAGATGGCCAGACAGAGGTGGTGAATAGATGCTTAGAAACTTATTTGAGATGTATGTGTGTTGACTCACCACACAAATGGGTGCAATGGCTCCCTCTTGCAGAATGGTGGTATAATACCACATTCCATACAGCCATAAAAGCCACCCCGTATGAAATTGTGTATGGTCAACCACCTCCTATCCATTTACCGTACTTACCGGGGGAATCCAGCATTGAATTGGTCGATAGAAGCCTTCTCAAGAGAGAACAAATGTTGAAAGTGATAAAATTTCATTTAAAACGAGCACAAGAGAGAATGAAACAACTAGCAGATAGACACAAATCCGAGAGAGGTTTTGAGATTGGTGACTTGGTTTACGTTAAGTTGCAAGCTTACAAGCAGGTATCCGTAAGCTTTAAATCAAATGCTAAGTTGAGCCCAAAGTATTTTGGGCCCTACAAGGTTTTGGATAAGGTGGGGGAGGTAGCTTATAAGTTAGAACATCCAGTACATTCTAAGATTCACAATGTCTTCCATATATCACAACTAAAGAAACATGTGGGCGACATGGTGGTTTCCACTACGTTGCCTTATCAATCTGAAGACCCACTACAATTGAAAGAACCTGAAGCTATCATTGACCGCATGACTGTTAAGAGAAGAGGAAGGGCAGTCACAAAGGTTTTAGTGAAATGGAAGCACCAACTTCCTGAAGATGCAACTTGGGAGTTCTACTTTGATTTGAAGAAGTACCCATTGTTCTATTCTTGAGGGCAAGAATGTTGTTATGGGGAGGGCATTGTTATATTCTAAAGTTTTAGGATTTAATTAGTTAGGATTTTATCATTTATTTAATTAGTTAGGATTTTATTAGGATTTTATCATTTATTTAATTAGTTAGGATTTTATTAGGATTTTATCATTTATCTTTATCATTTGTAATCTTTAGTACTCTATAAATAGAGTATTGAACTATTATTTGGGATATGAATAATATATGCACTTTGTTTCCTTTTCTCAATTCTCTATCATATTCTTTATTGTTCCTGTTCTTGATATAATCGGAAGCCGCCTAAAGTTCCCTTTGTCCAAAGCCTAATTGTTCTTCGAAATCTCTTATGAGAGGACCTAGACGCTCCTACACACAATCGTTCATATCATCAGCGCCACACTCTGAGCAAGCAAATGCCATTTTCCAATGACTCACCCTCCAGCAACCTCCCTGCATGCTTCTCCACCTATCACGAACAACTTTTGGGCTTTGTTTGACATTGTTTTGTTTGACTCATGGCTCCTTCCTTCTGGTCAATCTCTCATGACTGTCACCAACATACCAATGATCCCATGCAAAAAACTCAAAGGTGACAGCAAATTGATTCAAGGTAAAGAGAGTGCTCGTCATTTGACAACTCCTACTTTAAATATCATGAAATTCTCAAGCTCCAAGCAACCAAACAACCTGCATCATTTGTTTCAGTTGTGGCTCAGTTTGGTAATCCTATATATTGTTTCTCAATCCTTCTATTGGACCTTGGATACTTGATTTTGGTGCCTCAGATCATATGACTAGTATAGTATGTGAACTCTCAAATTAAAGTCTAGGGCATTAGACAAACTCCTCCTCATCCTCAACCTCAACTTTCTTTAAACTCTATTTCATATTTCCTTGAAATTTCATAACATTGGCAACCAAAGCATCAACAGCATTAGACAAACTCCTCCTTATCCTTGGACTGTCACAAGCATAATCACCACGAAATCTCACAATAGGTAAAGCAACACCTTTGTCAACACTTTCAAACTAAAGATCTTGACAAAGATATTTCTTGGGGATTGAGGTAACACAATCCAATACTTGTTATCTCTCATAGAAAATATGCATTGGATACGTTGGAGGAAATTGGGTGGATGAATTCGAAATTTGTGACCAAGTTGTCCTCATATTTCCTTAAATTTGGAATTTCACGAGAAGACCAAACATATTGAGATAGATGGTCACTTCATTTGTGAAAGGATTGCATCTAGAGACATTAATACTCAATTAGTCAACTCTAATGATTAATAGTTAAATGTCTTCACCAAATCATTGCAAGGTACAAGAATTGATTACATTTGTAACAAACTTGGTGTATATGATTTATAAATATTGACTTGTTAGATGTATTTTCAATATATAGCCCTAGGCACATCTCTATGTAGTGTATTGTATAGTCTATATATAATATGTTCCTTTTTTATGCTCAAGACATAAGAATTACCTTATATTCTTATACAAACAAAGGAATTGGGTCCACTTAGGTACTTTCTCGGCATCAAAGTTGCACGATCCTAGTCAGGCATTGCCATTTCCCAGCATAAATATACTTTAGACATTTTGACCAAGATTGGTATGATTGATTGTCACCCAAACAATAGTCCTATGGATCCTAATTTGAAGCTTCTTTATGGTCAAGGGAAGCCACTAAATGACCCAGAAAGATACTTTTGTCTAGTAGGTAGACTTAATTACATCACTAGACTAGACACCACATATGCAGTTAGTATGTTTAGCCAATTCCAAAAGGCCCCATGTGATAGTCATTAGAATGTTATGATACACGTACTTTGATACATCAAGAATGAACCAGGTTGCAGTTTAATATATGTAGATAGAGGCAATTCCAAAATTCTTTGTTATTCTAATGCTAATTGTGAAGGATCACCATTACATAGGAGGTCTACTTTTGGATATTATCTTCTCATTGGTGGAAACTTGATTTCTTGGAGTTTTAAGAAGTAGAAAACAATTGCTAGATGCAGTGCTGAAGTTGAGTACCAGGAGTTACATGCAAGATTGCATGGCTTAAGCAACTTTTCCATCATTCAAAATTTGGAGATACACAGGATTTACATGACTATAAGTAAAGGATTTACATGTGTGATTAGCCACATAATTCACAACAACAAAGAAACATTTTAAGAATTATTGCAATGAATATATTCAAATGAAATACATATATGATACTTACAAAAATGGAAACACGTGTACTCACATCAACAACCGGACCAACTATGATATATTTAACTTCTTTTTACCTGAATTAGTTCAAGTGCAACTTGGGGAGAAATATCAACTGCTTTCTGGTAGCACTCATAAGCAGCAGCTGAATTTCCGTCTGATTCATGTTCAACTGCACGTGCAAAATTGTCCTTTCTAACCCTGCACTTATAGCATAGAAAATACTTGTTTCATGCACAAAAGTACAAAGACTATCAATGAGATTATAAGGTTCTTAAACCTGCCAGAAATTAAAGAATTCCTCTCTGGTGATGTTGTAATAAAGTTCATAACCTCTTATTTCGTATCCTTTAATACTTAATAGTTCCTTTTAAAAAAGAAGAGAAAAACTATAAAATTCAGACCCCATGACAATGTGTTATTTTCATGGGTACTGGAGGAAGATTGGTTCTTCAGTATCTTAGTTTCAAAATATGAAATTATTTATCAATTCCACTACCAAATCATTGAGAGTATTCCTTTTCTAAAGTTCTTACCGAACCAAATCAGTTTTACCTCAATATTAGAACCACCAGAGCAATCAACAAACAGCGTAGAAAACAGGTATGTCATTTAGAACAGAAATGGAATTTTTTTAGCAATTCAAGATCATAAACCTGACATCACTGTTATTTCAACAAATTATGCATGTGCATAAAAACCTGACAAATACAAACACAGAGACAGCTAGACAGGGCTTAAGAAAACTTTGTTCAATAAAAGCATTAATTATTATGACTATAATACAAAAGGATAACTCAATCCAAAAAACTAGTTCAACCAACCAAAGAACCTCATAGCTTAAGAACGTTAAAATTCTTATTCTAATCAATGGAGAACTCAACATTGACACCTCTTTTAAGAAACAACATCCCCAACAGTTTCACCCTATCCACATGAACCCTACACAACAGTAGCCCCTTTCCTTTACGTTGATAACTGCATTCACCTATCAGTACTCAATACGTAGACAGCCCTTTCAATCCAAAAGCACTAATTGTTATGACTTAAGCACAAACGGAGAATTCAATCCAAAAGAACTAGTCCACTAAGTGGTAAACCATCATATATTAAGTACCACATTAAGCTTCTTAGTCTACCTAACCCACACAAGACTCGTAGCATACATGAAAACGTCCCATTAACAATTAAGGTGTCACTCAACCCAACAGTTTTTTCTTATTTGCGGCAAAAAAACATTCAAAAACAATCAATTAAGAAAAACAAAATTCAATGTTGTAAAGACATATAGAGCACCTGGCACGCTTGATCTCTTGTTCACTCTTCATTGGCAGAAGCCCCCCATCAAACACTAAAATGGGCTTAACCCCATAATGGCGCAGCAAATTGACTCTGTGCATGCAATACTCAATGTGCCTAAAACCCACCAATACATGCACAAACGAAACTCAGTTGAACAGCACACCCAGTTTGTATGCAGTTAAGCCCATTTTAAAAGATCGAACCTTTACAAGCTGGCTTTCTCCAAACAATGAATCCAAGAAAACCCCAATAAAATAACAGTAAGGCAGAGGGTAAAAGGGAAGTGACCTGGTAGTGGGTATCCCTTTGCATAGTTCGGTGCTGCAAGAAAGGGCACCTTTGTGGAGCCAAGAGTAGGTATCTACCGCCACAGAACAACCCTTCAAGTCCTTGATATTGATTGGAACCATAATCGATTTCAATAGCGGCAAAAACCCCTGAATTCCCATTCCTCTTTCAACAATCTACTACGCTACCAATCACACAACACATTTCATATATACAACAAAATTGCGCGCCAAAACTTATATTCCCTTTACTTATTTGCTCTTTCTTCGTGTTTTATATAAATTATATTCCCTTTATATTATTTGCTGTTTTTACGTGTTTTATATAAATTACATTTAATGTGTAAAGCGGGAAATATCGAAATTCTAAATAAAGAAATGTTTGTTATTGCTTTGGGTTTGTGAAAAGTGAAAAAACAAATAAATATTATTTTTTATTATTTTAATTGGAGATTAGTGAATTATTATTTATTGGTTATTATTTTGTTCACTTTTGAATAATGAAAATAAACATTTTGTTGCAATCACTAAATAATGATAAAAAAATCGTTTCATTTCTTGTCGTTTTATTTTACTAAATATTAACACTTCATTATGCATCATTAAAAGACAGACTTAAATATGGTTGTAATTCTTTAAATTTTCTTTTAGTTCTTTAAATTCAAAATTATTTTTTAGCCTCTAAATTAAAAAAAAAAATGATTTTTTATCCTTCAATATTATCTGCATTACCATTCTTGTTTCCGTGGTTAATTAACGGTATAATAACGTATATAATTAGAACACTAATGTAAAAAAAACAGTTTTTAAATTGTTTGGCTAAAATATTTTTTTAATCCTTAAATTTATGTCAGATTTTATGTTAGTCTCTCAAATTGAAAAATGAATTATGTGATGATATTTCAACACGTTAAAATAAAAAGAAAAGTATTAATGTCCTCCGACACAAGTTTGGTATATATTTTACTATAATTTGTGAAGTTTTGTAAAGAAATTATGTCTAACAAATATGAGTGTGATGATATTTTTTTATGTTACATTTCAGTTTAAAAAATATAAGTAAATTTGTATGGATCGTATTTTAATATTTGGGAGGTGTGTGCCTAATCATGAATTTCAGGATATTCTATATTGTTGTCATAATACACTTGCAGGAGGCCATTTTTTACCTTATAGAACATGTTTACTTAAAATTGTATCATTTTAATTTAATTTGTAATTTCTATAAATTATAAAGTCATAAAGATATACAATTTTAACTAAATTATATAGTTTTTTAATTTATGTATCTTTTTGTACTATGAGAATGTATACAAGTTTTTAAAAGTGTAACTATTATTTAAATATTTATATTTTTAATAATAATTATTCAATTCCAAATATTTTAATTGATAATGTATTTTAAATTCAAATATTATATAAATACAAATTACATATGAATCTTATATATGCATTACATATCACAATATGATATCTATTCTTTAAACATAACATAAATATAGATTAATCATTATAAAAAAAAGCTAATACTGTCAAAACCTTAAATTAGAAGCAACCTATCCATAATATTTTCTAATCCAACACTTTTCTTAAGATAAAAAATAAAAAAAATTACTAACAAAATAAGAGATTGTATTAAGATAAAACGGTTGTGGAAGATAATTCGTAATCATATCTTCTTATATCTTATCATATATTTAACAATATTATTCATCAAACCAAACCCTATTTATTAAATAATAGTATGAGTGAAAAGTGAAAGGTCACAAAGGAAATGAGGTAGAAGAAGGTGCTGAAGTAGGGAATCCCAATCGATCCCTTGCGCGCTTCCTACGATCCACACGCATTCACTTCTTCACTCCCAAACATTTTGCGCTAAGGTAACGTTTCTCGATTCCAATTCCTTTCTCAATTCAATTCATTCATCTGCATTCTTCCACTCAATGAAACCTCACACTCTCCTTTTCTGCGCATAGATTTTGCACTTTTTTTGTGCTCAGTGCCGCCATGCCTCGCAAAGTCAATTACGGACTCGATTTGGACGACGACTATTACTACGATGATGATTATGACGACTATGATTATGATTCTGTCGATGCAGAAGACTCTGGTTAGTTAGTTTTCAACTTTTTTTTCTTGCCCATAGTGATGCGTGAACATTTCCTTCTGTTATGCGCTTGCTTTCATCAGTATTACTATTTTTTTTTTTATTGAGGGCACTTCAAATTCTTGCAAGTCAGTAGATTGTAGTTATTAATTGGAACATGTTTTCAGTTACTTGCCAGGCTTAGTTTGTTGTTGTCATTTTTTTTATTAAATGGGCTTTACCCTTTTACATCTTAGGTTTCTTTTCCAGCTCAGTTACTTGTTCGCTCTGAAAGTTTTGTTGGGTACCTTGTAGTTCATCCATTGAAAATAAGGCATTATTTGTGTGAAATTAGATGTGTGTTTGTAGTTACATTAGGTAGTTAGTTGAGTTAGTTGGTTGAAGAAATTTGGCAAGCTTCCATTTGTAAGAAAATATATTAAGCAAGTATTTTTTTTCTACGTTGGTATTTGGGGGATGTTGCTATTTGCTAAGTTTATTTATTTACTTTTATTGTATATACCTCCTAAATTTTTCGGCTGTAACAGGAGGACCTGATACAAAGCAAGAGACCATTAGGCCAGGTCTTTGGCAATGCCCCATATGCACTTATGACAATGAGGACAGTATGACATTTTGTGATATTTGTGGTGTTGTACGTCGACCCTTGCCTAACATCGGAGCTTCCGACAATAGCAAAATAGGTAATTTAGTTAATGAAGAATAATTTAGTTTATTGCTGGGGATTTTACTTTGTGTTTTGTAAGACAAGGACGTCACTTTTACATGGTCTGAAATCTAAATTAATCTCTCTGCCTCTTTCTATTTGTGGCATAGGGTATTGGGGGGAGTTTCCTAATTCTTAGTTTTGGTTAGTGTGGTACATAAGATTCTTTTGTTTTTCTGTTTTGATATGGGAAGATGGTACTTAAAATATCCTGGAATGTTAAGTTTCTAAATTGTTATATCTTATTAATATCAGCAATTAGTTTATATGTGAAATTATATACATCTGTGGGATATTTTATTTCTATCTTCTATACCTAGAAAGCTAAGCTGATACCCAAGTCCCTATGATAACACAATTTCAAAGAATCAATGTCTCGACAGTGTCAACAAGTTCTAATACCAATTAATAAGCATCACTACCGTCTAAAGCTAGCTATTATGGGGGAGAACCAAACATTGGGACACTTAATTTAGCATCCCATACTATTTGATAAGTAACTTAGACACCTCAAAAACCAAGTTCCTCAGCCTTTTTAGTATTGATATTGGACCATCTACAAATGTTTAGTCCTGCAAACCTCACTGTAAATATCCTGTCCTGAGTGTGAGGGATGTGTATTAAGATGTCCTACATTGAATAGGAGGATGGTTAAAATGCTCATATAAAGGCTTGGAAAACAAGTCCGTTATTTTACTGCTGAAATCCACCAAAGAATTTCTAAAGCCAAAAGGATGCATTTGGAACATAAAAAAATTGGGTTAGGTGAGGCTAAACTGTAATAAATATATCTCTAATTCTTAGTCGTGTGTATAATGAATAGTCTCATGCTATTGTTCATATTTAAATGGTTTACTTTAACTGAAGCTGAGAGAACAAGGGATGAAAATGATGATTTCTAGGGTCTGTTTTATGGGCTCTGCTAATATTAAGGGTTTTCCTACCAACTACAGAACTTATAATAGTGAAAGAAATTAATGCTTTCTCTATATGGAAGTTTCCACCCCCTCCTCCCCCAATTCTAGCACCATACCCTGCAGATTTTTAGGAATGAATTTTTCATTCAATTTCCCTGTGAACTTATCACATATTTTGGGAGATTTCCTTTCCTAAAAGGGGAAACAGATCCTGAGCAGTTACAATTGCATGAGGTCTGGTTTAGATCCCAAGGGTACAAAGTTCGCAAAACAAGTTTATAATATTTTTAAGGGAAAATAAAACGATCTATGCATCAAAATTCAACAGGATCCACTGAAAGGAAATGCCTAAGCAGATAACTGTTCAATTTTCCAATCCCAAGTTGCCATCCAATTTGCGAATACACACCTTTTTTTCCAGAAAAATAAGGACAAAAATCCTCAGTGTTTCTGGTTCTTTAGCAATTTGCCAATTATCTTTTGATGTAAGGTTAAATAATAAGAATTTTTCTAATAAACGGCATGTCAGTAGGATAAGAAATCCTCAATGGAGCAACACCAGAACAATTACCAGGAAACTAATGACTAATTTTTTGCATATCTAATAAAGGAGACGAGGGGAGGGATGAGAGTCAAACAATATGAGAACATGTATCTGGCTGCTTAGTGTTAGGCTTTCAACAATGGCCTCAATATACATACCTATAACCTATTGAACAATGTCTTTGGTGCAGCTGAAGACATAAGCAAAACTCCTGGAGTATCCAAGTTGGCTAGGTCTCTTTTTCATTCATTACCACAACAGATTCCCAAAGAGGTTGTATTATTTCCAAAGCCGGGTGATGGTTTTCTGACAGATGCCAGTATCTCCTACAAGCTTGAGAATGTCCGGGGAGAATTTCATGAAATTCATAAAGATTTTAGTACTCAGATCCATCCGCACTTAAACATAGGTGTTAACCAGTTTTGATTCAGGATTTTCATTTGATAAGTACAAACCATTTTTTCCAAATTTTGTCATGAATGTTATACTATAATAATTAGGGCATATGTAATCAGTTGAAGTTTAGAGTTTGAATTAAAACATGTCATGATTTAGCTCTTGCGAGTTGCAACTCCTTGCACAAGATCAAATTACTTATTCATTCTTTTGTAAATACTAGTTATAAAACCATGATTTTTTTCATATGCAGATCCTTTCAAGTTCAATGTTCCATCCCCTGATGATGTTGTTTATACTGGTCTGCATTCTTCCAAAATGGGGTTGAAAGGTATCATTCGCCCTAAAAACCTAATTTGGCAGTAGAGCTCGAGTTGGAGAAAAAGAGTTTATTTGTTAAGAGAGATAGTTGCCGTTATTTTCAAACTAAAAACTCATGCGTATCAATTCTTTGCAGTTCACTTCTATATTTTTCATAAAATTATTATTTTTTTCTACTTTTTTTTTAAAGAAAATGAAATATTATTAGAAAGGGATATCCAAGTTTCTGACATTTTTTAACAACATTTTTAGCTCAAGTCTGAAAATGTAGTGGAGGGATTAGATTAGGCTTTAGCTTCAATTGTTTATGGTACGGTTGTGAAGGAAGAAGCAAAGTGTGGTGACATGATTATGAGCAGAACCAGAATTCAAGGCAATATTGCTTAAGGATTATGTTGAATGCTCTGGCTGAAAATGATTGTAGATAGTTTTAGAGTCAAATTGGAAGGTCTTGCAAAGCTCTATTGTGACAAGTTGACCATCAATACTGTTAAAGAAAAAGTGAAGGGTTGGTGTGTACGTCCTATGTCGCAATTGGATTTCAGAACATAAATTAGTTGATGATTTAACAGAGGGAATGAACAGTTTGATGAGCATCCATAATATTATGCAAGGAGGGAACTGGAGACATATTAATGATCTTGAAGGGGGTGGTGTTGCAGTGTAAATGAGTTGTTAAATATTAGGAGAATCAGATTGAAACTGCCGAAATAAAGAGATTTAGATGGAGGGATTCATATAGATTGTTTCCAGATTTAGGCCTGAGTTAGTTTGTATTTTTATTATCGTAGTCTGTATACTGTTGTCAATTTGTAAATAAGGTCAAATAAATTGAGAATTCTTCTCATCATATTTTTTCACCACTTTTTTTTTAAAGTAAATAATATACTTTTTTATAAACTTATTTCATTTAATTTTTGGTTCGAGTCATAAAAAAGAAATAAAAACATCACAAATCCAAAAAGTTGTTGTATGTTTAACAGTTTTTGCCATCTCTCTTCGAGCAGTAAGTATCTTTATCATTGTAGCTCTTACCAAGTTACCAAGAAATGAAGAAATATTTCTAGGAAAAACTGCAAACTATTCAGTTTTTCCATATTTATTATCTTCACATTCTAGTTAATGTACATAAATATTAATCTATCTTATTTATATGATGTTTTCAGACAAAGTTACAAACAAAAAAAGTTCGAAACTTTCATCAAGTGTCAGAGAGATAAATGATCATTCTGTACAATCAAATGCTGAAAGTTCAGACAACTTATCATCCTTAATGCAAAAGAGCAGGCGGGATAGTTCAGCTGAGAGCAAACTTTCAAAAAATATAGCAACTGATGTGCAAACAAGTGGTAAAACTTCAAACAGCTTGCCAGAATCTCTGCCAAAAGACAAAGGTGAAAATATTAATAAAATAAAGTCTTTGAAAAATGGTACAATTGATATTCAATCAAGCAAAGAGAAGTCAGGCAGTTTGTCTGCACTGTCAAAAGTCAAGGAAAGTGATAAGAATAGTTTCTCTTCTATCAAAGATGGAAAACAAGGAAGTATTTCCAGCAATTTCAACATGACTGTTGATGTAAGATCTGGAAATTCAGGCCATACTAATGCTAAGGAACCTCGTTCACATGTTTCTTATAAGCCAGAAAAATGGATGCTACCTCAACAAGCTGAAGATACACTGACTCAGCTGAATCTTGCAATTGTATGTGAATGGCAGCAATTCTTTTATTTGCTCCAGAAAAATAGTTCTAGGAATGAAAGTCTAATCTTTTTTAGTTTGTCTATTGTAGGTTGGCCATGTTGATTCTGGAAAATCAACCCTATCTGGTAGGTTACTGCACCTATTGGGACGTATTTCCAAGAAAGAGATGCACAAAAATGAAAAGGAGGCCAAGTTACAGGTATTTTCACTGTCGCCGTCTTTTTTTGTACTTTTAGTTCTTGATTTGTATGAATTCATGCCAATTTCTGCCCCTTGTTTTGTTAATCAGGGCAAGGGATCTTTTGCTTATGCTTGGGCACTTGATGAAAGTTCTGAAGAAAGAGAAAGGGGAATTACTATGACAGTTGCTGTTGCTTATTTTGACACCAAGAAATATCATGTTGTTTTGCTCGACTCTCCTGGCCATAAAGATTTTGTTCCAAACATGATTTCTGGGGCAACACAAGCTGATGCTGCAATTCTTGTTATAGATGCCTCACTTGGTTCATTTGAAGCTGGTATGGATGGCAACAAAGGGCAAACAAGGGAGCATGCACAACTTATCAGAAGTTTTGGTGTTGATCGGGTCATAGTTGCTGTAAATAAGATGGATGCTGTTGCGTACTCCAATGATCGATTTAATTTTATAAGGAAGCAGCTGGGAGGTTTTCTGCACTCATGTGGTTTCAAAGAATCTTCTCTATCTTGGATTCCCATGAGTGCCATGGAAAATCAAAATTTGGAAGCATCCCCTTCCGACACCCGTTTCAAAAACTGGTACATCTTTGATAAAGTGTGATTTTTACTTTTCATGATGGGTTTATTTTGTTTATATATAAACTTCTGGTACATGGGTAATATTGTAAATAAATATTAGTGAAAAAGGGCACACTGCAACTGTGCAATGGGATAGGGCCCATAGCCCCATACTGTTAACAAGGTACTGCTCTAGTTAATATAAAATAAGAAACACTGATAGCCTAGCAGCTTTTATGCTACAATATAATCGGTCTTTATATACAGGCAATCTAGGATTGCATTTGGTGTGATTGCATTTTAGCAAGTCAATTTCATTTTGGTTTCGAATTGTATGCAGTTTATAATGCTATTATAATTATGGTTGTGTTCCTTGTGAACAGGTATGATGGACCTTATCTGTTAGATGCGATTGACTCTCTCGAAGCTCCTACTAGAGAATTTTCAAAACCTCTACTAATGCCAGTATGTGATGTCATCAAATCAACTATGCTTGGACAGGTATCTGCTTGTGGTAAACTGGAAGCAGGAGCTCTTCGGAGTGGATCAAAGGTAACCAATTGGGAAATGTTATGGCTGTTGATGTAAAATCAAATGATAGATTTAAATTTGGAACACTCCTAATTAGATTATTTACTGATCTGAAACTGAGTTTCTGCTAGGTATATTAATATCAGTTAAATATTTTATTCCCAGACTTTTCATTGTATATACTTGGTAGGGAATAAAATAAAGATGTTGAAAAAGAACTAGGTAAAATTCGAAGGACCAAAACTTTGTAATTTAATTTATATACAGTATTAGTATAAATGCTTTGGTACAAACTTCCCATTAGATTTTACCATTTTACTACATTAGTATCCTACAAATTAATATAATGAGGGGATATGGTAGATTTTTATTGAATGTTCGACTAAAAATATTTTATGCTTACAGTGTATATAAATTAAAACTCGAAACTTTTAAAGTGTTACTATTTTTTATGAAACAACTGTTTACTTGATGAACTCATTTTATACAGTTATTTATAAACGGGCCATTTGCCCCCTGGCTGTTTGGTTAGACAATGCTTAGGCTACAAAGGATGTTACCTAGAATTTTTATGCTAGAAAATTGAGATAATAATGTCTCAAAGTGCTCAACTTTTATTCTTAGCTTTTATTACATGACATGAATCTGTTTCCCCTATAACTGTATTTCTTTTATAAAAATGTAGGTCTTAGTTATGCCTTCAGCTGTAGTGGGAACAGTACGCTCATTGGAGCGTGACTCCAATGCCTGTACTGTCGCAAGAGCTGGAGATAATGTAGCTGTAACATTGCAAGGTGTTGATGGGAATCAGGTGATGGCAGGAGATGTACTATGCCATCCCGACTTTCCTGTTGCAGCTGCTCAGCATTTGGAGTTGAAAGTGCTAGTGTTGGATGGTGCTAGTCCAATATTGGTGGGCACACAGGTTTGTACTATGCGAATGACATTCCTTGCACTTTACTTTCCGCTTTATTCTTGGCGAAAAATTCAATTTTCTTTTTGAATCTCTGCAGTTGGAGTTTCATATACACCATGCGAAGGAACCTGCTAGAGTTTCAAGAATAGTGTCAGTACTCGATCCCAAGACTGGTAAGGTGACTAAAAAGTCGCCTCGCTGTCTCATTGCAAAGCAAAGTGCAGTAATTGAGGTGAAAAATCAATGCAATACTCTGTTTCAATGATCTTCACTTTTTTTTTTCATGTATGATTCCTGGGATACGCAAAACTTGGAATGACTTTTATTATATCTGATTTTTAGGTGGTTTTGCATAAGTCGGTCTGTGTGGTAGAGTTCTCTGGTTGTAAAGCTCTTGGAAGGGTGTCCCTAAGATCCATGGGAAGAACAATTGCTGTTGGAGTTGTGACAAGAATAATTGAGGACGAAGGTTAATTTAGGGCATTCATTCTCAACATACCATGTATCTTTGTTTGCCATCATAGTTAGATAAAGTTATGCTCCCAGCAGCTATACAACTCTGGATGAGAGGTTCATGTGTTAATATGTGAATTGTTTTAGAATGGTGAAGTTTTTTCGGTATGTTTTCACCATATATGTATCATACGAGAGCGTTCCTTCTCCAAAGATCTGGACTGCTGTACCATAGAAACTAGTCGAATGAAACAATTTATTTAATTCATAACGCCATCTCTTGTTTCAATTTTGGCCTTCCAAATTTCCAGTCATTTTTCCTTTTTGTAAGGAGTCACTAGAAAGGGCGAATCTTTTTTATATGAAGTTTACAATTTTATTTTATTTTACTTTACATTTTAAACTATAATTCACTAGAGAATATAATGAGAAGGTTGTCTTTTCTTTTCAGTGTAATTCAAACGCTTTCTTACTGGTCTCAGTGTAAGTGAAACCTCAAGTATACTTTTCTTAAGGTTATTAGATAGTCTTGGGTAGAAGAATGTTTACAAGAAAGTTTAATAATAATTTTATTTGTGAAGATTTTAAATATTAAATGGGAGTTTTGGGGTTTTGAAAAGTTGCACAGAAAATAATAATAGAAATAAAAATAAATTTAGTTAATTTTATAGTAGAGAAAGATTAAATGAATTAAAAGTTAAGAAACTTAATCACATAATTCAGATTTAAGGAACTAATATAATGAAACCAATATTATATCAGTCATTTTATTAAATACAAGTTCGAAGGGAAATAACCTTGGCCTCTTTATCAAAATTTGGAATTTAACTTTTGGAGATGAGAAAAATGCGATGGAGAAAGACTCTAGTAAAGATTACCATTATATATTTTGCTCTATCTTCTAAAACAAAGTTTTTTCTTAATATTTTGATTATATAACCTTTTCTGTTGTAATAATTTTCTTAAAAAGAATTCAAATGTGACTAATTTAAATATTTTGTATAAAATAAAATTTTGATTATAACAAACCTTAAATTATAATAAGAATTAAGCTCTTTCACTAATACCCCACATGCAAATGTGTACGTGTAACCTTGCATTTTGCGTTACTTTGCCAAATTCTCAATCCATCCACCTACGGTTATTACCTCCTTTATACCTCAAAATCTAAATTTGCTCTCAAAGGAAAGACAACCAACAATTAATGCCATAACATAGCCAGTTAAGCAAAAATGTTTGGTGCAATTGCACTCTTCATTCAATTGATTATGGTATGAAATGACATATCCTCAAAACAGACTAAATTTTTGGATATTCTCTAATCACCTATGTACAATCCAAGATACATATATTCACTATACACGCATATCAATAATCAATTGTAACAAATACTCAAAGTTATTGTCCCCTTTAATTAAAATTCATTTATAGGACATTAAATGAATTGAGTATAACATATGAAGGTTCCACTTTTACTATGTGGTTCGCCTTTTACATTCCTTTATCCTCTCCTCTTACACTAGTTTTTCTTGTAAGACACGTTACGAGCTTTGCCTTAGAAATAATAGAAAAGAAAAGCTCAAGGTGACAATCTAATAAAATAAGTAATGATTTTAACAAAGATAACTCATTAGCCTTCCCAGGAACCCACTTAATTATTAGCTAAATTCATCCAAATTGCCAGCTTATTTCCTTCCATAGCTTTCACCAGTTCATGAAACGTCCTAGTGCACCAAAAGATAATCTTGGTCTCTGTCACTTATTTAAAGAGACTATCTTCTCACACTTTAAATCATAAGATTTTAAACCAAATATGGCAATACGTGAGACATATCTGAGAGTTTCAGCTCCATTGCTGGCCTATTTCTTGATGTGTATCTTTGGAGTCATTGCTGAGGGTAATTTCTATGAAGATATTGCCATCACTTGGGGTGAGCATGGAGGTGTGAAGATACTTGGAAGCAACTTTCTCGTGCTTTCTCTAGACCAGTTCTCTGGCTCTGGCTTTCAATCCAAAGCAGAATATCTGTATGGAAGAATAGACATGCAGCTTAAGCTTGTCTCTGGCAACTCAGCTGGCACAGTCACTGCGTATTATGTGAGAAATATCCTCAGTTTCTGTCCTCATCTTAAACTTAATTGCATTTACATTTGATGCTTCTTTTTTACTGAGATTATGTGTCATGCATGGTGTTGCAGTTATCTTCTGAAGGGCCAAATCATGATGAGATAGATTTTGAGTTCTTGGGAAACATCAGTGGAGAGCCCTACATAGTCCACACCAATATCTACACCCAAGGCATAGGCAATAGAGAACAACAATTCTATCTTTGGTTTGACCCCACAAAACATTTCCACACTTACACAATTGTATGGAACCTTCAACGCATCATGTAAGAAACATAAAGCTTTCATTGTCCATTTACCCTATAGTTTACTATTTATATCTATTTTCTTTATGAAACTATATATGTTTAGTAAAACAAAAATGAAAATTTTCATGGAACCATCCTTGTTCTACATGTAATGCATAGCTACTCCACCTGATCCTCTATGTTTCAACATTTTGGCCAGTTTCTTGGTAGATAATATCCCTATTAGAGTCTTCAACAACTATGAATCCAGGGGAGTTCCATTTGCTAGCCACCAGCCCATGAGGCTATACTCCAGTCTATGGTGTGCAGACCAGTGGGCAACAAGAGGAGGGCTTGTGAAAACTAATTGGTCCTATGCTCCTTTCAAAGCTTACTATAGGAATTTTGATGCTAAAGCATGTGTGTGGTCCAAAGGATCATCTTCCTGTCCTTCAAACTCAGTTACCACTACTCACAATAATACTTGGCAAGTTCAAGATTTGGATGCTTATGGTAGAAATCTTCTGAGATGGGTGCAAAAGTATTACATGATTTATAACTACTGCAAAGATTACAAGCGATTTCCTCAAGGTCGACCTCGTGAATGCAGGCTTTCTAGTTTCGCTTGAGTGTGGAATAAGTACATTTTAGATCAATTTGATTCTTTTAGTTTGTGTGTATGTTCCACTCAAATACACTTTCTTGAATTTGAGATCAATTTAATTTACTTTTGCTTGCTTCAACTGATAATTGCCTTTGTTTATTTACTTTTTTTACCTATTCTGAACAGTGTAGAATTATAAATCGAAGTGAATTCTTCATTTTAAAGGTATTACAACCATACAATTAGATTTACAAAACAGTTCTATTCTGTTTTCACAATAAGTTTAAGCATGATAATTGACAAAACAGTTCTATTCTGTTTTCACAATAAGTTTAAGCATGATAATTGACGCTTTATCAGAAACTATAAGATCAAGAAAGAATCATTAAATATAAGGCAATACCTCATAATTTTGCGAATTTCAAGTCAATAATATAACTGTTCAAAATATCAATTTCTTCTAGCAAGATGTTAATTAACTTTACATGAGGCATAAGCAAGCAAATCAACTCTCCAACAAATTCAAATGGTGTGAAAGTTGCATGAGAAAGCTAGTTTTTATCTGGTTTGTGGAATGTTCATGCACAAAAAGAATTCTTTGGAGATATTATGAGGAAACAAGTATTTGAGAATGCTGAAAAATTGCTTAGTATGGAAACATATAGCTGCAAGGGTTGCGCAAAAATGAGGTCAGAAGTTGGTGGTTCTACTTAGCAAACCTGACATAGGAAGCAATGAAATTAAAAGAAAAAAAAACTACAAGCATTTAAAGTAGGAAAGTTCACGCGACCACTATATATAGCAAATTGATGTACAACAAATGATTGATCCAAACTACATCAAACAATGTACAAATAATTCAATAATATATTACATATAAATTAAACTACTAGGACCAATGGCTTCATTCCCTATTCCAAACTTCAGGCATATCAATCCATAACTCCAATACCTTCAAGCAACAAAAAATCTTTCATGTGTTACACAAGATTGATTCCTTGTGCCAGCCACCACAAATTTCCCCAAACCTGTAAAATTCACGAGAAGTAGCAGGGCCAATTTTTAGAGGTAAAACAAAATGTTGAGGACATCAAAACAGTAATGTCAGGGAAAAGAAAATGAATGCCAGATTGTTGCTACAAAACATAAAAATAAATTAATATAACAAAAAAAGAATGATACATAAATAGAAGGATAAGAATATCATCAAAAGCAAGAGAACAAATCAGTACATTAGGAAGAAAACAAAACATTTCAACATGCCCTGCCCACACACACATGATGAGAAATTTATCTTGGCCATACAATCACAATAGAAGATCAAAGATTATATTTAAGTAAAATGATTCTAGCCATACAGAATTAGCCCCTATAAAATAAAATCCCAGTCAGCAGCAACAAAAAAGGGATTTTTATTCTCTGCCAGGACTTGTGTGGATATCTATTTCATCCCAGTTTAGCCCCACACATGTGTGAACTTCACTCAAGGTTTTTAACCCTATTTCACATGCCCCATCTCTGTTTCAATCCCAACCCACCTCAACCAGACCCATCCTCTATGTTCACACTATCAGTATCCAGCTTTGTTTCACACCAAACAAGGTTCCATGTTCAATTATATGTGTACTACACTATTACCAGTTTCTGAACTTTTTACATTGTATCCTCTACCCTTGATGTGTGTTTGGTACAATCAGAAAAGTCACTTCGCAGTATTTCCCTTTTCCAAATAACTTTCACCAAAAAGGACCAGAATGATAAACGATTTTTGTTTATGAATACTAATTCCAATTTCTAGCAAAAAAAAAATACTTTTTTGAATTACTTTGATACGTTTGAACTTCCATCTCCAAGTACACTGGATACACTAATCTCCTAGTTAACTCAAGACAAGCTATTCTGTTGATCATACACTATTCAAATGATAGTGGATAAGATTTTCTGCATATTCTGGTATTTTGCTCTTTTGACCAACTCAAAATATTAACATATAAGGGTAGATATAAGTAATAGCTTGGTCAAATTTGTATTCACAATGAGAATATTGCCTAACAAGCTTGTGATGTTATTTTAAAAGAGATGGGTACAGGCAATCTTCAAGGAAACACGTAGACAAAACATATCAATTGCAATCCCCTCCAAACTTTCTCCAACTACCCAAGATTACATATATCTTGGACTGGTCAGATACAATGGAACACTTGGAGAAAACAAATGGAAATAAATTGGATTAATGAAGAAAGAATTTGTTTTAGTAGGCCCCACTACTAGAACTCCTTGCATTACCCATCCACTAAGTATATGTTTGCAACACAAGGTAGCATTTTTACCTCTATTCTAATAAGCTGTCTCTTGGACAAATCATCCATCAATATCCACAAGCACAGGAACTCTCAAGAAAGCAACATAAATAAAAATCACTACTATACTAACCCAGAGAGAATGGATGTTGCACACAACCTTATTCAACCACAAAATCATACACTCATTTTTTTTCCTTCCATTAAGTAGCAAACAAAGATATATAATACACATCAATCTTTATCTTCTCTACATTCCTTCCATGAAGTAGCAAAGATAATTCATACTCGTCAATCTTTTTCCCAACATTCATATAAGTACGTCTCTTAAATTAAATCACTACAGTACTCAAAGAAATACTCTTAAGAATAAACTAGATCAAATCCTTGGCCAAAATACTGTATGCTCTAGCACCAAGAATAACAACATAAAGATACCCCAGAGTATAGTAGCACATTCAAAATGGAAACGAAGACTCACATCAGAAATGATGGTAATAAACTCATAGTTATAGTGCTTAGTCAGAGACATAACAAGTTCAGAACCAAAGAAGAGACTTTGTACTAAAACTAAAAGGAAAAAACAAAAAAGATAAGTACTTTAACCATCAAAACTAAAACCCTATGAGAATAGAGCATGGACGAGAAGGAGGAGAGGGAAAAGAGTAACCTTTGGAGCAGAAAGCACGTGTTGAGGAAGTGGGTATGAAAAATGCCATGGGATTGGGAAAGTGAGTTCTTATTCGCTGAAGACACAAACAGCAGAGATAAGAGGCGAATGCGGGAAGATGAGACCTTATATTACAGAGAGGTGAAGAGAGAGAGAAAGAGGTTCTTTCTTTTTCCGAATTCCGAGGTAATGTATACGGTTTGAAAATGAAAAGCCCCACCTTTCGTTGTATTGTGTTGTGTGCTGTGCACCCATAGTCTTTTCTTGCTGTTATGTTGTAGCTAATGGTTTTAAAACAAAACAGATTTTGTTTACAAAAAACAAAAAAACAAAAAAAGAAGAAGATGAAGTGAAACAAATAATTTGTATGTAAGTATGTGTATTATTAATTAACCATATTATTATATTAGTACATGAGACTAAAAAACAAATAAATGATTTTTTATTTATTTTTATCTAATTTTTTAAACTTGATGCTGGTTGTAATAATAAACTTGAATTTTTAAGAAAAGAATGAGGAGAGGTAAAGTTTTTTATTTGTATTTAAAATTACTTTAAAACTGAGTTCAAATTTCTAAACGAAACTAATAACTACATTTTTATAATTTGTTGAAAAAGGTAGAAAATAGTTTATTTGTTTTATTAAACTTTATTATCTTTTGAAAAAAAATTTCATATAGGACGTTTTCAACAAAAGTAAATCACATGATATGTTTGGTATATTGGAAAATATAACTTGTGCTGCATACATTATTAAGTAACTTGTACTAAAATTTTAAGAACTCTAAAATACTCACAATTTAATATTTTTTTTTAATTTAGACTTTTATTGTACACAATAACATTTATTGTTCCAAACCAATGAACAAAATAATGTGTTTTGCTCTTAAAATTTAATTGTTTGGAATTACATAGAGAAGAAAATATTCAAACTTTTTAATTAGATTATAAATAGGTTAAATATGCTAATTTTGTTCTTATTTCTAGTCTAAACTTATAATAAGGAAATTATTAAAATAAATATATTTTCTTAATTAAGAAACAAACTTTTAGCATGAACTTTTAACATGAACAGAATTATAATATTCATATCAGGTATGAAAATAATATATAAAACTATCTATCATTTATATGTTACTATTTTTTAAACAAGCATTATAAACAATTGTTTTTAGATGATCTTATGTCAAATGTCAGTTCAGATGATTCGTTAATTATAGTTTAATTTTGATTATTTTGTATGATGGAAGAACAAACGTTAACGTGTAAAGTTAAATATGTATATTAAAAAAGAAAACATTTAAGTGTAGAATTTTTTTTTATAAGTTTCCCAACCATTTTTTTTTAAACACACTGTTTGAAAAACTTGATTTATTTATTCTAATAAATTGAATTATTGTGAAATATATAAATGTTGATAAACTTCAAAATACGTTATATGTGATTCACATCAATTAAATAAGCTGAAAACTGATATGAATATAAATATAAATAACTTAGTTTTCTATTGATTCAAAACGATTATATACTTAAAAGTATTTTTAAATTTTATAGAATCAATTCATTTACGTCAATTGTTTTAAAATAGACATTTTTAATTTTACAATGAATCACAAATTTTCATAAAACGCTTAACTAATTGATGCTTATTTAGCAAACTCTCAAATGTTTTTTTATCAGTTTGTTGTAGATGATGGGTGAATTATTAATTAATTTTGAAAAACTTAAAATCTTACTTTTATTTATTTAGCAGTATAGTAGATATGGTGCCACTATGTATCTCTTAGTGATACACCTTATATAATTATTTTGTATAATGCCTATAACTTAAAAATTAAATTGTGCGTAATATTACTATTTATTTTCATTATTTAGTTAAATAATTTATTTTGGGTATTTAACAAAACTCTTTTAAAATTAGGCAGACATTAATAGATAAAATGTAATATACAATTATAATATTATTTTAAATTAAAAATATGGAAATAGTTTCGTATATAAATACATATTATTTATGAACTAAAGTTATGTGAATAATATTTCATAGTCATTCTTCATTAATATAATTTTGTGTACAGTATTTATAATTAAAACATATATAATGTAAATTTATTTATTTTCATTACTAAGTTAAATCCCTAATTTTGCACTCAATAAAAAGTAATAAAAACATAATTTAATTGAATTTTAAAATAATATTTTTATGTGAATTTATATTAAATTTACTATATAGTGATAGTCAATATCGTGGTTCGGACAGAATGTTGATGCAGTGATTGGGGTGAAAATGCTTTTAAAAAATGAGAACACAATTGGATTAAAGATATTGTCTTTAAGAGAAGTTGAGTTCAAGAACAAATTAGGACATTTTTAAACATATTTCTCTAGAAGGAAACTTAGAAAAAAAAAATAATGAAATAAATGTTTGTATAAGTTAATATTAGTTTATATATAAATTAAAAAAATGAGATAATTTCTATAAATTAACTTAATTTATGAATAAACTTATTTCATTTGACCTTTTATTTTTCCCACTTAAAAGGTTTTCTGACAAAGTTTGTATAAACCCTTAAAACAATAAGCACTACAACAACTTTACCTCCTTCAATGAATTGATGCCAATTAACTCTAAAAATGCAATGTAATCTCAACTATTAAATTGCACTCCTCTTGTTATAACCTTAACTATTATCAAATCGCTAACTTTAAAAACTTCATATTTTAAAGAGACAAAAAAAAAAAGCTTAGCAAGATTCCATTATAAAGCCAACTAGTAATGAATCACAACCCTTGGTAAAAGACAAAAAGAAAGCTCCTTTGAAAAGTAAAGTGTAATCTATAACCAAGTGTAAAACTTGATCAAACTGATCTTGCCTCAGACTTCTCTTTCCTTGGGATTGTACAAAATTTAAACCTTATCTTCATTCTTCCAACAAGTACTACCACAAACATGAAATGATATCAACAAAGACACATGTTTTCCAATCAATCAATTAGAATACAGAAGACAAAAGGAAACATCTGTCTGTGGCCAAAAAAGTAAAAAAAATATGTATATATGGAAAACTGTCTGCAAAGGTAGTGTCAAGTATCACCCTTGAGGAAGGACAGACCACATGTATCTTACCCCACAGCTTAACACCCTTTTTTCTTTCTATTAATTTTGGGGTAGCACTTCATTTCACTATCCTTCTCCCACCCCTTTTGCTTATCCAAATTTGAACAATGTAGTGCAAAACCATATGGGAAATAAAGAATGAATAGCACAAGATGAGTAGAATCTAGAAAACTTCACTGGCTGAGTTGCTAGAGGGGATTCTTTGTCTTTTCTCCACATATGCAGAAGGAAACCATCCTGCTCTACCATTGCATTCTCCTTCTGACCATCCTGCAGGGCTCACCTGGACAAGCATTTAGAAATTTGGTAAACATGGAGGCTCAAAAATTGAGAATATGAGTTAATCAGGCAAATTTTGCGATGAAAAATGTTTTGCATAAACCTTTCGCACAACCACAAAATCGCCCTTTGAAAAACTTAGTTCCTTTTCTGATTCAGCACTGAAGGAATGCGTTGCCTGAAAGCGATGCACCAAAGAACAGTTGATGAAAAATAATAATAATAATAATAATAATAATAATGATATTGCTAATCATCATAATAATAATAATAATGATATTGCTAATCATCATAATAATAATCAAAGGAAAGATTAGCTTTAGGAACATGTAGCATACTTCAGCCAAGAAGTACATAGTTTTCTCTGAGCCATTCTCAGAAATAGCCACTGGAGGGGCAGATTCTTTCTTCTGTCTATCTGAGACCATCTGAGAAGTCCCAATGAGATGAAGCATTATTAATATTCAGAAAAGAACACAAGGCATAGAAACAATAACACAGTGAATAAAAAATAAATGATAACTAATTATTTAAAAGTTCAATAAATTTGGTTCTCACCTCAGCTTCAATTTCACCAAGAATAGCTGCAACTCTTAAATGGAAAGTCTTTTCTCCTTCAACCTAAATAATTATAAGCATAATCTTTAAAATAAAATTCTAAAACCATCACAAATTAGGCATAAATTTATATATAACTAGCAATCACTGTTATCTTACCATGGCAACAAGCCTTTGAAAAGTAAGTCTCTGCTGTTGTGCTTCAACAGCAGCCAATGCAGCTGAAGCTTCTTTACCTAGAACTGCCATGTTTGCTTTCAGCTCCTGCATCTTTGCTTCCGCAGCATGCAGTTTGGCTACATGTTCAGCAGTTTGAGATTCCCGAACCCGTATTTGTCTTCTAGCAATCTCTTCCCTCTGATTGAATTTCAAAACCAATGAGTTATAAGATTCAGAAAAAATAAGTAACCACCAAACTCTGAAGTTTATGTTATAGATAAGAATCATGATCTAAAAAACAGTGCATTAGAATGTTAGGTAAGCCCAATAGAATGGTTCCTGTTCTGTCAGTTAAAGGAGTTAGGAGTTAGTGATTGTTAGCATTCTAACAGAATTTGGCAGAGACTAGAGGCATTGAATTTCTGTGAGATTGATCCTGGGGGAGAGATTTGATGCTCTCAAATCCTGGCTTGTACACACTTGTAGTTATTCTTTCTCTTTCTAAACTGGGTTCATCATCAATCAAGGACTGAAGGGGATTTCACCAATAAAATCCCATCTTTTATTTCAATCTTTCTCTAATTTCTAAACAGTAGCTAAGAGACTATCGTGTGTTTTTTTGAGATTCTTGTGAGGTTAGGAGTATCATTGACCTTATACTAGTTGTATTATGCCCAGCCTACGGTAGTAGCAAAACCTGGGTTGAGAGATCAATGCTTCTTATTTCAAATTATCATTGCTTAAATCAGACCACAATATTCTTAGTCTCCCTTATTCATCTTCAACATTGGAGCAAGCCTATCAACCATTACTTTGGGCCTGTTTGGAGAAATTTCTTCATAAGTTTTTGCATAAGCTAATCTATAGAAACTTTATTTATATTAACTTCTTCAAAAATTGATTTTTAACTTATGCATAACCTAATTTTAATTTATGGAGAAACTTCTTTTATTCTTTTCTTCTCCTAAAAGTGTTTATGTAAAAGTTTGTCCAAATATACTCTTAAATTAGCCCATTCTTGGTTACAGTGGTACTTGATCAAAACTATTTGTGTAAATAGGAATAATAGATTAATGTTTTTATTTTAAATGATATCTTAAACCACCTCATTAGTTATTCAGAGTCTCCCTTTTTCCTGCTTTTTCCAATAATTTCCTCCCTACAGTATCTCTGTACTTTGACATTTTACTTCCCCAGTGGCTGTCTCCTTACTACAGCCAGCTGAATCGAATATTCCAATTTTTTCCACCTACTTATGGTTTCCAAAGTGCACTTTCAAGACATTATTGAAGCCCGTGTAGGAGATCCAGCAAATTCCAATTGTTGCTTTGCTTGAATCAGTCCTCCTTCCTCCTTTCCATAGATGCTTTCCATATTATGTGGTTTAACTGTTTAAGGAGCTTTTCTCTGCCTTAGTTAAGAGTGTGCATTCATACAAAGTTGAGAGCTAGCTTCAACTTTGCGAGGATTTTTATGTTTTAGTAGACTTGAACCTTTGGAATACCACTCATTCAAGCTTGTTTTTGTAGTAGTACCCTTGTACTTGGCCTAGAATATCAGTATAAATAGGAGTATCATGTTGCCCTTTTGTAATCTCACATCAAAATATCTTATGCGACTAAGTAACAGAAAGTAACTACAAATATACATATTTAACAACATGAAAATGGTAGTCTTCAATTAATCAGATAAAATGACAGAAAAATGACAATCTGGGGCCACAGGAACACGAAAGGAAAATGGAAAAGGTAAAGTTAAATATCTCCCAGCTCCTAGAGCTGTGAGCCCAAGCCATTTTAACACCACTGCCCTCCACTCAGAATAACAATCTCCTTTCATATTTGATTCCTATATGTCCTCTCTTTCCTTCTAGAATAAACTTCCAGTTATTTGGTCCATGGCTGAATTGATCCAATCCAGCACCTGGCTCGTGACCTCTTTGGGTTCACCTTCTCAAACTCTATCAACATCTTTATCACATAACAACTATTGAGAATCTTTCATTATATATAATTTCAACATATATTGTTTCTGCCTTCCTGGTTTATATCACATCAAACATGACACAAATTCAAAACTTCACCTTTGATTCCATTTCATAAATGAGATTAAGAAATCAAATCACAATTAAGTTAATGGTTGATCCAAGAGAAGACATTGCTAATTCATTTGACTTACTTGTGCCTCTGCTTCTTGTCTCATTCGACTATATCGTTGAGCAAGATGACGTGCATCCTCCAAAGGTGCACCATTGATCATCTGCCTCAAAGGATCTAATACCTGGAAATTGAAACCATTGGATCCATGTTTCTCACCTTACAATATTTAAAGATAATGTGAACATTGTGAAAGATAAATTAAATTGACCTTCCTTGAGGATTCCAGATGTCACCAAGACCTCCTCTATAGTATCAGAACATACACATGTTCCTTACATCGAATTTTCAGCAGGTTCTTAAGGGTGTCAAGAGTGGCACATGATTGATAACAAATAAAATTTGGGACTACTATGTTTTGAGAGTAGGAGGTCAATGCAATATTTTATAAACTTAAGGGATATAGATATCATTTACTCTATCATAATATATTTTTCAATAAGCAAATTGACAATCCGATCTTCCAAACTAGCTGCAATAGCATGACCAAATTGATACTCAGATAATCTAGAGATTCAGATCAGTGTATTTTAAACATTAGTGCGTAATACAAAGTAACAATGATCCCCATGTATATCATACACAAAATACAGCAGAACATGGGTATTTAGGAGTTAGAATAGCAAAATGCGGCCACATAATAAGGTCAGGAAACAACATACACTGAAAAGGATAGTTAAAAAGGCAAAGGGAAATTCTACAATCCTTTGTATCTTATTGATAAGATTCTTTCACTGATTCATATTTTAAGCATAAATTCCTTATCTATCATCTTTTTCAACAAACCATTGACTAGACAATTGGTAAACAAAGTTTGGTCATTAGTAGACACTTCAATAGGATTATTGTACTATAGAAAACAGCATGGCAGTGAGCACTACGAAAAATGTCCAAGATTTAAGGACTCACATTTTTCTTTAGCTTTTTACTTTTCAAGACTGAGCAAAAAAAATTATTTAATGGAGAAAAGGCACAAAGAGAGGATATGTAACACTTGTACACAGCTAGGAATACTCACAAATTTAAATGTGGCTAGAAGATAGAACTAATAGTCTAATAGATTCTCTCATTTTGAACTTGCATTAAAACTTATATAAGTGCGATCAACATACAAAAAGTCCACCTGGGTAGATAAAAGCAGATTTAACTCTTCGTGCTCCTTTTCTACATGCTTGCGGGCATCACCATATACAGATGCAGCCTTGGCTAATATGTTATCACTGTTGTTCTCTGCTCCATATTTAGAGCAATCCTCAGAAAGTTTTGTTCCTGTCTACCATGGGTATCGTTTATGAGGATTTAATAAAATCATAAGTCGATAAACAAAATTTCTGGGTGCTTTTAATTCCTGAATATGTGTTATCATTGCTTGTCAAAGTATACTGAATTTGCAAGAAAAAAAAAAGAAACAAAAATCAATTTCCACCTGTTTCAATATGCTTGTAACCTATAGCTGTAAACGTTTCTGCTGCCTTAACAATTTCTTTCTGGAAATCCTGGATCAGAAGGTAGTCTTGTGCATATCAGTAAAAAGAACCAACATGGAAGTACAAATCATTGAAGATAAATTTATTTTACCCAAATGTTATATGACAACTGCTAGAACTGTCGTTGAAAGAGGCACAATCATGCTTATCCCCCACCCCCAGTTAATTAATATGTTCCCCATCCCTCACTACCTCACTCAAAGTAAATATGATAGAAACTACCTCACTCAAAAGTAAATAAGATAGAAACAGCTCCCATAACTAGCATGCATTCCAAGAGATATTAGATCAACTGTAGGGTATCCATGTTTTGGGGTAATAACAGCAACAACAAGAAAATCATTCAGAATAAGTACCCACACCCATCTTTTTTTAAAACCCTTTCACAGACTGCAGAGCCAAGCTTGATAAGAAATGGAATTAGAAGTTGTTACAAAAAATTAAATAAATAAAAAAGTGAGTCCATAAATATGACAACCACAATAACGTCACTCTATGCATGCGTGGACATTGAATAAACTTCCTTAATATACATATAACATACTATATTGAGTTTATAAAGTAGGAAAATTCTTTGCTGCTCAAACATTCACAATTAATCTAAACATAAAGAGAAAATCCATACCTTCCCTGAACGGGTGGCCCTATACAGCTTTTCCAGCTGATGATGTCTCTGCATTTCGACCTCATCAATGACCACAACATCTGAGCTCTCATAACCACTACTGCTGAACTGCTTTATTACAGCCTGAGTAACAAGTACATTCAGAGAGATCACAAACTCGAAATTGGAAAAAAAATAAGTACTATTACCCTGTAACTCTGAAAGTGTGAATCTAAACGACAAAAACAATGTGGTTGAACCATGCGAATGTGCCAAACGTAACCAGAAAAATATTAATCCAACACCTTACTTAAGTAAACGAGTATCTATCTGAACCTAAACTCAACAACTCCATTTTCACTTGCATTTCAGAATGATGACCAAATTCCACAAATTTGGGGTACCCATATGCTAATTTGAGAAAAAAAATCACTGAACTTGAAGTGACAAGACAGAAAAAGACAAACTTGAAGAGATGGGAAGCGAAACCTGTTGCTGTTTGGCAACTTGCTCTCTGAACTTGCTGGCTTGTTTCCTCAAAGCATCCATGGCGGTTACTTTCTGCTATGCTCTCTATTCTTAATTCTGAGAATCAAAGGTAACAATAAAAGTACTAAATCAGATCCAAATCAAATGGTTTCTGAGAACCCCAGCTCAACCGAGTCAATCAACTAGAATTATGCCTCTCATTCCCTCTCTCTCTCTCTCCCTTTATCTAAAATATTATTTTCTTCCTTCAGTTTTAACTTCTGGAAATTATTCTAAGTTTAGGGAAAATTATTTTAAGTGGAGAAATTTTATATGAAAATCATTACATTTTGAAAAAATTATCCATAAGTAAGTTTTCAAAAATGAAAAAGTTATGTTTCAATGATTTTAGTTTCATTTATTTATTTTCTAAATTTTTTACAAAGGTTGTTTTAGATATGACAACTTCTGATTATTTACAATAAAGGCACAAAGATTCACTTTATATAAACATTTAAATCTGATTAAGAAAAAAATATTTTCTTCATTAATTAACAATGAGATTTAAACTAAAACATAAAAATATTATTTCTATTTTCACAGAAGATGGCTGACATAAATTGCTTATCAGGAATTATCAAAATAAGAAAAATCTCCTTCCTACTCTTCCAAAAAAGTCCATGTGTATCACAATTCAACTATTGTACTTTAAAATATTTAAATATCTAAATACCATGAACAAAAAAAAAGTCAAAAAAATAAGGAACTGATGAAATTTTTTAGGCTTAAAATTCAAAAGGTGGATTTCTTGCTTCAAAAGTATAAAAAATATTATATATATTTTTTTAAAAAAATCTCTTCTTCTACCATCATATTTTCTTCTTTCTATAAAAACACGTGAAATGATAAGTTTGTTTTTTCTTTCCTTTTTTATTAATATTTTTTTTCAAATTTATACATTTTGAATTTTAAACTTAAATACAATATTTTATTATGGAATTTAAAGTTAAGAAGATATTTTTAAATTCAAAAAATATATTAAGAAGTCTAAAATTTGAAATACAAAATTATATTCTGAATTTTAAATGGATAAGATATTTTTGAACTTAAAAAATATATTATAAATTTTATAATTCAAAACAATACATTTTAAACTCTAAAATATAGAATACAGATGTATTTTTGAAGGATCACAACTATCGAATTTATTATCTTCTTACGTAAGAATACTAGATTTTCCATATAAAAGATTTAAAAATAATCTCAAACCTCGTTTTTTTTTTCTATTGCAATCTTTTGATTATTATATAACAATTTTTCATCATTTTCTATTTATAGAAATAGATAGACTAAAAATAGAAACTCATCTCTTCTCTCAATAACACCAAAATCTTTTTTGAATTTTATAATTTGAAATACTTAAAATAAAAAATTTAGTCATAAACAAAAACTATTTTTCATATTTTAAAATTTGAAATGTAATTTTATATTTTGAAAATTAGAATTCAGCAGGTCTACGGATTTAATACAATTCAGAAATGAAAAAAAAAAAAATTAAACTTTTGCTGAGGGGTAATTTTGAAATTAAAAATTTAATAAGAGAGGAGGAAGAAAGGAAGAACTTTTGTTTTTCTAAATTTTGAAATTGAAAAATGTATAGAGGAGGAGGAAGAAATTGATGGCTCTTGTTTTTCATTACTTGTTTTGAGTTGTTAAACAGAAGAGCCAAACATATATGCTTATATTTTAGAAGCAGTTTCATGATAATTCGATTTTAATTTTCTTAATACTTTTTGTCAACACTTATTTTCAACCAAGATTTAAAGCATAATACTTTTTTTAACCCAACACAAATCCAAGATTAAAACATGTATGACTAAGAGGAATTTTTTAGATGAATGTCCTTTTCAAAAGTTTATAAAAAAACAAAACATGGTGAAAGGATTCCTATAGACTATCATTTGTTAGATATTAGGGTTTCTCTTAGTATAAATTTTTTAAGGATAAACCAAGTAAAAATTAATATAAAATAGGTGAAACATAAAAGATGAACATCTTCTTAATAGAAATACATATATATGAAATGACCAGGACAAAATGAGAAAGATAAATAATTTTTTTTTTATGAAATTGTACACTTAGGATGTGTTTGGATTTAAGAGGGGATTTGAGATAGTAAATTTGAAGTGATTTGAGATGAAAGTAAAGTTGTTTGGATTGAAGTATATTAGAGTATTGTGAAGAAATTTGTAAATGATGTGATAGTTGTGTTAAAGTTTGTGAGTGATTTGATAGATATAATAAATTTAAAATAATTATAAATAATTTAATAACAAAACTTTAAAAATTAAAATTAAAATAAATTAATAAATAATAATAAAAATACATATTAATAATTAAATTTTAAATTAAATTTTATTTATTATTTTAATTATTCATTTTATTATAATATAAAATTATATAATAAATATTATAGTTATATTTATATTAATTTTTTTATATATAATTAATTTAAAAAAAAACCCACTTTCTTCACAAATCTCTTCAAACCACCGAATAAAATTTGTAAAAATCAAAATGCATTGTTTTTTTGTGATTTCATCTTACTTTTGTCTCGTTTTTTCAATTTTCCTTGCATTGACACCTTTCTTCGCTTTTCTTTACTTTTCTAATTTTGAGACTAGTAATAATATCCTACAAAATTTGTCAATGAAAATAAAATATACTTACTTGTGTTGTTGTTTGTGGAGAGTAAAATGAATCTTAAAAGTCACATAATATCCCAACACATAAAGTATATAGCTTTAGTAAAAATCATCATATTTCACTAATTTAATAAAAAAAATAGTATATAATGTAAGATAACATTGAAGTAGGAAGATCCATCAACAAAATTTGGAGAGAATCTTCAATAGTTGTCACATGTTATTAAAGGAAAAATCAAAGTTAATATAATTATTCTTGAATGAAGTATTTTATTCTTTTTTTTTTCTTCATAAATTTTAAAATCCTTAATGTGACATGTTAAGGTTATTTTTTTACATATTAAAATCCTTAATAATCACTTTCAAAGTTAACTACATGTTAACTTTTTTTTTCTTTAATAAGTACATATGACAATTACAAAACATCAAACATCTCAATTATATTAATAATTATTAGAATTCAAACAAAGTTAACGAAATCAAAGTTGTTGTATTAATATTAACATTTTCTTATGATACTATTCTAGAATAAATGCACTGAAAATTCATTACTTGAATAAACTCTCTAAAATAAGAATCCATGTAAAATAGTTGTATACTCTCAAAACACTTAAAATTTTCACAAGTCAATTCTATTCATTTATTAAGTGTAACTTTGTAAAAAAAGGAAAACCTTATTTATAAGGGAGAAAGTTCGAAGATCATGCGAGTAAGAAGCCATGTAAGTACAAAATTAATAATTATGAAAATGACGTAGAAAAAGTTACAATTCTCATGTGTTACCTCTCAGTTTATTGTTTGTTCAGTGTATTTGGTTATAAGAAATTATAGAATATTCTTGAATCTAATATCCTGGAATGTCCTAAAATTTAAAAGTTATTTTACTTCTTAATCTAATATTTTCAATATTCATTTATTCTTTATTTCTTTCTCTTTTCTTTAGCCACATTCCTTGTAGAGACTCTAAGAAATTTTATTCTTTTGAAAGTCTTCTTCCTCATTTATTTTCTTATAAAATATCAGTTTTATAAAACATATACTTTTTGAAATTTAAAAGGTATAAACTAGTGTTAATTTAATTCCTAAAAGATAAACAATTTATTTAATTCTTGAATGTATAGAAAATGTGACAATTATATATATCTTTTAAAATGTTAAACGTATAAGGTATACAATATTTTGTATAACGTAGTATTCACAGGAAACGTTTTCTTCTAATTGTTGCATTATTATTATTATTATTATTAAGCGTTTTAGAAGTTTTTTTCCCCTTAAATTAATTTCCCCCCTCTTCTGATAAGTGTTGCTCATGAAATTTTATGAATTAAATTGAAACAACCAATCAGAAAGAGATCCCAAAAGAGATAATTTGTGATTTGTTACCGCAAAAACAAATTTGAAAGTTTGAAACTTGTCTTGGTGGGTAGTTCCCCACAGTTTGAAGTTTGAAGTTTGAAGCTTGAACATGACATGACATCCTTTTTTTCACAAGCCCAATAATTCTCTTTGCTGTCTCACTCTGTTGCAGTATATATTCAGAGCGGAAGAGAACACATAGTTGTTAACCGTTCACTTTCACACTCTGTAGATTTGGTTTGTGTGTGGTAGCTTCATCGCCCCCACTGAATAGTGAGGGGAACCATAGCACCCCACCATCCTATTTCACTCTCCTAATCATGCCTTCAGGTGCTAAGAAGAGAAAAGCCGCAAGGAAAAAGAAGGAAAAGGAAAACAAAATCAATCCATCGACCAACAATCCCCAAGGTACCCTTCTTACTTCAAATGCATGTGCATCTTGCAATTAATCATAGATGGGCCCTTTTCATTTGTATATCATATCTGTTTTTGGTCTTTTTGTTCTATTTGGGTAGATGGGTTGTGTTAATTATTCTTGTTTTGTTTCACTTTCATTGGGATTTTCAAAAATTGTTGGGAGTATGCAGCTGTGATTGGTTGTGGCTGGGTTTGTTGAGTAGGGTCCATGAGTATTTTGTAAATTTGGTATTAATTGATAATAGTTTGATTGATTGTGCGACAAAATGTTAGGAAATGGTGGTTTGAAGTCAATAGACGAGGAAGGAAGTGATGGTGGTAAGGGTAATTTTCCTGCCATTCACGGGCAGGATGACCAGCATAATCCATTCAAAGATGGAAGTGAAGAACTGGAATCTGCTGCTCAGCCGCATGCTTCTGATGTTGAGTCCTTGAAAGTAGTCTCTAGTGATGTCAAGATTGACCAAGAGTTAGGAGGAAAGGAAGATTGTGTTGTTTTGGTAGAGAGAAGTTTGAATTCTGAGGAGAGTTTTGAGAGCAAAAAT
Source organism: Phaseolus vulgaris (assembly GCF_051622355.1). Taxonomy (NCBI): domain Eukaryota; kingdom Viridiplantae; phylum Streptophyta; class Magnoliopsida; order Fabales; family Fabaceae; genus Phaseolus; species Phaseolus vulgaris. The sequence continues at coordinate 42,129,735 of NC_143499.1, forward strand.
ATAAGTTTTGAACACAATGAGACTGCCAAGGAATCATATTTTAAGAATGGGAATGGTAGCGATACTTCAAAGGGTGAATCCCTCTTCGAGAAGAACTCGGACAATGGGAATTGTATTTCAGTCGAAGAGGCAATTGTTTGTCATGTGTTTGTTAAGTCCAATGAGTCTGTGTCTGAGGTAGAAAAAAGTGATAGTGGAAGTGTAGTACTAGAGAAGTCAGTAGTCCATCCTGAAGAAGTGACCAATCTCGCTATGAAGATAAATGAGGATAATGTATGTCCCTTAACCAATGAGAATGTGACAACATTAAGTATGGGGGAGCCTAAGCCAAAGCAATGTGATAGTAAAATTTTAACTCCAGTGTCTGCTAGTCCTTTCACTAAATATACCATTGGTGCTGAACATATTAAAGGTTGTGAGCTCACAGAAACTTCCAAGGACCAGGTTTTACATTGTCTCACATCTACATTACAAGTTTTTCACCACACAATTATTATTTTGTATTTTTTTTTGTTTAGAATTAATTTTAAATATATTTTTCTTTGCTGCATTAATATGCAGCCTCATGCAGCATTGGCTCCAAATGTGGTGAAAAAGACCTCATGGTTGAGTTGCTGTGGATTGTTTGAAGTTCTCTCAAGTTCAAATAGATAATTTCAGGTTTTCCCTTTGAAATTATTTTAGCAGGTATGATCATGATTTTGTGGACTATCTTTCAACATAAAAGAGTGTATTTATAGACATAGAAACGCTCCCTCTTGTATGCTTGTTTGTGGTTGTTTTAAGTGCTTATCCGGTTGCATTGTTTCTAATTGGTTCGGATATCTGCGCTTTGTGAATTTTAAATTAGAGGGAAGTTTGGTGTGTTTTCTTTATCCACTAATTATTGCTTGTTTGTCTTTTTGGTGAATGCGAGGTGTCATAGGTCTTTCGACCAATTTTTTGATACTAGCTTTAATGGTTTTGATACGAATAAAGATGCTAAATTTTGGTGACTATCAATCCATGGTATTTTTTGGTGCATTTGGGTATAGCACAAAGATAATATTTTTTTTGAGAAATGCCTGACTGAGCAGCTGTTTTAGAATGTGATTAGGAAATTTGCTTCTATTTGGTTTTAAACACATGGTCCTTTAAGAGGGTTTCTCTAACATACACACAGAGTGACAAGTTAACTTTGCTCCATTAGTGATTTATCTTATTCTTTGTCGTGAGGAATCCCTTATCCTCTAATTGTCTTATATAACTTAGCTTTCTTCATCTGATTTTCTCTTTTATTGTTGATGACACTGTCTTGTTCATGAGATTCATCTAGAACTAAGTGTCTGCATATCATTCTGAAGCTCGTTCTTTGTTGTTATTTAAGTTCTACTTAGTCTAAGCTGAGCATTATCAGATATTCATGTTTCCTGGACAGAGATTGAAATATTCAAGATGTAGTTCTTAGTTCTATGTGTTGTATCAGTTGATTTTTGAGTTGTACTATTCTTTTTGATAATGTTTATTTTGGGGATTATTGTAGTAGAATATCTCTGTATCAGTATACATTTTAAACTTGCAAATCAACTTTTCTTGCAGAAATACAAGCGAGAGAGTATCTCAACTGATGGATCAAACTTGTGGAGATTTAGAAGGATTTTGTCTGAAATTTTGCTATGTGTTGATATAGGTGATCTCCTTTTAAGATTTTCTAAAATATAGCAGGCAAACAGGCCAAACTGTATAATCCATACAACATTTGTTTACATTACAGTGGAGGTTGGTTTGTAGTTATTGTGTAAGCAACAATGACAATCTTTCAATGTGTTTGTTAATTCTGCGTTATTAAATTATTTTCTCAGCACTGTTTACTTCACCCTTTCAATATGTTTATTTCACTTTGGCCTTAAACATCTGATGCACGAAGAATCGACATTCTTCATCTTCAAACATATGGTGCAATTACATCTCTAATGTGTCATTGTTCAAGAAATGGTCTTGGATAAACCATTTCAACACCCTTAATATTAAAAAGTATTTATTTAACTAGAAAATGGTTGTACTCTATTTACTTAAATTTTAAAAACATTTTATATAGAAAACTTTAACCATACTCTAAAGTTATCTTACCAATATATATATATATTAATTACAAGTTATAGTTATTCAAAAGTATATAAAAAATATAGTTGATATGGATTTTTTCCCAATAATAAAATTATTTTTTCTTCTTGCACCTCATAATTACTAACTGCACCCTTATGCTAAGAAAAATACTAAAATACTCTTCCTTGTTGCACTATGTTGTCGCTACCACTGTATCTCTCACTAAACCTCCGTTTTCCATTGCCGCTGCATTCTTTGAGAGGAAGAAGAAGAGAGGAAAATGAAAATTTTGTTTTAGAATGCATCTCATATGTTCTAAAAAGTTTATTCCAAAAATTCATTTTAAGAAATATTTCGTATCTTTTGAAAAGTTTTATTCTAAAAATCATGTTCTGGAAAGCTTTTTAGAATGCACTTCATATGTTCAACAAAGTTTATACCAGAATTTTTGTTATGAAAATTCTATTATGGAAATGATGTTCTAAAAATTCTGAAAAGTTTGTTGTAGAATATTTTTGGAACCGGTAATCCTGAAGTCACCTTTAATTATATATCGACTAAAAATTGTCTCATCAAGAGATTTAAGGTCTATTTCAAACATATCTTAATTTAGATTGAACAAATATGATTTAAATAAGATTCAACCAAAGATTATATGACATGAATTGAGTCAAAGTTGTCCAGATCGAGTTTGAACAAATATGTTATCATCATTGATTTTAAGTTGAAAATGTCTTTGTTTCAATTAAATTAAAGATATTCTAGTTAAGATTTATAACAAATTTCTCATACAATTCCAATCATTCAAACCACACTCCAATGCTAATTCTCCTTTGACATTTAGGGGACAGAAAAAGAAAGGGAGAGAAAAATACAAGCACACCAGTACAAGCCTTCATGGCAAAAAAAACAAACAAACAGCATCACCAGCACCATCTTCCCTCAACCTTCAGGTTTATCTTCTGTATGCAGCAGCAGCACCGTGAATAGCAAATATGTAGAAAAGCTGTGTAGCTGAAAGTATAATGATAAAAGACTCCATTGTTTTCTGCAAAATTGGACATTTCAGTGGTCTGTCAGATGAAAATATACTACAATAATGTTATTAAGAAAGTAAATTGATGTTTCTGTCTTACCAGACGTGCATTTCTGACACGAAGTCCAATCTCTTTCCAGGCAAAGCTGCATAAATTTAATTATAGGTAGATAAGTAAAATAGTACTGCATAATTAGTTTTTGGGAATGGGTGAAGAAGAGAAAAGATTACCCCATGGCCAGGAGTGTAAGAGTCCAAGCCATGGTAGCAACTGAAGCTGCAGATGGCAAGCTCTCAGCAGTCCAGGACCGGATATGATTGATTCCTGATATTGCTGATGCAGCACCAACCACTCCAGCAAGCAAAGAAAATGTTACAAAGAATCCAGTGGAAGCATTTCCCATGGGGAAGAATAAGGGTGAAAAGTGTGCTGGCAGTTTTAATTGTGGACCTGCATAAATAGTGTCTTAACAACATAAGCATGCTGAAGAAACACAGAATGGTTGGTTGGTTAGATTAGAGGAAACACAGGGACATTATAAATTTTCTCACCTATAATAAAACCATGATCTATTGCTCTGTTCATGGCCCATCCACCAATGCCCAAAACTATGGCATACATGCAGAAGTTCAACCCCAGAAGAAGGGTGGCAATAGGCTTCATTTGCTCATTGGCCATGTTTTCTAGATAAGGGAAAAGGTGCTGGGAATAAGAAAAGTGTTATGGGATTTAAGGAACCTCAAAAGTAGCAAAGGAAAGGCTGTAATCCAAGGAGCAGGAGATGCATATGTTTTGTACAATGAGAGTTCTTATAAATATGTGAAATGGATAAAACAAGAAGTTTGGGGTTCTTTTCTTGACAAGGCTGCTAGTTAGCTCAAAAGCTCCATGCAGGCCTGGAAAGATGATGCTTCATAATCACACTTCACATCAAAATATGACTGATTCTTCCTTGCTTATTACTTTTAGGTTTGTTTAACTGTAATACCTTCTGAACATGCAACTTCTTAATAGTTGTCAGTAGTTTGTTCTGTGAGGCTAGTCATATTCTTTGCCACTCCTCCACTCTTCTCATTCACAGAACTGGCCCCATTCCCAGTTAAAAAAATATTGCACTGTTTCTAATGAACTTAATAATGATGCCCAAGTATTTATTATTTAGTTTTATAAGATAGAATACTTGTTTGCTTTTACTGAAACAGTTGTTACAATCCCAAGAAAATAAACAAATAGGAAAATTAAGTTAAGGAAGTTCTAAAAGCTAGTTGAAAAATGTGTATTTACTATTTAATATTATTTCGTTGCTGAGATTTGAGAGACAATCGAATCCTCGGATCAGAGGTTATTTTTCTGGTAGCAACCAATTGGTCCTATTGGTGCACAAGGAGAACAAATTATCTTTATAAATGACACCCATGGAGGAGGGAAGGGGATAAAACATTTTTAAAAACTAGACTGAGGCTACTACCTTAAAACAAGAACAGTAATAGGTTAAATTATAATATAGCCAGCGTTCAAAACACATTTTAATTATAAGAACTACTCAAGTTTATATATGTTATATATAACATGCTAATATGTTGGTATTAATATGGTTTGTTCAAATATATTTTAAGCCATCCATTATTACATGATACAAGTTTGTATTAAGTTTAACACTGAAATAAAATCCAAGTGACAGTACGAAAGAAAAAAATGAAACTTTTACGGAGATCTTTTTGTCGATCTGGAGTCTCTTGAACGTCTTGATCCTCGAGTTCTCTTTATTCTGTAATTTTTCTTAATATGTATTTTTACCTTTAATGCGCAAAAGAACATACTGCTGATCTTTAAAGTTCTGACGTTGAAGATATTATTATTGGGGTATGTTTCATTCTTCTTTATAAGCACACTAAAAAAATTACGTTTATCAATATTTCTTAAAAGTTCGTTCAGACCCTTTGAACCATGCCTGGAAATTAACTTTGAGAAAAACAATGTATTTTACAGTTTTCTGAAAGCAATAAAAAAAAGATTATTTAAAAAAAAAAGGTTAAATGCTCAAAATGATAGGATCAAACCCAAGCACAGGGACTTCAAGCATGAACTACCTTACCAAGATAACTGGGTTAGAATAGCAGAGTCAGTTTCCGTTAAGAAGCCAGGACGACATAGTTTATTGGAGGGGAAATATTATCACACTCAGATCAGATTATAGATTTTGTTATTAAAAAGAAATAACCAATGTGTGAATGATATAAATTATTCATCAGTTCCGCTCTTTCTTCATAAATTTTTTGGTTCTGGATAAATAGCTATGAAAACAAATTTTCATTCAGAAGAAACAGTCGCCAAACTAAGATCTATTGGGTTGGTAATTACCAATAATGAAGGATAACTAAAAAGCAAGCTTCAATAGTTGCCCCTTCTCTGCAGTAGTACACTGGCATGTTCCGTGCATACAAAGATTACACTGCAAATTATTATGGCTGATAAATCTGAGGAAGCTGAAGACCAACACTTGAAGCAGATTTTCCAAGAGTCCTTTTCACTTCATCTGATCTATCCACGGCAATATTGTATGAAAAAAGTAAATCCTGCAAAAAATTGTCAATAGTGATGCATGGTCAAAGAGACAAACGGATATAATAAAATGAGTCAAAACAAAATGATATCAGTAATAAGACAATCTGAAATCGATTTCTCCTGGCTCAGACACGCCTTGGTGTTGTTGATCACTGGTAAAAAAAGCACATCCTTTTCCGTGTCTCTTATTTTCGTTTAATAATATACACGCCTTAACTAAAGCTTTTAAGGGTTGACACATCAAGTTTTTAACAGAACAAATTTGTGTAAATCTCATTTGACAAATAATAACTGTTCAATCAAACTTCTTACCCACAGGCATAAATAAACGAGTATTTAAACTTTAAAGGAAAATGCAACAGAAAGTAATAATACCTTCTGATGGTGTACACTGTTAAGAAGAAAAGTATAATCACGAGCAAGTTTTATTTTCTGTTGGACAGACACACCATCAGACAATTTTTGCTTGTTACGGAACTCTGAAGTTACAAATTCTAGAAAATGACTCTTGTGCTCTTCATTCCCAATATGTTTCTTGACCGCCTTGAGAAGATGGCGATAAATCTGAGCTGTTTGGAAGGCGTCGGATCTCATTTGTTTCTATTAGTATCCACAGTATACTTTCCTGCATAGGATGGCATATTTTAAATACATAAATTTTTAGGAATCTTGCTAGCAGAATTTTTTTTTGAGAAGATCACAGAAGACATGCAGAAAACAAGTTTATCCCATGTTGATGCATAACAATTCTATTACAGCATACACTTCAACAAATTTTACAAATGATGTAACTAGTTCAAAACAACTCGACTTATTATGCTAAAGGAGAGCTGTGATATTTCAAATTTGAAGTCAATTCCATCAACCATTGAATAGTGGAAATACTTTGAATGAATCCATCATCATTCTAAAGAAAATCATAATGCTTGAATACGCAGGTAGCATGTTTTTCCTGATTCTTGCTCTGCCAAAGCTGTCACAATACATCTGTGAAATGTCGAGATAAAAGGCAACTAAATTCTTCTAAAAAAATCCATTTGTGAATTTCAATGATGCATTTCAAAATCTAGACAACTCATTTGCTTCAGTTGAATTCCCTTCAGTTGCAAAATGTGTTTGTCTGAATAGAGAAATTACATTCCCTCAATTCACAAAATCCCTATTTGGATAAAGTAATCGATCTCCTTCAAAATCGATGATAATTTTGATATATTGTTTAACTTGTGCTATATATACCGTGTCATATAATATATGTAGTCTAATAAACTACTAATAACAACAGCAGGAGGCATGTCCAAAGAAATTGCTGTAAATATTTTTATAAATAAAATTGAAAAGTGGACCTCCAAGATCGCAATCTGTGGTCATCATCGTTTTTAGAACACACATCAAACAGTTTGTGGGCAAAATCAAATATATTGAAAAAGTGGTGTGTAACAAAATGTGAAGCATAGAGGAATCGACTAACAAACGAGGAACTAAACGAGTTGGTATGTTAGATCATACAATGAAATTTCCAACGAGATAAATTGAACAAACCTAGAATAGGAAAATAAATCAAATATATAAAACTCAGACCTAAGAACACCATATGGTCGTAGTCTTGAACGGTTAGCAAAATGAACACAGCAGTTAAAAAATGGTGAATAACACGTAATAAACAACGAAATACCCATATTTAGCACCTATGAAAATGAAGGAGGTGAATTGAAGTATAGGAAGCAAAGCAATGACATTTGAAGAGTGAAATAGAAGCAGCGTTGCTTACTTCCTTTTCTTCTGCCTGTGAATGGTTGATGCTCAAATCAAAGCGTTTTGCGTCGCAAACAAAAGGTGTCTCCGCCTCTGCTACGGCTTTTTGGTAAAAAATAAAAATAATTGCTATTTCTTTCAGCACCCATAGTTTTTCTTTATACAAATAAATGTTATTGTACACAAAATTTATGGTTTGGTCAATCTTTTACATAATCATAGCATGTATTATTTATTTTAAAAAATATTGACTAATTAATAAAAACGTAGCATAACTTGTTATAATGCCAACACAACATTTAAAAAAAAAATGAGTTTTTTAACTAAAGGATTGTATAGTTTATTAAATAAAATATAATAAATGAAATTTGTAATATTTTTTTTTTAATTTTACAAAACAAAGTCATGATTCAATGCCCGTATCTATAGTATGTTAAAACAGGAATTAAAGTTTGCACTTTAAATTAAATAATTTTAAGTAATTAAAAGATTTTTTAATCGGTTAAGGAGTGTTAGATTACAAACTTAATATTTAAATAATTTTAATTTATTTAAAACTCGTCTTAATAGACTAAAATAAAATAAATCTTAAGATTTAAAATTTGAAGTGATTTTAATATACTAATTTATACTTTTAAATATTTAATTTCTTGCAAAACTAGTGAGAGAAAGAATATTTTATCAGAAAGAACTTTTAGTACATTAAAACGCAACTTAAATTTTTTAATGAATCTTTAAATTCTTTCAAAACACTTTCTAACCTTATCAATTAGAAATCGCGATTAAAGAATCACTTACAGTGCACTCCAAGTCAAAGTTACAGCTAAATAAAAAATCAAAACACACAATACGAGATCTTCATCTATAATTAAATATATGAATGGAAATAACAAGTACTTTCTCTTGAAACTTACAATAATCAATATCTTCATGTTTAATATATAATTAATATACTTAAAAAATATATGGATGAAATTTTTAAGTACTTTATCTTTAAACTTACTTTATCATGTGAGGGTAATTTATTCTTGTAAAATGTTTAAAATGTTTTACTAAAAATTGTTATTTGGATAAAAAAATTAAAATAAATTTAAATCCATGTATATTCACAATTGACAGCAACAATATACTTCATTGACTGAAAATCATATCCAACTCTAGTAATCTCTTTCATAAAATAAGGTTGAATCTCGTGTTTGCATAAAAAAATTGCAAGGATTAAAGGAACATCATACACGGATACATCATATATATATATATTCCCATCTTTCTGTTTTTGTTATTTCTTTTTCCCTCATTTACATGAGTAACGAAACACTATCCAATCCTTATCACTGTATAATTCATTGAATTATTCTCTAACCTCCACTATACAAACCTTATCCAACGAACATGCATTCAAGGAACTATATATACTACAAGAAAGCTCAAATGAGTTGGGAGTGGAAGTGGTGACAGTAACCCATTCTTTGTCAACTTTCTCCACAAAGGAATGTGCCCTTGGGATTGCATCAAATTGGAGTTTGTTGGTCTGCAACTTCTTTACGAAGTCCAATGACAATATCACGTCAAAATATTTTTCCAAATCATCTATCGTTGGCGAAATTTGCATCCCAATCTTGGCTTCCCGTGAGTTAATCAACCCAAGAAGCAGTGAGTTTCCCCCACCAATTTGTTCACTTGGGCAGCATAACTGCAAGAATGTACAGCAGAAATGAACCAGGGAAAGTATATGGCCATTAAAAACCAATGAAGAATAAATATAGCTTTTTGCTCAGATAAATTTTCTATAAACACTTGTAAGAAAAAAAGGTAAAATGAACTAAGTTTCTCCCATGAGTAAATAGAGTAAAATGAACTAGCTTATGCACTCTAACTTTTGGAGAACTTAGATGTAAAAGTTTTTATAAAAGTTTAAGTGCATAAGTTGATTTTAGTGAAACAATTAATTTTAATTTTTCCTAATAAATGTTTATGGAAAAAATTATCTAAAAAATACCTATAATCTTTCTAAACCAATAACAGGTTGTTATATGTCTGTCTGGCACATAAAGCTTGCAAATAAATAGAAATGGAACAACTTTGAACAAAATTACAACCTCATCCACCTGAGAAAGTTATCAAACTTCTTTTAAAGAAATGTATCAATGAAGAAGGCACAATAGTTCGATAGAAAAACAGGGCATGAGTAAATTTGGAAAATCACTTACACCTATTTATAGAAAGAAAAAGAGTTTAAAAAAGAGAGAACTGAAACTATGTAATGCAATAAAATTCTGCAATTCTTCAACAAAAACATAGGCACAAAAAGACATGATCCCAAGGCCTGTAGCCTTAAATATAAGCATCTCAAACGTCCTTCATTTCATACATAAACTTGGTGGTACACTTAAACAACAAGAAAAATAACACTGCCTTAAAAGAATGATTTTTTCTTTAATTCATCAAAGAATGATTGACCATATATATATTGCAAGAGGTAATAAATTTTGTGCAACTTTACATATATCCTCATATTATTATATTAATATTATTAAAACAGACTCCTGAATAATTTTTGTGCATAAGTGAACGTCGGAAAACTATTTAAGAGAAAATCAACCATAATAACTGTTCATCAAAGACTAGAATGTAAGAAGAACCCAGACAGAAAAATCATAGAATCATGTTGTCCACCCATTCACTAGCATCTAAACTTTATTTACCTATTTGGCTAAAAGGATAAAGCCATAGAGACTGCAATAATGAGTCGGACAGTAAAAGTAGAGGCATCAAATCAGCAACAAAAAAACCTAACAAAAATTATGTTGCTCTGTTTTGCTCATAGAGTTATGCATTACAACTTAAAAACTAAAAGTATAATCTTTATAAATCTAAATATATAGAGAAAAAAACTAACCTCAATGTACTCAACACCCATGCCAATAAGATTATCCGCAATACTATGTTTTGATAACAAGCTAATAAGTCCTCCAGATCCAACGGGAGAGTGGAGTATTTCCCAAGGTGATTTCATTAAAATCTTATGTTTGTTCTGCTCCTCAGGCAAGCTGCTAACTACTGGCAGCTTCTCTTCCTCCAAAAACCATACCTGAAAGAGGGTTAAAACATGAAATCATGAGTGAGGCGAATTATGCAAGCATTAGAAGACTTCGGCACTAGAAATATATTTTAAAATAAAAAAGGCCAATGCTATTTTGTGTACCAATAGAATGCTGATGAGCCAATGAGCAAACATTGAAAATTTCAGTTTCCAAGCAGTGATCCAATGAGCAAACAACATATTCCATCCTTTACACTTACCCAGACTAAACTAATATGGCTGGATGACATTTTTAAAGCTAAAACGATCTGGCTGGATGACATTGTTAAAGCTAAAACGATCTGGTCATGAGTCAATTTGATCTAACAGTCTTCTCTCAACCATCTATGTAGACAAAGTTAATCTAAATGATGCTTAAATTTAAGCATAACAAATAATGTCCTATTTTGATGAACTAACATATATATATATATATATACATACATGTTTTAAAGCATGTTCATCAGGAAAATCTGCAAGACTGTCTCTCTATAAAGCTAAGACTATGCTTTGTCTTCAAACTATCTTATTTGCATAAGTTGGAGACGCTCTTCTAAAGTTCATACAAGAGAAGACGTGAGGTGTAAGACATTATTTCTTGCGAAACCATAAGAGTGTTGATTCACACATTCCCATAAAGGCTCTAACAGAGCTACGTTCTGCTATTGCATGCTTAAAATAGTGCTGTTAGTATAAGGAAAGTATGTTTAGAACAAGGCATGGTAAAATACAACAAGTTGAATGCAATAGAAATCTTGTTAGCTAAAAGTTTACCAACTATTACAACTCTGACAGGCAACAAAAGATCAACACGCTCCTCACAACGGTCTTATTCAATGACAAGAGTAAACTTGGAAAAAAGAGAAAGAAAAGAAGTATTTTATTAATTACTATCATGACAATTACATTCTCAACTTTTCTATTTTTAACAATCACATTCTCTTAAAAAAGAAATTAAAATCATTTGAAATGAATGAGTAGATTCTAAGGATATTTTCCTCATAACTACAGAGATATTAGGATATTTTAATTCCAATAATCTCCTATTTACAACAAGTAACTGTGTATTTGTTTAAAATTAGAAGTAACGGAACCCTTTACTATTACAGTGAAAAGGAGAACTGAACCAGTATAAAGATTTAAAGTGTTTCGCTACCTCTATTACACTGGTATTAGTTTTTGGCTGTTGTTTACAAGTTGTTTGTGAAAACCTTTTTGAAATTCTTTTTAACTATTAGACAATCATTCCCAAAAATCACCACCATCTAACAAAAAGTTTGCAAAGCATTTTTAAGCTCTATTCAACCTCTCTTCTAGAGCTAACCTATTTATTTTCAAACATCTAACTCATAATGCAATGTTGACAAAGAGACAAGAGAAACCATCAAGAAGTAAAGGAAAAGTAGCATTTCTAGATGAAAGCCTAGGAAATGTGGATACTAAAGCCACATGAACCCTTTCCTTCAACAAAAAATTCTGACGTAAGTATATGTAACTTGGGATAGAACGAAAGATATGCAGCACTAAAAAACTTGACCACATTCTATCTAAGATAGTACAAGACATAACAAGAGATGCTTTATGACATGAACCTTTTCAGCGTCAAAATTGAAGTAATTGTTGCTTGTAAACAGATCTCTTAGAGACTGAATTTGTTGTGCCGAGGAAACCAAAATTAAAGGCACAGAAACATGACCTTTGATCTGCAAAAGATGCAAATTTATTAGATGAAGAAAAACTATTCTGTATATAGTCACTCCAAAAGTTACTTACTATATAATACCATGCAAATGAGCTTTACATGTATCATCAAGGTAGAAAAAGAAAGAAACATGATAGAAGATAATACATTCTCTTCAAAGATAGTGGAAATGAAATGAACATGAATAACAAAACTTCAAATGATGGCATTTTCTGACTTGTTCAAGTATTTGTTTAAGAGATTATTGCTTTGTTGTAATTATATTAATACACAAGATTCATCTGATGGGTCACAGGCAAATAGATTTTCACGACAATTAATCATTACCAAAAGGATATCTACAAAAAGTACATAATTAAACACAAGTTTACAACCATTGCAAAATTTTCACTGCACTACCTTTTGAAACATGTGAATAATCGAAGTGTCAATTGCTTCATTTTCTACCATGTTAGAGTCATAAATGCTCCCATGATGCTCTTTTTCATTCAAGAGGAAGACCGTAGCTATTTTACCCTCAGACACGAGCTTAAGTCCCTTCTCCTGGATATCTTTAACCAACTTATTTTCACTTCCATTTGAGAAATATTCCTCTGATAATTGGATGGAATATATAAGCTTTGCTTCTATGGCACTGGTCAACTCAGCTACTTTCCATCTGATTAAAAAAGTCAAAACACAAATGAAAATTCAAGGAAATGAAACCACACATAAATAAAACAATGTTTCCTTTTTCAATAAAAAAGGGGTTAGGAAGTGGTGACAAAAAATATTAAATTAGCCGTAACAAACTTTCATTGTTGTTATCGTCATATTAGCTTGCCTCTTTGCTGGACGTTCAAGACTTTGTAAAGCCTCCTGGAGCAATTTGGAGTTTACACCAACAATCTGATCACTCAGCAAGCTCCATTGATCTTTCTCTCCATGTTGATATCCATGAAATACATGTTGTTGCTCCATTTCAGAGAGTTTCTTTTTTGCTGCAATGAGACGCTTTTGAAACTTTTTCCTTTCTTTCCATTCCTGACACCATTAAGTGAATTATCCAGAGCCAATTAAATATCTGAATCAATTATCTGGCAAAGAGCATCCGGTCAAATATTGATATCACAACAGAGAAAAAATACATAAAAGGAAGTCTAGAATCAAAATAATAAAAGTACAAATATTGAGATCTAGAGTGGAATGCTGCCACCTTTGGAAAATCAAAATTCCACTTGGGTTGGAATGATATATATATCTGCCAGCATGACTTGCATAGTACTAAATATTATATCTAAATGATAGATAATTGCATTCAATTAACCTGTTTTGGTAGGAGTTACAATTATGCCTCGTTCACCTTTAAAAGGTAGAGACTGAGAAATGTAATCTCATTTGGAATTAATTCAGATTTGATATATATGCCACTATGATATTGTTGAAAATTAAAAATACCATGCATCATGATAGAACAAAGCATGTGGAAATTGGTTGTCATTTCATAAAGGAGAAGATTAATGATAGGATAATTAAACTTTTGCACACTACTTCAAGCCATCAAATTGCTGACATATTGACCAAGGCTTTGCCAATAGCAAATTATGAGAACTTGAGATCCAGGTTGGGCATGATTGACACCTATGACCCAACTTGAGGGTAAGGCTGAATTGGAATTAATTCAGGTTTAGAATTAGGATTTAATGTAATTAGACTTTTCTCTCCTTTCTAGCTACAACAGTTATAGGAGTAATTGTTTTCCTAATTTTTAGGCCATATTAGTGTTTCTCAGTGAAATACATCCAGTTTCCAAAATTTCAAACATATTCAGTGGCAAAGAAAAGAGACTCCTAACAGTAACAGATTAGTAATAAAGTATCAAGAAGTATGGCTCACAAGTTGGCGCCTTTCTTTTTTGGATCGGTCATCAAATCGTAAATTTATTTCGAGGAGTCCCTTAGGTGGTGTAATATGCATTTCTCTTCTTTTCATATCAACATCTGGAACGATGGCTTCAACAAAAGGTACCAAAACAAGCTGACCAGAAACATCTGTTCCTGCAGACTTTGACTTTCCACTCTTATCAAGCATATCAAAAGATGAATCAAGCACAATTTGTAGTAGGTCGTTGGCTCCACTATTGAAAACATTTACAATAGTTCCCACAAGTGTTCCATTTTCCTGATAGGAACAAGCATGGTCAACACCTTCAAAAATTGCATTCAGGATTAAAAACTCATTATAAGGTGACAAAGATACCAGAGTAGAAAATTTAAAGCTCATCCATATCAACATAACAATATCTATACATTATGTATAGTAGCCTTTTTCATTTTTATCACTATGTTAGCACTTGGCATTTCATTTGCTGGATCCTTGGTACAAAGGGACAGCTAGCACTCAGATATGTATCTAGAAAAGTGTTCAATAGAAAAGAAACAGTCCTGTTTCATGGAAGAGTATAAATTATATGGCAAACAGTTTGCATTTCTGTCACAACAGCACACAGCTGGAGTCACAAAATTACAGAAAAAAAACTGATGAAGGAACAGGTGACGCTTTAGCAACAATTTAAATAATGAATAGGGGGAGGTAAAGTGGTTTGTTTTCATATATACACAAGATTTGTGATAAGAACAAACCTTCATAAAAACTCTCATCCCTATCAAATCATGTGTGTAAAATTCACCCTCCTCTAATTCCGGCCTGTCATCTTTTGTCACAAGCAAGGTAGCACCGATAAGCATCTTAGCCTGCACAATGTATTGATTAGCCAAGGCCAAAAAAAACATGTATAAATGGGCTGTGTCAATATACGAAACAGGGGCAATAAACAGAGGTGAGTGTCAATTATTTTAATAAAGTGTAGCATTTGTGTTTGTTATTGTTGCATCAAAACTGACTTTGGAATAAGATTAGTCAAAAGATGAATTCTCTAAGGTGCTTCCTCTTTCTTCAACTAACATATAGTAATATAGTAATATACTGACATATGGGACATTTAGAAGAGCTTAGAGAGAGCTTATTTGGGCTCAGGAAAATAGCTTATGACTCCTATATAAGTTATTTTGAGTTAGTTTATTTTCAATAAGCCTGACTTATCAAATAAGCTCTTTTTAATTTGTTCCAATAACTTTCATGATCAAATTTATTAGTTACGTAAAATTTCTACATTGAAATCAAACTGTTTAGTCCATGCATGACTATAATAGGCTAGTAAAACAAAATTTTCATTATTAGGAAGTGTATCGAAAAACCTGTTCCACTGTCTCAATTCCTCTGAATTTGAGTATCCAACTCTTGAGTCCATGGTGTTCTCTACCTTCCTCCAGCTCAACTTCTTGAATGCTTTGTCCACCCAAAACCTTGCTCTTCAACCATCTTCTCCCAGGCTATTCAACACAAAACACAAGGTTGTTACTTAGCAATTTAAATACCAACAAATACAATAAAAGAACAGAAAATAAACATTACAGTGGCAAAACGCAGTTCAGGAAAATCAGTGGCTGGTTTCACGCGAATCTCTCCGTGAATACCATGAACACTCGATATGTAGCCAATGTTAATGAAGCCCTGTTCGTTTTCACCGTCGTTTACTAAGTCCGGTTCGGTGTCGCCGTCGTCAATAACAACCCCATCGATTTCTGTAACCGTTGCAAAAGAGGGACGAAACTTAACTGAATGCGAAGAACGTGAACATAGGATGAATGAAGAGTGCAAAGGGGCGTGTTTGGTTGGAGTTAGAAAAGAAGGTTTGAAAGTGAATCCAAGAGAAAGCGGAGCAAGTAGAGGCTGAAACGGGCGTTGGCGAAGCGGGGACAGTGCCTGTATCTTCATTTTCTGCTCACTCTTTTGGCAACGATGAACTACACATAAATACCAATCACAATATTAAGTTTTTGATAAAAATATCGTATAAATTATCAGATTAAACATCGGGGAAAATACTTATCCATGATTATATTATAAATTAAAAAAAACAAAAATAATGTTTATATGTTTTATTTTTCATATAAAATTATTCATGCTTTAGTTTTGCAACATAGTATCTTACAAGTTTTTATAATCAATTTTATATAAAGCTATCAATCCGGTAATATTTAATAAAATTATAAATATAATTTGACCTGTTTTTATTTATTTATTTTGTATTTATTTGAAATTAATAATACAACACAGATACTATTGTTGTGTTAAACTTTAGAATTTTTATCCATTGATTTTAAGTAATTATAAAACATCAGAATATTTACTATCATTAATTTATTTACATTATTTTAATTGTATATTTTCTTCTCTATTTTTTTATTTTGATTTCTTCTTCAAATTTTATCGCTATTTTATTCAATCAAACTATTTTAGTCATTAATCATAATTCAACTCGTTTAAACCATAAAACAAAATGAGTAAATAGTAGGTAGAATATAATTTTAGTTGATTTATTTTTGAATATTAAAATTAAGTAATTTAAAAATAGCAACAATTTATTGTCTATAATTTATATAAATTAATCCTGTATTAAAATAATTACACACGATTTTTTAAATAATATAATATCATACACTTCAAAAACACCAACTATTTTCATGAAAGTAACATTATTATTATTATTTATTTAATAGTAATAAAAAAACAGGTAGAAATTAAAAAAGCAAAACTGTGGAGAGCGCGAGAGAAGTTGGGAACGGGCGAAAACCCGAACCTATATTTCTTTTCATTCTCGCTCTCACCTCAACGACGGTGCTGTGTGGAGCCAAGATTCTCTCTCATCGTTCTCTAATGGCACCGACACTATCGTCAGGTGAATCTTTCTTTTTCTTTTTCTTCTTCTTCTTCTTCTTCTTCTTCTTTTCTGATTTATTTATTTGTTTGTATGAATGTTCATTATTATAACTATTGTAATAATTGTTATTGTACATTTTATTGTATTTGATTTCGTCTTATCACGTATACGTGCCGTTCTCTCTTTGCTGAGATCGACTCTTTAAACACAGTAGAATCTTGACCTGTGCTTGTAATTTAGTTTGTCGCTTTCTGAAATTAGATTAGACTGCAGTTAAAATCTCACGAGTGGTTAAATAGTGTGGCATTGTCTAAATTACAAATGCATTTAAATGTAAACGTAACTGCTGATTAATGATTGTAAGTTGATTGAGGGATAAAGGTTTGTTGGCAGTGATACAGAACAAATTAATAGATTCATTTAGAGAATCTGCCAATGTTTATGAACCATATACGAATCCTCTGGCGCATTGGAATCTTTCGTTGAGCCCAGAATTCACTGTTCAGTGTTTTATGTTAAATAGTGTCAGGGTCCATGGTTGAACTATAAGAGAGAAGAGAGAATTGGAGAAAAATGTGATAAACTGGAAAACTGTAAATTGTCTTAGAATGAGTAATTTCAGTTCCAAAAAGTATAATGGGGCTTATTTAGCCAATCTAGACAACTACTTTTGACTAATTTTCTAACTGATTTAACTAATCTATAAATAACACCTTATATTTATATCTATAATAAAATAGGTTGCTGTCAACTAAATAATTTAAGAATTTTGACCTGTGATAAGTTTCAATTTTAGGTTAAATTGCTTCAAAATCAAACAAAGTTGCAGGTTTAGTGGTGAGCAGAGTGAAATTCTGTAAATGGTTGTGTACTTTCATTGCATATCGAAATCATGAAATGTAGTGATGGATTTGTCTGACGTGTATTGGCAGCGTATTTATTTATACATGGAAATTTTTAGTCCATTTTTTAAAATACTGTCATCTTATGGTAGCCTGTTGGCAAATTATTATAACATTTTATGCTTGTATGTATAACTTAAAAAATGACATGTAGGTGAGGTCTTAGCTTCTTATTTGTACTTGTACTTCCTTCCTTCCTTCACTACCCTTTATTTTTTTGGATCTTCTTGTAATTTTTTTCTTCACCATTTTTGGAGAGTACTTGTTAATTAAGAGATGCTTCTTTTATTAGTTACTTCATTGCGTTTTAGTTATCTCTCCATATTCTGTAAGGGTTATTTCTTCATCCAATCAATCTTTTCAACACAGAAAGTTACTAACAATGACACTGAGTTGGGGTTGTCATTTATTTTATTGTTTTTTGCAGGTATTGATGACAATCTTGATCTTCAAGAAGTTATTTCTAAGGGCTTATCAGGTTTCGATGAATGGACTTTACTGATTTCAGAGGTTGAGAAATTATTTCCGGTAAGTTTGATTTCAATAACTGAACATGGTAATTGATTTTATTTCATTTTCATGAGATCAACGTAGCAAACTTATGTTTGATATGCTTTGTATGGCTGTATTAATTTAGGTTAACTAAATAAACTGGGTAATTAAATTATCGTCTTTATTGATTGTCTAAAATGTTGGATGCTTTCCTCCCTCTTCTCTGGCTCTGGTTTGTGTCATACTAGGTAATTTTGCTAATTCTGATAGGAAAATTAAAGTCTAGTTTCATACTCATGTGGAAGTTCTGTAGATGATTGTGAAGGAGAGTTTGAAATTAGATGGTTTTCATACACTTTTACTGACCTTTTTTTCACAGAACAAGACTTTATTAACTGAAATGTGAAATGCAGAATAAGAGGAAGCCCTCCTAAATTAGTCAAAATACTTGGAGAAACCAACTACAAGTATTTGGGTTTAATGTCCTTTTCAGTACTTCTTTCATTATTTATACAACACTGAAATTTCCCACATAGGAAAAACCATTGCTGATGCTTAAGTTGTATGTGTTGAGATCTCACATTGACTATAAATATGACCAACTTATAGTATATATAAGTTTATATCTTACAAGCTTGTTTTGTGAGTTTGAGTTAGGCTTATAGTTCATTTTCTAAGAGTATGCAAATTTTAGAGGTGTTTATGATGTGATATTGATAATATTAATGTCTTCATTATAGTAACTTGTAAATTAGATGATGGATTATAGGTGAGTTTGTTTAAATTTAAGTATAAGCGCTTTTAAGAAAAGTGATTTATTTATAGGTGATTTTTATTAAACTAACTTAAAATTAATGTTTGGTTACAATTATAAAAAAAAGTTTTTTTAATTAAAAGTGATTAACTTGTTTTGGGTATGACATTACAAAAGTGTTTTTTTTTCTAATTACGTAAAAGACCTTATATAATATAGGTATTTATAAAATAACATATTTGTTTAAAAAAAAAGTTTTTTAAAATTAAAAGTATTTAGTATATTTTTACATTTTTAAATTATATTTTAGCTATGGTCATTAACTCAATTCAACCAACATAATAAAAGATTGAAAATCAATTTTTGATGAGTCTTTTTTGTTTTTTAATTGAATCTTATTTTTCCTCATGCAATTTTTTCTCACAATTCTTCCAGTCTTCTAATGTATCCAAAGTTATTATAAATATGTGATCCTAAGAGAGGGAATTTCATTCTCTCAAATTCATTCTCTACTCTTCGATATTTTCTCAAGTGCTATTATGGGATTTATTGTTACAACAAAGTTTGAGTATCAATAATATATCTTGTTCAATTTCTGCAGGACGATGTGGAGAAAATATGTTTGGTTTATAATAATTTCTTGTCCGAATTTCCTCTGTGTCATGGATATTGGAGGAAGTATGCTGCCCACATGTCATGCATATCCACCACAGATAAGGTTGTTGAAGTGTTTGAAAAAGCTGTGTTAGCAGCAACATTTTCAGTCAGTGTGTGGTTTGATTACTGTAGCTTTGGCATGTCAGCTTTTGAGGACCCATCTGATATTCGGAGGTAAGTGTAGTTAACTTAGGGAACGTGGCACACAGTAAAAACTGTTTGGGATAAATGGTTTAGGTGACCTATTCCAGCAGTATCCATATGTTTCCACACTATTATCTCTTTATTCTCTTCTAAGGCGTTTACTCTAGCTTCTGCTGAAAGAATGAGCTGATTTCTTGATATGTTTTAATTCAGATTGTTTGATAGAGCCATGTCCTTTGTTGGGAAGGACTACTTATGTCATATCTTGTGGGACAAGTATATTCTCTTTGAGTTTTCCCAGCAGCAGTGGATATCCCTTGCTCACATTTATATCCAAACTCTTAAGTTTCCAACCAAAAAGTTGCACCAGTATTATGACAGGTAAGGCTTTTATTGTGAAACTTCTTGATGGAAATTGATATTAAAACAATGTTTGTTTACTAGGCTATGAGTATGAAGTCATATATAACTTTTATGTCCTTCTGCCCCCTCTTTGCTTGAGGTCTGAGTTAATAATGGAAACTGTGCTACACTTACATTCTTGTCAACTTTATGTGTTAAAATAAAGGAAAAAAGATATAGGATTAATCCCTTGTGTATATTGAACACATAGGGTTATGTTTATATAGAGATTAATCATACAAAAAGTATGGACTAAGTCCATTAGTGCATATAACTTGTATGTATCCAATTTGTTACAAATATAATCAATTCTAGGTCCTCGTAAAGATTAAGTAAAAATATTTGCTAATTGATCATTTGAATTAACAAACTCAGTCTTGTTGTCTTCAGATACAATATTTTCTCGAATAAAATGACAATCAATTTCAATATGTTTAGTCCTTTCATGAAAGATGAGATTAAAGCTAATACGAAGAGCAGCTTGTTTGTCACATATAAGTGTCATTTGAGTGACCTCTCCATATTGGCAATTAATAAAAAATACATAATATTAGTTAAAATATTCTTGCCAATATAATTTATAACCTTAAATTAAATTTAGTTAAATTTTTGAGATACAGTTCCTCAAGCAGAATAACATTTAAATATATTATTATGTCTCTCACGTTATTAATTCTATATACTTATTATATTTAGAAGATTATAATTTATATTTGTAGTATATAATCTCCCCTTTCAATGATTTGAATGAGATGTTTCTTTAGAGTGAATATATATAATTCTAATTAACAATAATATATCATAAAGAGTGTGTTCATTGGTCAAGATATTTTTAACTGGTAATTTTTTCTCTTGATTAATTAAGTAGAAGAACTAAAAATGAAAACAGTTTAAGAAAAGGGTATTTATATGGTAATTGGAATTGCAGATTCTTAACAGGGAGTAGGAAGCAAGTATTTAGTTTTTCAACAGTTACTTGTCATTTCTTGGAGGCTGTACTTCATATCTTTTAGTATTTACTTAGATATTACATCTTTGTTTTAGTCTCCACCTTCATTTTATATTGTTTTAAATGGATCATTGTTATCAAATTTTATAAACAATGCTTGCTCAACAAATAAATGTCTGCATTATATATGGGTACATTTTATATTATATATGCATATATTTGAATAATACACTAACCAGATATTTGTTATATATTTCAGTTTTAAAAAGTTACTAACTGTTTTGGAGGAGGGCATAGCAAACCATGAATTGCAATCTGAGCCATGTTTTGATTGTGAAATTCCTATGACTACGTGTTACAAGGATGGTGAGATTTATCACATTATCAAAGATATGATGGATTCATCTGTTGGATTGACTAGTTCAATAGCCCTAAAAAGGTACAGGGCCATTGGAGAACAGCTTTATCATAATGCTTGTGAATTGTATTCGAAAATCAGTCCCTTTGAGGCTAGTATTCGAAGACATTACTTTCATGTTCAGCCTCTTGATGCAAATCAATTGCCGAATTGGCATAATTATCTGGATTTTATTGAACTTCAAGGGGACTTTGACTGGGTAATTTTCCACAGTACTCACAGAAAATTTTGTCAGTTGCTTTATTTTTATGCTGGCTAAAATCTTTCATTCCTCCCATTGAGATAGGCTGTGAAACTTTATGAGAGATGTTTGATTGTGTGTGCCAACTATCCTGAATACTGGATGCGTTGTGTGGACTTCATGGAAGCCAAGGGAGGAAGAGAAATTGCAAACTATTCTTTAGACCGAGCAACTGAAATTCATTTGAAGGTATCTTCATATTTACCTCAAGTTGATTTAATTTCTTATTAATTCTCTGCTTCTGCACATGCTTCTTTTTTTGAGTTTCTCTGTAGTAGTCTGGGAAACAATAGACAAAGGTTAGGTATTTTGAAGAATGCACGTGTGAAGTATTTACTAATGTTAAATGGAAATGGATGTCTATAATTCAGAGACTAATTTGTGATGACATTTTATAAGTGAAAAGGAAGAAAATGAAATGTAATGGCTTGAATCTGGAAGGTCACTTGCATTCTGAGTCATGTTTAATTGAGGGGGAAAAGACAATTAATTTGGCACATCTTAATAACAGTCTTGTGATATTTCTTGAATGTCTATCCCTACTTTTGTGGCTTTAGAATATGTTTATTTATGTCGTTTGCTTTTGTTTGGTGCTATGCTCATCATTGATTTCAAGGAGTCTTTTGAATTTAAAGGATGACAAAAATCAGTGAGTATTGGCTCAGCTGATATTTTATACATGTATGAAAAAGGTGAGAACAAGTACAATAGAAGGAAAAAGATACAGCATATGATATGACCCTTAACACTTAAGTTAGATACAGCAAAAAAACAGATTGGTTAAAGCTAACGAGTAATAAACAACTATTTTAATAAAATCAAAGATAGAGCATACAAAATACTTGCTTCATATTAAAAAAAAGCCAAGATGATGGTTATTCACCTTCCATTTTACAAAATACCTGTTTTATCTCAAATTTCAAATATGTTAAGATAGGAAGAAGAGAAACACCAAAAACTTAAATTGGTTCATTTTTTACAAGAGAACTACATCTAGTTGTTTAATAACCCTGATTAGAACAATTCACTAGTTTTCAAAGTTTTACAAGACTCACAATAAAATAAGAATGAAAAACTACCTCACAAGATCTTTTACAGTAATAAAAAAGGAACAAGATCACTTGAACAAACTCTTAGAAGAGAAATGAAAAAGAAAGACTCAAAGGTGATCCCCATCTTTGATGAATGATCTTGAAGCTTTTTGATTTTCTAAAGAAACCAAGAAATGTGTTTTTAATAGCTGTAGAACTCTCCTTAGGTGTTTGATATATTTTGAATCTTTCTCAATTTGATTCAATGAAAATAACTTGAAGTAGCTCATACATATAGTTGATAGGATTAATCAATTAAAATAGAATTTAATCTGTTAAAATATTCCTTGCACAAAGGAAGGGCATTGAAATGGATTAATTTGAGTTTGTTATCAATTTAAATTCTAATCGGTTAAATGTGAGATCTTGTAAAAGCTCAAGTGGCTTGATGTGAAATTTACCAATTAAAACTTGATTTTAATTGATTAAAATGTTCTTGTTTTCCAGCAATTTGAAGAACATTTTAATTGATTAAAATTGTTTTTAATCCATTAACAACTTTTTACCCTTCAACCTCTAACAAAGCAATCCAAATTGATTTCTCTACATAGTTTTTACACGACCAAAGGCAGCAGAGTCATTTACATGACAATAAACATCAAAATTATAACCTTAAAACTCAAGATTAAACTTCCAAATCAAGTCATAATCATTTGGCACTAGGTGGTTCAAAGCATTAGATATTCTAACTTCAAGCTTTTCTGAATCAGCAGTCTTTTTCCATCTCAGGAAATTAACTGTTCAAGCGGCTTACCAAATTAGTATGAAGTTAACACATTCACCTATCTTCAAATATTCTCTAGGTTGGAAAAGGTTTTTATTTTATTGTTAGTGCATGATGCTCAAATAGTGGTCAATGTTCATATTTGGGAATTTTGGGCCTCGACTTCAAAACTTTTTCTTCTTCTGAAAAATGAATAAAATGAAGGCCTTGTAATTTCCATGGGAAAAGCCAAGTTTCCTTGGGATCATGAACCAATTTCACATAAGTTGGAGTTGTTAGGTGAAGGTAGGGGCATGAATGGTTTTTTTACCTTAATAAACCCCTTATGTGAGTCTTTTGAGCTTCATGATGAGAATTTGGGCACAGGGCTTTATTCAATCCCTCAAAATTGACTTATAAGGTGAGGATTGTCCAACATTATACGGTGGTAAGATCTTTAGTCAATGTGAGATCTCAACGCACCTTCTCATTCCTAGATTAGGCATTTGAAGTGTGGACAAATGTGGGTGGCCTAATAGCAACACCTACATCTGAAGTACAGAAAAATACGGGAGACCAAATAATGGATTTAGGATAAGCTCTTATAACTTCTAAAAATTTGGGCTTATGATCTTATTCAACTATAGAAAACCAACTTGTAAATGACTAACCAAGTCTTATGAGGATTACAGTGGCCATATTAGAACTACAATTTTTCTTTTGTCCGAACTCAGTGATAATTCATTTTTAGGCACTCTTACAGTTCAACATGAAATGAAAGTGATACACTTGGTTAGAGCACCATATAAAAGGATAATCCACAATATTGCTGAGGCATTCTTCCTGCTCCTCTTCTGCTCCAATTGAAGATAAACAAAATACCATAGTTCTATATAAAAAAATGTGAAAATTCTATATACTTTGTTTTTTGTATTCTATTGTGTGGTTTATGATGGGAAGGTTACTAATGACAACTAAAAGGAAATCCAACTAAGTTTGTCCACTATTCTTTATGGCAAGTTGAGTGGTATTTTTGCATGGTTAGTTAATTCTTTCCAATCTCATTATTTCTTAACTTCATGCCTAGGTTTTTCCTTTCTTCTTTAGGCTTAGTTTTCATAGCTTTGATGCCTGAAATGCAATGTTTATAGCTCCATCATATTTTTGCTGCAGAGGGTGCCAGGAATCCATTTATTCAATGCCAGGTTTAGGGAACAAATAGGAGATGTTTTTGCTGCTCGTGCTGCATATGTTCAGAGTGGTAAAGAGAGAGATTCAGACTTTGTGGAGAATGTTATATCAAAAGCTAATATGGAAAAACGTTTGGTATGCAATGAGCCTTTATTCCAATTAAAGGAAAATCTGTAACACCCAGGTACAAAAAAGTGACTTCATGTGCTGCTTTATATTTTTTATTGCAGGGAAATACAGAATCAGCTTTCAGTATATACAAAGAAGCACTAAAAATGGCAGCTACAGAGGAAAAGTTACATGCACTCCCTATTTTATATGTTCATTTCTCCCGGCTAAAATATATTGTAGGTATTATGTACTTATCTGTTACTAGGAACTTAACAATTTGTTTTGGATGTTACTATAAATATTTTTTTTTATGATCTGAATCACTCAATCAATGTTTTTGTGTTTTTGAGAATATTCATTTACTCTAATTATTTTTTCTCTTTTTATTCTTTCTTCTAGATTGTATTAGATGGAATTTAGTTCTTTGGATGTCACTAATGATAATCCAGTTAGAACTTACGAGAATTCAAGTACAAAAGAAAAATTCATTAGAGTGAATAATATGTATTTTGTACAAAATTTGAGCTAAAAGCACTTACATTTAGTTCCTTAATTTAATGAAAAAGCTCTTTTTGGTATATTTTTCTTATATTATTGAGTATAAGAAATAGGAACATTTCTCACCCTAGATATCAAATAAATTTTTTTCAGACCCTAACCTTCTGATATCCTAAATTCCTTAATGTTATAAACATTTTGTTTGCTTTTTCTTGTCATTGGCTAATCCTACATCAATTAGAGAAATATGTAAATTTTAGTATATAAGTGGGTGCAAACCTCACCTTGCAAAATGATTTTTTAAGATTGAGTTAGACATAAAATCCACTTTCTAAGATAGTATTAGAGTATGTAAAATAAAATAAAAAAGCATAAAAAAACAAAAGTTATGAAGATAGGGGCCAAGCCTGTTACATCTAACACTCACCCTCAAGTTGGTGCATATAAATTGTATGTACGAAGCTTGTTACAATATAATCAATTCTAGGTTCCCTTAAAGATTTACTTAAAATTTCTGCTGGTTGATCATTCAAATTAACAAACGGTCTTGATATCTCCAAATATAATTTTTTGTTGAATAAAGTGACAATCAATCTCAATATGTTTGGTCTTTTCATGAAAGATGAGATTTGAGCTAACATGAAGAACTACCTGATTGTTACATATAAGTGTCATTTGAGTGACCTCTCCAAATTGCAATTCTTTAAGTAATTGTTTAAGCTCACAAGTAGCTGAGACCATAACTCTATATTCTACTTATGCATTATCTCTTGCCACAACATTTTGGTTCTTTCTCTTCCAAAAGACCAAATGGAGGCACAATATTTAGAAGTGGATCTCCTAGAAGGAGTTTCTGCCCAATTAGCATCTGAATACATACAACTTTAGTATGGTTATTGTGACATACAACAAACTTTTTCTAGAAGAACCTTTAGTGTACTTCACTATACAAGTAACTACATTCCAATGATCTACATATGGAGAATTAAGAAATTGACTCACCATACTGACTCCAAAGAAAATGGAAATGTCAGGACAAGTAACTATAAGATAGTTCAATTTTTCAACTAATCTTTTGTACTTCTTAGGATCTGAGTGAGGCTCCCTCTAATTAGGTAGGAGTTTGGCATTGAGATCCATAGGTGTGTCAACAAATTATGAATTCATTAACCTAGTTTCTTATAAAATATCCAATGGATACTTCCTTTGAGTTATAACAATTCTGTTGTTGGATCGTGCTACCCCCTCAATCCCAAGAAATATTTGAGTTTTCCAAGATTTGTGACAAAGGTGTTGCTTTACTTGTGAGATGTCATGGTGATCACTGTTTGTAAAAACAATGTCATCAACATATACTACTTGATAGATACACCTAACACTTGAGTGATGATAAAAAATTGAATGATCTGCCTCATTGTTAGTCATACCAAATTAGTGAACAGCAATGTCAAATTTTCCATACCAGACCCTAGGAGACTGCTTGAGGCCATATAAAGATTTGTGGGGACTACATACTAATCTAGAACACTCCTCTTGAGCAACAAAACTTGGAGGTTGTTCCATATAAATTTCTTCCTATAAATCCTCATTAAGAAAAACATTTTTTACATTTAGTTGATAAAAAAGGTTATAAAATTTGGTATATAAAAGATAGAGAGAATGCATAAGAGAAAGAGACTGAATATTATTACATTCATAATTGTCTGAGTACAATGAAAGAAAGCCTATATATAGACTTAAGAATAAAGTCCATATACAGATCAAACAGAACAAGGCCCATACATGACCCAAACAGAAAACAGAAACACAAAAAACAGAAAGCAACAAACAACAAAGTTTTATGTTGAAAACAATCAACTGAACATTTACATTATACAATACTAATAAGAGGCCATTGTTGAAAAGCAACCATGACTGTGAATAAGCAAACGAAGACCCTCTTTGCCAGTAGAGAAAAACTGTCACCATAGTTTAAAACAAAAATTTGTGTATAACCTTTGGCTACAAGACAAGTTTTGAGACGATCAATAGTATCATCAAGACCAACTTTGATAGCAAAAGTCCACCTAAAACCGACAACAAATTTCCCATAAGGTAAAAGAACAAGTTCCCAAGTTCTAATATTTTGAGTAACACTTATTTCATCAACATGACTTGACGCCAACCTGGAAAGCCTAAGACATCACCTACAAATTTTGGAATTGACACATAACAAATAAATGAAATGCAAGTATAAAAAGGTTGAGATAACCTGTGGTAAACTCAAAGCAGTATAATGGAGAGAGAGAGAGATTATAGATAGTGTATAGCTTTAATGAGAAAACATGCACTAAGAACCACATCACTAAGAGAGAACATGCACTTGAAGTTTGATGAAGAGTACCATGAAAAACCATAAAATTTTGAAAAGAATGAGAAGATACCCACGAGTATTATTACTGTACAAGGTTCAAACAAAAGTTCCAAATTGATTTTTAATTTCATTATAAAAAGATTGAAATATAGAAAATAGCTCAGAATAATTTTTCATTAAAACAACCAATTACATCTTGAATAATCCTTTGTAAAAGTAACAAAATACTGAAATCCTAAATTGGACTTAACACAATTTGGTCCCCAAATTTTAGAAAGGAGACAAAGCACATTGTGAGATGCTGCTAGGAAAAGAATTACGAACGATTGTGTTTCCCTAATTGACACGACTCACAAGACAAACTTGATAACTTAGACAAATTTGGATCAAACTCTTACATTTTGGCAAGAGTAGGATGTCTCAGTTGAACATGAATGAGAGATGGAGAATCCATTACCGTACCAACATGTGCAAATGTCCATAGGTGATAAAGACTGTGAGACTCACATCCAGTGCCAATCATCTGTCCCGAACTCCGGTCTTGTAAACAAACAAAATCTTTAGTAAATGAGATAATATAATCAAGGGAACGTGGGAGAAGACTAATGGATAATAAGTTAAGTGGAGATCCAGGGATATAAGAATATTATCAATAGATTTAGAAGGAAGGAAGAAGATAAATAGTCCAACAACATGTGATGAGACCATAGAGTCATTGGACATGGTAACAAATGGTAAATAACCCAAAGTAAACAGAGAAGAGAAAAAAGATTGAGAGTCTATCCTAGTAAGGGTTATTTGACCAATCTTGTCATCTATATTGGACTACCCACAAATATCTAGTCATGCTTAAGATGTCCAGTCTTCGGCGCAAGGGAGTGTGCGTAAGGGAGTGTGTTTTGTGAGGTTGATTTACAATTAAAATCCACTTTCTACGACTAGCAATCAAGCATAATCGGTATGATTTTTTGGAAATTCTTTCTTCCTATTTTTTCTCCTCCATTGTTTATTTTATTTCGTTTTTTAATATCAGCAATCAGTATGGCTTTGTAGAATGGCATTCAGTGAGAATAACTTCTGTAGAATTAAAAGACTGGCTTGGGTACTTTTAGGCTATTATTACTCATTACAATTAGTGATTTCAACTTCTTTATTAAGTGCTTGACAAAGGAATGATGTAGGCATATCATATCATAATTATGCGGAGAGTTCTTTTTAAATGGAAACAAGAAAAAATGTCACTTTAATGAAGAATGCTGTTGTCAGGAGTAATTAACAACTTCTTTAAACTAATTAACTAATAACTATACACAGGAGTTCTTTTTAGTGGAAAACAAAAAAATATCTGTTGCCTTTATTATGAATGCAGTTGTCAGTCGTATTTAACTAATTTTTGTTTATCATCTATTCCTTTCTTGGTTTAAGAGTACAAATAGTGCGGATGCTGCCAGAGATGTCTTAATTGATGGTGTCAGAACTTTGCCTCAAAACAAATTGCTTCTGGAGGTATGTTTGTAATATATTAAACTAAAGTAGAGATGGTTCGATAAGTATACATGTATATACACTTTCCAAGGGTTAGATTAGAACCCTTCTCCTTCCAAGACACCGACAACCAACTTGGTCTGGTACCAATTGATAAGATGAGCAAAGCATTTGGGGAATTCATCTTCAAAGACTAGCTATTAAAGGTGGAGAACCAAGTACTTAAATACTATACTGAGCATTCCATAGTGCTTGATGTGGGACTTGCGCACCCCATAATACCCATGTTCATACCAACTTGCTGCTGGATTCAGAGGGGCAAATTCACACTGACTGATCAAGTAAAAATTTAGTTACTACTAACCTACATGGTTAGTGAGAACTGGGACACCACCCAATAAAATGTGGCGAGGAAGAAATTATGGGGTTTCCAGGTGTCCTGTTTGACTCAATAAATAAACAAACTAAATTATGAATAAAGATAAAATTAATTTGTTTTTTAGACAAAATTTGAGTACAAAAACAAGGGTCCCCCTAATGCATAGGGTTTCCTCTCTAACAAGGAGTTTCCTCCTTTAAAACACAGGAAATAGCAATCCCACATCTTGATTCCCCTTTTACAAGTATGTAACAACTTATATTGCACAATGCGTCACTTCGTAACCTATAACTGCCTAATCCAAAATTAATGAAAATGACTGCTTAATCCAAAATTAATATGAAAATAACTGTCTAATAACTCTCTGGTATTATAACTGCTAAATAATCATGTTCCACTTAAAGTTATTAGACTAAGATGAAAAACTAGAAAGGGACAGTTCGTATTCCCTCCAGATTGCGGCATTGTTGAAAATTAATTCACGTGCCCATCGAGCAAACTTCTTTTTGAGCTGGTGTGAAGGATAGGCTCACTATTAGCTAGTGCTTAAATCGGCAAGATCACAGTTTGGGTCACTTGAGAATTGTTATTTCTGTTAAGCTTGTGCTTTCAGGTACAAGCCCAGGGATGATTTTATTTTCAGAAGGTAATTTTTTGCATGTGTGGATAAAATCACATTTTAAATTATGATAAATTTTCTTCAGTTGATTTTAAGTACTTTTCCAGGAGTTGATAAATTTCTCAATGATGCATGGAGGTACAAAGCACATGGCTGTAATAGATTCAATTATTGCTGATACAATATCTCCAAGGTCTGGATCACAAGGTTTGAGCGCAGAAGATGCAGAGGATATATCAAACTTATACCTGGAGGTTATATTCTTTATGTGTTCAATTATAATAGTCTGTCATTATGATTTAGGGTTAAAGTAATATAAAGTGTTTTTTTTATATATTTGTTAAACTAGTTATTTTTCTCATGATTTAACCTGTTAATATTATAAATATTTATAGTTATGCTTGTGCATGGAAGTACTGTTATTTGTGCTATAGTGCATCTCCCTTGAAAAATATTTATGGCTTTTACTTTGTCACTATTATTTCCTGAAAAAAAAATCTTTCAATCCGCTGTAAGCTCCTAAACTTGTATTTAGTGTTTTAATAAAACAAAAGTATTTTAAATATTTATAGATTGTTTGGTTTTGCTAGTGGTGATCCTTTTTATACTGATATTTCTATTGGTAAACCTTCGCCACTTGAAGCTTAGATACCTTAAAAAATTTATTCTAACATGTCTATGTTAATATACCAGTTTGTGGACTATATTGGAACCATACATGATGTAAGGAAGGCGTGGAATCGGCACATAAAATTATTTCCAGACTCTGCTCGGAAAGATTTACATGAGCAATCTGCCAGACACAGAAAATTGCTTAATTTGATGAACAGGAGGGAAGAGATTTCTGTTGTCATTCCTAATCAAGCATCTAGAGATTCTATTTCTAATTTGCAGGCACATTTACATAAAAACGACAAGAAAGTGGCATTGCTAAAATGTTGTGATAACCAGTGTGATGCTACTAATGATGGATTACTATTGAGGAAAAATAAAAATACTTGTTCTAATGATACAGATGCATACAAGCTTCAAATTATGGAATTAGATGACAAAATAGAAGAAAATGGGAGAGAATTTTCACTCCCTGTTTCTGAGGAACCAAGAGACAATGATCCTGAAAATAATGTGTCATCTTCCACTTTAGTGGAAGTAAAAGAGGAATCAACCAGAGTTGTTAAGAATATAAAAAATAGTTCTGAATCTGATGTTTCATCAGAAGAATTTTTACGTCAAACTGGATATAACCAATCGTCACAAGCATTGCAAACTCCCTCAAAGGAAAGTACTTCTTTTTCCAAGGAAAAGTGTGAGTTTGAGTCTGAAGAATTGAAGCCACGTTCTCTGAAAAGCATATCATTGAAACACCAGGAGTGTGTAGCCATTCCAGAAAGCCATAAGTCAAATAGTAGACCAATAATTGGTGGTCATACCATAAATGAGGACAACTCTGCTAGCACTCAAGATTTTGAGTGTACCCAAGTTTGCAAAAGCCCATATTCCGCACGCCATCGAGATCAGAGAGCAAGAAAACCATTTCTACCACCTCGGTCTTCTGGTAATAGTGGTGGAAATTGGCATAGAAAGAGAAATGCTGGTCAATTTAAAGGTCCCAAATTTGGCTATAGGGGAAATACAGATAGAAAACAGCACCAACGGCAGCAGCTATCTCCACAACAGATTCATCCACCTGAAGCGGGTGCACAAATGGCTGGTACTTCAGATTACTCCTCTCAGCAATGCAATCCAGGACAAAATCAGTTTCAATCTACTGCTGCTGCTACTGGGTTAATGGCAGCTCCATTTTGGCCTATGCAAAACATGCAGATGCAGAACACTTCATCTCAGTCTCAAACACCTGTCAATACCACATCACTTGTACTACAACATCCAATGCAAGGGAATGGCCAATATGGATATATGCAGAATGCCCAAGAATATAGTCAGTCATGCCAATACTATTACTATCAGCAGCAGCAGCAGCAACTACAACAACATTATATTCAATTACAGCAGCAACCGTTCCAGCAGGAACAGTCACAACAACTCCAACATAGTTCACTGGAACCTCTTCAACCACAGCAGCTCCAACAACAGGTTCTGCCGCAGCAGCAATATTATCAACAGCAGCAACCTCTGCAGCAAGAACACCCTAGTTACATCATGCACCAGCAGCAACCTCTGCAGCAAGAACACCCTAGTCACATCATGAACCAGCACCAACCTCTGCAGCAAGAACACCCTAGTCACATCATGTACCAGCAGCAGCCATCAACTCAGGTACATTAAATGTCAAAATTATAGGGTTTAGGTGGGGAAGAAAGAAAAGAGAGTATGAATATATGATCTTAAAGTGACTTGGTGTGTGTAACCTTGTAAAATGGGAAGCACCAGCACCGCTACAGATATAAGTTCAAGTAGGCTTGATTAACGCAGTGAGACAGATTCTAGATGAACAATTTTATTATTACAGTGAGATACTGGAACAACTTTTTCTGAACTCCGTTTGGACTCAAATCTACTTTTTTTGTAATTGCAGAGCAGCAGTCATCCTGCAGAAGACCAAGGGCAGGCAATATTGACGTCGCAGGTGAGTCTAATAATAATTCTTAATAAAAAGTGGTATCTTGGCTGGAGAATGATTTTTTTTGTAGGTAATTGCTGCACATATATATGGCTTGTTTTCCGGACCATTCTATCCTGAACTTTTTGATTCTTTGATCATGTAGGGCAACGGAGCAATAGTATCGCAACAATTAGACAAACTTGGATCGATTTCTTCTCCAGTGGTGCATTATTCTGAAGAGAAATCTACACAAGAGTGACATTTCTTTGTAGATATGATGGAATTTCAATTGTAAAATCAAGGATCGACACTGCAAGGGCTTTAGCTCAAAGAAATATAAGCATGAAATGTTAGCAAAAAGAAAAATGCTTGTAGTAATTCACATTTATAAAAGAAGAGCCTTAAGTAGAATTGTTTAATGCGACTCCTAAAATCAATGTCTATGTACTGTTCATTTTTTAAATTAGTGCGATTGGTTTCACTTTGAAAAATGATTTTGGATCCATTTTTTCTATATATAAATTGACATACTTGCACTTAAAATATAAGCATGTTAGTAATAAATATGTAGTACTATAAAAGGAAATACAATTTATAGAGCACACCTATATTTAACCATTTGTTATGATTCTTAAAAGCTTGAATCTAAAGTCGCAGTTAATTAGGAATTTAAACCAATGTGTAGTGTTATTGAATTTAAGTAACTTTTTAAATAGTTTTTGCAATCAATAAAGTTATACTAAGCTGTAGTAATACCTTGCTTTTATAATAAAAATATCTAAATATAAATCAATTTTGTCAGAGCTAATTATTCAGAAAATTTGAAGAAGGACAAGTTATTAAAAAAATTACTTTTTATCGGTATTCTCATTGCCTCTTTCTAGAGCATTGAAAGAATCATTCTATCTTTTATCAGTTTTTTAAAGCATCAATTCCTCAATCTGTTTTTTGTGGTTTCAGTTGAGTATGCAATTCAATCGAGTTTGTGAATGGGTAATTAAGATTTTAAGCACCCAATTGTATTTTTTTGGTTAACAAATGTATACTAATCTCAAAATTGTCTTTATGACTGATGAATTTTGATGTTCATAAACATATGTATTATTATCACCATTACTGTTACAAAAATTGAACTCTGATAAATCTACAAAGGACTCATTGTTTTTACTCCTACTATGAATGTTGCCAATTTCCAAGTCACCTTATCACTCTTTGCTTGCTGAGACCAAACCAATTTGGTGGAAACAAAATCAAAGGTCCTAATACTCAAATCTCCAACTTTTTAGCAAAGTTTTGAAAACTACACTGAACCCAAGATAACACTATTTCAAGATTTAACAATGAATATTTAAGCAAATGAGACAATTTATTTTTAATAGTAGAAAAAAACAATTGAGAATTTCAACAGATAGGAAACAAAGAACTGTGAAACCAGAGATAGAAGAAAATTTCAAGAGTTCTCACTCCTCACATTCAGCTTCATCCTTAGAGATACACTGATAATTATTCCTTCCTCCTAAGAGTTTTTCATCGTAAAGACTTTTGTATTTCATGGGTGGCAATTAATGCTCCTTGCTTACCATTAATTTCAATCATTGAACAGCGACTTCAACAGTTTAACATTAGAAAAATATTTACATACGAGTAATACAATTAAGAGAATCAGTCTTCAACTAGGCGTCAAAACCAATAAAGTGGGAGTATTGGCATAAAAGGGGTGCCAAAAATTGTCTTTTTTGTTTGGTAAATGTACATGTGTGTCCATATATAATTGAAGAAAAAAATATCTGAGCTATTGAAAAGTAATGAAAATTCAAGGTATTTCGACCAAAATTGTTGTTTATATTCCAATATTAAGCCAAAAAAGTGGTAACCACAAAAGGAATATTCCAATGGAGTTATGATAAAATCATAATACAAACCAAAAAGAAAATGGAAATTCACAAGTATTTAAACATGGTTTCACAAATTATTACGAAGTAGACTTTAAGCCTAACTCAACCCCATAAAACCGGCTCATAGGATAGGCTCGAAATGATACCATATTACGAAGTGGACTTTAAGCCTAACTCAACCCCATAAAACCGGCTCATAGGATTGAGGTTTGCACCCACTTATATACAATGAAAGGCTCTAATCTCGATCTGGGATCTCTAACACAAATTGAAGCACAAGGCATAAAAGACGAGATAGCAAGAGACCAATAAAAGCATAAAGAGGCCTGCATTATTCTGACCTGAGATTTGTTTTCTTGCACCTAAATTTTGATTGAATTAAAATAACATGATCAACGAGGGAAGTTCCTATTTGAAGTGAAGATTTTGAAAAAATCTATATAAACTCTTATGGTGCTGCTCATTTGAGGCAAATTAAGCAAGCATAGGAATATCATATCATAGTACTAAAAGGACTAAGATTTTGAATTTTGAAAACAGCTGAGTATCTAAAGAGACATAATGGGTGTGCATGATGTATCACAAAGGTGGGATGTGAAATGGGTAGCTGCAAAGGTTCTCATTGCTTTGATTCTTCTTGTCACAGTCTCCGCTGAGAACACCACCTCAGAGTCAAATCACACTCTAGACGTTGATAGCAATCTTCATTACCCCCACACTTGGCCGGTAAGAGAGTTCACAAACACCCTGCTAGCAACTTTCATACCAAAATAAGCTGTCATAAGATTTTGTGTCAATTTCAAATTATCACTCACTACAGTAATAACTTTATTCGGGGCAGTGCATGTGGATTAGTATTTTTATGTCAAGAACGTTGAATTGGAATTAACTTTGTGTTGTTTTTAACTTTTGTGTTGTGTGCAGAGTATGAAATTTGGATGGAAAATAATAGTAGGAAGCATAGTTGGATTCCTAGGATCAGCATTTGGGAATGTTGGAGGTGTTGGTGGAGGTGGCATCTTTGTGCCCATGCTTACCCTCATTATTGGATTTGATACAAAATCAGCAATAGCAATATCAAAATGTAAGAACTACCATTGTGTCCCCTTCCTTTATAATTAGATATTAAAACATTTTCACGAAATTCCGACTATCTGTTCATATTATTAGTTAACATCACATTTTAAGTACTTGTGATTCCATTACGGTTTTGTTTAAAAAGACTTCTGCATGATTTACCACCAAAAAAGTGTTTTCACATTAATTTTTCATTCAGATATGATGATCTTGATAATGTCAATACACTTCAGGTCGGACCAAACAATCCTTATAAAATGTATATTTATCACATGATTTAAATGTTAATATGCATAAACTATCCAGGACTCTTGACCTCTAAACCACAGAGGCGTTCTGAATATCAAAATCACCTGAAAATGGCCAAATTCCTCTTTTAATAAATAGCTATTCATCTTATCTGCTCTGTACTTGTGGCTATTTTTACCTATTTTTTGAATACTATTCTTTTGAAACTTACATGGATGGAAAATAATTGTTTGTTTCCATACTTTTGGTGAAGGCATGATTACTGGCGGAGCAACAGCAACTGTTTTCTACAATTTGAGGCAAAGACACCCCACACTTGATTTGCCTGTGATTGATTATGACTTAGCACTTCTCTTCACACCAATGTTGATGCTTGGAATCAGTATTGGAGTTGCTTTCAATCTCATTTTTCCTGAGTGGATGCTAACAGTTTTGCTAATAATACTTTTTGTGGGTAAGAATCACTGAACAAAATTGAGACACTATTGATTTTCTGAATTAATTTCTTTCATCTGATGTGATCTGAATGTCAAACAGGGCTTTCAATTAAATGCTTCTTTAAGGGTGTTGAGACATGGAAGAAAGAAACCATTATGAAGAAGGTAATTAATTGCTCCATTAAATACCCTCTTTTGTATTTTAAATTTCTTTCAAGTTTTGTATTCTGATTCTTGAGCATGCATCCATGTTATGATTCCAGGAAGCTAAGAAGAAGAATTCGCGGATTGGTGGTAAGTGGTTTGATATTATTTGT
The DNA here is from genome assembly GCF_051622355.1 of Phaseolus vulgaris. Classification (NCBI taxonomy): domain Eukaryota; kingdom Viridiplantae; phylum Streptophyta; class Magnoliopsida; order Fabales; family Fabaceae; genus Phaseolus; species Phaseolus vulgaris. The sequence continues at coordinate 42,166,647 of NC_143499.1, forward strand.
ATTCTACCTTTCTGTATATATAAGTGTTTATCACACATGACATGCTATTTTTGAATCTAATCAGACATTGCAACTCCTGAAGATGCTGCACATTATATTCAGACAGAAGACCCTGCAAAAGAAGATACTAAAGAGCCAAGGAAAAAGGTAGTATAAAATACTGAACGCTATTGATTCCAAATAAATGTGCGACATCTATTCTTTCAAATAAAATCTGAAATTGTGATGCAGGTTTCCATAGTTGAGAACATTCGTTGGACGGAACTTGGACATCTTTTCACTGTCTGGTTCATGATACTTACTTTAGAGATTGGAAAAGTTGGTACCGATGAGCTTTTGCACTCAAAAATTGATTTTTTTCATTTCTTGCATTGGGGTCATTGATCAGCATAATATGATGATAATATATGCCTCTTTTTTGGAACAGAATTACGCAACAATTTGCTCTAAAGTGTATTGGGCCGTGAATCTACTCCAGGTACGAACTACTATAGGAGAATTCAATTTCTGGAAACTGTAGTTGTCATCTTATATTTTTGAACTCTCCTTAATGAAGCCAATATGGCCTCATAGTTGTTCATATATTTTTGGTTGTAGGACCTATGAAACCCTCAGTGTCATTATCATGGTGAATATTGAATTCACTTGTTTATTTATTCTGGTCATTTAGGTCCCCATAGCTGTAGGAATGAGTTCATACCAGGCCATGAGACTATACAAAGGGCAGAGAGTGATAGCATCAAAGGGAGATCAACAACCAAAATGGGGAGTGTGGCAGTTAATTCTATTTTGTGGTTGTGGAACACTTGCCGGGACAGTTGCTGGTTTGTTAGGCCTTGGTGGAGGATTCATCTTGGCACCCCTTTTCCTTGGATTAGGAATCCCTCCTCAGGTACCTTTCATTCTTCTTTCTGTCATCAAGTCTCTCTATGTACATTTTTCATGGAAACCACTCTGATTGGGTAATTTTTTTCACAAAGGTTGCAAGTGCTACATCCATTTTGGCAATGGCCTTTTCTGCATCTATGGCTGCTTTGGAATATTACCTTCTCAAACGTTTCCCTGTTCGTTACGGTAAGTATGCATGAATTAATGAAGAATGTGGTAGATGAGGAGTAATTTTGCTTAGTTCCAAGAGCATGCACCTAGTAGTAGATAATTTTAATGGACTAATAGCCTAATGAAGCAAAAACTTGTGATATGGTATGGGAATTTGATGTTAAAGTTTGGATATGGTGTTGCAGCCCTTTACTTGGTAGCTGTAGCCACTGCTGCTTCACTTGTTGGACAGCATTTGGTGAGAAAGATGGTTGCCGTACTGGGAAGAGCATCTGTGATCATTTTCATCCTAACCTTCACACTTTGTGTTAGTGCAGTTTTACTAGGTAAGTGTAAGATGGTTTTACTTGCAGAGTGTAGTTTTATGAGCCAAATGTAAAATGCTTTTATGTGATCACAGGTGGATCTGGAGTTGCACACATGATTCAAAAGATTGAACATAAGGAGTACATGGGATTTGGAAACATTTGCACGTACAAGGTTAAACATTAAGGCATAACATTCAAGGGCAGGGCTCCTTAATGCAGTTTTGTATTGTCTTTTGTTGCATTAGTGCCACATTTTTGTATTTTTATGTTGGTGTATGTATACTTTAATTCACTTGAAATACGAAAATTCATTGTATTACTTTTCAAATTTCAACAATTAATCCTACAGAAATATTTTGCATTCACATTTCCTTAGGAAGCCAAGGCTTAGGCCACAATATTGGTTTTCTCTATATTTATGTATGTGTTTCATTTCTTTATCTTTAAAGTTGAATCGAAGCAATCTTTGATTTCTGTATGTTTAAGAGCCTCCATGTGATTAATATCTCATCTCATCCTTCACTGGGTTTAATTTCTTAGAATTGTATGTTTTTAAATGAAATATAAATTCCCCGAAATTGAAAACAATAAAACAAAAAACGGTATGAAAAAGCTATAAAAAAAATTGCATGCGAGGTTATTCGTATATGATTATTGTGGCAAATTCCACCCCCACCAACACCTCCAACATTCCCAAATGCTGATCCTAGGAATCCAACTATGCTTCCTACTATTATTCTCCATCCAAATATCATACTTCTCACACAACCCAAAAATAAAATGGCACTCCAACGCTCAAGTCAGTTAGGGTGTCGGCACTCGAGTGTCAGAGTATTGTAGATAATGATTATCTAGTTCTTGGAATTTGTGCTATTTATATTACCTTAATGGGTCTTTGTTGGTGGACCAAATTAGGAGGTTGGTTTATGTTTAGGGTTGTGTTAAACAATTTTTAATTGTAGATAACTCTGCTGACTTGGTCACTGAAACAAGTCTAGAAGTGGCTTGATTCACCTTGTAATTCCAGAAAGAAGTGAATACAAAATACATTTCAATAAAAATGCTTCGAAAGGGTAGCAGTCCTCCCATCAGAGAAACCACAGAGGGTGTGAGGTACCACTTCTTTTCAGGAATAGTCTTTAGACGACAGGGATTATTCAGAGCTACCCAAAATAGTATTCTAAAATGCTTGCAAAAAACTAGTTTGGTAATCAGGACAAAATACAAGAATACCATAGGATAAGACAAAATTAGTTTTAGATGCTACCCAATACTACGAGGTGAATTAGAAAATTATATAAATCATTTCTGCAAATGATAATACAACCCTTTTGTTAGTATATAGTTTATATAATATATTATTATTATATATAGATATATCATATATATTCAAAACACAATAATATGTCATAATATATAATATAGTATTTCTAATGATTTTTTATATAGAATGAGAACAAGATATTTTGGATATTTCCATATATTATAACACCCCATTCAAAAAACAATACAAGTTCTTTGATCCAGCTTGCCAAAAATATTTTGTCACCTTTTGAGTAAACTTTTTTCTTTTGCAATTTTCGTCTTCAGGGGAAGCACAAATTAAGATTCTACACAGTTTTTTGAACGACCAGATTATCCATCAAACTATCTAGATTAAAGAACTAATTGTATTTTAGTTATTGAAAATAATAGTGAAAACAACAGAGCCTCAAATTCAAAAAAAACTAATAACAGCTTATGTTTGCACTCTGCCAAATGCTGAAAATCATTACTATCTCATATAGATTATAGATATTACAAAATCATAATATATATATATATACTTGCAAACCTCACATATTATCATTTTAAGGTTGACTTAAAAACCTAAAACTGACTTTCTAAAATTGTATGACAACAGATCTAACAAGGTATTAAAGTATATTCTAGCACTATTAAATCACTAAAAGATTTTGATTTCCCTAATTCTATTTGAAAAGGAGTGAGGTCAGAAAATACCCACTTTCTAAAGCTAAGTCATATGAAATTCTTTCACCAAATTGTTTGTGTCTTTACTTGACAACTGTAGTGTAGGGAGATTATCAATGATTCTTGGTTTCAGAGAACTGGAGGGGTTGTGTTGTAACTGAAGTATAATAGAAACCTATGAGTAATGAACATAAATGAATAGATAGAATATACAAGACTCAGAATAAGAGCCTGCACAGCCCATACTAACAACATCCTACATAATCTAACCATAATACAAAGGAGGCTATTTTGGAAGAGGTGAAAGCTGTGTAAAAGAACTGGACATTAGAAGAGGTGGAGCTGCCAAATGGCACCCTTGAAAGGTACAAAGCTTGGTTAGATACCAATTGTAGCTGAAGCCTATGGTATTGACTACTTAGAGACATTGGCATCAGTAGCAAAGATCAACAAGGTACTTCTTATTGGAGATGATCTACCAGAGATAAATGGATTGAAGAATATGCTTTATGCAGAATTTGAGATAACCTATTTAGATGGAGATTCAAAAAACGGAATGAGGTTGGTTGGAGTAGCCGAAGCAAAGAATATAGAGCCCACAATCAACTGTAACATCATACGACTAAACATTTACAAATTCATAAAGATTTCATACTTTGAATTTCTAATAAGCAAGCTAGACGTGATAGATATCCATACTTCAACTTTGAATTACTCCCTGCATTCCCTTTCTTCTGTCTTTTTAAGGCTTTTACATAAAACCCAGAAACACAATAAATCTTTTCATCTAATAAAATAGTTATGAGGTTTCTTGTTTTACCCTTTTCATTTTACCTTCACAATAAATTCATGAGTAAATTAATTAAATACTGGGTCAAAATAAGAAAATATTTGACAGAAAAGTAATTAATCATATCTTCAACTTTGAAAATAACAGATAAACAGAAACACATTTTCCAAATCACACTCAAAGAAAACTTATCATTTCAAATTTATTATCCAAAGAAAACTTTGATCTTCAAAGAACGAACTTGTATACATAGCATTGATCTCAGGAACCACAATTGAAAAAAAAAAAAACTCACTCAATCTACAATCTACGTTAAACCAACCTAAGACGAAAGAAAGGAGAAAGAAAAGTAACAAGAGTCCACTGAGATTTGATTCCTAATAGACTCTAAATCGTTTTTGAGAGCGTGCAGAACGGAGGACGCGAGAACCGTGTTGATCTTCTCGAACACGTCCCCTGACATGGGAGACAACTTCACCGTTTGGGCTACCGGGAGCGACTTGTTGATGTGGGCGAGAAGGTCTGGAACATTGAGCGATAGTAGCTCGCTGACGTCGCAGCAGAACCTGGTTCCAGAGGTCGCAGCAGGACCTGTAGGAACGGAATTGAACCCGTAGTGTAGGCTGGATTGATTGCCAAAGCAGGCGAAGGAGTTGGTAATCGGTTCGCAACCACCGCTCCCTTTCATCTCTAGCAATTTCGATCGGTTTCATGGTCAAGTGTTCGATGAGCCCCTGACCGAAGAACCAGAGGTAGACGTAGGCCTCCCAGGCGAGGAAGTTTTGGCCGTCGAATTTGACGGGACTTACGACGGAAGTGGTGGGATAGGGGAAGGGTGTGGTTTTAGTGGTGGAGGTATCAGAATCATATGCAGAAGGAGAACAAGAAGAAGAGCCAGAACAAGCAGAACAAGAAGAATCATATGACATTTTTTCATGACTTTTTATAAATTTAATTTTTAATTTTCAATTTTTAATTTTTAATTTTTAATTTTCAATTTTTAATTTTTAATTTTCAATTTTTAATTTTCAAATTTTTTTTTATTTCAATTTTATAAATATTTAAATTCACTATAATTTTATATATATTTAAAAGTGGAAATAATGTTATCAGAGGAAAAAAAAAAGTGTGTTATTTGAGAGAAAAAGTCTCATGCTTATGTGTACTTTTTTCTATTTGCTATCTATCTATCTATCTTCACACCTCGCAAAGAACCTTCAAACACCTCATCCTGCAAATTAGCGTCTTCAAATTCTAACACATTTGCGGATCCAAACACAAGTGATCTTGCAACTCTGTCTTCGCCAATAATGTTTTTGCTTAAACAAACACAACGTGTTCTCGTTGGCTCGTAGTTGGTCGAAATCTGGGTGAACTCCTAGTGGTCTGATAAGTGCCAATGTGTAGTTTTTATGATTGAGAAAATTGAACACTTTGGAACTTAATTGTTGCTTAATGTAAGAAAATTACCCTAATCTAAGAATTATTGAATCTGATTATATATTTTTTGAACCAAGAAATAAATGAAGAAATTTAATCTCAATTTTTGTGTAAATTGCAGATGAATATGAAGCATTGAAAGAATGTATTCAAGCTGGCATTGAAAGAAAAAAAAGTAAAAACTTAATTGGATCACAAGAAGATTTAGCTCAAGCTAGAGGATTTAGCTCAAGCTAAAACTGTCTAGAGTTGATTAAAGGTGCAGTACTGATCTAGCTCAGGCTAGAATCGCTGGCTCAAGCTAAAAATGCACTGCAAGATCTAGCTTAAGCTAAAACGGGCTAGCTTGAGCTAAAGTTGATTATATAAATTCTGAAACATATCTCAAAACCAGCAGTGGGAAACAAATTAGGTTTTTATAGAGAGAGACTAATGAGAGAAAGAGAAGAACTTGCTCAGATAAACCCTTCTTATGCAATCCAGATCAAGAATGAAGATTGGAGGAGCTGTCATGAGTGGCTAAGTCTTTCTAACTTGGGATTGAATGTAATTTATCTTGATCAAATGTATTCTTGGTGATATATATATATATATATATATATATATATATATATATATTTATATATATAAATATATATATATATATATATATATATAATTCTCTTTTCTACTTGTTCTTGGTATTTTCGTTTTATGCTTATTTCTTGATTTTGTCTGATCAATAGAGTCTTGATTTTGATCCTTAAATTTAACTGGAAAGTACCTTTAAGGATTTGAAATAAACGAAAATACTTGATAACTTGTAATGCTAGGAAAAGATTCCAGGTTATTGATTGCATTATAATTTTGTTCCTAAAGCTGGATGATTTGTTAAATATCTGAGGAATCAGTGTTTGAGAAATTATCTTATGAATTTCATCTGTGAGGAATCAAGATGAATGACTTTAAATTAAGCATTAAGAATAAGTAGTTTTGAGTATTATATATTGTATTATTCAAAATATAGATGATTGAGATAAACGCAATTCAATCCCAAGTATCTTTCTCTATAATTGATAAGTTAGTTTTGTATTTGGTTGAATCAAACCCTACATCTCTTAGTTACTTGTGAAATCTTTAATTTGGTAATGAACAAGTTCTCAACAATCAAAATTATTGTCTATACTTGATGAGTTTTAAAACAGAACATCTTAATTAGAATTGTTCCCTGGGTTCGACATTCGTACTTTAAAGAGTACTATATTACAATTGATTCGGTACACTTGCCGAGAAAAATCAACAAGTTTCTTTTATCTCCTTTCAAGCTGTGGTGATTCAACCTTCAAGGAACAAGAAACCCCTCCTGCACAAAATACTTTGACGCTCAAGTTAGTAAGAACATAAAATTTTGTGTATCTAGTGAATATAGTCCTAAGATTTGAGTTGAGATATTCCCGGTAAGTGGTCATCTATTTATAAACTTTCATGGGCTTGGATCTTTGACACTAGTTTCTCCAGGTTTTAATAAGAGATATTGTGCAAGTAAATTAGAGCATTTATGTGATATATGTTGGTTATTAATTCAGATTTTATTACCCTTAAACTATTTTAATGTTATATTGCATTAATGGTCAATTTACAGACATGTTAGTATTCCTAGTTTATAGCTTCCAGTAATTGTAATTATTATATATATGATTGAGTGAATCAAAATGAATAAGATCAGTTTTGCAATTTTGTGCAATTACGTTCAATCAGTTGCTACAACCTTTGGCCTTCTCTTATTTCCTTCAATTAGTTCCTTCAACTGGTATCAAGAGCTAGTTTGCTATCATGAACTCTACCCAATTATCAGTCTCTATCCTTGATGGAAAAAATTACAATCGGTGGTGTGTGCAAATGAGAGTTTTGTTTGATTATCATGAGTTATAGGATGTCGTTGAAAGTGGAGTGTCTGCATTAGCTGCTAATGCAACTGAGGCACAACGAGTAGCGCATCGTGACCAGAAGAAGAAGGACAATAAGGCTTTGTATCTCATTCATCAAGGGATGAATGACGAGACGTTTGAGCAGATAGAAGGAGCAACAACTGTCAGTGAGGCTTGGACAATTTTGTCAACCAATTATAAAGGTGACGATAAGATCAAGAGGGTGCGTCTTCAAACCCTAAGACGCCAATATGAACTGCTGCAGATAGAAACCACAAAGACTATTGATGTCTATATAAATAAATTTATTGCCTTGACAAATCAGATGAAGACCAATGGTGAAACAAATTCCGAGCAGGCAAAGGTGGAAAAGATTTTGAGGTCTTTAACTCCCAGATTTGAACATGTTGTTGCCACAATTGAAGAGGCCAATGACATTTCAAAAATGACAGTAAGGTTATTGTCTGGTTCTCTATGAGCGCATGAGCAGCGGATGAATGACAACAAGATTGAAAAACCAATTGAACAGGCTTTACAAGCACAAGCCTCAATTGGTAGCTCATATCATAAACATGATAGCTATTTCGGCAAAGGTCGTGGTGACCAGAATCATGGAGGCGCTTGGCACGGGGAACGTGGTCGCGGAGGACGAAGAGGCATTTATAATAAATCAAATGTTGAGTGTTATAATTGCCATAAACGTGGCCATTATGCAAATGAGTGCAGATCAAAAAGTGATAATCATGCTGCCAATTGTTCTCAAGAAGACAGTAATCACGTACAAGATGAAGAGGATCATACAGTACTAATGATAGCCACATCAAATGAAACCCCAAACAATCAGACTTGGTATTTGGATACAGGTTGCACAAATCATATGTGTGGTCAGAAGGAGTTGTTTGCAGATTTGGATGACTCATTTCGCATAAAAGTGAAATTTGGTGATGGAAGGTTCGTTCCAGTGACTGGAAAAGGGCGAATTCTTATCACATTGAAGAATGGTGATCACAGGTACATCTATGATGTTTTCTATGTACCTGATATGAAAAGTAATTTGTTGAGTATGGGACAACTGGCTGAGAAGGGTTATGAGATACACATAGTTGAAAATAAATTATCAATTTTTGATAAAAAAAAAGGTAATTTGATTCTTAAAGCATTTTTATCAAAAAACCGCATGTTTCCAGTAGATATTCAAATGGGTGATTTCAAGTGCTTGAATGCAATAGTGAATAATGAATCGTGGTTATGGCATTTACGCTTTGAGCACTTAAATTTTCAGAGTTTGGAAAATCTTTCTAAAAGAAATTTAGTGAATGGTTTACCCCATATTCATCACCTTGATCAATTGTGTGAGGCTTGCATTTTTTGGAAAGAATAACAGGACACCATTTGTTAAGGAGCCTTGGCGTGCAAAATTTCCTTTGCAGCTTGTTCATACAGATGTTTGTGGCCCGATAAACATATCATCAGTTGGAGGTAATAACTATTTTTTAACCTTTATTGATGATTTTTCAAGGAAAACCTGGATTTATGTATTGAAAAGCAAGGATGAGGTATTTCACTGGTTTAAAATATTTAAAGCATTTGTTGAAAGAGAGAGTGGCAGAAAAATTAAGATGGTGCGTAGTGATGGAGGAGGTGAGTACAAGTCTAATGAATTCAAGAGACACTATGAAGAACTTGGGTTGCAACATATCTAATGAAACAAAAGTACACATAAACATGAGACTTTTTCTCTCAAATAACACACTTTTTTTTTCCTCTGATAAAAGTAGGAATAAACTAATTATAATCAATTAAATTATTCAGAATATTAGAGAAAAAACAAAAAAAAATAATATTTATTTGTAGCACTTAATGTTGGAGAAAATTCAAACTTTAATAAATAAATAATGTTAGTTAGTTAAGATTTAAAAGATAACAATGACAAAAAATAATTTTAAATAGTGTAGCTAAGATTAAATAAAAAATATTTAGTTAGTTAAGATTTATTTTAGAATTTACACAAAGATTTAAAGATAAAAATTTAATTTATTCATTTATTATGCAAGAAAAAAACATATCAAGAAAAAGAAAAACAAATGGAAAATTTATGGTTAAAGAAAGTGTATCTAAATATTGTTATTATTTGGTTTGTAAATTTTTTTCCCTAAATAAATCAAGAAATATAGATTTTCCGTATTTATAATCTGATATTGATGTATGTATATACGTATGTGTATATTTTGCTATATATATATATATATAGAGAGAGAGAGAGAGAGAGAGAGAGAGTGCATGCATGTGTGAGAGCAGTCTTAGTGTTTCTTTATTGGAATCTGAATAGATGGCTTCTTCGTGTTCTTCTTGTTCTGCTCGTTCTGGCTCTTCTTCATGTTCTTCTTGTTCTGCTTGTTCTGGCTCTTCTTCTTGTTCTCCTTCTGCATATGATTCTGATACCTCCACCACTAAAACCACACCCTTCCCCTATCCCACCACTTCCGTCGTAAGTCCCGTCAAATTCGACGGCCAAAACTTCCTCGCCTGGGAGGCCTACGTCTACCTCTGGTTCTTCGGTCAGGGGCTCATCGAACACTTGACCATGAAACCGATCGAAATTGCTAGAGATGAAAGGGAGCGGTGGTTGCGAACCGATTACCAACTCCTTCGCCTGCTTTGGCAATCAATCCAGCCTACACTACGGGTTCAATTCCGTTCCTACAGGTCCTGCTGCGACCTCTGGAACCAGGTTCTGCTGCGACGTCAGCGAGCTACTATCGCTCAATGTTCCAGACCTTCTCGCCCACATCAACAAGTCGCTCCCGGTAGCCCAAACGGTGAAGTTGTCTCCCATGTCAGGGGACGTGTTCGAGAAGATCAACACGGTTCTCGCGTCCTCCGTTCTGCACGCTCTCAAAAACGATTTAGAGTCTATTAGGAATCAAATCTCAGTGGACTCTTGTTACTTTTCTTTCTCCTTTCTTTCGTCTTAGGTTGGTTTAACGTAGATTGTAGATTGAGTGAGTTTTTTTTTTTTTCAATTGTGGTTCCTGAGATCAATGCTATGTATACAAGTTCGTTCTTTGAAGATCAAAGTTTTCTTTGGATAATAAATTTGAAATGATAAGTTTTCTTTGAGTGTGATTTGGAAAATGTGTTTCTGTTTATCTGTTATTTTCAAAGTTGAAGATATGATTAATTACTTTTCTGTCAAATATTTTCTTATTTTGACCCAGTATTTAATTAATTTACTCATGAATTTATTGTGAAGGTAAAATGAAAAGGGTAAAACAAGAAACCTCATAACTATTTTATTAGATGAAAAGATTTATTGTGTTTCTGGGTTTTATGTAAAAGCCTTAAAAAGACAGAAGAAAGGGAATGCAGGGAGTAATTCAAAGTTGAAGTATGGATATCTATCACGTCTAGCTTGCTTATTAGAAATTCAAAGTATGAAATCTTTATGAATTTGTAAATGTTTAGTCGTATGATGTTACAGTTGATTGTGGGCTCTATATTCTTTGCTTCGGCTACTCCAACCAACCTCATTCCGTTTTTTGAATCTCCATCTAAATAGGTTATCTCAAATTCTGCATAAAGCATATTCTTCAATCCATTTATCTCTGGTAGATCATCTCCAATAAGAAGTACCTTGTTGATCTTTGCTACTGATGCCAATGTCTCTAAGTAGTCAATACCATAGGCTTCAGCTACAATTGGTATCTAACCAAGCTTTGTACCTTTCAAGGGTGCCATTTGGCAGCTCCACCTCTTCTAATGTCCAGTTCTTTTACACAGCTTTCACCTCTTCCAAAATAGCCTCCTTTGTATTATGGTTAGATTATGTAGGATGTTGTTAGTATGGGCTGTGCAGGCTCTTATTCTGAGTCTTGTATATTCTATCTATTCATTTATGTTCATTACTCATAGGTTTCTATTATACTTCAGTTACAACACAACCCCTCCAGTTCTCTGAAACCAAGAATCATTGATAATCTCCCTACACTACAGTTGTCAAGTAAAGACACAAACAATTTGGTGAAAGAATTTCATATGACTTAGCTTTAGAAAGTGGGTATTTTCTGACCTCACTCCTTTTCAAATAGAATTAGGGAAATCAAAATCTTTTAGTGATTTAATAGTGCTAGAATATACTTTAATACCTTGTTAGATCTGTTGTCATACAATTTTAGAAAGTCAGTTTTAGGTTTTTAAGTCAACCTTAAAATGATAATATGTGAGGTTTGCAAGTATATATATATATATTATGATTTTGTAATATCTATAATCTATATGAGATAGTAATGATTTTCAGCATTTGGCAGAGTGCAAACATAAGCTGTTATTAGTTTTTTTTGAATTTGAGGCTCTGTTGTTTTCACTATTATTTTCAATAACTAAAATACAATTAGTTCTTTAATCTAGATAGTTTGATGGATAATCTGGTCGTTCAAAAAACTGTGTAGAATCTTAATTTGTGCTTCCCCTGAAGACGAAAATTGCAAAAGAAAAAAGTTTACTCAAAAGGTGACAAAATATTTTTGGCAAGCTGGATCAAAGAACTTGTATTGTTTTTTGAATGGGGTGTTATAATATATGGAAATATCCAAAATATCTTGTTCTCATTCTATATAAAAAATCATTAGAAATACTATATTATATATTATGACATATTATTGTGTTTTGAATATATATGATATATCTATATATAATAATAATATATTATATAAACTATATACTAACAAAAGGGTTGTATTATCATTTGCAGAAATGATTTATATAATTTTCTAATTCACCTCGTAGTATTGGGTAGCATCTAAAACTAATTTTGTCTTATCCTATGGTATTCTTGTATTTTGTCCTGATTACCAAACTAGTTTTTTGCAAGCATTTTAGAATACTATTTTGGGTAGCTCTGAATAATCCCTGTCGTCTAAAGACTATTCCTGAAAAGAAGTGGTACCTCACACCCTCTGTGGTTTCTCTGATGGGAGGACTGCTACCCTTTCGAAGCATTTTTATTGAAATGTATTTTGTATTCACTTCTTTCTGGAATTACAAGGTGAATCAAGCCACTTCTAGACTTGTTTCAGTGACCAAGTCAGCAGAGTTATCTACAATTAAAAATTGTTTAACACAACCCTAAACATAAACCAACCTCCTAATTTGGTCCACCAACAAAGACCCATTAAGGTAATATAAATAGCACAAATTCCAAGAACTAGATAATCATTATCTACAATACTCTGACACTCGAGTGCCGACACCCTAACTGACTTGAGCGTTGGAGTGCCATTTTATTTTTGGGTTGTGTGAGAAGTATGATATTTGGATGGAGAATAATAGTAGGAAGCATAGTTGGATTCCTAGGATCAGCATTTGGGAATGTTGGAGGTGTTGGTGGGGGTGGAATTTGCCACAATAATCATATACGAATAACCTCGCATGCAATTTTTTTTATAGCTTTTTCATACCGTTTTTTGTTTTATTGTTTTCAATTTCGGGGAATTTATATTTCATTTAAAAACATACAATTCTAAGAAATTAAACCCAGTGAAGGATGAGATGAGATATTAATCACATGGAGGCTCTTAAACATACAGAAATCAAAGATTGCTTCGATTCAACTTTAAAGATAAAGAAATGAAACACATACATAAATATAGAGAAAACCAATATTGTGGCCTAAGCCTTGGCTTCCTAAGGAAATGTGAATGCAAAATATTTCTGTAGGATTAATTGTTGAAATTTGAAAAGTAATACAATGAATTTTCGTATTTCAAGTGAATTAAAGTATACATACACCAACATAAAAATACAAAAATGTGGCACTAATGCAACAAAAGACAATACAAAACTGCATTAAGGAGCCCTGCCCTTGAATGTTATGCCTTAATGTTTAACCTTGTACGTGCAAATGTTTCCAAATCCCATGTACTCCTTATGTTCAATCTTTTGAATCATGTGTGCAACTCCAGATCCACCTGTGATCACATAAAAGCATTTTACATTTGGCTCATAAAACTACACTCTGCAAGTAAAACCATCTTACACTTACCTAGTAAAACTGCACTAACACAAAGTGTGAAGGTTAGGATGAAAATGATCACAGATGCTCTTCCCAGTACGGCAACCATCTTTCTCACCAAATGCTGTCCAACAAGTGAAGCAGCAGTGGCTACAGCTACCAAGTAAAGGGCTGCAACACCATATCCAAACTTTAACATCAAATTCCCATACCATATCACAAGTTTTTGCTTCATTAGGCTATTAGTCCATTAAAATTATCTACTACTAGGTGCATGCTCTTGGAACTAAGCAAAATTACTCCTCATCTACCACATTCTTCATTAATTCATGCATACTTACCGTAACGAACAGGGAAACGTTTGAGAAGGTAATATTCCAAAGCAGCCATAGATGCAGAAAAGGCCATTGCCAAAATGGATGTAGCACTTGCAACCTTTGTGAAAAAAATTACCCAATCAGAGTGGTTTCCATGAAAAATGTACATAGAGAGACTTGATGACAGAAAGAAGAATGAAAGGTACCTGAGGAGGGATTCCTAATCCAAGGAAAAGGGGTGCCAAGATGAATCCTCCACCAAGGCCTAACAAACCAGCAACTGTCCCGGCAAGTGTTCCACAACCACAAAATAGAATTAACTGCCACACTCCCCATTTTGGTTGTTGATCTCCCTTTGATGCTATCACTCTCTGCCCTTTGTATAGTCTCATGGCCTGGTATGAACTCATTCCTACAGCTATGGGGACCTAAATGACCAGAATAAATAAACAAGTGAATTCAATATTCACCATGATAATGACACTGAGGGTTTCATAGGTCCTACAACCAAAAATATATGAACAACTATGAGGCCATATTGGCTTCATTAAGGAGAGTTCAAAAATATAAGATGACAACTACAGTTTCCAGAAATTGAATTCTCCTATAGTAGTTCGTACCTGGAGTAGATTCACGGCCCAATACACTTTAGAGCAAATTGTTGCGTAATTCTGTTCCAAAAAAGAGGCATATATTATCATCATATTATGCTGATCAATGACCCCAATGCAAGAAATGAAAAAAATCAATTTTTGAGTGCAAAAGCTCATCGGTACCAACTTTTCCAATCTCTAAAGTAAGTATCATGAACCAGACAGTGAAAAGATGTCCAAGTTCCGTCCAACGAATGTTCTCAACTATGGAAACCTGCATCACAATTTCAGATTTTATTTGAAAGAATAGATGTCGCACATTTATTTGGAATCAATAGCGTTCAGTATTTTATACTACCTTTTTCCTTGGCTCTTTAGTATCTTCTTTTGCAGGGTCTTCTGTCTGAATATAATGTGCAGCATCTTCAGGAGTTGCAATGTCTGATTAGATTCAAAAATAGCATGTCATGTGTGATAAACACTTATATATACAGAAAGGTAGAATACAAATAATATCAAACCACTTACCACCAATCCGCGAATTCTTCTTCTTAGCTTCCTGGAATCATAACATGGATGCATGCTCAAGAATCAGAATACAAAACTTGAAAGAAATTTAAAATACAAAAGAGGGTATTTAATGGAGCAATTAATTACCTTCTTCATAATGGTTTCTTTCTTCCATGTCTCAACACCCTTAAAGAAGCATTTAATTGAAAGCCCTGTTTGACATTCAGATCACATCAGATGAAAGAAATTAATTCAGAAAATCAATAGTGTCTCAATTTTGTTCAGTGATTCTTACCCACAAAAAGTATTATTAGCAAAACTGTTAGCATCCACTCAGGAAAAATGAGATTGAAAGCAACTCCAATACTGATTCCAAGCATCAACATTGGTGTGAAGAGAAGTGCTAAGTCATAATCAATCACAGGCAAATCAAGTGTGGGGTGTCTTTGCCTCAAATTGTAGAAAACAGTTGCTGTTGCTCCGCCAGTAATCATGCCTTCACCAAAAGTATGGAAACAAACAATTATTTTCCATCCATGTAAGTTTCAAAAGAATAGTATTCAAAAAATAGGTAAAAATAGCCACAAGTACAGAGCAGATAAGATGAATAGCTATTTATTAAAAGAGGAATTTGGCCATTTTCAGGTGATTTTGATATTCAGAACGCCTCTGTGGTTTAGAGGTCAAGAGTCCTGGATAGTTTATGCATATTAACATTTAAATCATGTGATAAATATACATTTTATAAGGATTGTTTGGTCCGACCTGAAGTGTATTGACATTATCAAGATCATCATATCTGAATGAAAAATTAATGTGAAAACACTTTTTTGGTGGTAAATCATGCAGAAGTCTTTTTAAACAAAACCGTAATGGAATCACAAGTACTTAAAATGTGATGTTAACTAATAATATGAACAGATAGTCGGAATTTCGTGAAAATGTTTTAATATCTAATTATAAAGGAAGGGGACACAATGGTAGTTCTTACATTTTGATATTGCTATTGCTGATTTTGTATCAAATCCAATAATGAGGGTAAGCATGGGCACAAAGATGCCACCTCCACCAACACCTCCAACATTCCCAAATGCTGATCCTAGGAATCCAACTATGCTTCCTACTATTATTTTCCATCCAAATTTCATACTCTGCACACAACACAAAAGTTAAAAACAACACAAAGTTAATTCCAATTCAACGTTCTTGACATAAAAATACTAATCCACATGCACTGCCCCGAATAAAGTTATTACTGTAGTGAGTGATAATTTGAAATTGACACAAAATCTTATGACAGCTTATTTTGGTATGAAAGTTGCTAGCAGGGTGTTTGTGAACTCTCTTACCGGCCAAGTGTGGGGGTAATGAAGATTGCTATCAACGTCTAGAGTGTGATTTGACTCTGAGGTGGTGTTCTCAGCGGAGACTGTGACAAGAAGAATCAAAGCAATGAGAACCTTTGCAGCTACCCATTTCACATCCCACCTTTGTGATACATCATGCACACCCATTATGTCTCTTTAGATACTCAGCTGTTTTCAAAATTCAAAATCTTAGTCCTTTTAGTACTATGATATGATATTCCTATGCTTGCTTAATTTGCCTCAAATGAGCAGCACCATAAGAGTTTATATAGATTTTTTCAAAATCTTCACTTCAAATAGGAACTTCCCTCGTTGATCATGTTATTTTAATTCAATCAAAATTTAGGTGCAAGAAAACAAATCTCAGGTCAGAATAATGCAGGCCTCTTTATGCTTTTATTGGTCTCTTGCTATCTCGTCTTTTATGCCTTGTGCTTCAATTTGTGAAACTATGTTTAAATACTTGTGAATTTCCATTTTCTTTTTGGTTTGTATTATGATTTTATCATAACTCCATTGGAATATTCCTTTTGTGGTTACCACTGTTTTGGCTTAATATTGGAATAGAATATAAACAACAATTTGGTCAAAATACCTTGAATTTTCATTATTTATCATTAGGTCAAATAAAAAAGACAATTTGTGGCACCCCTTTATGCTAATCCTCCCACTTTATTGGTTTTGACGCCTAGTTCAAGATTGATTCTCTTAATTGTATTACTCATTTGTTAATGTTTTTCTAATGTTAAACTGTTGGGGTCGCTGTTCTATGGCTCAAATTAATGGTAAGCAAGGAGCATATATTTACCACTCATGAAAGACAAAAGTCTTTACGATGAAAAACTCTTAGGAGGAAGGAATAATTATCAGTGTATCTCTAAGGATGAAGCTGAATGTTATGAGTGAGAACTCTTGAATTGTTCTTCTATCTCTTAGAAGAGGCGTTTTTTGAAGACCTGGAGTTCTGCTAGGGTTTCTTTGGAGATCTCCTCTCTTCTCTTTGGTTTCCTTTCCTCCTCCATTGTTCATGTTTGCTTTTTGGGCTCTTCATGACAATGAAGAGCTAATTCCATTTTGTTGGGGTTAGATGTAACCAACCAAACTCTCATATAATTGGTATTGTTTAATATTGATATATGACTTTCCATTCAAATTTTAGTATTTTGTTTTTATGCTTAATGTTTGTTGTGGTTTGATCATCCATAGTTTGATATTTGATTCATCGGGTATTGAAAAAATATCTTTTGTAATCTAGAACCGAATCAAAATACCTAATGAAACTTGTTTCTAGGAATGAAACTTGACTCATTAGTTGTCTTAAACTCTTGTTGTGAAAGCAAGTTTACTTATTGAGTGCTCGAGGAATTGTTAAACAATAGTATTATTAAACTTCAAATATCATTGGCAGGAAAATTGTTTAAGTTCGTATATTTATTTCTTTAATTTACACACCATGTGTTCTTCTCTTTCAATTGAGAACTTGTTGGTTAATATAAACATTCTCTTCTAGATCTCCTTCAAGAAAGATAATTCTCACATACATTTGATGTAACTCCAAGTCATAATAGGCTAATAGTGACATGATAATCCGGAAACAGGTGAAAATTTCTCTTTATAGTCAATACCATCTTTCTAAGTAAAATCCTTCACAACAAGTCTGGCTTTATAACATTTATGATTGTCATGAGATTCACATTAGGTTTAAAGACCCAATTGCAAATTCTCTTGTAACCTTCTGGCAGTTCTACAAGGTTCCAAACATCATTATGTTTCATGGACTTCAACTCTTCTTTCATAACATCTAACCATTTCTCAAAATTGTGTTTAAACTTATGAAAATGTAACCGGCTCATTATCATTAATGCTTTAGTCTTTTTTGAGACCTCCTTATTGCTACTTCTTGTGCTTCTTCTACAATAAGCTCATTTTGAATCTTCGTCATTGCCATTTATCACAACAATTAGAGCAACACTCACTTTATTACTAGAGGCACAAGTTAAATGAAGTTGTACTCTAACTTCTCAAAAAGTGTGTTTGTTGATCTCCCTTGGATGCTATGATTCTCTTTCCTTTGTATAGACGCACAGCCTCATATGAACTCATTCCTACAGCTATGGGAACCTGAAAGTAAATAAAGAAGTAAAATAGTCAGCAATCACCATGATAACGATATCGATGGTTCATTAAATTTTCTTAGTAGTTTATACTTGAAAAGATTCATTAGCCAATATACCCTTGAGCCAGTTGTTGTGTGTTTTATGAAAAACTCAAATTGTGAGTAGAAAGAATAGATAGACATCCACGATGCAGTATGTGGTGATCAGTGTAAATTCGCCGCACCTTTGATCCTCGGTCATGCTGTCATATGACTAAACAAAAGGAAGGAGACAAAAGATTGACAACTAAATTAAAGAGTTGAGAATCTCGATGTGCCGATTTTTGCTGTTTTCCTTTTCTGTCTGAGACTAACTAAAGGCTTGAAGCTTCTATATGATCACCAATTTATTTATATAGTTTTCACATGTACCAATGATTTTTAAATGTATCGAATTTTTAAATGATTTATAAAATTGACGAACATGATACTTTTAAATGTATCGAATGATGATGACATTGTACCACGATTTTACTGATATAGTGATAAAGTTCATGCTGTCATATGATAAAACAAAAAGAACTAGACAAAAGATTGACAAATAAATTAAGCAAATGAGATAAATTATTTATTTTACAAAAAAAAAGCAATTGAGAACTCTTATGGTGTTGCTCATGTGAGGCAAATTAAGCATAGGAACATCATAGTACAAAAAGGACAAGATTTAGAATTTTGAAAACAGCGGAGTATCTAAAGAGACATAATGGGTGTGCATGATGTATCACAAAGGTGGGATGTGAAATGGGTTGCTGGAAAGGTTCTCATTGTTGTGCTTCTTCTTGTCACAGTCTCCGCTGAGAACACCACCTCAGAGTCAAATCACACTATAGGCGTTGATACCAATCTTAATTACCCGCACACTTGGCCGGTAAGAGAGTTCACAAACACTCTGCTAGCAGCTTTCATACCAAAATATGCTGTCATAAGATTTTGTGTCAATTTCAAATTATCACCCACTACAGTAGCAACTTTATTCGGGGCAATGCATGCGGATTAGTATTTTTATGTCAAGAAAGTTGAATTGGAATTAACTTCGTGTTGTTTATGTTTTTGTGTTGTGTGCAGAGTATAAAATTTGGATGGAAAATAATAGTAGGAAGCATGGTTGGATTCCTAGGATCAGCATTTGGGAATGTTGGAGGTGTTGGTGGGGGTGGAATCTTTGTGCCCATGCTTACCCTCATTATTGGATTTGATACAAAGTCAGCAATAGCAATATCAAAATGTAAGAACTACCATTGCCTATATAGTTAGATATTAATACATTTTCATGAAATTCCGACTGCAGCAAATCTGTTGATATTAGTAGTAGCATCACATTTAAGTACTTGTGATTCCATTACGATTTTGTTTAAAATGACTTCTCCATGATTTAACAGAAAAAAAGTGTTTGTACATTAATTTTTCAGAACAATTCAGATATGATGATCATGAGAATGTCAATAAAGTTCAACTCGTACCAAACAATCCCTATAAAATGTATATTTATCACATGATTTAAATGTCAATATGCACATGCATATATAATTATCTTTTCCTCATAAATATTTTTCTGTGGCACTAACATTGACATCCATTTCCTTTTTCTGCCTTTAAATTAGATTCAGGCCATACTTCAAAACAGAATTGGCATTACCACTTGGTTGAGATGATGATATATAATATTTTAAAACTTTTTAATATTATATAATAAAAAACTAGAGATTCTAATATAAAATATTAGGTTGACATGACCATTGGTTGGTTAAGATATATGAGCAGTCAGATTCTAATACAGAGAAATGGATTGGTTAAACTTTCTCTTGAACTATCCAGGGTTCTTGACCTCTCCACCACAGAGGTGTTCTAAACATCAAACTCACCTGAAAAAGGCAAACTTTCTCTTTTGATAAATAGCTATTGATCTTATTTGCTTTGTACTTGTGGCTACTTTTTACCTATTGTTTTGAAATTATTCTTTTGAAACTTACATGGATGGAAAATATATGTATGTTTCCGCACTTTTGGTGAAGGCATGATTACTGGGGGAGCAACAGCAACTGTTTTCTACAATTTGATTCAAAGACACCCCACACTTGATTTGCCTGTTATTGATTATGACTTAGCACTTCTCTTCACACCAATGTTGATGCTTGGAATCAGTATTGGAGTTGCTTTCAATGTCATTTTTCCTGAGTGGATGCTAACAGTTTTGCTAATAATACTTTTCGTCGGTAAGAATTACTGAACAAAATTGAGACACTGTTGATTTGCTCAATTAATTTATTTCCTCTGATATGATCTGAATCTTAAACAGGCATTTCAATTAAATCCTTCTTTAAGGGTGTTGAGACATGGAAGAAAGAAACCATTATGAAGAAGGTTAATTAATTGCTTCATTAAACATCACCCTCTTTTACATTTTAAATTTCTTTCAAGTTTTGCATTCTGATGCTTGTGCTTGCATCCATGTTATGATTTCAGGAAGCTAAGAAGAATTCAAGGATTGATGGTTTGATATTATTTGTATTCTACCTTTCTGCATACATAAGTGTTTATCAGACATGTCATGCTATTTTTTAATCTAATCAGACATTGCAACCCCTAAAGATGCTGCACATTATATTCAGACAGAAGAACCTGCAAAAGAAGATACTAAAGAGCCAAGGAAAAAGGTAGTATAAAATACTGAACGTTATTGATTCCATATATGTGCAACATCTATTCTTTCAAATAAATCTAAAACTGTGATGCAGGTTTCTATAGTTGAGAACATTCGTTGGAAGGAACTTGGATATCTTTTCGCTATCTGGATAATGATACTTGCATTAGAGATTGGAAAAGTTGATACCCTATGATTTTCCCCCTCAAAAGTTCAGTTTTCAATTTCTTGGGTCATTGATCAACATAATATGATGATAATATATGCCTCTGTTTTGGAACAGAATTACGCAACAACTTGCTCTGAAGCATATTGGGCCTTGAATCTAATCCAGGTACGAACTACTATAGGAGAACTCAATTTCTGGAAACCATAGTTGTCATCTTATATTTTTGAACTCTCCTTAATGAAGTCAATATGGCCTCATTGTTGAATGTGAGTACCTAACAGCTAAGAGGTTCATATATTTTTTGTTCAGGACCAATGAAATCAGCAATGTCATTATCACGGTGAATATTTAATTCACTTGTTTATTTATTCTGGTCATTTAGGTCCCCATAGCTGTAGGAATGAGTTCATACCAGGCCGTGAGACTATACAAAGGGCAGAGAGTGATAGCATCAAAGGGAGATCAACAAACACATTGGCGTGTGTGGCAGTTAATTCTATTTTGTGGTTGTGGCACACTTGCTGGCACAATAGCTGGTTTGTTAGGCCTTGGTGGAGGATTCATCTTGGCACCCCTTTTCCTCGGAATAGGAATCCCTCCTCAGGTACCTTTCATTCTTCTTTCTGTCATCAAATCTGTCTATGTACATTTTTCATGGAAACCACTCTGATTGAGGAATTTTTCACAAAGGTGGCAAGTGCTACATCCATTTTGGCAATGGCGTTTTCTGCATCTATGGCTGCTGTGGAATATTACCTTCTCAAACGTTTCCCTGTTCGTTACGGTAAGTATGCATGAATTAATGAAGAATGTGGTAGATGAGGAGTAATTTTGCTTAGTTCCAAGAGCATGCACCTAGTAGTAGATAATTTTAATGGACTAATAGCCTAATGAAGCAATAACTTGTGATATGGTATGGGAATTTGATGTTAAAGTTTGGATATGGTGTTGCAGCCCTTTACTTGGTAGCTGTAGCCACTGCTGCTTCACTTGTTGGACAGCATTTGGTGAGAAAGATGGTGGCAGTATTGGGGAGAGCATCTGTGATCATTTTCATCCTAACCTTCACACTTAGTGTTAGTGCAGTTTTACTAGGTAAGTGTAAGATGGTTTTACTTTCAGAGTGTGTTAATGCAGTTTTATGAGCCAAATGTAAAATGCTTTTATTTGGTAACAGGTGGAGTAGGAGTTTCACACATGATTCAAAAGATTGAACATAAGGAGTACATGGGGTTTGGAAACCTTTGCATGTACAAGGTTAAAAATTAAGGTTCTGAGAGGCCTAATATTCAAGGGCGGGGCTCCTTAATGCAGTTCTGTATTGTCTTTGGTTACATTAGTGCCACATTTTTGTATTTTTATGTTGGTGTATACTTTTAGTTGACTTGAAAAAGGAAAATTCATTGTATTAGTTTTCAAATTTCAACAATTAATCCTGTAGAAATGTTTTTGAGTTCACATTTTCTTAGGAAGCCACGGCTTAGGCCACAACATATGTGTATAAATTATTTAATCTTCATTTTTAGTTTCCGTGGGAAGTTTATCACGTGATATAAGTTTCTTTATTTCACACATATCTTATATTAGATGCTTAAATACTAAGCTATACCGCCAAGCTTTTTATCTGTGTATATATATGTATTTACCCTTTATCTTAGTAATCATTGATCTCTTTATATTAGTAATCATTGATTTCTTTATCTTAGTAATCATTGATTTCTATATGTGAGGAATTTATGTAGTTAGAGTCTCGTTGGTTGAGTGGAGATGATCAAGATCAGCATTATATAACAAGAAAAAATCATATATTGTACCTTTGTCACAATAATCATATATGAATAACCTTGCATACAATTTTTTTAATATTTTTTTCATATGGTTTCTTCTTTTATTGTTTTCAATTTCTGGGAGTTTAGATTTGATTTAAACATATATAGACTCATATAGTGTTGGGTTTCGTTCTACAATAAAAAAAAATCAAAAAAATACAAGAACAAGAAAAAGGTTTTTTTTTACCATTAGGGGTTTTTTTTTTTTTTTTTACCAAAATGAGGTCTGTTTAAAAAAATTACAAATTTGGGCAAGTCGTGCCAATTTGGCACGACTTTATATGCACAACTCGTCCAAATTTAACACGACTCTGTCATGTCATATTGAAGTCGTGTCAACTTGGCACGAGTTTTGCCATGTCATACTGAAGTCGTGCCAACTTGGCACGACTTCTGCCACGTCATAATTTTTTTTTTTTTTAAATTTTACTGTTTATATATTGGGTAGTAAGTTATGTAATGTTAAAAATTAATTTGATGCATAATTTTCTAAGAGTGTAAGTTTTAAGGAACAAAAAATTGGATAATCGTGTATGGATCATGTTTGACGGTAATGTAATACAATAACTTGATTATTTGATTAATTAAAAAATGAAGAAAATTGTTATTGAATTTGGAAATAAATTGATAAATGAAAATTTATTGTATTTGAAAAATAAATAGAGAATTATTGTTTTGAATTTGCAAAATAAATAGCTTGAGAATGAATGATTTTACATAACACATAATGATGAGAAAAGATTAATTAGAACTAAACAAATTAGTAAGATTCATTACAAGATATAAAATAAAAATATAAAGTTGAACTAGAAGTAAATTATTTATGGGAAGACGTGTCACAATGTGGTCTTCGTATTTGTCGTCGAGGTCTTGGTGGAGGGTGATGATCAATATATCAAATTAATTTTTAACATTATATAACTTACTACCCAATATATAAATAATAAAATTTTAAAAAAAAAAATAGAAGTCGTGCCAAGTTGGTACGATTTCAGTTTGATATGGCACAAGTCGTGCCAAGTTGGCACGACTTCAGTATGACATGGCAGAATCGTGTCAAATTAGGACAAGTTATGCATATGAAGTCGTGCCAAATTGACACGACTTGCCCCAAATTTGTAATTTTTTTAAACAGACCCCATTTTGATAAAAAGAAAAAAAATACTCCCATGGTCAAAAACCCCATGAAAAAACTACTACGTTATAACGAAAGGTTCCATACAAAGTATGTTCTCAACTCAATGCAAAGTATATCAAACACACATTGAGTTTTTTATATATAGAACTGACAAGACAGAATAAGAGAAAATCACCAAGACAACAAAACACCAGCGACTTTGATTTCCATTAATGGTGGGAAAAATGCAAATTGCCTATATGGTTGAAGTATTTTAAATTGGTCAACTCATAATAATATTTTTAAATTTTTAAATTTAGAATAACATAACAAATTTTTTAGAATATGTAATCTAAAATATATTTACATAAACATTTTAAATTGTACAATTTAAAAATATATTTAAATTATACAATCTATAAATTTATAATATTATTCTGTATTAAATAATTTTAAAATATTATCGATTAACTAATCTAAAATGTGCTTAATCACACGGACAAATTTAATTTCCCCATCTATTATGAAGGTTCCGGATTAAACTACATGGTGCAGAAAGTAAAAACTTTGTATCACGACAATATAAGGATATGGGCGGAAAGTAAAAAAAATTGTTCAATGATTCACTAAAACGTAATTTATAATAAATTAAAATAACTTATTGAAAATTAAATTTCAAAACTTTACTTAAAATAATTTTTGTACGTTTATTTATATATAAGTTAATTTTAATTTATAAACAAATTTATTTATTTTATTTTTTTCTCTAGAAAAATATTTATAAAGAAGTTTGCTTATATATATATATATATATATATATATATATATATTAATATCTTAATTACTAAAATGTTGAGAACTTTCTCATGTGCATTTTTTGAGAGAAAAAGGTATGGAATTAAATATAGCATGTCTCTTATTAAACAGATTGAACCACATTTTATTAAAAAAATTATTATTTTAGTTAAGTCTTACCTTTTAAATATTTACTTTAGTATCGGAATTACTTGGCGAACAAGTTTCTTTTTTTCTTCATGATAATTATTTAATGATGTTATTCATTTTCCACCCACCAAGTTCTTAAACTTTTTAACTTAAGAAGTGGTAATTTTGAGTCTCTCATTGCATAATTAAGTTGGAATAGAGAAATCTTTTGCCGAGTTTCATTCTTTTTCCTTTAAACTTCTGCACATGTCGTTTTTATTTTATTTTCCAGTTAAAATAAATATTTTAAAAGTTATTAATAGCTTCAGGATTTTTGTTAACTAAAGATATGTTCTGCAATTAGATACCATCCATCAAGAACTTCAGAACATTGATATATCAACATTTTAGCATTGTAAACATTCATATCACATTCTCAATTTCTCTTTTTTTCACATCAAGCACTTATTACTTTCTTCATTTCTCTTTCTGCTGAACTCTATTTTTTGACCTTGTATGTGCAAAGGTCTCCAAATCCCATGTACTCCTGATGTTCAATCTTTTGAATCATGTGTACAACTCCTACTCCACCTGTGACAAAATAAAAGCATTTTACTTTTGGCTCATAAAACTGCATTAACACACTCTGCAAATGAAACAATCTTACACTTACCTAGTAAAACTGCACTAACACTAAGTGTGAAGGTTAGGATGAAAATGATCACAGATGCTCTTCCTAGTATGGCAATTGCCTTTCTCACTAAATGCTGTCCAACAAGTGCTGCAGCAGTGGCTATACTGACGAAGTAAATTGCTGTAACATGTATCCAAAGTTCAGCATTAAATTTTTCATTGTAACAAGTTAGTGTTTACTTAACTCAAATTATAGAGAAATTGATTAAATTTTTCTAATTATCTTGTAAAAATCTTATGGAAACTTACCATAAGGAACGGGGAAACGTTTGAGAAGGTAATATTCCACCACTGCCATAGATGCAGAAAAAGCCATGACCAGAGTGGATGTAGCACTTGCAACCTTTGTGAAAAAATCCTCAATTAGAGTGAATTCATAGTAAAATCTATGTTTTAAGGCTAGAAAAAGGGTACCTGAGGAGGAATGCCTAGACCAAGGAAAAGGGGTCCCAAGATGAATCCTCCACCAAGGCCTAGCAAACCAGCAATCATGCCAGCAAGTGTTCCACAAGCACAGAATAGAACCAACTGCAGCACACAAAAATGTGTTTGTTGATCTCCCTTGGATGCTATGATTCTCTTCCCTTTGTACAGACGAACAGCCTCATATGAACTCATTCCTACAGCTAAGGGAACCTGAGAGTAAATAAAGAAGTAAAATAGTCAGCAATCACCATGATAATTGGTTTATTCAATTATCCTAGAGTAGTTTATACCTGAAGTAGATTCATTAGCCAATATAACCTCGAGCAAGTTGTTGTGTGTTTCTGTTGATTTCAAAACAGAGCCATGTGTTATCATCATATTATGTTCACCAATGCATAGAAAATGAAAAACTCAAAATTATGAGTAGAACTATTTATGAATACCAACTTTTCCAATCTCTAATCCAAGAATCACGATCCAGCCAGAAAAAAGAAGTCCAAGTTCCTTCCAACGAATGTTCTCAATTATAGAAACCTGCATGACAGTTTTAGATATCATTAGAAAGAATAGATGTTGCATATATATGGAATCAATAACTTTCAGTATTTTGTACTACCTTTTTCATTGGTTCTTTAGTATCATCTTTGGTAGGCTCTTCTGTCTGAATATAATGTGCATCATCTTCAGGAGTTGCAATGTGTGATTAGATTCAAAAATAGCATGACATGTCTGATAAACACTTATATATACAGAAAGGTAGAGAGTACAAATAATATCAAACCACTTACCATCAATCCGAGAATTCTTCTTAGCTTCCTGGAATCATAACATGGATGCAGGCACAAGCATCAGAATGCAAAACTTGAAAGAAATTTAAAATATAAAAGAGGGTGATGTTTAATGAAGCAATTAATTAACCTTCTTCATAATGGTTTCTTTCTTCCATGTCTCAACACCCTTAAAGAAGGATTTAATTGAAATGCCTGTTTAACATTCAGATCACATCAGAGGGAAGAAATTAATTGAGCAAATCAATAGTGTCTGAATTTTGAAGTTTGATCAGTAATTCTTACCAACAAAAAATATTATTAGCAAAACTGTTAGCATCCACTCAGGAAAAATGACATTGAAAGCAACTCCTATGCTGATTCCAAGCATCAACATTGGTTGGAAGAGAAGTGCTAAGTCATAATCAATCACAGGCAAATCAAGTGTGGGGTGTCTTTGCCTCAAATTGTAGAACACTGTTGCTGTTGCTCCACCAGTAATCATGCCTAATTCATCAAACAAACAGATTCCATATGAGTACTAAATTTTTCTGTTAAAACAGTTAATATGTTGATTAAAAGTTGGTTGACACAGTCTATATTTGTATTAAGAAAATACCAATAAAGCATAATGAACTTTTATCTTTGGCTTTATGTATTGAATGTTTTAAGAAATTACTCACCTAGTGAATCTCTATAACTTTTTTTTTTACTTTAATAAAACTTATCTTAATATATAGTTTATAATTTATTTGTTTAAAAATGTATCTCTTTATTTAATTTGTTTCATTTATATTTTCTGTAAGATTAAATGTTTGTTGATATATTATATCAGAATAATAGTAGATGATTTCTATTATTTTTAGTATAAAGAATTTTATATTTTTTTATAATTTTAAAATATATTTAAGATTAAAATAGGAATATGAGATGTATATATAAAAACAGAGTAATTCTATTATATATTGTTATAAATTATTGATAATTCAATTATTACATTTTGTCTCATGCTTAACTGTTTTCTCTTTCATATTGCCTCACAAATATTCTGGTTAATTAGAGTTAAAAAAAGTTTTCAAATTGTATTCTTTGCCTGATAATATTATATTTATATTAAATTAATTAAGCGTATAATTGATTTCTAAATTGCGGAAAAAAGTTTCCATTAGATACCCATAAAAACTATAAATAAAAAATATTAATACATAAATTATACGAATATATGTGTGTGAGAGAGAAAAAATTAAACTATATTTTAAAAATAAATTTAAGCTATTTCCATATTTTATTTTATTTTAATCAAACAACAATAAAAAAAAATTACTTCTTAGAATCGTAAAACAAAATAAAAAAAGATGGGATTGAATTAGATGAAGAAAAGTAATTCTTATAAAATCATTTGGAAACATATATATCAAGTGATAACTCTTATTACTTGAAAAATAAAATTATGAATTTAAATATTTTTAACGACTAAACCAAACAAATATGACATTTTTAAATATTCCTAGGAAGTTTTCATATATGTATGTTGGATAATACTTATTTATATTTTTTACTTATTACAATAAACAAGAGATTTTACTTTATACATCTTTTGTGTGTCTGTGTATATGATTTAAGAATAAAAAATTGACAAGTGCATATTTTTTTATCATTCGAGAAAATAACGTTACATGTACATATAGAAGAATGTTTTTCATTTTTTTTTTTATCTCTCTAAGATTTTTCCATATATTTACAGTCATATATAAAACTAGTTGCTTTAGGACTGCAAAAGAATAAAGAATCATGACAGATGAAATAAAAACTGGGAAAACTATATTAATTAAAATATATGCATTCATACATCAGAAGATAATAAATAGTGAGGTCTAAAAGCAAAATAAATTATTCATTTATAAAGAACATGTTAATTTCATTAAAATATTGGCACTGAGATTTGGACAATGAAATCAACCTAGTACCACTCCCGCATGCTTGGTAAATGCTATTAATTTTTTTTGTTACAGGTTCATACCTTTATCATTAATTATCCATTTTTAAACAAAAAAAAATGTTCTTTTTATTTATATTTTTTAAAACTTCAAGATAACATAAATTTTTTAATTAGATTATTCATGTAATAAATACGGAAAAAGAAAAAAATAGTTATAATAACAAGAAAAAAAATAATATATATATAATGACATTTAAAAAAATCTTTAACATTTATTATCAAGAAAAATATTATTGATTCTATCAAAAACAAGAAGAAGAAAACAACAGTTGTATCAGATATAGATGATACTGAACAAATCTATTTGAGAACCATAAAACTTGTATATAAATTTGTATATAACTTTTTTTGATGTGATTGATTTAAATATAAATATATAATAAAAAGTAAATTTATAATAAGATAATATAGAAAAATATTAAAATAATAATATTGAGAGTTGTAATGGATTGTATAAAAAAATAAACTTATTAATATATCATTAGTCTTACATTTATATGGCAGAAGAAAGAAAAGAAGGTTCAAAACCTATCACTAACATAAGAGAGAACAACAATAAAATTCCACAAAGATAAAGATAAAATGTTAATTTGTTAGTGAAGAATTAAAAAAGAATGGAAGTTCTTACATTTTGAAATTGCTGTTGCTGACTTTTGATCGAATCCAACAATAAGAGTAAGCATGGGCACAAAGATGCCACCCCCACCAACACCTCCCACAGTCCCAAATGCTGATCCTAGGAATGCAACTAAGCTTCCTACTATTATTCTCCATCCAAATTTCATACTCTGCACACAACACACACAAAAATGAAAACCATTATTCACAAGATTAATCCATCTCATCCAACTTAATACAAAACCAATATCCACATGCATGCATGCATGCACTGAAATTTTTTGGAGTATTCATCTAATAAGATATTCAAAGTTAAAAGGGTTCTCTTAGATCATCTCAAAACATATTTTTATCACTGTTGTGGATATTTGAAATTGACGCAGAAGTTTTGTGATCCAAGTAACTGTGAAAATGAGCATTAATTCTTTCTTACCGGCCAATGGTGCTTGTAAAATGCTTTAGCATGATAATCAACACCTATAGTTCCATTGGATGGTGTTTTGATGTCTGCATTTTGATGAGAAGAAGGAGTAGCTGAGACTGAAACAAGAAGAACAAAAGCAATGAAAGCCTTTGCAGCAACCCATTTCACATCCCACCTTCTTGATGCATGCACAGCCATTACTCTCTCTTCAGACACAGACAAGTTTTCTAAACTGAAAATCTTAGTCCTTTTAGAACTAACTGATATACTTTGCATCAACATGAAACCATGAGGACTATATATATAGAAATTTGAAGAAAGTGCTCACTTCAAATAAAGGAGCTTGTACGGTAATTGTTGATAATGGTTTTTTTGTATTCAATCAAAATTTAGGTACAAGAAAACAACATCTTCGGTCAGAGTTGTACTGATAACAACATGGTCTCTATTCTTTGTGTTCATTGGTTTCTTTCATCTTTCATTTTTTATTTTCTATACAATTACACATACTTTTTTGGCTCTTTGTGGACAGTGTACTCCCACTACTTTGGCCTAATAAACTAATTAGTGCTTCAAATATGCCACATGCACTACGGTTTGTGGAGCTTCCAAAACCAAATGTTCTAATGTTAAATATTTCTCAAATTCAGATCAAAATTTTATATAATTAAACTTTTAAATCAAGAGAAATTAAATATGTATATATATGTAAATGATCAGTGTTCATAGTCTCTTTTTGAATATTCTTCACCACTCCTTTTCATTAATTAATTTCGGAAAACATTTATGACATCTGTGAAAAACGTGTGATTTTATTGAAAAACTCGTACTTCAGAATATAATCGAAAACAAAAGAATTTATTTTGTCTGCGCAAAAAAAGAAACAATTTATTTGTCAATAATGAAAACGTTTTACACAAACACTATCGTATATATAGAATAGATTTAAATGCTTATGCAGCTTTAAACTAAATAGTTGTGTTCTTAATACAGTCCCTAAAAACATAGTTATGTCTTTAACTTCTAACCCTGTAGGAGCAAAGATCTCCAAAACCCATGTTCTCCTTCTGTTCGATCCTTTTAATCAGGTTTGCTATGCCTACTCCTCCTGCAATTTGAAATAAATGAAAAAAAGGTTAAGTCATTTTGTAAATTTGTAATCTATTACTGATTATTGGAAATGTCAAAGCATATGCATGAATAAATTTTCTTTAATTTTTCTAAAGTAAGTATATGAGGTCCCTATAATTTAAAATGCATTGTGTTGATTGTAACAAATAAAAGTGTATGTTTGTGGCAATCGTTGTGATGATGGTGTAAGCACTTTGATCCTATCAGTATATTCCAACTGATTCCAACTATGGAATCAATATATATCAGCAAATCGTTTATTACTCTCTGCAACTTAAAGCACGACAAGTTGTTGAAATAGATGTTAATAAAATAAGATAAGGGTAAACAGCAACCACAAGTTCTTACTGAGATTAGTATAGTGTATATAGTACTGATAGGGTACTAATCATCCTAAAAAGGAAGAAGAATCCAAAGGAATATCGTGCAAAATGCACTTGCCTAGTGATATTCCACTCACAAAAACCGTGAGTGCAAGGATGAAAATTATCAGAGACGTTCTCCCCAATATTGCAATAACCTTTCTCACCAAATGCTGCCCAACCAGTGCAGCAGCAGTGGCTACTGCTACAAAGTAAAGTGCTGCAAAATAATCACACGTTAAGCATTAAAAGCTCCATCTTATGAAGTAACTTTGTACTTTTAGGTACCAAAAGTTTTATCACTAAACATATACTATCATAAAAAAAAACTATTAAAAATTACAAAGTTGTATACATTCCACTTCTTATTTCATATTCATGTAACTTCTTCACTTTTAATAAATTTTGTGTTAAACAGTGATTTCGTTATATATATTTTATATATATTCATGTAACTTCTTCACTCTCAAATACTATTTAACATAACTCTAAACAGTTATATATATATATATATATATAAAAATTAGAGTTATGTTAAATAGTATTTGTAGCACTTAACAACCCTTCCTTTTTTGTCAGGATTATGAATTTATCTCTTTTAAAACAAGAAAATAATTAAATATAAAATTTAATTTTATAGACAAAAAGTAGTTAATTATTATATTAAATAAATTAGATATTATTTTAAAGATTAAAAAAATTATTGATATTTTAAGTAATTTATATTATTAATAAAATTTATAGATTAATTTTCAAAATAATATATAATTAATTATCAAGGTTTTAGCTACCAACTTTAAAATATAAAGTAATTGATAACTAAAATATTGATAGTTAATATCAATTTAAAAATTATATTTATTAATTAATTATAGAACTTATTTTAGATATTAATATTTTTTTTAGTTTATAAAATAATATTTTATTTAATTAATAATTACTTTTTTTGTTTTTAAAATTAATTTTTATTTAAGTTCTTATAGTGTGTTTTTTTTTCTGATAAAAAAAATATCAGTTCAATTTACCTCTTTGTAGTTTTTGTCAAGTGATATCTACTATTTGAGACGGTAATTTTAGTTGAATCACATCAGCTATGAAATACTTTTGCCTTTTTCATGGGGGAAATGTATGCCCAATATTGTATAAAGATTTTACATTGATTTAATTTTAAATTAATTTCATAAAATTTGGCAAATCTGTGATTCAACTATATACATATATACTAAACCTACTCACTGCTTATACTATTATTTTTCTTAACCAACTAATCATCTTGATGTGATAAATTTGTTAAATTACACATCCTCTCAAATATTTGTTAGTTCCTTTAGCATGCAGTATTTAAGTATATTATCCGTGGGAAATAACTTTTAGCATGTTGATAAGTTTATATATTATTATTAAAAGTCAATATAAAGTGATAAAAAACTCAATGATTAATTGTAAGAGTGATGTTTACTCTATCAGTGGCCATGATATAATGGTTAGGTTATTGATAAGCCCTTGAATTTGTGGTGGTTCATGTATACACTTACCATAAGGAACAGGGAAACGTTTGAGAAGGTAATATTCCACCACGGACATGGATGCAGAAAACGTCATTGCAAAAGTGGATGTAGCACTTGAGACCTAGCTTGGTGGAAAGTGGTGGTGAATGAGAGTGAATTCCATGTGGAAGAAGATGAGAAGAAGAAGAAGATGATGATGATGATGAAACGTATACCTGAGGAGGAATTCCTAGTCCAATGAAAAGTGGCCCCAAGATGAATCCTCCACCAAGACCCAGCAACCCACCAATTACACCAGCAACCAACCCACACGTACAATAAACCATTAACTTCCCTACATGCAAACCTCTGTATTCATCACCCAGTGATGCTATCACTCTCTTTCCTTTGTACAGAAGCATCGCCTCATAAAAACTTGTTCCCACAGTGATAGGCACCTGATATCATAATAACATAATCACCACTACAATATCTTCCTCTGCTTCATTCATTCATTCTAAGACTAAAATCACGTTTTTTTATGTTAAGACCAAATCAATCATCAAAAAATAATAAATATGAACTACTTTATGGTAGTCCAACCCTTATACATGCCCATAACACAACCCTTCTAAATAATCTAATCCTTACAAATCAACTCAACCAAAGGAAGAAACCTTGTATAAGCTCACTTAATTGAAAACGTACTAAACACATGATCAATGCACCACTCAGAATAAGTAAAGCGAGCAAAAATAGATTTAGATGTATTCACATTCAACACTTCATTTCGTAGGTAAGGTTAGCTTGTATTAAGAATTGAAATTAAGTGTTTTTTTATCGTCAATAAACAATTAAATTAAATCGGTCCACTTAAGGAGTGATCTAACCCTCATACAGAAAATAAAAGATAAAAGTTTATTTCCACCTTTGTATCTAAAATTCACAAATTAATCATCTACTTCATTTCCAACACTAATAACTGAAGAAAAAAAAAACAACGCATCAGCATTAAATCGAGTATATACATACCAAGGATTCAAGACATCATCCAGAGAATGAGAAACTCACTGATGGTATCTTTGACTGTGTAACTTAACTTTTATAACATTAATTTATAAAGTAAGATTTAATGACTGTGATATCATATTAAGAAATAAACTTTAAACTTAACTTAACTTTATAAAACTGACTTATATGATAATATTAAAAATAAACTTTAAACCTAACACTACAAGAAAATCATTAAATAGAAACAAATTTTAGAGACAAAAAATAATTAGTAGTTATAACGACTAAATTGAATATTATTTTAGAGACTAAAAAAGTTATTGGTTTCTAAATTAGTTTATATTACTGATAAATAATTTTTAAATTAATATCTAATTAACTATCAAGGTTTTTCTACCAAATTTAAAATTTAAATAATTGATAGTTAAAATCTTGATAATTAATTAGATATCAATTTAAAAACTATTTATTAATAATAGAAATTAATTTAAAAATCAATAATTTTTTAGTTTGTAAAATAATATCTAATTTAATTATTAGTAACTAATTATTTTTTGTCTTTAAAATTAATTTTTATTACTTTATTTTCTTGTTGTAGTGTAATTTAACTTTATAAAACCAACTTCTATAATATGTTTTTATCTACATGTTTATAAAATATTAAATCTTCAAAAATCTGAAATGAATAACAAAAACTTCTGTTTCAGACAAATTTCAACTAGCTATTCGTACCTGGAGCAGGTTCAATACCCAATACAGCACTGAACAATTTGTGGTGTAGTTCTGATTCAAAATCGAAGGAATATATATTAGCATACAGCAAAGATGTTGATGAACTAAAAAAACAAATATAAAGAATACAAATTGTACCAAAT
Organism: Phaseolus vulgaris; assembly: GCF_051622355.1. NCBI lineage: Eukaryota > Viridiplantae > Streptophyta > Magnoliopsida > Fabales > Fabaceae > Phaseolus > Phaseolus vulgaris. The sequence continues at coordinate 42,201,547 of NC_143499.1, forward strand.
ATGAAAATTTCGTCGAAGCTACACTTAATTTGAAGGTTTGTTATCACAGAACTTTTAGGATATTGTTTAGATAAATATATGCATGTTGACTTGTTATTTAGACTTTGGAAATTATTAGTTTGATTTTAAAATTAAAATGTTAGTATTTGAATTTTGTGTTATTTTACACTTTTTGTTTTATACCGAGTACATGAATAAAATATTCATAAAATTTCTATGCATAATATATTTATTCATTTAAAAATATTTTTCCTTAAGGTACTTCTTTTATTTTTATTTTTTTTAGGGAGAGTTATGATATTTGGCAATAATATATAATGCATTTATGGGATTTAGACCTTTCGGAAGAAGTTAAAATACTCCTATGATGCAAGACAATCCATAATAAGAATACAAAAAGAAAGAAAACTCAAGAAAGCAAAGGGAAAAAAATCTGTTAGTATTTCTCACACCGTTTGCACTTCATCTATTACTCTCAAAATTCTTCACAAATTAATATATTTTTATGCATGGAAAGTCGATAAAAAAAATTCAATCACCTTCAACTCAATATCTTCAATTCTTATAACTCGTAAAACTTGTTAGACATTCGGTGTTAAAAAATAATTAAGAAATTTTAACCGAACATTGGTTTCTTCCTAACATAATTTGACCTGGATTAACTAACTTAACTCAACCTTAGTCTGGATTGACTTAACTCACTAGTAGTCGACTCAACTTGATTTGGACAAGGAAAATTCAAGTCGACTCATCTTAATTGGGTTGGGCTCGATCTAGTCTTAATTAGACTAAAACCAACATGAGTCTAGTCCAACTTGACTGAACGTGAATCAGCCTCAAGACGAATGAAACATAGATATGTCTTGACTCAACTGTTGGTTCCCGACTCAACTCAACTTAGATCCGAGTCTAGACTCAATCTGGACCAAATCGACTCGACTCAATTTAAGTTTGACTTTCTCTTACTCTGACTCGGATTAACTAGGTTTGACCTTAATTGCATGAACCTGATTCAGTGTTATCAGAATGGAGAAGTATATGAGATAATTAAACGAAACCCAAACAAATTGGATGGCGTTTTTAGTAAGTGCTATTAATAGGCATAAAATCTATTATTCTATAATTGTGGAAAAAGAAACTTTATAATTATACATGAAATATATATCACGCTTCGTGTCTCCTTGAAAAAAAAAATATTTTTTTTTTTCACAATTCAAGAATCATGAAATTCAGGGCCAAGTAGTCATATCCTATCAGCAATATCAAATCATCTATCTAAGCCTTCTTTGATTATTTACACTCTTTTACTCTTTATAACTTGAAATGTATGTATAAATATTTGTAATTTGAATTTGAAAAAGTTTAGTTTTTGAAAGTTTTTCTTGTGATTAAATTAGGAAAAAATAAGAATATAAACTTATTATTTAAATTTAGGAAGTTATTATCTTAACTTTAAAATGGAGATGATTTTAGCATTTAAATTTTATGTTATCCTTTTATTCTATGAATAATAAAATATTCATAAGAGCCTTCACATAATACATCTCTTCTCGATGCAAAAATATATTTCTTAAAATAAACAAGACACTACTAGGTTAACAGGATCTGGTAGTGGAACTTAAAGTGGAGAAGGATTTTTTTTTTTTGGGAGGAGGATCAAGTAAGCCAGCTTCTAGAGATAATTTCTAACAAGAAGCTCGAGGTGGAGTCAGAGGACAGATGGGCTTGGAAGGATAGTGAGACAACAACGTTTTCAGTCAAGTCAGCTTATAGGTCTTTAAGGAGAGACGGAGGAAGGAAGTTTCAAGACTGTACAATTTTTTCTGGAGGATTAAGACGCTTCCTTCGGCCCATGTTACAACTTGGAGGGTGAATGAAAACAAGGTTGCATCCAAGGTAAATCTAGAGAGACACAAGGATAGGGATCGAGAGCAATCTTTGTTGATTTTGCAAGCCGTTAGAGGAGTCAACAAATCATTTATTCTTAGGATGTAGAGTTGCTTGGCAAATTTGGAATCTTTGTTATGACTGGTTAGGAGTGAGTTCGGTTGATCATAACATTCCTAGGTCACATTTTGAACATTTCAAAATCTTAGATGCATCTACTTCAGTTAATCTTGTTATGGGCAATATTTGGATTTGGTTAGTGAAATTGAAGACACAAGAATAATTGCTTATTTAAAGGTGTTTATTTAAAGGTGGTGTGGTTGATCACTCTGAAGTTTTTTCCCTAACACAGCTTAAGGTTTGATCCTGGATTGTTTCAAAGATATCGTCAATGAACTTTTTCGTTCTCTGACTGGTGTCTAGAACCCTTAGTATGTATGTATTTGATTTAATGTTCTTTCTTTAGCTAGTAGTGCAGGGGAAGGCAGTAGGAGAATATTTATTATTTTCAATGTAAAGGTGAAAAGGTATTTTGTTCATTCTTACTCTGTACACTACAAGAAAATCATGAAATAGAAACTAATTTTTAGATACCAAAATAATTAGTTGCAATAGTAACTTAAGTAGAAACCATTTTAGAAACTAAAAACAAAATTGGTTTCTAAATTAGTTTCTATTATTATTAAATAGTTTCTAAATTAGTATTTAATTAGCAACCAAAGTTTTAACTACCAATTATTTAGTTTCTAAATTTGGCCTCTAAAATCTTGGTTGTTAATTAGATATCAATTTAGAAACTATTTAACAATAATATAAACTAATTTAGAAACCAATTCTTTTTGTAGTTTATAGAATGGTCTCTAATTTAGTTACTATTGCAACTAATTATTTTGGTCTCTAAAAATTTATTTCTATTTTATGATTTTCTTGTAGTGATATGAGGGTTGGATCACCCTTAAATGAGCTCATTTATTTTAGTTGTTTTTTCTGATTAAAAAAAAAAAACAACTAACCTTTCCTATCTGCAATGCAAGTATCAAGATCCACACAGATACAAGAATTCCAAGTTCCTTCCAGTAAATATTTTCAATAACAGAAACCTGCACAGAAGTTTTAGATTTATCAGAAAGTACCGAAGTTGGACATGAAAACACCAGCAGCAGCCGATAAAAAAAAAAACAAAAAAAAAACACCAGCAGCAACTGTCTTCATTTTTACTACTTTTTTCCTCGATTGATTGGTATTTATATGACTTTCATTGATCATCTCTTCTGTTTGAGGATGAGCAGCATTACCGGTTCCTCCAGCATCTGATGAAACTCAAAGTTAGCATGACATGTTTGGTAATGTTTTCTCTCCTTCAACTATAGTAACTACAAGAACACAGATCCAAGGATATAGCAGAAACACTTACCATTTGACTGTGCATTCTGCCTGGCTTCCTGGAATTATAACAGGGATATGTAATGAATCAAAACACCAGAAATTGATTCAGTATGCAACTTAGTCCTTGAAAGTGACATTTTGTGTTGCTTTGGTCATGTCTTTAAGGGATGTAATTGTTAGGAAATTTGTCTCTTTTGGTGGCCATGACAAAAGCAACACAAGTTTGTGCTACTTTGGGGACCAAATTGTGTACTGTTTCAAAGAAGTTTAATAGAAAGATGAGGTATATATGTTGAAACAAAAACCTTCTTAAGAATGGTTTCTTTTTTCCATGTTTGGACACCCTTAAAGAATGCATTGACTGAAAGGCCTGTTTCACATTTAGACTACATCAAAAGGAAGCAAAGAAAAATGAAAAAGATCAGAGATTCATTTTTGAAGGAATTGGTACCTACCAATGAAAACTACAATTAACAAAGCTGTTATCATCCAGTCAGGAAAAATGACATTGAAAGCAACTCCAACACTGATTCCAAGCATCAACATTGGTTGAAAAAGAAGTGCTAGGTCATAGTCAACCACAGGCATGTCAAGAGTTGGGTGCCTTTGCTTCAAGTTGTAGAAAACAGTTGCTCCTGCTCCACCTGTAACCATGCCTTCACCAACCAAACAATACAAATTTCACCCATATAATGTTCCAAACATGTACAATGGTACATCAAAATTCATAACATTCTTACCTCATTCCCAAAGCAAATATGTTTTTTAAGTACAAGTTTAGAAAACCTTTTAAAATAGTGTAGTTGTAGATTAGTATTGGTCAATAATTAAGTTTAGAGGAAAATGAGGTCAAGCTGCACAATTTGACAGCACGCATTATGGTTGGGTGCAGATAAATTTGAGTTTAGGGTTTAGGTTTTGATTTTTGTCGTAAGGATTTAATTAGGATTAGTGTCTATGATAATAATCTGTTGTTTTCTGGTTTTATGGTGGACATTAAGACATCTTTGTTAAGTTATCTTATGCTATCTTATTATTGAATGGCTTAGTTGAAAAAATCTAAAGTTTAGCAGAAAAAAATGTATTTGGTAAAGTAGTTACAAATCTTAAAATGTTGCATTTTATTTATTTAATTCGTTAAAAAAGGTATTTGTCAATAATTAATACTATTTTATAAAAAATTAAGGATATAATTATTATTATTTTGTAGTATATTACCGATATTTGAATGGAATTATGATAAAATTAGTTATAGATCGAATCAATAATTAGTTTACTGAAAGATTTTTTTCATACATTGATTATAAATTTGTTTTTTTTATCAAACAATCTTTTACACTCACGACAATATTTTTAGAAAGTGACTAGAAAACTTATCTTTTTTTAAAAATTAAAGTTTTATTGTGAGAAATTTAAATGTTAAGCTGGATAAAAATAAATAAAATAAACAATTAATATAAAAAAAGTTATTTATAAACAAAATGTTTTAAGAATTTGTGTTGAAAATATGCATTATATTATTTTACATTGCTAATGAGTTAGACCAACTGTTTTTTTTTTTCCAAATAGTATTTAGTATCCATTGTTTAATATGTTTATTTCATTAAGACTACTTAATACGCTTAAGATTATGAAGTGTCTGAATTTTACCTGTACATTAACCACTTTCTTAATATTTAAAATATTTATAATTTTTACATTATAAGTTGGAGATATTAAATTTTTGCGCTTGTGACGTTTATGCAGATAAATTTTCCTTTTAAATTTTCAATTTCACTTATTTATGTATTACATTTTTATAACTTTATGCTAGATTTTCGTAATCAGAGTTTGGTACATTTGTATAGTATTCAACTTTATTGATTTAAGTCGAACCAATCTGTTAGATTGGTTTAATTCAAATTACGTAAAAAAACTGATGAGTTAATCCAAATTAATAAAATTAATTAGATTTAGTTTTTAAAGTCCGTCAAAACAAACCAGGACAGAAAAACTAACAGTGAAAATTTCTAAAAACCTTCACAGCCAACTTAGATAAGAAGTTCAACCTTTGAGTTTAAGATAAGCTACATAGTTCTATAAAAGTCTCAGATCTGAGTATGTGAGACATTTTTTTATTAAGGGAGATTTAATTATTATATTTGATAGAATTATTAACATAGTAGTCACATTTTGAAAAAATAATAATAAATAATGTTCCAAAAATTTTATGCATTCATACTTGGGATAAAAAAACATATGTAAGGGTCTTTTTGAAGGTTTTAATTTCATGTTTTATATGAAGAAAAAAAATATTACTTAAAATAATTTCAATTTCGATGTAAATCATAAACCTGTATTTAATTTATCTTGTGATGAAACATTTAAAAAAATTAGTTCAAAAATAAATAAATAAATATTTTGTCCCAGATTGTTATCATACATAGTACTTGCACATCAAAACATGAAAATAATTGAATCTCTAGTTAAAAATTTGGCATTGAATATGGAGTAAGGAAGCAACCCATATATGCCATGAATCTCATAACCCGTTGAGCATGCATTAGAGGATTTAAAATAGTACTAATTCTTACATTTTGATATTGCTGTTGCTGATTTTGCATCAAATCCAACAATTAGGGTAAGCATTGGTACAAAGATGCCACCCCCACCAACACCTCCCACAGTCCCAAATGCTGATCCTAGGAATCCAATTATGCTTCCCACTATTATTTTCCACCCAAATTTCATCCTCTACAACCAAAAACAAAACCATCACAAAGGTAATCACAGTGCAATGTCTTTTTTTTTATCAACAATAAGAATTGAATAAGAAGAATCAGGTTCAACCCTTATACATACCTAAAAAAAAATATGAGACAAATTCACTGGTCTCCCAAACCAATGTCCTTAATATGCAAACACTAAGTTTTTACAGTTTCTATCTTGTGAAAATATGAAAGCTTTTATGATAGAAAAACTCTAAAAAGCATATACAAAAAGATTCTACTACATCCACCTATTTGGTCTAGAAAATGTTATTGTATATAAATTTCTAAGGAGAGTACTCTTACCGGCCAAGTGTGCTTGTAGAAAACTTTAGCATCATGATCATTAGTCTCAACCCTTTTCGTGATATTGAATTCTGATGAGTTCTGATCTGTGTTTTGATGAGAAGATGTAACATAAAGGGAAACAAGAAGAAGAAAAACTATGAGAACCCTATTCATAGCCTTCATTGTACAGCTCTATAGATAAAGAGCAGTTTTCAAAATCCCTTTAGTACTATGACTTTATGTTGCTTCAAGATGAGACCAAGACAACCATAGAAATGTTCAAATTCCTCACTGCAGAGAAACTCGCCAATTGTTGATGCTGCTATGAGCTTAACCCAAATTTTGGAGCAAGAAAAAGAAATCTACAGTTAGGGCTAGCATGAATGTGTTCTTCTGTTCATTCATCATATATCATGGAACCCTATAGCACTAATTATTGGGGAAAAAAAAAGAAGCTTCTTCAGCACACTTTTATCATTATTGTTATTATTATAAAGTGATTTGACGTTTTACAGAAAAAAAAACTATGAAACAAAAACTACTCTTTCTCATTATATTAAATACCTTTTTAATTTATCACATTTTATTGTTATATTGTGACTCACATCTTGAATTAATTAAAAAGGGATGAGATTTAAAATAAGCGTGAGAGATGATAAAACAATAACTAGTTAAAGAAATGTTAAGAAAGTGTACATTGATTATCTTTGTATGGATATATTCTTTGTTTACATTTTTTTTTTATAAATGAATGGGAAAACAAACTTTTTAATTACATTTTGAGTGATTTCAATATCATATATTTATTTATATTTTCTTTTTCCACAAAAACAAAGAGGTATATATAATCCTTTACACTACAAGAAAATGATGAAATAGAAACCAATTTTTAGAGACCAAAATAATTAGTTGCAATAGTAACTAAATTAGATACCATTTTGGAAACTAAAACAAAAATTGGTTTCTAAATTAGTTTCTATTATTTTTTATTATTGTTAAATAGTTTCTAAATTGATCTCTAATTAGCAACCAAGGTTTTAGAGACTAAATTTAGAAACTAAATAATTGGTAGATAAAACATTGGTTGCTAATTAGATACCAATTTAGAAACTATTTAACAATAATAGAAAATAATATAAACTAATTTAGAAACCAATTTTTATTTTAGTTTCTAAAATGGTTTCTAATTTAGTTACTATTGCAACTAATTATTTTGGTTTCTAAAAATTGGTTTCTATTTGATGATTTTCTTGTAGTGTTAGTTATAATAATATTTAATATTAGATGTTGATAGGTTAATTAATAATAAATTTTTATCCATAGGGCAGTGACTCTCATATATAATTAATATTTAAATAGAATAAGATTGTTTTCTGTGATAAATGTGATCTCAAAACAAATAATAAAAAAATATTTTTTTTGCATGTTTTTTGTTTTTATATAAGAAGATGTTACCCACGAATATGTACCTAATACTCCACCATAGTTTTCTTACAATTATTATTTTTATTTATTTTTATTACCACTTTGAATTCGTTTTCATGGTTTTTGAGTAACTTGCTGGTTAAGCTGCATGCATGGGCACTTCATCCATGTCACTTTTTTTGTGTTGTTGGGTCAAATAAGTCACTTTCTTGGTCCGGGAGAAACGCGTGGTAACATGAATATGGATCACATAATTTATTAATTTTAAATTTATTCTCTAAGGCTCTGTTTATTTTTAAGACTCTGTTTTGCTTCAACGTCATAACTTAAGTATAGAGAAAAAGGAAAGAATATGAAAAGATAATGTTCGTGTCTAATTAATTATATGCGAAAAAATGTTTAAACAGCTTCATGAAAAAAAAAAAATCTTTTATATACTCTCACTGATATGAAAAAAAAGAAAGAAAAAATCACTTCAAAGTATAATTTTTTACAATTTAATTTTAATATCAGCGTGATAATTGCTTATGATACCTAACATAATTAATTATATTTACGTTATATATGATATAATTAATTATTATATGGCATAATATAATAAAGTATTATTATTATATAATAAATAATAAAATTATTAAATAATAATAAAATAAATTTATATGATTATACTATTAATAAAAACAAAGATAATAAAAATACTAAATGATATTAATAAAAAAATTATATAATAATAATAATATTAATAATAAAATAAGTAATAATAAAGGTAATTTTTTTATAAATATATAATTCTATCAATTTTCTAAGTTTATTATACTAATCTTAAAAACTTTCAAAAACTTTTCTATTATTTGTTTCATTCTTCTTTCTTTAATTCAAATTTTCTACTATTATTTTCTCTATTTCATTTTTTTCATGACAATGACAAATGAACACATTAGTGGGTATTATTCGAATTTGTCTCAATTTTGAATATTGGATATAAATAATACTTTATTTTTTAAATTTGGTATGAAGACATTTTAAGTATGTACAAATCTATCAACATTCTCTTACTCGTTCAAATATCCATTCTATTGATATTTATTCCTATTTTAAATTATTAAAACACTTTTAATTTATTAGGTAACTGTTAATTTTTTAATTTTTAATTTCACAACTTATTTTTATATCATATCATATGATATTTTTATTTTTTATAATTATTTAACATTTATCTAATTGTTATTTCATACTATCATATTTTTTTATATTTGATCTATAATTTTGTTTTCTTATAAAAAAATTAATTAATATTTAAACGGGACAATACGAATGAAGATGAGGGTGGGACAAATTTTAAAATAAAATAAAATGAATTTTTATTTCATAAATACATATGGAATAGTGAAACTCACACATTTCTCACCTTCATTAGCACACAAATCCATTATCTAACACAGCCTGATATATTTATTTAGCATTTTTATATCATGTATAAAAAAAAATCTCACACGCTCCTTTTTAATCTCTTTCATGAAAAATAAAGAGAATAATCCTTGAATATATATATATATATAAAAGGAAAATTACCTTTCATAAAGGCCAGCATCAAAGAGTATGATACATAGTCTCTAAGCAGAAAATTTTGTTATCATGATCATGGTTGATTTTAAACAACTTGAGTAACGTATATAAATTTACCTAAATAACTCTTATATATGCACATATCTTTTTTCTGCCCAAAGTGTTACTAAATCATTTTAACTTTGTAAAAAGAATTTTTCGCCTCATTTTTCCTATTATCTTTCCTTAGTGCTTAAGATGGTGTTTGTCTCCTCCTCATTTTTGTCTCTCATTCATGTCAATTTATTGATATACGAGTGGTGAGTAATGGTTTTTAACTTCTGCAAAACGAATATGGACAATTGTGTCGCACTCCGAACACAAGCATATGTGGACATTGCTACAATAATACACGAAACAACAAAATGTGTAGGTCCAAATTTCAACACCATAAAAACCATGTTCTTGGTTAATCCCAAAGCCAACCAGTTAAGTAAATAGTGTAACTAATTAGCACCACAAGACAACTTTTAAATCTTCAACTTCAAACTAATTAACTTATTGTCGGAAACAGTTTCCTTGTTTTGATTCCGAGACTTAAAACCACCCTTCTTATGCTACTTGAATTAAACGTCATGATACAATGTGATGTTAATTATATTCGTATTTTCAAAACCAATCATATTTTCTGGTTTTAACTTCTGAACCAAATTGGGTAATGCATGATATAATGATAAGATGGTAATCTTCTTTGAATCTCATGGAAAAATTTCAAAATTACTAGTCTAAATGAAAAAAAAATCACAATTGGTATTTATTTTTTGTTATGGTTGAATAAAATCCTAAATCCAACTGAAAAGATTAATCTATTGTTTTACGAAATTTTTGGCTATTTGAAGAGATACATATCAAATTTAGGATTCACTTCTTCTCAAATCTAAAATATTAAGAAAAATTGATTTTTTAATTTTTTTTATTTCTATTCCATGTGAAACTTAAATTGATAGTTGTATTTTTAACCATTTTTCCCTTGAGTCATTCTTCTTCCATATTGATACACTTTCCTTCAGGTGGAAACATTTCTAATCACAAGTATCTCATTAGTAACTCTTGTATCGTTATTTACCATATCATTAACAAAATATGCATGTTTGAACATTCAAGAAAACTTTCTATATAAGAAATTCTCGTCATATAGGATTATTCATTCATATAGGATTATTCATTGATTTCGATTGTGGCTTGACTCTCCTAGCTTTCACCATAGGATAATTGATGTCAGATACAACAATTTATACTTAACAATTATTCCACCAAAAATCGAACTTTTCGATTGTGACTCAACCTACCTGATTTACACATCACAAGACAATTGTGTAAGAAACAATTGAAAATCGAACTCATGACCTTGATTCTAATTATTGAAATTTTTTAGAAAAATTTCACTTAGAAATATCCAATAATAATTAAACTTGAGTCAAATTTGCACAAGAGATTTCCATCACTTCTAATCCAATTTTTTAAAAAAAATATATAAATATTTTCTTTTATATATTATGAACTTTTTTCACTTATACTTAATTAACGTTGAATGTAGATCGCACTTGGATTTGTAACTTAATCCAACCATATATTTTTCTTATTGAAGTTTAGAAAAATGTAGAATTGATAAAAGGATGCCACCACTCCTGGAGACAATAATGGGGATCTCATCTCTTTATACACCACGGATAGGGTTATATATTCCACTAATGCTGCGTCATCTGAGATGGGATCTGCATACTTTATATCTCTTACTGCAATTATTCTAGGTGGACTAAGGAAACTGGGTTTTCTAAAATCTCTTTTGTTTAAGAGGGAAGAAATCAAAATTACACCTCTGTAACTTTATTAAATGTTACATAATTAACAACTTTATATTAAAAGTATTTTCTATTTAACTGTTATCATAATTGTTATGTCAATTTTTGTTCAAATTTAATAACAATAAAAAGATAATTAAATGTTTTATATATTTTAAAGATATATATTATGTTAATTTTGCAAGACAAAATTATCGTCAAAATTTTATAAAGTTTTACGATATTATTTATAATTTACGCATTTTCCATAAACAAATAGATCATTTTTTATTTATATGAAATTAGTTAAAGTAAATATTTTTTAACAACCAAAAAGAAATATACGATAATATCAACGAAGTCGAACTATGAGAGAGGATAAATAACTCTTAACCTATGGGGTTCAGACATTTTTCTTAAATTGATGTATCCGTGTCGGACATATGTATCGGTGTCAACATTCGTAAGACACTTATCGGTGAAGTGTTCAATTCAAAAAATATTTGTTGAATTTTTGAAAATTCTAGCACGGTTTTAATACAATTTTAAAAGGTACAAATACAATAATTTTATAAAAACTTAAATTTGTTGTATAATTTTTTATTATGATTATAAAAATAAGGAACAAATTATTTTAAACCAGTCATAAAAAATATCTTCCGACTCCCAAAAGAATCTGAAACATACTTTTGCACATAAATATTTATTTTCAATTTATATAATTCAAAATTATATAATATATAGATCTGTGTCCGTGTCAGTATCCGTGTTGTATATGTACTACATAGCTCATAACTATTATTTATAAATAAAAAATAAAAAAAAGTGAATTTTTCCAGTCTACCGATTTGAAGACGAAGTCGGTGAACCGAACCGCACCGATCCAAATTTTGAACTAAGAATAGAAAGAAACAGGAGAAAGAATAAATGTGAGCAATGGCAGTGGCAATGGCAATGCCCGTGTCTTCTCCAGCTTCTCCTTCACCACCAACTGTACTCTCTCTCCTCAACCGCCAACACCAATCGTCAATTTCATGCATTCATCTACCTTCTCTCTCTCGCTCTTCACCGCCATCGCTCTCCCACACCTTCAATCCCCTCAGGTATACCCTACCTCCATTCTCATCTCAATCTCTCACTCTTTTCTCGTTTCTCACTTTGCTTTTCCGATTTAAGGTCCTTCATCGGTCACCGCGGAATCACAAGCTTCGCCAAATCCAACACCAGTAACCGAATCGCAGGGTTTCGCGTCCTTTGCTACGCTCCCGCTCCTCTCACTCCTCCCAATCTCCAATGGATCTCTACCGTTTCCTCACTGTCCGTGCACTTCCTTTACTTCTTCAATCGCCTGATTTATTTATTTATTTATCATTTATTGTATATTTCGAAATCGAATTTAATACAGCATTTTAAATAATATTATATTAATTCTTGTGATTCTTTTGTTCCGCTGACTAACGACGACTGAAAGAAACGTATTATCGAATAGTTATGTCTTTCTTTCCGATCGTCGATTGATTTTCCAAACGGAATTGTTTGTTCTCGCTGGTGGTAACTTTTCGTGTATGTAACTTACTCTTATGATGGAAAGCTATGATTCGATTCATGTTCTTTCTTTCTATGCGAAATTATGCTACTAGAATTGATACGTGGCTGATGGATGATCGGGACATTGTTTGTAGGGTTTTGATACTGGCGAAAGGCACTGCGGTGCAGAAATCGTTTATTGTTCCGTTGTTTGCGTTGCAAGCACCTGCAAGTGTCGTTTCCTGGATCAAGTATGTCGCTCGTTCTCATTTTGTGTTTTATTGGTTAGTTTATATGGTGAATTGTTATTTTTCTACCAAAATTTGTTGCGTGTTTTCTTCTTATCAACATTTAAAAAAAAATTGGTCTGTTTTTTTAACACCAATTGCCAATTGGACGTACAGAGGTAGATATGGTGTGTGGACGGCTTTCGTGGCACTTCTGATTCGTTTATTCTTCTATATTCCTGGTATGTTCTCTTATTCATCTTGCGTGATTAAGGAAATATTGAAAGAGAGACGATTTATGATGCTCGGATACAATCCGTGCATGGGGTACTATGTGTATCCATATGGCAATATACTTATTTTTAAAATAACATGATGCGAAGTGACATATACGTATTAAAATATATATAAAAACTCTTAAAACATAATAAATATATAATTACAATTTTGCAATCCAAATTAAAATCACATTTATTAGACATTATCAAAATAAAAAATTATAAACTATTGTCATCATAAAACTATTAGTACTTTATAGACTAGATACTTCATTGATAAGTATTGATAAAATATCCTAGAGTATCAGTTACGGAGAAGTATCGGCGCATCATAAGAGACAATGGATACTACTACGTACCTGAAATGTAAAGATGGAAGAACACCTTGTATAGATAGATGCATTGTTTCTAGTAACCTCAGGGTCGGCATTATATCTTCTTAGTATAAACTATGAAACACTAGAAATAAAATCCTGATTGTGGAGCGTAATAAATACTACAAATAAGTTGTGCATTTTGTGTTTCATACTTGAATATTGATTGAAAAAAGGAAAAATTATCTTCTGGTTTATTATTTTATTTCTAGGTGAGCTTGAGTTGCCGTTTCTGGCATTACTCTTGGTGATGATAGCTCCATATGAGGCTATGAAATTAAGGTAAGCAAGTCCATCTTTTTTAGGACTTTGGGCTGTTGTCTTTTCTACATTTTGCAAAAGTGTAAAATAAATTTCTTCAACATCTTTCTTTGTCAGGCACACAAAAGAAGGTGCTGTGGTTTCATTGTTGATTGCGGTGTATTTGGCTTTCCAGCACTTCTCAAGATCAAGCTTACAGCAATCATTTGACCAAGGTTCAATTGTTGCTACCTTAGCTGTCATTTGTATCACTGTTGTACCTTTGTTACTTCTAGTCTGAGGTGGATTTCAAATGATATGCCCTAATATGTTGTAAATAAGAACAATCCTTGATAGAATGATGATATAAAAAATTTATGGATTATGTTTGATACTCCATCTTTTACTTTTCACTTGTTAACTCAAATAATGAAGTTGAAATCAGTATTTGGTATTTGTCACAGAAATTATTTTTAGAACATGTTTATTCTCATATTTGTCAGAACCAAATTAGACTAATCAGTTTAATCTATTGAACCATAAAATGGCTTTACTAAAGGACTGTTTAAAATATATAATAAAATGAATATTGCATTTGAACTGTGGCAAGTTAAGCATTCATTTATATTGAATGAGCACATTTAAGTGTAAACATGTTGAATTTGTTGTCTTATTTAAAATCGAAGTTGTTTGATAAAAACTGGAACTAAAACCATCACCATCAAGCCACGTTTGTGTTTGTGACCGCATCCCCTGCTCAAATATCACTGTGGTGAGTAAGGTAGATTTTTCCAAAGGAACCTTCTGAGTGTTGTGGTCTCAAATCTCAACAATAACCTGTTTTAGTCCAAACACGATGATTTTAAGTACTTTAATGTATTTTATTCCTCTTTAGTAAATAAAATGGCGTGCTAGCTGATATTAATTACAAGGATTTTCTATGGAAGAGTAGCTAATACTGTATAAAAACTGTCTCCTACCTATAAATCCTTTTGGCTTGATCAAGTAACAGCCATACATAGATGAGAGGTAGAAGTAATTTTAATTGCGAGACTTGTGGACTCTTGACTCCTTGAAATTTTGCAAAAACTGCTGGAAGACTGATTGAATTCCAGCACATCACATAAAGAATGACTGGACCTTGTTTATCATCTAGATGTAATTTGCTATTTGAAGGAAAGCCAATAAGCCACATGTAAACAGCGGCAGGGAATAAAAGGTAGATGTGGCAGTGTTGGGGCTTCCTGTTGGTTCTGAACCAAAGACACCAGTTGATCCGTCTCCAGGAACTGTCAAGCCTGGTGGAGTAGGAGTCATTGGAGTCATTGGAGTTGGTGGACTTGGTGGACTGACAAATATTGGTGGTGGTGGTGGACTAACACTGCATTTATAAGATAATATATTAGGATTGCACTTTCTTTATAAGATGAAAAGAGAGATATAGGTGCTGCAAATATTCTCACATTGTTGACTTGGGTGATGCGAATTTGCAATTTCCATTACCTGCAATGGAGTTAGATGTTATTTTCTATTTTTATTTGGAAAAGCAAAAGTAACAGACATAGAATAAAGTAGAAATTGTATAGAGACAAAGTCTAATCCCCTTAAAAAAACAACGAAATAAATGAAGCTCGCTCAATCCTTGGAGCCACAAATTAATGCGAAAACAATAAACTAAGCAGATAGATGAAATTCTGAGAACATTCATGATTTATCCCTTACTGAGAAATAGGTATGTCAAGATGTTTAGTCAAATTTTTAAACCTAGAAACACTGGAGATGGGGTAATCCAACTAGTAGTTTATAGGTGCTCGTTTAAGTCCTTAAACTGGCTCTCGTGTTCTAGAAAGTTCCATAAAAATCCGCATTTTATATGAAAGAATAGTGATTCCATTTCAGCTATCCAAGCTGTACCCGAAATTCCCAAAAGGTCTGAGATATTGGATGCATGATGGTATATGTATTGGATGGGTACTTGATATGTGCCAGACATGACATGTTACCCTTGCTGTGCAGCCTCGAAAATTTGGTATACAAATTTTAAATGTCCATTTTAAGACTTTAAATATCATGACCACAGCCAAGAAAATGATCACAAGAGGATAATTTTGCTTCCAAGTTCGAATAAATTCTTACTTGGATCATTGCTTGTAAGCGATGCTGTCCCTCCGAATACACAACTAGTTGGTACTGGATTCTTCTGGTAGTAGTCGTTGAAAGCATAGGAAGCATGATCACGGACGGTGTTCGGGTTATAACAGCTGGCTCCTGGTTGTAATGCTGAACAGTCTGCACCTCCATATCCGCAAGCATAGTCAAGAGCAACCTGTAGAGCAGTGTCTGAAGCTCCTTGGTTAGCGACACACCATTGACCTCCTGATGATGTAGGAGTAGTCGTGGTTGGTGTTGTGGGGGTTATGGTTGGGGTGGTTGGATTTGTGTTTGGGGTTGTGGGGGTTGTGGTTGGGCTGGTTGGATTTGTGTTTGGGGTTGTGGGGTTTTGTCCTGACATGTCAGGTGGTTGAGGAGTTGTAGGGTTTCCCATATACGGATTTCCTGTGTCTGGATCTGTGGGATTGACGATAGGAACATCATCCAACTGAGTGCCCAATTCTGATGATGAGAAGATTTCCTGGTTTCTGTGATTTCTTAATATTTTGGCTGTTCCTAAACCTGAAAATGGAACGGAAAATGGTTCAGTAGGACAAATGAGAATAACATGCTGAAACTGAACAGGTCAATTGATATTAGGTAACCCAATCTTTTTCTCTATACTTGCCACTGAAGGTGACAGGGTATGAATGAACTGATGTGATTCTTGGACTCACGTTCATTCAATACTTTTGTGATGCACATGAGCTAGGTATATACCCTTTCTAAAGCTACCATCAATTTGCAAATTGCGCCAAGTTTTTTACAACAGTACCCAATAAGAGTGCATGCATGACTACGATCTCTTAACTGTTATCATTTGTGTCTGAAGATAAATTTCGATCATATTTTCGACTGATAAATTCTATCTTCAACATCTTTATAATCAAAAGTTAGTTTTTGCATGAAAAAAAAGGCTAAGTACAATGCTATACCTGAACCAAAGAAAAGCCACAAGGAGAATAACGCGATGTGCCAGCTTCTAGTACCCATTACTGCAGGTTGGTTTGTGCTTAGATTGCTGGTGTCTCCTTCTTGTTTGGGAAAATGTTTACGTGCTAAGATTTATTAAACTAGCCCAGCACCTTGTCTGTTCCTGTGAAGAAGAATTTCATTAGTTCTTTTAATATTTTATATATGACAAAATCTTGAAGAATCATAGCTTTCTTGGATCAAAGAGAGAAGGAAGAATATAAGCAAACTTGAGAAAGGAGACATGGGATAGTTGAAATAAGCAAGCAAGGGAAGGTGCAAACTGAGGGGGGGAAAAGGTGCATGGCTATGGAAAAAGGTGGAAGGGTGATCTGATGCTTAAGAGGTGCAATATATATAATTAATGTGACGGTGACATCTCTGCAACG
Organism: Phaseolus vulgaris; assembly: GCF_051622355.1. Lineage (NCBI taxonomy): Eukaryota > Viridiplantae > Streptophyta > Magnoliopsida > Fabales > Fabaceae > Phaseolus > Phaseolus vulgaris. The sequence continues at coordinate 42,218,824 of NC_143499.1, forward strand.
TTCTTTCTCTTTTATGGCACTCTTTTCTACTGTTTTATGGGACTGAACCAAAAAGTAAAGCCTGAGCAAGTGGTTTTGGCTTTCAGGTTTGTAATGAAGAATGTTGTCTCCCTCCCTGTATTGTTTTTATCCTCCACTCCACCTCTTAACACACAAGTCATTTCTATTCTCTTAACACACTAGTGTTCCTCTATAATGTTTTCCAAGTACGATTCCTTTCCTAAGAAACTCAAGTTGTGCTGCTGCTCCTGCCTTCTCCAACAAGAACTCAGGATAGTCTTGTCAGGTTTAAGCTTCCTTCTCTCAAAACTACTTTGCCTATTCTAACCCTAATAAACTCTCTACTGTTTAATATAATGCAGTACCAATATATCAAATTCCCAACATGTAACAAAAATTAACGACTCACTAAAGAGAAGTATAGTTGCAACGCTATTTAAGTATAACGATACAGTAAAAGAATCGAATGAATTACGTTATGCTACAAAGCATACTTTTATCAACTAAGTGCTCCCAAAATGTAACGAACGGTTTTATTAGAAATGGTTCATTAATTTTTTTTACGTAGAATGGTGTAAGATTTTGTAAATGTCTTTCTAATATTATATATTATATACAAATATTAAGAATCTAATAAAATAAAAGTTTCCGCATGAATAACATTTAAATTTATAAACATGCATTTATAAATAGTTAAAGAAAACACAAACATTACGTCTACTAATAATTTTTACAACATTCATTGAGAAGCTTGAATCACAGAAAAACCAAGTGAAAAGCACAACGAAAAATAATAATAAAAAAGGAAATGTGTAGTATTGATTAAGGATGTTAACAGGATAGGGATTCCTCTTAGCCATTCTCATTTATATTATTGAATATTCCAAAGGCAACCGAGTATTTTTTATGAATTTAAAAACAAAATAATTAATATTTATATACCATCATATAATGTCATTGTGTTTTTATTCACTACAACAATATCATTATGAAATAATAAAAATAAACTATATTCTCAAATAAAATGATATGAAAGTCACAACGCATATAATATTTTATTTTAACCTTGATACACCTATATGAAAAAAATTGGTGGGATTATCTAGATCGAAATACTGTAGTTAACACTTTAAGAATAGGTGAAGAAAAGGAACTACTATTCATGAAAAACAATAGAGTAGTTATGTTTTATTGACATGTCTACTAAATACTAGTTTTTTTGGATAAATAAAAAAATGCTATATACTTAGACTTTAAAAGAGTACTTTTCTAAAAAAAAATTAAAGAAGCAGAAGAATTATTATAAATTTTTAAACATATCTTAAGAATGAAATAGAGATTTTCTTTAAAAAAAGTAAAACAAACTTGTTTGAGTCAGAATGGAAGGAAAATTACCACAAACGCTGAGGAGAGGAGGCACTGAAGTTGTTTTTTGCTTGAACCTTGTTAGTGTTGTGTCCACATTTTTCTATGAACTTCTGATTTATATATATGCTTAGGCTCTTAAATCGTTATTAACGTCACCTATTTATGACTAATACACATCCAAATTGTTCTTAATTAATTACAAATAATCCCAAAAATCAATTTCTAGTGCTTTATCAATCCAATTATTCAATTTCGAATGCTTTACCATTTATGCCTCATCAATTTTCCGTTTATTTGAATCATCAATCGAGAGTGCCACTTATAATATTTGAAAACGCATGAAAATTCACAATATATATGGAAATTGTAATCCTTTTGAATGAATCAAGGGTTTGATGAGTGATGAGTGGCTTCTTGCCATCAGACCTTTTCATTGTTAATTACATATCAGATTGCAAATTCATTCACATACTATTTGGTGAATCTAAAATTTATGTTTGAACAAAACACAAATAAGGTTTTTGAGATTCAAAAATATGTTGATATTGTTATGTAAGTTTTATAATTTTATAACTATTGATTTCAGGTGTGTTTATTTTGGATTCGAAATAAACGTGGTTTATTTTAAGCTGTAGAACACTAAACAAAATTATTTTTAAAAAAATGTTTATTTTAACTTTCGAAATATAAAATATGTTTTGAATTAATTGCTTCAGAATTTATGACAATAGCGTCATTTTTTCTAGATAATTCAACCCGGACTTATTAATCTTAAAATGATCGATTGTACTATTTATATCATATTTTTCCTTCCAAACCATACCATGGAAAAGTCCATTCAACATTTTCGAAAAACTTAATTCGAAACATAAATAAATAAAAAGTATTATGAAACTGTCAAAAGAGCTACCAAATTAATTTAGACTATTTTTTAAAAAAAATTATATTTTGGATTATATAATCTAAAAAATTTAAAAAGTTGTATTTTGGATTATATAATCTAAAATTTTTATTGATATGAGATTAGCTTCCAGATTATGTAATTCATAATTCATATTACATCATCAAAGCTTATGTAATTCAAAAATTAATCATGAACTTGAGAAAAAATTTCAGATTATATAATCCAAAAATTAATTACAAATCTGAAAAAATATTTTTAAATTATGTATCTAGAATATAAACTATATTTTAATTTAAAAAAATTAAAATACAAAAGTTTATGGAAATGAGAACAAATTTATGAAGGTTTAGAAAGAAGCGGCAAATTTATGGAAGTCTATGGTTTATTCACATACAAAATTCAAAATTAGTGTAATAAAATATAAAAAAAATACTTCTTTGATATAAATATAAATAAAAATACTTTTGGGAGACCTGTATAGTCGAATTGAAGTTTAAATATATATATATATATATATATATATATATATATTAATAAAAAAGCTCAAATTTATAATAAAAAGAGAATAACAAAATTTCATGTTTATTTTCATTTATTTAAAAAAAATGATGTTCTATTAAACATTTTTTTGAACCGTTATAAAATAATCTTTTATCCATTTGTTAAGTTTTTTTAACCATTTTGTTCAAGTAGATTTTGTAAGTTAGTGAATCAATTACTTAAGGTTTTGATGCATGGGACTTCCCTTGCTCACATCAGAAAACTGAAGAAATAAAGAGTAGTGAAAGAACAAGCAGAAGTTGTTCACAATTTCTATTTTCATCATTGTCAATATGTAATGAGTTCTTTATCAATGAAGTGGCATTTTCCATGCACTTGAACAATCAACTAATTGGTCTGATACAAGTTACTATTGAGAGGTACGGTAAAAATAGGAACATGGTATCTTCATAGAAATGTATAACAAAGCTTTTCTATGTTAGTATGTATTAAACCCAATTCACTTCAGTGCTGCACCGGCTGCTTGAATGTATACTCTTGCATGCTTCCTCGGCCATTTCTTCTCATGTGAAATCCACTATACACTTCATCTTGAATGGAACAGTTACAAATGTTTCAAGCCAATCTTGGGTGTTAATCCAATGTTAAATTCAATGTCATTGTAGCCAAGAAGACTAGGTAGACCTTTCATGCATATATATCTATATTAACCTGAAATTCTTGAGATATACACGGCAACTTCCAGAAGCAGATTCTTCAAAAGTTTCAAATTGAATGATAAATCCAAAGCAAAAGGTTGCATTGGAATACCAAAGAAACTGCTTTATCCCTGTTGTGGCATACTGCATTTTTTAAGATGTTGGCTGATATCATCCCATGCTGCAAAAATGGGTCTCAGATCATGTGCTATATTACCATTTTTTACCATGCAGGTGAAAAAGAATAGACTGGGACAAAAATTGTACCTGGAAGTTTCTGGAAGTCAGGCTCTATTCCATTGCCATTTATGTCGTTGTGATGTGGTGTTACATACTTCCCGACAGTGATAACCACACCAGATCCATCGTCAAGCTCAAATACAGATTGGATTAGACCCTGTTTGAAGCATTGCACATTGAAGTGTCAAGAATAGGTTGTTACAACTACACTGATAGCATCACGTATTTATACCCGTGTAAGAGCAAAACCATTGCAAATATAACAAGTCAATTAAAGATATTTATACGATTTTCTTGTGTTATCTTCCCTTTACTAAGAGAAGCGGAACGAGGAAAGAAATCCATTTATAGAAGCAAAGAAAACATTGCACGGTCTTTGTGGTGCTCCTTCAAAAAGATATACTATACACCTTAAAATAAAGCTGACGTGTTCAACAGAAAATGCATTCAAATGGAAATGAGATTCTCAGAACAAAGCATAAAGCAGTGGTGGAAAGAAAATCATAGATTTACAAACCTTGCCATATGTCCGTTTTCCAACGAGAACAGCTCTACAATTATCATGAAGTGCAGAAGCAACCTGAAATAATTACAACACCTATAGTTTCATTTCTTCATAAGAAGATTGAAAAATCAAACAAACATATTAAGAAACTGAGCTTCTTACTATTTCACTCGCACTAGCAGTTTTGTCATTTACTAAAACCTGCAAGGTTCAAACCAAAAAGAATCATAAGCCTTGTCATGAAGTACAGCATTATGTTATGGCCATTCAAAAGGAGACTTATTTTAATGTTTGCTTGCATAGCCTTGCTCAATATGATGGGAAAACATGTAATTACACACTCAAACATATAAGATCTCAACTTATTTCCAACTTTTAGCCAGTCAAATGCAAGGGGTAATGAAAATGTCCACAAAACTAGAGCATAATCTCAAATCTCAGATGTTCTTTAACTTATTTTATTTATAATGAATTTGTGGAACGTTTTAATAATCAAGCCATCATTGAGCAAGTAAGATATTTTGACCAAATGATGTCATTGAAGTATTGGATCCAATCAAAAACCATTTTTTTCAATAAATCCATTTTGTATTTTTCTTAGGGTCCAAACAAAGAAAATAACAATGGAACCGTTATTGAGGGAATGTTAGTATTAATAGCTGACAAAAAGAAATTACAGGAGGGGATGATCCCACTGAGAGCTCAGCTCCTAGCAGATAGGCTAATGCGCTCTGTCCATAGAAAAATTCTATTATTCTGGTCTCTCTCTCGTCACAATTCCCATAAGTACCCTAATTCCCCTCTCACATTCTTGGTAACACAGTTATGAACCCTTCTCTTCACACCCTTATTTCTCCTAGCACCCTCCACATCTTGAGCCACTCTCCTATTTCCGAGCACACTCTACCAATCCTACAACATTAGACTCGTCCTCAAGTCTCAACTGGGGAAATTAACTTTTAATGCTGAATTCTTCTTCCCAAGTTGCATCCTCCATGCTTTACCCATCCCATTGGATGAGCAATTGAACAACGGATTCTCCACCTTCTGAGATGCACGTCCTAGCCAACCCTATTTCAAGTTCAAGTGGCACAACATTGTCACTATCCAACTCTGAGGGTAGTGTCTCCTCCACACTCAAATCATTACCTATCAATATCATACATAGCGTATCCACCATATAGCTTCATACGTTTAAGTCCCAGAAAACTAGAGTACTAGACCCCTGAGTTAGTTCAATCAATTTTCCCACAACAAACCATAACAATATTGGGCAAGCTGGGTTTATATTAATTGGTTAAGATGCAACATAAATTATTTTTCCTGTTGAACAAATCTTAAGTTATTATCTTCTCCTGTATTTAAAGAGAAAATAATCCACAATAAATCAATGAATTGTAGGTGGTTTGCTATCTTTGTATCTTGGAAGGTATCCTTTGTAATTTCTAAGGTTCATGTTACCAATGTTTATCGAATTGGCATCTAGAATCACCATTTATCAGTCAAATAATCAATAATTTTGTCAAATCAGACAAAGAAATGTCTTTGAAATATTCCTGCCCCGATGATAAACCAAAAAAGAAATTGAGAAATAGAAATAATTCAAGGTTAATTCATGAGAAAAATTCAGATGTAGAAAATATTTTTACAACAACAGGAGCTTTAATCAATGGTGAAGTATCTGAAACAATAGCCTTCTGCAACTGAGGATCTCTTCCAACAGTGTAGATCACCTGTCATGGAGGAATTAGAAAAAGAAAATCTTCTTTAAGATGTTCAGAAGAACAGTTAAATAAGTATCACAAGATAGCAGACTTTTTTAAGATCAATGTTTCCTACAGTATACTAAAACAAAGTAACAGCTATATATACAATTTCTAACTCTGAACTGAATTCATGCGATAGATAATAGATATTGAAAAGAAGCAATCAGAAAAGGATGCCAAAGCAATTGAAGTGTCTGTCCAGAAAAATCCTTTTACCATTGTAATCACATCAAGAATAATCAAGTGCTTTGCTATGTTAGGTGGACTATATTATTATTAACAATAGTAGTAGTAATAATAACAATAATATTTATAATTATAATAATAGTAGTAAATAAATTAAAGAGCAAATAAAGCATACACCATTAAACAATGGTTATAAATTCTTCTGAATTAAAAATTAGCAATGTCAAGCCTTGGACCATTTGAAAATAATAACAACTACAGCAATAATAATAGGCTAAATTGGAGTATACAACCTTCTAACTTTATGTTTGGATGAGATATTTTTGAAAATAAATAATCCCTAAATGTGATCTCCTCATTAGGCAAGAAAAAGGGGTGGGGCATGAGACCCTAATTGTAAACCAATAAATATATAAGAGAATAATCATGTGATATTCACATGACACCAAAACTATCACCAGAAAGACCACAAATCATAAAATAAATAAACAGAAAACTGAGGAGATAAAAACATGTTTTAACCTCATTATATCGTTTTTAGGAAAAACAACATTTAAGTGGATACCTAACATAATAAACACCCCATTCATTTGTTACTTCGAAAGTCATTGTTTTGGGTGTCAAATGATAATTCTATTAAATATTTAATGTTGTCTCTTAAGGGAGAGTGTTTTCCCCACAAAATGTGAACAAAAGGAGCTTGTTTGCACCTTTCCAAACCCTAAGGTATAATCATCAGGTGCACATAAGTTCAAGGAGGTAAGCAACAATTTACTCTTAATCAAAACCATTAAATCAGTAATGAGCATAGAACTGACGTACCGTGTCTCCTTCTTTTAGGAAAAGCTTTGCAATTTCAATTCCAGCCTGAATTAGTTAAAAGTTGCAACTAAATTAGGCAATTTTAAAGGGCAAATAAAAACCATAACCAACAGAATGCAGGCTTCATTTATCGTTTCATCTTACATCAACCAAAGCATATCCACAACATCGCAGAACAATACAAAATTACATGAATTTAAAAAAAAAAACAAGAGAACAGAAATTCTTGTTATGATGCCGCGGTATCTTCCTACAAAACCAGGTGTCAACATATGCAAACAGGCAAACATGTACAATGCAAGTGAAAAGATATAAATTCAATTTGTTCATAATAAGCGACTCAAAAGTAAAGAGCTTCAAAGCTCTAAATCAGTTCTTAAATTCATCTATGGTAAAGATACTCAAACATCTCAAATTCAAAATATATGCAGATTTATGTTCAAGCCATATGTGGGGCCATGCTAAAAAAATGAAGTCCATTTCACAACAGAAATGATTTAATGATGAGCTACTTGATCCATTATTTTTGCTTCTTACAGATTATTAGGTATGCAGTAAAATATTTTAGTATATACATTAACCAGATTATCATGTTATGTGAATTTTTTAAAAGTTAAAATGATGGAATGTGACCAAGCCATATGCTTGATTATAATAATGGAATCACTCACACAATGACACAGATTTGCAAATAAATTTTCTGAAAACTGAACACTGATCTCTATGTTTCATTGACAAAAAATATATAGAGGATTACAATTTACAAGTTGTCATCACTCAGCCTGTATAACAAATGTCATTAGGAAAGGTAAATAGGGTTATACGGAAAAACAACCTGTACTAGCCCACCAAGATTGTCTCTAAGATCCAATATGAAATACGAAGCACCCATGTCTTGAAGTCGCTTCATTGCTGCAAAATACATTATTTGTTCTGGTGTCATGTATAAAAAACTGGAAATAACTAATGAAAGTCCACAGGTAATTTTACCATACCCAGGAATAGGATCCAGAAAAGTGGAAGCTTTACTTCACTGTTTAACTTTTTTTTAACAATATATGGTATTCATTCTTGCATGAGCTACATAGCCCAAATAACAAATTTTTAAACTACCAACAAAATGAGGCAGATAAAACCCCCTCCGCAGATCAGTGTCAAGTTAGTTTAGAGGCAAAAGTTTCTATTTAGTAACAGAGGACTGCTAATTATTTTTCCACTGCTTTTAAAATCAAAATACATAAACGTATACCAAAATAAATGTTCTTATTGAGATAGTAACATTATTTTAGTTTGAAAAAAAAAAGACATGAAGATAGGAAAAACTGACCAATGACTAAATCTTTTCTGGCCAATGCATTGAACTCTTTGAGGCGTATGTACCCAACAGGAGTAACACCACTGTCCAATTGTTCCAGCCGATAAAAGACTGGTGTACGAGCAACAAGTTGCCGCTGAACTTCTATTGATTCAACAGGTCCACAATAGCCATGCTTGACCTGACAGAAATAATACAAATATTAATCTACAACATCAAAACATTATTAACTAACAAAAAAAAAGGCTAGAGCAGGTACCAAACTAACTTGGAATTAGAATCCAAAACCTGAATAGTCACAGATGTTCCATTAGGGCCTTGCAACAGGGATGATACTTCAAATGCTGATTTTCCCTTTACCTCTACATTATTGACAGCCAATATTTCATCCCCCTAGCAAAGAAACAAAAAGATAAAGGAAGCTGTAGAAGTTGTTGAATTTGTGTATAGACTACACAACAAAATCCATGTTGTATAAGCTCGACAAATAATTATAGGATATTTTATTCCTGTATACATGATATGATATGTCTATAAATCATATTCTAATAAATCTTAATCTAATCAGATAGTCCTATAATTATAAAGATCTTAATTAAATAAGGAAATAAATCAGAATATTAAATAAGAATAAATTCTAACAGTTTTCAGCAAATCCAACATGGTATCAAAGCGCTACCCTCCTCCCTAACTTGTTTTGTCACTGTTCCACTTTTGAGTTCCCCACAACAACAAAAAATGCAACTCTCATTAGTCTCTTTTTTCACTGGGACTCTTATTTCTAGTATGACCATCACAATTCCATTATGTCCTAATTTGATTTGCCACTAGTAGTTGTTCACCATTGTCATACATTTTTGTTTACACACCCTATGCTCGTCATATATTATGAAAAGTCTTTATCTCTAGTCGATACGGGAACTCCAACAGTTTTGAATGGTCAAAAGAATCCAAAAAAGTTGTTCACCTATTTCTATCTATTAGTAAACTTACTACAAATATTCTTGCAAACAAAAAGAAATATATTATAATCTGTTTCTAGAAGTAATGAATATGATAGATTGCTTACGTAGCAATTATAAATGCATAGCATACTTAATTTAGCATATTTATTTCATTGACAAAAAACATAAAAGCAAAGGCAAGAGATACAGGTGTAGATTTTTATCGTGCAGATGATGATTTGAAGATCTGCAAATTTTGAAGAATGTTCATCAAATTTGCCTACCTGTCTAACACCAGCAGAATGAGCAGGACCATCCAATATAATTCCCAGTACTTCCAATCTGAGGTCTCCATTTTCATCAGGAACTTCCTTGAGGTTTATTCCAACACCAGTCATGTCATACCTCGCCATCTTGGAGAACTTTCAACAGTGGAAAAAGTCGATGTGCAATTTAATAAGAAATATGAGAAGCACAGCAGTAGAAATCACCAGTCTACATAAGCATACATAATCAAAACAGAGAACAGTGAAGAAAAAGATAATACGAAAACACATCACTAGTTTCTTATTCTCTCCAATAAAAGCAGGGGAAGCAAAAATTTTGAGGATTACATGTTTTGGAAGATTTATATGTGATGTGTGTGGGTATTTGTTTTTCTATTAAACGATATAGCCATAAACTGCTTGCTTTCATCTTAAAACCAATTGCATTAAGTGAAGTAGTCCAACATGTATATAAGTTGCATCCAGGAATTGAGGCAAATCATGTGGCACTTTCACCTGTTGCTCCAAAACCCATATTAACTAATGACATAACAAAAATTGTATATATAAGTGAGGACAACCTTCATCCTATGAGATTAGCTTTTCAGACTTTGTTAGGCTTAAACCCAAATTGTATAATAGTATCAATACCCATCCTTCTAGTTGTTGTTGGGCTCAATGTGTCACCTAAGACCAACAATAAACCAAAGCAACTCAAAACTAGTTTGAAACTCAAATGAGTTCAACTTGAGCTCGATATATATATATATATATATATATGTGTGTGTGTGTGTGTATGTATGAAATTAATATATCAATAAGAATATGTTCCATAATCATAATTTTGAATCAGACTATTTTAACCGAGCCATTTATGAGATTGAATCGAATCAACTACTTGCTAAAAGGGGTTCATATCAAACTCGAGTTGAGTTTTTTAGTTAAATCCATTCTTATTAACTCGAGTTTGGATTTAGCTCAACTCACTCATTTCCAGCCAACTACTTGCAAATATTCAGGCTTGCTGATATAATACACGAAATGCTCAGTTTACATTAACTAGTTATATGCCCAAAAGGCAACCGTGAACTTATTAGCTAACTTTAGGTTTTGGAATTGAATTATGCCCAAACTCAAATTCTAAGAACCCCCTCCACATATCGAACAGGTGACAGCAGTACATGAAGAAGGGTATAGGCTATGTTATCAAGTTAGATTGCATATTAAAGCAAAATGGCGATAAGTGAAGTTTCCTATAAAGTATATAAGCAGCAGCACACCAATAATTGAGTCCGACAACACTAATACTAGCGTCCAACAAAGGCCCCATGCAAAATTGAAGACTAGATTACCTCATCAGGGGAGAGAAAGCGCGTATAAGGATCGCCCAAACTGGAGAGCATTCGTTTGATGATTTGGTGCGCCTTCGATCTCGTCTGAATGGAATTGCTCAAAATAGCTTCTCTCTTCAGCTGGAATCAATAAAGAAACGATGTATCAACATCAACCAACCATCACGCAGCAGCAGACACTGAGAGTATTATCAGTATGACTAGTTGATGCTCGTTACCTGCCAAGTATCCTGTGACCAGCGGTGGCGACCAGTGTCGAGGAAGGTGTCGTTCACAATCTGCCACGCTTCCTCGACAAGGCCCTGGTTGGTGACAACCTCGGGAGCGGTTTGGAGCGTCTCTTGCGGAGGCTGGCGGTGAGGACACGGTTGGGAAGGGAGTTGGAGTGCGGAGACGGATGGGAAGGAGAAGAGGAGGCCGAAGGAGAGGGCGGTACCTAGGATAGTGTTGCGGAGGGGAAGATGAGGTTTGGAGAGAGCTGGTGGTGGTGGCGGTGGCGGTGGCGAGTGTTTGAGACAGAGATAGCCACTCATCTTCACTCACATTCTTCCCTTCAATTAGCACATTACTTGCTTTGAAGAATGCATGTTAGCTTCACTCGTTACGTGATCCATAGGTGGATCCCACAAACATTGCAAATTGCATTGCAAGCCCTAAACTCTTCATTATCAATTCAAATTTTGCACGCTCGTGATTAGTGTTGATTAAAATTTATTAAAGCACAATACGATAGATTAAAATTCAACATGAGTTAAATTAATTAATTATTAATATACTTAATCGTTCATTTTGAATGGTGCTTCAAATGGCTTATCGCTATGACATTATCCATTTATCGATTTTGTTGTGTTCACTTCGCTCACACGCGTAACTCAATCGTCTCGCTCTTCATCATCGTCCTCAACCGTTCACTGTAACTTCCGTTAACTATCTGATTTTGTAGTTGAAGGCAATGTGTGGTGTTCCTCTCTTCAACGTCGCTCCCAATCTCACCGTTTCGAGGCTCTGCTTAGGAACCATGACTTTCGGGGAGCAGAACACGCTGGGCGAGTCCTTTCGCCTTCTCGACCAAGCCTTCCATGCCGGCATCAATTTCTTCGACTCCGCCGAAATGTATCCCGTGCCTCAGCGCCCTCACACGTGCGGCCGGAGCGAGGAGTATCTCGGCCGTTGGATTGCTCACCGGAATATCCCCAGGGATAGAGTCGTTATTGCCACTAAGGTTCCGTTCTTTTCTCTCCTTCGCTATGCATGTTGTACTGTCTCTTTTGTTCGCTATTAGAAATCATCGTAGTTCCTAAAATTGGAATGCGCGATTCGATTAGTATTCAAATTGATGCTGTGTAATTTTCTTCAACTTTTATTTTCACGATATATCTTTACACCATTAGACATTTTGAAAATCGGATCTAGGACGGTAAAATTTGTAATAAAATATATAATTAAGTCTGTATGAAATGCCCTAAAACTTACTGTTATTTTTGTGCCTAATTCTATAAAAGTTACACAAGTTTTTAATTTAGGACTAACTTTTGTTGATTTGAACTTTTAAGGACTTTTTTTTCTAGTTTGATGGATTGATGGACTAGTGTGACATTGCCTTGCAATTCCAGAAACTAAACTCGGTGGTTTACTATTTGTTTTGCTGAAGTTGTTGTGTGGCATATTAATTAATGATTGTTATCGCAAGAACAGGTTGCTGGACCATCGGGGCAGATGACTTGGATTAGAGATGGTCCTAAATGTTTGGATTCCTCTAATATTATTGAAGCTATTGATAGTAGGTTAGGTCCTCTCTTAACTCTTTCTCCATTCACGTCCTACATGCAGAGTCATTTTGGTATCGTATATGCAGAGTCAAGTTAATAATGCTTACAGACACGCTCTCAATGGCTGTCTCTTGTTTATAAGTAGATGGTGGACAAATAATACCTGTAGAATCTGTTTTAGGTATTTTTTGTTCCATAAACACGAGTTAAAAAATAACTTTGATTTTCTTTCATAAGTTAAATTAACTCATGCACTTAACTTTTATAGAAGCTTTTTCATTTAACTTGTTGAGTTTCAGCTGGACTATTAAATAAGAAAAAAGAATTATCAGAACAATAGTGATGGAGATTTAGATTGTGATGGCTCATAATATACACTCGAGAGAAATATTTGGGTGCGGGTGGAAGTGGATAGGAGGGGTTCTGTTCTGAAGAGATATAACATAGTATTAAGTTTTGCATCTTTTGATTCTCTGTCTAGTAATAAACTCTGATAGCTTATGCAATTGAATTTGTGCAGTCTGTTGCGGATGCAGATGGATTATATTGATCTTTATCAAATTCATTGGCCTGACCGGTTTGTATGTTTTTGTTAGTTTAAGTATTTGGGCATTTGTTTACATTGTTTTTTAATATTTCATGTTGGTCGGCTTCTCATTTTTGGCCCAATGGATGTGCATATATGGATCTTAACTCTTTACACCAATCCTTGTAGCTATGTTCCAATGTTCGGAGAAACCGAGTATGACCCAGTCCGACAATATGCTTCTGTTAGTATAGATGAACAACTTGAAGCTCTCAGCACAGCTGTGAAAGCCGGGAAGGCAAGTGGCATTGTTAAATAGTTTCAATTGTCAACTTGTCACTATTGTAATTCCTGAATCATTATTCATGAGTATGAAAATGAATGCACGTTTGCAGATCAGATACATTGGTCTTAGCAATGAAACACCTTATGGCTTGATGAAGTTTATTCAGGTTGCTGAAAAATATGCTTCACACCTGAAGATAGTATCTCTGCAGGTTTGGTTACTTACTACCGTTCAACTCCTGTATTATTGTTTTGCTTTATTTTCTTCAACGTGGAAGTGTCGCCCTCAATACTACAATTCCATGGATGAAAATTTATTCCTGACACTAATTTCCTTCTGTTTAGTGACAGAATTCATATAGCCTTCTTTGTAGAACTTTTGATTCTGCAATGGCTGAATGCTGCCATCAGGAGAGGTATTTAATATTATTTTTTATATGAAATTGTATAGCTTTCTATGTTCGCAACATGGCATGATTGGTACCAGAGTCTCCATGATTAGTACATGGTGAACTGGTACATTGTCCACACTTTAAGTTCAAAGGTTAAGGTTGCAGAGGGGGACATGTTTGATACAAATAATTTGTGTTTCTTCACACAACAATAATTTCTAGGATGGTTGTTTCATAACAATTATTGCAATAAAAGCTCCAACTTACTTTATGTTTGTGCTTCCTAAAAGAAGCCTATCTATTATGAGAAGTTATTACTCTGATTCATATGATATGTTGCGAGTTTGGGAAACGTAATTTAGACAGCATAATGAATTAAACATTAACAAGAAAATTTATATTATATAAATCAGCTTTAATACTATTACTAGCACAGTGGTAAAACTCCATTTCATTCAGATGGATGGAACAATGAAAGCTTAATGCTTGAAAATTTATAACTTTTGCTCCATTGGTTGGCCTAAATCATTTTCCTGTGTTTTCAATGAAAGCCTCATTGTTAGATAATTGATTTATTTCTCTTTTCAGTATTAGCTTGTTGGCCTACAGTCCCTTGGCAATGGGTATACTTTCAGGGAAATATTTTTCCCCAGACGGTGGTCCTACAGATGCTCGTTTAAATCTTTTTAAAGGTCAATTGACATCTTTTGGGACACGTTTTGTTTTATCACCTCGTGCCCTCCTTCCCAAGATTAAGGAAGGAAAGAGAAAAGAAGTGTCCTGGTATGCATGAGTTTATCCAACTGATACTATTGATGCTATTATTCTCAGGGAAGTATTCAGAAGGAGAATCTAGATACAATTTGTCCAATAAAATTATAGAGGCAGCTACTGTGGTAAGTGGATTATCCTCAACATTGTTACAATGCTAATAATTCAACTTATTTTTAAATCTGAATGCCCCTTAGTTTTTAAAATTCTTTTATTCCTTCGTATTTCTTCTGTTTACTGATTTTAATCTCCACATTCATGTTTCCCCTTTTGCAGGAATACCTTAACACTGCAAAAACATATGGTCTTCATCCTGTATCTCTCGCTATAGGTTTGATAATCTTTTCCTAGATCTTCATGTGCAAGCCCCCCTCCCCTTCTTCTCTTCTCTTTATATTGAGTGATTTGGGGTGGGTTATCTCCGTAATTTGCAATGATTCCAAACACTCTAGTATTAAATTCTTGATAATGTTGGATGGCATACATTGGCTTCTTCTAAATAAACAAGAACGTAATGGGTTTTCTTTAATCTTAGTATTTAAAAGGATGCAAAAAATGGTTAATTTAGTAGTATCTTAGCATTGTTGGATATTGTTATTGTCGATCCCACGAAAATAATGCAGTTTTTTTCCACCATTTGCAATTAACTTGTGCTTTTTCATTTTTTTTTCAAACGTCCATTGTCTATGCTATTGATTGTGGTCCTTGAGCTTATCCCTTTGATGTTGTGGACTTTTGAGGCATTAGTTTATTTTCTTGTTGCGTGTCTGATTTTCTTTTCTATTTTATCCTCTCGTTTTTTCTTGAGCAGCCTTTGTTTTGCGACACCCACTTGTTGCTAGCATTGTTTTTGGGGCTACCAAATCATGGCAACTCCAGGAGGTTCTAGATGCATGCAAGATCGAGCTCACACCTGAAATAATTGATGAAATTAACAAGATACACTCAAGGTTTCCAAATCCATGTCCATAATGAATGCAATTGATCAACTGTGATGTGTGTATCCCCATTTTTTCAGGGATTAATTAATTGGTCATTTTCAACAAGTAATAATTGGTTTCTTTTAACTTAAGGTGAATCTGTCTATTGTCAACTGTAGTTTGGTTTGCAGTTTGCTAGTTAATACTTCATTAGTCCTAATTGATTGTAGTTTTAATTTGTAAAAAAGGTAAAATTATAAATTTTCAATGAAATATTAGTTCTTCATTTTAGTTTCAATTTGTTCTTAAATAAATTACATAAATGTTTACCTGCAGCAACTAAAAATGAAGTACTTATTAAGAAAGAAAAAATATTTTTTGTAAAATCATTTCAATAAATAACATTTATTGTTGTTCTTAATCTGTGTAAAACAATTAGATTAATTAATGAGATGGAAAAATAGAGTTAACCGAATACTGTCAAACTTTAAACACATGAAATCGTGAAGATTAAAAGATATAGAGTAATGATATAGACACTTAAACATTAAAAAAATACTTAATGATAAAGTGACTTACAATATATTATTTTATTGTTTACTACTTACTAGAAGAAAATTTACTAAAGAAAAATATTTTTTAGGAGTGTTGGATGAGTATTTGTGTGTTTAAAGAATGGATGTGTATATTTCTCTAACGATACATTCCGTGTCTAAGACTAAGACTCAAATGAGCTGAAAGTTATCACATTACTGTAAGTAGAAGCTGATATCAAAATTTGTTGTTGCAAGATTGATACGTGAGTTCTTTAATTAAGAATTTAGATTCGATTTTCAGTTTAAACATGGAATTGCAATTTGATGTGGTGAGGGAAATTAGTTGACTGTGAAATAATTTCCTATTCCTCCCAAACTCAGAAGAAACTCATAGATAATACAGGACTCCAATAGTAACCCAAAAATAGAGAAGTCATGGTTTGAGCAAAGTGGTAAGTGTGCGTACCCAATAAACATAATAAATAATGGTATTAATCATTGGTGGATGAACACTCCACTGTACCAAAAACAAAATTCTCTTCTGGGTCCCACTTTTACTCCTCTACCTAATATTTCAAAGATAAACCTCACTTCCATTATTATATTATTCATTGAACATGGTACCACACCTATCTTCATGTGGTTCATCAACCATGTTTTCCAACATTTTTTAAATCTTTTTAATATTATAGAATACAACTCAGGTTAGGTTATATGCATTTGAACGCTGCTATTGTCTCCATGCATTTGAACTTTAACATAAGACAGAACTATAAGTATTTCTAAGGTACCATGCATTTATTCTCCAAATTATTTAAATATATTTATATGTGTACATGCTTGCATTTGGGGGAATTCTAGAGGACACCTCACATAAAGGTACTTACAGATTTTAGTGACCATTTTATAAATTATGCACTAATAAAAGTATTCTCTTAATTGGATTAACTAATTAACTTCATTTGTTCTTCTTCTTTTACCATACAATTGGGTTTTTATTCATTTGAAATTCCTTTTTTTATTTAAAGATTGAAGGAGCATAAACAATTTATCATCCATCCTCTTAATAAATATATTCTAATTGTAACTCAGAAACCAGAAACTTTTATTAAGCTGCATGCGTTAGATGGATGTGAGTTTTTAACTTTGACTTTCTAACGGTTGTGTTAGAAAACTGTAAGTAATAATAAGAGACAAATTTTAAAAAATATACAAAATAAAAATCAATTACAATATCATAAGATTGAAAAAAATTATCATTGAGAAAAAAAATTATATTAAATCCGCTGATAAATTTTTTAATCTTATGATATTGTAATTGATTTTATTTTTGTATATATTACAAAATTATAAAAAAATAAAAATAAAAATAGTTAAATAACTCATTTTATAGCATATTCAGTTTTCATCAAACAAAATAATTAAATTAATATAATACGAACACTTGTAAATTTGTCCATGTAAATGTTAAAATAATTCAAAATAATATATAACTTAATTCTTTAAATCAAGAGACTATATAATCAAACTATTTTTTTTTAAGAATTCGGCTTAGCAAGTCTTTAAGTGAAAACGTTTTGTCTAACTCTTAGTAAAACTCATGCAATTGAATTGTCATATTCATTGCCTTTAGTCCGTTAAAAAATTATGGAAAAAAAAAATCAATAGTTCTATCATAGAATTAACCATATCATTTTCAATTCAAATCAAAATAAAGTTTCAATAACTCAAATAATAAAATTCAACTTTTACCAAGGAAATCATAATTTCACATGTAAAACAAATTCTTAATGTACAATGAAGAATACAACTAAAACCTAAATTCTAACTTTTAAAACATAATATTTCTCCAAATTCAAATTATTCAAGTAAATTACCCGACTTCATACCTAGATACAAACATTTAACCTATATCATATCAAATTATTTATAAAAACCTAATTTAGAGTTTGATGATATGGTAAACTTTCATCATTTAAAAATATATTGTTCTTAGAGGAAGCTATTAAGTGAGGGTGAAGAGTGGAAGAGACTTAAGGATTCCATTAATCACTTTTAAGAAAAAAAAAACCTATCAAATAATCATACCACACCCATTAATAAACAAATGTACCACACTAACTCAATTTTGACAAGAATACTTTCAAAGATCCTATTGCTATAAATTAGGAGAATGGAAAGTTTAAGCAGAAAAGGAAATAAAGAAAGACTTCTTTGAAATTCTAGAATGAAGGAGGTTTAAGAGAAAACAAAAAATAAATGGTTTATTATCATTTTAGAATTCAACTTAAAAATACAATTATTATTTTTCTTCAACATGAAACTCTTCCCTCTATTACTCATAAAAACAAGTTCCTACTAAATGAACTAAGATGTTATAAAAAACAATAAATTAAAATGTAATAGATTAAAAACATAATTTAATTTATTAGATTTAATGAGTTATAATATTTTAGGGTCATTGGATCAATTTAATCCATATCTACTAAGAAAAAAATTTACTCTTTTATTAACTTACTTATTTATTACATCATTCATATATCTTGCTCACATGGACTAAAAGTATAAGGAGATAATGTTTACACTTTTAAAATAGAAAATTCAATAATAAGATAAGACCTAATTGAAAAGGATGTATCTCAACCTTTATAAACAACACCATTCAATAACACATGTTGAGTTACTCTTTCTAAAACCTTCTCCACTTTGCTTTTAATGAAATGCAACAAACACTATTTTAAGGATGAAGGCAAAGTAGAACCAGAAGAAAACTAAATAAAGATTGATGAAAAAAAAAACAATACAAAAGAGTAATATAGGGATTCAATTAGAGAAATGTTTTATACCTTGGTATCTGTTTTCTTTTACAATTTTACAATAATTTTTCATATCTACTTATTGTACTGATGATAAAGTCTTAATATATACTGAATACATGAGATAAACAATTTCCTCCCATAATTAACATTACTTCTGAAAATATATTCAATTAATTAATAAATAAATAAACTAAACAATGACAAAACATTGCTGATTAATAATTTAAAAAACAAAATCGTCACAAGTAAAAAGAAAAAAATTAAATTAAACTAATTTCAAGTTTTAAGTCATAGTTTAATTTTTTAAAGATAACATTTATTTATTTTTTCAAAAAAATATTTAAAATATGATTTTTTACTATAAAATAATAAGAAATGTATCTTTTTGTCAGAAATAACACATTCCAACAAATATTGGAAAATATTATAATATGATCTTATATGTAATGTTACAGTACTTATTTTTAAATTTTTCACATGAAAAAAAAACATTATTATATATATTTCGTCTCAAGTAACATATTTTGATGAATCTTAATATACAAGAAATATAAAATAAACATTTTTCTCCACAATCAAGGTTACTTTTGCAAATATACGTGACAGAAACAAAAACTTAATAAATATAAAAAAAAGTAAAACTTAATAAACACTAATAATTAATAATTGAAAAAAATTAATAATTAACACATACCGTGATCAGATAATAAAAATGAATTTTAAATTAAACTAATTTCTAAATTTGAATTATAGTTTTATTTGAAAAGATAGATTAATTTCAGATGTTTTTGTTACATAAACTTTTTGTTCATGGTTGAATGTGTGAGCTTCTACACCGTTGCTTCTATCTTTAAGTGGCTATTCTTCTACCTTTCATGGTTAGTTTTTGCTGTTTCTGCTTTTATGGTGATCAAGCTTTGTTTTGTCTGCTTCTAACATTTTAGATGTTTGAACCGATTTTCTTTTGCCTAAATATTGAGTTATGGTTTCTGTTTAATGGTTAAAATGTATGATTATGGTAATTTGAGTTTGATAGTTGTATCTTAGTTTTTGGAGATAGTAACTATTTAAAGAAACAAAATAGTGATTGTATCCATAAGATCCAAAATAGCATATTAATGATTGCCCTAGAGAGAGATAACATAGTAGTAACCTTTTAAACCAAATGCTCCAAGCTTTCCAACTATAGGCTTTCTAAATATGTTACTTCTAAATAATAATATTAAAATAACTCTTTTTTCATATTAAAATATGTACTATTTTTACTTGCTGTACTTTATTTTAAAAAATAAAGATAAATATCTTTTTGGGATTTTTGCACCAAAACAGTGTAATAAAAATTATGATTTTCAGTAAAAAAAAAACAAGTCATTCATAATTTTATAATTTTTTTTATTAATAAAAAATAAATTAAAAAAAAAACACTTTAAGGTGTCACAACTTTATACAAAATTCTAAAATCAAGTTTCTATTACTCTTCCAACCATAAATCCGACTGAAACTACAAATCAGATGATTTTATAGTAAAAGTTGTATTACATAGATATAATTTATATTAAAAAAATTATATTTTGTATTCATATACAAATTTGTCAATTTTATTAAACAGAAATTATATAGACTTTTATGTCTCTTTAAAAATAATTTTAAATGAAATCGTTACAAACAGTTGTATTATTTTATATTTGTTATAAATTACATATAAAATTGTTCATATATAATTTTTTTTATTTAAAATTGTAATTTGTGAAAAGAAATTGCAGTACTTTTTTTAAAAAGAAATTCTATTTTTGGTATATAATTTATTAATATTAAAATTTTAAGTATAGGTTCTATATATTAAAATCTGACTAAACAAGGAGTTATTATTCCGAATAAATACTGATTATTTTCTAAAAATAGGTTTGAAAATATTAATCTTCGTTAAAAGCAAAATCAAATCTCGGATTTACTTAACACGAGGTTTTTGAGAAATGGATTAATGGTAATTTGCCGAAAAAGTGGGGAAAAGGGAAACTGAGAAGAGTGAAAAGGAGGGTTTAGTTCGGTATTGTTCTCTTTCCGTTCGGGTGCAAATCATCGAGAGAGAGAAAGAGAGAGAGAGAGAAACAGCGAGCAGAGATAATTTTCATCGCGGAGGAACCCTAGCGAGGAGAGCGGCGGGGGCGGTGGAAGATCGGTCGGAGCGCGAGCGAGGAGGATGAGCGGCAAAGGCGGCGGGGGCCACAAGGCAGGGATTCCTCCGGCCAGTCGGAAGATGGTTCAGAGCCTGAAGGAGATAGTGAGCAACATCCCCGAACACGAGATCTACGCAACGCTTAAAGACTGTAACATGGACCCTAACGAAGCCGTTAGTCGCCTCCTTTCCCAAGGTATAACACTAACTGCACTAGGGTTTTTCAATTCAATCACTCCTTTCGTTTCTCCCTTTCTTCGAACGTGCCTAATCTTATGTAACTTCGTTTCGTAGATCCTTTTCATGAGGTCAAGAGCAAGCGGGAGAAGAAAAAGGAGGTGTGTTTCAGTTACTTCAGTTTGTTTTCGTTTTTCTTTTGTAGATGTATGTTATGAGGAGTTAGTTGATGCTTTTGTTTATGTATTTGCTTCTGGTGCTGACGATGAAAATTTTACTGTATTTTGTTTTAAGACTAAGGACACAACGGATTCCAGGCCTCGAGGGTTAAGCAATACGTCTAGTCGTGGCAGCGGTGGTGGCGCTAGGGTTAGTGCCGACCGCTATGTTGGGCGTGGAGGTGCTACTCAATTCAGTAGTAGTGGTGGTAAGCTGATGCTGGTTGCTATTTTTTGAATGACGTTTTTAGTCTTATACTGCTTTGTACATTATCAGGTTTTCTTTAGTATCTGTTGTTGTTGATTTATTGTTGTTGTGGTTGTCATCGTTATCACCTTTGTTTGGATGTCAGATTCTGGTCTTCTGCAGGGAAAACCTGTATTGAAAAAGGAAAATGGAACGCCTACTTATGGAGGTTCTACATTTTCTGCGCATAGCGCATTGGACAATAATGCAAATAGGCAACTACCATCCTACAGGTATATTTTCCTTCAACAATTTTTGTTCACTATTGGAGTAGAACTAAGGAATTCTTTTGGTTATGATCTGTTTGCGAGTTTGGTCTGGTTATTATGAAAAGAAAATTTTCTATTCATGTACTAGGCGGTGCTTGTTATGGTTCCTCCTGTTTTTTCTAAAAAGCAAGTTGGCTGTTAAAGCATCCAACTTTTGCAAGCTCTGTAGATTCAATTTTATTCTTTCCTCAAACAGTTGATGCATTCTGTGCCTTTTTTCTCTGGAGTACTTTATCTCATGGTGTGAACTTTATAACAAAGCAAGTAAGCGTCAATGTTTGTCTTCCGAAGATATGCAAGACACCAAACTGATTACAATGTACTATATTTATATATTTATTACAATGTCCTCTGTTTATAACTTAATAAATATTTTAAATTTAAATTTGTCCTCTAATGATATATGTAACGTCAAATTATCTTTGAAATTGACATGTTTGTAATCAAATTGGCTTTGGAGGATGAATTTGTTGGCATTATATATCATTTAAGAACCAATATGATGTCACATATAGGTTTGAGAGGGCCAAAGTTAATGTTTACTCATTTTTCTTTTCTTTTATGTTTCTAAGCAAAAAAATTCTTTAAGTGATTGGGTACTGATCACAGATTTAGTATGTAATCTAAGATGGAGTGTCTCATGAATGTTGAAAACTGTTGCAGTGATTCTGTCGGTGTCTGTGATGGGCTTTCTTCATCACAACATGGTGGATTGCAATCTGCATGGGGTGCTAGCCCAGGTCAAGTATCAATGGCTGACATTGTCAGGATGGGTAGGCCACAGACAAAGGCATCTGTGCCCAACTCTTCTCTCCACAGTGGTAACCATCAGCATGTTTTTGCACCCCCAGCAACTTCACAGCACAATTTGCATTCATTGCAAGGTCATGCTTCTAAGGTGTCAGAGACAAACAATGATCAAGGCTTTGATTTTAACTCCAATGTTGAACAGAATGATGAATGGCCATCTATTGAGCACCGATCAGCTGTTTGTGTATCCTCAGTTGTAGATGATCATCCAACCTCTGAGTACCATACAAACTCTTCTAACTCTGCCGAAGCTAACCAGCAGCTGAAGTCCCATGTAAATGAACTTGTAGCTGAAGATGATCCTGTTGAGAATCCAGACAACGCTGGATCTGTTAAAAGTACATCTGAAGAGAATCCCGAAAGTACATCTGCTTTTGATGGTAGCTTATACAATGACATGAATCCCTACCAACCTCATCGACATCCTTTCGAAAATAATGAAGGTGACTATGATGCTTATTTGTTTCTTGTCTTGCATCTCTATTTATATTGAACATGTACTTTTCATAAAAAAAATTAAACTCGGTCTGGATAGACTTCATAATAAACACTTCTAGAAGATTTTAGGCAGTAGAATAAATCGAGCTTCTCACGTTAGAATTAAATTGTGCACCTTAGTATTTGGAAAAGTGAAGTTATATCAAAGAGCTTCTAAACAAGATGAGGTGCATAAGTTATTTTTAACTTGTGGAAGAAGTCTGATATATTTTATTTTTTGTCTTGTCCTCCTATTATTGCTTATTGAAAAGTTTGTACAGAACGAGTCTTACTTGTCATCATGTAATTAGAGTGCTGGTACAAGTATTTCCATATAAAGTTGCTTTGTAATTGCTCATTTTTCATGTTTATATCTCTTTTGTTCATTATCAAAGTCACCAGCACAAAGAAAGATTATTGTAATCAGTGTTGTTAAATAGGTGCCATAGCAGTATTGTACTGGGGAATTTCTTAAATTTGCAATTCTGTCTTCTTATCAGTGTCTTGGTTGTGTCATGTGTCCTATTATCTTCTTGTCATCTCTCATGAGTGATTGGGTTTTTGACATATTATCTAACCTTTGTTAATTTTGTTTGGCATACAGCATAACCTTATATTTATTTTTCATTGATTTGTATCCTATTTTAAAACTATTATGCGAATTCTGCTTTTGTCCATGACAATGTCTTCTATATGGTATTGTGGATTATTGGCTTTCTGTCATTTTCCACAATCCAGAATTGATATGATTGTAATGTGGTATTGACTAGTGAATCCAATGGGTTGGTTATTGTTATTATTATGTTTTCTTTGTCATCCTTTATACTAATGACTGGTTTAAAAGGAGTTATTGTAATTCTAGTATAGTCATATGCCTGCCTGTGTATGATCTCTAATGGTTTAGATTGTTATAATAATATTGTTTGAAGTTCACGATCATATCAAACACGTCCCTTCATTTAAGTCATGATTTTGTAACATCTTTCTTTCAGTTGAAGGTGTTTCATCAGTTGCTGCAAATTTAGAGCAGCTAAATTTACACACAAATGATCAGGGGACAGAACAAGAAGGGGAAAATTCTTCTGTAGTAATTCCAAATCATTTACAACTCCATACCCCTGAATGCTTGAATCTGAGCTTTGGAAGTTTTGGATCTGCTAATGATGCTTCCCTTTCTGGATCTGGCCCATATCAATCTAGACCCTTGAAAAGTAACTTGGAGGATGCATCTGGAGCAGCTGATGCTTCAACAATTGGGTCCTCAGATGTCAGGTATGTGCTTAGATATTAGTATACTTTCTGAATATTCTGGTCATTATGGGGATGTGCATCTTACTTAGGTATGCTTTGTTTTTCTTGCAGAAATCCTGACTATTATGGGGATGAGCATCTTACTTCTACCTCGGATGGGAATTTAGCTCACATAACTGGTGTAGATGCTGGGACTTACGAGCATTCCTCCATTTCACAATCGGAGGCTTTAAAATCTGAAGCCCCTGAAACCTCTCAGGAAAATCAATATTCATTTCCTTCTTCCCAGCACGAGTTTGCATACGAAAATGCCCAACAACCAGATGTCACATACCCTCATTCACAGACAAGCTCACAGATACAGAACCTGTCTCCCTTCTCTAGTGTAATGGTAATGCATAAACTTCTTAGATCTTTTGATTTGCAATATGTAACATTTTCATTTCTGAGTCTGTTTGTTGAGTTAGTTCTGAAGTGATTTTGATATTGTTAGGAACTAGATTCATTAGAACCTCACAACAATGTTATTGATTGGAAAAATAAGAAATATTACAGCAAAGACCCCTGTAATCCCAGAGCAAATGCTCCTGATAGAAGAGATAACTCTGTCTGCCCAGTCCCTAAGGACTACCAGAAAAGATACTGGATGATGATTACACGCACCCCCTCTCCATATGACCACTCACATATCCTAACTAACTGCCACATCAGCAGCTCTTTAACTCCTATTAAGATTAGTTGTTGGGGGGCCATAGGCCCAATGTCATTGTTATAATCCTACCTGCCACTAGATGAACAGCCTTGTTTCCGAGGCTGAGATAAGGAAACTTCTGGTACAACTCTATCCTTCAAAACTATGGACTGATGATTTGACGTTTGTGCTTCTTCTTGCAATGCAACCTGGATGTTGTTCCTTTAAAGGCAACAATGTGGAGTAAGATACTTGCAAAAATTATTTAAACAATATCTACAGTTTACATAGGTGTTGCTAGAAACTCAATTGGAAGCTTTCATAGGCAGTGATCATGAGGACTATAACTTGGATTGTCTTGGAGACATCAAAATTGCGATGCCTTATAGAGAGCCACTGAACCATCTCATGCACCACTGCCAGGATTGTGCATCTTGGTTATAACTTTCGGAAAATTGTTAAACGACCTCTGCACTATGCATAGTGTTCCTAGAAAATCAGAGTCGGAAGCTTTTGTAGGCAGTGAGAATAAGGACCATTTCACGCTTGGATTGTCTTGGAGACATAAAAGTTGCCATGCTTTATGAGACGATAAATAACTGGACTCCCTGCATAGGAAGCATAGAGTGCACTGAACTGTCTGACATCCACTTCCAGGAATGTACCCCTTGGTTTTAGCCTCTCTGTCTGACTTCTGCTGTAGCCAGGACAATTGCATGTCACCAGAGAAGCTGAGCATAAAGCTCAGCTCAGCAAAACAGTAGCTGCTACAATAACCGGAAAGACATCAGGGACAATGGCAAAACATCTCTGCCATTTCAAACCGGATAAGCTTAAATCAGTACTACATACTGGCTTTAAATGCATCTAATACCACTCTTGTGTTGGATAAAAGTGAAGATCCATTAAGTGTGTTCAAGAACAGGGGTTTGTGCCCCAAAGTTCTGACTCGCTTCTCTGATTTTACTTCGGCTTGGTTCATTAAGCCCAAAATGTGTAGCTGCTGAAATAATTAGATTTTACTTTTATTCCTTTTGTTACTTTGGATGGGATTTAGCGAATTATATTCAAAACCGAGATGCTTTGTCAAACTTCCCTATATTCATCTGTTCACTAAAGTCTGATTGTGCTTGGTCCATTAGCTCAGAAAATAAATCTATTTTGTAGAGTTCCCATTCAATGCTTCCTTAGACCTCCTCCCCTTCTTGAACTGGTTGTTCTGTGTGAAGCATGTAGCTTCTACATATCTTCTGGCTGCGCAGACATAGCAACCCAATCAATAAGGGCCCACACATAGTGTGGCTTTGAGGGTGGTGGTGGATTGGTAATAGGCTGAGCATAATTACTCAAGAGAGATGCATCCACCCCTGGCTGACAATGGTTGTCTTTGCTGGTAATGAGACATTCTCAGCCTCATGGGTTTTTAGCATTATCTCTGTTATTGGTGTTCAAACTTGAATCGGGAAATTTGGATGATGATACAAGGGGCTACAATCCTTGAGGGCCGGCAATCAGTCTTGTCACCATGCACTTCAACTTTTTGTCACACTTAATCATTTTGTCCAAAATTTGGTGACTTCCCTTTCTTCTCCATGGACATTTCAGCTTGCTTCTTGATCTTCTAAATTGAATGTTCAAAGAAATCAATGGTGATTTTATCTTGTTGGTCTTTCTATTCCAAGGAAGTCAGTCCCACAAAAATCCAACTGCCATAGCCTAACTTTCTTATCATAGCCGTGGAAAATGAATCCTCATAGAAGTTAAGGTTCTCTTGGCACCAAGATTGTAACCAAAGCTTGGCTTCGCCCTTCATGCTCATGAAGGCCCATTGTAGCACTCAGATATTCTAATTAACTGCAACATTTCCTGCTATTTAACTCTCCTATTTAGATGGGTTGTTGAGCTGTGGTCCAAGCTCAGTGTCCTAACGAATATCATGTTATAACTAGGAGATGTACAGTGCTGTGCTGCTATTCATTTTCTTGAGAAAAAAATCTAGCTTATTCTCTTCAAACAAAATAATTAGTGGTAGAGTAGTTTACTGTAAAAGGTGCTCTTTGAGTCACCAATTTTAATCAATTTTTGTGATCGAATTGAGAATTGAGGATAGAAATTCCCCCATTTGTTATGTCATCCGTATTGCTGGGGTGGTGTATGATTTTTCTATCACAGGTATTTGTTCTGAGTGAATTTCAATTCTCAGTGACTTTACTAGACAAATTTGTGTGGCAACTTATTACTGGTGACTTATAATATTGTGCAGGGCCATTTTTTTGCTTTACTGTCATATCTAGTAATAACTTGTATTACTGTAGTTTCTTTTATCTTGTTTCAATATTATCTAGCTATTTTGCTACTTGCACTAAACTTATAGTGCTGTTTCTTGGCAGGCTTATACCAATTCTTTGCCCAGTGCTCTGTTGGCTTCAACTGTTCAAACAGCAAGGGAGGATATCCCATACTCACCCTTCCCTGCAACACAATCATTGCCTGCGAAATATAGCAACATTGCTTCTTCAATTGGTGGTCCCAGTATAACCATGTCAGAGGTGAACTTCTACTCTAGCTTATCTTAGTTTTTCTATAGCATTTGAGACAGGTTGATTATTCTTAGTCAAAGAGAATATGTAATGGTATTTGCATGTTCATTATATTTGTGGGCTGCAGTTATATACTGATATTCTGATACATAATAGCACTAGGGAAGTGTTGGTTTGGGCTACTTAATAGTGTCTTCACATGAGCTAATATTTGTCTAGTCGCTGTTTTCTACTTACGATGTTTATGTTAATTACTTAATTAGCAACTTAAGAGCATATATTGAATGAGAAGAGGCATTTGGATTTTTATGCCTAGGTGCCTGCATCGATGGTATCCTGTGTCTGTATTGTGTTTGATTTAATCTTTGAATATTTCTGTACTCTGCTCTGCAATCTACCGGTGATAAATCTTGAGTGATTCTATGTCCATTCATTGTGTTACTATTCAGTTTGGTATTCCCATAAAAATTGGGGCGGATAAAATATGGATGACATTGTTATGTGTCTATATTGTGCAAAAGCACTGAAATACTATGATTTTAAAAAATGAAGATGTTGGTGAGACAATATAACAATATATATTAAATAAAATATGTTTATATATGTACAAATATAAAATTAAAATTATCAAGGTGTTGATTATCCTTTTCCAACCCTAGTTGACGGTTTTTCTCACTGCCCAGTCCGTGTGAAGTGTAATACTTGAGGTTGGCTAGTACTATGTGGTTGCTGGATATTAGAGAACGGACTATAGTCTAAAACCACAAATATGGATGTATTTGTGCAAGTATTAATATTGAATATGGATTTCACACAAGTATTTGTGCAAGTATTAATATTGAATATGGATTTCACACAAGTATTTGTGCCTTACATGTGTGAAAGCGGACATGCATTTTATCATATTGAATCTAAAATAATCCCAGGTTATGGGTGCAATTTATATTGACATTGTTTGCAAACAGTTGATTTGGAGTTTGACATTTTTATCCGTACTTGTATATTGATTTTATAGTTTTTGTTTATTACGAGGGAAAAGATGGTATTCAGTGTCATTAATATTATTTGTCAACTTGTAGGCTCTGAGGGCTAATAACATTTCAACGCCTCAACCTAATCCACAAGCTCTACCTGGAGCTAATGTTGCCACTGGAGCTGCAGTTCCCCAACAACAACACCTTGCTCTGCATCCCTATTCCCAGCCTACTCTTCCCCTGGGACATTTTGCTAATATGATAAGCTATCCATTCTTGCCTCAGAGTTATACCTACATGCCATCAGCATTTCAGCAGGCTTTTGCTGGCAATAACACATACCACCAATCTTTGGCTGCCATGCTTCCACAATATAAAAATAGCATTTCTGTCAGTAGCTTACCTCAGTCTGCTGCTGTTGCATCTGGATATGGTTTTGGAAGTTCCACCAGCATTCCTGGAGGAAACTATCCATTGAATCCACCTGCTGCGCCTACTAGTACAACCATTGGATATGATGATGTTATAAACTCTCAGTACAAGGACAACAATCATATGATCTCACTACAGCAGGTAAAGATCTTCATTTAACTGCTTTTGTTTCCACGTACAATGTCTTGGGAGTTGAGCCTATTAAGTGTCAACATTTCAACCTTTAAAAACTGGAGTTATTTTTAATTTTTAAACTATCTCTGTTCCAAAATAATTGCAGTCTTAGTCATATAAGAAGATCCAAAATGATTGATGTTCTCACCTTCTAATGAAACATTAATTTTTTTATCCTGCTAATATGCCCTCAAATCATTTAT
Organism: Phaseolus vulgaris; assembly: GCF_051622355.1. Taxonomy (NCBI): domain Eukaryota; kingdom Viridiplantae; phylum Streptophyta; class Magnoliopsida; order Fabales; family Fabaceae; genus Phaseolus; species Phaseolus vulgaris. The sequence goes on from NC_143499.1 coordinate 42,248,348, forward strand.
TTTCTCTTTCTTATTCAGAGTAACGTATTTATGTGGAGAGTAAGGCTATTTCAGTGAAATTGTTTCAAAAAGTAGTATATTTATTGTTCTTAATGCGCATGCAATAACCTTAAAATACAGTTATTGTGGAACGGAGGTAGTATTATGGTTGTGAAAAACCACGGTCCTTTTAAAAAAATATATAAATTACCAGGTTTAGATATGTCCCAACCCAAATGGTTAATATTTGTGGTTGGTTATATTAAAGAAGGGACGTGCTGATTTTGTGTTTGGTTGTCAGAATGAGAATTCTCCCATGTGGGTTCATGGACCTAGCTCTCGAACAATGTCTGCAGTTCCTCCCAGCACGTACTACAGCTTCCAGGGACAGAATCAACAAGCAGGGGGATTTCGGCAAAGTCCACAACAGCCTTCTCAGCATTTTGGATCCCTTGGTTACCCTAATTTCTATCACTCTCAGAGTGGGGTATCTCTGGAACACCCGCAGCAGAATCCCAGGGAAGCAACACTTGGTGGTTCTCAAAGCCAACCACCCAAGCAGACCCCACAAATATGGCAAAACAGCTACTAATCCCTCCTTCCTCCTATTCACCTCCCGGTTTTTATTAAGGGTCTTGATGTGAGTTTGAAAGTGACCGGTCACAGGCATTAAAATGTAGCATTGTTTGGTCCCAAGAGAAGAGACCAGAAGTTGTATTCTATATCATATAATTATGCTCCTCATCTTTAACTTAGCTTTTAATTAAGTGTGCTAATTTCCTGTACCCTTTTTTCCAACATTCTTCGCTTTTCTGCCTATCCTATCTATAGTGGAAAGTAAGTTTCCTTCTTTTATACTCCCCCCTTTCTTCCTTTTCAATTATAAAGTATTATTATAATTATCTTCTTTTTAATTATACAATTTATTTTTAATAATTATTTACTTTTCTCTTATTTTTTAACAATTTAAGTGAATGAAATGATATGATTACTAAAATAGTAATTAATACTGTTTTATATTTTTGGGACTTGTTATTTGACATTAAAGGAGATCGTATTTTTAAATTTATGGTATAGCAAAATAAAGTAGATGGGTGGAAGATTGGGGCTGGGGACAAAGTGAGATTGTTGGAGGACTCTTGGGCTAATAATACCAACTTAAAGGCAGTCTACCCTAGGTTATATTCTCTGTCACTAGACCAAGGATTTAAGGTGGGAGAGGTTGGTATCTGGGTTGATTCGGTGTGGGTGTGAAAATTAAGGTGGAGACGTCCTGGCTTCGAATTGGAATCTACTTTACACGAAGAATTGGGAGGGGTTGTGTGTGGTATAGAACCAGTGTTTTCACTGTAATAGGAAGATCTGGTTCTGTTTTGGTTGTGCAATGCGCTTTTGAATGTATATGTAATAGGTTGGGTATGGGATATTATGATTTTTCTGTGCTTTTTCAACCACACAGAAATGCTACTAGCTTAGTCACAGGCTAGGAAAGGTCTTTGTGTAACAGATAGATATGGTTTGTAAGACTTGGATGGGAGTTTATGTCCCGTTGAGCATTATAGAACAAAATGACGGTTCAGGTTGAGCAGCAGAGTTGGAAGGAGTATGTCTATGTTTAAGAAGCAGGTCAAGCAGGTGACAGTTCTGGTTGTGCTGCAGAGAATGAAGGAACACGTGGCAGGCCTATGGTTTGTACTTTACCTGAATTATCTGGTTTGCTTTGTTGTATTCTCTAGTCACAGCAGAATGTCACTATCTTAGCTAAAGACTAGGAAGGGTATTTCGTAAGTGCGGGTTGTGAAGGTTTGGAAGGATGGGCTCGAGAAGCAAGATGGAAGGAGCAATAAAAAGAAACAACAATAGCAAGGAACAGATTTTAAAGAAGAAAAATGCATTCGGTTAGGCAAAGCACTCCTCTTATGCGGTTGAGGTAGGAATTATACTATTAAGAGTGCCAAAGGGGTTTAGTATTGAAGAGAATTTATATAGATTTTAAAAAATTGATCTACTTTGGGGTAGTAAGCCCATTTGGTTATGTATTAGGTGGAAACTTGCAATGCTGTTAGATGCTATGATTGTATTTTTGTTATCCTGAAATGTTTTAGTTTTAATTTATTCTTCGTTGATAAAAAAATAACATTTTTTATTTACTAATTTCTTCTCCATTCCCCAGCATGATTCAACTTTCTATTTGGATTTCATTCACGTTGTTGCCGTTTGTATCAAATTCAATTATTAAAACTATGATTTAAGGTTTTTCATTTTGTACCACTCCTAACCGATGATACCTCACCCTGTTAAAACAATAAAGATGCCATCGTTCTAACAAATTAAAGTAAAGTCTCACTCTCAACCAAAAAGATAATCATAAATTGAAGTTTCATGTGACTCATAATTCAAGAGAAAAAACTCCAGAGAATATGATCAACGTACATTGCTCTCACTCTAATTAGGTAATGAATCAGTTTAGTATTTTAAAATAAAATTTTATTTTAAATATATACTATTTAATTATTAAAAAATGTAAAAATTATTTATTTCTAAAATAAGTAAATTATACCAACACATGAAAAAAATATACTTATTTTATAAAAAAAGTACGAATAAACTTACCTAATATTAGAAAAGATGTATCTTTTGTTGCAGTTGACAAAGTTCAATATTTTCGAAACTACTCAACCAATAATAACTTTTTTAGATATTTGTTTCAATTTTCTTAAAAAATAAAAATAACTTATTTTGATAATTTGTGTGGAGTAACTTGGCAAAATTAAGTTGATAAAAAAACTGTTTTCAGAAACACGAAACAATATGTTTAATAATAAACATTGTGTAACTATATAACCACTCTAATATTTTTGTAAAAATCACATTAAAAAAGAGATTTTATACTAAACTTAAAGTTATTGCAGCAGATTGTTATAATATAATAGAAGAAGGAAATAATAAATAAAAGAACATTAAAAAGAAAAGGATTTGAGCGAGTCAGAAGGAGAGAGAAGAGATGCTAAAGATAGGAGGAGAGAAGAAAGATGAGAAGGATGATAGCTGTTCCCGTGTACTCGCTGCCATCACAAAAACGATGAGCCTCTCATATTATCAACCATCGCTATTTTCATCACATTTCACTTCGATCTCCATTTTTCTTCTCTTCACCGCTCTCGGAGTTTCGCCTCGCGGCGTCGACGGCGACCTGAGGCATGGCGCAAGGCATGGCGAGTAACCGGAACGCCAGCGCGGAGGCCAGGAAGGTCATGGTAGTGGCCGACCCCACACGGGAGTCAGCGGGAGCGTTACAGTACGCCCTGTCGCATGCGGTCATCGACCAAGACGAGTTGATTCTGCTGCATGTTGAGAACCCTAGCTCCTGGCGCAACACTATTTCCACGTTCCTCAAGATGCCTTCGTTGGGAAGCTCCACCACTGCAACCCTTGAATTTGGCGGAGGAGGCGGCGCCGCCGCCGCGGCCGAGGGAGAAGGGGTTGATTTTCTGGAGGAGATGAAACACATTTGCAGGGCTTCTCAGCCAAAGATGAAAGTGCGTGCGATGATAGTTGAGATGGATGGAAAAGACAGGGCCACCACCATTCTTTCCCTCAGCAAAACCTATGGGGTCGATGTCATAGTTATAGGCCAGAAACGCAGTATTTCTTCTGCATTATTAGGGTTCGTATAACATGCTATTCTCATTCCAATTACCTATCCTTTAATCTTACGATAAAATTTAAATTTAGATACAGCGCTTATTACTGAGATGAACCTTCAATTTTGATTGAAAAACAACATCTGTGACATCTGATTCCAGGTTTTACTGCGAAATTTGCAGGTGGTATAGATTTCCTAATTTTCATATAATTAAGTGTTATTAATTTTGTTTCCTAATTTGTAAATTTTAAATATATTTATCTAGATATGGTTGTCTTGTTGATTTGGATATGAAATATAAGTTTTCTAGACATTGACATTGAAAAAATAGTGATATTGAACTGCTTGATAATTGTTCTTGTTTCTCTATCTAACTTTGCATGTTATTGATGTTTGCGTGTGAGACACTTTTTGTACTTTCTTAAATTCTTCTGTCTCCAGGAAGAGAAAGACAACCATATTATTTGTAGCTTCTGAAATTCTTTTTCTTTGAATACTTTGAATAGAATTTAGCTCGGATTTAATACCTGCCTAAATATTCTTTATACTGTTATTCAATGTTTATGTATGTGATGGTGAAGTTATAACCATGTTGCTAATGAGTTTTGTTGCATAGAAACAGATATAAGCGACCTGTAGGAGGATCTATGAAAGGGATGAAAGCCATAGACACAGCAGAGTATTTGATTCAAAACAGCTCCTGCACCTGTGTTAGTGTACAGAGAAAAGGCCAAAATGGAGGTTATGTTCTCAATTCAAAAACTCACAGAAATTTCTGGCTCTTAGCATGATTGGCTTTCACATACATACATGGATCATACCTTGGCCATCGCCATCCATGGTCAACATGGTTCTCTAGGACAGCGTGAACATATCAATTTCGCTGTGGTGGATAGATTTAGGAGAAACTTTTATATAGGCACATATATTATTACATTATACATTAGGCACTCAAATCATTACTGACTTTTGCAAAAACCTTTTTTATGGTTAAACAGTTGTGTTTTTATGATGACAACCTTAAAATCATTTGCCAGATAATGATTTGAGTCCTGGTGATGAATAATGTCTATCTAAAAATTATTCTAGATTTAGTGAAATTGGTAAGAGTTCCGTGTAACTTGGTTATTTTGCAAATGGTGAGAAACCCATGTATGTTATCCTGGTGCTTAGATTGCATAGGGACTTGTATCTTGAAAGTGTAACAGATTTTTTAATATTACCTAATTACCCAAACTACGTATCTTAAAGACGAAATTTTCTACTTCTCTCATCTCAATGTTTGTCAGGAGAAAATATAGATTTCAATCTGTTTTTCCCTCTTGACTTATTAGGAAATATTCCTATCATACACACGTAAATCTCTGTTTTTATAAAAGGGCACACACGCAACAATGAAACCGCAACTCTCATTCTCATATTCCTGCACCTTTGCAAACATACTCCTACCCACAAAATAGAAACACTAGAAGTTAATGTAAAACCTATGATGCATATATACTACATGTATCAGATACAACATATATCGATTATATAAATGAAAATTCATAAATCATAATAATGAATTTGCAATTATTATTCTCAAAATCCAAATTAAAAAGTTGACTTTTTATTGTCTACTAATGTCTCATTCCGTTTTTCTGAAAAGGATAGATTTTACTGTTTGATTCATTAAAACACAATGATTCTAGGTCCCAATATATTGATTTATGTAACTTTTTGAATGAGATACTACATATATATATATATATATATATATATATATATATATATATTCGATGTATCAGATTTGGTCGCATGAAGCGAATTCTATGTCCCAATGTATTGCAGTCCTGAAATATTCGTGGACAAAATTTGTGGAAAATTTTACTCCAAACCTTAACTTTCCTTGTCTAACAAGCAAATCTGATACAATGCAAATGGCCCAAAAAACAAAGGCTTCTCTTTCACAGTTAATATGATGAATTTGCAAATCTGTAATCAAGCCTTCAACAACTAAACATAAAACAATTTCATAAAGCAGGCAAGGCACGACTGAGGAACCATGCAGAGCATCCCACTAAATCAGAAAAGTACACATCAAATACAGGGAACCTTAAACTATACAATTACCTTAACAAGTTCAATGCATAAAAGCTTAAGATAAAAAAAACATATTCAATAGCCCCCACAATCTTCAATGCTTAATTTGCTAATGTTGCTTATGAACAAAGTAAGTAATGTGAATCCGTCAGTTTCAAGTGAATCATCTTCCTCCACAACCACATTTTTCAGGAAGAAAAACTATGGTTTCCACTAACACTATGTATCACTTTATCTGTTGACATCAGAATCTCATTTTTCAAAATACCCACTGGACGCTCCAATCTCGATAACATTCCTATTATGTGCATTCTACACCAACACTCCACACCTTCGTACTACCATACAAAACCCACAAATCTTAGCACTGTGTCATATTTATAGTTTCGAAGCAAATAATCACTGCAACTGAATCCGTGTACACTGCAAGTTTCTTATAAACTTCAGCATGACCAGTAACCAAAGGGGACAACCCAATCTTTCTAAGTACATGAATGATCATTTCATAACTCTTCTTGTCACTTACCTCCATAGCCACCCAAAAGAAAGTTTCCCTGTCACACTGTTATCAGTCCAAAACAAACACCCATTCACAGTTACAGATTCATTGTCATAAAATTTGATTTCTTTCCACAACCCTTCACGCAGAGAGTACTTTTCAACTCGAACAGCACAAGTTTTTGCAAAAGAATCACCCAAACACACGTTATCTGTGTCCTGTTGGTGATTTTTATTTTACTACAATTTCAAACTCATCCTCGTGAGTTAATAGTTTTCTTATTGACAAAATATAATAATATTAATATATTATATTACGTCAAATAAAACTATTACGTTTTCTTATTTGATTTTTTTTGTCAAATTGAGTCTATTCAATGATGATTATATCATCTATATGGTAAAATACTAAATGAAAATGATTAATCTTTTTTCAATAAAGACAATTGCATATATAATTATATACTTAAATCATCAATGTCATATTTACAATAACCATTTTATCAAAAACAGTTTTAATTAAAATAGTAAGAAATTATTTGTTATCGTGCTAACTAGTTTTTACCCTTAAACAGAATTGTTTTGCCAAAAGGATTATTTAAAGAAAAGTGTCAAGTTGGAATAAGCAAAGATAGGAATAGAACCGCACACATGAACAAAGCCATAGCCATATTTTTTTTTATTACTTGTAATACTCATATATCTCTACACACCACAATTTCATGTCAATGTGTTGTATTCTATTGTATAAAATCCTAGTAACACAAAATGTAAACCCAATTAGGATCCAACCCAACTTTCAAAATTTAAAACCAAATTAAATGCACAGAGAGAAGGAAAAAGAAAAGCAATAATTTGTTGATAAAAGGCAACAAAAGAGAGACTAAAGAATGTGCACATTGTAGTTGGATTTTGTGATCACTGAATGCAGCAGTGTGTCTCCCACAATCAATCTCACTTTCTTTATCCATACTTCTCGTGAAATCTTTCGTTCCTGATACCAAACAGTATTTAATCTTATTCAATTACTGCTAATCTACATTCAAAATGAAGCAGTGGGTACCAAAACATTAAGAACTTATTACTTGGTAAACTCGGTAGCTTCTGAGTAACGTAGTCATTTGTTCTGGTTTCAAATTATTTGAAACTCCTGCTACTAAATTGGGAAACAACACATATGGTGATTGAGGTTTTAGTGTCCCACATATCACTGAATCTGCAAACCAAAATAAAGAAATGATTAATCATTGATTCAAGAACTTGCTAACAAATATGAAATATGTATTACATGAATTAAATGAAAAGGTAACAACAATTACCCTTTATACATTTATATTTGAAACTTAAAATATAACTTGGGTGAATGTATGAATTCATAAAAGCAGTCCATATAATATGTTTTGTAGGTGCTAATATATCATCCACCCCAGAATCATATTGCTGAGAACTAGGTTGGCTCTGCTTTGAACCACAAGCAACACTTTCCACCTTCCCTAATATCACCCTGCATAGCAGCACATGTCTCAAACCATGCTCATCTCCCACTGTACACATAGCACTGTGAATGAGATAAAAAAAAATCTTAGCTCTATCTATTTTCTCATCGACTTAAAATTGACGTGAAAAATAGAACCAGTTCTTGCAAAATATTGTTGAACTCACCTATCAATAGAAAAATGGACAGAAAATAAGGGAATCCCAACTCCATGAGACTCATCATGGTTTTTGCATCCATTGAATCCAGCAGATACAATCTCTAGAAGATCATCCAATGAAGCACCATACCAAGCATACCTGACATTAGCATCTCCACCACATTTAATTTCCATAGCCTTAGAGAAAATCTTAAAGGAATCCCAACGAGCTTTCCTTGCCAAACTAAAGGAAATATCGTTCTTGTGAAGGGCCATGATAGTTGTGGCATGTCCCATAAATCCCATACCCTTCAAGAAACCATTTTCAATGGATTGATATTCTTCACTCTCCTTTTCTACTTTCATTAATCCCTTCCCAAACCAACTCTCTATTCCCTCCATGTTTTTTTATCCCTCTAAAATAACATGATTTATATGTAATTGAGCTTTGTTAATTTGTTTTCTCACTTGTAAGCTCAAAATGTGATTAGCAAATGTTTAGGGTTTATATATGAAGTCTGGGCGTGGGCATGTGAACCTTGCGGATCAAGGTAAGATGTTCCCGTGCTGCAATTGATGACTGTATCTACCAACGGCTTGGGTTGTGGTGTCCACTAGGCACCATTAATTTACTTGAAAAAGAAGAAAATACATTCCATAGTCTTTTATGCTTCATATCTATATCTATAGTAAACTACCATTTTAATTGGACTTATATTAATATTGGAAAGTAAATTAAATTTGAATAAATATAAGTAGTGGTTGGTGTCTCGGAGAAAAAAACAATTAAAATCATCAATATTAAATAATTAAAATTACATAAAGTTAATATTTGAGAATTTAATATTGTAACATAAAAAAGTGTTGAGAATTTTTCGAAAAAAAAATCTACTTCTGAAACTTGTTGGAAAAAAAAAAGCTAGTTTAAAATATAAAAGCATTTAATTTATAATATAAAAATGAATATGTTGATAGTGTGATTCCTTGTCACAGTGTGATGTCGTAAGTAGAGTCTATGTTGGGTTTGTTAGGCTACAGGTTTCCACATTAACTTCTGACCATTCGTTAAACGACATTGCTACCATCCATTCCTACATTTCAAAACGGTTGTTGAAAGAATATATTTATGTAGACATCTCTTACTCAATACATACGTTAAGACAATCACTGGAATTAGCTTCAATTTAAAAGAAATTAGAAGTCTCTTATTACACATCTTCAATGATTTTATCATCTAAATGATGATCATACTCATTTAATTTCGGAAATATCCAGTGCAAGATAAAATAGCTCATCGTATTAAAATTTATTGTCAAATATATAACTACTTCCTAAATATAATCGAGGGGATATTGAATAATCAATGAACATTGCAATAAAAGCCGTTCCTCTATCCATTCTATTGAATACAAGTTCACCTATATTGATTCATCCATCCTAAAAGCAACGTAATCTTATGTTAACGACAAATTATGTTAGAACTAGTTATGTATCCTCTTGATATGAAAGATTAAATGGCATCGTAATCCAATTTGCACACGTATTTAGCTCATACATTAAAAACTAATTACTAAAAATAAAATATCAAAATTCCAGAAATCAAACACTGCCTCAGATGTACAAACATGCAAACAGCCAATGCATGACCAAAAATGTGTGCCTAAAATTGTAGGAAGATAAATTGCTAGTTATAGTTAAATATAATAAACGCTACTTTAATAAAAACAATTGTAACATTCTCTCTTCAAGAACAAGGGCATTGAAGATAAAATGCAGATACCCTCTTCAAATGCACACCAGCACAACCAGCAAAACCCTCCCTTTTGTAAGAACTGGGAAGTAGACCCCAAATTCAATTAAACTTCTAATCTTCATTTTGACTTTCTTCCTTGACAAGCCTGATCATGTCATCAATTCGTAGGATAGTAATAGCAGCTTCGGTGGCAAACTGAAATAAATAACAAAAAGTTTGCTCAGGCAGCTGTATAAGATGGAAGCTGTTTCTTGAAGTCAACAACTGTTGATATTTAACTAAATACATACCTGAATAATTTTGACTTTACTCATTGCAGGCTCAATGACTCCAGCCTCCAAGTTGTTTCTGATTTTCCCTTCATGGAGGTCCAGACCCATGCTGAGAGAAAAAAGAGAGCAAAACAATATCGAAATTTTAATGGAATAGAAAAGAATGTAAAAGCTTATCAAGGATCGTTTCATATGTATTCTCAATTGTACTTTTCTCTAATTTCCGTTGTTCAAACATTCCTTTGTTGGAATAATAATTGAATCTCTATATTATGGGTAGATGCACAAACTTATTTTACCTGTCCAATTCCAATGATAAAATTTATATCCTATTCTTTTATCTCTCTACCCACAACGCCAAATAACAATAAATGCACATGACATTGCAAAATCATGTCAATAGCTTCACGTCAAAATGGTTATGAAGTTCTAGTGTGTATAAGAAGCATATTTGTAGAATTACCACTCCCCAAGACACAGGTTGTGAGAAAATACTAATGCTGAGAAATATAATGTGCAAAGCTAAATTGAAAAAACAGACTCAAAGCTATAAAGACAATACAAAGGAAACTATATCGTTACTATTACTAGTAAGCAATACCTCGATAAATGTTTCTTATCAGCTTTAGTTTGCGCTGAATGGTGGTAGGCCCGTAATTTTGCAACCAGCTCAGTGGCATCCTTAGCAGCATTAACAGAGAGCACCTGCACCAGTTAAGTGACATCAATATATACACTTGAAAATGGTTGGAACCAAGAACCAATCTATCAAAACTAATTGACACAATAAACCAAAGCATTTGAAGTTAAATATCAAATCAACAAGTAAAGGTTCATCCAAACATGAAAGCCCACTCTACAAAAATTAGAGAAAAAATTAGTGTAGAATCTACATATAACTATATAGTCAAATATATTTGTCAAACGTTGGATGAAGACCAAACTTTGCACCATTTGCTCAATTAGGCCCTACACCCTAGTTATTTGTAAAATATGGAGAAAATCCAAAAGCATGAGCCATTAATTTAGCTTATAACTTACCTTTGGAATGACTAACAGAGACTCAGCAAATTCAGCTATAGCCAACTGCTCCCGAGATCCTAAAGTTGTAGCAAGGTACTCCAAATAAACTGACAAAGCTGCTTCAACTGCACCTCCACCAGCTACCACCTGAATCATATATATCGAAAATCAAGCACAAGGTAAACAAAATAGGAAACTAAAAGAAGAAAAAAGTGTATATTCAAAATGTAGGCTATATAAATACTGGAGAAAGTTCACACTAGTGAAAGTTTTAAGTAGTACCCTTTTTACCATCAAACTCCAAATCGCAAATACTCACTGCCGCTGATAGTGATTAAGCAATAAAGGACTAGTTTGTTATAAATTAGATAAAAAGATTCTGATCTAAATAAAATTAGTGATATTTTAAAAAAATTTAGAAATGGCAGAAACTAATTTATGTTTGTTTAGAATTATAAAATTTCTTCTAAAGAAACAACTGATTTAATGACAAGCTATTCAAAATTGCTTCTGATTTTAATCAGATTTTAAATTCTTTTCAGCTTCTGATTTCATATGACAAGCTTTAAAAGTGATTCTTCAATTAAAAAAGTGATTATTTTTCAAGAGAATCTGTATCAAGCAGGCACACAACCTAAATTCTGACCATTGACAACTACAATCTCGTACCTCCTTAAGTGTATTGTCGAATAAGTTACAGTTGCTTTTAGTATCCAAATTAATTGACCTTTCAGTAGCGCATGCCTTGGGTATAGTTCATAATCAATATAAATGGGTTTGTGTGTGTATTGAGCAAAAGCTAAATAGCATGGACAAAAAGAGAGAAGAGGTAGCCCTCTCGACCAATTCTGTCTATCAAACTGCAATCCAAATATTTAAGATGACTCGATAGTGGGGTGAAAACAAATTACTTTGGTTGTTTATATGCATCTGATATTTTAATGTGTACGCTTAAGTGGGATATATTACTTCTCATCAAGTGCCTTTAAGTCAGACCTAGGATACTATTTCCTGTCACACACTAAGTTACATGCAATTGCGAAGAACACAACATCAAGCAGACATGCAGTGGGAGAACTATAAAAAGACTATTACAACAGTAACAAAGTTCAGCATCACCGGAAGAAACGAATTCAAATTATGATATCATTTGAAAAAATGAATCTAATGTAATATAATTACTTTCAACCAAAGTAAGATGAAAGCCAAGGACAGCAGGATACCGTGTTTGATTCAAGAGTTCTCTTGACAATTGACAAGGCATCATGCAGAGCTCTATCCATCTCATCAAGCATATGGTCATTTGCACCTCTTAAAATCAAAGAGACCTATAGAAGAATAACAGAATCAGTTGATATTGTAAAGATGAATATTATGACTAATAATCCAATTCAGAAAGATAATTATTTGACAGATATGAAATGAATTATCACCAGAAAATATTAATTTTCTTGAAAAAAAACAACTGAGAACACCAATGGGTTTCAGAGAATCTGATGATTTAGAATCATGAGAAAAAAGAGCTTAACATGAGGAAAAACATACTTTTGTATTTTAAAATTAAATTTCAAAAAATAATCTATGATGTATTTTTTTAATATAATTCGTAATTAAGTTTCTCAATAATGAGATTAAATTTAATTATATGTAGGATAAAAATTTAGTTATAAATAATCTGTACGAGGATTTGATATATAAATTTTAATTATATTTGTATATTTTGATAAAGGAATAATTCTGTGATGTGTTTCAAATTTACGTACATAAATAAAATAAATTGTGGTTTATGCCATTGAATATCAACAGTAAATTGATTGTAAGCAAACAATTTATGTAAATAATGGTAAATTGATTTAATAAATTATATTATATACAAATAATAATAATAATAATAATATAAGATATTTTTCAATAATTTAAAACTATTAACTAAATAATATACAATTATTTACCTAGAAAGGATAAATGGTACGGCTGGAAAGACATTTCACCATGATCACCACTTATTTCCAAAAAATAAACATCCGCTTTCCTCATAACTCAACTTACATGCCACACTTTCTACAATGTTCAAATTCCATACCATAGGCAATTTTGTTAACTAGATTCACTTTTGGATCTCATTAACTTTATTCCTTTTTTTCTCATAAAAGAACTCCGTGAAAATGAACTTTTCTAGTATTGATGCAATTTCTACCATGCTCAAATTCCATACTATAGGCAATTTTGTTAACTAGATTCACTTTTGGATCTCATTGACTTTATTCCTTTTTCTCTCATAAAAGAACTCCGTGAAGATGAACTTTTCTAGTATTGATGCAACTTAATTACCATTGCAATGAAGAAATCATAACACAGAACAAGCAGGTCAACATTTTAATGCTATTTTTTCAACAGGATGTAACTAATGGCTATTCCATCCATCAAAATATGAAAGCCTACTGCAGAGGTTAATAAATTTTATGGAATTTTGGAATTTGCAGTTACCTATTTTATTTTCTGTATTCAATTTTTAAAAATCTGCAATTACCCAGTACAGCCTGTATGGGCTTTCATACCAATTCCATACAAACTAAGCCATTATAAGATTAGGCAAATGGCTTCTATTTGATATTAAACATGAATTCTTAAAAAGAGTTTCTTAACAAGTATAGGAATTGTCCAATTTTGCTCATTTTATGCTTTATGGAGTTCTTTTAAGTAGCTTTCCTTTTTTGGCCATCAAGGAATCTTGAACCTCCAAATTCCTTACGCTTTTGTGTCATGAATCAAATTTTATTGTTGAGAAAGAAAAAAACTCTACAAGTCAATCAAATTACTTACTGCACTTGTAGTTTTGGTCCCTTTGATCATAACTACAGCATCATCAGATATTCTTTCCTCAACAACCTCATCAGCAGATCCAAGAAAAGATGGTTCAAATGTTTCCTCTCCTTCCATGTCAGCAAATGTTGAGACCTAGGTCAAAGTAAAAATAAAGTCATACGGTACATAAAGGAACTGGTATTCTAAACTTCTATAGAAAAAAATAATACTAAACAAGATGTTGCTTGACATATAAGAACTGAGATATTGTTAGCACAGATGTTTGGTACCAACTTCAAGGACAGTCAATGACTATTAAGGGAAGGGTATAAATATAAATTAAAACAAATAGAATCAAGATCTTGGTTACTTGAATCTTTTGGTTTATTTACTACAAATTCATCCCAGGTGGTTGCTAATTAAGACATGATCAGAGATGTATATAAGAGACCCTCATAAAATGTCTAAGGAACTCGAATGCAATACACAAGAAGCCAGCCTACATCCGGACAAGGAATACAGCCTATGTCTTCAACAAAACAGGGAAGCCAGAGTAACAAATAAGGTTACTTTCCTTCAATTTAAACCTGACATTAATAAGCTGCAAACACTCCATATTTCATAAAGAAAAAGGGCTTCTTGGGATGACAAGCAAGAAGCGTGTCATCAATTGTTACAATGGTTTGAATCAGACATACATTGCATTCTCTCCAACCCATATAAATAGCAACATTTTTTTATCATGTAGAAAAAAGGAGGGAGATAAAAAGGAATGGACCACTATCATATCAACAGTCCTTTTTATAAAATATTCAGCTTTACAAACTTAAATTGCAATTAAATCAAGAAATTCAAAACAAACAAACCTACCATCGTTGCACCAGTAGCCTTGGCAACATGACGCATATCCTCTTTACGCACGCGTCTTACAGCAATTGCCCCAGCCTCAACAAAGTACTGAAACAAAAGTTAAATAGTCAGAAAGAAATAGATAAATTCTTGACTTATGTCATTCATCAGAAAAAAACATCTAATTTAAAAACAATCACAAAAACCAATTCATGCAAAAAATCAGAAGCCGGTAGGCCAAGTTTAAAGATCCATATGCATAGGGGTCACAACAAGTTTGGTGTAATTTCAACATTGAGCTTCTACTTAATATTATTTCATAATTTCATCATTTCACCATTTTATAGTAAACTAAGGTCAGACATTTACTTCCTTAAAAACAGTTACTGGATTCATGCAAGGTTTATAACTTTGACCTTTGGTACAATTTGGTCCTAAGTTTTAACAAAAGTCATTACGTGTAATGATACAACCAGCAATAAAAAAATATATGGTAGATGAAAAACAAACCCTGAAAAAATTCTAGCTTCTGTTAGGACATGAGTTATTTGGTGTGATGCTTCATTTAATTTGTCAACTAAATCCAAATTTTGTTATCATTCAAGTGTCACATAAGCAGAAAGTATAAACAATTACCCCATCAAACCCAGTACTCAGCTTGAATTTTCCCCAAATCAATAAATCCCATCAAACACAAAAACTCTAAAATCTCACAAGGCACCCCAAAAACCCTGAAATGATCGTCTTTATATACTAACAAACCAGCACTTCAGGAATATAATATTTTCAACTCCCTTCATTTCTTCCTTTTTCATGATCTTTACTCGTAATTGATAAAATCCTAATTCCTTGATCGATACAGATTTAATTTATACTTACAACATAGAATGCATTGATATATTTAGATGGGACATATAGATAGTGAAAGGAAACATACGGATGGGGATATATGCTACCCTAATAGTCTACAAGACAGAGTATACAGAGAAGGGGCAAAGACATGGATTTTAACACAGCAAACTACATTTCCCTACATCCAAGAGTGAAAAAGAAAGCCAATATCGTGTATTTTCATTCATGATTAACAGTACAAGGAGTGGCTGCTCAACATTCAACATCAATCCCAAAATGTGCGCATGCGGACACACTACAAATATGTCAGTCTTCAGCGTTCATAAAGAGGCCATTGACTTTATTAGCAACATTACCAGACCCCATAGTTGATGACGATAATCAAGAATATAAAAAATCAGACCATAACTGGTCTATCGGTTTGCTTCATCTATCAGATTGGATATGAGGAAGCATAATGTACACGAGGATGAAAACAATGACATGTTAAGCTGTCAACAGATATAAAACAGAAAGATAAAGTCAAACATTTTCTTTGACGCCCTAAATGTAAGATTATAAATGAATCATCTTGCTTGAAGAAAAAAATCATTAAAAGAGTACCACAAAGAAGCATACCTTGAGTGCCATGTCATCGATTCCTTTAGTAGTCAGAACAACATTAGCTCCAGCTTTCAATAGCTTTTCAATCCGTTCCTTAGTCATATCAGCCTCTCTGCAGTTAGAAAAGTGGCCATTTGTTAAAATGTATAATAGATATTATTTTATTTTAGAAGATGATATGGATGAAGAATTGTCCCAATCAAAGCAAAAGTGAATTCCTATATTCAAACTTAACATGAGATGGATTACACAATTAGATCTTTATTTCTCAAAAGAACTACACAAATTAAAACGTAACCATCGTATTTATATTGTTTGGCTAAACCCTTGAGAGGCTTTGTATTGACTTCATGCCTGTCATCCAAAAATTCTATTTGTCTATTTTATTACTTACAATAACATGATAAATTTATTCTCATATCTAAAGAAAATGAATCCAGAAAGATAGGGTATCATAGTAACAGAAGCCATATGATCATACTGACAGTACCTTTGACGAATTTTCTCTAGCTCCCTAGGATCAGTGACTAAAACTTGAACACCCAATTGCATTTTTGTCTTTTGTAGATTGAAATCAAGACAAGCAATTTTTGCAGGGGCAACCCTAAGAGGCATTCCTTGAGCAGCACGGCCAGTGTTTAGAGCATAACCATTCATCAGAAAGCTGTCTCTAGCACTTTTTCCATGGGATTTCAAGATATTGATTCCCTGGAACATGAATCACAAAAGAAACAAGGTATTAAATCGATTCAAATTCAACAAAAACAAAGAATTTGTAGTACCAACCTTGATTGGGTATTTAACTTCACCTCGAGCATTGGTCATCTTAACAGATTGCACTGCATCTACAACCTGTGTAAATTGCGCATACAAGTCAATTTCAAAACATAAAAAAAAAATGACTAGTAATACCTACAGTCGACAGACAAAAAAATGTCCTAAAGTAGCAGTTAGCACTTTTACATAACTAAACAATAACTTCAGAACAATAAGCCTACATATGATTAACATAACTTCTTTTGAAATTCCCATGGACCATAACCCCAAAATTCAAACTGCATAGCGTTCAATTCAATGCATGACATCACATAAATAACCCCCACCCCAAACAATACTGCTCAATAAATAATATATTTAATTACAAAACTTTCATTACTTTTTGGCTAACATTGAAATCCTTTTGATTGATTTTAAAACTCTCATGGTATCAATAATAAAACTTTTATTTCAGTTTCATGTGAAAATACTTAATACTACCAAGTCATATATAGTCAACAACAAACAATTTTACACATGAAAGCAAGAGAAAAGTTCACCTCCTTTCCTCTCAAGCAGAAACGAAGTGTAAAATCTAGTAAAAAGGCTGGGATGGTTTACTAAAAAAACAGGTTTTAAAATTATATGATATGAGGATTGAAAAGAATATAGCTTTACAATATCATGTTCAACTACTAACCCAACTAAAAATTGATACGTGAAGCAGAAAAAATCATATGAGCTTTATAAAATTGGATATGACCTAGAATTTGCAGAGAAGCAGAACATGGTGTGCACTAATCATATGATATAAACACCCAAAATTCAATATAAAATCATTGCAATCACAAACATACCAAATTAGCAAAGAAGTCACTATCACCAGCAATCAACTTCGAGGACATACTGGTCTTGGCACAGTTAATTAGCGAATCCTTTCCGAGCTTTTCAACCTACAAGTCAAGAGAACAGTCTGACTTAGTAACACATTACACAACAATTTGCAAATGCATTAATATTAGGACATAAAAAATGAAAGTAAGCTTATGAAAAAAATAACACAGGGAACCAATAGCCAAGAGATGCTACTATCAACCTCACAGCCCAGACTTTTTTTAGTGATACAAAACGGAATACAGGAAACATAAGCATACATTTTTTTATAATGCGATACTATGGGCAATGGATTAGTTAAGGAAATCAAATCATAAGAACTCATAATTACGGTATAAGAGAAACCGTTGTGGAACTAACATTATCAGCTTCAAATTAAACTAACAATAACACATATCAACGATCTAAGGAGAAATTACACTGCCATCATGGAATATACAATTTGTGAATAAAATCTTCAAACATACAAAAAATAAAAAGGTTAGCTTAGCAGCCTCTTACCTTCACAGCCAGTTTTTCATCTACATATTTGCACGCCTCCCGCATAGCAAGCTATCCCGAATAATCAACATAAAAGAGAAGTTAAACCATGCCAGCTCCCCATTCATACAGCAGAACATCAAAACTTCATAACTGTAGCTACAAAGTTCGAAAAGGCAATCGACAATCAATTAAGTTCAAGAAATGAAAAGACACTTACTCTATATCCACTGATAATCGAGGTAGGATGAATCTTGTTCCGGACAAGATCATTTGCCCTCTGCAGAAAAAGAACACTCGTTAGTTACATCCATTACATCCGAGACAAACACAAAACACAGAGTAGCAAAAAGAGATCGTCGCAGTTACTTTGAGAAGCTCAGCAGCTACAATGACGACAGAGGTAGTACCATCTCCTACTTCCCTGTCTTGAAGCTCGGCAAGTTCCACCAAAACCTAGAAAACCACACACGTGAGAAACAGCGCAGAAACAAGAAAAAAAAATGCAAAGAATAACCGTTTCCTCGTTCACCTTGGCAGCAGGATGCTCCACTTCCAACATCTTGAGAATCGTAGCACCGTCGTTGGTGATTGTGACGTCGCCAATGTCGTCGACGAGCATCTGAAAAAAGCGCGCAGCGAATCGCATCAAATATCGCCAACTTCATCTAAGATCTAACGACAGAGAGAGAGAGAGAGAGAGTACCTTGTCGAGACCAACGGGACCTAAGGAGCTTTTGACGATGTTGGCAACGGCTTGGCACGCCACCACTGCGTTAACGGAAAAATGAACGAACGATGTTAGAAACGGTTGCTTCGTTATTAGTCGTGGAAGACGAAGAAAATAAGCAGAGAAAGATAGATATGGAAACGGTACCGTTCTGTGTACGAACGTCCTGGCCGGACTGTCGCTCGCCGGCGATGTCAGGGGTTTGAGCAACAACCGCCATTGGAGTGAGTATGTGTGTGCTGTTTAGGGCTTCGCTCGCTAACACACTCTTCCTAAGGTTCAAAGGGTTTTGGTTTTTTCAACTTCGCCCTTCCTTAACCTTTTCTTCTCTTTTTATGCTTATACCTTTTTTTTTCGTGCCTCTGTTTTAACCTTTGTTTCCTCTCTCACTTCCACTTTGAAAAAATATCTAAGTTTAGTTTAAAACTATAGGTTTAGATATGTGTTCATTTCTTTTAAATTTAAAGGAAATTTTTTTTTTATTTTTATATTTTAAATTACTTTTTAACTATGTTGTTTAGAGAGAGAAAAAAAGTATTCTAGTCTCTCTACTGAAATATAAACATGTATGATACTCAAAAATGTAAAATTAAATTAATATTTTTATTATTGATTATTTATTTAATTTGTATAGTTAAACAAAAAAAATAGTCTTTATATTTTAAAAAACATATTTTTAGTGTCTATGTATATTATTTTAATATATTTTAGTCTCTGAGTTTAGACAAAAATAATTAATCAAACTAGAAAAGTATATAAAACTATATAAGATAAAATAATATGTGTAAGGACTATAATTGACAATTTTTAATGTAGAGATTAACAAATACAAATTTGTATTACTATAAAGATTAAAGAGTAATTAATTCTTGAAATAAGTTATTACGGTTTTTTTTATCAGCGAAATAAGTTATTACGTGATACTTCCAATTGGTTAGCAAACTTTAACTTAGACAAATAAATTAAAATTTATATATTTTAAATTACATGGGTTTAAAATATAAATTTTGAAAGCCAAAAAAAACTATTATAAATTTTAAAGATTGAAAACAAAATTAAGAAAGTATTACCTATTATATTGACGTAGAATCCAATCAATATTAATAGAAAATTACTTTATGTATACATATATACGTATATATATAATATTATTATTAATTTATTTTTATTATATATTTTTTGTGGTTATATTGTTTACAGTGAAGCAGGAATGTTATAAATCTTTAATTATAATAAAATGGTGATACAGTTTACTGATTTACTAATTTTTCCTCTGCAACACAATAGATACATATAAATTATTTTTAAAATAATGATAGAGTACTGATATAATAAAAATAATAATATATTTACATTTTAAAATGCCAACAAATAAATTTTGGCAAAATAACAAATCTTAACTTTTTTATGGGAAAAGGAAGATATTTTGGCAACCAAACTCAGCAAGAAACTCAACATTAAAATGATAAGATACAAATTACTAGCGATATAAACATAACATTTTATATAATCCATTTTTTAAACAAATATATCTGTTGTTATACATATAACTTGATCGTTTTTATATGAAGAATTAAATATTATTTTGATGGTTAAAAAATAACATAAGAATACATTTTCACCAAGACACGTCAATTTACATTGAAAACCATAAAAACCGGAGAAAGACTAACTAAATATAAGATTTACTTATAAAAATTTATAAATATTTAACAAAATAAAATGAAAAATTGGACTTGTGTCAAATGAGTGAAAATTTTAAAAAATATTTCACTTAACTTATTGATTTTATTATTTCTTTATACGCAGCAAAAACAATTGCATAATTTAAGGTAGTTAATTTATGGTCCTGAGTTATGGATCAAGCAAAGAAGAAGAACAACGTTATTTGCGCAGGGCATTGTTTCATCTGTTTTCTCTACACATTCATCGATTCCTTTGTGCTTCTCCTAACCTACCATTATCTTTCCTCGTTCCAGACATGTCCACTTCTCGCATATCACTTACACGTGAGTTCCTGCATTAAATAACTTGTCATTTTTTTCTTCAATGTTCTACCTGATATGCTTCCTCAGATGCTCATGCTTTCATCGTATTTATATAGATGTGTATTCATCGCTAATTGCATTTTTCTTGGTTCATTCACTTCCACCTTTTTGCATGAATGTTACTGTTTAAATACATATATAACTTGCTTATAGTTTCGTGATTCGTTATGACAATGGTATGCATGAAGACCATGATTTGAGTTTCATCAAATTGAATCTCTCTTCTTAGATTTACTACATTTGCATCACCCCAATACTCAAAAAAAATTGTAGTATGTGGCAAAATTGGGCATGCTACTTGTGTCTATGCCTTGTTGGTTGTGATATGTGTCTCTAGTTGATGTTGCAAGACCCGATTGCTTCTATCAATAGACAAAATTAAGTTGGTCATTTTCTCTTCTGCTGTTGTTCTTGGTGTGTAGTAAAATTTCGTTTGTTCTCCCTTAGGTCTGACAGATAAGAAATGTGTGCCATGCAATTTGAAGGAATTACGACCCATGAATGAGGATTCAGCACGAACTCTGATGCCACAGGTTTGTATCCATGAATTCAAGATTTTAAAGTCTCATGACTCATGGTCTTGGATAATGATATTGAGTGGTTAGGTTCCTGAGTGGAATTTGGTAAATGATGCTGGTATAATGAAGTTGAGGCGGTCATGGACAGTAAAAACTTTCTCCAAGGGATTGAATTTTTTTAAGATAGTAGCTGGTCTTGCTGAAAGTGAAGGTATGGTGTTATGTTTTCATTTTGTTATTGATCTCGTTTTGAAATGTACACACAATATGTTACCAAGAGGATGCTTATAGTGCAGGTCATCATCCTGATCTTCACCTTGTTGGCTGGAATAATGTTGTTATAGAGATTTGGACTCATGCTATTGGTATGATTATTTAGTGTACAACTTTTAAGTTTTTTAATCAAAAGTTGGTAGACAATAAATAATGTAAGAGTAACATGTGTTAGTTTCAGAGATAACAAAACCAATGAAGGTATAACATCCCAACCTCCTTAAAGGAAAAAAAGAACTATCTATTTTGAATATTACATTCATATTCCTCCTTTAGACAATGGGGGAAAAGAGTTTAATTACATAGACGTGTTGGTCAATATTATGTATTTTTGACGTCCAGATTACTAAAATAAATAGGTAAGTTAGTTGAATCGTTTACCATTTCTTTTCATGTCATCCATTTTCATAGTCTTGGGTGAGATACATTTCAATAGGAATGAACAAAATTTGTGCGACTTTTTTTCTTTAAAACTCCTTTCCACAATCTTGTTTAATTATGCTTTATCAATTTTCCTATCTTCCTTCTTATTTTTTACTGATTTTGTACTAATTGTACCCTGATTTATACCTTTCATAGAAAATTTCATTCTTACAACATAAATGGTAATAAATGATAATATGTTAAAAATAGTCTAATATATCACTTAAATCTTTGATATTGATTTTGTGTTTACCTCTGAGGCTTCTGGAAATAACTACTTATTCAACTCATTTGCATCTGTATTAGATGCACTATTTTAAGATTACAAATGATTTTGAGGCTCAATAAGCTTGCTTCTTTTGTTGTTTTAAACATTTTTTTTTCTTAAATTTACTGACTAATACCACAAACGAGCATTTATCTAACTTATTTATGTTCTTGCAGGTGGATTAACAGAAAATGACTTCATACTTGCTGCTAAGATCGATAAGCTTGATGTGGTAGACCTACTTAGACGAAAACCTTCTGACTGAGCCAACAATGCTTAGGAGTATTGGCAGGAGTTATTACCTGTCTACCAACAGTAATATTTTGTTTTTAAACGAAGCATCTCACATAGCAGTGAGTTATGTTTTGAGGCTATCATTTTCCTTTACATATTTGTTTAAAGCTTCATAGAAGATCATTAGAATAATATTTTCATCCAAAGGTTATTGATGCTAGTGATCACATTCTACGTATTTGAGATATAAAAGGATAACATCATTTTTAACAAGACTAAAACGTTTGTATATGTATTAGATAATAAAAAAAAGTATTTTTTTTACAATGTTATTGTCTTGGTAGAGTCTATTTTGTTAATCCAAATATTACTTAAATCTAAAAGTAACAATTTAGACCATCTTAATGATAGAACTGAATATAAAATTACTGTTTAGTTATGAGACACTACATACAAAGTTGGTAGTATATTTGCTGGTATTCAATCTCTCTAATTTTTCTCTACAGGCTTATAGAAGAGGTTCTCCCTCCATTATCCTGATAAGTTTAAAGACAAATATAAAAAGAGTAATATAAATTTAAATGAAAAAACATTACTTGTCTGTTTCAACTCAATCACATTTTGCACATTATAATTAACTTAGTTCCAAGTCTACAAACTTTTGTCACAAACACATAATAAACCATAAAACAATACAAGAAAAGACAAACAAACACATCTTATTTTAGCCCACCATTCTTGATGTCCATTAATGGACTTTAAGTTGATTGCATTGAGAGTGTCTAATGGTAAAGTTTTCAACTTAGGACAATTATGTATCCTTAACAGCTCCAAAGAGGACCAACCCAATGTATGAGTTGAACATTTTGACGTTCTGCATATATTTCATGGTTGTCTGAAATGTGAGAGTGAAGGAAGAAGACGATGAACAGTGCAGAAAAGAGAAGAAGAGAGAGACCGAGTATATTGCTCTAACTGTTTTATTCTGCATGGCCATTTTACACGTGCATGCTTATGACACTTTCTTATATCACATACTGAGCTAACTAATATATATATATATATATATATATATATATATATATATACACGTGAGCTAAGAGGGACAAAGGCTCAGCCCAAAGGTTTCAACCCAATCCAGTATAAAACAGAAACGCTAAAACGCCCCCTCAAGCTGGTGGGTGAATGTTTAACACACCTAGCTTGGAGAGAAATCTGTAAAACATCTCTCTGTTAAGAGACTTGGTAAAGAGGTCTGCAGGTTGATCCTCAGTGCTGATCGGTAGTAAGTGAAAGAGACCTTCATGAAGCTTCTCCCTTACTACATGGCAATCTATCTCTATGTGCTTGGTTCGTTCATGGAAGCTGTTATTTTGCGCTATGTGTCTCGCTGACTGGTTATCACAGAATAAGCTAGCAACTCCATTAGTGGTTACGTGAAGATCTTCGAGCAAGAAAATCAACCATTGTATTTCGCAACTTGTAGCTGCAAGAGCTCGGTATTCAGCTTCAGATGAAGAGCGGGATATGGTGCTCTGTTTCTTGGTTCTCCATGATACCAAGGATTCTCCAAGGAAAATACAGAATCCTGTGGTGGAGCGTCGCGTTGTAATGCATGATGCCCAGTCTGAATCACTGAATGCCTTGATCTGAAAACTGGTATCCTTGGGATAAAAAAGGTCTTGTGCTGGAGAAGTCTTTATATAACGAAGGATCCTCTGTGCAGCTTGGTGA
The DNA here is from genome assembly GCF_051622355.1 of Phaseolus vulgaris. Lineage (NCBI taxonomy): Eukaryota > Viridiplantae > Streptophyta > Magnoliopsida > Fabales > Fabaceae > Phaseolus > Phaseolus vulgaris. Next base: position 42,272,702 of record NC_143499.1, read on the forward strand.
TGTGCCTTCGTAGGAGATTCAACAAACTGGCTAAGGAATTGCACAGCAAAGCTAATGTCTGGTCGTGTGTTTACTAAGTAGAGCAACCTTCCAATGATTCTTCTATACAAAGATATATCATGCACTTTTGTATCTCTGTCAAACAATTTTTCATTCTTTTGCGCCATGGGTGTGGCCGCTGGTTTTGCACCTAGCATTCCTGCATCAGCCAAAATCTCAATAGCATATTTACGTTGACAAATGTGGATTCCCTCCCTAGTTCTAGCTATCTCGAGTCCTAGGAAGAACTTTAAATGACCTAAGTCTTTTATTTTGAAGGTTGCATCTAAAGAACTCTTTACTATATTAATTTCATTGGCGTTATTTCCAGCAATAAGGATGTCATCAACATATACAAGTAGAGCAATGAAAGAACCTTCAGTGTTTCTTATAAAAAGAGAATTGTCAGCTTTAGAGCGAGTAAAGTTGATGGAACAAAGAAAGGAAGTGAGCTTGTCATACCATCGTTTGCTTGCTTGTTTTAGACCGTAGAGAGACTTCACTAATCGGCATACCTGATGTGTTTTGTTGGAAGCAATACCTGGTGGAATTTCCATGTAGACTTCTTCTTCTAGGTCACCGTGCAAGAAAGTGTTGTTCACGTCGAGCTGTTCAAGATGCCAATCCATGGCGGAGGCTACTGCAAGGATGGTGCGAATCGTCGTGAGTCTTGCCACCGGTGAATAGGTTTCCATGTAATCAATGCCTTCACGCTGTGTGTATCCCTTTGCCACAAGCCTTGCTTTGTATCTTTCTATGTCTCCGTTAGCTTTTCGTTTGATTCTGAATACCCACTTGCACCCAATGGCTGTCTTGTTTGGTGGAAGTTCCGTAATCTTCCAAGTTTCATTTTCTTCGAGGGCCTTTATTTCAGCTTTCATGGCTTCCCTCCATTCTGGATATTGCTTGGCTTCCTCATAGTTTTGAGGTTCATTTTGACATGAAATTGACAAAGCATACTTTAAGTGATGTTCTGCCAAATTCTTGTAAGATATAACAGAGCTAAGAGGATACAACACCTTGGTTTTCTACATTGCATTGTTGCATGGTGAGGTCATTATGCTGTGATGGTAATCTTCCAAGTAAGCTGGTGGTCTCTTGACTCTTGAGGATCGTCTGAGTTCTTCTTGTTCAGCGTTTTCCTCTGTCGCAGTAGGTATGGGAATGGCAGCATCACCCATTGTAAACTCAGTGTCTTCAAATGTAGTCTCGTCACTGTTTTCTCTTTTTGAGTTATAAAAGTAGGTTTCATAGAATATCACATTTCTTGATACAAATATCTCTCTAGTATGGACATCCATAACCACATAGTCTTTAGTACCATGCTTGAAGCCAAGGAAGATACATTTGCGTGCCCTGGGGTCAAGCTTGTGTCTGTTTTGCTCAAGGGTAGAAGCAAAACAGAGACATCCAAATACTTTGATATTGTAAAGATCAGGAGCCATACCATGCATTAGTTTATATGGACATTCGTTTTGAATGACAGGGGAAGGAAGGCGGTTTATGAGATGCACAGAATGAAGAACAGCATAAGACCAGAAAATTTTTGGCAAGTTTGACTGATATAGAATGCAGCGAGCAATGTTAAGAATGTGTTGGTGCTTTCTTTCCACAGTGGAGTTTTGTTCGGGAGTTTCATTACAGGAAGTTTGGTGAATTATACCATGTTCATCATAGAAATTTTTCCAGCAAAACTCTTTTCCATTATCGGTTCTAATAGCTTTTACACTTTTGTTGAATTGGTTTTTAACGTGAGTGACAAAACGTTGCATGTAATCTCTAGTTTCATTCTTACTTTTCATTAAATGAATCCAAGTATATCTACTGTGATCGTCAACAACAGTGAGAAAACATTTGTGCCCATGCAAAGAGTGAACATTTAAAGGTCCCCATATATCCATGTGAACCAAATCAAAAACATGATCGCTACTAGTTTTGTTTAAAGGAAAGGGAAGCTTATGTTGTTTAGCAAGGTGACAAGGAGTACATACATCAATATCAGTGGAGTGTATATCCGTGTATTGTTTGGCAAGTTTTTCTAACACCCTTTTTGATGGATGGCCCATTCTACAGTGCCATATATTTAACCCTTTGACAGCTTCAAAATTTTCTTGTTCACGCAGGGAGCAGATCTGACTTTCTTTCTCATCAATGTGGAGGTGGTATAGACCATTCACAATATCAGCTTGACCAATCATCTTCGAAGTATGTTTCTCCTGTATCTGACAAACATTATAAGTGAAAACAAGCCTACATTTTAAAGAATTTATCAACCTTTGTACAGACAGAATGTTAAGGGTGAAAGCAGGTATATATAGCACGTTATGAAGGGTAATTTTGTGAGTTAAAATAACAGTGCCAGCATGGGTAGCAATGACATTGTGATTATTTGGCAATTTGACTTTTACTGGTTTTATCTCGTAAAAGCTAGTGAAACAGGTAATGGAGCACATTACATGATCCGTGGCCCTAGTGTCAAGGATCCAGAGATTTTTACCTTCTTTACCTGTGTTGTTTGATTTCAAAGAGTTTCCTACGCTGTTATTTACCACTCTCTGTTTTTCTTTGCACCCCTAAATCATGTCCACAAGCTGTTGTAATTGTTCGGCGTCAAGATTTCTCAGAATTTGGTCATTGTGAGCATCACTGTGTGCATTCTTTTCTCCCTCTGTTTCACTGGTTTCCTCACTTTTCATAGTGTTTGCAGCATAACTCGTTCTTTGCTTGATCCAAGGAGGATACTCGTGCTTTGAGTAACACTCATCAGCCGTGTGATTCATCTTATTGCAAAAGGAACATTGCTTACCATAGTTCTTTCCTCTTCCCCTTCCGTAGTTGCGCCAGGAAGGGTTGCTCCCATTGTTCTTCACATTCATCTTTTGGCCATATTGATTAGCATTGTTAATGAGAATCTTTGTATCCACTACTGCACTTTCAGTTAAGTGTCTTTCTTGTTGCAGAACCAAGGAAAAAACACGATTAACCCCTGGCAAAGGATCCATTAGCAGAACTTGCGTCTTTACAGTATTGTAATTTTCTCCCAATCCTTTTAGAAAACACATGACCCTTTCTGACTCCCTGTATCCCACTATGATCTTTATCACATTGCACGTACACTTTGATTTGCAAGTGCAGGTGAGCAGCGGATGCAGTGAATCTAGCTCTTCCCACAGAGTTTTAGAATCAGTGTAGTATTCGTTGATGCTCCTTTCACCTTGTTTGATGGAGTTGATTTCTTGCAGAAGGTCTGAAACACGAAAATGACTCCCCTTTGAGAATCTTTCTTCAAGATCTTTCCATAAGTCTCTTGCATCATCAATGTACACCGTGCTTTGAGCAATCTGTGGAGTAAGGCTTCGTGTAATCCAAGAAACAACTGTAACATTGCATCTTTCCCAAGCCTCGTACTTGGCATCACTTCGCGAGGGTTCAAGGATCTCACCGTTGACGAACTTGTATTTGTTCTTTGACAACAGCGCACGCTTCATTGCTCTGCTCCACAAGTGGTAGTTTGTTCCATCAAGATGTGGCGTAACCAATACCATACCTGGGTTTTCTCCAGGATGAAGGTAATATGCACTGGCGGGGTTTTGTTGGTCATTCTTGGATGGGTCTTGTTCATTGACAGCCATTTTCAAGAGAGCAAAGCAAAGGGAGATAAAAACGGGAAAAAGAAATGAAAGATAAGAGCGTAGAGAGATAGAAGAGAACCAGTCGCAGCGGAGAGCAGAGCGGGTCAGACCCGCTCTGATACCATTTTGACGTTCTGCATATGTTTCATGGTTGTCTGAAATGTGAGAGTGAAGGAAGAAGACGATGAACAGTGCAGAAAAGAGAAGAAGAGAGAGACTGAGTATATTGCTCTAACTGTTTTATTCTGCATGGCCATTTTACACGTGCATGCTTATGGCACTTTCTTATATCACATACTGAGCTAACTAATATATATATATATATATATATGTGAACTAAGAGGGACAAAGGCTCAGCCCAAAGGTTTCGGCCCAATCCAGTATAAAACAGAAACGCTAAAAGAACATAATAGGCAAGGAAATTAGACAGTATTTATAGTTTTGGAATCACATTCCTTTCTCTTTCAGTGTCTTCTCTAATAAGTTCTCCAATTTTTGAAAATCTTCAATCTTCAAGTTCCAGCTTTTGAAGTTCCGAAAATGTTGAATTGTTCCATTGCTGAAAATTTCACCCAGTATTGGACAATCTTTGAGTGACATAGTTTGTAATTTGGAAAACGTTCCACTCTGCAAGGGACATTTAAAAGCACATTTTAAATTGATGAAATTTTCCAAATAAAGTTGCTCCAAATCTGGTAAGATGATTGTTGTTTCTATTTGGATTCCATTCATGGCAATGCTACTTGTTTCGCCTGACACAATTGGCAAAACTTGGTTGCATCTTTTAATCAGAATACTCCGAATGCGTTCTAAACACACCATGCCAAACTAATTAAAATGCATCAGTTTTTGGTAGTACCTCAATAATTGCAGAGTCATCCTTCTGTCCACCATTGCAGTATCTCAAATGATAATTAGTAATTTTATATTCAAAGGATTCAAGTACTTGAGGTCGCCTTTAGCTCAAGCATCCTACAGCGAATCAAAATGAATTCAACTTCTTATGCAACCATTTACTTCTTGACAGAAATTCCCAAAGAATGATTGAGGAGGAAAAACAGTGAAATTTTTGGGATGTGTGAGGAAACAAATGGGGTGTGGATATGGGTTGGGATGTGTGCTAAGTGAGGAAGCGGTGTGAACAGAAAAACAGCGAAGGTGGGCTGAGGAGCAGAACTGAGTAAGAGTGGGGGTGTGAGAAGGAGAGCAGTGAGGGTGGACTGAGGGGTAAAAGGAGAAATTGAAGATAAAAAGGATGAAAATAAAGGAAGTATGAAGGTCTGAATAATAAGCGTGGGATTTTTAATTAAAAATAAAATAATTTTTTTTTTTTGAATTGTTGTTTTTTCTTCTTCTCTTTTTTTTTTATTTCCTTTTGAACTTTTTTTTTATCATTTCAATATGTTATCTTTTTTAAAATATTTTTATTTAGAAGATTTTTTCCCGCAAATTCTACAAATTTTATTTACCCAAAGAAATTGGGTATTGACAATTATCATTTTTAAAAACATGTGTGGTAGCTTACCTTTTAAAAAAAACATTACTTTTTATAAACTTTTTAATTTTATATTCATGCCTATAGAATGTTAGAACACTCATGCTAAAGATGTGTTGTTTTGATATATTAATTCTTATACCTAGATCTTTTAGAGTTAAAGAGTATCAATATTTTATTTTCAAATAAAAGTTAAAGCTTATATGAGTATTTTTTTAGGGGATGGTAGTTTAAAAATATATTTATTTTGTAAATAAGTAAGTATTTTTAAATAAGATTAATAGGATTAAATACTATTCATTAATTAATTAGATTGAGTAAATTAACAATTAAAACTGTCCTACACATAACTATTATTTACAGTACCAATACTAGAACCAACTTTGTCAGCACCTTCATAATCTACAAGTTCTGGTAAAAAAAGAATATGTACTTCACTCACTACCTAAACTTGCATACTGTAATTCATGCACTGATACTCAAACAACATTGCTAATCTCACATTTCCTTCCTTTCGTGATCACTCACATACAGATCTACTCTAGTTCACACAATAAACTATAAACAAATATTGAATAGAAAACTATATAAAAGTTAAAAGTATAAAAACGGATGGAATAAAAGAAAAGTTGAAGTATAAAGACTAACTTGCTTATATAAAGTGCTGCAAATTATTTAAATGATAACATTGGGAATGTTCTCAAATTAAATCCGTTAAAAAGAAAATGGGAAAACTACCATAATTATAATTATAAAGATTAAAATTAGTTATATAAAATTTAAGTCAGTGTTAAAACTTTTTCAAAATAAAGATTTGTTAAAACATTCTTGCATCGAATTGATCGAAAATTAAATTGGACACTAACTTTTTATTTAAAATTAATTAATTATATAACAAACACTTAAATTAGACACTAATTTTGTATTTAAAATTAATTAATGATAACAAACATCGCAAATGCAGAATAAAATTGAAATAATTAAAATTAAATTCAAAAAATGCATAAACTATATCGACTTAAAATATTATTTTTTTTAAAAACCTAGATTATCTCGAGCTTCATCTCAAATACAAGCAAATTTAAAATATATAATATATCTAAAATTAAACAAAGTCACGCCAAAGCTATACATGACACTCTTTTTAACTCTGAATAAATATTTCAAAAAACATTTACAGTCTGTTAACCAGTTCTTCATCCTTACTTTCCTAACACTTGCGATATTTAATTAATTCTGATCTAATATCTGTTATCACATCCTCTGCTTCATGGAGTTGTGCTTCAAGCTCTTCGATCTTTCTTTTATTCTTTGTTGAGGTCTCTGCTTCGCTTTTCTATCCACAACAATATTTTGAAACAAGAACACGTCAGAGGAAGATTTTAAAGACGTAATTCATAAGAAATATGAAAAATGATACGCACACAAAGTAGAGCCATAATTTAACAGTGTATACATCTAATTAGCAAGTAAATAACTTATTCTATTGTCTGACAAAAGAATTTGGAGAATTGGACAAGATCAAGATGAGAAAGAAGGAAAGAAATCTACAGCAGAAACAACTAAATAGTACTCTAATCCCACAAAAAACAAAGACAAAACTCAACAGTACCCTCCTTAACTGCAGACAAATCCTCAGTTCAGTAGCCAAGTATTACAACTTTCAATGTTCACGAAAAATCCTCATTTTATAATGATAGTATGATATCCATGAATATACATAAGAATTTAAAATATCTTGCCGATTAGCTTGAAAAACAATTGTTCTGATACCAAAGGTCAGATCTTTTGGTGTTCAGAAAATCATTTGAATGCTTCTTCTGATTCAAAAGCATTATTAATAAAATTTGAATCTCACTCTCACATTAAAAATTACATTATATCAAACAACTTAAACCAATGTACATAAAATTGAGCATCCAATCCAAGTCCAACAATATGTTTATCTTTTATACTTACTGGCGGAAGATACTGAGACAATGCAGCCTGGATGGTGTTTTGAACCTGACTGCTGATTTCCTGCATCTCATTTTGACGATCCAAGAGACGAGCCTCTAGCTCTGTACGTTTCAGCCGCTCATCCTCTAGATGGGACTCAACCTCAACAAGTCTAGCTCTTATTTCATTGCATTCTTTCCTAGCATTCTCTGTCTCTCTCTTTTGGGCATCTAATTCAGTCTGCATCTGTTGAATTGTACTGGAGCTTGGTGATGATGGTGACCTTAGTCCTGCTCCAAAAGGACCAAAACCTCGCAGATATGATTTCTTCCCAACCAATGTATTGAAGGCAGTATTAATAATTTCTTCTTCATTTGTTTCCCCCACTTCCTGAGAATCTTCTATTTGGCATCTCTTCTCGTTAATTTGTTCAGCAACTTTGTCCTACGAACAATTCGTCATTTAGAGAACATAGTAACATCAAATCAAATTATATAGAAAAAATATAGCAGTAATATGAAATTCAATTACATTGATTTCCTTAGACGCTTCGTCAATCCATTCCCCATTTTCCCTTGTGTGTGTCAACTGCCAAAAAGTCTGCATATCGGGCTCCGTTCCAGTCACTGGGTCACGCTGTTAAAATTATATGCTTATTAAACATTATAAGAAAAAAAGTCATACAAAATGAGACGTGATAATCATAAGAACAAACGTTAAGCAGAAATCTCACTGCATCATAGCTGGTTGCTTGATAAGATTTTGACCCAGTAGTATGTTTTGTCCGCTGTTTTGCCTTATTTGCCTTGTTTTTTGCACTCATTGTCTGAAGATTGACGTAGAGCAAGTGATGAAATTTATTGACATTCACAGGGCAGAATGGTGTATAGACGAGCACAAATTATCGTACCTCAAAATAAGGGCTGCTAAAATAATCAACCAAGAATTGCCAATCAGAATCGGTAACATCATCAGGGACATGCTTCAAGGCCTCGTCCTTTGTTTCAAACTTTAAGTAATACCCATGAAGCCTGCTGCGCCAATTCTGATATAAACGACCTGCTTCATGCAGAATAGCTTTCCTTACCATATCTGTATCAGGCAGTCTCCAATTGTTCTGTTAACAAAAATTGAACCAAAGAACCTAATTTATCCAGGCAAGCACACACATATTTGAATAGGTTAATAAAATAAAAGAAGGAAAAAAATAGACCAAATGGAACAGCCCTACAGACAACAAGGTACGTTTTCTCTTAAAGCACACATGCACATAACGGAGAGAACAAGCTAGATTAATAGGAACAATGAATAAGGGAATTGAATTGACTCCTCAACACTACCTGACTTACATAAACATTAAGGGTCTGCACCTCCCTAACCCAAAGGCATCAATTTTCCCACAAACATACAATATCCTTTCCTTTCCTTTCTCTTATATTTGGGATCAAACTCAACTGTTATTCTCTAATTAACTAATGGTTTATTTAAAATAGACTCAATGCTAGAGTAGAATGAAAGCTAGAGTGAGAACATTAGAATACTGCATAAATGAAAGACAGCAAGGCAAGATTTCACTTAAAGTGGGCATGGACACAAAGTACCCAAAATAAATATATATTACACTACATGAATTTTAACAAGGCTCGAAACACATATTTGCTTTAATACTTTTGTACATACATAGTCAGTCACATAATTAATGGTGCAACAGACAATATTACAAAACAGAGAGCTTATGTAAGTAAAGAAAGAAAAAAATGCTACAACACTTGGATAATACATATTGGTAAAATGTCCAATTTAAAAGATACTTTTTTTGGATTTCTGCCATGATTCTGGCATGGCTTCAACACAATGTTAATAAGGGCAAACATTGTGATTTTCTAAAACTCATAAATTTCTATTATAATTATAGAAATAAGGAAAAAATCCTATATAATAAGAAATATTTAGATTATATATGTATTAGTGAGAACATTTTTATTTATTCTCCCATCATATCTTCATTTAATGTGAAATTTTTTAAAGTTGTTAGTTTGTTTTTAAATGAATCTCGACTAAAGTGTCTTTTTCAATGATGATGATCACAAAGGAGATTAAATGTCTTAAATGAATTATATCCTCTTATCACTTTTTGAATTTTAGATAGATAGATTAGATTCTTTTTGTATTAGGTGACTATATCTTTAGATTATTACATTTGACTAACCTTGTTTATAGGTGATTTTGAATACATAAATCTTGCCAGCCTTTCTTTACAATTCCACAAACTGATGATTCCTCATGTATACCAGTATAATAGATTAGTAGCATCTTTCTACTAGAGTTTGGTTAAAACCATTTGCTCAAAGATGAATTTACATCTCTCTTGTCATATTACTTAAAATAAGCCCTTATCCCCACATAAGCAAAACTATGGAATCACACCCACAAACCAGCAAAAAAACCAATATATCCTTTAATCAAATATCATTTTACAAAATCATGATTAAACCAAACATAACCAATGTCATAACATACCAGAATATTTTGCACTATTGTATACCTAGTACTTTGTGGAACCCTCTTCCACTGGCGCACATTAAGACGTGCATTCTGGCGAACAATAAGAGAAAGATCAGTAATGAAATCATTGCGGCCTGCACCTACTGCCACCAGCTTTGTAGGATGGATGAGAACATCCAACTTTCCATCTGCACTCAGTTGACGCTTCATTTGAAGCGACAACCCTCTTGTCTGTCCTCTTCCCTTTTTTTTAGGCTTGACAAGTGTATGTGTATCTGAAACACAACATAAAACAAAAGAAGTGTCAAATAAAGCCTTAGAGAAGAAACACTGACCACCACTTAAATGAACACATCCAACTTTCTACCTGCATTTTGTTGATGGTTCTCTTGATTTATTGACTCTATTGGTTGCCATAATCCCCTTCCCCAAGGCTCGTCAACTTCATCTTAAACATACACAAATGAAAAAAGGTTGTAAAGAGGTCAGTCGTTAATGAAATAGTTCCTAGCAATCAATGTTAATAATGGCATATAGAGCAACCTGCGAAGTTAAAAACTGCAACTGAAATTTTCAGGACAAATGAACAGCATGTTTTAGTAATTTTTCCGAAGCAATACATGCCTTACTAATGCATTGGAGATCATTAAGAGAGAAAACTATCTTAATGAAAAGCATGCCATTTTTTTTGCTAATAGCAGTTTTATCAAGAGCTTTTGTTCTGACAAACTTAAAATTGCCTTCAATTAGATAAACGAGGGTATATAGCTAATAAAGAAGACAATAAGACATATACTAACCAGTAGTATCAGTTTCTTGTTCCTCCTTACATTGAAGACTGACTTCCATCATATTTGATGGACTCCTATAGAAGTTCTCGCAATCAGCATTCTCTTGACAGTACTGCCTCGACCCTATTGGTCGTTCTTGTCCATTTTTGTTGGGCACAGCTGTATTTAAATGCAACAAGTATTGAATATAAAACATTGATTAGCATACATGTTCTCTTCCATGTACCGACCCCAAGGAGTTTGAGAAAATATATGATGATGATGTACTGCATTGAATGTAGGTAGCACAAAAGGGAGAAACAGAGAGTGAGAGAGACACACCAGTTAAGAAATCTCTCAAGAAAATAGTTCATTGCATTACCTTAATCAAGGTAGCAAAAAATATTATAAAGGAAAAAAATAACACTCACTATCAGAGTTATCATCAGAAATATTTCCCATTGGATATGCGTCTTGATATGATCAAACATTATAATTGTCATAGGCAAATCAGTTCTATAATGCCATGTGGTTCTCCTAATAAAATAAGAATTATTGTAGAGTGGATAAAAGAGGAAATGAATTAAACAATAAAGTGAGAGAAATCAGAACTGGGTGTTATCTCGTAACCATACCTGCATCTTGTGGTTCTTCACTGTCAAGACCAACTTCAACGATTTTAGATGGATTCATGCGACTATTCAAGTCGCTGTGCACACTTTTTTGAAAATTCTCAGCCTGTGATCCTTTTGGTCGTCCCCGTCCTCTTTTCTTAGGCATACTGGTACCTGAATCACAAAGTTCATATATAACGACAGCAAGCATATGCTTTCTCACAACCAAAAAAAAAACAGTAAAATACAAGTAGTAAAAAGGAAAGTAATAAAGTCAATCTATGTATACCTCCCTCATGTTCTTCAATAAAGTCAGGATCAACTTTCAACACATTCAAGTGTGCAATTGAAATGACCAATTCACCATCTTCACTCTCTTTAACCTTCTTCTGAACCCTGGACCCTTTTGGTCGTCCTCTACCTTTTCTCTTTGCCATGGTACCCGAAAATGACTTCTGAAAAAGGAAAATCAGAAACCTTAGTCAGCCTGTTTAAAGTGACATTTGGCACTGATAATCATTTCAATTCACCAGCCTAGAACAATCAACTTATCAACAGCTCTACTGTATTCAATTTCGAAATCTCCACAGTATACACGGATAACTAGACAGATAATTGCTTTTACAACCCACGAAAACTTTTCTTTTTGCAACAAATTCAATTCACCCAGGCATCCAGGCTGCAAACAGATAAGCGGTTATCTTCAAGAAATTATACATTATCAAAACATAAGTATACAAAATAGACTTCTTCATACCATCATCATCCAACGCAGATATATAAAAGAAAATTTGTGACCATTAAAAAAGCCAAAATACAACGAACAAAAGTATTACATAATATTAGCAAGGGAGTGCATCACGTGAGAACTCTTGGTTATTGTGAGCAGTGATCATTTAACTACAACCAATATATTAAATTTTAATGATTCAGATTGCATACTAAAATACAAATTATGCCTAATCTTTTAGCTCCAACGGAAAAAAATAGTGTTCAATTTATACTTAAACACACAATCTAAATCATTAATCATAACCTAATGGTTGCACTTCCACGTTCTCATCTTCCACAATAATAACAGAGAGTTCTTCTCCATTGATTTGGTCTCAGCAAATAGGCAAAAGATGGACTGAGAAAAAAAAATGCAAGTTTATGCTATATTTAAAGAGAAAATAAATAACGCAACATCTTGTAACAATAGATAATGAAATATTCATCCTCATTCAACAAAAAACTCCAATATCATCAACCGAGAAAAAGGAAATGTGCTTCAACTCCAATAGATAAAACGAAGTCCCCTCCAACATCATATCGCATAGAGGATCAGCTTAAAAAATTGAAGGCAACCATGATTAGTGAAAACTAGTAACTCTATGACATATTCCATAAACCCTACAGCAGAAGTCCCATATACTGGATGAAACTAAAAAGAACAGTAAAATAGGAAATTTCATATTATTTTTTAAAAGAAAACGATAAAGGAAGCAACAACATTCCAGGGTTTTCTTCATTGTACTGTCAAATGCATGGTTTTCATAATACTTCCTACGTAAAGATCAGTGGTGGTTTCAGTCATGTCGACGAGATTTGAGAAGCATGCAACGGTGGAAAAGTTCAAAAGAGACTAACCGGCCGGAGATAGCGGTGGTCGGAGAAGGCGATAGGCAACGACGTCGGTTTATGAATGCGGGAAGGTAAGAGGACGCGAAACTAGAAAGTCTCGTAGCGAGAAAATGCAAAAACGAAACTAAATTGAATGAGTTCAGTAAAATGACTTTAATAAAATACGTTGCATAATCTATTGTTTCTTTTCACACATTGTACGTTTCTTTTCTTTATTTTCGTATATTCTAATTAAGTTTCTAAATAATCATCAACAAAATTTTAAAATTAAAAAAAATCGTTTTCATTTGTTAAAACTTTCGTCATACACTAAAATTAATGAAATTATAATTATGCAAAGTTAAAACATCTGATGATAAAATGCAAAAAAAAAAAAAAAAAACCTAATTACTAATTTATCCGTAAAGTCATAAAATTTTAAAAGCTTGATATCTTTTCTGAAACTTTAGAATAAATTTTGACGGGTTAACATTTCTTAAATGTGCATTACATGATATTTATGTCACTAATGGTTTTGCATCAAAATATGAGAATATATATATATATATATATATATATATATATATATTTGCTTTATAAGATTGGTAAGTTGTGATTCAAAAGTATTATTTTATGTAGAGAAGTTAGGATCAATAAATACAATTTCAATTTTGATAAAAATTAAAATCATAATATCAAGACGATTTTCGTTAAAAAAACATTTAGATTTGAAAAAAGGTTTTTTCATAATATCTATTTTAAAATAGCATCTAAGATTGAAAGACATAATAAAAAGTAATTAGAGAGGATGAAGAAGAAAACCTCTCATGTTTGTGCATCACAAACATGAGAAAAGTCATTGCAATTACAAACATATAAGTTGATATATATTTCAGTTTCAGATTCTTTATTTCTTGTGTCATCTTATACGCATTTCTTAGCATTGATTTTATATTGGTGTTTTTTTTTCAACTTTCGTTTCTTTATTATTTTTTTTCTATTGTAATTGTAGTATGTATTTCACCATTTTCAATGGCTTCCACTACAAGAGGATTCACAAGTTTCTTATTTTAATAAATATATTTTAAAAACTATATTTAAAAAAATGAATTTGTGGACTCTTAGGAAAGCTCAAAGAACAAAAACCACCAATGCTGGCAAATTATGAAAAAACAATATAATGCCACAAGAAATATACACAATTTAATGCCACAAGAAATATACACAATTTGAAACTTAAATATGCATAAAGATAAATGTTTGAAAAGATTTCATCAACAATTTATAAATTTCAAAACATCTTAAATTACATCCACTAAAAAAATAAAATAAAAGTCTTTTTTGCATCATAATCAACAAAAATATCATATCTCCGTTTAAGATCATTCTTCAAAGTTTTTGAATCAGAAAAAAAAAATGAGATTAAAAGAATGTTAACAAAACTTCCTCCAGTACTCTTTATATATTATTTATTGGCTAAGTTTAGCCTTACCATGAGAAGTTTTAAAATTTTGAAAATTCTAAAATTTTTTTAAAAAAAATTAAAAAAATTTAAAGTGTTTCGAAAAGGCTTTCTCCTAACATCCACTGTGAAATAGCACCTCAAATCGAAAGGCATCGTAAACAATAGACAAATAGGATTAAGAAGAAAACTTTTATTGTCGTAGTGCGTCACAAACATTGCGAAAGTCATCAGAACTGCAAAAAAAAACATAAGTTGATGCATATTTGAGTTTTAGATTCTTCATACTTGTTTCTTCATATATTTTTTTTAAAAAAATGAATCTGTGAACTGTCAGGTGGTAAGAGTGAGTCAGGGTTGGAATAGAGAAGAAGAAATGAAAGCTCAAAGAAAAAAAAACACCAAAAAACAATGGAGATTAAAAGAATGAGATTAAAAGAATGTTAACAAAACTTCCTCCAGTACTCTTTATATATTATTTATTGGCTAAGTTTAGCCTTACCATGAGAAGTTTTAAAATTTTGAAAATTCTAAAATTTTTTTAAAAAAAATTAAAAAAATTTAAAGTGTTTCGAAAAGGCTTTCTCCTAACATCCACTGTGAAATAGCACCTCAAATCGAAAGGCATCGTAAACAATAGACAAATAGGATTAAGAAGAAAACTTTTATTGTCGTAGTGCGTCACAAACATTGCGAAAGTCATCAGAACTGCAAAAAAAAACATAAGTTGATGCATATTTGAGTTTTAGATTCTTCATACTTGTTTCTTCATATATTTTTTTTAAAAAAATGAATCTGTGAACTGTCAGGTGGTAAGAGTGAGTCAGGGTTGGAATAGAGAAGAAGAAATGAAAGCTCAAAGAAAAAAAAACACCAAAAAACAATGGAGAAGAAATAATGTAATTTCACAAGAGATATACAGAATTTGAAACGTAAATATGCATGAATGGTTAAAAATATTTCATAAAAAAATTATACATTTCAAAACATCTTAAATAATATCCACTAAAAAATTAAAATTAAAAATCTTTTTGCATCATAATAGAATAGAGAAAAAGAAAGGAAACCTCAAGTAAGAAAAACACCAAAAAACCACCAATGCTTACAAATTAAGAAGAAACAACGTAATGTCACACGAAACATTGAGAATTTGAAACTTAAATATACATGAACATGAATGTTTAAAAATATTTCATCAACAATTATACATTTCAAAACATCTTAAATTATCCACTAAAAAAATAAAATAGAAAGTCTTTTTACCTCAGAGTTGGCAAAAACATCATATCTCCATTAAAGATCATTCGTCAAAGTTTTTGAATCACAACCAAAAATTGAGATTAGGAGAATGCTAGCCACTCCAACACTCTTTATATATTATTTATTGACTAAGTTTTCATGAGAATTTTTTATATTTTGAAAATTTTAAAATTTTGAAAATTTATAGTGTTTCGAAAAGGATTTCCCCTAACACCCATTCTGAAATAACACCTCAGATCGAAGGACATTGCATAAAGAGGATGAGAAAACTTTTGATGTCGTCGTGCATCAGAAACTCTGCGAAAACCATCGCAAGCAAAATTAAAAGTTTATGCATTTTTAAGTTTTAAATTCATCACAACTCACTACAAAAAAATGTGTATGTGGTGACAGTTATTTTAGTAAAAACCTGGCGTTTATAACCGCCACATTATACGTCTGTGACGATACTGCGTACCGCCAAAATTTTTGTCAGCACAAAGTTTAATGTGACTGTCAATTGAGAATCATTGTAGCAAACACCACATAATGTAAACATGTAATTTACATCAATTATAAATATCGTAATTTTTAAATTGGTAAACCAATGACGTTTATAATAACCTTTATATATGTTATAATTCAAATATTTTATTTTATTTTTAATATTTATAATAATTTATTTAATTTAATTTTATAATTTAATTTCATAATATAATTTAATTTCATATTATAATTAAACTTTAATTTTATTTTTAATATTTATAATAATTTATTTAATTCTTTTTTATAATATGATTTCATAATATTAATTAATCTCATATTATAACTAAACTTCAGAAACAGTTATGTTTCATTATATAATTAAATTATAACATAAACTAATTTCAAAATATAATTATACTCTATAATATAATTAAAATAGATAAATACAATAAAAGATGACTTAATTATCAAAGAGAGAACAAAGTTGATAATGTGAAACAAATTCATTAAATTGTCAAAATATAAATGGTTCACTTTCTAAACATATTAGAACTAATCTCCCACTCCTAATTTGTCATGGATTAAGTCAAACTGCACTCCTGCTCTCTCCCTATTAATAATGAATAGTATGTGATCACCCTCCACATATTTGTGGTACCTGTTTCATAAAAATACCATAAATTTATCAATACAAAACATCTTATCACCCTCCACATATTTGCAGTACCTGTTTCATAAAAATACCATAAATTTATCAATACAAAACATCTTCTAAGAACAAAAAGTGCTAATTTCATGGACAAATTTCCGCCCGTATTAAGAATTTCCAAAATATCAGATTAGAAATTAGATGGTTTAGTAGCATCTTTAATGGAATTTACTCACAAAAGTAGTTATTTTAACGAGTCTCACATGCATGCATTCTCTTTAATTTTAAAGAACTCATATACTTGAGACCCACAATAAAATAATATTTTTATTCATAAAAAATTCCTATTAAAGATGTTCTTGATGCAACTTAAAGAAAGAGATCACTGCACTATACTGATATCCTGTGAACCAATTTAGTAGACCATATAGCTTTAGATATAAGGAAATAATGCAAAGCTAATATGTTATGAATTATTATAGGAAAAAAGTATATAGGGTGCTAGTTTTACGGACCAGATACCAGGATGTAAAGGTTTGCAATCTGATTCCTTTTCAACCAAGCAGTTGGGTGTTCAACTGGCAGGAGAGGATGAGTCATGGATATTGTGTTTAGTGCTCCATCATTGTCTTGCCAGTCCTCATCCCTGCACAAGAAAAGGTAACATATTAGTAAAATATTTTTTCTAAAATATTTTTCAAAGAATCTTATAAGTTTTTTTATTGATCATCAATATTAGTTAAACAGCAACAAATTAATTACTCTTTAAAATGTTATTGATGTTTTTAGATGTTACTATCATTGTATTATTACCAAAAAAAATGTTAATAAGTTATATATGAATCTTGATAAAAGAAAAACTCTTTCCAGAAGGGGAAAGAAGAAAAAGACATTCATAAACTACAAAGCATATCACTGAGGTTGAAATCACTTTTTCCCACTTGAAATCCATCTTGACTTTTTTATAATTAATTATTAATTTGTGTGATTAAGCAGTTTCAAACACTTGGCCTGGCTACTAATGCGTGTAATGCACGGTTGGATACTATTAAACATTTATTTTCAAATAAACACAAGGAAACATCCCACTCAAGAGTTAAATTGACAGAAAATAATGATAAAATAAATACTTAATAACCCCACTAATGTGTTTGAAACAGTACTTGTCAAAGGAAGCAAAAAATAGTTTATCTATTGCATTTAAAAACCAACCTATATCCCTTATAAGGGGAGGAACATCTGGAGGATACACCACTGGCTCACCTGCAAAACTTTTATGAAAAGCATGGGGTAATTGAGTCTTGTAGAGCCTTGAATTGTAAGATCAGGGAGGATCCAATCTCCTGAAGCAAATGGACCTGCATTCCCCAATAGACAGTTAACAAGACCCCATATGCCCATCTTTCTCCATGACATGTTAAAGTGATCAAACCCAAAATTACAGTACTTCTTTAGCCAGGAAATGTCAAATCAATCATATATAATCACTCAAATGCGGCAAAGCTGTAGCAGGCAAATGGGTTTCAATGTTTTCCCATCTTCTGGCCTGAAACAATCTCAAATTATAGACAAGCTTAGCATTTTAGTTTGCTAAATGTAGCCAACACTAATAATTAGCGAGATATTGATTCTAATTTCATGTTTGCAGGAGAGAGCTCATAAAATTTAGTTAAAGCAAGAACGTAGATAATGTTCTGAAAAGAGCTGCATAGCCAGATAGCCTTTTACATGTATCGTCTTAGTTATTTATTTGTTTTACAATCATTTCTCATAGGAATTAATATTACATGCTCTCTCAACCACCCCCCATTTGAAGGCAATAAAATTAAATTAAGACAGCTAACAAATATCAACAATTATAAAACAGTTATAAGTTTAATTATAAGGAAAAACTGACAAGAACTCACTGCATGCCATCTGTGTAGGTTCTTGTAGTCCCATTAAATGCTCCAGATAAGGAGGTGATGCTTAGTACCCAATTCTCTGAATTGTTTTCATACCCCTTGAATGCCTGAATACAGTATGAACACCAAATTATAAAAAGTACGAAAACCACAACAATGAGCAATTTTTGGGATCGAGATTTAAACAGACCAATTTTTGGGACTGAGGTTCAAAGGGTTTCGGACGTTTTTTTTGGGGGGGGAAGAACGGAAGGTATATAATTTGATATAATCGAAATTTAAAAATGAGTCCAATTTAAAGAAGGGATAGCAGCAACATGATAAAGCTAAAAAACATGAATGAAAAGAAAAAGTGAAAGTAAAATTCTGAGGTTTTGTGATGACAAATGGATCAGTATCTCCTGGTGAAGGGGAAGTTTTGTTGGACAGGGACAGGGTCAACCTGGGTGATGCCGCTGATTACGTTGAGTTCGAGGGAGTGGAGCATATCCATGGTTTCCTTGTCCACCTCGATGTGATCGGTGTTGTTGGCGGAGATGTCGGGGACGAAGTCCATGAGTTGCTCCCACTCCTCCTCCTACAGCTTGAGCGAGATGCCGCGAACAGAACCCTTCTGGATCCATTTCATGAGATGTATGGAGAAACCTGCGATCTTGTTCCGCAGCCTCTTCGAGGGGACGATCGCCAAGTTTCTGCCAATCGATTGAGTCTTGGCCTTGGCCATGGCGTATGAGCAAAGAGGAAACAAATTAAGAAGGGGTGACACCCTATATGGCCTAAGACCTAACAGAGTACGCGTCAGATCCAACAGCGCCTCTGCATCTGCAACCTGCTCTCTGGGCTTCTCAATTGCAAAATTCCATCCAACCAGACCAATCACTAGAAAGTTAAGATTATAACAACGAGAACAAAAGCAAAGGAACAAATACAACTACCTACCTTGGTCGTGTAACTTGTCGAACTCGTCCAAAATGGTGTCGAAGTTGTCGAACTCCGTGTTCAATAAATCATCTCTTTTCGCTGCTAGGTTTGTTTAGGGTTAGCTAATTAGGGATAAAAATTGAATTTAACGTTGTAAATAGATTGAAGAGTGAGAAGTAACGCTATGTACCGTTGAATGAGAGTCTTGAGTTTGAGGAACTGAGAGCGTATGACCCTGCGAGTGGCAGGGTTCTGCTCGCTCGTCGCTTTATCCTTGGCACCTCCCTCGGCAACGGCATCAGCATTGCCTCTGCACGAACGTTTCCGGTGAGAACGACTACGACTGAATCGAGGATTATGGTGAGGGTTTAAAGGTTGAGTGAATAAGTGAATGAGGAATGTGAAGATCGAAAGAGGTACCTTTACAAGAGGGAAAGAGGTATATTTTTTAAAAAGACCTAAAGAGGGGAAAATGAAAAAAAAGCACTGAAGTGAAAGAAGAAAGTTATGGAAGGAAAGAAAAGAGAGAGAAATTTTATTTGGAAAGCTAATTATGACTATTCTAACGAAAGAAAATTATGTTGTATTATACAGTTAATTATGACGGTTTTTAATAACTTTCATACTATAACTCTCATTATATTATGACATATTTAAGTTTTAAATTTAATATTTTTTTGACATTTTTTTTTTTATCTCATACCTCTTTGTTCATGTTTTTGTAAGCATTGATTGTAGAGTGGAGTTTTTTTTTTTTGAGCTTTCGTTTCCTTATCTTTTTCTATTGCAATTTTGGATGCAATTGTACTGTGTATTTCCCCATTTCCTCCACTACAAGATGATTCATAAGTTTACTATTTTTTAAAATATAATTTTATAAAAATATTTTTTTTTTAAATAATAAACTTGTGAACTCTCGTGGTAAAGGGTGATTTTAGAATAGAGAAAAAGAAACGAAACCTCAAAGAAAGAAAAACACCAATAAACCACCAATGCTTACAAATTAAGAAGAAACAAGGTAAGGTCACAAGAAACATAGAGAATTTGAAACTTAAATATACATGAACATGAATGTTTAAAAAGATTTCATCAACAATTTATACATTTCAAAACATCTTAAATTATATCCACTAAAAAAATAAAATAGAAAGTCTTTTTACATTACAATTGGCAAAAACATCATATCTCCATTAAAGATCATTCTTCAAAGTTTTTGAATCACAACAAAAAATGAGATTATGATAATGTTAACCACTCCAACACTCTTTATATATTATTTATTGGCCAAGTTTATTCTTTTCATGATAATTTTTTATATTTTAAAATTTTTGAAAATTTAGAGGGTTTCGAAAAGGCTTTCTCCTAACACCCATTATGAAATAACACCTCATATAGAAGGACATCGCATGGAGAGGATGAGGAAGAAAACTTTTGATGTCGTCATGCGAAAGCCAACGCAACTGCAAAATTAAAAGTTGATGCATATTTAAGTTTCAAATTCATCACAACTACAAAAATATAAGTTAATGCATATTTAAGTTTTAGATTCGGTATTTCTTGTTGTATCTCATATCTATTTGTTCATGTTTTTGTAAGCATTGATTGTAGATTGGAGTTTTTCTTTTTCGAGCTTTCGTTTCCTTATCTCTTTCTATTGCAATTTTGGATGCAATTGTACTATGTATTTCCCCATTTCCTCCACTACAAGATGATTCATATGTTTATTATTTTTTAAAATATAATTTTATAAAAATATATTTTTAAAAAAATAATAAACTTATGGGCTCTGAGGCTCTAAGAGTGATTAGAGTTAGAATAGAGAAAAAGAAACGAAACCTCAAAAAAAAAGAAAAACACCAAAAAACCACCAATACTTACAAATTAAGAAGAAATAAGGTAATGGCACAAGAAACCTACCTAATTTAAAATTTAAATATTTATGAATATAAATGTTGAAAAAATTTCATAATTCATACATTTCAAAACATTTTAAATTATATCCAAAAAATAAAATAAAATAAAATATCAACAAAAACATCATATCTCCATTTAAGATCAAATTTTAAAAAATTTAAATTTCGAAAAGAATTTATCATAACCTCCATTATGAAACAGCACCATAGTAAAAAAAAATACGTAGAAAGGATCAAGAAAAAAACCTGTATGTGGTCGTCCCTTTGAAACTTAAATATGCATGAAGATGAAGATGAATGTTTGAAAAGATTTCATCTAAGAATTTATACATGAAAACATTTTAGATTATATTTACTAAAAAATAAAATAAAAAATAATTTTATGATCATAATAGCGAAAACCATCATATCTCCACTTTCCAGCAACACCCAACTTTGTGTTCTTCTCAACATTCTCAAATTTCGCAGTCACTCCACTCATGTTATTGAATCCCGTTTCCCGCATGCTTTCTTCCGTTCCTCCACCACCGGAACATCCAAATCATCATCACTGGAAACAAAAACCACAACCAAACTCCGTTTCTGCGTACTCTTCGCTTCCTCCACCTTCTCCTCCGCAAGAATCAAAATTATAAATGGAGATAATAAAGAATGCAACATCTTATAACAATACATTCAACAAAAAACTCCAATATCCTCAATCAAGAAAATTAGGAAATTTCATATTACTTTTTAAAAGAAAACGATAAAGGAAGCAAGAACATTTCAGGGAATGGTATTCATTACGTAAAATCAGTGGTGGGTTTCGACGACAATTTGAGAACCATGCAACAGTGGAAAAGAGAAGAAAAGACTAACCGGCGGCCGGAGATAGCGGTGGTCGGAGAAGGCGATAGGCAACTACGTCGTTTTATGAATGCGGGAAGGTCAGAGGAAAGTCTAGTAGTGAGAAAAAGTGCAAAAACGAAGCTTAAATAGAGTGAGAATACGTTGCGTATTATTTTGTTTCTTTTTAAACATTTTACGTTTTTTTTTTAATTTTCGTATCCTAATTAAATCTCTAATACATCATCATCAACAAAAATTTAAAATTAAAATAACTATTTTTCATTCTTTAAAACTTTCGTGATACACTAAAATTAATGAAATTATAATATATGAAAAGTTAAAATATTTATATTTGATGATGATAAAATACGAAAATAAACATAATTACTAATTTATCGGTAAATTCATAAAATTTTAAAAGTTTAATTTTTTTATAAAAAATAAATAAATTAGGACACTTCAGAAATATTTAAACCTTGTCAATTTTCTCAACACCTATTATTCAATTTCTAAAGAAACAACATGAATTTCTACTGCAGAAATCCATAAATTACACAATAAACAAAGAACAAAGAAAATTTTGACACAACAAAGATTAACTTACTTTCATCCTGATAACCCTTTATAATAATATTATAACATTTTAAATTAAAAAATAAATATAAATATAAATATATTTTTATTAATTAAATTGTTATATGAGGGTTTTTCACTGATTATCGAACTCAAACCCTAAATAAACCTTAAATAATGAAACATATACATTATATCTGCATTTAACATCATTTTTCAAAGTTTTTGAACTAGCAAAAATAAAATTGAGATTGAGATTAGAAGAATGTTAGCAAGACTTTCTATCAATTTTTTAAATAATATTTATTGACCAAGTTTAACTTTATCATGAGAATTTTTTAAATTTGAATTGTTTTTGTTTAAATTTTCCCTGCTTGTTTGGATATATTAATTTAAAATTTGTAAATTTAGTTTATATTATATTCAATATTTTAATTATTCTATAAAACAAATTACGGCTGAAAATTTCAATTCAAACAAAATCTTCGCATTTATCACTCAACTAAAATCACCCGCGTTATTTCAATTAAGTTGAGATTATTCAAATATTAAAAGAAAGTAGAGTAAATAATTAGTTTCATTTTTAAATGTGCGTTTGTTAAGATATTTATTTTAGTACGTGAATATGTCAAAAAAGTGTATTGTTAATTACTTTCATGAAAATAGTTTGTTATTAAAATATAAATATGGATTAATTAATAATTTGTGGTAATTTTGAATAAAAATATTCATATTTTGAAATCTGCCATTGAAAGTGAAAGTGTGAAATTAAGGTATTCAATTATTTACATATTACGTTACTAAAACGAGTATAAAGTTTTATCTATAAGAATATTGTACGTGCCACTGAAATTAATATATTTTGAATTATTGCATCTAATATACCAATTTTAACAAATGTGGTGATGTGATAAATTATATCTATGTGACATTATCTATTTATTTTACAAATTAAATCATTTAATTTCAAAATATTAAATAAATTATTAACTATGCTAAAAAATCAAAGTAAAATAAAGGAAAATGATAAGTTAACAAGTGGAACTAAATAAGTCGCTATGGTAGACTGCTATTGTAGACGCGATGACCATTATTGATAACTACAAAGATTATTTAAGATTAAAATCCTTTATAATATTTTAAATTAAAAATTAAAATTAAAATAAATATAATTAAAATATTTATTTATTCAATTTTTAGATGAGTGTTTTTCACTGTTCATCAGACGCAAACCCTAAATAAATCCTAAATAATGAAACATATAGCAGTCAATCGTAACATGTGAGAACTTCTCTTCATATCTGCACTTTTTTCATCCTCTCCTTGGTTCTTTTTGAATCTTTGTTCAAGAAGGCTTTTTAACAGTATCCATTCTGAAATTTTTGGTATTGGAGGATATCTGAACTCTTATACAAATACATTCATTATGAAATAACATTTTAGATCGAAAGATATTGTAAAAAATAGGCAGAGAGAATCAAGAAGAAAACCAGTAAATTCGTCATGTGTTACGAACATTACTTAAACTATCGCAATTACACAATTATAAGTTGATACATATTTAAGTTTTAGATTATGTATTTTGTGTCATCTCATACTGTTTCTTCGTATTTTTGTAGCCACTGATTGTTTATTGGTGTTTTTAAATTTGTGTTTTTTTAAAAACACTAATACACAATCAATGCCTACAAAAATATGAAGAAACAGGTATAATAAGACACAAAAATACAAATTCTAAAACTTAAATATGCATGAAGATGAATGTTTAAAAATATTTCATCAACAATTTATACATTTCAAACCACTTTAAATTATATTCACTAAAAAAATAGAATAAAAAGTTTTTTTCTTCATAATGGCCCAAAATATCATATCTCTATATCATTCAACAACAAAAAAAAATTAAAAAAAGTTAACAAGACTCCTAATAAAACTCTTATATATTATTTATTGGCTAAGTTTAGAATTACCATGAGAAGTTTTTAAATTTTTTTCAAAATTTAAAGTGTTTCGAAAAGGCTTTCTCCTAACATCTGAACTTGTGAGCTCTCATGTGGTAAAAGTGATTAGGGGTTAGAATAGAGAAAAAGAAACAAAATATCAAATTAAAAAAACACCAAAAAATCACCAATGCTTACAAAATAAGAAGAAACAAGGGAATGCTACCAGAAACATACAAAATTTGAAACTTAAATATGCATGAAGATGAATGTTTAAAAAGATTTCATAAAAAATTTAAACATTTAAAAACATTTTAAATTATATCCACTAAAAAAATAAAATAAAAGGTCTTTTTGGATCATAATTGACAAAAACATCATACATCCATTTCAAATCATTCTTCAAAGTTCTTGAATAAAAAAAAAATAAAATTAGAAGAATGAATGTTTGTAAGACTTCCTTCAACACTCTTTGTATATTATTTCTTGACTAAGTTTAGCCTTATCATGATAACTTTTTAAATTTAGAAAATTTTAAAAATTCAAAAATTTTGAAAATTTAAATTTTTTGAAAGTTGATTTTTTTTTTTAAATTTAAAGTATTTGAAAAAAGTTTTATTCTAACATCAATTTTGAAATGACATCCCACATAGAAGAACATCGTAAAAAAATACAGAAGAAAGAAAAGAAAAAAACATGTGATGTTGTGATACATCACAAACACGACAAAAGTTATCGCAACTGTACACAAAACACTCACCACCTTCTTCTCCCGCCCCCGCGCATTATTTTCAATTTTCAAATTCTACATAATATTGAATAACAAAAATTTGTTGCAGACCATTGTTGCTATTGAAATTTGATCACGTTGATGCACTATATCTCATCATTATCCCTTGTTAAAAATAAATTTATGATTTACGATAAGAAAAACAGTATTAATTAAATAAAAATGATAAATGGAGATAATAAAGAATGCAACATCTTATAACAATAGATAATGGAATATTCATCCTCATTCAACAAAAAAACTCCATTATCATCAACAACCGAGAAAATTAGAAAATTTCATATTACTTTTTAAAATAAAACGATAAAGGAAGCAAGAACATTCGAAGGCATGGTATTCATAAACATCAGTGGTGGGTTTCGTCATGTCGACGACATTTGAGAAGCATGCAACGGTGGAAAAGAGCATAAAAGACTAACCGGCCGGAGATAGCGGTGGTCGGAGAAGGCAACAACGTCGGTTTATGAAGGTTAGAAGGCGCCAAATTAGAAAGTCTCGTACAGAGAAAAATGCAAAAACGAAGCTTTAAATAGAATGAGTTCAGTAAAATCACTTTAAGAAAATACGTTGCATATTTTGGTTCTTTTTAAACATTTTACGTTTTTTTTTTTAAATTTTCGTATCTCTAATACATCATCAACAAAATTTTAAAATTAAAATAACTAATTCTTATTCTTTATAACTAGCGGGAACAGGCACCACGTGACTATGTATCCGCATTTTTTATTTTTATATAATTATGTTTAATAGTAAAATTGAATAAATAATATTATTATTTACACATTATTAGTAAAAGTGAAAGTAAAATACAAAACAATTCAGAGCAAATATCATTCACCTTTTTCACCCTCTCTTTCAAAATTACTGTTCCATTTAACCAAAAGTTTGGTCTTCTCATCTTCTTCATTATTTCCAATGGATAAATGCACAATCATCACCATGTGATTGTAAAATAATAATCCCAAAACACAAACGTCATCATCTGGAGTAAAGTGTCACCATTCATTGGTTTATGATTTTTCCACATTCCCATGAGTCTTTGTAACATGGATAGGAAAAGTTGACTCTGGGGAGATAAGAGAGTGAATACCAAAATCGCCCAAAATTTAAATTCAAAACTACCCTTTTTGTGTCTGCCGCAGTCATATGCTTCACCACCCTCATTCTTGATGATATTACATAACAGGTTGACTTTTAATGTAACAAAACAAAATTATACATGTACCATCAATTTTCAATTTCAGTTGGATGAATGACTTACCTTCTTTTGCATTTAGATGCTTCCGTGTCGTGCAATTTGATAGTTTGAGTTCTTTGACATTTTTATGAGGGATGGGTTGGAAACATGAAATGATGGGATGAGGGTTGTTATGAACATGAGGGTAGAAAGGTTTGTAAATCTCTTCCAATTCATTAAGCACCGTTTTGGTTTATGAGAATTTCCGAAAATCACAAAGTAGGTCATCTTGTTCAGCACAAAAACCTTGAGAAAGAATGAGATTCGAGTTGTCCATAGTGGTGGCTAGGGCAATGGTGCATCCCACAATAGCTTGCAAATCCCAGGCCATAACGCGTGAAAGTTCTTCAAACTGCAAATCGCATATAATAAAATTAAAAGAGATTAAGGAAGAAAAGAGATACAAAGAATAGAGAGAAAATAAGAGAGAGAAAAGGTAATGAGACCAAAAGATTAATTTGAGAGAGTTATAAATGTTCACAAAACAAAAAATGGAGAATCTTGTTAATGGCATGGTTTTGGTAATTATTATAAGAAACACAAAACAATAATTATATACATACTTACGAATTTGCAAGAGTCAACTGTGTAGAAGCCATTGAAAAACACTACTTACTGATTGATTTGATTTCGTGGTTCTTGAAACAAAATTACGACTAATATTTTGAATAAGAAAATAGAAAACGAAAAAGATATTTGATGGGTTTATAAAGCCTTCAGTTTATATTTAAATTTTAAAATTTGAAGATTTAAAAAAATTTAAAATTCAAAATTTTGAAATTTGAAAATTCTGAAATATGAAAATTTCGAAATTATAAAATTTAAAGATTTTTTGGGTTTAAAAAATTTAAAATTTTTGAAAATTTAAGAATTTTTAAAATTTAAATTTAAATTTTTTTTGAAGTGTTTTACTTTAGGGTTTGAAATTTTTTGAAATTTAAAAATTTCGCAAATTTAAAATTTAAAATTTTGAAAAGTTTCAAATTTAAAAAGTTTGAAAAAATTTGAAACCTGAAGGATTTTACACAGTGGCAACAGTTTCTAAATGGAATCCTTGTAATTGAAAACCAACTACCGTTATGAATCCACTCTGCCACAATTCTACACCGGTGGCCCATCGAACAACTCTCTCCTTGCCTATGTCTGCGGTGAGTCAATCAAAATCGCCGACTTCGTTACTACCGTCATCCGTTCCACACTCGATGTTGAGTCGGAATCCATTACCGCCATGGCCTTGAACCTGACAATTGCAGCGGTACGTTCTTTCCCTTTCAATGTTTTATGTATTAGCACAATAAGAATAATATTATTATCAATAAATAAAACATAAAAAATAAAAAATAAAAGTAAATTCATACAATGCAATTTCATCTTCTATTTTATAATTAAAAGATTACTGGTTGGGTTCCTGGGTTCGTGATCGTGGAACGTAAGAAAGACTTCTCATATTTTGAATATGAATTTGAATATGAAGACGAAAAGATAGTTTGATGAGAGAAAATAATGGGAGAAAAAGATATGTTTAATTTTGATTTTTAAAAATAATGTTATCTCTTCTGTTATATATTTCTGTTATACATTTAAAACTGTTAAAAAAATGAAATAATATATTTTTAAATTTTTAAAATAATGAAATATAATATAAATCTAAGAATAAAATTGAAATAATATTATATGGCAGTTGGAAGGGGAATCCTCTTTATATATATAACTAATACATCATCCTCATTCAACATATATGCACAATAATTTTTCTTCCATATAAAGACTTTACGAGAAGTGCACATTCATATAGGCATTTATGAAAATTCGATCTAATTAAATAAGAGTAGTAAACAGGAAAAACACAAAAAAAATAAAAATAGTTAAATTGTGTTTTAATAAGTTTTAAGATTTTTTTTCTGTAAATATGATCATTATTGTGATGATGAATTTGTATGATAAGTGATTTATAAATGGCTTTTAAACTTAGATGATGCAATGGGACAAACTCAACTTCAAGATTTAACAAATTTTACTTTTCTTAAATCATTTTTAAAAACTTATTTTTAAAATAATTTCTTTTAAATCATTTAACTGTTTTTTTAAAAACAACGAAAGATATAAATAAATATTAGTAATGATATATTAACAATTCACAATTTTTTACAAAATCATATTACCACTCTTAATACTATTATTTTATATCATTTAATTTTAAATTTATTTTTTATTATATATATTTATTTTTAAAGTCATCCAATAATTATAGAAGTAAGAGTTTTCAAAGTGAGAGCGAAAAAACATTTGTAATTTTTCATAAGTGTTCTTTGGTGCGCTGAAATCTGAAACTCTGGTTATTCTTCATGCCCAATGCTTCTTTTGAAGTCCATTTTTCATGTGACCACGTTTTCATGCATTGCTATTGGAAACTTGAGGCTCTTTTCATTCACCACTGCCACCAATGGTTTTTCTTCTACAAATCCTTTCACCATCATCAAATCACAAAAGCATATACTCTTTCACTACCTCAAAAATCGAACTTTAGACCAAGCTCGCGTCTTTTTTGATCAAATCCCTTCTCCCCATGTTTCCCTCTACACCATAATGCTCCATGCTTACGCTCACAACCACAGACTCCGCGAAGCTATCCACCTCTTTCGTCAAATTCCCTTCAAGGACGTCGTTTCCTGGAACTCCATGATTAAGGGATGTCTCCATTGCGGCGATATTATCACCGCCCGGAAGCTGTTCGACGAAATGCCCCACCGAACCGTTGTGTCGTGGACCACCCTCGTGGATGGGTTACTGCGCTTGGGAGTTGTCGAGGAGGCTGAAGCCTTGTTCTGGGCAATGGACCCTGTGGACAGGGACGTGGCTGCGTGGAATGCCATGATTCATGGGTATTGTGGTAATGGTAGAGTTGATGATGCTTTGCGCTTGTTCCGCCTAATGCCTTCTAAGGATGTGATTTCTTGGAGTTGTATGATTTCTGGGCTTGATCACAATGGGGAGAGTGAACAAGCATTGGTTGTTTTTCGCGATATGGTGGCTTCTGGTGTGTGTCCATCTTCTGTTGGCTTGGTTTGTGGGTTGTCTGCTGCTGCTAAGATACTGGCTTTTCACGTGGGGATTCAAATTCATTGCTCTGCGTTCAAGCTGGGTGACTGGCGTTTTGATGAATTTGTATCTGCTTCTCTGGTGACGTTTTATAGTTGTTGCAAACAGATGGAAGCTGCGTGCTGGGTTTTTGGTGAGGCAGTTTGTAAGAATGTGGTGGTTTGGACAGCTCTATTGACGGGGTGTGGTTTCAATGATAAGCATCTAGAGGCGTTGGAGGTGTTTAGAGAAATGATGAGAATTGGTGTGATTCCAAATGAGTCTTCTTTCACCAGTGCTTTGAATTCTTGTTGCGGATTGGAGGATCTTGAGAGGGGGAAGGTGATCCATGCTGAGGTGGTTAAGATGGGTTTGGAAAGTGGTGGATATGTGGGAGGTTCTCTTGTTGTTATGTATAGTAAATGTGGTTATGTCAGTGAGGCAGTTTCTGTGTTTAAGGGGATTAATGAGAAGAGTGTTGTCTCTTGGAACACCGTCATTGTTGGATGTGCACAGCATGGATGTGGCATGTGGGTTCTAGCACTCTTTAATCAAATGCTGCGTCAAAGAGTTGATCCTGATGGAATTACTTTAACTGGTTTGCTTTCTGCTTGTAGTCGCTCTGGTATGTTACAAAAAGCAAGGTGCATTTTCAGATACTTCGGCCAGGAAAGGTCAGTTACACTTACGGTTGAGCACTATGCAAGCATGGTGGATGTGCTTGGCCGGAGTGGAGAGCTAGAAGAAGCAGAAGCACTGGTGATGAGCATGCCAATGAAAGCAAATTCAATGGTATGGCTGGCTTTACTGAGTGCATGCACGAAGCACTCTAATTTGGCTGTAGCTGAAAGAGCTGCAAATCGGATATTTGAAATGGAACCTGATTGTAGTGCTGCATATGTATTGATGTCAAACTTGTTTGCTTCTTCAAGCAGATGGGCTGAAGTAGCTTTGATACGTAAAAAAATGAAACGTAATGGAGTTGTGAAACAACCAGGATCCAGTTGGCTAACCTTAAAAGGACAAAAGCACAAATTTCTCTCTGCAGATAGGTCACATCCTCTTACTGAGAAAATTTATCAAAAGCTAGAGTGGTTAGGAATGAAGTTAAAAGAATCAGGTTATGTTCCAGATCAACAATTCGCTTTGCATGATGTGGAAACTGAGCAAAAAGAAGAAATACTGTCTTACCATAGTGAAAGGCTTGCAATTGCATTTGGGTTGCTTAGCACTGTGGAAGGCAGTACAATAACAGTAATGAAAAATCTACGTGTATGTGGGGATTGTCATACTGCAATAAAGCTTATGGCAAACATTGTTCACCGTGAAATTGTAGTACGTGATTCTAGCCGCTTTCATCACTTTAAGAATGGCATATGTTCCTGTGGAGATTATTGGTAGGACACTTTTCATGCAAAAGAGTCTGGCTTATTACACGGGGCATCATAGTTCTTAAAAACCGGGGAAGGAAAAAACTATGAATGTGAGTGACTATTTGTTTGCTCTGCACTGCAGATGCTTGGTAAAGATAACAAAGGAGGAAGACAAAATTAGCCTATTACATTGATTGTCCTTAGTAATCTGATCAACAAAAAGATAAGGTTATGAGCTATAAAAAGAACTAGAAGGGCATTGTATGAGAAAGAATAGAAGATCCAAATAAGAAACACATTAGAGTTGTGACCAACAAACAAGGACAGTTTTCCAGCCAAGACAGTTGGCACAGTAGAGTTGAAGCAGCAAACATGTTTCGTTTGGATGATGCTGTGTAGGTTCGTAACTCGTAACAATCTTGGAAGAGAACAGAGGCCCTAGAAGATTTAGGTGAAGAGAAATTATTTTGGCTGGTGGTAAATATATCTATCTATACAAGGGAACTTGCTATAGAAGGACCATTGGTTGATCTAGAAGGACCATTTGGAAAATGCAGCGGATCATTCCCTGGATAGAAAGAAGAAGAACTAGGGAACTTGCTAAGGTTTTCTGGGACAACTCCAGACAGTTCATTGTTTGAAGCATTGAATTGTTTTAGCCCCTTTGGCATGTTAGCTGGTAAAGGGCCTGCAAAATGACTTCTGGCATATCCAAGGAATCTAGGGAACTCATGTTAGCAATTGTACTTGCAAGAGAACTAGAAAAATGATTTCCAGCAATATTGAGAACTGTTAGACCAGTTAGTGACCCAAACTCAGCTGGAAAAGAACCATTAAACAGGTTATGAGAAAGTTCAAGAATCTGAATATTGGAAAGACTACGAGAAAAGGATGATAAATTAATTCCGCCACAGATCATATTATTTTCAAGATGAAGCTCTTGAAAAGTTGGCATTGTTAGCAGATCAACTAGAAATATTCCATCTACCTGCTTTTGGTTCTTACACAAGTAATTTGAGTTTAAATACTAAATTGGATGAGTTAATTTCTTTAACGAATGGTTGGTCTTGAGAACTTTTAGAGAACCCTATAAAGAATTCTGAAAGCTAATTTATCTTTGAAATCAAGACATTCTTGAAGAAAAAGTGAAGGAAACACATGGAGTTACAATTTTGTGGATGCTCTGATATAATTTTTATTTGAGCTAGGAAGAAAGGCTAGAAGAAAATATTTGTCAATGATAAGAGAAGGAAATAAGAGGAACTCCTACAATTTGCATGACACAGTATGTTTATTTCAAGACATTTATTATTTCCTTGCATATATATAGAATAGAATGTTAATACATCTCTTCATAGGAGGAGATACTTTTAATTTAATTTTGATATATTGGAAAAATTATTAATTTAGATATAAGTTTTGAAATGATTATTATAAAGTGGATATTTTTAATTATATAAAAACTCATGATTAAGTAATAATACAAAAACTCTTTGCATTAATGTATTGAAACTAAAATTTTGTTTTCTTAATCCTTAAATTTCCCCCCTTCACTTTTCTTCTCTCTTAAAACAATGGAAATTGAAATTTTCTATTTTATTCATCCCAAGGAAACTCAGATTTAACTATACAAAGATGTTCTTAAATTAGTCATCAAAATTGTTTATCATTTTCTTAATTCGTACATTAAGACTATAATTGATTGGTGAAAAAGTATTAAATGAAATTATAATACATTCTGCTGTTTGGATAGGTAAAATAAGAACAGAGTATAACTTATTTTATCCTATACTATTGTTTATTTTTATATTTTCTTCTTCTCTTAATTTGGATGAATGAGATTGACAATTTTATTTTCATAAACTATATGAGAAAAAAAAAATAACTTTTTTTTTTCATTTCTTTCCATCATTCCCAACTAACTAATACACTCCAGAGTGCACTAATTAAAAATAATTGTGATTTTAAAAATGATTGTGATTAAGCAAAAATAATCTTTTTTTTAAGCATGCATCGACACTAATTAACTTCAATAAGAAAAAAATTGTTTGAACGTTGGTGGGTGCCAACAAATTGTGACATGAAATGATGAGAAAACATATCACGATTCACGACCTCCTTATATGTATCTCATTCTCTCTTGTGGATTTCAAACTCACCTCTTCCAATTCATTCATTCACAGCTATTTTTATTCTCTTTTCTTTTTCTTTTTCTTTTTCTTTGTAATCTATCTTTGCACACTCAATTATTAGTTTCTCTCTTCTTCTCGTTTTTCTTCTCTTTCCCTCATGTCACCTCAAGAACATGCCAGCGTTATTATTAGTCTTTCAAAAATAATTTCCTGACACCCAGAAATCCAACATTTTTTCACGGTGTGACGAGCATTTGCGTTTCTTGAAACCGAGGATATCTCAAATTTAAGGTTGCTGAGAAAATTTTGTTGTAGCTCTGGTTTCAGTTCTTTTTTTTCTTTTTGTTGAATTTTGGGGTTTCATCACTTGAAAAATGAAAACAGGGTAAGAGGTTACCCCATTGTTATCATTTCTTTATTTATTTGTGGCGAATGAATGATATACGTAAATGCTTGCAAAAATCTAATTATACTGTAAGAAAGTTCAATATTTAACACACAGGACAGAACAATTTTGATGTCTGCAGATAATACCAAAATTTGCTTCTTTTCTAATTCTTACTTTTGATGCTTGATCTTTCTATCTTCCCCTCCTTTCTCTTGAAGATTAATTAGACTAATCTGAGGGGTAATTGCATTGATGATGTTAATTATTCAAATACTGATTTTTATTTATTTCTGGGGAAAAGGATTAAGGAACTAAAGATTAAAGAAAAGTCATGTTCTAATAGGATTTCGTGGGGTGTTTGTTTTGTTAGTCTATAACGAGATCTTTCTTTCTTTCCAGGTTCTTTAGCTTGGCTGCTATAATAGGATTTGCAGTCTGAACTATTGCTGGCTTCAGAGGTGGCAATGAGTGATAAACGTTCAGAATATGGAAGGCCTGCCTCAAGTATGCTATGATTCTTAATTTCATGCTCTCGTGTATTTAACTGTTTTGTCCTTCTTAAAGTCCATATAAACTCATGTTCGAATAAGCATAAGAAGAACTAATAGAAAAATAATACTTTTGATAATTAAAACAACCATTTAACAACTATATTATAACAATAATAATGATATGAATGAATGATTGATGAGTTTGATGAAGTTTTAATCTGGTCCTATATTTAGATAGGATTGTGGATTAAAAAAGCAAAAAACAAAAGTGGAAGGGTTACTAACTTTGAAAAATAAAAAACATCTAAATGCAATTTGTTTCTAAAGTGAATGAATGAGGCATATCCGCTCATAAATTTGAGTGGGTTTATTTTATTATGCATTTTAAATTAAACCAATGATGAATGCACCTTTACTTGATAACTTAGTGTGTGTGTGTGTGTGTTTGATTTTCTAAATGGAGGGTTTGTATCTATACTTGTGATGGATAAAACTCACTTTGAAGGATTTGTATTCATATTTTTTGATGAAGTGCAGACACCTGAGAGACTATTATGATAGTCTCAGAAGAAATGCTTTCTAGCATTGCTTAGTTGCAATGATTGATCCTGATATGGATGGTATTTGAATGACTGCTGGGTCATGTGATAGCTTATGCATTTCTACAGTTTTTGTGTGGTTTATTTAGAAGTTATGGACAAACTGCATGATCCCTGATGAGTGTTTGTTCACCTTACATTGGGGAAGACTTAAACCAAGAAGATTTTTCCATCTTTTCTAATAGTTTTTTTTTTCATTGTTGTTACCTACTTTCTCCATAGATTTATTATTTTGGTGCATGTAAGTTCTTCTGGGGTTTCAAATAATGACTGGGAACTGTCTCTATACATGCCTTTTTGGGGAATATTTGGTCTTGTTATCAATTGTTTGGGCTCATTGAGATTGAGAGCTTGCTTTTAAGCAAAGCAGCTTAAGATTCTTTCAAACTTCTATCAAAAGAAATAAATTGGGTAAGCCTGCCTTTTAAAGTATCATGTTTATGCCCAGCACCTTGACTTTGTATATTTATATGTTTGTTAATTGTACCACCAAAATAACACATTACAAAAACATTTTCAAAATATAATATATCTTGAAAACCAAGGCATAGGCCTCTTAGCTTTTTTCAAAGCTTTCAAGCAAAATAAGCCTTGAAATAGGCTTTTAGGTTGGGCCAAGAAGAAAAGAATAGGCTTATTTCTTAAAATAAGCCTTTAAAGAGAAGCTTCTTTACGTTTGAAACGTGGGCTCTTCAAAGAGAAACAAATAGGAGTATTCGATACCAATGAGTCATAAGCAAACTCATATAAAAAAACAGGACAATTCTGTTTAAGGCAAATCTGATGCTGCTTATTTCCTTGTCTAACTGTGAAAGAAAAGTTATTTTCTCTTTATTTTCTTGAGAAGTTGAACGATTGGCAGGTCTCTTACAGGTAAAAGAAGAGTGAAGGATTTATTGCTTCAACAACATAATCGTTTTTGTGCTGATTGTAATGCTCCAGATCCTAAATGGGCGTAAGTGTATTCACCTGTGCACCTTTTTTTTCTTTCAGTGGTTTATGGTCATGATCATTGATTATAATACTCATAACTGCAGTCTGAGTGTTGACCATTTTATGGAAGGATTTATAAGATCCTTGTGATTAAGTTATAGGAAACTAACTATATGAATTTTGTCATAATAGAAAATTGTGGAATGCATATTACCTCCTAATTGTGAATCATTTTTTCTAATTGCTTCTTCAGGTCAGCGAATATTGGAGTTTTTGTATGCTTAAAATGTTGTGGTGTGCACAGAAGTCTTGGTTCTCATGTATCAAAGGTAAACTGTTCCTGACCCACTTTACTTAAGAAAGAAGATTTTATTTTTACCAAGGAGTGTATAAACTGAGTTTCTTCTTCTTTTGTCTAGAACAAAAGGAGAGACCAATAATAACCTACATATATGGCTAGTTATTTTTTGAAATGGGTTCATCTTGATTAGATGAGGAAAGAAAAAACAACCACTCTTAAATGTCTGTAATTATGAAGTAGTCTGGTGAAATTTACTTTGTTTAGGTACATTCATGTGTTTCATATTTACTGCCTTATGTTGTACGTGCTGACAGACCAGTCATATTCTTAGATCCACAACATACTGTGATATCTTGTGAAATTTAGCCAAAGAGAGACTAAAATTAATCATATGAGACAAGAGGTGTAAACTTTCCAAATAAGGATTTCGTTTTAGTGTACTACTTAGGTATCCTGTAAAACATCTGCTACAACTATTCTTTCTCTAATATCCGTTGTTAAATGAAGACTAGTAGGAGTGGAAAATATAGTATTAATAGATAAATTATTACAAGGTATCCCTTCTCATGTCTTTTTATGAAATGTGAATCTTCAATATAGTGTTGTTCCTCTACCAATGGAGTATGCTCTTTGAGTTTCTCTTGGCCTTTATTGTCATATATGCTTCGTTTTTTCACATTTTTCTTACATGATTTTAAAATAAAATGCGGAAAACTAGGTCATTTTAATTCTGAATTTTGTCAACTTTTGTACTGGATACATGATGCAAAGAAATTTTATATCAAAGATAAGAGAACCAACCAACTTTAGACACATGATCTATTCTATATATAATAATAAGAAATGAGAAATGAATCTCTGTAACTCTTGACTAAGAAGTAAACTTGCTATTTTAATGACGTGCCTAAGGCACTGAGGCAAGGTGCATGAAGTTTTTTTTAATCATATCATGCCCTGCTTGCTTTTCAATGAGTTGTTTCTATCTGGTTAATAGTGTAAAGAACTTATTTATCTGGTCATGCACTAAAGCCTTAGAACATTTTATTTTTACTTTCAGGTTTTGTCTGTGACATTGGATGAATGGTCAAGTGATGAAATAGATGCAATGGTTGAAGTTGGAGGAAATTCTTCTGCTAATTCAATTTATGAGGCTTACATTCCACAAGGATGTACAAAACCTGGACCAGATGCCACTCATGAGCAGCGCACGAAATTCATCCGGTTAGATTGTTTTTCATCTACACTTTACACTGAACATCTAACATTCTTAGCACCATTTTGATTGTTTTATAAATTTATTATGTTTATGGTCACCATTAAGTGGGTAAAGCTTTTAGGCTACTTTAGATGACACTGATATGAACGTCTGTGCTCTCGCTTTCTCATGATTTTTTTTACCATTTGGCTTTGCTGACTCATTTATTTCCAAGATTACTTATCTTCTGCTACTATGTCTAATAGCAGTTCATTATCCTAGGTTGATCATTGACTGATCAAGGTCGAGCTGGGATATTGCTCATTGTAGCATCATCAACGATACCAATATTTTTTTATTCAAAATCTACGATACCAAAATTATCAATGCTCGAGTTAAAAGTATCATTTTAACTTGGCAATTTGTACTGCAGGTTAAAGTATGAAAGTCAAGCCTTTTTGAAACCTAGTTTGCGCATTATGTCGGGAAAAATGAATCCTCCGTCAAGCATTACCAAAGGGATTAAGGATAATCTTCGAAGTAGTAGTGGCTCACGTGAGGTAATTATATTTTATATTTTATTTCCTTTGATTGGAGTTGTGTGTTTGTTGACCATATGTTGCGTTAGCATGTCAATGTGAACTAGATCTCCACTGAGTTAAATTGATGTTAAACCCAGATGAAAGATTTCTAGTTGAGATAATTTTAAATGGACAATACTAGCTGTACTCATCCAAGTTTACAACTTTGGTATGAGTGGTTTTCCTTGGATGTTTGACTGATATTTATGGTCATAGCAGGATGGAGTGGCAGGATTTATTGGAAAGTTGAAGGTAAAAGTGATCAAAGGCACAGATTTAGCTATCAGAGATATGATGACCAGTGATCCATATGTTATCTTCACACTTGGCCAACAGGTTGGTTGTTCTCAGTTCTCATTGGCATATATTCTTTAGAAAATTTTGCTCTTTATGTTTCATTTTTAATTTTTAACTGAAGAGTTCTAGACGTTGATAACTTTCTTTCTGAATTGGCTTTGGTGGTACATCTTCAGACTGTTCAGACAACTGTAGTAAATAGTAATTTGAATCCAGTCTGGAATGAAGAACTTATGCTGTCTGTTACTCAGCAATTTGGATTATTGAATTTGGTAAGGTTGAATTTTGTCTTGTCTTTTGTTAGAAAATGGAAACAGATTCTATGTCTATTCTATATTTCTGCCATATGCATCCAAATCACTTGAGCTTCCTTCTTCCCAATTCCTCAACATTGCATGACTCTTTTTTCACTGTAAAACCAAATCCATATATTACCTCAACCAAACCCTACTCAAGCTTCCTTCTCTCTTACACACTTTCTCTACATGAAAATCAAAATACTATTTTCCCCAACGGTCCTCTAGTGGGACTATAGTTTGGAGCAAGGTGCTGTCTATTGCCTCCACCAGTTTGGGGTATCTCATTTGGTAGTTTCATTATTTGGATTCTAATGTGTGATGTTTCTAGCTGTCTTTGCATGTGTGTGTTATGGTATGAAGATATAAAAACATGGCACATTATCATAACCGCTGGTTACATTGGATTGCAGAAGGTATTTGATTATGACTTACTTTCAGCTGATGATATAATGGGGGAAGCAGACATTGATCTTCAACCCCTGATTACATCTGCAATGGCCTATGGAGATCCTAGAATGTTTGATAATATGCAGATAGGAAAATGGATGAAATCCCATGACAATGCGCTTATAGATGATAGCGCAGTCAATATTGTTGATGGTAAGGTTAAACAGGAGATATTTATCAAGCTCCAGAACGTTGAATCTGGAGAATTAGAGTTAGCACTTGAGTGGATACCTCTTGAGTCTTGATCATTAGGTAAATTACTGTTAATTAAACTTTCTATTTTCTTATAGAGATTTTTTTTCAAATTTTATGCTGTTTTTGGCCATCTACCTATAACAAATAACTAAACATTTTGTGTTCATTTCTGTAATTTTTACAACTAAATTATTAAACTACACATGATGAAGTTTAGATGCAGAAAGAATGGATTTTAGCTACATCTCAGTTTCCATGTCTCTGTTGCAATTGGTGTATACAAAAATGCTTTCTTAAAAAAACCATGATAATTTGTGCTTAGATATATTTTTCTACTTTCCTCCCGCTGAGTACATATCTACCATTTAAGTTTACAAGAATGATCACTATAAAATTTGTGTGAGAAAATATACTTGTTAATTTTTATCCCATGTTTCGTTTTGAGGGAAATGTGAAAATTATTCCCATTTTTTGCATAATCACAATGTTGTTTTGAAACTTTCGGTTCTACAATAGTAGCCATTTATGATTTTTTTTAAGTGATGAAAATATGTTAACATCTATAATTTCAAGAAAATATATAAATGTTTAACTAGGGAACACTTTCACTTTATTAATGTTTTCTCTACTTTGCTTGGTGCAATACTATAAAAAGTAAAGTTAAATAGAAAAATTATAAAAGGGGGTAATTACTTGACCAATAGTTTTGTTTGAAAAACTGCCACTATAACCTAATTCTCTAAGATTTTGTTGGTTTGATTATGGGTGAGTCAATGTTAGATCTTAGATGCTCAAAAGGTTCAGCTGTTATAAGATGCATATTGAAAATTATGCTTTTATCTGTCAATAAAAAACAGTTTATCAGACTAATTAAAATATCATTATCAAATCATTGTCATAACAGATAAGCATTTTTTAATCTTTATATTGAAAACAATTTTGTTTTAGTCAAATGTTTAAGAGAACTAGATAAAAAGTGAATGTTTCTTCAAATTTGAGTAGAGTATTTTAAATTGACTATTCATTTCACATATTTTTTATCAATTGATGTTTTATTTACAGGAAATCCTTATCTACAACTGAATGAAGCATTTTCGGATTGAAAGGTAACGATAATTTGAAATCCTGATCAATAACAGTACGGCGCGTCAGAAAAAAGGAAGAAAAAAAAAGAAATTTTTGGACGGTATTCATATGTTGCTGTGATATGTTCTAGATATCATGAGCAAAAATATTCCTTACTTTTTGCACAAAGGTTATGTTGCACAGACTTTTTATAATCACTTTAAAAAAATACTTGTAAATTAAAATTAGTTCGTGAATATATATATATATAAATTATATAAAAAAATTACAAACTAGTTTTGTACCTTTTTATCTTAATAATATTTATATATTTTAGCAATTTAACGAAGAAGAATAGAAAAAGGCGAAATAAATAAAGAAGTATATATTATATTATTATATAATAAAGTCATAAATCTAACACCGTTACGCTACGCTACGCTTTACATGCAACGTGGAATTAAGCATACAACACTACCGAGAGAGAAAAATGAACGAAGCAATGTAAAATCAAAATCAAAATGAGAGCACAATTCTAAGGGTTGCGTACCACCAATTGCAATTTGTTGTTCTCCGCTTCATCATTTTCACATTCATTCCCATTCTCGCCGCAAAACGCTGCGTTTAGCGTCTTCTGCTTTCTGTTTCGGTGCTTGAACAAATAGATCAAGCCCGAAGCCACAAGCAGAACCGCGCCGGCCACGCCGCAGACCAGACTCGCCACCGTCAGCGCCTTCCCTACTCCATCGCCGCCGTGGCCTACGGTGGGCTGCCACCATGCAGGCGGGGAGGCGTCGCCGGAGTCCATGGCCCGCGGCAGCGCGACGTCGGAGGAGGAGGACATGGCCGGCGAGGAGTTTGCGCTGTTGAAGAAGGAGCGCATCTCAGGCGAGGAATGCGCCTCCGCCGGCGAGAGTGTCTGGAAGGTTAGGCCGTGTTCCGATGGCCGGAGCTCCCTGGAAGCTCCGGCGAGAACAACTCCGGCGAAGAAAACCAGGGCGAAAGGAACGGCCATGTAGAGTGAATTATGGTTGGAGTAAATTTTGGAGTGAAAGTGAAGAGAACGAAGCATATATATAGAGAGAGAGTGAGAAGCATGTTGTGGAATACGGTGTCGTTTGAGAATGAACGATGATTAAAGTCAAGAAAGAAGATGATTGGAAAATAAGTTTATGGTTCTCTAATGGTAAAAATTAAGAAAAGAAAATATTTTTATAAATTAAAATGAAAATTTAAAAAAACATATTAATTTTAATGAGTAATTGATTTAATAATATTATTATTATTATTTCTTAGAGAAATCTTTATAGTGAAGATTTTCAACCATTTAAGTGTGTGTTTACATTGTGTCGGAGGAAAAGGTAAAGGTTGCTGTTCTCCATCTCGCCGCTATCTCCTTTGTCTTTTTACTACTACTCACTTTTCTCTTT
The DNA here is from genome assembly GCF_051622355.1 of Phaseolus vulgaris. Classification (NCBI taxonomy): domain Eukaryota; kingdom Viridiplantae; phylum Streptophyta; class Magnoliopsida; order Fabales; family Fabaceae; genus Phaseolus; species Phaseolus vulgaris. Next base: position 42,314,043 of record NC_143499.1, read on the forward strand.
TAAGTATTCTTGTGATTTTTCATTTCAATTTTTTTACTTTTTTATTCTTCTGATTAAGTAAGAAAAATAAATCGAAATTGCATATGCATAATACAACTTATTTTTTTTAATGGCATATGAAAATTGTTATTTCTTGCTCACTATAAAATAAATTTTAGTTAAATACCAACTGTAACCAACCAAACCTCCCCAGTGGAAAAAAACAATTAACTTCATCCATCGTTTCAACGTTTTCCTTTATCTCTAACACTATTTTATTGGTGATAAGAGTATCCATGTAAATGCCACATAAGTCCCCGTGTCTCGTGTGGCTCACTAACATTTAAAAATCTTATTTTTCTCACTAAAGTTTGAAAAACTTTCAACTTTGTCTTCAATCAATTTCTATCATCAACATTGAGAAATAAGAAATAAGATATATTGATTGATATATTCAGGTCATCTTAGTATATTTATATCTGACATTTCAGAAAAAAAAAACTTAAATTCTCAAAATTAGTTTATAAAATAAGATTTATACTTGACTTATATATTTTATTGTCAAGCTTTTGAGAGTTGAATTTTCACACACTTATCCGATATCTTGACATGTTGTGATCTCATCTTTCCAGCAACTTGTGAAATCTAACAATGTTAATAACAAAAATCATACAACAAACATCTCTCAAATCATTATTAAAGAGCAAAAATATTTGATTTAGTCCGATTTGATGTTCGTACAATCAAATGTCCAAATACACCATTATAAATAGGTGAATATCTTAAGTATAAAAGATAATGAAATTCTGACTTTAAACTAATACCCTTATTTAAATCTTTGACTTGAACATAGAAGTATAACTACAGATACTCCTAACAATATGATCAAGAACACATAAAAAATAAAAAACCTAGAAAACCAAAAACCCTAAACTCAAAATGACCACACCAAAGAGAAATCCAATTTTGCATTAACATATATATTATAATTTGTGTGAAATTTTCAAGATAGATACACGTATGTATAATGTTATACAAGTACATACAAAAATACTTGTAAGAATCTAGCGAGAAGAGGGAAAAAAAAGTAAAGGTGAAGTGAGTGCGACAAGAAATTGGAAAGGAAAATTCCTAAGATGCTGCCGGGTTTTGCTCATCTCATAGAATTGCTTTTGTGGAGAAAAGAGGTAGAAACAAGGAACTAGGAATAGTATAAAAGAACAAACAAATAAAAAGTAAAAAGTAACAAGGCAAAACCATGTTCCAATATGAGTTGAAAAGACACAATCCATGTACAAGGAGAAACAAAAAAGAAAAGAAGATACACTCCTTGTTCAACAACTTTTATTTGGGTGTTGTTAGTAGTATTTTTAGTGATTATATGCCTCATCTATAAAAAGATGTCTAGGGCTTTATTCCTCTTGGTCTTTGCTTTTATTCATTTTTCATCATGGATTGATCTTCATGCACCCCAAAACTTTGCACAATAAACAATTCATCCATGGTGTGTTTACTTTGGAATGAAAGGAGAAAGAAATGAATCATATATGGAGTAGTTATGTGTATTTTAAAAGGTAAAAGTTCTACATTGTTTAATTCAATTTCTTTCAAAGGATTTAAATACCAATGCATTCTTTATACTTTCAAATTGTGTTCTAAAAGTTGTATTATTTAAAGGAAGTTGAGACATAAAATCACTAAAAAAAATTATTAAATAAAAATTAATTTTAGAGACCATAAATAATTAATTACTATATTGACTAAATTAGAGATCATTTTAAAAACTAAACAAAATATTGATTTTTAAATTAGTTTTTTTTATAAATAGTTTCTAAATTTGTATTTAATTAGCGTCTAAGATTTTTGCTACCAAATTTAGAATCTAAATAATTGGTAGTTAAAACTTTGGTAACTAATTAGATACCAATTTAAAAACTATTTAACAATAATAAAAACTCATGTAGAAACAAAAAAAAATATTCTCTAAAATGGTCTTTAGTTAGTTATATAACAACTAATTATTTTTCTTTCTAAAATTGATTTATATTTAATGATTTTCTTGTAGTGAATATATTATAAAATATTAACTCAATTCATTAGACTCGACCTTCTTAATCATTTAAACTAATTAAAAAAACAATACAACCAATACATTGAAATCAAGTATTTAGATTTAGATTTGAGTTTTGTTTTAATTATAATGTCGAAATAAAATGTGCATAAAGTTTAACAATTAATAATATCTATTTGACAAATTATTTTTTTAATTTTCTTATATTATCATTTACTAAAGTATTGTTCAATCATTTAAAGAATTTTATACAATCTTGGAAAATTTAACTATCTTCTAGTAATGTGGCAGCATGTTATTTTTAAGGTTTTATCTGTATCAAAAATTTTAAAAAAACATTGTAATTAATAAACAAATACAATAATCGGGTTATATAATTATGCAATCTTAAATTTATATGTCTTTATTACATTCTGCTGGAATAGAATAGCTGAAATAATGTTTAAAATATTTTATTTTGAAAAGGAAAAAAACTCAGCCAAACTTTTCCTCTCTTTATAATATAACGACAAGCTATTTTGAACATAAATTAATAAACTGCTTCATACATATATTATTTAATTATTTATTTATAATTAGATAAAATAAACCATAATCATAAACTCCACATATATATTATTTATATCTTTGTTTTGGAGTAACTTATGGACTTCTGTAAGCTTTAAAAATTACTTATGATTAACTTAACTTTTTTACTTCAATACTTATTTACTATATATTTTGTTATAAATTATTATGTAATAAAAGCCTATTAAATAAGTATTGATCTAAATTATTTGGTCAAGTACGTCTATATTTATTTATGCCTACTTATTTTTAAAATACAATTGTAAATTTGTCTAATTTTAAGATTTAATTAACTGACATTAATTACTTATTTTCATACATCCCACTACATATGTACAATTAACAGTGTAGTTAAAAAATATCTAAATTAAAATTTTCCAAATAACACTTGAAATCCCAATAAAAATATTAACATGTTTTAATTAGTTTAATTTTAAAAATCAAACAAGAATATTCAAATCACTTTTATTAACAATTATTAGGTTTCATAAAAAATAATAGTACATGTAATAATTCAGTGCATGTTAATTGTATTTAACAATGTTTGCGTAAAGTAAAAGCCAAATATTCAAATGTGCAATCATGGCTTTTGTTGAGTATTTTTATCATAATTAAGGTTATAAGTTAAAGTGTAAGTTTTATAATAAAAAGTTCGAGACTTTGAATTTTAAATAATAAATTAAACTATATAAATATGTTATCTTTCAAACTCTAATAGGTTAAAAACAGAGTAAGTTTTTTATTAAAATGTATATTTTATAAAATATTATATCAAAGAAAAAGTTGTAAAAACATTTTTAAAATATTAGTGCAATAAAAATCACATGAAATAAAATAAAATTTCATAATATAAAGGTAGAATTAAAGGTAACATGCATTTTCTAAATGTTCATGATGTTTCCTTGTTTTGTGTGCATGGAAGGGTATATAGTTTGTGTTGGTTGGTTTTTTGATATTGATGATGTTTTTGCTTTTTATCATTTGCATATGCAACAACTTTTGAACTAACTAATTTTCAAATCTCAAACCTTCCATTCCTTCACTTGGTTTGTTAGGCTTTGAAATATTGTTAGGACAAAGAATTTTTGTTGGTGAGGACATGGGTGTGCTATAGATTTCCCTCACTTTAGTATATGGTAAGAAAGAAGAAATTAAAGAAACATGAAATAATATGAGAAATCTAGTGAGAAAAATAATAGAGAAACTTTATTTATAAAAAAATGTTAGTTTGAAGTAATTCATAAATTTGGGTAATTTTAATTAGGTTTTTATTTTTAAAAAATATTTAAGTCTTTTTAAAATGTTTAGAGTTAATAAGTGCTTAAAATATTTCTTCTTTAGTTCCATCTAAATATTTTGTTATTTGGTTTTGTTATCAACCTTTTGAACTCACTTATTAACTCTCTTTTTTTATGAGTTTTGATGGTTTGGAGGAGATTCAAGACAAAAGAGATGAGTTAATCATTGGAAACCAAAGACAAAAGTTATAGTTAACAAAAATCAAAGTTAAATGAAAAAAAAATAAATTTAAACGCTCAATAGAATAATTTTTTTAATAAGAGGTTAACTAAATATACTCAAAATTATAAATTATTCAAAAATTTAATTAAGACTAAAGAATGATATATTTTTGTTTAATGTTAATTCTTTTGTACTGATATATATTTTGCTATTAGAACACCTTGGTTAGTTCATGGGAGATGGATTGTGTTCAACTTTTGCATATTTTGTTGTAAATTGCATTTAGCACCCCATAATTTGAAACTTCAATTCCATATGTAATGAAATTCCAATTTTATTTTTTGAAAATTATATATATTATGAATTTTACTTTTTAGAGTATATATTTTATATTCTGAATTATACCGTCAATGATACATTTATTGTGATTTTTTTTATTATTTATAAGTCACTTAATAAAAAATGATTTTTTTTTAGACAAATATAATTTTTTTAATATTAAAATTGTTATAAAAGTGTTTTTTTAATAGTAACAAAATTCAAATAATGTAAGTGCAAAACATGTTACACATAAATAATGAGAAAATGCCATATTATTGATTAGAAGTTGTGTAACATAAATAATGAGAAAATGCCATATTATTGATTAGAAGTTATTGTATAATGTATTTTCTAATTTTGAAATGAAATCATAAATTCATAATAAAATTATCTAACAACTATGTTTGTATTGTTTTCCATATAATATCTGGTGTAAGCGATCTCATTCTTCATGAAACCACGAGCTAATTACAATGTATTACGAATTTCATCCCATGCTATAACATCTTTTGTCACATTTCAATCTCTTGTAAAAGGTTCGATAATTTTTTTAAAAAAATACGACTCTTCATTCATTAAAGTTTGGATATATATATATATATTCAATAAGAATAATACAATATATCTAAGTTTTCATAAAAATTATGATAAACATTAGCATGATGAAAGAAAAAATAATAGACAGAAAAATTCCAGTTACAATAAAATAGTGCGAGCATAGAAAAGTTTCTCCAAACAGAATTTTTTACGAAAAAAATATATAATATTTTTTTGTACAAGTTAAAGTTAAATTACTAATTCTTATGTAATTTTTAAATAGTATATAAATTAATTTTAAATTATGAAAATTATTCTATTTTCTTCTTGTTTTTTTTCTCTTTTGAGAAGTTCTTATGGATAATTTTATCTAAATATATCATATAAGTACAGTGAAAATAAACACAATAAATAAAATACTGTGCTAATATTTAATATTTTTTTATTTTTTAATATTTGCTACTAATATTTTTTGTAAAGAAGGAAAATCATCTGGGTTCATATCGAAAAACTATTTGTACCAATAAGAATATTTTCTAAGACTCGTTAATTCCGGAAATTATTTCATAAGGATCGTTATGATTCTTGAATACGATTTAAATTATTAATAATAGAATGATAAATTTAATTATAGAAAGTTGTAAATTAAATAATAATAAAAAATTTAAAAATTCCATAATTATTTATTTTTACCTTTTTATTATGCAACTACTTTCTCCCTCATTTGTACCTCCCAATTTATAAACAATAGGGTATAGAGGAGTATATTGAAATATTTTAGTTGCAGAAAATAATTTGTCGGGTGCATAAAGCAGAGGCCTACATTGTCTTGCTAAACTAAATGGGCTTTGATTTGGTGGGTCCTTATAGGCCTACTTAGCCCATAAACTAATGGGCTGGTCTGCCTGTTGAATAATACAAAAAATTCAAAAATCTATAAACAAATTAAAAATAGAAAAGCTGAAAATTTATTAAAAAAATAATAAAACATTTTTAAGAATAAAATAAACGTAGCATTAAATTTTAAATAATAATTAGTATTAAAAATATAATTATAATCCATACTTAAAATTTTACATCAATTAATTTGTCATAAAACGAAATTTATCCGATGAGTTCAATTTACTTTAAATCCCTGGATGACCATATATATAATCACATTTATATTTTTAAGTAAATATCTTTTCAACCTTGCCTTTAGTTTTACTACATTAAATGTTTGGTAGTAGGGAAATTTTACCTTTTACGTATAAAATTTGTCTTTATTTTTTATTTATAAAAATATAGTACAAATAGAAAAAATTATAAGTTTCAACTATTTTTTAATATTTTATTTATTCACGTAACTACTTCCAAAATATTCGAACTTTAAGTACATTTTGATTACCGACATTGACTATAGTAATTAAGTATTGTATGATCTCTTCACTAAAGTAGTGAAATGTGATGATCAAGTAATTATTATACTTAATAATACAAACAATGCAATCAGTTTGATTTTTATTATTTAACTTCATTCACATATTCCTAAAATTATATAAATATTCAATTTTCTACTTAATCATTATAATTCAAAAAATTTTAATATTTAAGCATTAAAAAATATTATTTAGGTAAATTTTCATTCAATTTTTGTTATGATAGAGTATTTTATAAGTATATCTTTATTGGAGTTCTCAAGCTTAGAAAAGACATTTTACTTTTTTTACATATTGTCTAATGATGTTCCATCTTTAGATGAGAACATTTGACACTCATTTATAGTTGTTATTAAAAGTCAACCTACTATTTATCCTTCATCAACCGATGAGAATGGTCATTTCACATTAGTAGACAACTTGAAAACATACATGAAAAACCTTTTTCAAATGAATGATAAAGTTATGCATAAGAGATTCACAATTATGCATCAATAAATTGAAAAGATGTTCATATTGCTAACAACCTAGAGCTTGTCCAACAAGAACATCACCCTTAGTTTTAAGTGTTACGTGACCAATTGCAAATACTAGTTAAGAACTGACAACCTCAAGCTAGTGAAGACAATCAACGAAACCATGACCCTTAGCCATTTGAGCAGGTCACTAAGTCATGAATATAAGAAGATGCTCAAAGGTATACTTTTAAGCATGTCAGAGCATTTTCACAAATGCTCATCCAAAAAAAGGACTTCAAGCAACCTATAGTAGTCTTAACACCTTGGTCAAATACTTTCATAGAAAAGAAGGTAACAAATATAATCCTTTTACAATCAAGGTCACAATTATCAGTATTTCATACAAATGGAAGTGTCATAACATCGATAAGCATGACAATTCATTTGACTGAGTGTGCATTTAAAGGCCTATGTGACTTGTGTTAATATATTTTTTCAAGACCATGTTGTTCATTCATGCACGTTAATGGGACTTGTTTTACAATGATATTACATATTACCATGCAACTTAATATACTCATTTGAGACTTTATTTTACAAAAATTACAACACAGATTTTAGTTAGTTAACCTACAAGGACTAACTTAGTGGCGTTGGACAACATAAAGCAAGGAGAAACAAACTCACTCCACCCATTTATGGATTGCTTCTCAAAGATATAATTAAATATTTTTAATTTTCACTTAACTGTGACCATGGACAAAATATTGATTGAAGTAGGGTTCCATTTTAAACAACATGTTCACAAATCCTCAAAATGACATGGAGAAGCTTTGAAAACGGAAAAACAAAGACAAAAAAATGACTAGGAAAGACAACCATGTCATCCTGGTCATTTCCGCAAATATCAAATCTAATTTATGAAACATGTATCTCCCTCAATACAAGCATATATGTCATCCAAAAAAATGTTTTAAATTTCAAAACACTACCAATATCACTACTACATCCTTCTATTGTACACATCGATCTTGTAAGGATCAATACCACCAAAATATCGATTATACCATCGAAGAGTTTATGTAAGTTTGATATATAATTGAAGATTTTATACATTTTAGAACATATTAATCCTAAAATATAATCAACATGTTAATCAAGTACAATATAGTCAAATTGTATGATATTTTTATTAAGCTAAACAATACAAAGTCTTTATTCAATTATTTGATATTTAAATAATTTTTAAATTTAATAATAATTAAAACACTTTATCCAAATAAAAAAAATTACTAAATTAAGATTACTTTAATTAAATAAGATATTTAGAAAATAAAAAATAAAAAATGTGATGAATTCAGATAATTTTTTAATAATTTATTTATAGTTTAACCACTTACGAGATAAAAGTGATAGAGAATGGTAGTACAAAAGGTAATAATTTCAAAACCATATTCTTCAAAAGTGAGCCTCAAAAGCAACACGCAACACAACAATTTTGTCCTTCTATCTTAAATCTGCTTTTGCTATTACATCAACCAAATTTATCTGGAAATCATTTTATAAAACAAAAATGAATAAAGTAAAATAAACTTAAAATTCACTATAGGTTAATCTGTCAAACATTATTTTATATAATTTTTTATTTTTTTATCATCAACTCATGCATAAATAAAATTTAATTTAGAAAAAAATATCATTTTATTTTTTTTATATTTTTCTCTCTTAAACATGCTAAACATCTAGGCTGTGTTTTCCAAATTTTAAAAGAACTATGATATACTTTTTTAAGCTATTCTGTCTAATTTGCAAGGAAATTACTGAACTTTATATTTTTACACTTTTTTTTTAAAATATTAATTACCATAAACCAATATTTTATTTTTTTAAAAGTTGTTCACGATGATAAAAAAAATCATTTTACAGTAATAGAAATTATGCAAATATTTTTTTTTTTAATTTATTTGTTAGCATAATCCATATATTATTAGTATCGAAATGAATATCTATCTGTAATAACCATTTAATTTTTGTTAAATTAGGATTTTATTAACAGAAGCAAAATTAATCCCTAGCTATTAATATACAATATCCTTTAAGTAAAAACTATATAAAAAACATAACTATATACTTCGGACCAGAAATATTTCAATAATAATTACAATTATATGTAATTAATAAAAAAATTAATCGTTAAGTTGTTGATGTGAAAAGACGTTAAATTAATGGCCGAATCGTGGAATTAATAAATTATTGACCCACTTTACATTAAAAAAATTATATATATCATTTTCATTTTTTTAAAATCAAAGTTCTAATATGTAAAATAATAAACAAAATTTTAAAAATATGAATTTATAATTTTAAACTTCAAATATATATATGTAAACAAACTAAAAGATATGGACTAAATCAATTAGGTGAGTGAGTTTTCAATTGATAAAGTCAAGTCAAGATCAAATACATTTAAAATATAAATGTGAGTTTGGACTAATTGGAGTTTTATAAATGAAATTTATTTTATAAATAGTGTTACAAATTGAATTCTTAGAAGGACAAAAATAATAATAGAAAATTTACATAATTTATTACAGAGAGAAAGAAAATATTGAAATTGAAATGTTTGTATGTTTTGTTTTGTATTATGAAAAGGGATTATTTTTATGTAACAATAAAAAAAAAAAAAAAAGTTAGAGAATTTTGTAGAGAATATTGTTGGGGAAGATCCAACCACACATAGAGAGAAGAAAGGAAGTATCTGTGTGGAATTGGAAGGAAAAGAAAGATGCAGGAGGATTTGGTGTGTGGATAGGGAGGGTCCAGCGTAGTAGCTGTGTACCCACAAACGCTACGCAACACAACACACCACATTCTTCTTACACAATACCGCACCCACTCTCTCAACCACAATAATTTCAACTGCTGCAAGGTTAATTTTCAATTCCTAAACCCTAATTTTTCTTCCCTCAACCAAATTCCCTTTTTTTTTTATTTCTCCCAACGATTTTTCTTCCTTTACTGTTTCTTACTTTTTATTTTTCTCGGTCATCGCTCATGTGTAATCACAAGAAAGAAGTGAATTTGTTGGGGTTGACATGTTCTTGGGGTTGTTTCTGTTTGCAATTTTTTATTTTGAGCTTCTGGGTGCTCTGTAACTACCCCAACTGCTGTTTTCTCACTCTCGCTGGTTTTGCATGCAATTTTGGAATTGTATGTTCGATTGGTTTGGGGGAATTCTCTTGTTTTGCATGGTATTCATATGTTCTGGTATCACTTTATTTGAAATTTTATGTTTTATGGTGTAAGAGCCAGTGAACAACTGTAACAAATAGTAGCAAATTAGTTTTATTTTCTCTTATTTGTGGTGTGATCTCTATAGTACATCCATCTCTGCTATGTGCTTTTGTCTCTCTTTATTCTGGCTTTTATGGTATAGCCAATATGTAAGTTCAGTTGAAGAACTATAAATCGTGTATACCGTTTCTGTTTTAGTTTTCGTTTCAGTTTCTATTACTCTGTTTTCTCTGTGTAGCATGTGGCTGTAATACTCCTAACTTCTGTCTACAATTCTGTTCTGGTTCCAGGTTTGAACAGTGTTACGCCCTTCTCGAAACATGACCTCTGCTCACAACCTTACTGGTATTTTACATGAACAAAGTCCTTGGTGCAATTTATTATTTGTAACTTTCCCATTTATGGCGAGTGGATTAACCGCATGCCCCAAGTTTAGTTAACAGCATATGGAGCAATATCATTGGTGTTTTTGTGTCTAATGGAATTGTTACAACAACAATAGCTCGTCTCTGTCTAAGGAATTGTTAATGGAGAAGTTTCTACTCAACAGAAATTCGATAAGTTGAGAAAGGGAAAGATGAATAACTACTGTTGTGAGTGTAGTAAATTTGTTTTTAATATTATTTTGTGTCATGGAATTATTCTTTTGTGAAAAGTACCTTTCTTTAAGAAAAAAGGATAATTTTTAGAAACAGAAAGTTAAGATCTTTATTTCATAAAAACTTATGTTTCTAGCAGTCTAGTAACCTTTAATCTTAGCTGCAATTCATACAGGCACCTACACTGGATGTTACCCTTTCTGTATTTGTTACCTCGTGAAAATTATTATTTTGCATTAAATGATATTGACCACTCAGTATCGTAGATATACAGCTCCCCGTCTTTTGAGGTTGCCTATCTTTTAATCACGCAAGTCTTTGAATTCATACTCTTGCATTGAAGCTGCATAAAGTGACTTATTTCTTATATTCTTCTTTTTCTATTATGGTGTATGTTTGCTGGTTTTCTGAGAAGCATCTTTGTTTTGATGTCTTGCCTAGGGACTGCAATCAACATTTCCTAGTTATTATATTTTTAGTTTTTAAATATGGTTTCATGCTATCTTAAAACATTTATAAATATCTTATTTTTTATTTTCATGGTATCTCATTTTGTTATTCTTAACAAAATTTGAACTTCTAAACTTCTTTAAATTTTAGGGAGTCCTGTAAGTCTCTAATCCCTTAACTTTGTTTTTAACTAACTCCTGCACTGGCCACCTTTCTGTCCCACATAATATGTTAATATACAGCTAAATATATTTTTAGTCCCTCAAATTTGAGTTAAGTTTATTTTTTGTTCTTCAAATTTAAAATTAATCTTTTTAGTCCTTGTAATTTGAACAAAGCTTGTTTAGTCACTTGGCCCAAATGTCTTATACATAAATATTGTCACAAGGAATACTTTGAAAGAAAAATAAACATGTGCTTAAGTATTTAATGATAAGAATGCAAAATCAAAATAGGTTTTCAAATAGCAATTTGTAATTGTTAATTATGTATAAGTTAAATATTTAATGATATTTATGGCAGACGAACCAATAGAAACATTTTTCAAATTGCAGGGTCTAAAATGATCAATTTTAAATTTGGAAGTAAAAAACACCTACTCTAAATTTTAGGGGCTAAAAACATATTTAAACCGTTGATATATTATTATTGCTTTGTCGTTCATTAGAATTGAGCCTTCCCTCAGCAACTCCAGTGTGCATTTTAGATTCCAAAACATTATCATGTGAAAAATGTAAATTGTAAGGACTATGAATATATTTATGTATTGTTTGCTATACTCTAATGCTGATACCTGGAATAAGTGAAGCCTAAATAAATGTCTATTTGATGTTTTCCCTCACTCTGCCTCACAGGAGGGTACGGATTGCGAAGGAGTTTAGACCATGTTAGCCTTTAGATATTATTCATATCCATGATCCATCTATAGTGTAATTAGTCACCTTCTTTTCCTGCTTTATTCATTTCCCTGTATCGGGTGAAAATATCAGTTCCCCCTAAAGCCGTCTCTTTGAATATTAGACTCCTTTGCATTCTAACTTTGTAAGAAATGAAGAATTTTTTGTATATGTTGCTTGAGAATATTTAATGATACTCTATTCACTTCCTCCTATAATACAATAGTTGCAATTATCAAATTTGCAAATTCAGTTCTTCTCATCTGGCTTCTATGCTGGTGGTTTAGACTACTGCTTTTTCATTTGGTGAAAAGTATTTATGAATAAATTATGCTTTTTTCCCTTCTCCTTTGTATTTTTTTTCTTCCAACTTTGTTTATAATTATCTGTTTTCTTGAGTGATTTATTGAATTTTCCCTCATTCAAGCTAATTTTTTAAAGATTTGTAAAGGCAGTTAGTGTGCAGGAGTTTGTAGCAAGATCCTCATTATGTAGAGGAGGAAATTGTCCTCTACCAAAGAAGTGCACATTTTTTATATGAAAAGAATGAAATTATAAGTTCTCTCATGTTTAGCAATTGACGGATTTGGGTAGAAAAGTTCACTTCAAACTAATGTTTTTGACAATCTCTGTTTCTTCTGTATTTACAAACTCAACATAAATCTGGAGTTTGTGTTCTGTTTATGATAGATGCTTTTGCATTCTGATTGTTGCACATGCATTATAAAATATTAAGTTCGTTTTTAAGATATTTTGTTTGTTTTGGATTGATCTTCTTTGCTATTAATCCTATTGGAACTTTGATTTTTTTCTTAAATTGAAGCATTTTACTTGTTCCTTCACTCTATTCCGAGAACAAATTTACTGTCTGAACTTCTGTAGCAAAATGTTTATGCAGATAATGAAGATGATGGGCAGCACCAGTCAGAATCCCAAGTGCAGTCCCCATCTGCTAATGGAATTTCTGATTCCGGTATTAGTACCCAGAATGTCAATGTACAGTATGCAACACCTGGCCAGCTTGGAGCTGGGCATGCAATGGTAAGAACTTCACGTCTCTTTGGGTTTTCTTCTGACTGTCTTAAAAGAGACATGTTTCTTCAATTATTTGACATCATCAGTTCACATTGAATCACCATCCTAATATTTAATTAATTCCAGAGATGCTAAGGAATGGTTTGTATGTATAGGCCATAGCCATTAGATACCATCCAATGTGCCTTGCGTGTTGTAGGTATAAGATAGACGTACATTGCCGTTGTTTTGCATTGAAGCAAATTGACTCTGAATATTAGCAAATCATGATGAAAATTTTCCCCAGGTTTATTTTTCCTCTAATTCATGAATAAATTGACATTTTCACATTTACGTTTTATCCATGAAGGTGAGCTTTCCCCATGTGCTACAAGAAGCTGATTTCAAAGCAGCTATAATATGAAAAGATTTCTGGGTGCCATAGATTTATCGATCTTGTCATAGTTAACAGAAAACTCCATGCTTCTGGATGGACTGGCAAATAATTATGCAATCCTAAGTTTTTCTTATACATTAGTTTTCTTTAGTGGTTGTGTTTGGGGAATTAAGGTTGATTTTGAAGAAACCATAGCTTTTTTGTCATGGCTGTTGAGGTAAAAGAATGATTTCCCAAGCGAATGCTGGTGTCACTTTTTATTTAGACATGATAATAAAGTGTGTCCCGAATCACCGATTGCGCTAGTACTGCTCTTGGTATTTTTTTAGAATGAAAATGTTTTATGAATGTTACTGATTTATGTTACTTTCTTATATAATTGAAGGTACCACCTGTGTATCCATATCCAGATCCTTATTACAGAAGCATCTTTGCTCCCTATGATACTCAACCTTATCCCCCACAAGCCTATAGTGGACAGCCAATGGTTTGCTCTAATTTTTTCATGTTGATTCTGTTAATATTCTGGTTTCTTCTTGTTTCCTTTTGCTATCCTCCAATTATTGAACCATGTCCTGTTCCAGGTTCATCTTCAGTTAATGGGGATTCAGCAAGCTGGCGTCCCTCTGCCAACTGATGCAGTAGAGGAGCCTGTGTTTGTCAATGCAAAACAATATCACGGTATATTGAGACGTAGACAATCCCGTGCTAAAGCTGAATCAGAAAATAAAGCTATAAGAAATAGGAAGGTACATCATTGTCTGCTTGTTTATATTTCGTTTTAATGACACCAAAAGTTGTGTTATTGTTGTGAGCTTCTTGCTTCACTTCCTCTCTAGAGGTCCTTACTTGTACAACTTGTGTTGTAATAAATGTTGCAGCCATACTTGCATGAATCTCGACACATGCACGCACTGAGAAGACCGAGAGGATGTGGTGGTCGGTTTCTGAATTCAAAGAAAGAAGAGAATGAGCATAATGATGTGGCATCAGCTGAGAAATCACAATCCAATATCAATCTCAATTCTGATAAAAATGATCAAACGTCATCAGATAGGACATCCTGAAACTACAGAAATGACTATATCTTAGACAGTGGGGGGATGTATTGTATTTGAGAGGATCAATAATACCTGCCTTGGATATCCCACCATTGCTTCATTCTGGCTTTGTACAAACACTCTAGGTTTTGTGTGGTAGGTACGTTAGGATGTTGCATGTTGCAGGTAAAATGTAAATTGAAGTGATTTATCAAATATTGGCCCTTGGTAGGTGAGATTTTTATGGTGAGCATTTCTTTTGTATTTGGTACTGTAGAGAGATTAGAGATTGTCAGAAGCCATGTTTCGATTGGTTGGATCATGTTTATTTACCTTGCTGGAGGCAGTTGAAGGAGTTTCAAGTTTCAACCATGATTGGTGATGGATATTATTAGTTGTTTTTGTTCAGTAATTTGTTGATAGTAAGATAAATAAGGTCAACATTCCTTTCTGATATTGAAACTTATCCTTGTTTTGGTTAGAACTTCTCCTGCTACGCCTGCTTTTACATATAATTTATATCATTATTTATTTGAAAAAAAGGTTGCATTTGAATTTTTAAAAAGTTAGAACTCTTATAGAAAATTAAACATCTTTAGGTTAGATCTTAATGAGGCGAAATTGCTTATCTACTATATCTATAGACATTAATAAGGAATGAGTAAAGCACTAACATTCTTAATGAGGAATGAGTAAAGTACTACCTGGAGGTTTACTTTCGAATGATGTTTTGACATCTAACTAGAGTGCATTGAAGTGAGTATTTCTAGTGCAAGTATTCTTACATAATTTTTCGTAGTCTGCATAATTATATTAAGTCTTATATTGTTTTTCACTAAATAATAGACCAGAAATATGCTATCAACTGAACTATTAATAATAATTAATTTATAGAATATTCGAGTTATGTTTTAAATATATTGGATTAGGATAGGTATACAAGCTCATGATTTTAGAATCTAAGTTGAAAGTAGTTTAAATAAGTGAACAATATATTTGAGATGATAGTTTTAACAAAGATGAAAGAGTTTTTGAATCTTTTGTTAATATGACTCCAAGTGATATTATATATATATATATATATATATATATATATTGAGTTATTGTATATATTTTGTCAAACTATTTGTAGAAGAAATTAGGTTTGAACTCATAATAGTAATTGTTTCATGTACTATTTTGTATGAATAATTATTTGTGAGACAACATTAAATGGTTTTAATGAGGGATTTTCATGAAAATTTATTGAGTTGTTAATGTTTCATTTTTGGAGGATTCTAAAATATTGTGGTAAATTTTTTTTTAGACTCTTTAGTAATAGTTATCCAAAAATTCTTTGATTGACTTGTCAAATAACTTATTATGAAGCTTAGTAAACGATCTTTGTAATATTTTTTCACTTAAGTTTAATCTAAATCACACATTTCATTCTTTCATTTTTTTTTTCTTTTGAATAATTTTATTTCTATTTATTAATTTTCTAAATGGAGTTGTTGTAGATTGCATGTCTTTATTTTTCTTTTGTGAAGTCATCCTTAAACCACTATTATACTTAACGTATATGAGGAAGGACCCTTTTTACTTTACATATTCTTCTATGTTTTTTAAAACACCATATTGAGCATACAAACTCAAAGGGTTGAATTCTTTGTCATATTATTTTTTAAAGTTGTGATTCAACTTCCTTCAATTGTAATCATTCTCACAACTATGTTGTATTGTATATTTTATTTAATGATTGTTTCATGCCTTTGTTTGATCCTTGTCTTTTTTGTGTTTAACGTTTCTTTGGACTTTATCTGATCTTCATATACTTGCGTCTAATGCTTTGTTACTTTTTTTTTATCTTCATGTACTTACATCTAACCCTTCTTTAGACTTTATTTGATCTTTGTATGTCTAGTGTTCATTTAGATTGCATCTAATACTTTATGTAATAATTCAAACTTATAGACTTATGGGATTTGTAGTACTATAAGTAGCTTTGTTAACCCATCAAAACATGATATTATTTATTTTCATCATAATTAATAATGCTTTTAGCGAGACTTTAAAATCTAAACTTACGCTTGTTTGCGTTGATATATAAGTTTTAAGTTTAAAGATTTTTTCTTTAAAGATTGAAGATTTGATATTTTTAACCACAATATCCTATATTAATGATGAGGCAAGTGTTGAAGATGATGATCTTTATGTTTAGGTTATAATTTGTGATTTAAATGTGTTGTAATTAGTTTCTTTATCCTTTATCTTATTTGGTTAAGTATCTAATTCATTTGTAACTGTTTTAGTCTTGTTTGAAGTGTTAAGTTTTGTTTTAATAGATTAAAGAACGTATTAATATGTTTTTAATCTTTAAAAATATTCTTAAACTTGCTGGGTTTGCAATAAATAACATTTTAATTAATTTAAATGATAAATTAATCTATTAGAATCCCTTACACACTTCAAAGTTTAATTAATTTAATAAATTAGAATGACATTTTAATTTATTTAAAACATGTTTTAATTGATTAAAAATCATCAAGACCATTTTATATATTTTGAAAGAAGTTCTGAACCATTTCTAAATATTAAGACAAGCTCTACGAACTAGAAAAACAATTCTTTGAGTTACTTTATTAAATTAATGGTTCAAGATGATAGATTAAGTAAATTATATTGTAGATCATGTAGTATTTTTTTCTTCTCATCAACTTGTTTAAATAATCTTGTTCCTTTTTCTAATCTATTTGATATATTAATTTTAACCAGGGTTATAAAAATGTTCTTTGTGAAAAGGTTTCACAGGTGATACAGAATTTTATAAAACTCAATATCTCACTATTTATTGTATTTTTTTAGAGATTTATAAAACTTACAAATATAATCATTAAGAAATAATATATTGTTAGTTTATTTGTTTAATATTTTTAAATTTAAAGAACTCTTAATATTTTAATTGGTATATTTTTCTATTACATAGTTTATTTTTTAAGTTAAAAAAACAATTATTTAACAAATTGTCATATTATAAAGAAAATAGAAATAGTTTTATAAAATTATTGTACTAAAATTGTCATCATCAATATATTTTTAATCTCATCTTTTCCATTCAATATTTTTTATTAGATTTCAAAGTACATCCTCTTTTATATTTGATATTTAAATGTTTAATAAAAGAAAATAAAAAGTTATTCATGAGTTAAAATATTCCTTATCTTACATCTCTTACTTTTCTCTCACTCTTTTCTCCATCCTCATCCATTACAGTCGAAGATGGGTTTTCTAATATTTCACTTTTTATTTATTTAATTGTTTTCTGTACCAATTTCTCAGGGCTCCAAATTTTTTATTAATGTTAAAAATAAAAAATAATACATCTATAATTTAATAATTTCCAAAAAAAAAAAGATTTTTTTTGTTGTAGAAAGTAAAAGATAATTAGAATATTGTGTGGAATTTTGACCTTTCAATTAAGATGAGGAATAAGAGGAAGAAAGTAGAAACACGTACGAACCAGAAAAGAACAACACAAACATATGCAATATATATAAACAAACAAAACTTATTTCTTAAGAATTCTCATTCATTACGTTATCCTTTCCACACTACCAAACATCTTCAAATTTCTTGCTAATCCCTAACTTTTTTACTTCAAATTTTAATTTGTTGTTTAAATATAATGTTTCTAATAAAAAGAAATACTTCAAGTCTGAAAAATTAATTCTAAAAATAAGATTATTTCTAAAAAATATTAATTCTTAGATGATAGTAACTAAAAATATTTAATTTTTTTTAGTTTTTCTTGACTTCAATATTTTTTGTCGTTTTTATGTTTAAACTGTACCGGCATGGCCAACCAGCATGCTGACATGGCTCGATCTCCCTGACCGAGACACCTACGGACGCTTGACCGACCGACACATATAACCATTAACGTCCAAACCAAGGTCAGTGAAGTTAAACTACCATTAAAAATTAGGTAATGCAACCATAAGTGTGATCCATTTCACTAATCAGGTCCAATGAGGTAAGTTCATTAAAATAATATAAATAATACACATTCCGAAGAACAAGGTACGTCATTATTACTGTACACATACCCGAGTACCGAACACCCTTTACTGACTTGAGTGTCGGAATGTCGAAGGAGTAGCATGAAGGGGAGAAGGATCCTAGTGAAATTCTAGCAACCTGCCTGAAAGAAGGAGGAAGACGAAGACTTCAATAGTTATCTAGATAGACTAATATTTATTTTAGTATGTGAAATTAATATTTTATTTTATACAGCCATTTTTTAAATTTAGGATTATAATACAGTGTTGATTTTAATTAAACCTATAAAAATTATATTCAGGAATAGCAGTAGAATAGAGTAAAAGAAATAAAAAGTAAAAAAAAAATCTGAAAATGCTCTGGCGGAAGAAAAACTCATAAATGTTCTTGATGAAGAATAATTTCTGAATAAATTTGGCATTCAGAGTAATTATTCTGATTTACATGGACAGAGGATGAAATTTTTTAAAAAAATCCATTTTTTTTATCATAATATAAATAATTTATCATAAATATCAATATAATTTACGTTAGAGTTGTCGCAAGAGTCTTACACATTAACCCACTTAGTAAACAATTTTATATTATGTTATAATTTTCTTAAATCAATATTAAATAACGTTGAGATCTTAATTAGATAAACACATTTAAAAATTTCATGACTTATTGTATTTATTTTATCAAAATAATCTTCGTCTGAAATACTAAAAGTGAGACAATAGAAAAAAATTGGATTACTTGATATTAAGTTTTTTTCAGAATTTTCAACTCTTGATTCTATTATCATTTCAAATATTAATGTAACAATTCTATATTTTTCCACATCTAATAACTAAAATTTACAATATAATTATAATTCTTTCATACAATATTTTAAAAATATATTTTTTTATAGGAATTTTAAATATATAGTTTAAAATAAAATATTGAAACTAAAATAAATATTTTCATCCACCAGCTTCTCACTAGGGAATTCTATCACTTGTAATATCATTTGTTTTTGTATAAATACACAATCATCATAGATTAAAGAAAACAACCACAAAACAAAGTAAATGTAAGTTAATTATTTTTAAAATTCTAATATAGATATAATTTTAAATATTCACATAAAGTCATCAATTTTCATGCATTTCCACATAATCATCAAGTGTCTATCAAAATTCACAATTGATCTTTCTTGTGTCAAACTTCTACTGACTCACAACACATAAACACTTGACTCTACTTCCAGAACACTCGTGTATTGAAATTAACATTCAGAGACTTGCACTTGTCATACTATTCGTTGTGAAATTCACACAGTCATGCGCATAATCATCTTAATATCTCATAATCTCATATGACATGGTAAATCCATTTGATATGCTCTGATCAGTTCTTTCAAACCTCAAACTCAGCTAAATGAACCTCCTTCGACTCTCACGAACTGAATAACTTCATCTATGTGATTCCATTATATCAGTAGGGTCAGAATCGTCTCATTAAAAGGATACTCACAAATCAATACACCTTAAGAACAATCTCAACACGATATTTCCTTTCCTGAAAATACTATGTTTTGATCACACTTTCACATCATTGCACACTTCATTTAACACATCAATACACCATTCAATCACAACATGTTTTAAACTTTTTAAAAAATCCAAACATATCTCAAAATTCACTTAACATATAATTAAGTTCCTTTAATCATACTTTTAAATAAAATGTATACTTTCCACTTAAAACAATAAGTAATAATAAACTAGGCTTTCAAAAACAGAAATAATTTTTTTCCTTTACATAGAGTCTAACTTGAGCGATAATGGGTCTCGCCCAAGTGAAAATTCTCGCGCTTGAGCGAGATGCAACCCGAGAGCACCCAAAATTTAATCATAGGCTTCGCTGGAATGAGATTCCTTCTCGCTTAAGCGCGAATGGGCCCGAGAGCACCCCATCTTTCCATTCTATTCTTGCTTGAGCGAGAATTAGCTTACTTGAGGGAGATATGCAGAGAAATCTGCATAATTATATTATATTCCTGATCAAATATCATTCAACTCATAATTTAATAATCTTCACATTAAAAATGACAATTTTTACTAAGTCAAACATCATCTAAATTCAAACAACTGATTCTCATCAAACATCACCTTTTAAGTAATTCAACAAACTATACAAATACAATTCAACTTATTTATATGACCATTCAACCACTTTCATTTCTCAATCACAACACTTTCATCAACTTATTCACCTTAAAAATCACTAAATAATATTCAAAATCAACTTTTTCATTCATTATATTACTTTACTCTTAAAAGAGATAATTCTGCAAGAAAATTTTAGATTGGTAACTATTACAAGGTTAAAAGATTATGAGTATGAATATTTTAGAATAAAAGATATTTACTCTATTTCAAACTTTGATCCATTTTAAATTATTATAAGACTTTATCAAATTCTAACCAGTAAAATTTGTTGAAGAAATAGATGAAAAACAACTTCAAAATTAAATAGAGATACTATAGAAAAGAAAACTAGGGAAAAAACAAGAAAAAAGAATAAAAAAAAATCCAGCGACCTATTACAGTTGAAATAAACTATGTCACATAAAAAACTTATATTGTGTATTTTATCAATGTGTCATTTTTTTTAATCAATGTGATCAATTTAATTAAATATCTGTATTTTTGTTACTAATGTAAGTCAATCCTGTGCTTAATATTGTATTTTGAAATATATTGTCTGCCTTATTTTATTCAATAAGTGACTGCAACAATTATTTTATGAAAGGATAAAATATATGTGTTTATTGATCAATATCTATAAAATTAATAAAAAGATTTTGCATGTACATAAATTCTTACCATTTCATTTTTTGAGTAATTACTTTTTAAATTAAAGTAAATACTTACATAAAAAAATAATTTATAAAATAAATAAATAAAATTTAAAAATAATTAAATAATTTGATAAATTTATCTTTTAATAAATAAAAATAATTTGTTTATTTAATAAAATAAATAATTAAATATTTTCCTTTTTTAAAATAATGACTATATAATTTTTGTAATATTATTTTCATAAAATTAAATATTTTTAATTAATTATTCATAAAAATAATAAAATATACTTTTTTTAATATAATAAAAATGTAAACATGGGCGAAATGTGTTTTCGTTAGTTATTTGTAACGTAGATAAATAAATAATTTATATATACCACAAAACCAGGGAAGGGTATGTCAACAAAAAAACTGGGGAAAGGTTAAAGAGTGGTGCAAATAGCAAAACTCTGTTTCATAAAATATGTGATACAATCTTTTTATAATGTTTTTAATATAAAAAAGTGAATGTGGATTAACAGATGTTATATGTGTGGATTCTCTTTAAAAAATAGGAAATAGTAAATTTATTTTTTCCTATTATATTCTTTTTAAGAATTTAATTATAATATACTGTAATTTCATATTCTCATTTAATATTATAGTTTGTTACATATAATAAAATTGTTGTTTTCTTGTAATAATTAATTTAAACATTACATCTAATCTCATTTTTTTAATTAATTAATTAATAGTGTAATAATAGTGTAAAAAATTTAAAAATATTTATTTAATTTATTTATGATTATAGATTTATTATCTTTATATATATATATACACATATAACTATTTTTAATTAGTTATTATTATTATTATTATTATTATATTGTTCGTTATAAAAAATTAGCAAAGAAAAGTTTCCTCGTCTATCATGCATGAGTGCATCAATATATGTTACAATTTCATGTTTTTTTTTATAATATTAGGTACATATTAAAAGGAAATGAATAAAATTAATAAATTTTAAATCAATATTTTATATCTTTTTACAATCAACAAATAAATACGAGACAATGTAGTATTTTTATTTAAATACCAGACAATGTAATATTTTTCACTAATTGATGGTAATGATGTTGGCGTAATGATAATATGACATAGATGTGACAAACTTTAGTTGATGATATGTTATTAGTATGGATTATCACGGTGAAGTTTAACTATTTTATCTCCATCTTCAAAAAGTAAAAACTCATTTTTATTCTCGAATATGTACATACACATTCTCATCTCGACATACACATAATCAGACACAATCAATGTGGGGATTCCTCGTCAAAATTGAGACGAGTTTGAGTGATACTGCGAGGACATGTTCAATTATCATCCCCAATTATTAGTTGAATGAACATGTCATTCATAATCATATTTCTAGTTTTTTGTCATAATTTCACTTACATTCCATACCACACTCTTCATCCTAGCTCAAGACAAATCATCTTTTTGTTTTTGTTTTTTCATTTCTCCATTTCCTATAATCCTTTTGATACCAATCTTAGAGAATCACACCCTTCATTCTCTTTGTTGAGTCATGTGATTACCAATATAGTCCCACTACTTTTATTTAGAAATTATTTAGAAAAATGTCAAAATAAAATGCTTAAGCTAGTTTATTATCATCGGTGGTTTATATGTAGTAAGAGGTTGTTTTAGAAGACTCATTGGTGTCAAGGTTGACACAATCCTCATACACTACAAGTAATAAACAACTTTTATGAAGTTCATTAATGCAATTTTAAAACATAATTTAAGAACTGTCAAAGGTTTTTATTATAAATGGTCTACATATAGTAAGAGGGTGGTCCACAATACCCATTTATGTCAAAATTGACCACCATCCTCGTTCACTATGAAGTAATAAGCAACTCCTCTTAGATTCAATCATAAAAATCTAAAATATTTAGGAAGTGACAATGAGGTAAATTGAATTTTGAAAAAAGAAAGAGAAAAATTTGGAAAAAGAATTTGACGAAGTTGACCTTAATGATGAGGAGGTGGAGTCATTACGATAAATGACAGAGACAAAAAAATCATGTATAAACGATGTTGACAATGTGAAAGAAAAAAATCTTGATGAACGAAAAAGAAAAGCTCAGATTGTAGTGTTGCATGGGAAACCTACAATCCATTTCTGAAAAATGAAGTTGGAAAATAAATTGTTCATGAATTAACGATTAAACAAATACAGAGTTAAGTGTGATGACTCTTAGATGAGTAAAAAAAAGAATTTAGATAAAAGAAAAATACATAATATATCATCATCTAAAGTTATCATGAATAAGTTGTGTTGTATTTGTGATAAAACAAAAGAATTATATTAACTATTTTTTTAAATTAAAAATTTTAAAATAAAAATTTCATAATAACAGGAGATAATAAACTATTATACCTAAATATAAAAACATTGACAATTTTTATTAATATTACCCTCTTTATGAATCCATTTTCAAGATATTATAAACTTACTCGGTCTTTATTTTTTCAATCTCTCATATTATATAAAAAAAAGTTAACAATTTTCTTATTAGTTTTTTTTTTATTTCTTCAACATCTTCCTATCCGAAAAAAAAAACTTTAAATACAACATTAATTGGTATACAGTAAATCATTATAGAATATTTGAGAATATATATATATATATATATAACACTTATAATGCATCTGCTTAAATAGATTATTTAACTTATTTTTTTGAGTCATGTGATGTCCTATAAATTTAAAGTACTACTCAATAAAATTCACTTAAATTAAGTTGCCAAATCTAAGTTTTTGGACCTATAATTGATTTTATTTTCTATGAGATATTAGTTTTTATTTTTTATAGTTTTAATTGTATTTTCTGTTCTGCTGATTCTATAATTTAGTTTTGTTTTGTAAAAATTTATAAACAATGTTACCCACACAAGCAATTGGGGTTCTACATAGTGTTAAAAGAAAAAACATATATGTGTAAAATCAATTTAAAAAAATAAAATAAAAATAAGTACACGTGTCATGTGAGGGTAATTGTTTTTTTTTATCACGTGTCAGGGTAATTGTGACTAGAACATTTTCATTGATGAATTTTAAACAAGTACACTTGAATTTGAGATTATTTCTGTGTAATTAAATATTTATGATGGATAGAGAAAATAATTAATCATGCTCTTAGTTATAGTTTTATGTTTAATGATAATTAATTTATTTTGGAAATAATTAAAACAGTTTAATTTTTCTAACATGATAATCAATTATTATTTTTTTCAGCAAAATAGTTTGCACCAAATTAAAATATTTTATTTAGATAGTGAATAAAACTATTAGAAATACTAGAGAAGTAGCTTCTTACATTTGACTTTTACACATTTACACAACTAAGCCTAGTTATTGTTTATAATAAGTGATTTGTTAATTAGTTATTTAAAGTATTAGTTTGAATAAATATCAATATCATGTGTTCTTAAATAATTGACATATACGAACATTTACAAATTCATATAAAATATGAGTAGAATATACCTAAAAATTAGTTTATTTATAAAGAAAAATAGAAGTGATTAAATAGTTTATTTATGAGAGAGGGGAAAGAAATGAATTTTTTTTAAAAATTAAATAGTCATTATTACAATATCCATAAAATGACTGCAAAAATATATGCTAGTATATATTTTCGAACTTTTTTTTTTTAAGAATTAAAAATGGAAAATAGCATATACTAAAAAATGATTTGATAAATGAATGAATAGTAGTGGAGAGTGGGGAGTGGGGGGTGGCGCAGTAGCGTTTGGTGCGAAATTATTAATAAAAGAAGTAAAATAATAATAATAATAATAAAAAGAAATAAAACAAAATAAATATCCTTAGGCAAAAGAAAAGGTTGGTTATATGTTTGTTGATTGGGTAACATTTGATGATAGATAGATAGATAGAATTGAAATGGATGAATATATAACAGTGGCGTAGTAGTTTTGGGAAGAGCCTTAAAACCCTTTCACTGCGCCTCAACCCAATCCTAAAACCTTATCTCTTTCTCTTCATCTTCATAATCTTCATCTTCTTCTTCTACTTCTTCTTCTCCCAATTCCCATGGATTCCTCTCAATCTTCTTTTCCCCAATCCTCTGTTCTCCTTTCTCACCAATCGCCCTCTCTTGACGTCGCATCAGACGACTCTGAGAACGAGGGCTTTGCAAGTGGTGAGGAGGGGGATTTCGAGGTCGACTCCACCGGGCCCATTCTTGTCAAATCTTCTGCGCCGCTTCAGGAGCCCAAGCTCGATGGGCCTCTCCAGGAGGCCCACAGGCCCATTGCTAAGGTCTCTCAGGACGACGATGATGGTTCCGTTGAGGATGCGGACGACGTTGCTGAGCCTGACGCCGACGGTGTCGTTTGGGAGAATACCGCTGAAAGGGGGGAATCGGTGACGGACGGGGATTTTAGCGATAGTAACGAGGTGTTTGTGGAGGCTTCTGGCGGCGATGATAGAGAGCCTGAGAGTGCTGCTGCTGTTGAGAATGGAGTGGGTGCTGATAAAGGGTTTGAGGGTGACGGTGTGGGATTGGATGAGAGAGAAGAGGAGGATAAGGCGGTGGAGGAAGTTAATGATGGTGGGACAAATCATTTGGATTCTGTGGTTGATGAGAAGGGTGAGGGTGGTGTTGTTGAAAAGGATGGTGGTGGTGGTTTGGAGGTTAATCTGCTGGGGTCTGGTGTTGTTGGTGGTGGGGATGAGCTGGGTGTTCAGGAGTCTAAGATTAAAGGCTTAGATGAGGCGGCTGGGGTGAGTTTGGATAATGGTTTTGAGGCCATTGAAAAGGGTGGCGCGGAGGATGATGTTGGTGGGGGTGATGAGTCTGTTGTTCAAAATGTCGATGACCCCGATGGTGTTATTGGTGGTGATGAGTCTGTTGTTCCAAAGGTCGATGACCCCGATGGTGTTATTGGTGGGGACGAGTCTGTTGTTCAGAATGTCGATGACCCCGATGGTGTTACTGGTGGGGATAAGTCTGTTGTTCAGAATGTCGATGACCCCGATGGTGTTACTGGCGGGGATGAGTCTGTTGTTCAGAATGTCGATGACCCCGATGGTGTTACTGGTGGGGATGAGTCTGTAGTTCAGAATGTCGATGACCCCGATGGTGTTACTGGTGGGGATAAGTCTGTTGTTCAGAATGTCGATGACCCCGATGGTGTTACTGGTGGCGATGAGTCTGTTGTTCAGAATGTCGATGACTCCGATGGTGTTATTGGTGGGGATGATGAGTCTGGAGAAAATGGAGTTGGTGGAGATGAATTGAAGAGTGACATTGTTGTACCTCATGAGGAAAGAGGAGGTTCGGAGTTTGTCGAGCAAGATGAGATAAAGGAGGGTGATGTGGAAGGGGAGATTGAGAACCATGTGGAGGAGGAGGGTGGCGA
This sequence comes from Phaseolus vulgaris, assembly GCF_051622355.1. Classification (NCBI taxonomy): domain Eukaryota; kingdom Viridiplantae; phylum Streptophyta; class Magnoliopsida; order Fabales; family Fabaceae; genus Phaseolus; species Phaseolus vulgaris. The sequence goes on from NC_143499.1 coordinate 42,340,851, forward strand.
TGAGGTGGAGGTTGGTCATTATGGTGACAGGGAGATTGATGGTTTGGTTAGGGATGAGAATATTGGGAGCTCTGACGAGAAGGTTGAGGAGGTGGAGAATGATGGTAGTTATGATGACGACAGGGAGATTAATGGTTCGGTGTCGGATGAGAAGGTTGAAGAAGTGGTATATGGAAGCAATGCTGCCGCCGCCAATAAGTTCTTGGAGGATTTGGAATTGCAGCAACTATCACGCGCCAGTGGGATTCCGCCGGATGAGGGAATTGATGGCCAGATTGTTACTGACACGGATGAAGAGGAGGAGACTGATGAAGAAGGAGATGGGAAGGAGCTGTTTGATACTGCTACATTGGCAGCTCTTTTGAAGGCGGCGTCTGGTGCGGACCAAGATGGTGGCAGTATCACAATAACCTCTCAAGATGGATCGAGGCTATTCTCTGTTGAGCGCCCTGCTGGTTTGGGCTCATCTCTCCAGTCAGGTAAACCTGCCATGAGGCCAACTCGTCCAAATCTTTTTAGTCCTTCCATTAATAGAGGTAGTGCCGTCCCTGATAGCAGTATGAGTGAAGAGGAGAAAAAGAAACTGAGCGCATTGCAGGATATTAGGGTAAAATACTTGAGATTTGTTCATAGGCTGGGTTTTACTACAGAAGAATCAATAGCAGCACAGGTTCTGTACCGGATGACACTTGTTGCTGGGAGGCAGAGTGGTCAAATGTTTAGCCTTGAGTCTGCAAAGGAGACTGCTATCCGGCTTGAAGAGGAGGGAAGAGATGATTTGGATTTTTCTGTAAATATACTTGTTCTTGGGAAAGCAGGTGTGGGCAAGAGTGCTACAATAAATTCAATTTTTGGTGAGACTAAGACATGCATTAATTCTTGTGGGCCTGCTACTACCGCTGTGAAAGAAATTGTTGGGGTGGTTGATGGAGTGAAGATAAGGATTTTTGACACACCAGGCCTCAAGTCTTCTGCATTTGAACAAAATTTCAATACAAAAGTACTGTCTGCGGTGAAGAGACTGACTAAAAAATGCCCCCCTGATATTGTGCTCTATGTGGATCGCCTGGACCTGCAGACTAGAGATATGAATGATCTGCCGATGTTAAGATCAATTACTAGTGTCCTGGGTTCGTCAATATGGCGAAATGTTATAGTCACGCTGACCCATGGTGCCTCTGCTCCTCCAGATGGGCCGTCAGGTGCTCCTTTGAGTTATGATGTATTTGTTGCTCAAAGATCTCACATAGTTCAACAAACCATTGGACAAGCTGTTGGGGACCTACGTCTCATGAATCCAAGTTTAATGAATCCAGTTTCTCTTGTTGAAAACCATCCTTCTTGTCGCAAAAATAGAGATGGCCAGAAGGTGCTTCCTAATGGTCAAAGTTGGAGACCTCTCTTGTTGCTCTTATGCTTCTCAATGAAGATTCTCTCTGAAGCTGGTAATGCTTCAAAGGCTCAAGAATCATTTGACCACCGTAGGCTGTTTGGTTTCCGAACTCGTTCCCCACCACTTCCATACCTGTTATCTTGGTTATTGCAGTCACGTACCTACCCAAAACTTCCCGCTGATCAGGCTGGGGCTGACAATGGTGATTCTGATACTGAAATGGCTGACTTATCTGATTCTGATCTAGATGAAGAGGAGGATGAGTATGACCAGCTCCCACCATTTAAGCCTATGAGGAAATCACAGGTTGCTAAGCTTACTAACGAACAGAAGAAAGCATATATTGAGGAGTACGACTATCGGGTTAAACTTCTACAGAAAAAGCAATGGAGAGACGAATTGAGAAGGATGAGAGAAGTGAAGAAAAGAGGTAATGCAAAAGTAGACGACTATGGTTACCCAGAAGAAGATGATCAAGAGAATGGAACTCCCGCTGCAGTGCCAGTTCCATTGCCGGATATGGCCTTGCCACAATCCTTTGACAGTGACAATCCAGCCTACAGGTACCGTTTCTTAGAGCCAACTTCCCAGCTCCTGACAAGGCCAGTCTTAGACAACCACGGCTGGGACCATGATTGTGGTTATGATGGTGTAAACATTGAACATAGCCTAGCCATCATCAATAAATTCCCAGCTGCTGTTACTGTTCAGATAACAAAGGATAAGAAAGACTTCAGCATCCACTTGGATTCCTCTGTAGCTGCAAAACTTGGAGAGAATGGATCATCCATGGCAGGATTTGACATTCAAAACATTGGAAAGCAGCTAGCGTACATTGTTAGAGGAGAGACAAAGTTCAAAAATTTCAAAAGAAATAAAACTTCCGGTGGGGTGTCTGTGACATTTTTGGGCGAAAACGTGTCTACTGGGCTGAAAATTGAGGATCAGATTGCTGTGGGGAAACGCTTGGTATTAGTGGGTAGCACAGGGATTGTGAAGTCACAAACCGATTCTGCTTGTGGTGCTAATCTTGAAGTGCGGCTCAGAGAGGCAGATTTTCCAATTGGCCAGGACCAGTCTTCACTGAGCCTTTCTCTGGTAAAGTGGAGAGGAGACCTGGCGTTGGGGGCCAATCTTCAGTCCCAATTTTCCCTTGGACGTAGTTATAAGATGGCTGTTCGTGCTGGATTGAACAACAAGCTCAGTGGACAGATCAGTGTGAGAACAAGTAGCTCAGACCAGCTTCAGATTGCCCTTGTTGCTATTCTTCCGATTGCCAAGGCTATCTACAAAAACTTCTGGCCTGGGGCTAGTGAGAATTATTCCATCTATTAGATTACGTCTTTTGCTTGCGTTACTGGTTAAGGAAAAGTAGATTACTAGCTTATGATATCATGCTGCTTCTTTTCATGAGACTGTCTTCAATAATAAGCGATTTTAGATTCCTCTAGACTACTGTATTAGTGCTTTTATGTGCCTGAAAATTGTACTCAAATTGAGATGGAACCTACAGGGAATTGATTATTCGTAGTTGTTATGTTAGCATCTTATTGAAATTTTGAATAATGTTGATGTCAAATTGTGCTGCTTTTCCCGGTCTCTTTCTTTTGTTGCAATAATATAACTAATGTTTATTGGTTGTACATTGTCACCTGTTTGAAATAATGTATTAGTATGATTATTAAGCCTAGCTTGACTGGTCCGGAATGTGGTTTACAACTCCATTTCATTTATTTCTTTTCCTAATCTCTAGCATGTTGCTGCATTCTTTAGGAACGCATAAATTTCTTCCAGTTCTGGGAAAGGTTTTGTACGTGAATTAGGAATCATGTCTTGGTATTGTTTCCTCGAAAAAAAGAAATGATACTGTAGCAACTATCGTTTATCAAGAGGCTGTAAAACGTAAGATTCTCTCATCATAGTAGGATCTATCTACAGTCAGGTATAGTCAACTTCTTTATCCTTAACTATTGCAAACATTATTAAATGCTCGTAGTGCATGATTAATTTTTTGAGAGAATATATTCTGCAGTGATTTTACTCTATCATTCTATCATAAATCACGATGAAAGAAAGTTTGTTGACTTTTACAATAATCATCCTAAAAGTGATAATACTGAAGATTTATTTATTAGCTGGCTGATTTTTTTATGCTAACATTGTAGTTATTAAATGTAAAAAAAGAAATCTAAGTTAGATATCTATATATTATAGTAACAATGCTTGTCTATTGACATTTAGCTTTCCGAGTTCTGCAGATGGACTGAAACGCTATGTGAGGTATCTGTATTCATTTAATTCGTTCAAGTACTATTAGTATTGGATGAATCAGTGGTAAATTTGAAGCTTGTGGAGGAAGAATGATAAGGAGTTGTATCTAGTTTGATAGGGAATAAAGGAAAATTCAGTATTGTCATTTGTATTCAGTTGATATGGATCTTTGATCCCATTTTATAGAGTGAGAAAAGATTGATGTGGAAGAAACACTTTTTTATAGGAAGTGGTGGGGGTGTAAGTCAACAAATGTGCATACGTAAATCTTTAAACAAGTTCCTTATATGGCTCATGTACTGAACAATGTCAAAACTTGATTAATAAATCAAATAAGCAAGTTCAAACAAAATTTACTTTTTTATCACTTCTGTATAACATTGTTCATCCTTTGTGTCAAATTTGCTCCAACCCATTTAAACATTGTTAAGATAGATGTAGTCTTTTTATCTAAAAAAATGGGGGAATTGGGGAAAGGTGGATATTAAAGCTTGCCTTTTAAACTCTTTTAAAGTTGTTTTAAGAATGAGGGCAAGAGTACTTTGAACTAAATGAGATTTTGTTAAACAGGTGTGATTAATTTAAATAAATAAATAAAGTCCATTACTTTTATGGACTTTTTATAGTATTGTTGGGCTTTTTGAAAGTTGACTTAAGCTTAGGCTTTTTGGAAATTGCATTCTGTAATGTAATGTAAATTTAATGTATTTGCACTATTAGCTTCGCATTTTGTATTTTGGAAACCTAAATCGGGAAGTCAAAAACCCTTTTTCCAAAATTTGTATTCTGGAATTCATAATTACTTTCTGGATTTTGCTTTCTACAATATCACCTCCATTTTAAAATTAATTTCAAATTCCATTTTTTGTAATGCAATTTTTCCTCTTCTGTAATGCATTTTCTATAATACAAATTTTCCCTTGAAATATTCTTTTCGTAATGTTAAAAACAAACTATAAATAGGTACACTAAACTTTGTAAGAGATGGGTTTGGCCTATTTATATTATATAAGTGTATTTTAAGGTTTAATTTTATAATAAAAACTCTAAATATAACATAAATTTATCCTTGAATTAATTTATATAGTTTTGTGTTCTTTTCTTAGATTGGATTGTGGTGTAAAAGTTATGATGCATAAAATTAGTATCAAACTGATAAAATCGATGTCAAACCGGTATAATTGATTTAATAGAAAAATTGATAAACCATAATTTAATTTAATTTTCTTAAAAAGATAGAAAACAACCAAAATATTAAGTATTTTTTTAGTCTACACATGAACGTGATATTATTACTAAACACTGATATATTATTCAATTTTGAATTTAAGTATAATATAAGTCTAGTTCTAAGGTCTAAATTTATAATAAAAACTTTAAATAAAGCATAAATGTATCTTTTAAATGTGTATAGAGTTTGACTCTTGATATACTATGGCTCATATATCTGATTACACAAGTTGGTTCGATTGGTTTAGATTATCTCTTATAAATGAAAAAATTGTTTATTTTATGTATATCTTTTTTAAAAGTGTTTAGGAAGAAATTTATACAAACATATATAGTTTATATCTCCAAAATTAACACTTTTTTATTTATTTATTGTACTTACAAATACTAAGGAATATTTGTCTTTTGTTTCACATGTGTCTTCTCTATTACTTGCAAAAACTTTCTGTAACTTAAGTCAATTTTTAATTTTTGTCTTAAATGTCATTAATTCACTCTAAATATTGAAGTAAAGGCACTACTATTTATATTAGTAAATAATTGGTGTATTAAGCCATGAAGAAATTTGTTTTATTTTATATTTTATAAGGATTTATGAAAAAGCTGTAAAAACATGATAAAGTATTAAAGAAAATCATATTGTGAATTATTTGTTTAGGGTTCTCAAAATCCAAAAGGGAAGTGCTGCCATGTTTCTTGTACATATGTGATGACCAAGCCATGGAGTGTAGCCAACAGACATTGATTATTAGGCTCACTGTTGCATAAAGTGCAAGCTTTTTGTTTTCTTATTTACCACAACATGTTGGAACAAAGAAAACTTCTTCACCAATCATTTTATTCTTATCATTAATATGCTTTAAGGTTGCATCACATGTTTCAACAAATTTTCAATATATAATTTGCTTTCATCATTGAATTATAGACTTGCCCTAATTAGCACTCTAAGCTTGAATTTTGGTATAATGTAATACAACCAAAAAAGGGTTTGAATTAGAAATAAGTAGAGCTAATATGATATTATATTTATATATTTAAATATGTTTTTATGTAATTTTATACGAAATTGATTTTTGTCTTTAGTCTAAATTTTAAATTTTTCTTATATTTGTTGGAAACTATTAAAACGGATAATTGTCAATTTTTTTTACATGATGTAGATTAGGATGTTAAAATATTTCATATTTACTTATCGTTAATTTGAATGTTATGATATTATAATACAATAAATGCTGAAAATTCGTTTGTTACGAAAAATAAATACTGAAAAACTCATTTATATAGTTTTCTTATCACAAGTATTCAGAAAGTTTAAAATTTAGAGCATAAAAAAAAAATATTTTGTGTTATAGTACAGAGACGAAAAACATATTAAACTCTTTATTTATATTCTTTTAAATACCTTAGTTTCAATTAATGTTAACCTTTGATTATGTTTTTATAATATGTATTTTTTAATATAGGAGAATGGAGGAGGTAGTATAACAATATTTGGAAATTGATAGAGTCAAAGTTTGTAACCATTTCCAAAAGTGAGTACCTAAAAAATCATGTTTGGTAATCTTATTCAGAAATAAAGTAATAATTAATGCTTTTGACTTCAACAACTTATAATCATTTGTGACCAAGAAGTTTAATTATATTTATAACCTTTTGTCATGGTTATACCATTCTTTAAATAACATGAAATTAATTATGATTATTCATTATTATAAGCACATTCCAAATTATGAAGATTATGGTGTGAATACTTGACTCAATTCCAGCAATAATTGATTGATATGATTTGGAAAAATACATTTTAGTCCAAAGGAATTTCTTGATTTCAATCCTAAATTTTTGAAATTTTATGTGGTGTGAATATTATTTTATATTGGATATTCTTTTTCCCAAGCATTAGTTAGACAAATTTGAAGTAAATAAAATTTTATTTAATAGAAACGAATAAAGACAACATAAATTTTACCTCAAACAAATTTTACTTACTTTAACTAATAGCTGTGATTTGATTTTTTTTAAATCTTTAATCTAATTTAAAGCGTGTTTAAGATATTAATTTAGGAAGAATATATTAAGTTCAACGTATACCATATATATATATTAACAATTATAGTTTATTTTTTTATATATATATCAACAAAAAAATCACATAAAACATTAAAGCACCACAAGCATGTAAGATATTGAAAAGTAACTACGTTTGTTTAAAGAATTTGCATATTGAAACTCTACGTTTTGAATAAAAACTTAGAAATCAATGAAACTTTGCATTTTATAACATTTCAAAATAATGTCAATCCATTAAACCATTCAGTGAATTGGGTAAACACAATCTATTGCACCAGTAACATCTTTAAAAAATGTAATCTATTTCCATTAAAAAAAATAAATAAAATTTAAACACGAAAAGATTCGTATCTCTTATACCAATTGATAAAAATCATAGTATTAATAATACAACACAAAGTACATAATTTATTTTACACATAGATTATATAAAATAAATGAATAAAGGATATACATATGGATATGTATCCATTTACAAACTTTTAAAACATAGAAAAATTTCAATAAATGTGAAAACTCTAAGTGTTCCCACTTCAAGATTAACCTTTGTTATCAGTGTGTATGAAACAAACATAAAAACAATATCTTAAAATATTATATTTTGATACTCATATTCTAAAAGTGAAAGAGAGAGTGACAATTGTGTACTTAATATGTAACCCACAAATTACTTTTACAATGTTTAAGAAAAATAAATTCCATTGTAACCAGAAAATTACATTATATTATATATAACTAAATATATAACAAAATTTGAAAATCACAATATATTTTGTATCTAATTATATCAACATTTTTTGTTGCTGACATATACCTCTCTCTCCTCTATTTTTTTTTATATTTAATATGTTTTAAGTGTATTTATTTGATCACATTCAAATTCTATAGTTTAATAATAAAATATTATAACAAATATTATTACATTGTGACTTCGTAGGTTTAGAACTAAGTCAGAAACCTTTGAATCAAATTAATATATTACTCAAGGTCATGCATTAATACTCCTCAACATCCTAGTAACATCACATAATATTATTTTACCTTCAAAACTATTAGAAAAATAATCCAATATTTATTTCCATCCTTTACACTTTTGAACTAACGTTAGAATATACACAAATTTCTTTTTAATATTTTTCTACAATATTTATTTTAATGTAATGTATCTTATAAGACACATATTTTAATTAATGTTTTGTTTGTTTGTTGATAGAAAAATGTTTTTTTTTTTAATTCTTATTATCTAAAATCTTATTTAAAATCGAAGGTTTTAAATTATTTGATGACGTAATAGTGGACTTTAAGAGAGATATCGTACAAAACCCAAATATTAAATTAATGATCCTCCTGTAATAAAGATCTAATTAATTTTTAGCATTTGTTATTGTTTAAGATAAAAGAATAATGAATAGAATAAATAATTAAAAAGCTAAATAAAAAACAAAAATGAGTTTCTAAGAAAATCTTACACAAGGAGGAAAGTGTACTTGAAAATTAAATGCATAACATAAAAATACAATAAATGAGTAATAATGTTAAGGGGTGCACTCTCCAACTGCACACACTTCCTTAACAAAACCGATGTGGGACTTCTCATGCTACTCTTTGTTATTTTGTACCAATTTATTGATACCAAAATGTACAATTTCTTTGAATAAATGTTATTTACACAAATACATTTATTTATTTATTGTTTATACCTGAACAATAATTTTCTATAGAATAAATAAAATTTTGAATATAAATGTTAATTAAGAAATCCAGTTTCCAAGAAACTTAAGGGCTAATAAGTTTTGGTAGGTAGAAAGAATTTTTAATAATAGATGTTGTTGTTGTTGGCCTGTGAATGTACCTTCATTGCATTTACATTATTCTCTTAACCCTCAAATGTTGTTTTCAAGTCAAAGTTTTCAAAACCTGCTTTCAATGCACATCCCCATATCTCTCATCATCATCATGCACATCCATCATACATGCATCACATCACATTTCACATAACATGCCTTCTCCACTCATCATACATCACCATTCACTTTCTAACCTTTTTTCTCATCAAATCACACTATCCAAATTAAACCATTTTTTCCATTTTCTCATAGGTAAGAATTATTATCAATTTGGTTAATTAGCTAATATTTATCTCAAAATTTGGCATTTACTTTTTGTAAAAGTCTGTCCTTTTTTAACTATTTTTTTTCTCATTTATAAAAATTTTACTATGTTGATTTCTAAATTAACATTCTAAATTAGTGAATATATTGTACCAAGTGTAGCTTTAATTGAGCCAAGGACAAAATGTACTTCGCCAATATCTTTGTCTGGTTTATTCAGGAAATAGATTGTTAATTAATTAACCTTTTTTTACATTAATTTGTTAATTAATTCCCCAGTTTCTATTCAGTTCGTTTTTTTTATTAATTTAAAATGTGTTTGGTTTATTTTGGCACTGAATTTTGAGATCATAATGTATACAAGGGTTAAAATTGTACTATCTTTTAATGAAAATGCATTAAGTAGTTTATGAATTTTTTTTGCATAAAATGTCAATGAATTTGAACACAAATCCAAAAAAATAATTAGATAAATAATTGATAATAACCAAATGAAAAGAAGTAATTCTTTATAAATTAAATATGTTTTTTTATACTATAACACGAAGTTGGAATGAATAAATATAAAATATACTTACATACTAATTCACACTTAAAAACTCATTTCTTACATATAAATTATATTATAATATTCACATTAATAATAAATAAAGATAAGATATATTCCCATCTTAATCTATACTTAAAATATGAAACTAAACATATTTAATTTTTTTTTTTTTTTTCAAAATAAATGAAAGGAAAGTAAATTGTATAAAAAATGAAAAATTAGAATTAAAAGATGTCATCATTAGTTGAAATATAAAAAACAAAAAAATCTGTTTTGCATTCTGCTCTGCTTTTGTTGGCAGGGCCTAAAAATAAGCTCCATGTCCTTTCATTTGCCATTCTCTCTCTCTTTCATATAATTTGTTGCTTTTGGTTTTGGCATCACACAGTATCAAAGAGAGAAAGAGAAAGCGGTTTTGCATAAAATCCAAGTGAATTTAAGGAGCCACCACTGTTCCAACCAGCCCTTTCATTTTTGTAGTGCCTGTTTGTTTTTTCGTGTTTGCATTCACTGTTCCACACAAAAAAAGCTCTTTCGTTCCATCTCTTTCCGTCTCGAGATTGGTGTGTGCACCAAGATAAAGCTCACTCTCTCTCACACACAACCCATTACTTCTCTCTTCTTTAACTCTTCTAACCGGCTTCAAAGTTTGGATTTTGAGGGGAGTTCAGGGAGCATCATCTGATGAAGGAGTGTGGAGGCTCTCTGGGTGAAGAGGGCAAGGAAGAAGAGGACTCAAAAAAAGTCTCTTTTTGAATCGCTTAACGTTTTGGCTTTGTTGTTATGGCACTTTGTATGCAGAGAGATTCAGTTTTGAACAGGCTCATGGATTGTGGCAAGTATGTGAGGTACACACCTGAACAGGTGGAGGCTTTGGAGAGGGTGTATGCTGAGTGCCCCAAGCCTAGTTCTTCCAGAAGGCAACAACTCATTAGGGAGTGCCCCATCCTTTCCAACATTGAACAGAAGCAGATCAAAGTGTGGTTCCAGAATCGCAGGTAGATAAGAGAAATGAACAGTCATTGTTAGTGTTTTTATGTTTGTTTTTTTCTGGTTGGCATTCTCCCTTCTTCCCTTTGTTTTTTTTTGTTTGTTTTGTTTTTCTTTTGTTGGGAATGCTCAAATGTGGATTTTGAGCTTCTTTTTAGTATATTTGCTATTCATTGAGTTTATTTTTTTTCCCTTTTTTCAAACTTGGATGCCATAAGAGGGGTTTCGTTATTTGCATTTTTTGTATTTCGAAATGTGCTACATGGGTTCGATTTTACAGAAAGATTCATGCTTGCTAGAGAGAAAAGCGTTAAACATCCCTTTTAAAAGGAAGATCTACTGGGAAAGTTACTCCATTTTTGTCATTTTCCTTGTAGATATCACAGTTGTTAAGATCGATCTTTTTAATTCTTTTCTTCATAAAAGGGGTTTCTTCTTTTGAGGTGATTAATGGGAGATAACGACGTCTAGTTGTTCATTTTTGTGGGTGAATATTTCTGAACTGCTCTCCCCTGACCTCTATTATTTTTCTTTTAGACCATCTCATGCTGTTTCTTTAGAGGAGGCTTTAACAGAAATGTTCATATGATCATTTGGCTTTAGTTTTGGGATTGGTCATGGATAAGATGAAGGAAAGTGACAGCTGATTCTTATGACTTTTCTCTCTATGAATTACTTTTCACCATTAACTTTCTTTTTGTTTCATTTTCCCGTTTGTTTTCATTTAGGTAATATTTTTTATGACAGAAACAAGTTTATGTCTTTCTGTACACTCTAAATACATATGTGTGTGTATCTATCATGTTTCCAACTTGTTATCTGCTTTGACCTAGTCAAACAACATGTTTCGGTCCGATGGTAGGTATCCTAATTTAGTATGCACTTCTCGTTATTCTTATTCTCATTTCACATGTCTTTGATTTGAGGACATGATAGCCTATTAAGGGACTTGTCCAAGTATATATTAGGAAACTTCAAAAGAATGAAATGATGAATGACCATCATACAATGTTGTGGTTGTATGGTAAAAATGGCCTACTTTACCTGCTTACATTTTTCAATGTTCTTCTTTAGATGTCGCGAGAAGCAGCGGAAGGAGGCCTCTCGTCTTCAGACAGTGAATAGAAAGCTGTCCGCAATGAACAAGTTATTAATGGAAGAAAATGACCGTCTGCAGAAGCAGGTCTCACAGTTGGTTTATGATAATGGATACATGAAACAACAAATACACACTGTTAGTAACTTTCTTTGGGTGATTGCTCTTCTAAATTATAATTCTGAATGTTCATTGGAGTACCATTCTATGTATACAAGTGTTGTTTGAAGAATCTCATTTCGTGGTTTCTTAATAGGCATCTGCTAGTACTACTGACAATAGCTGTGAGTCTGTGGTAGTGAGTGGTCAGAACCAACAGCAAAACCCAAAAACTCAGCATCCCCAGTGGGATGCCAACAACCCAGCTGGGTAAGTACTTATATATTTGTTCAATTTATATTCATTCACCTATTTCATGCGTTCCTAATTCTGTATTCTGCCAGTCTTTTTGCAATTGCTCAAGAGACCCTGGCAGCGTTCCTTTCCAAAGCTACTGGAACTGCTATCAACTGGGTTCAAATGATTGGGATGAAGGTATGACCTACTCAATCAATAACTTTCATGGTCATAGCTTGCATAAATTCTATACTTATATTTGGTCTTTCATTCCTTCTTATGTAGCCTGGTCCGGATTCTATTGGAATCGTTGCTGTTTCCCCCAACTGTAGTGGGGTAGCAGCAAGAGCCTGTGGCCTTGTGAGCCTAGAGCCCACTAAGGTATTTAGCTTTAATGGTAATGCTTGGCTACTGAAGATTTATTTTCTTTGCTGAACAAAGAAACATTGCTTCATTGACCTATTTGCTTTCCAAATCCTCTCAGGTTGCGGAGATTCTCAAAGATCGTCCATCATGGTATCGTGACTGTCGATGCCTCAATGTATTAAGCGTAGTTCCCACAGGGAATGGGGGCACAATAGAGCTCATGTACATGCAGGTCTGGTGGTTATTTTATGCAAAAGAAAGTGGAATTGCATTTTAATTTACTTTTGATTCACTTCCTCTTTTGTTATGTTCATATTTTGAATTTGATTTTTATCAGACATATGCACCGACAACCTTGGCAGCTGCAAGAGACTTCTGGACTCTTAGATACACTACAACTTTGGAAGATGGAAGTCTTGTGGTACTGAGAAGAATCTTGATTGTTGTGTTTTTCTTGATTTAGGACGTGGCTTCTTTTATAAGGAGAACTAGTCTTGACAAAACTGTCTATTTTGTTGTTCACCTTGCAGATTTGTGAGAGGTCTTTGACTTCTTCAACTGGTGGCCCAACAGGGCCTCCTGCCTTAAACTTTGTAAGAGCTGAAGTCCTTCCTAGTGGCTATCTAATTAGATCCTGTGAGGGTGGTGGATCTATTATTCACATTGTTGATCACATGGATCTGGATGTAAGTGTACAACGATGCAATTGGAATCAGTTTCGAAATTTCCATATCTTTGAACTCCATCTTTCGAGTATATTAACTTCATTGTTGATGTAGGTTTGGAGTGTTCCTGAAGTATTAAGGCCTCTCTATGAATCTTCAAAATTCTTGGCTCAGAAATTGACTACTTCTGTGAGATTCCTTATAAGTAACAATTATTTATATGTATGACCGTGTCAAATTTTATGAATTAAAATTTGTAAATTTATTGTACAGGCCTTGCGACATGTAAGACAAATTGCACAAGAATCAAGTGGAGAAGTTCATTGTGGTGGGGGTCGTCAACCTGCTGTCTTAAGAACATTTAGTCAAAGACTTTGCAAGTAAGGCACTTTGTATTTGGAGTCTAAGGTCATTGTGTTGTTGGGTGTTTGATTAATGACTCTGTCTTCATCAATCCTTATTGAGCAATTATTTTTATTTGTTTATAATTTGATTTAGAGGATTCAATGATGCTGTCAATGGGTTTGTGGATGATGGTTGGTCGCTGATTGGTAATGATGGGGTGGAAGATGTGACCATAGCCATAAACTCATCTCCAAACAAGTTTTATGGTTCCCATTACAATACATCAATGCTTCCAACATTGGGTGGTGGGGTTCTGTGCGCCAAGGCTTCAATGCTCCTGCAGGTACATCTCTGATCAAATCATGCGAAATTATCATTTTTGTGTAAATTAAATCTGGTATCAATTCCAAGAACTCTTCGTCCTTGTGCCCCCATCTCCCAACATAGCAGAATCTCACAGAATGTTGGTTTGCAGAATGTTCCTCCTGCTTTGCTTGTTCGATTTTTGAGGGAACATCGTTCGGAGTGGGCTGATTATGGGGTTGATGCATACTCTGCTGCATGTCTCAAAGCTAGTCCTTATGCAGTTCCCTGTGCAAGACCTAGTGGTTTCCCAAGCAGCCAGGTCATTTTACCGCTTGCTCATACTATTGAGCATGAGGAGGTATTGATCTTTCTTAAATCTATGATTGATGACCATCATTCTACATTTCCCATTTATATTCTCATTTTCCACCCACTACAATAATGCAGTTTTTGGAGGTAGTTCGTATTGAGGGTAATGCATTCCCCCCTGATGATGTAGCTTTAGCATGTGATATGTATCTATTGCAGGTAAAACCATTTTTGTGTTTGTGAGATGTTGATTTTTTTATCTTACTTAAGTAGGAGTTTGCCACTGTTTCTGTGAACGCCTTTTACTTATTATGCAATTTGGTGTGACAGCTGTGCAGTGGAGTTGATGAAAATGCAATTGGAGCATGCGCACAGCTTGTGTTTGCACCTATCGATGAATCTTTTGCAGATGATGCTTTGTTACTGCCTTCTGGTTTCTGCATCATACCATTGGATCCTAAAACGGTATGGTGCATTCGTTTTTGAACTGACATGGTCATGAAGTTATTTTCTTAAATAGCTTTTTGAAGGGACTTGGCAAGTAGCATATGAGCCTTTCTAGCCCATGCTACTATCCTACTGCATATGAACATGTGTTTCTGAATATTTTGCATTTCAGGATGGTCCAGCTTCAACTAGGACATTGGATTTGGCATCAGCACTAGACATAGGATCTGGTAATGCCCGTCCTGCTGGTGAAAGTGATTTGAGTAACTACAACCTTAGGTCAGTCCTCACAATTGCATTCCAGTTTACTTTTGAGAACCATTTGCGGGACAACGTGGCTGTTATGGCTCGCCAATATGTGCGCAATGTTGTAAGATCAGTTCAGAGGGTTGCCATGGCAATTGCACCCTCTCGGCTCAGTACTACTGAGTTAGGGTCAAAGTCACTTACTAGTCCACCAGAGGCTCTTACCTTGGCAAGATGGATCTGCAGAAGCTACAGGTCTGTCTTCTATTTTATCTTGTCTCTCAAGTCTATTTCTGCTAGGCTGAATGTAGCTTCCAAAACCATTTGCGTTTCTTGTCTTCATTAGTCTTCAAGGTCAGTGAAAGTACCTAAAAATGTGACGATTTATGAATTTTTAGTTAACTTGTGGTTTGTGGTTGAGCTGTGTTCTGTTATTGTCTGAAAAAGGCTTATTTTGAGACAAATTAAACTCATTTGACAGAATGAAAGAGAAATTTTACATTCTTATTTCCTCTGTCTGGTCTGATGTAATAAAGACTGTTTCTTTCAGGCTGCACACCTGTTCAGATCTTTTTAGAGTTGAGTCCACATCTGGTGATGCAATCTTGAAGCAACTTTGGCACCATTCAGATGCAGTATTATGCTGTTCTGTAAAAACTAATGTAATCACTCTCTGCTTCTATATTAGCCAAATCTGCCTCACTAATATTTTTCTTCAGCAAGTACTTGTCCTGAACCCAATAAACTCCATTAAGTAATCTTGTTGACTGCCAAAATCATGCAGGCATCTCCGGTGTTCACCTTTGCAAACCAAGCTGGACTTGATATGCTTGAAACCACACTTGTTGCTCTTCAAGACATAATGCTGGATAAAGTTCTTGATGAATCTGGCAGGAAGGTTCTGTGCATTGAGTTCTCCAAGATAATGGAACAGGTAATGTAATTCCCTAGTAAACTATAGCACATATCATGTACTTATCTTAGTTTTACTTACAGAAACTTGTTTGCATATTCCTTTTAAGTCTTGTAAACTATCCATAACTAGTGCCTTTTTTATTGTGAAACTGTAATATGTGCTTATCCTTTATGCTGTCCTTTTCATTTCAGGGGTTTGCATATCTTCCAGCAGGAATATGTGTATCAAGTATGAATCGACCAGTGTCCTATGAACAGGCCATAGTATGCAAAGTTCTGGATGATCATGATTCCAATCACTGCCTTGCCTTTGTGTTCATGAACTGGTCTTTTGTCTAACAAGGAGAACCATGGTTGAGATATTTATTATTATATCCACTAATTTATATCAACTACTTTACTCAGATATACTCACTCTACAATGTCTGCATTTCATGACACATGGTTCTGTGTGCCATTAATCCTTACTTCATGCTTTTAACTATTACTGTTTCTGTTCCTTTCTCACTGTATCAACAAACTCCTTGGTGAACTACATCCTACTTAATCAACAAAATTATCTTTCACTACCCTTTTAGTTTTAATATTTATTTATTTAGACTAGTTTATGAACTTCAAGAATTTTGTTATTTATAGTTTTTTATTAAATTATAATATTGTATTTGTTAATGTTATTGTCTTATTAATATAGTCACGTCTTCTGTGAAAGAAGTTTTCTATGAAAGAACTTCCCTACGAGTGAAGTTAGAAAAATAAATATGGTGATTGCATGCTCTTAAATAATTTGTTTATCACACTTATATGACAATTAAATTAGTAACATTTATTATTATCTTTACCTATCAAAATTAAGTGGTTTTATTAAAACTGTGTTAGTCAATAAAACTATACTTTTCCTTATAAACTGTGATATTCTAATAAAACTATTTTGGTCAGATATTAAGGTTTGACACCTCATAAACGATTTACTTGAAATTTTAATTAATTTAAAGAGACTAGTCGGTATAGACAATATTTTTGTTTTTAATATGACTAAAATCTTATTTAGATTAAAGATAAAGATGTTTATTAAGTTTTATTATAATAAATTATATTTAAATTTACTTTTTAATATAATATTAAAATATATATTAAAAATATATAGTAATAGGTTGGATCTATCGTGTTATTTATTTTTAAAAGTAATATTTTACTTTTAAACAACCTTTATGATTAGTAAAAAAATTGTAGGTTTAAAATGCACTATTTCCTACATTATATTTCCAACTATTACTCTTTTTTTGCCTTGGTGATGATTTATAAAATTTAGAGAGAATTCTTATGGTGGCAAAAAATATTTGGTAGTTGGGAAAATAAAAGTCAAAAGAAAACTAGCATTCTTTTCTTTTTATTTCTTCAACTAACACTTTTTTTTCTTGGTGACCATTTTTAAAATTTGGGGAATATTCTCACTGGCAAAAAAAAAATGTTAGTTGGGAAATAAAAGCGAAGAAACTAGTATTTTTTCTTTTTATTTATCTAATTAGCACTTTTTTTTGTGTGACGATTTTCAAAATTTGGGAACAATTTTTACCGTGCCAAAAAGTGTAAAAAAAAAAATAGCATTCTTTTCATTTTATATTCTCAACTAGTATTTTCTTTTTTGTCTTGTGATGATTTTCAAAATTTAGGGACAAATCTTACATAGCAAAAAAAAAAATGCTAGTTGGGGAAATTAAAGCGAAATGAAACTAGCATTTTTTTATTTTTTATTTTTTTAACTAACACTTTTTTTTTATTGGTGATAATTTTCAAAATTTGGGGACAATTCTCACTGGAAAATAAGTGCTAGGTGGAAAAATAAAAGAAATTTATTTATCCAACTATCACTTTTTTTTTTGACAATTTTTTCAAAATTTGGGATAATTCTTACTTTGACAACAAAACGTGCTAGTTGAAAAAATAAAAACAAAAAAAAGTTAACATTTATTTATTTATTTATCTAACTAGCACTCTTTTTTCATGGTGACGATTTTTAAAATTTGAAGATAATTCTTAATGTGGCAAAAAGAATGTTAGTTGGAGAAATAAAAGCGAACATTTTTTATTTATTTCTTCAATCCAATTTTCAAAATTCGGGAAGAATTCTTATCTTGGCAAAAAAATGTTAGTTGGAAAAATAAAGCGAAAGAAAACTAGCATTTTTTATTTTATTTCTCTAACTATTACTCTATTTTTTATGGTTACGATTTTCAAAATTTGGGAATAATTTTTACGTGGCAAAGAAAATGTTAGTTGAGAAAATAAAAACGAAAGAAAACTAACATTTTTTATTTATTTCTTCAACTATCACTATTTTTTTGTTGGTGACAATTTTCAAAATTTAGAGACTCATTGGGAAAAAAAAAAGTGCTAGTTGGGGATATAATGTTGGAAAGAGTGTTTTTAAACTCTTAAATTGTTGTAAAGAATGGATAATTTTGCCCAAGAAGATATCGAAAAGAGAGGTTTTACAATGTTATGATTGTGTTTGACTTGTTTGTGAAGTAAGTGTGGGTCGGTTTCAACAAAAATCAATGTTATGAGTGAGGTTTTACAAGGAATGTTTTATGACTAACTTTCTATCCATTTATGCTTTCTATTTCTATTTTAAGTCTCCCACTTTTTTCTGTCACTATTCTTTCTCTCTACACAACTCATCTCAAATTCTTAACTATTCTTCTAAATTCTCTTCTTCACCCATTTTAACCATTTATATATTTTCTTTGCATAAAGTTAATTATGAATACCAATTTAAATGAATTTCTCAATAAAGAAATAAATCTTCATTTGTCATACTAATATGGATTTTATTTTTCTTCAACTCCTTATTAATATGTCTAATCTAATAATGCTAAATTTTAAAAATCTAAACCAAACAACGCACACAACTTAAAAAAACGCAATTAAAATCCACACCAATAAAAGGTTGCTGTTTAAAGTATTTGTCGATAACTATACTATTTTTTTTTAATTTTAATTAATTAAAAATGAATAACTTCTCATATATATGATATGTTCAATTTCTAATTTCTTTTATTTTGTAATCATTATCCCATTACTATCTTTTTTCATTATTAAGGAGTATCTTATTATTGAACACTATTTCTCCAATATATAAGAAACACTTGATAAGTAAACATCTTCTCTAGTCTAAATCTTCTGTATATAAAAAATTAGAAATCAACTCATCACTTTGTCTAAGTTATTACAATTTGAGTGTAATGTGCATGCACTTTTTTTCTCCTAATATTTCTTTAAATATTTCTTCAAAAATCATTATATGTTGAAAATTTAAAAGTGAATTGTTTCAAATTAGAATTACTAAAAATAGAAAAATAAATAACAGTAAATTGTTAAAAAAATGCAACCACAGATTTGTGGGGACAATAGAATCTCCCCCAGCATCTTTCAAATTACAACATTTTTAAAAAAAATTGAAAATTAAAATTAAAAACTACATGAGGAATGAGATGACAAAATTACAACATAGCTAATTAATTGTTGAAAAAAGAAATTGATAAAAGGAGAAAATAATGAGAAAATTGATGTGTATAGGTATCATTATTACTCTTATCTATGTAGTCAAATCAAGACTGAAATTCTGAGCATATCAAATCCACTTCACTCCAAAATTCATGATTTTACCATTTTAATAATTACACACAGCATGGCTCATTACCATTTTCGCACTAACTCATTCTGCAATTTTTGTTGAGATTTATTCAAATGGATACCTTTTTTTTTTTTATGAAAATGACTTTAAAATAAAAAATTCTTACATCCAACATGATTTCTATTTAAATTAAATTAAGTATTTATTTATTAAAGTTGGAAATACGATTTTAGTTTTTTTTTTTTTTACTTTTATAGAAGTTTTATATAATGGCATGACTTCTACTAAATAAATAAAAAATAAAAAAGTGTGTTTTTATAGACGACTTTCATTCAATTTATTAAAAAGTTTCAAAAACTAAAAACCAAATACCCATTAATGGTACCACATATGAATGTATGTACATAGCATTTGCATGAGTATGTTCTTACCATATATCATTCCATATTATAATCATGTTTCATGATCATATGCATATATATATATATATATATATATATATATATATATTATACACACATTTTTCCTTTTTTAAATTTCTGCGTTTAGTAACATAACCCTATTTTTTAATTGCGGTACACGACAAAGATTATATAATGGTAATTATAAATACAAGCAATTATTATGTGCACTTTTCACTTTTTATTATTGTTGTGGCTAAAGTTAATAATCAAATTGTTCACCATGTTAATTTTCTAAATAAGTAGACTTAGTGTGTCTGTTTATCAGTAAATTCGTAGTTAAAAACGTGAAAGACAAAAAAACTGAATTTGCAAGAACTCTGCTTAATTTGCCTTGAATTATAAGATGTTTGGCTACCAAATTAAAAACACTTTTAATTTTGAAAAAGGTAACGATGCTGAAGCTAAATAAATTTATTTCTACTTCTTTCAAAATCAATTTTGTGCACATTATATCATATATAAAAATGAACACAAAATAAAATTGTTATAGATCTTATAGTTTGATTATAGTTAACTATCTCCCTAAGTTTGAGATTTGATGATCATGATCATTTCAACCTGAATTCTTTCGTCCAATAAATAAAATCATATTAACGACACATGTAAAAAACTATTGTTATTAACGATGGTTTTCTCCTGGATTTGTCGTTATAAATGGTTTTGAATGACTTTTAAAGATGATTCCTGGAATCGTCATTATAAATACATTTAAAAATATATATTTTTATATATATACTCTAATCCTACATAAAATATCAAATATCCTTAACAGTAATGCATGTAATTTACATACAATAAATTAATACATATAACATTATACAAAAGGTTCTACAAATATATGAAAAAATTAAATGTCATTTTAATAATTCATATATACAAGTGTTTTTTGTTTGTATTGAGGTATTACCTGATCCAAACGTCTATCAATTTTAACTCGCACAATCATTGACATTCACTGCATAACATAGAATCGCACTAATAATTTTCATATTATTTATTGCATTGCAAGTCAACATAAGTGAATTAGACACATTGGAATGAGTGAACAAATATATACTTTAAATATCTTAAGGTGCATTAAAGTGAGTTTTTTTTTTTTGCATATGTACTTCCCCTCCAACTGAACAAGCACTGAAATAAGACTGAAATAATAAGATTTCATGTTAGATCTCATAACATTACATGATGTGATGAGAATTGATTGTTTGATCTTAAATTATGATTGACATAGAAAGCTATGAGTAAGAATTGTTAATTTAATGAGTAGATTATTAAAATTATGACCCTGTCATATGAGGTGATGAGATGATGAGATATTGAGATGATTTTAAGCATGACTGTGTGGATTCACAGTGAGTAGTATGGTAGGTGGTCAACGGCTGAACCACTAGCCAAAGGAAATTAAGAAAGAAAAAGATGAAGGAGAAGAAACAAGAGAGATTGAGGCAATTTTCTCATATATCTTTCTGAAAGCAAACATTACAATTTAAAGGGAAAACGTAAACTACTTCTAATAACTGTAAATGAAAAACGTGACCTAATAACTGTAAATGGAAACGTGGGCATCCCATTATCTCCTTTACTTCAGCACAACTAATTATAAGACTATTTCAAAAAAAGAAATCCACCACTCATTAGTTAGCATCGTAACATAGTATGACTGATGCAAGTCTTTGGATGCTAATTTCAATATACAAGTCTTCTAAAAATATAGTTAAGTATCTGAGTATGTGAGTCCGTAGAAATCTAACAAGAATAATGTGGAAAATAAATGTGATATCTTGATGACTTTGTGCAAATTATGAGAATTTGATAGATTATGTTTGTTCTTAAAAGTTAAATTTATATTAGAATTCTTAAAAATAGCTAGCTTACCATATACTTTGTTTTGTGTTTGTTTTCTATAATATGCGATGATTGTGTTAATTTTCACGGAAGCAGATGAAGTTACAGGTGATCGAGCTCCTTAGTGAGTCAATGAGCCGCCAAAGGAACAAATATTTTTATTTTGAATGTTTTGTTGGTAAACTTTTGTGTATATATTAAAATCCATATGAAGAAGAATATATTTTGAGATAAAATATGAGATGTTATTACATGCATAATATATTATTAAATATGAGTAAAAATATAGATATTACAGTTAGCATTTATATATTGTTAGATATTAAAAATTAAATTTTATAATTTATATAAGTATCTGTTAAAAATATCATTCTCTTGAATAGAATGTCTCATAAAATTAATTGTTGTCTCCAATTAAAGGTACCTCGCATACAAAAAGAAAATTGCTGTTCATAATTTTAATTTAAAAGACCAACAAGTTTACAATTTTGAGATTAAATATTATTAACCTGTAAAAATATAAATTTTGTAATTCTTAGTTTTGAATACGTATTTGTATGTAAGGTTCTTTCAAAAACTGTTGTTTTCTTTCTATACTTATTTTATAGAAATGGAACATCATATAACATACAAAACTACAAATAAACCTTTATTTCTTACAGGAGTTACTTTAAGATCATTCCTCTGAAAACAACCACAAAAAGCTTAAATAATTGGAAATCATACATTTTTATAGTTACATAGAATGGTATATTAATTATTTTTTCTAAAATATTATACGTTGAGTAAAACAATTAATAAATTTTTAAAACAATAATATAGTGTTTCATTTAAATATGATACAAGATTTACAGTTGCAATAAATATCATTATAATAAACTCTAATATTATATATATAAAAAAATTAAATTTAACTTATTCTTATAAAATTAACTTATAAAATAAAAATTATCTCAATTCATACTTTTTAAATTATATTATTTTTTAGATGATGTGAAATACACATAAAAAAGAAAGCATACATGTACTGATAGAAAACTAACTTAAGCAGCACAAATTTGCATGCATTATTTAAGAAGTTGGTGAGAAGTAAAAGTTGAAAATCCAAGGAATTATATATGATGAATGATGATGTATGTGTATGTATGCATTTGAGTGTTGGGTAGGGAGTGAGATTCCAAATGCCAAAAAAGAAACACACATCGTTGTCTCGCAGCTTTGCATGCAGATATCAAAAGACTAATCAGAACAAATGAAAGCACTGGAGAAGAAGAGATGAAATAGTGCTCTGTTCTGTCATCATCATTTATTAACTTTTCACTCTTTTGAAGACTTTCCTCAAGTCAATTCCAATGCTTCAATATCCTTACATATAATATAATTTCACTATCTTAACTAAAAATTAGATCAAATTTTATAATATGGGATTGATTTTTTAATTTATAAAATCTCACATTCACAACTTATTGCATTTTTATTGATTATTATATTATTTCATGAAAGTTAGAATAACATACAAACATATCAAGATTATTGGCAGAAGTAGAATACCGTACAATGACCCATACTTATTTGGAATTGATTGTTTACAGAATTTAAATGTGATATGTAATTTAATTTTTATGTGACAATAAAATTTAAACTTTCTATTACAGATATGGTGAAATTCGCATATACGGTTTTATGAGGGGTTCATTTGAGTTGCCTATCTCAATAAGTAGTTAAAATAAAATAAAGCAAACTTTGCATCTAAGTAATGTAACTCATTCACACTGTAGTTAGAAAATAAGATTTACTTACATTTATTTAATAAATGTGTGTATATAATATGTAATTTAGCGTTTGAGTGGTGCAACAAGTGAGTGAGAGATGTTTTAGTGTTGGTATAAGGTGATGCCATGAGAGCACCCACGTCGTGTGTCTGAATTGAATGGGACATTTTGGATTGTTTTGTTTGTTTCGATTCTACACTTTTAATAATTATTCTTGTTCTGTTCTTTTTGGGATTTTGTGTTGGTCCAGGTTACTCACTTTATCAACTATTCTAAAAATTATGTCTTAAAACATATATTATATATGTTTAAGAAAATGTCTGAACTGAATGAGAGCACCCACGTCGTGTTTAAGAATATTTAAAAGAAGGCAGTTTCTTCCTGCACCTCTACATTTTTCTTCCCGCACCCATTATTCAAAGATCAAAATGTCTCTATTATTTTTTAAAAACTCTAAAATGCACTTAAACTGTATTTATTTTTTTTGCATTTTGGATTATGGAATCCAAAATTTTTTCGGATTGACACTTCTGGTAAAATTTCGGATCCACCAATCCGCAATTTAATATATGCATTTCACATTCAAAAATTCGTCATTAAAAAAAGCATTTTGGATCCATCAATCCATAATTCCAAAAAGCATTCCAGATCTATCAATCCATAACATAATTAGGCTTCCGGATTCAACAATCCGAAAATCAATAGTTTATGCAAAATTTACTTTCGAAACACTCCCTCATCTGGACAAAAAAATGATTCAGTTCCAGATTAATGAATCGTAGCACACACCCAGATCCCAATTTCCGGTAACTATGGTTTTTCAAATAAAAGGTTAAGGCCAGTTTTGGGATTTAGAAATTTGTGGGGGTGCAAGACGAAAAACGTAGAGGTGCAGGAAGAAGAAGCCTTAAAAGAAATGAAGAAAAAAATGGGTCTTGAAGATTGGGATCTCGACCCAAAAATATTGGAGGGTGTTTCTTTCTGCATCCCTACAATTTATTTTTCATACACCCTTACATTCATGTGAATTTGCAAAATTAACTTTAGGATTCTTAAAAGTTCCAAAGTCAGCACAGACCACTCTCCTTCTTTCTTCTCTGTATTTTCATAGGGCAATTTCTCATGTACCATATTAATTCTAACATGCCTCAATCTGTTATTATTGAAAATGATAAAAATATCATTTCTAAATGATGAAAATAACCTTACACAAAAGGAAGAGTGTACATAAAAATTACTTTCAAAACCTTTTTATTAAGAAATATTTCAGATTTTAATTTTTGGAGCACATTTTTGAATTTTGAAATTTTTTATCTGGAACACATTTTTAATTTTGTATTCTGAATTTTTTTTCCAAAATGTATTTTTTTTATTTTTAAATTATATTTATTATTGTGGATTTTCAAATTTGGAATAAGGATAATTTTAGAATTTTGAAAAAATGATAGGGTGCAGATTATAATTATATGTTACAGAAAGAAATTGACTTTTCATAAACACCAGCAACAAGCAGTGAGAGTCCTTTATTTATGATTTTGATACGGCTTTAGTGAAGTACATACATATTTTATTCTGGAAAGTACATAATTATTTCGGATTATCCTTTTTTTGGAATAAATTTTTTTTAGTTCTGAACATTTTAGTTTAAAAGTTAAAAAAAATGTTCAGTTTTTTTTTCTTCTGGATTTCATATTCTAGAAAAAAATGTAACAACCTATTCCAGAATCACCCAAAATTATTAAGAGTAATTTGGGTTTTTCGGAAAATATAGGAGTGCAGAAAGAAAAATGTAGGGTGCAGGAAGCAAAATATAAAGATCCATGAAAAAAAATGTAGGGATGCAGAAGCAAACTGTAGGGGTGCAGGAAGAAATAACCCAGAACCTGTGGGCCCAGTGTTGTGATATACTAAATGCTTTTGTCAAAACGACATTGATAAAAAAAGACAGGGAAAAAGGTGGATAGGGCAAATGCAGTTGTGTTGGTAGAGAATGTCGTCAGAGAAGGAATCGGAGTCTCGGAAATTGGGTTCGGAGGAGATTTCGCGCGAATTCAAAACCCTAGTTAATTCCAGTGATCTTCACTACCTTAACCACCTGCAACACACCATGTGCGTGTCGTAATCCAGTTTCACTGCTATGCAATAATTCAGTTGAGGTGTGTGTGTGTTCGATCATTTTATTTATTGATCGATTGAGATTGTGTTTCAGATTGGGACGGTTGCAGGACAGCAATGCGGTGTTGTCGCATTTCAACGACTTCTCTCAACACTGTTTTGCTGAGATTTCCGGCGACATTGCTAGAAACACGCGCGTATTGAAGTCTGTCAAGTCTGACCTTGATTACATCTTTCAGAAACTCAGGTTTTTTTTATTTTTTTTTCTGTTCATTGTTGTGTGTTCTTTGTTTTGTCTATTGCTATTACTGCTTCATCTTTCATACATTGTTTTCGCATCTTCTACTTGTTGTTTGGATATTCGAGGCCAGCGGAACGAAGTGGTTTTATACCACGTCGTGTAGAATAAAATAGTCAGTGTGGTGTACTTTAGTTGTGAGATTCTTCCACCTAATGACTGATTTTTTGGGTTGGAACCTCCTCTTGTGCACAAGTCCTGACAAATTCTAAATGTGAGTTCTCCTTTCAGTAGGCAACTCTCATGAAAGTATCAATTGTTAAGATTTAAGCACAAGAGTGCCTAATATGAGGGTGGCTATATGCATGGAATGCCCTCTATGTCAAGTCGCCATACTAGAAATTTGGACGCCTTTTACAACCATTACCAATTCCTAACAGGATTTGTGGATGGATTTTAGGACTGGCTTACCCCACTTCCAAGGATAAATAGACATTCCAAGGATAGTGGATCACTTGTTGATCATTTTTATAAGTTGTCAAATTTCACTGCCTCAGACGTGACTCAGAGTATTGTGTTCGACTCTGATCCAGCTTTCATCAACCATCTGTTGCGTGAATTGTTTCAGCATTGTGGAACCAAGCTTTGTATGAATTCTGCCTACCATGGTTGTTAAGGATGTTGCAATAGTATTTAAGGGCCATGGCTACCATAAGCCCTCTTCATAGGGTCAGTTTTTGCCTTGGCTGAATATGCGCAATGGCATTTTGCTACATTTATGTCTCCATTTGCAGTCACAAAAGAACTCCTCCTTCCCTCTTGAATTATATACAGGCCAATTTTGCAATTGTAGTCGTGGATTCCTTCTTGTCTTCTGGAGAGGAAAAAAATGTCTTAGAAAGCTTAAGAAATTATAAAGAATTATGCTGACAAACAAGGAGATTTGTTGTCAACATTGTTCTTGGTCATTAGGTATGTAAAGTTGCAACCACATCATGAAAAGTTGGGTATTGTGTTCTTGTTGAAGGTAATTTAATATCATGAAGAAGTCAGACACAAAATGTTGTGACAAGATCAAGTTCAACAGCAGAATATAAGGCAATGAGACAATTGTATGCGACAATCAGGCAAAACATTACACATTGCATCTTGTCATAACTTTCATTAGAGGACCAAACATATTGGGATGAATTGTCATTTCATAAAGGAAAAAGTAGAGTTGAAGACATCTCCATTAGGTTTGTCAACTCTAGGAAACAATTCACTGACATATTCACCAAGTATTTAAGGAAACCTAGGATCAATTATATTTGCAACAAACTAGACATATACGACTTACATGCTCCAGCTTGAGGGAGAATGTTATAATTATAGAATTAAAAAACCGATCTTACATAATCAAACTTATCTAGAGTATTTATGTATTATAAGAGTATTTTTATTTATTTTTGTATCATATCTATGTTATTAATGAATATCAAAGCTCCTCTATTTATTGTAATGATTATTTTTTCTCAATATAAATAAAGTAATCCTACTGTCTTAGAAACACACGGTTTTTGCTCTATGTTTCTCTCTTTCCTAAAGTTTAACATGACACTTATAGACTCCAGTTTCACCTTGAGGACAAACTCTTGCCTCGAAGGATGGATAATAGGAGCAATGTCATTGGACCTATCAAGGATATTCAGCAAGCTGACAAAAATTCCAAATGAGACACTGCAGGGCTGAAATATGTGAAGGATTTTGCATGATTGTACATATGTCTAGGCTGTCTGGGAAAGTATGTGTTAATTAGGAATTGTTAGTCAAGAGTGGAATTGGATGATGGTCTCGCGGAGCTGTATATAGTGGTGGGATTGGGTGGAAAAATGACAAGGAAATAATATTGACAATCCTCATCCTATGCTTGTTCTTCTCTTTATCCTTGTGCATAATATTGTTCTGTTAGCATCAAATTAGAGGAAAGGAAAAAAAATATGGGATTCAGGAACGGAATGCATTTCATCAAGTTTCTTTATTTATTCTATTTTATTTAACAATTCAAGTAACAAGAACCTTGCATAATTTCACTGTTTCTTCCCTTTCAATTAATATACTAGTTTATAGATCTGCTAGTTAGTGGTTTGAATATCCCTATCTTATCGGAATTAGAAACTGGCTTTCTATTTAATCTCGATGTTAGTAAGTATGTGAAACATAGACTACAACTTCTCTGTTGTTCTTGTAAGGCGGATATGACCATATTAGTTTATCAATATAGGTCAAGTTATTCTTTTACTATTTTGAGTACGTAGCTACTGGTATCAGAGCGCTCACCAAAAGGGCCTGATTCTATATGGAGGCTTGGAGAGAATATGGCAACTAAGAATGTATTTGAACCACCAGTGATTCCAAGACACAAAGATATGAAGGCAAAAGGAGTTCAAAATAGTTAAGCAGAAAAGAAAGCCATTGAGAACGTAAGATTGAAAAATATGAAGGCAAACAATTATCTCTTCCAAGGTAATGATAGATGAATTCTAGAGATCATTTTGAACAAAGATGTGCCTAAAAGCATCTAAGACTCCTTGAAGGGGGATCACGTGAAGGGAAGAAAATCCTAAATAGTAGAGATGTGATATCATTAAGTGGGAGGCTGAGTCTGTCTCTAGGGTTATAAACATTTTGGGGGGAGCTTTTTCAAGTTTGTCCAAAAAAATTGTAGTCTCTCATTTGAGATGTTTTTTGTTGTAGGCAGTTAGTGTCAAACCACGATAAATTATGTGTCTATCAGTAATGGATTTTTTGCATGATCCTATCATCAATATTTGTTGTCTGCGAGGTTTTTCTTCTACATGTAGCAAGCCTAATGCCCAGCATTTAAGGAGGGGATAGAGATGCTGAAAGGGAAGTTTTTCAATAATCTTTTTTAACACACTTGCCATTGTTGACAAGCTACAACTCAATAAGGCAAAGATAGACGATGTTGTAGCCATTGAGAAAATACTAAGATCTATGATGCCTAGGTTAAATTATGTGATATGTTTTATTAAGGAATCAAGGGGATGAATTACAAAGCAGTGTTCTAGTATTTTTTTTGTCAATAATAAAAAATAAATAAAATTAAATACTTGGAGTGTTTCCGTGTACAAGAAATATCTCAGTCTTCTAGTATTGAGACGTTTGTTACTTTTTTCTTAGCATATGTCGTTAGTCGGTCGGTAATCCATTGAAGTTGGATTTGTTGCTGCAGTTTCTTGCACCTGTCAACTCATGTGCATCAAGGTGGTGGCACAACAATTTTCAGTGACACTAATTCTGAGTCCTCAAAGAATCCTTTTTTTCATTGCCAGATTTCACTTTCTTCGTCATCTCACAGGGGATGTAGTTGTCTAGTTAGTCCACCATCATAATCACGAACAATTTGCTGATATAATGACATGACCAATTATAGCATGATTTCCTTGTAAATCTTTGAGGTCTATTAGGACTGTGTGTTGGCCCAAATGAAAACTTAATAAATCTTTATTTGTTGAGGGAGAATATTAAATTGTTAATATTTGAATTAGTTTTTACGTTGAACCTTAAGATATGATTTATTGCATCCCTATCTTCTAGGAATAAGATATTGGCTTCCTTGTTATTCTCCGTTGTCGAAGACTGTTATATTAGTTTTTCTATAGCTTAAATTTTTTTCTCCAACTATTTTTTAGTACCTACATGTAAAGATGGCCTAATTTGAAGATGATAGTTGAGAGAACGGAGGAAGAAACAAATGGATGATTTTATTTTATATTTTGAATGAAGTATTATTGTGAAGGAACGTGTGTCAGATATGAAGTCCTTTGTGTGTTGTGCTCTACCTAACATCTTAAGTCTTCGGGAAATTTCTTTCATATGTTCATGTGGTACACTTTTCTTGTGTATGAAAATCTTTAGAGAGATATTCATGTGATGTGAGAGGGCTCCTTCCTCATTGGATACGCTCCTAGGGAATTGGCAACCGTTCTTCTGATTAACATCAAAGGGGCTTTTAATGGAGACGGGCATGCTGTACCCTCTGTCTAATAGAAGAAGAAACTGGCCTTTTCAAGTCATAACCAATTCCTCAGATATGTATCTTCAGTTACAAAAAAAAAAACACTTTTTTTCTGTGTGATGGTTGCTGTGGTTGGTTTCCATGGAAACCATGAATGTCTCCTCTAGTCAGTTCTCTCTCTATACTCCATCTAAGGCCTTTATCTTTTGTCTCAAGCAAACCAAGTTTATAATCTACATCTGTCTCACGATTAACTTGAATTTCAATGATGTCCCAAATACATAGCTTACAATAGTACATAGATTTAGTTCAATTGTTGTAAGAGTACTGTATTTGTCTCACGATTCTCATGTTTTTGTCATTTAGTACTGTATTTTTTGCTTTCAACACTTCCTCGTTTATGGACTTGATCTGGCTTGACAATTAGCTAGCTGGTGAGTAGCTTCAAAAACCAATCGACAGTTACGATTTTAGACAAAATTGGCAAATATAATTGAGTAAAATACTAATTCCTATTGTTGTGTTTATTGACATCATATGTACACAAAGACTGTGTCTTTTTTTTGTGTTCCCTTCCTCCTATAATGGTAATTATCAAACTTTTTCGTTGTGTAATAACAAGTGCTGAATGATGAAACAAAATTTTCACTCAGTTGCTTAGGGTTTTTGTAAACAATCCTAGGATGGGTTTGAAACATGGTGATTGAGAATGTTGAAGATAAAAAGTATTTAGTGAGGACAATGATGTATTGGTGACGCCAGGAAATGGTGAAAGAGAACCAAGTAAACAACAGTAGGGGTGAATCCAAATTTGTCAGCAAATGCTGAAGGTGGCTTTCTAATAAATGAAGAGATGGAAGTGGTGATGACTACGGAATTAGGTCTTTAATTTCTTAGAAGCACAATTTCTATTTCTCACAAGTATTGAGTAAAATCTTATTCTAGATTGCTAGTATCTACATTGATAAATGTATAATAATGTGTATCCCAACTCACCCACACATCTTTATTTCTTGTGACTTATTTTCTTGTTTGGGCCCTCGCAGGAGTATGAAGTCAAAAGTTATGGCAACTTATCCTGACGCATTTCCTCAAGACTCAATGGGCGAAATGATTGATGATAAGAGACCAGATCTTGAAATGCCCAAGTAACTAACGTTATCAGAAACACCATTAGAACAATATATGAAACTGTTGCTTTCATTACACTTATTAATCTTGGTTGCTGGTAAATTATTGATTTCTTTACTTTAATTTGATGCTCCTAATAAATTTACGAATAGTACAATAAAATGCTTTAAATAAAATTTTAGGATCAAAAGTAATAATAGGACAATTTGTTTTTTAAAGGTCTTGCCTTATTTATGAATAAAACAATTTAACACTATTCCTTTAAAATATTCACTTAAAAACAAAAAGTCTACGGCATATTCCTATAAAATAGTTTCAATCTTTAAACTTTATTTTAAATTCGAGCATTCTCCATTCTAAAATTTCGGAACATAGGACTGTCAAAAATCAGATGGCTCTACGCCAATTTCAAATATACACAAGAAACGTAAACCATATATATATACAAGGCAAAACCACGTTAACCATATATAAACAAGGCAAAACCACGCACAAATTATTTTCGTATTTCCGTAGTAATAATCCTCGGTGCTAAATTTTTTTCTAAAATAACTTTTCATTTGCTCACACAACAGAGCTGAAGTAGATTTTGAGAATAATAACATAACATCAAAACCACAATTTTGGTTTTAATTGAAGTAATTATAAATCATTGAGACTCTGGAAGCAATTAAATCATCGCTGAGACTATATAAATTGAAAATGAAGAAAAAATCTAACAAGGAAAAAAAATGAAACTAAACAATATGGTGACCTTCATAAGCCAGAAAACACCCTATTACATAACAGATTGTCCACAAATATAATTCTTTCTCCAGTATGCCCATGTCAATCATCAGATAGAAAATAAACAGACTAAATTAAGACGAAAACTTAAAAGCATAAAAGCCAACTATATTTCAGTATTTCCCACCTTGCTTCTACCCCTGTTGAAAGAAACAAAGAAAGCTGCTCTGCAACAAAGTAGATCTAAATTTACAAGACAGGAACAACCAACCAAGTAAAAGAAAGGAGAAAAGGCAAAGAGAGAAGGATAAAAAGCCCGAACAAAAACCAAAAAGATAAGCATCTTAGGCAGAAAACCTAAAACCCAAAAACCCTAGGAGTAAAGACTGTTAGGAGCTAACCACTGTAAACAAAACCCAATGAGAAGGGATTGGTGCTAGAATTCTATGAACTAACTCCGCCCAGCCAATCTCAATATACAGATCTTTATCTTCACTAGGCAACCAATCACTATCTTCAGACTGCAAGAGAAGGCAAGACAGATCAAATGAGGCGGAACCCAGTTGCTGAGAAATATATTCCTAAGAACCAATATTTGCATTGGACCGCCTTCTTCAGACACTAGAGCTTAGCAACCATTAGCAATCCCATTGCTGCCCAACACAACCTTACTCTCAGAAACTACTGGTTTAGCACCCTTTGGGGCATCTCCAGTTTTTGAAACAGATCCATTCTCGGCAACTTTCTGGTCATCACCATCCTTTTCAACAAGGTTAGACTCCTTGAGCAATTCTGATTCAGACTTTTGAATATTAACTTCACCGTTTATCTCAACCTTCTCATCAGTAGGTTTCCCTTCCCACACCTACATTAATAGACATGACAAAATAATCATCAGCACACAATCTAATAATTTCACACAACTAAATTAGATGAAATATCACTTGCCTGCTTTGGGTATTGTTGCTTTGCTTTCTTTTCCAAAATAGTCTTCTGACGGGCCTCATAAAATCCAAAATCATCCAGAATGCATGTCTTACTGGTATATTCCTTAAAGATTTTGATTAATTTCAGCCCGGGCTCCAACATTACCTGCATGCATGAATAAACTTGGTTGATCAGATTAAAGTAAGGGACGCTACTAAAAGGAACTGACAACTAAATGAGCAGCACATAATTACCTCTTGGGTATCCCGACTGTTTGTGACAGGTTTGTTCTCATTGTTGTCCAATGTAATGTGCCTCAACAAATTATTAGGAACATCCTTAACAATGTGCCACTTGAGGGGAAAACAACCATTCCACTTGTCTTGCTGCCAATATTCAACACTCTTATTAAAATCAACAGAACCAACCATTTCAGCAAGCCCGACAAATTGTCCACTGGTATTAACCTGCATAAAAATACACAACGAATTAGATTAAATTTACCATACAAGAAAATACAAAAAGGCCAACACCATACACAGAGATGCTTACTGAGAAGAATAGGAATACTGGGCAGCCGCCAGGCTTCTGCTGCGCCTCCTGGTATGCAGCATCAAGCTTCTTATTGCCATTTTGTGTACTGGCCCACACGTTGTATTTAATGCTCTTGTGAATATCATCCTCGCTGTAAGACTTGATGACAAAAAATTTGGCATCAGCATATTCCTCTGGAAAATCAGCTTTATTATATAGATCTCGATCAGGAACGGTACTGGTCTTGTCTTTCTCCTCATCTGTACCAAGAGTTGCTGGTAAATTCTGCCCTTTGACTGCTAGAACAGTTGGTGCAAAAGTCTTTTGGTTCTTGCCACCCTTCGCCCTAGGTCCTCTGTTCAGCTCATTCAAACCATCTACATTCTCATTGCCATAGCCAAAGTACCCACCACTTCTTCCCCTAGTTTTGTATTTGCTGTCAACAGCTAACCAAGTCCTGCCATTAGTGCGAGTATCATACCCATGTGTTCCATAACCCATTCCAGATCTGACAGTGCTCCCATATTGACCATATAACTTGTTTGGATACATCCTATTTATAAAGTTATGGGTGGCTCCCATGGCAGGCATTGGTCTCGGATGGTGCAAGCCCTGACAAAACATAACATGGGTATAAATAACCATAACAGCAGTCAAGGTACACAGGAATTTATCAAAGTAAGCAGAACTTTAACTGGTGGACCACGCAAAAAAAAACATTAGGCTCGATAACAGTTGAGTATAACAAACTAACAAAAACTTCAAAATATTGTGCATACCATAAATTGAGAGTTAGGGCGAAAAGTCTGGTTCCTAGAAGCACTGTTGTTGCCACCTGATATTGAAGGAGTGATAGCTGTGCTACTCACGGGCCTTGGCTGCCCATCTGAAAATAGTGGGGCATCTAGCCATGGGATTGGTGAGCGTACTCCATCAAAACCAAATCTTGGATCCTGATAACCTGAAGTTGGACCACGACCTGGCATAGCAACCCTTTCATTTGAAGCTTTGGAACTATAAGATGAATTCTGATTGGCCTGTTTAACAGGAGCAACAGAATTATTACCTTTAGTATTGCCACCGTTTGCGACACCATTAGAATTTCCATTGGCTGCCTCAACAGGGAGAGTCTTTTGATCAGCAGCGACAGAGGTAGAAACCTCACCCTGAGGAAGGACAGCGGGAGTAGGTGTGAATGGCGCACTTGTTGGTGTTAACGGTTGAAAATAGGGAGGATACTGGTAGTGTTGAGGCCCGTACAACTGGCCATCATTTCCCATGGTTGGTACTGGAGACCCTGCTGGGGAATATGGGCCATACGGAGCATATCCATATCCATGGTGATAAACTAGAGACCCATTATCCCCATAAACTCCCTGACAAAATCAAAAAATAGAGTAGATAAAAGCATTAGCAATTGGATCAAAAGGGCTGCAGATGGAAGAAAACGGGAATGTAAAAATTCTCACCGAAGTCATCTCAACTCCTTCCGAATTCACATATCTGGAATAATCATCCCACTCGTTACCAGTTCCATCATAACCTGCAATGAACCAAACCATTTAGCTTGCATGAGAATTATATAGTGCAGTAACAAAACTCACTAACAAGGAATCCATGTCGTTTGTTTGCAGTATTTACCCATAAACTTACCACCATAATAATATGCAGTAGACGGATAACCATTTGGTAGGTAACACATAGCAGGATCAATAAAATCCAACACTGGGGTCACAGACCGTTCGTATGACGGGATCTGGCCATTAGCACCATTTCCTGAATCAACTGATCCATACTGATTCCCAGTGGCCTACACAATTGAACAAATCAACTCAGCATACAATTCACTAACAGAACACAGCAAACAGATGCAAACATCTCATTTAACATATCAAAAGCTATACTACTGTTTACAGTGAGTCAAATCGTGAAATTTATATAACAAACATAAAAACACACAAGATTTTACCTTCTTGGTAGGTTCAGGCATCTCCAAGGGCTTTGGCTGAGTTTCTAGCGATAGCTTCTGCAGCAAATCAGTTGCTTCTGTAGCAAATCAGTGAAGGAACACAAAAAACCTCCGGAAAAATCAAAGTATTCAACAACGAAAAAACCTAAAACTCGTCACACATACAACAAAATTCCAAAAGAACTCAAACCCTCAATACCCAACAACTCAAACGAGTCAATTTAGACCGCAAAGTCAACACCGTAAAAAACTCAAGCATACAAAAACCCCATCATGCAGCCATCACAAATCAGCAAGCAGAACACCAAACCCTAAAAGATCAAAGCCCAAAAATTAGGTTTAGAAACGAATACGCAACAGATCCAATCAGCGATTCACCAGAACAGATCAAGAAAGCAAACACGAGATATAAATTGCATAAAATAATAAGGATACGATCCGCAGGATTAGCAACGGTAGCCATCTCAAATCAAGCACGAGATCTGGTGCTCCTTGCGTGACAGA
Source organism: Phaseolus vulgaris (assembly GCF_051622355.1). Lineage (NCBI taxonomy): Eukaryota > Viridiplantae > Streptophyta > Magnoliopsida > Fabales > Fabaceae > Phaseolus > Phaseolus vulgaris. The sequence continues at coordinate 42,376,374 of NC_143499.1, forward strand.
AGCGAGAAACGGAAGCCCTAAATCCGAATCGAAATCGAGGGTTTAAGCCCCAAAATCGAAGAGTCGAGAAAACCCTAAAGGGAGCGAAACAGAGAGAGAAAGAAAGAGATAGAGAGAGAGAGAAGAGGGGGAAAGAGAAAAAAATAGAGAGAGAACAAAACACAACACAACACACAACGGGTCTCGCAGCCGCCAAGGGTTTGGGTTTTTGGGGAGAGAGGGTTTTGCTCTTCCAAAAGCAGTGATTCAAATAGCACCACCACGCTCTCTTTTCGCACTCTCCTCTCTCACCCGCGGGTCACTCCGTGATCTCATTCCCCCTCTCTGATTCGCCCATCTCTACACGTGGCGCTCCCCCATTCGATCTCCCTTTTCTAAATTATTTTCCCTCTCGCGTCATCATTGGTCTGTCGCACTCGCTTGGTAGAGTCTTCTAGTGACTTTAGAAACTCCCCTTGTGAATCTTGTAGATGCGGGGTTTGGGCAAAAGATGGAAACCCTAATTAGAAAATGACAGAAATGTCCTCGTCCAGCTGTACTTGTGGTAACCCTTCTTCGGTTTTTTCTTTGCCTCCTTCTGTCATGTGCTCCACCACACATACTCTTCAAATTCATTTCGAGTTTATCAAAACAAAACAAAAAAACAAATAATTATTATTATTTTTCTTAAATAACCCTATTTTTCCTTTCAATTAATACAATGCTTTTTTTTTAGTTTTAAGAATTAAATAAAATAAAATAACTATTACTATTAAATAATAATTAATAATTTACATGCCTTGGAAGATTAAGCGTAGTAGGTAACTTCGATATTAAGATACCACTTTTTCAATGCTATTTGTTGGTCAAAATTAGGAAGAGAAAAAAAGATAGATATAAGATCGTCGTTTAATTTAATATTATTTGGTAGGATAATAAGATAACTATTGATTACAATAGTTATGTAAATTTATTTTATTTGATAAGTATTGGCTAAAGAGAATAAATAGTATTTTAACTTTCCATCAAAATTAATAAAAACATGTGTTGAAAAATAATGTAGATATTCGTTCTTGTTTCATTGAATTTCAATAACATCCCTTCACATCATTAACTTGAAAGCAACCTTACCTTTCATGTTTTCAGTAAAATTGAAGCAGGATTTGCACTGAAAAATAAAACCATGACATTTTAGAAAATAACTTACTTTTTAAAAATAACATTTTAGAAAATAATGCTTTGTTATAATGTTTTTTTCAACTTTTTTATAAAACAAGAATTATTAAATAGCACAAATTAAAAAATTAAAAATAATTAGTTACTATATTTACTAAATTAAATATTATTTTAGAGATTAAAATATTATTAGTATTTAAAATAATTTTTATTATTAAAAAATATTTATAAAATAATTTTTTAGTTAATAGTTAGATAATAATTTATAATTTTTTATTAATAATATAAACTAATTTAAATATCAATAATCTTTTAACTTATAAAATAGTTTATAATTTAATTCAAAAATAACTAATTATTTCAATTTTTAAAATAATTTTTATTTAACAATATTCTTCTTGTAGTGAAAAAAATACGTTTATAGATTTAATTTTTTTGGGATAAGACAAAAATTTAATAAAAATTATTGTTACTCTTATCAGATCATTGATGTTGTAATAAACTAATGATTTCACAAAAATAATGCATTACTTGTATTTTCTATTATATGGAAAATATTAGTGTAACATTATGTTTTTATATCATGTTTATTATATAAATTAATGAGTAAACGTTATTAAAAAAATGTGGTGCATTTTTTGTAGATACTACTATCAAATTTAATATTGATTATTCTTGTAATCGATGTAAAAAAATACTATATTTGTTGAATAATAAATCAATGAAATATATATTTTTTACACTGTGGTAAAAGTAACTAATGTGGTTGGCATAACATGAACAATATCAATAATTATTGTAATCGAACTAGAAAATATATATTATATGAATTTCTTGTTCAATCTATGTAAATGTCATTGGTTAAGGCACCAACTCGTGTTTCTTTTTTTTTTCTTCGTGAAAAATTGTATTCTTCATACTTTAAAACAAAAGTGTTTTTTTTTCTACTATCTAACAAAATTTGTTCTTTGAGTCATTAGGTTGGACATCTTACATGAATTATAAATAAGATTAATTTACAATATATTAGTAAAAATAATCATCATTTTACTAAGTCAATTTCATACTATGGAGTTAAACTTAAATTTTAATTCTTAATATAATACCAAAATTAATTAGATTTCTTGGTATATTGTGTCACTCACAATCGAATCATTCACAAATATATAGTCACATGCTCGAGGTATACATACCTCGATGTGAGTATGAGAGAGTATTAAAGATCTCACAATGATTAGAAATCAAGTCAATTTATAATATATAAATGAAAATGGAGTGTGGTGGTGGTGGTGTCAATTTTGTCTTCTTTTAGTGTACTATAGTTGTTTCTAGAAAACCCTTTTGAAGTATATGAAGTATTATCATAAATTTGCATTTAAAATTAAACATAGTATTATTCACGAGTAGGAGTTTTGTTATTCTATTTTAATTAAATATTTTTTTGTTTAAAGTAAAAAATAAAAAATGATTATATTACATAGAATGTGACACGTTATACATTCATTATTAGCAAAACAAATATGAAATGTATTTCATTCTACATGCGTTACTCTTTGTAGTTTAGAGGAAATGTGGTATTCCACATCGGTTATAATTAGTAATCAATATTTATATGAATTTCTCCTTATAGTTAGTGTAGAATGCCACAATCTACATCGGTTATTAATCAAATTATAATATCTTTATAATTTCTATATTAGTTGTTGACCAGTCTATAATATCTTTATAATTTCTACACCGGTTACTGAACTACTAAACTGAACTGATGTTAAGTGTCAAAATAACTGATGGAATAAGTCTTTATTAAGAAACATAACGAATGTATTATCAATAAATTATTTTATCAATTAAACAAAATTTAATATTTTCTAAAAAACATAATTTTTATAATTTATGATTTTCAAATGTGAAAAACTGTTTATTGTGTTAAACAGACTCCAACGGTTAGTAATAAGTATAAAAAAATTATCTAATTATATTTTGATAAATTATTGATATGTTCATAAAATATGTTTTACTTATTTTATTTATTATTATAACTAGTTTAATGTACATTTAAAAAAAAATACATTGGAACTTGATAATTACTTTATTTTTTTCTCTTTTTATCATTATCACTTTTCTCATTGTCTTGTTACTCTTTTTTTTCATATTAATCATTATTGTTAATGTATTAGTGCATAAAACGTATACTACAACGACTTTCTAGGCTGGTCAAACGAAAATCGGTGTAAACAAAAATGTGGTGCCATTTTTGTAAATATATGGTGCATATTGCATCGATTTGATAGTCCAACAAGTGTAATATACTGGTCTAAGACTTAAATTTGTTTAAAACTCTTTTTTGTGTTACCATGGTATATTATACCCCGGTTAAATAGTCCAATCGGTGTAATATACCAGACTCACAAAAAAAAGTTAAGAAAAAGCTTAGGTGAGAGCGTGGTATATTACACCAGTTAGTTAGCCCAACCAGTGTAATATACCACGCTCTCACTTAAGCTTTTTTAAACCTTTTTTTTATTGTGAGTCTGGTATGTTACATCGGTTGGGACATCCAATCGGTGTAATATATGGTGCCTAGAACAAGGAAAAAAATTAACTTTGGACAGCATATATTACACTGGTTGGGTGGCCCAATCGGTGTAATATGTACCATTTTGAGTAAAAAAAAAGTATACCAGTTATTACTAAAATCTGATGTATTATATATTCTCTAAACCTATTTTCAAGTTCGTGCCTCACTGCTCATTCGCGATACTATTTTTTTTGCTCCTTTGTCTTTCACCGTCGTTGCTCCTTCGTGCTCTCATTCTCCATTCTTTTCCTTTGTTTTCATTCTTGCTTCTTTGCTACTCCTGTGTGCCTCCATTTTTCTTCCTCCACTGTTGCCCTCAAATTCATTAATCTCCTATTTGTTCACCACCCCTTCAAAAATTTATTTCTTCTCGCGACCACCACTCTTGCTCTTCGGTGCCATCGTTGTTCCTCTTCGGTGTCACCGTTCTTCCTCTTCGTTGTCACCAATCCTTTCGTCGTTGTGCCTCCATTATCACACCACATTGCCTTTGTTTTGTGGCAATAACTCATTTGTTCACGCTCCAAGGTGAGTTTTTTTATTTTTCAAATTTGTAATTTTATTTTTAATTTGTAATTTGTAATTTTAATATTAGTTTTAATTTTAATTTTAAATTTAATTTTAGTTTTAATTTTAATTATTAATATAGTTTAATTATTTTTATAGATCATTTTTTTCTGCTTGGTTTCACTACCACCGCCACAACTCATCAATTCACGCTCCAAGTTAGTTTTTTTATTTTCAAACATATTAATTTTAAATTTAATTATTAATTTAGTTCACAATTATTTATATAAATGATTAGTTTTATTTGTATTTTAAATATATTGTATTATGTTGAACGTCTTAGTATTAGATTAGGGGGTGATCGACCCTCAACAAACTGTAATGTGTTTTATAATGTATTGTGTTTGGAATATAATGTTGTTTTAATTTTTATATGTTGAACGCTTTGGTATTGGGTTCGGGGGTGATCGTCCCTCGACAATTTGTATTTTGTTTACATCAACTAAAATTAGTTGATATCGATAGATTAGTTTTTATGATATTGATCAATATTCTAATATACATTCTGAAGAGGAGGACATGATTCGTGACACTATAGAAGATAAATTCCAGGAAGCACATATGTGTGATTCATTAAAAGATAATTTCAAAACACCTTTTTATCTCGGTTGTTCAAGTTTCACACGTTTGTCAACAGTATTAAAATTAATTAATACTAAGGCAAGAAATGGGTGGACCGATAAAAGTTTCACTGAGTTGCTCGAGTTGTTGCATGAAATGCTTCCAAAAGATAATACATTGTTAACCTGTCATTATGAGGCAAAGAAGATATTGTGTCCGATGGGTATGGATTACGAAAGAATACATGCATGTCCCAATGATTGCATATTGTATTGCAAAAAGTTTGAATTATTGCACAAGTGTCCAAGATGCAGAGTATCACAATACAAAGTGAAGGATGATGATAGTGAGGAAGATTATGTGAAAAAGGGTCCTCTTACAAAAGCATTATGGTATCTTCCAATCATTCCGCTATTTAAATGTTTGTTTGTCAATGTTAATGATGCAAAAAACCTCAAGTGGCGTGCAAATGGAAAAAAAATTTGATGGATTGTTACGACATGTTGCCGATTCACTGCAATGGAAGAAAATTGATTATTTGTTTCTTGAGTTTGGGATTGATCTAAGAAATCTTAGACTTGGTCTTGCAACAGATGATATGAATCCTTATGGTAATTTTAGTAGCAAACATAGTTTGTGGCCCGTGTTAGTCATTATTTATAATTTGTCGTTTTGGTTGTGTATGAAGAGAAAATATATGATGTTGTCTATGATGATATCAGGACCAAGACAACCTGGAAATGACAATGATGTTTACTTAAGTCCATTGATCGAAGACTTTAAGCTTTTATGGGATCAAGGAGTTGAAGTATTTGATGCATATGAGAAGGTCAAATTCAATTTGGGGGCATTGTTATTTTGTAAGAAATTATGTAAATTAATTTCTATAAAGTGACTCACATGACTTAGAGTTTGGGCTTTGGGCCCAAATATGATTTAATAATAATAATAGAATTAAAGGCCCATTGGTTAATGTGAGAAATATATATCTGATGATATACCTAATGAAAACCTACATCTGATGGAGATTGGGTACTAAAGGCTATAGGGTTCTGTCTCTGCAAATAATAGTTGTCTCACTGTTAACCATCACGAAAGTGTGTGACAAAAACGGAATTGCAAGAGATAAATTGGGATAAAGGAGATAAAGTAACTGCTCAATTAGGATCACTCATGGATTAAGGTAAGTGTCTATTCCTTCTTGATTGTATGAGAATCATGATATGATAAGATCTATTTGTGAACATAATTGCATGTGTTCAATTTACGTTTATTCATGTTTAAATTTACATATTTTGCACCATTAACGATTTTTCAACATATGAGAAATTGAGTGGTTATAGTGTTAAAGGACATAATGCTTGCCCGATATGTGAAGAGAACACAAATTACCATGAGGAAAACTTCTTACATTGGGCATCGAAGGTTTTTTAAGCGTAATCACCCTTATCATAGGTTAAAGAGAGCTTTTAGTGGATCTCAAGAGGAAAAAATTGCACCTCCACCCTTAACTGGCAAGGAAGTGCACGACCGAGTTTGCAATGTGAATATGACTTTTGGAAAAACACATAAGAAAAACATTATGAAAAACATTTGGTAGAAGAATTCCATACTCTTTGAACTTCCATACTGGTTAAAGTTAGATGTTAGACATTGCATAGATGTAATGCATGTGGAAAAAATGTTTGTGATAGAATAATTGGCACGTTGTTGAATATTAAAGGAAAGACGAAAGATGGTATAAATGCTCGTAAAGATTTAGCTGAGATGGGTGTTAGCCTGGAGTTGCAGCCACAACCACATGGTAAACGAACATATTTCCCTTCAGCATGTCATAACTTGTCAAAATCTAAAAAAGTTAAGTTTTTGCAGGTGTCTGCAGGGAGTTAAAGTACCACAAGGATACTCTTCAAATATTAAAAGTCTTGTGTCGATGCAAGATTTGAAACTTGTGGGCTTAAAATCTCATGATTGTCATGTTCTCATGCAAGACCTTCTCCCAGTTGTTATTCGTGGAATTTTACCAAAAAATGTTAGACAAGTGATCACTCGCCTATTCATCTTCTTTAATGCTATTTGTAGAAAAGTTATTGATCCTAATAGCTTGGATGAATTAGAAAACGAAGTTATCATTATCTTGTGTTAACTAGAGATGTATTTTCCTCCTTCATTCTTTGACATCATGGTTCATCTAATTGTTCATTTAGTAAGGGAAATTATAATATGTAGATCCATTTTTTTTACATTGGATGTACCCAGTTGAGCGATGCATGAAGATATTCAAAGGGTATGTGAAGAATTCGTACATTCCAGAAACATCTATTGTTGGGAGATACATTGTCGAGGAAGCAATTGAGTTTTGTACAGCATATATGTTAGAAGTAGAAGCCATAGGAGTTCCAAAGTCCAGGCATCAAGCAATGTGTGAAGGTAAAGGCACACGAGGTGTGAGGGTGGTTCAAAAAGACCAACAAGAAGTTCTTCAAGCACATTTGTATATTCATGAATCACATCACTCATATTTATATTAAAATGCAGGTATGTAAATCAAATAATTATGAACATGGAATTTTTTTTATACTTATGGTTTCCTTGAACCTCAATCCATACAGAAGTTTGAGAATAAAAAACTTGATTGTCAGACTTACATTCAAAGATGGATTCAGACATAAAGAAAAAAAAAATATTTTGCTCCTTTTATAAATGAGTAGGTAAAACTTGTTACATTTAAAGTTTACGTAATTATAAAAATGACTAATGAAATGTTTTACACTAGGTCTCATTGACAATTGATGCTTATTTGCCTCATAGACAACATTGTTGTCTAATTTTGTTCACTACATAGGAAGTTGAGTCAAGATATGAAAACTACAGTACAAAAGTATGTTATTGTAAATTATATAATTTCTTGTGAATTACTAATGTTTTTTCTCTTTTTAGTGCAATCAATATATGCAGTGTCTTAAGGGGTAGGTCCACTTCATCATCACAAAATCTACGTTGGATTTATCCTAAGGTTATTCACTTCTTCATTAAAACTACTAGGTTTTACTTTTTTAAGTTCAATTAAATTAATTGTTACTTATATTTCACAATAGTGCAATAAGTAACAAGGGGACTTTGAATGTGGTTATTATGTGATACATTGGATGTGGACCACAGCACGTGTGAGGATTGTAAACTCTTGGGGGCAGGTATTATGTGATTTTAAATGCTCTAACTTCTCATTATGGATATTTAAAGTTAGTATGAACAATAATATACTCTTACATTTCTCAACTTTTTTAAGATTATGAGCCACTAAGCACGTAGAGTCTTGAAGAAATTCTTCATGAATGGGCCAAGTACTTTCTACAAATTAGGAATCAAAACATACAATGATTTGTAACTTTCTAACATATGTACATTTTCATTATATGTAAATTATGCAATTTTGATTAGTTTTAATATCAATCTTTATATTTCTCTACATATATAAATCAAGTTGGCTGGTATTCGGGTTTTATTATATTTACAAGTTTATAAATTTGGGAAAAAACACATTTTATTAAATTTATAAAAGAATTACACATTTTACACCGGTTATGACCATAACTAGTGTAATATGGGGGCTCAATTCACTAAAAAATGTGCTTCAGAGTTACACGTTACACCGATTATTACCTTAATTGGTGTAATATGTGGCCTCATTCATAACTTAAAGTTGACCCTATATTATACCGGTTGACTCGAGTAACCGGTATAATATGGGGCTACATATAACACCAGTGGCTTAACAAGTGTTATATGTAATTCACATTTTACAACGTCCACATCTACATTGATGGCAGGACCGACGTAAAATGTCTCATAACCGGTGTAAAATGTCATTTATGCACTAGTGATAATTCATGTCACTTCTAAGTAGAGATGTAAACAAGTGAGGTCAAATCAAGCTATGAAACGTTAAACTTGACTTTGATTTTAAATATTAAACTTGAGCTTAATTTATTTAACTCATTTATAATTTAAATAAAATTTTAAAAATTTTATCAATTTAAAAAAAAATTATCAATTAACATCTAATACATATTTTTAATATTAATCTAATAGTGAAAAACATGCACTAACAATAGTTAAAAAAACTTAACTTTGAAATAAATATAGTAACATTTTAATAAAACATAACATATAACACCTTTTAATAAATACACACGAACTACATATGAGCCTTTAAAGTCAAAATTTTAAATTTTAGTCTTGATTTATTTAAATAATTAAAGTTAATCGAATTTTAAGATTGTTTAGTTAACTTAATAAAAGAGATTGAAAAAGTAATTAACAAGTTGAATTCAAGTAATTCACACATAGTTTGCCTAATTTACATTCATGTTTCTAACATTATCAATGTACTCATTGTTGCTAATGTTGTTGTCATTATTAATAATATCACGCCACCACATATCATTTATTTATTCATGTTATGTTCAATATTAAACATTAGTTATGATCGAGGGTTGCCCCATTTTTATTTAGTTTTTATATTCATATTATCATATCTTAACCCACGAAATAGATTCAAAATTAAAATACACCAATAGTTGTGAAAAAAAAAGAAGAAAACTTAAGGATGCATTGAATTTAAATAGCAGAGTAAATCTGGTATATAATGTATTATATTTTATTAGGCTTTTTTGGTAGTTGTTTTTTATTTTTAAATAATAATTAAAATCTCTCATTGGATATTATTTGTTAGTATGCTTATTAGAGAGCGTGTTAGACCATTTGTCCTAATTAGTTAAATGAGCTTCAAAAGTCACATATTCATATTGTTATTCAAATTCAAATACAACAAATTGGTGTTTACGAATATTATTTTCTTTGAATTGTGTTTGTTTGTTTTTTTTTTTTTTTTAATAAACAAAGAATTGAGTTTCTAATGACAACATAAGATAAATGACCTATCTATAGTAACAATTGTTTTTAGAACGAAATTAGGTAAAGTCCTAAACTATTTATCAGAGACAATAGATCGTCTAACGAACCAATAAAGTACAACAATTTTATATTAGTTTGCCCAAACTTACAAACTATGTACAATTATATTATTAAAATATTTCACTAATTAAATATTAATTATAAGTAAACACATAAATTAATCCTGATTAGCCCATTTTAGTCTGTCGTTGAAATTAAGATCTCAAGAAAATGTAAAAAAAATAAAATCTTAAAGAACTTTAGAAAGTGAATAATACAAAGGTTTTAGCTTTCTCATAAAACTTAAATATTTAAGTAGAATATGTAAGCTTGTTATTTTCATGGGTGTCTTCTTCTCTCGAGACACGATTCTTTTTATATAGTCTTCATGATTTTAATTTTTGCTTTGTATGGATTTCAAGTAATTATTTAATATTATAATATTGGCTAATGTCTTAAAATAAGTGTTGCATGACTTTATTATTGTTTGTACAAAGAAGAAATTGGAATGTTGCATTTCCATAGATGTTCCAAAGCTCATCATAAAAACAATTTGAATATATAAAATAAGGGGTAATATGATTGAATCCATTTAACTATTTTACTTCTTAACTCAATATGAATGTGGGAAAACATTGTATTTTTATGTGTAAATTATGTTTGAAGACTTAGTCATTATATGCAAATTAAACGCATAAACTTGATAAACTTCTGTTTTAATTATAAAACTTCTAGGATTACAACTGATTACGTAGATTATGTTTACATGTTAAATAAAGTGATTTTGATGATTTTCAAATCTGTCATGAAGAATATGTTGTTGTGTGTGTCTAGTTAGGTAGATTTTGAGTTGCTAATTTGCATCTAGTTACGATCCAAGTTCATATGATTTGAATTATCTTTTGAAAGTTTTGTTTTTTAAATATGTGGTAAATTTAGTTAGTTGATTTGTATTTTAAATTAGTTGAAATAACTTTTATTTAAGTTTGATGACTACAACAAATTTTTTAACATTTATTTATCGTATCAACCGATTGAAAAACACTTTAGATTTTTAAAAGAATTTAAAAATGTTTTGTTTCCTTTTGTCTTTTTTAAGTAAAATTAATTAATTATTTTAATAAATAAATTGATTTTTTTATGTTGTGCTTTCAACATAAAATGAAATTTTTTTATGTTGTGATTTCAAAAAAAAAATGAAAACAATAAATTTGTTTTAAGAATTAATTAAGAAATTTTAACAAAGAATCTTGTTATGATTCTCAAACTGTTTTTTAAATAATCAAACTAATTTAACCATCTTTTAACTCTATATAAAAATAGTTTTCTCGTCATTTTAAAAACAACTAAAGAGATTACATAATACATTTTTTCAAGACAACAAATAAATCAGCTTTAGAATCATTCTTAAAATCTTGGATCATTGATACGGTGTGAAGTAGGATTCATAGGTTATATTTTCTTTTGTTCTTCATTTGTGTAAAATCCAGGTGCACTATAAATTCATTCTTTTATATTGTTATGTGTTGTAAACAATTTCATATAGTGTTTTTGAGATCTATGTTTTTGTTGAGAGTGTTGTTTGTTATTGAAGGGTTTAAGATCAGGTAGCTTAATAGGTAGCTTAACAGGTAGTATAGAAAGTAGTAGGTATCAAGTAGGTAGTTGGTAACAAGTAGCAGTTAATAAATAACATGTAACAAGTAGCAGGTAACAGGAAACATGTAACACGTAGCAAATATAATGGAGTAGGCAGTAGAAGGTAGCAGATAATAGGTACCAGGTAACATGTAATAAGTAATAGGTAGCAGGTAGCAGGTAACTGGTAGTAGGTAGAGGTAACAGATAATAGGTAACTGGTAAATAGTAATTGATAACAGGTAGTAGGTAGTAGGCAACAAGTAGTAGGTAACAGGTAACAATTAACAGGTAGCAACTAGGTAGCAGATAACCGGTAGCAGGTAGCAGGTAGTAGGTAGCAGGTAACTGGTAACTAATAACTGATAACAGGTAGTAGGTAATAGGTAATAGGTAACTGATAACATGTAGCAGGTAATAAGTAAAATGTAGCAGGTAGCAGGTAACAGGTAGGTAGCAGGTAGCATGTAGCAAGTAGGAGGTAGTAGCAGGTAACTAGTAACTGATAACAGGTAGTAGGTAGTAGGTAATAGGTAATAGAAAACTGATAACAGGTAGTAGGTAATAGGTAATAGAAAACTGATAACAGGTAATAGGTAGCAGGTAAAGGGTAGTAGGTAAAATGTAGCAGGTAGCAGGTAACAAGTAGTAGGTAAAATGTAGCATGTAGCAGGTAACAAGTAGTAGGTAGCAGGCAGCAGGTAACAGGTAACAAATAGCAGGTAACAGGTAGTAGATAGCAGGTAGCAGGTAACAGGTACAAGGTAGCATATAGTAGGTAGCAGCAAGGTTGTCAAACTCGCGAGTCTACGTAGACTCGTGGGAGCTCTGTAGACTCGACTCGTAGACTCGTAAGAGTCTACTTTTATATTAAAAAAAAAATTAATAGTTTCCTAGAGATTTTTACTTGTATTAGAAGATGCAGTTTTATTAACCTCACTTGAATTTATCCCCTCCCTCCCACACATTCCTTAAAAAATATACTGCTGCTTTAAATTCAATTTTTGCCAAAAAAATAAATGTGCAGCAAGCCCAATTAAAAAAAAAACACAATTAAAAAAACAGCCTTCATTCTGCAGCAGCCCAATAAAAAAGCACAAAACCCTAATCCCTTCCCTAACCTAATTTCACACCACCTATCTCTAACCTAAGCAGCAACCTGCGACCACCGCGACGCCACCACCTGCAACCCGCGACCACCGCGACGCCACCACTGCAACCCGCGACACCGCAACGCAACCACCTTTAACCCGCGACCACCGCACGCTCCGCTCGATCTACCGCCGCACTCCATAGAAGAACTCGACAAACGACACCGTTTTGGGGGTTTAAAAAAGACCCAGTTGGACTCGCCAACTCGGACCAGAGTCGCGAGTCCACTGCGATTTCACCGAGTTTGCGCCGAGTCCACCGAGTTTACTCAAAAAACGAGTTTACTACCGAGTTAACTCGGTAAGGCAAAGTGGGCACGTAAACTCGGACGAGTCAACGAGTTGACTCGCGAGTTTGATAACCATGGGTAGCAGGTGACAGGTAACAGGTAGCAGGTAAAAAGTAAAAGGTAACAAGTATAAGGTAAAAGGTAGCAGGTAGTAGCAAGTGACAGGTAACTGCTAGCAGGTAACAGGTATAAGGTAGTAGGTAGTAGCAGGTGACAGGTAACTGCTAGCAGATAACAGGTATAAGGTAGCAGGTAGTAGCAAGTGACAGGTAACTGCTAGCAGGTAACAGGTAACATATAGGAGGTAACAGGTAGAAGGTAACAGGTAGCACATATAAAGTAACAGGTAACAGGTAGCAGGTAGTAGGTAGGAGGTAACAGGTAGCAGGTAACAGGTAGAAGGTAACAGGTAGCACATATAAGGTAACAGGTAACAGGTAGCAGGTAGTAGGTAGTAGGTAACAGGTAGCAGGTAAAAGGTAACAAGTATAAGGTAGTAGGTAGCAGGTAAAAGGTAGCAGGTAGCAGGTAAAAGGTAAAAAGTAGCAGGTATAAGGTAGCAGGTGACAGGTAACTACTAGCAGGTAATAAGTAACTGATAACAGGTAGCAGGTAATAAGTAACTGATAACAGGTAGCAGGTAATAGGTAACTGATAACAGGTAACAGGTAGTAGGTAAAATGTAGCAGGTAACAGGTAACAGGTAGGTAGCAGGTAACATGTAATAGGTAGTAGATAGCAGGTAGCAGATAGTAGGTAATAGGTATAAGGTAGCAGGTGACAGGTAACAGGTAAAAGGTAGAAGGTAACAGGTAAAAGGTAGCAGGTAAAAGGTAAAAGGTAGCAAGTATAAGGTAAAAGGTAGCAGGTAGTAGCAGGTGACAGGTAACTGCTAACATGTAGGAGGTAACAGGTAGAAGGTAACAGGTAACACGTATAAGGTAACAGGTAACAGGTAGTAGGTAGGAGGTAACAGGTAGCAGGTAAAAGGTAACAAGTATAAGGTAGCAGGTAGAAGGTAAAAGGTAGCAGGTAACAGGTACTAGGTAAAAGGTAAAAAGTAGCAGGTATAAGGTACTAGGTAAAAGGTAAAAAGTAGCAGGTATAAGGTAACAGGTAGTAGCAGGTGACAGGTAATTGCTAGCAGGTAATAAGTAACCTATAACAGGTAACATGTAATAGGTAACTGATAACAGGTAACAGGTAACAGGTAGCAGGTAACAAGTAGTAGGTAAAATGTAGCAGGTAACAGGTAGTAGGTAAAATGTAGCAGGTAACAGGTAGTAGGTAAAATGTAGCAGGTAACAGGTAACATATAGGAGGTAACAGGTAGAAGGTAACAAGTAGCACATATAAGGTAACAAGTAACAGGTAGCAGGTAGTAGGTAGGAGGTAACAGGTAGCAGGTAAAAGGTAACAAGTATAAGGTAGTAGGTAGCAGGTAGCAAGTACTAGGTAAAAGGTAAAAAGTAGCAGGTATAAGGTAGCAGGTGACAGGTAACTACTAGCAGGTAATAGGTAACTGATAACAGGTAGCAGGTAATAGGTAACTGATAACAGGTAGCAGGTAATAGGTAACTGATAACAGGTAGCAGGTAACATGTAAAATGTAACAGGTAACATGTAACATGTAACAGGTAGTAGATAGCAGGTAACAGGTAGCAGGTAGCAAGTAACAGGTATAAGGTAGCAGATAGTAGGTAGCAGGTGACAGGTAACAGGTAGCAGGTAACAGATAGCAGGTAACAAGTAAAAGGTAGCAGGTAAAAGGTAGCAAGTATAAGGTAAAAGGTAGCAGGTAGTAGCAGGTGACGGGTAACTGCTAGCAGGTAACAGGTAACATGTAGGAGGTAACAGGTAACAGGTAGCAGGTAGTAGGTAGCAGGTAACAAGTAGCAGATAGCAGGTAAAAGGTAGCAGGTACTAGGTAAAAGGTAAAAAGTAGCAGGTAAAAGGTAGCAGGTAGTAGCAGGTGACAGGTAACTGCTAGCAGGTAATAGGTAACTGATAACAGGTAGCAGGTAATAGGTAACTGATAACAGGTAGCAGGTAACAAGTAGTAGGTAATAGGTAAAAGGTAGCAGGTAGCAGGTAGTAGGTAATAGGTAACTAATAACAGGTAGCATATAACAGGTAGTAGGTAGTAGGTAATAGGTAAAAGGTAGCAGGTAACAGGTAGCAGATAGTAGGTAGCAGGTAGCAGGTAGCAGGTAGCAGGTAACAGGTAGCAGGTAACAAGTAGCAGGTAAAAGGTAACAGGTGTTAGTAGGTGACATGTAACTGCTAGCAGGTAACAGGTAGCAGGTAAGAGGTAACATGTAGCATGTAGCAGGTATAAGGTAGCATGTAACAAGTAGGTAACAAGTAACATGCAGGTAAAAGGTAGCAGGTAGCAGGTAGTAGGTAAAAGGTAGCAGGTAACAGGTAGTAAGTAGCAGGTAACATGTAGCAGGTAAAAGGTAACAGGTATAAAGTAGCAGGTAGCAGGTAAAAGGTAAAAGGTAGCATGTATTAGGTAGCAGGTAGTAGCAGATAACAGGTAATTGTTAGCAGGTAACAGGTAACAGGTAGGAGGTAACAGGTAAAAGGTAGCAGATAGCAGGTAACATGTAGAAGGTAACATGTAAAAGGTAGCATGTAGCAGGTAAAAGGTAATAGGTATAAGGTAGCAGGTAGTAGCAGGTGACAGGTAACTGTTAGCAGGTAACAGGTAACATGTAGGAGGTAACAGGTAAAAGGTAATAGGTAGCAGGTAGCAGGTAAAAGGTAGCAGGTAGTAGTAGGTGAGAGGTAACTGCTAGCAGATAACAGGTAGCAGGTAGTAGGTAACATGTAGCAGGTAGCAGATGACAGGTAACTGCTAATAGGTGACTAGTAACAGGTAACCGGTAACAGGTAGCAGGTAGCAGGTAGGAGGTAACTGATAGCAGGTAATAGCAGGTGACAGGTAACTGGTAGCAGGTAACAAGTAACAGGTAGCAGGTAATAGGTAACTGATAATAGGTAGCAGGTAACAGGTAGCAGGTAATAGGTAATGGGTAATTCATAACAAATAGCAGGTAACAGATAGCAGGTAATAGGTAAAAGCTAAGAGGTAACAGGTAAGAGGTAACAGGTAGCAGGTAAAAGGTAACAGGTATAAGGTAGCAGGTAAAAGGTAGTAGGTACCAGGTAAAAGGTAAAAAGTAGCAGGTATAAGGTAGCAGATAGCAGGTAAAAGGTAGCAGGTAATAACAGGTGGCAGGTAACTAGTAGCAGGTAACAAGTAACAGGTAGCAGGTAGGAGGTAAAAGGTAACATGTAGCATGTAAAAGGTAGCATGTATAAGGTAACAAGTAATAGGTAGGTAACAGGTAACAAGTAGGTAAAAGGTAGCAAGTAGCATGTAATAGATAAAAGGTAGCAGGTAGCAGGTAACAGGTAGCAGGTAGTTGCAGATGACAGGTAAAAGGTAGTAGGTACCAGGTAAAAGGTAAAAAGTAGCAGGTAAAAGGTAGCAGGTAGCAGGTAAAAGGTAAAAGGTAAAAGGTAGCAGGTAGCAGGTAAAAGGTAGCAGGTAATAGCAGGTGACAGGTAACTAGTAGCAGGTAACAAGTAACAGGTAGCAGGTAGGAGGTAAAAGGTAACATGTAGCAGGTAAAAGGTAGCATGTATAAGGTAACAAGTAATAGGTAGGTAACGGGTAACAAGTAGGTAACATGTAGGTAAAAGGTAGAAGGTAGCATGTAATAGATAAAAGGGAGCAGGTAGCAGGTAGTAGGTAGCAGGTAAAATGTAGCATGTATAAGGTAGCAGGTAGTAGCAGATGACAGGTAACTGCAAGCAGGTAACAGGTAGCAGGTAGCAGGTATCAAGTAAAAGGTAGCAGGTAGTCGTAGGTGAGACGTAACTGCTAGCAGGTAGCAGGTAGCAGGTAACAAGTAACAGGTAGCAGGTGACAGGTAACAGGTAACATGTAGCAGGTAAAAGATAGCAGGTAGCATGTAGCATGTAATAGGTAATAGGTAACTAATAACAGGTAGTAGATAATAGGTAATAGGTAATATGTAAAAGGTAGCAGGTAACAGGTATGTAACAGGTAGCAAATAGCAGGTAGTAGGTAGCAGGTAGCAGGTAACAGGTAGCAGGTAACAGGTAGCAGGTAGCAGATATTAGTGGGTGACATGTAACTGCTAGCAGGTAACAGGTAACAAGTAGCAAGTAGGAGGTAACAGGTAGCATGTAGCAAGTATAAGGTAACATGTAACAGGTAGGTAACAAGTAACATGCAGGTAAAAGGTAGCAGGTAGTAGGTAAAAGGTAGCAGGTAACAGGTAGTAGGTAGCAGGTAACATGTAGCAGGTAGCAGGTAAAAGGTAAAAGGTAGCATGTATAAGGTAGTAGGTAGTAGCAGATGACAAGTAACTGTTAGCAGGTAGTAGCAGATGACAGGTAACTGTTAGCAGGTAACAGGTAACAGGTAACAGGTAAAAGGTAGCAGGTAACAGGTAACATGTGGAAGGCAACATGTAAAAGGTAGCATGTAGCAGGTAAAAGGTAATAAGTATAAGGTAGCAGGTAGTAGGAGGTGACAGGTAACTGCTAGCAGGTAACAAGTAACATGTAGGAGGTAACAGGTAAAAGGTAATAGGTATTAGGTAGCAGGTAAAAGGTAACAGGTATAAGGTAGCAGGTAATAGTAGGTGAAAGGTAACTGCTAGCAAGTAATAGGTAGCAGGTAGTAGGTAACATGTACCAGGTAGCAGATGACAGGTAACTGCTAATAGGTGACTAGTAACAGATAACCGGTAACAGGTAGCAGGTAGGAGGTAACTGATAGTAGGTAAAAGATAGCAGGTAGTAGCAGGTGACAGGTAACTGGTAGCAGGTAACAAGTAACAGGTAGCAGGTAATAGGTAACTGATAATAGGTAGCAGGTAATAGGTAAAAGGTAACATGTAATGGGTAATTGATAACAGATAGCAGGTAACAGATAGTAGGTAATAGGAAAAAGGTAAGAGGTAACAGGTAACAGGTAAAAGGTAGCAGGTAAAAGGTAGTAGGTACCAGGTAAAAGGTAAAAGGTAGCAGGTATAAGGTAGCAGGTAGCAGGTATAAGGTAGCAGGTAGCAGGTAAAAGGTAAAAGGTAAAAAGTAACAGGTAAAAGGTAGCAGGTAATAGCAGGTGACAGGTAACTAGTAGCGGGTAACAAGTAACAGGTAGCACGTAGCAGGTAGGAGGTAACAGGTAACATGTATCAGGTAAAAGGTAGCATGTATAAGGTAACAAGTAATAGGTAGGTAACAGGTAACAAGTAGGTAACATGTAGGTAAAAGGTAGCAAGTAGCATGTAATAGATAAAAGGTAGCAGGTAGCAGGTAGCAGGTAAAAGGTCAAATGTAGCATGTATAAGGTAGCAGGTAGTAGCAGATGACAGGTAACTTCTAGCAGGTAGGAGGTAACAGATAAAAGGTAGCAGGTTGCAGGTATCAACTAAAAGGTAGCAGGTAGTCGTAGGTGAGAGATAACTGCTAGCAGGTAACAGGTAGCAGGTAGCAGGTAGGAGGTAACAGGTAAGAGGAAACAGGTAACAGGTAGTAGGTAGCAGGTAGCAGGTAAAAGGTAAAAGGTAGCATGTATAAGGTAGCAGGTAGTAGCAGATGACAGGTAACTGTTAGCAGGTAACAGGTAACAGGTAGGAGGTAACAGGTAAAAGGTAGCAGGTAGCAGGTAACATGTAGAAGGTAACATGTAAAAGGTAGCATGTAGCAGGTAAAAGGTAATAAGTATAAGGTAGCAGGTAGTAGGAGGTGACAGGTAACTGCTAGCAGGTAACAGGTAACATGTTGGAGGTAACAGGTAAAAGGTAATAGGTAGTAGGTAGCAGGTAAAAGGTAATAGGTATAAGGTAGCAGGTAATAGTAGGTGAGAGGTAACTGCTAGCAGGTAATGGGTAGCAGGTAGTAGGTAACATGTAGCAGGTAGCAGATGACAGGTAACTGCTAATAGGTGACTAGTAACAGATAACCGGTAACAGGTAGCAGGTAGCAGGTAGGAGGTAACTGATAGCAGGTAAAAGATAGCAGGTAGTAGCAGGTGACAGGTAACTGGTAGCAGGTAACAAGTAACAGGTAGCAGGTAATAGGTAACTGATAATAGATAGGAGGTAATAGGTAAAAGGTAACATGTAATGGGTAATTGATAACAGATAGCAGATAACAGATAGTAAGTAATAGGTAAAAGGTAAGAGGTAACAGGTAGCAGGTAAAAGGTAATAGGTATAAGGTAGCAGGTAAAAGGTAGTAGGAACCAGGTAAAAGGTAAAAAGTACCAGGTAAAAGGTAGCAGGTATAAGATAGCAGGTAGCAGGTAAAAGGTGTTGTAAAACGAAGCTCCGGTATTGCAAATAAAAACAGGGCATGCGAGAAAACCCTAAAATCAAACGTATTGAGTTTTTTGTTGCGATATCCAAAACTGAAATGTTACCGTTGCAAGTGCACGTTCTGCTTCACCTGGTCTTTCGGAATCGTTGCTGCAGTGGAGAAGTCGTTCCGCCCCTGCTTTGCTGGTTTTTCGGAGGTTGAAGAAGTGGTGCCGTTGGAACCTGAAATCGCGCCACCAATGGCTGCTGGAACGTGGGTTGTGTTCGTTTGGGCTACTACCTTTTTCCCTATATAAGCAAGGGTTTCCCTCATTCAGATATCGCATCTCTCCCACACACCTCTTCATCTTCTTCCTCCGAACCATCTTCTCCTTTCCCCCCATTTCCATTTTTCACTTTCTCTCTCCTCTTTATTTTAATATTATAATATTTCTGGGTTCTATTTGATATTACTCTTTTAAAGAGAAACTTGTTAGTTCTGATCCTCGGAAATTACCGGGAAGTTCCTTTTGTATCCTGGGGGACTTGCGGAATACACTGCGGATAAGTCCTTACGGACAATGATTACTCACGCCTCGGGAAACTTTTTTGTTCGTTTTAAAGCCTAATTTACTACAATCGTAAGGACTTATGGCTGAAAATCCGAACAACAACGACAACACTGCTCCGGAAACATCAAATGTTGTTTCCGCAACGCAAACCATTTTTGCGAAACCTTTTCCAGACGTCTCCAAAATTGAAGTCTTCACCGGTCAGAACTTCCGACGTTGGCAAGAACGCGTGTCCACCCTATTGGACATGTACGAAGTTGCTCATGCACTTACAACTGCCAAACCCGACTCAACCACGGCTGCGAAACAAGTTGACGACTGGATCCATGCGAATAAGGTATGCCGTCACACTTTACTCAGTGTGTTATCTAACGATCTGTTCGATGTTTATGCTTCTTATAAGAATGCGAAAGATATTTGGGATTCTCTTATCCTCAAATATACTGCCGAAGACATCGTCAGACAAAGGTTCGTAATTGCAAAATACTACCGCTGGGAGATGATCGAAGGCAAAGACATCAAAATCCAAATAAACGAATATCACAAGCTGATTGAAGATATCAAAACTGAAAGCATAAAATTGCCAGATGAATTCGTGTCCGAACTCTTGATCGAAAAGCTTTTGCAGTCTTGGACGGATTACAAACAACAGCTGAAGCACAGACAGAAACAAATGTCTCTATCAGATTTGATCACCCACATCATCATTGAAGACACAAACAGAAAGGAGTGCGCTGCTGCAAAGGCCAAAGCTTTGTCTGCCAAAGCAAACGTGATAGAAGACAAACCAGCTCCAAAAAGGTACGAGAAAAAATTTGATCACAAAAAGAAACCTAATAACAAATTCTCTCGTCCCAGTGGAACTAACCCCACTTTCAAGAAAAAAGGTAATTGCTTTGTATGTGGAAAGCCAGGCCATCATGCACCTCAGTGCAGACATAGGGCTAAAAACGACTATCCTCCTAAGGCAAATCTAGCCGAAGGGGAAGATACTATTGTGGCAGTCGTTTCACAAGTAAACCTTGTGACAAATGTGAGCAAATGGGTGGTAGACTCTAGGGCTACCAGACACATTTGTGCAAACAGAAATGTGTTCACCTCCTACACAAGTGTGGGGGGTGGAGAAGAACAAGTATATCTCGGTGACTCCAGGACAACTCTTGTCCTAGGAAAAGGAAAAGTTCTTCTGAAGCTCACATCTGGTAAAACTCTAGCTTTGAATGATGTGCTACATGTACCATCAATTAGAGTTAATTTGGTCTCTGTGGCATTACTAAGCAAAGTTGGGGTTAAAGTGTCATTTGAATCTGATAAGATTGTTATGACAAAAAACAATGTTTTTGTGGGAAAGGGATATTGTGATCAAGGCCTTTTTGTATTAAACATTTCTGAAATTATGAATGAATCTACATCTTCTGCTTATATTGTTGACTCATATGATATATGGCATGCTAGATTAGGACATGTGAATTCTTCGTATGTTATAAAATTGCAACGACTAGGATTAATCAACATGCATGACAAAGAAAGTAGTAAATGTGATGTATGCGTAGAATCTAAAATAACGAAGAAAACATGTCACTCTGTAGAACGTCAAACTGAAATTCTTGGTTTAATTCATACCGACCTTGTTGATTTAAAACAAACCATGTCTAGAGGTGGTAAAAATTATTTTGTAACCTTTATAGATGATTTTTCTAGATACACCAAAGTGTATTTAATTAAACATAAGGATGAAGCTTTTGACATGTTTTTAACTTACAAAGCGGAAGTAGAAAATCAACTTAATAAGAAAATTAAGAGAATTAGATCAGATAGAGGTGGTGAATATGTTTTATTTAATGACTATTGTGTAAAAGAAGGTATTATTCATGAAGTAACCCCACCATATTCACCTGAGTCTAATGGAGTAGCTGAAAGGAAAAATAGGACTCTTAAAGAAATGATGAATGCCATGCTTATTAGTTCTAATGCTCCTGATAATTTATGGGGTGAATCTCTGCTTACTGCGTGTTTTTTACAAAATAGGATACCACATAGGAAAACTGGTAAAACACCCTATGAGTTGTGGAAAGGTTATCAACCTAATTTGAAATACCTAAGAGTGTGGGGGAGTTTAGCTAAAGTGATGTTACCTGATCCTAAGAAAAGGAAAATAGGCTCTAAAACATCTGATTGTATGTTCTTAGGATATGCAGAACATAGTGCTGCCTATAGGTTTCTAGTTCTTAATAGTGATATAATTGAACGCAACACTATAGTAGAGACAAAAAACGCTGAGTTCTTTGAACACATCTTTCCTCTAAAGAGTAGTGGTACATCTGAACAACCTATAGATAGGGTTAGTGATACCTTGAGTGAGGATGTTAGAAGAAGTAAAAGACAGAGGAAGGAAACATCTTTTGGAGATGACTTTTATACTTATCTAGTTGAGAATGATCCAATAAGTTTTGTAGAAGCTACTAGTGCTCCTGATGCTAAACATTGGGATAAGGCCATTAAAATTGAGCTTGATTCAATAAAGAAAAATAATACGTGGACCTTAGTAGATCTGCCTAAAGGAGCAAAACCCATTGGTTGTAAGTGGATCTTTAAGAAGAAGTATCATCCTGATGGATCCATAGAGAAATATAAGGCAAGATTAGTTGCTAAAGGGTTTACTCAAAAACATAACATAGATTACTTTGATACTTTTGCACCTGTTACTAGGATTTCCTCTATTCGTGAATTGCTAGCCTTAGCATCTATCCATAAGTTAGTAATTCACCAAATGGATGTTAAAACAGCTTTTCTGAATGGTGAATTAGAAGAGGAAATTTATATGACTCAACCTGAAGGTTGTGTAGTCCTAGGTCAAAAGGAAAAAGTATGCAAACTTTTAAAATCTTTGTATGGTTTGAAACAAGCACCAAAACAATGGCATGAAAAACTTGATAATGTTTTACTTTGTGAAGGTTTTTCTACCAATGATGCTGATAAATGTGTGTATTCTAGATCTGAGAATGGTGAATATGTCATTATATGTTTGTATGTGGATGACATGCTAATTTTTGGTACATGAAATGATATAGTTTTTAAAACAAAATTGTTTCTTGGATCTAAGTTTGAGATGAAAGACATGGGTGAAGCAAGTGTGATTCTAGGAGTTAAAATCATAAGGAAGGGAGATAGTATATTACTATCCCAAGAAAAATACACTGAGAAACTTCTAAAGAAGTTTGGTTACTATGACTTTAAGTCAGTGAGTACCCCTTATGATGCTAACTCTAAATTAAAGAAGAATAGAGGAGAATCTATTTCTCAAACTCAGTATGCCCAGATAATTGAGAGCTTATTGCATTTAATGAGCTTTTCTAGACCAGATATTGCTTATGCAGTAGGTAGATTAAGTAGATACACTCAATGTCCTAGTCAGGATCATTGGGAAGCACTTGCGAGACTCATGAAATACTTGAGAGGTACAATGGATTATGCCATTGAATATAGTGGATTTCCCGCTGTGCTAGAAGGGTACAGTGATGCTAACTGGATCTCTGATTCAGATGAGACAAAATCCACTAGTGGTTATGTATTTACACTTGGGGGTGGTGCAGTTACATGGAGATCAGCCAGACAAACTATTATTGCAAGATCAACAATGGAATATGAGTTTGTTGCTCTAGAAATGGCTGGTAGTGAAGCTGAGTGGTTGAAAAATTTCTTAGCAAACATTCCTTTAGGAATGAAACCAACCCCATCTGTATCAATGCATTGTGATTGCCAATTGGCGATAGCTATAGCTAAAAATAAGAGCTATAATGGAAAGAATAGACATATACAATTAAGACACAATTTGGTGAAACAACTGTTAAAGAGTGGAACGATTTCTATTGACTATGTCAAGTCATAACGGAATTTGGCAGATCCTCTGACAAAACCCCTAGGGAGAAAAATGATTTTAGAAACATCGAGGGGAATGGGACTTAAGCCACTTGCAAACAAACAAGAGATGGAAACCCAACCTTTGTGATTGGAGATCCCATGAATAAGGTTCATATGGGTAAAAACAAGTCACTTGTTAGTTCTGCTAGCACTAATATTGATTTTAAATCAATTTTGTCCATTCCTATGGTGTGTGTGAAAGTGCTAGATACTACATTATCGAGAGGATAAACTTTGTGGTTAAAAAATTCAGAGGTAAAAGAGTTTTAACGATTTACAAAGTTCTAATGATTTTCATATCCCTTATGGGTGGTGTATGATTTGTAGCATACACTTGATGAAATCACTTATATGAGTGTCAAGTGGGGCCGCTTGCATGAGATATTGGCAAGATCTCTAGAGCACTCATGAATACCGGGCACGCGCATGGCCTAGTAGCGCAACACAGCGATAACAGCAAGTAATGTGGGGGTGTATTGTGATTGATAAACCTCTAACACATACTAAGTGTCTTGGTTCATATAGCTTGCTATACCAACTACACTATGTGTTACGTTCATTAATCTAAGACTGGTTCATATAGCTTGCTATACCAGATCTGATGCATTACATCTTAGATGAACCCAGAATATTCCTTTTGTTTCAATATCTCTATGTTTTATCTTTTTCAATATGTGGGGGATTGTTGTAAAACGAACCTCCGGTATTGCAAATAAAAACAGGGCATGCGAGAAAACCCTAAAATCAAACGCATTGAGTTTTTTGTTGCGAAATCCAAAACTGAAATGTTACCGTTGCAAGTGCACGTTTTGCTTCACCTGGTCTTTCGGAATCGTTGCTGCAGTGGAGAAGTCGTTCCGCCCCTGCTTTGCTGGTTTTTCGGAGGTTGAAGAAGTGGTGCCGTTGGAACCTGAAATCGCGCCACCAATGGCTGCTGGAACGTGGGTTGTGTTCGTTTGGGCTGCTACCTTTTTCCCTATATAAGCAAGGGTTTCCCTCATTCAGATATCGCATCTCTCCCACACACCTCTTCATCTTCTTCCTCCGAACCATCTTCTCCTTTCCCCCCATTTCCATTTTTCACTTTCTCTCTCCTCTTTATTTTAATATTATAATATTTATGGGTTCTATTTGATATTACTCTTTTAAAGAGAAACTTGCTAGTTCTGATCCTCGGAAATTACCGGGAAGTTCCTGTTGTATCCTGGGGGACTTGCGGAATACACCGCGGATAAGTCCTTACGGACAGTGATTACTCACGCCTCGGGAAACTTTTTTGTTCGTTTTAAAGCCTAGTAACAGATAACCAGTAACAGGTAGCTGATGACTTTTTACGGCAAGTGCACCGCGTTTGTCAGAAGTAATAATTGTCCCTAAGGACGGATATCGATCCCACAAGGAACAGTGAATTATCAAGTACAATAATCGCTAAATATAGAACAAAACAATTAAAAGTATATTGAAAGTGGTTGTGTTGGCGATGATCAATAAGAAAACAGACAAAGAATTAATTGTTTCAATTGGAAAAATAGGGATTAGGTTTCATCTCTCTCCCTCTCATGTATTTTGATTAGCATGTCAATATTAAGTTCTTTAATTGAAATTGATGCCCGTATAAAAATCATTTATATCGATTCCTCGCATATAAAATCCTTAAGAATGTTCCCTAACTATCGATCCCTCGCATAATTATAAGAACAACTTAGAACGAAGCTCAGACATTAATAGCAATTAACATTTCAAGTCTATTCCTAGCACTCAAATATGTTAAGTATTGTTGTTTAGGTCCGAACTCTAAAAATACCTCCCGGTCAGATTTAAGATTCTCAATTTGTCACGGAGAATTAAAAGTAAAACAACAATACCAATAATCAATCAAGAACTGAATATTAATATATAAAATATCACCTCAATACATAAGAGTTTGAGCAGATTACTCCCAATCCCAAAGGGTAGAATTAGCCACGCATACTTCTATCACCTTCCATTCTCCCAATTGGGTTACAATTCACTCTATGGTGTTTTACTCTCAATCTGGCACACTAAGGTTGAGCCTCTAGCCCTCCATTTATCCCAGTTTTCTAGGGTTAGGTTGTTTCCTATGTCGCGCTAATGGGCTAAATGATAAAACATAAAAAAGGCCCAATCTTTCTTTACATCTTTTTCCATTCTGGGACCTTCTATCTTTATCTTTTTAGCTCAAATCATTCATCTTTAACCCAAATCTCCAATCTTCCTTAGAAATCTGCAATTAACACCAAATTTGGGAATAAAATACTCTTATTCAAATAAAGATCATAAAAAATGTAAAAAGGTATAAATTCATAAATTAGGGATTATTTTATATGTAAATTAGCAATAAATCCTCATAAGTGCCTATATTTTAATATGAAATATTACTGAAATTAGACACTTATCAGTAGCAGGTAGCAGGTAGGAGGTAACTGATAGCAGGTAAAAGATAGCAGGTAGTAGCAGGTGACAGGTAACTGGTAGCAGGTAACAAGTAACAGGTAGCAGGTAATAGGTAACTGATAATAGGTAGGAGGTAATAGGTAAAAGGTAACATGTAATGGGTAATTGATAACAGATAGCAGGTAACAGATAGTAGGTAATAGGTAAAAGGTAAGAGGTAACAGGTAGCAGGTAAAAGGTAACAGGTATAAGGTAGCAGGTAAAAGGTAGTAGGAACCAGGTAAAAGGTAGCAGGTATAAGGTAGCAGGTAGCAGGTAAAAGGTAAAAGGTAATAAATAACAGGTAAAAGGTAGCAGGTAATAGTAGGTGACAGGTAACTAGTAGCAGGTAACAAGTAACAGGTAGCAGGTAGCAGGTAACAGGTAACATGTAGCAGGTAAAATGTAGCATGTATAGGGTAACTAGTAATAGGTAGGTAACATGTAGGTAAAAGGTAGCAAGTAGCAGGTAATAGATTAAAGGTAGCAGGTAGCAAGTAGCAGGTAACAGGTAGCAGGTAAAAAGTAAAATGTAGCATGTATAAGGTAGCAGGTAGTAGCAGATGACAGGTAACTTCTAGCAGGTAACATGTAGCAGGTAAGAGGTAACAGGTAAAAGGTAGCAGGTTGCAGGTATCAAGTAAAAGGTAGCAGGTAATCGTAGGTGAGAGATAACTGCTAGCAGGTAACATGTAGTAGGTAGCAGGTAGGAGGTAGCAGGTAACAGGAAGCAGGTAACACGTAACATGTAGCAGGTAGCAGGTAACATGTAGCATGGAACAGGTAATAGGTAAGTAATAACAGGTAGCAGATAACAGGTAGTAGGTAATATGTAAAAGGTAGCAGGTAACAGGTAGGTAACATGTAGCAAATAGCAGGTAGCAGGTAGCAGGTAGCAGGTAGCAGGTAACGGGTAGCAGGTAGCAGGTAGCAGGTAACAGGTAGCAGGTAGCAGGTAACAGGTAGATGGTAGCAGGTAACAGGTAGCAGGTATTAGTAGGTGACATGTAATTGCTAGCAGGTAACAGGTAACAGGTAACAGGTAGGAGGTAGCAGGTAGCATGTAGCAGGTATAAGGTAACATGTAACACGTAGGTAACAAGTAACATGCAGGTAAAAGGTAGTTGGTAGCAGGTAGTAGGTAAAAGGTAGCAGGTAACAGGTAGTAGGTAGCAGGTAACAGGTAGTAGGTAGCAGGTAACATGTAGCAGGTAGCAGGTAACATGTAGCAGGTAGCAGGTAAAAGGTAGCATGTATAAGGTAGCAGGTAGTAGCAGATGACAGGTAACTGTTAGCAGGTAACAGGTAACATGTAAGAGGTAACAGGTAAAAGGTAGCAGGTAGCAGGTAACATGTAAAAGGTAGCATGTAGTAGGTAAAAGGTAATAGTATAAGGTAGCAGGTAGTAGGAGGTGACAGGTAACTGCTAGCAGGTAACAGGTAATATGTAGGAAGTAACAGGTAAAAGGTAATAGGTAGCAGGTATCAGGTAAAAGGTAATAGGTAGCAGGTAGCAGGTAAAAGGTAACAGGTATAAGGTAGCAGGTAGTAGTAGGTGAGAGGTAACTGCTAGCAGGTAATAGGTAGCAGGTAGCAGGTAGTAAGTAACATGTAGCAGGTAGCAGATGACAGGTAACTGCTAATAGGTGACTTTTTTTTTATCGGCAATGAAAAATAAATAAATGGGAACCACTTCAGGGGTGGTTCAACCCTTATACATAAAGAGCAAAACACCTTACCATACTCCTACCACGAAACACCTACCTGATTATCTAAGGAACAACCAGACTAACTATAGGAAAACATTAAATTATCATTCTCATACAATCCACTGGGTTCGAAACCCAATTAGAGTACCCGAAGGAAGCACAATGAGACTTTGCGTAAATCCACGACCAAACCTTTACCTGTACCAAGGCGAATACTTCGAGCGCATCTACCACCCCCCTATCAAAGGACACACCATTCCTGTGATTCCAAATACCACTCACAACTCCAACCCAAATTGCACCCCAAACGTCATTAACCGAATCTGAAGCCTGACTTAACCTGAACTGTAGAAAGTTTGCCAAAGGATCCTTATGAATAACGAAGGATACGCCTAGCCACTTAAAACAAAAACACCAAACACGCCAAGCGAAATCGCAAACGAAAAACAGATGACTGGACGACTCTTCCACCATCCCACACAGACAACACAAAGGATTCTCAATCACCACCCCGCGTCTTTCCAAATTTATCCTAGTAGCAACCTTATTCTCTATCACCCTCCAAGCTGTGAACAAAGCAGAAGGCAAGGCTTTGCACCTCCACAACTTACTGTAAACTGGAGGGACCTCCCCAACTGTATCCTTCCTAACTTGAACATAGGCTGAGTTAACCGTAAAAGTTTTGAACCCCCCAGCCTTCCAAATCCAACAATCTTCCTTCCCCAGTTCCAAACCCTAAACTGCTAATAGGTGACTAGTAACAGGTAACCGGTAACAGGTAGCAGGTAGCAGGTAGGAGGTAACTGATAGCAGGTAAAAGATAGCAGGTGACAGGTAACTGGTAGCAGGTAACAAGTAACAGGTACCAGGTAATAGGTAACTGATAATAGGTAGCAGGTAATAGGTAGCAGGTAATAGGTAAAAGGTAACAGGTAATGGGTAATTGATAACAGATAGCAGGTAACAGATAGCAGGTAATAGGTAAAAGGTAAGAGGTAATAGGTAAGAGGTAACAGGTAGCAGGTAAAAGGTAACAGGTATAAGGTAGCAGGTAAAAGGTAGTAGGTACCAGGTAAAAGGTAAAAAGTAGTAGGTAAAAGGTAGCAGGTAGCAGGTAAAAGGTAAAAAGTAACAGGTAAAAGGTAGCAGGTAATAGCAGGTGAGAGGTAACTAGTAGCAGGTAACAAGTAACAGGTAGCAGGTAACAGGTAACATGTAGCAGGCAAAAGGTAGCATGTATAAGGTAACAAGTAATAGGTAGGTAACAGGTAACAAGTAGGTAACATGTAGGTAAAAGGTTGCAAGTAGCAGGTAATAGATAAAAGGTAGCAGGTAGCAGGTAACCGGTAGCAGGTAAAAGGTAAAATGTAGCATGTATAAGGTAGCAGGTAATAGCAGATGACAGGTAACTGCTAGTAGGTAACAGGTAGCAGGTAGGAGGTAACAGGTAAAAGGTAGCAGGTAGCAGGTTGCAGGTTGCAGGTATCAAGTAAAAGGTAACAGGTAGTCGTAGGTGAGAGGTAACTACTAGCAGGTAACAGGTAGCAGGTAACAGGTAACATGTAGCAGGTAGCAGGTATAAGGTAGCAGGTAACATGTAGCATGTAACAGGTAATAGGTAACTAATAACAGGTAGCAGATAACAGGTAGTAGGTAATATATAAAAGGTAGCAGGTAACAGGTAGGTAACAGGTAACAAATAGCAGGTATCAAGTAGCAGGTAGCAGGTAGTAGGTAGAAGGTAGCAGGTAACAGGTAGCAGGTAGTAGGTAACAGGTAGCAGGTAAAAGGTAGCAGGTATTAGTAGGTGACATGTAACTCCTAGCAGGTAACAGGTAACAGGTAGCAGGTAGGAGGTAACAGGTAGCATGTAGCAGGTATAAGGTAACATGTAACAGGTAGGTAACAAGTAACATGCAGGTAAAAGGTAGCAGGTAGCAGGTAGCAGGTAGTAGGTAAAAGGTAGCAGGTAACAGGTAGTAGGTAACAGGTAACAGGTAGTAGGTAGCAGGTAAAAGGTAAAGGTAGCATGTATAAGGTAGCAGGTAGTAGCAGATGACAGGTAACTCTTAGCAGGTAACAGGTAACAGGTAAAAGGTAGCAGGTTGCAGGAAACATGTAGAAGGTAACATGTAAAAGGTAACATGTAGCAGGTAAAAGGTAAAAGGTAATAGGAATAAGGTAGCAGGTAGTAGGAGGTGACAGGTAACTGCTAGCAGGTAACAAGTAACATGTAGGAGGTAACAGGTAAATGGTAATAGGTAGCAGGTAGCAGGTAAAAGGTAACAGGTATAAGGTAGCAGGTAGTAGTAGGTGAGAGGTAACTGCTAGCAGGTAATAGGTAGCAGGTAGCAGGTAGTAGGTAACATGTAGCAGGTAGCAGATGACAGGTAACTGCTAATAGGTGACTAGTAACAGGTAACCGATAACAGGTAGCAGGTAGCAGGTAGCAGGTAACTGATAGCAGGTGACAGGTAACTGGTAGCAGGTAACAAGTAACAGGTACCAGGTAATAGGTAACGGATAATAGGTAGCAGGTAACAGGTAGCAGGTTATAGGTAAAAGGTAAGAGGTAATGGGTAATTGATAACAAATAGCAGGTAACAGATAACATGTAATAGGTAAAAGGTAAGAGGTAAGAGGTAAGAGGTAACAAGTAGCAGGTAAAAGGTAACAGGTATAAGGTAGCAGGTAAAAGGTAGTAGGTACCAGGTAAAAGGTAAAAAGTAGCAGGTAAAAGGTATAAGGTAGCAGGTAGCAGGTAAAAGGTAAAAGGTAAAAAATAACAGGTAAAAGGTAGCAGGTAATAGCAGGTGAGAGGTAACTAGTAACAGGTAACAAGTAACAGGTAGCAGGTAACAGGTAACATATAGCAGGTAAAAGGTAGCATGTATAAGGTAACAAGTAATAGGTAGGTAACAGGTAACAAGTAGGTAACATGTAGGTAAAAGGTAGCAAGTAGCAGGTAATAGATAAAAGGTAGCAGGTAGCAGGTAACCGGTAGCAGGTAAAAGGTAAAATGTAGCATGTATAAGGTAGCAGGTAGTAGCAAATGACAGGTAACTGCTAGCAGGTAACAGGTAGCAGGTAGGAGGTAACAGGTAGCATGTAGCATGTATAAGGTAACATGTAACAGGTAGGTAACAAGTAACATGCAGGTAAAAGGTAGCAAGTAGCAGGTAGTAGGTAAAAGGTATCAGGTAACAGGTAGTAGGTAGTAGGTAGCAGGTAACAGGTAGTAGATAGCAGGTAACATGTAGCAGGTAGCAGGTAAAAGGTAAAAGGTAGCATGTATAAGGTAGCAGGTAGTAGCAGATGACAGGTAACTGTTAGCAGGTAACAGGTAACAGGTAGGAGGTAGCAGGTAAAAGGTAGCAGGTAACATGTAGAAGGTAACATGTAAAAGGTAACATGTAGCAGGTAAAAGGTAAAAGGTAATAGGTATAAGGTAGCAGGTAGTAGGTGGCAGGTAACTGCTAACAGGTAACAGGTAGCATGTAGGAGGTAACAGGTAAATGGTAATAGGTAGCAGGTAGCAGGTAAAAGGTAACAGGTATAAGGTAGCAGGTAGTAGTAGGTGAGAGGTAACTGCTAGCAGGTAGCAGGTAGTAGGTAACATGTAGCAGGTAGCAGATGACAGGTAACTGCTAATAGGTGACTAGTAACAGGTAACCGGTAATAGGTAGCAGGTATCAGGTAGGAGGTAACTGATAGCAGGTAAAAGATAGCAGGTAGTAGCAGGTGACAGGTAACTGGTAGCAGGTAACAAGTACCAGGTAGCAGGTAATAGGTAACTGATAATAGGTAGCAGGTAACAGGTAGCAGGTAATAGGTAAAAGGTAACAGGTAATGGGTAATTGATAACAGATAGCAGGTAACAGATAGCAGGTAATAGGTAAAAGGTAAGAGGTAACAGGTAAGAGGTAACAGGTAGCAGGTAAAAGGTAACAGGTATAAGGTAGCAGGTAAATGGTACCAGGTACCAGGTAAAAGGTAAAAAGTAGCAGGTAAAAGGTAGCAGGTATAAGGTAGCAGGTATAAGGTAGCAGGTAGCAGGTAGCAGGTAAGAGGTAAAAGGTAAAAGGTAAAAGGTAAAAAGTAAAAGGTAAAAGGTAAAAGGTAACAGGTAAAAGGTAGCAGGTGACAGGTAACTAGTAGCAGGTAACAGGTAACAGGTAGCAGGTAACAGGTAGGAGGTAACATGTAACATGTAGCAGGTAAAAGGTAGCATGTATAAGGTAATAGGTAATAGGTAGGTAACAGGTAACAAGTAACAAGTAGGTAACAGGTAGGTAAAAGGTAGCAAGTAGCAGGTAATAGAAAAAGGTAGCAGGTAACAGGTAGTAGGTAGCAGGTAAAAGGTAAAATGTAGCATGTAAAAGGTAGCAGGTAGTAGCAGATGACAAGTAACTGCTAACAGGTAACAGGTAGCAGGTAGGAGGTAACAGGTAGCAGGTAGGAGGTAATAGGTAGCAAGTAGCAGGTAGCAGATATCAAGTAAAAGGTAGCATGTAGCAGGTAAAAGGTAAAAGGTAGCAGGTAGTAGCAGGTGACAGGTAAGTGCTAGCAGGTAACAGGTAACATGTATGAGGTAACATGTAGAAGGTAATAGGTAGCAGGTACAAGGTAGCGGTAGTTGTAGGTGAGAGGTAACTGCTAGCAGGTAACAGGTAACGGGTAGCAGGTATCAGGTAGCAGGTAACAGGTAGCCGGTGACAGGTAACAGGTAACATGTAGCAGGTAGTAGGTAACAGGTAGCAGGTAAAAGGTAGCAGGTATAAGGTAGCAGGTAGCATGTAGCATGTAACAGGTAGCATGTAGTAGGTAGCATGTAGCAAGTAGGAGGTAACAGGTAGCAAGTAGGAGGTAACATTTAGCAAGTATGAGGTAACAGGTAGCAAGTAGCAGGTAAAAGGTAGCATGTAGCAGGTACCAGGTAAAAGATAAAAGGTAGCAGGTAAAAAGTAGCAGGTACAAGGTAGCAGGTAGTAGCAGGTGACAGGTAATTGTTAGCAGGTAACAGGTAAAGGGTAGCAGGTATAAGGTGGTAGTAGGTGAGAGGTAACTGCTAGCAGGTAACAGGTAATAGGTAACAGGTAGCCGGTAGCCGATAGCAGGTAGTAGGTAGTAGGTAGCAGGTAGTAGGTGAGAGGTAACTGCTAGCAGGTGAGAGGTAACTGCTAGCAGGTGAGGGGTAACATGTAAGATGTAACAAGTAGTAGATAACAGGTAGTAGGTAATAAGTAGTAGGTAAGTGGTAAAGTGGTGATTAGAAAAAGAAGTATAACTTGAGATTTGAATGATATTTTTGGTTTTGAAACCTTGTGGGATATGAAATTTATGTATATATCATAGTATTTTTATATTTTAAACTTATCATAATGTGTAAAATTATTGAGTTGAGTATTGGAGTTAGTTTTTAAAATTATGGAAAATGAAGTCATGCATATTTTTTTTCCCTTCTATTTGGCATAGTTTTGCTCCATAAATAAAATTTCACTTAGTTTACTCTCAAATTGGAATCATCTCAATGAATTTCAATATCCTTAGTAGATTTTTCAAATTATACTTAATAGATTTAAATTCGTACAGTGAATTTAATTTAAAGCAATTAAATGATTTTATAAGTTAATTTCACTCAACAATATAATTTGTACCACAATCTTATATTTGTTTGAGAATATTGGGGAGATGTTTGAAAATAGGTTTATTGATAAATATATAATGTAAATAACTATAAAAATAGATATGAATATATACATGTATGAAATATATAAAATTAATATCACAAATCTAAAATGATATTTGAAACATCGTTTAAATATATATAGAAATGAAATTTGTAAAAGCCTAACTTCAGTGATTATTTAAATCACATATATAGAAATATAAGCATATTATTATTTTTAAGTATAAAAAGTTAAATAACAGACAAAATTATTTTTACTCAATATAATTGGCAAATTATTTTATCTTTTTATAGGTAAAAAATGTATTAATTGATCATTAGTATTTTAAAATTAATTATATTTGTTATTACCAAAACAAAAAAAAACGTAGTGTTTCAATAAAGGTCCTACCGAGATTTGAACTCGGGTTACTGGATTCAGAGTCCAATGTCCTAACCACTAGACCATAGGACCTTATTGTCTATTTTTATCTGCAAATAGTTAATACTTCAATTTGAATGAGTAATGTGAAAAAAATACCAAACCCAGTTAGACTTTGAATATATTGCTTAAATGTTTTAATCTATAAATTTACTTTTGTTTAATTGTAAACTTTATATTCATGTTAATTAAGATTATCTCGTATTTCCCTAAAATTTTATTTTCTATTTTATATGAACGGAGTTTGTATACACTTTCATAAATAAATAAATATATATATATATATATATATATATATATTATTTTTTTATATAATTTTATTACTTAAATCCTTCTATTATTAAAATTGTCATTAATATTAATTAGAATTAGAGTCACTTAAATGGGTAGATCCATCCACAAAAAGACGTCAATTTTTTTAATATTTATTTATATATCAACATCAGCATACTAAAAGAATATGTACAATCAATAAAAATAAAAACATTAAATATTAGATTAAATTAATCTTAGTAAGTAACCTATAAATTTACAAGTAAAACTTGTTTAATCTTCAAGTTCTTTGAGATAAACATAAAAAAACTCATTAAAAATTTATCAAAAATTTGAAACTCACGCACATATAAATTATGAATAGTTGGTGATATTTATTTGTAAATATTTTTTCTAGAGAGTTAATGATAGAGTTAGAAAAGAGAGTCTAAAACCTCATTGAGATTAAAACCCCTAAAAACATATGAATTTTAAACTCATATATAGTTGAAGAACACTAGACTCACATGTAACAAATGAACTTCAAACTCACACACACTTAAAGGACATTAGAATCACGTGCAACACATGAACTTTAAAGTCACGTATAATTGAAGAACATCAGACTTACATGTAAGAGATGAACTTCAAACTCATATGTAACTGAGGAATATCAAACTCAAATGCAATGGGTGAACTTCAAGCTTACACACAATCGAAGAACATATTTACATGCAACAATTGAACTCCATACATATACCATTAAAGAACATCAAACTTACATGCAACAAATGAATTTCAAACTTAGCATATAACTAAGGAACATTACACTCACACACGACAAAAGATCTTCAAACTCAGTTGAAGAGCCTTTGACTTATATGTAACCTACGAACTTCACATTCAACATGTAACACAAGATCATTCTACTAAAATCTTTACAAAAAAAAAAACTTTATATCAATTTCATCGATTGAGATAATTTAGGATAGCTTCTCTTACTTGAAACTTTTCACTCTATAAATTTTTTTTAGTTTAAACAGAGAAACAACACTTTAAAATTTTAACCATAAAAATATTAAAGTTTAATCAATCCTTAGTTGTCTAACTACTTCTTTAAGGAGAGACCAAATTTTCATAGAAATAAAGTTTGAATAAATAAAGACAAAGAGAAGGCACAACAAAAACTTAAAAATAAAAAAAAAATGTAAATATGAGAGAGAGAATGAAAAAAAAGAAATAGAGATCTAGCATTAAAAAATATAATATTTTTATACAAGAGATGAAAACATTTAACAATTTTCATTCTATTAAAAAAAATTAAATTAAAATGTTTACTTGAGTTTTTTTTTTTAAAAAAATTTCACGTCTTCATTAAATTTCTAAAATATTTAACTTTTAAAAAATTTATATTGACGAATCTTTGTGGTTGGGATTGTGATTTAGTTTCTAACAGAATGGAAATGCAAATCGCTTCCACAATTTTCTGCAGATTGATTAAGTGTGTTTTTTAAATTTCTGTTTCTACTTGTTTTTTTTAACTAGTAAAAGTAAAACATATCCCAGAAGTTTGTTATAATTCACATGTCTATTTAATTAAATGGATATTTATGACATTTTTTTTGGAAATGAGAAAATGAGCTCATATATTTTATTTAAGTTCATTCTTATTTTTTACTTGCCTCACTAGAGAGTAGGAGGGATTGATACACCACATTTTAAAATCTTGTTTGAATTATATATATATATTAAAAATATATTTTTAACTTTTATTTATTTATTTTAAATTAATAATTAAATTAAATTTATAAGTATTTATAATTTAAATTATAGTTTTATTGGAAATCTACACCTTTCAAACAATATAGTATAAACATTATAAATATCTTAATTTTAATAAATAAAATTAAATACACAAAATAAATAAATAAATAAATAAATAAATAATATAAATGGATTAGGACTAACCTACTCTGCTCCTATGGTTCAGTGGACTAATGAGCTTGACAAAACAGGTAAAGATAGATTAAACATGTCACCAATTTTGTCATCTAATATTCACAAGTTTTTTTAAAATTGCTTATTTATTTTGTGTTAATTAAAAATTATCCGTAATTGTTACTTTTATTTCAAAACTTTAAATCATGATTAAACCTTGTTTTAAGTCTAAAAAAAATCATAAAATAGTTAGTTAGCTTTGTTGTTATTTTTTAAATAGCGTAAATTTTTATAACTACAATTGTATTTTCAAATTAAAAAGACAAAAATGTTTTTTTAAAGACTATAATCGATTTTAGAATGTTAGAAATGAAATATATTTAACTTTATAGACTATCTATTTATTTATCATTAAAAAATCAGTTCCTACGACTAGTTTGGTGATGAAGTTAGAATTCACAAACAGATTATCTTGTTTAATATGAGTAGGTTAATGCAGATTTTTTTTCCTATAGTTATCATGAAAACAAATTATTTAAATCATTTAAATATAACTCAAACTATATGAATGTTTATTTTTTATTTGGTTTAAGTTTTTTTATAAACCGATTTTATAAAGTTGGGTTAGATCTAAGATTCATCTTGTAAGATGATATTAGAACCATTTAGAATTTATCGTAACAATAATTAGTTGGACTTATCACTTATTATCAGACCATCCATAAATATATAGTTACAAATTTAAGTATATGAAAGAATATGTTGCATATTTCATCTTTATTATAAATAAAAATATTTCATATGAGTAAGTGTAAAAATTATGTTATCTTTATCAATATATTCAAAATTTCTTGTACATAATATCATTGTTTTTTTTATTACAATCCTAACTTCAACGGGAATAGAAAGTGAGTCAAGGGTTGGGTATGAAGCCATAGACTGACTAAACACTATGTTTAGTGAGTGAGTTTTTCTTTATAATTTTTATTTAAAAATATCATTGTACTTGTAATACAGAACAAAAATAAAAATTCTGTGTTGTTTATTTTCTGCGGTTGATTCGTGATTATATGTGTTTTTTCATATTATCAAGAAAAATGTATTTTTCACTTTTCTGAAAAAAATAATAAAAAGTAACATATTTTTGATAACAGTGGTATGTTTAACGACCTTTATAATAATTTTTTAATTGGTTAATAAAGTAGCAATGTGAAGATATTTGTTAGGCAAAAGTTGGTAAATGGGGATGCCATGGGCACTGTTTGACTGAGGGGTGCTGAAAATACATTTTAAAAGCTTTAAAAAGCTATTGGGTCAATGAGTTTTTGTTGTGAGAAACAAATAAAAATAATTTGATCCAAGGAAGGAATTAAGTTAGTGAAAGGTATTCGTAACGCGCTTTTTTGGTGCTCGGGTATTTACGTTTTCTACGGTAAACTAATGACCTGTTTGGGTAAGAAGAGAAGAAATTTACGTTTCACTGAAGTCAATTAATCTAACCTAGATTAATTTTATAAATGTATAAATGTAAGATACAATAAGGAAAATAAAGTATTATTATATTAGTGCTGCAAATCAGAATAAAATTTGGAAGAGGACGAACTTGAAAAAAAAAGTGATACCGAACTACATCAATTAGCTTTAAAATTTGTTTATATATATATATATATTTTTATAGACAATAAAAAATGAATAAATATGAATTACTTTAAGGATGATCAAACCCTTATACATGAACTTAACCATAATTTTTCTCACTAGACTTACTTCCAAGTCTGCCTATATAGAACTCTCCTAACTAACCCAAAAGAAAGATATCTGGGACAAACTATCATACAACTTAAATGAATACGTCATGAGATCATCCTCATACAAATCAACCGGATCTATGCACCAATCAGAAAAGGAAAATGCGCAAAGTGTGACTTGGATGTAATCCATGACCAAACCTTTAGTTGAACCAAAGCAAAAGTTTTCCGTACATCCACTACTTCCCTTTAAAAATTAACATGTTTCTATGCTTCCAAACCTCGTTGACTACTGTTTTCTAAATAACTCCCCAAACCTCATTCATCGAAGCAGGCGCATTGCTCATTCTAAACTGGGAAAAATTTAACAAGGATGTTTCACACACGCTTTATTCGCCCAGCTATACACAATAATGGTTTCACAATAACCAAGCAAATTGCACTTAAAAAACAAATGAGTGTTAGTCTCCTCCTCGACTACACAAAGATTACACGTGGAGCTTGCAACTGTGATCTCCAGTCTTTCCGAGTTAGCCTTAGTGGCTAACTTATTTTCCAACACCCTCAAAACTTTAACTAAAAGAGTAGGTACAACTTTAAAATTTATATTTGAAAATGTTTATTTAAAAGCACTTCACTTGTATGTCCTAATTTTTTATAATTGTGATTTATCCTATCAATTTTAAAAATATTATTATTATAATTACATTTATTTTGAAAGATAATATTTTTTATTTTATATATAAAAGTATATATATCACCGCCCTGTCACAAGTTGAAACATCAGTATACTAATAAATAGATAATGAATAATACAAATTAATTTTATATAGTACATGATTTTTTGGACTGATTATACAGTGCATGTATTTAACTTTTGTCATTTCAACAACCCTCAATTACAGCAAAAGCACGATACATGTATGTAAGTTTTATATATATATATATATATATATATATTATTAAATGTCATTGGGTACTAAGGATAAACCATTAAAGTGTATATTTTAAGAGAAGCATTATAATAAACAATTAAGGCAAAAATGTAATACCATCATAATAATTAATAGCCATATGTTTTTTGTCCTACATTTAATATATAAAGATTATTAAATGTCATTGGCTACATAAGGATAAACCATAAAAGTGCATGTTGTAAGAGCAACAATTTAATAAGAATTAAGGGGGAAAAACACAATATGAACACAATAGTTAATAGACACATGTTTTTAATATAAGCATTTAATGAAAGTGATGATACTAACAGATACTCTAATGCCATTTTCTAACCAAAAAAACCACTTTATGAGTCATGGTCCTTTTGATTGGCTTAGCACAAAAGAAGAAAAAAATATATTTTATGAAAGGAAGCAAAAGGTTGAGAATGAAAAAAAGGGTGGTTGGGTGTGGTGGTTGCAAGTTTGTGTGTGGAAGAGATGAAGGAGTAATTGGAGAGAAGTGAGAAGAAAGACAAAGGGAAAGAGAAAGAGAAGAAGAAGAAGAAAAACAAGGGTTAAGAGTGAGTGAGAGTGATGGAAAAAGATTGGTGGGTGTGCATTATCATAAACATGCACCTTCTATGTGCGCACTAGCATCAAAGTGCACCAAGCCACATTTTGAATCACTACACCTCAGTTCATGTGGGCCCTTCCATCTTCCCCCATAGCCAAGCCAACACCCAACTCATCAACATCATTGCCATCTCTGAATTATCCCCCACTCCTACCTTTCTGTCACCAAAAGACTTGTCCCCTTTCACATTTGATCACAACACTTAACCACTAGATAGCAGATACCATGTTGTTTTTCTCCTCTGTACTTGTTTGCTTTTCTCATTTCTGTCTCTACTTCCTCCTAAATCTAAGCCTTGTTTCTTGAGGAGGAGTGAGATAGCAACACACAAAAAAGAAAAAAGAAGTCAAAAAGTCTGGTTTTTGTGATGGGGGGTTGCTAAAGGAGGTGCTGCTGCTGCAAAGGGTGTGTTTGTATTTTGGTATAATGGGTAATTGCTGGTGTAGATGGGAGTCATCAGATTATAGAGTTTCATCCAATGTAAAGTCAGGTTGGTTTACGAACAAAAAAAAACCTTTCCTTTTTCTGTTTTGGATATTTTCTATGATTTTGGTGTTTATTTTTATTGTTTATCATTTCCTGAATGGGCAAGTATTTTTAGTGCATGTTTTCTTTGAGTTCTTGAGCAAAATCGTTTTTTTTGGTGGATGGTACAACCTTGTTTTCCTCCTTCTGGATTTCGTTCTATTTTGAAAGTTGTTTATTCATCTCTTATCTTCCTTTATTTTACACTATTTTGTCTTTGATGGATGATGTTTTCAAGGATTTCATGTTTTGGAACCTTCCAATTTTCCCTCCTGGTTTTCTTGATCACCCTTTCATCAGGTTCTTTTTCATTGAAAATTTGTGTGTTGAGGTTATTAAATCATTTGAATCTAGTGTTAGCTTCATATATCTCAATCTTGTAGGCAAGTTGATATTATGCAGATCATTGAAAGACAAAGAGAACAAAACATAACAAAAATCTGCATATATGAGTTACATGTTGTCTTTAAATCTTTTTAACTTTTCTAAAGTCACTTCTATTGTAGAATCTGTTAATATGACCCTTAATCACCTTTTCTTGATGTGTCTACTTCAAAAGTAGGTCGACACGTGATTAGTGAAAACTCTTAACTCTAGTTGGTTCAGTATCATCTCAACTAAATTTTCTAAGAAATTGGTTGAGGGTTTTTAAAATATAGTTCACTCCTTCACAATTATAATATATTTCCACCATCCATTGCTTTTGAAACAGTATACTAATTTTCTTCTCTTCATCCAACAATAAGAGAAAAGATGTTTATGCAGACTTCTTAATCTTTTTGCATGATATTGAGCACGTTACAGTGTTCATTTTCCTCTTTCAGTCCCCAAGCAGTGTTTAAATTTTTTATTTAGAACAAAATAACAGTGATCTATATATCATACCATTGCATTTGTTTTGACTGCTTAATGTAACATCTGGTTAGTTTTTCTGAGAAAAAGGATGAACGTAGATATGAATAAGAAGAATAACTAATCTGTTTTCATAGTTTAAATGTGCATATCATCTTTTGTTCTCATTTCTCTTATTGATTCACGAAAAGAACAAAACCAGGTAACCAAGCAAAGGAATGATTATGATAGCAAGTTACCATCAAACCCTGAGGAAGTAGAAGACCTACGCCGTGACTCAGCTGCAAATCCATTGATTGTATTCAGTTATGATGAGTTGAAGACAATCACTGCAAATTTTAGGCCAGATCGTGTGTTGGGGGGAGGAGGATTTGGAAGTGTGTACAAAGGGTTCATTTCTGAGGAGTTAAGGCAGGGTCTTCCTACCCTTGCTGTTGCTGTTAAGGTTCATGATGGTGACAATAGTCATCAAGGGCACAGAGAATGGCTGGTATACTTTTTGTCTTTATGTACAATTATCTAGCTGCAAAATCATGATGCTTCACATGCTATGTTTATTCTACTACTGGCACATACTATTAGAAGTTGTTAATGTTACAAAACAAACTTCTTGTTGTAAGGTTGATTAAATTAAGATTTTGGTTTCTCTAGGCAGAAGTCATATTTTTGGGGCAGCTTTCACATCCAAATCTAGTCAAATTAGTTGGATACTGCTGCGAGGATCAACATAGGGTACTGATATACGAGTACATGTCCCGGGGAAGTGTGGAGCACAACTTGTTCTCAAGTAAGTATATCATCCCTTCTTAACCTTTATTAACCTTATCCAGACATTGTTTTATCTGTTTAATCGTTTAATTGGTTGGAGATCTTACATCGACTAAAAATAAAAACATTTCATATTATAAGTAAGTGCAATTTATAAGATTGAGTTAGCCTTACCATTCTTAATATAACCAATGTAAAGAAAAATGTTGTTTTGGTTTTGCTTAACCAATGTAAAGAAAAATGTTGTTTTGGTTTTGTAGAAGCATCTGTCATTACTTTTTACTTGCTTTCCCTTTTATGTTTTCTCCGACAATGTTGACATTTAAAGTGAGGAATTTAAAGATGAAGTGATTTTGGTTCCATTTGGTAGCTTCGTGGAAAACTACCTAGTACCAAGACATGTGCTTTAGATGGTTTGATAAGGACATAAGTTTGACATAAACATAAGGAAACAATAGAAGTTACCTCAGTGAGCATCTGAGAGATTTCTTAGTGTAAAACTTTGGTAGGTCCTACACAATTGTCCAATACAATGAACCAAGAAGTATTCATGTGCTCAGAAGACCACTTAGCTGCAAAGTTTTCTGCTTTCACAACTTTTTCAGAACCATTTTATTCTAGATTATTCATGTTTGAGTTACTATTTCTTTGGGATCAAAGGGTCACTGAGGTTGCCCTTTAAACAAGGGTTTTCTCTTGGGTAGAATCACTTATATTTGCATAATACCTACATCTTTTG
The DNA here is from genome assembly GCF_051622355.1 of Phaseolus vulgaris. Taxonomy (NCBI): domain Eukaryota; kingdom Viridiplantae; phylum Streptophyta; class Magnoliopsida; order Fabales; family Fabaceae; genus Phaseolus; species Phaseolus vulgaris. The sequence goes on from NC_143499.1 coordinate 42,418,771, forward strand.
AGAAGCTACTTTTAATCCAAAAAACTTCTTAATCAATCACGGTTTATCACAAGATCTTTTGAATAATTAAATTATTAGTTCATACGTATATAAGCATATATTTTTTAAAAATAATTTTGGTTATTACAACTTTGCATATATCAAATAATAATTTAAGTATTTATATACTAAATGCTGTCCAATAATTACAAATTATATTCTTCTAATACTTTTTTGAAGAAATGGTTAGTTAATATTATTACATTGAAACACACAGTTATATGGATACCCAAGCTATTTAACTTCAGTCTACAAACTTTAAATTCCAAGGATAAGCATAACTGGTTTAATCACTGAAAAAATTAGCATGACTCTTGAAATTTAAATTTGTTAAATAATATCTCAAATTTAAACAAAACAACATAAAAAATAAATAAATATATATTAAATTTAAAATTAATATGTAAAATAATAATTTTTTCTACAACAATTAAATTTTAACTTAATAAAATAAAGTAGTATGATAAAAATCAGACATCCAGAAATTTGTATTTTCCCTAGTGACACATAATGAGAGGTAAAATGTCGAAGTATTCCTGGGCATAAATAAAAAAATAACTAGCTTAAATATACAATTTTTAAAGCATTATTTAATGTTATTCTTTTAAAAATACGGTTATGTTTGAATTAGACAAAATATCCTACCAATAAATAATTGAAAAAAATAGGAGACGTCTTAATCCTAACTATTTTTAGGATTTGAGTACATGACTTTAAATTTCAAAGTAACAAAACTAAAGAATCTGTTTGCCAAAATTAATAACTTCTAGATGATAAATTTTAATTTATAAGTCTAATTTATTATATTGGAAATATTCTTTAAATTAATTGATTAACTAATTCACAAATGTATAATGACAAAAATATAAAATCACATAAACTTGATTATATAAATAAAATTTGTGTTTTTGAGACAAAAGTATATTATCATGTAATTATAATTTTATATTTTTTTAAATAATTAATTTTTATGAAAATTTTCAGTACTTCTATTTATTTTTTAAAAGTTGATATATATATATATTTTTTTTATTTTTTTTTTAATTTGGACAAGTCGTTTTATTTAAATGAATTGATGTAAGGAATATTAATCAATTTTTTTTTCAAAAGTATGTGTATTTTTTTATTTCTCAATTTAAAATACTCTCACATTGAATTTGTTTTTTACAACTTTTACCGTGTAATTTTCATATAGCATTATATAATCAAATATTAGCTACTTGAATTTATAATGTTATTTTCTTGGAGGAAGATAACTAAGATTTAATGTTGCAAGGACCTCACCACGAACGCTATAATCATAAAATCCACTACTTATACCAAAAAATCAAGACTATTTGTGTCTTTAATCAACAAAAGGAGACACTTTAATGTTTATTATGGTGTTTTTGTTTGTACATCTAATGTGTCTTCACTTAATTGTTCCAGAAATCTTGCTTCCCCTGCCATGGTCCATAAGAATGAAGATTGCATTTGGTGCTGCTAAGGGACTTGCATTTCTTCATGAAGCAGAGAAACCTGTCATCTATCGTGATTTCAAGACATCAAATATTTTATTGGATAAGGTCAGCAAATTTTGTGTAGAAACTACACAGATTTAAATTATGGCCATTTGAGTATGTTTTAGGAGGTGGATAAATAGTGCTTTTCATTGATTCTTTGGAGTTCTTACTTGATAGTTAAGAATGCAAAGTTTCTCAATGTTACAAGGCCACTAAACTGTAGAATATTGTTGTTGAGGTCATGTTGGTTATTGAGTTCAATGATAAACTATTTAGATTTCCATCACCTTTGATGTTTATGATTTCATACACAACACAAGCTAGTTTTCTGTGATATCTATGGTTAGAATTCAGGTGTTCAAGCAGAAAGCATTTAGCTTTAAAGCCCCAGTGGTTCCAAAATAAGCCAGCTTTTAACCATCTTGGTCATTTATGTTTCAAAAACAGGACTACAATGCAAAACTTTCTGATTTTGGCCTTGCTAAGGATGGACCAGTTGGAGACAAATCACATGTTTCTACTCGAGTAATGGGAACATATGGTTATGCAGCACCTGAGTACATAATGACAGGTAAAGTATATTCTGAATTCTGGATTCATGTGAAACCAAGTTCATGTTTTCACTAGTCATAAACAAAGATCAATGTAGAGAAATTATGGATGCCCCACTCATTATTTTCACTAGTCATAAACAAAGAGTTTTAAGATAATCTTTGTAAAAATCAACAAACTTATCAGTCACAAATACTATCATATGTTTGAAAAAATTGACAACATAATCATACGTTGTTGTGCAGGTCATCTGACTCCTAGAAGTGATGTTTACAGTTTTGGGGTTGTTCTTCTTGAACTTCTTACAGGAAGAAAATCTTTAGACAAGTTAAGACCTGCTAGAGAGCAGAACCTCACAGAATGGGCTATTCCTTTGCTCAAGGAAAAGAAGAAATTTCTAAACATAATTGATCCAAGGTTGGATGGAGATTATCCAATTAAAGCAGTTCACAAGGCTGCAATGCTTTCATATCATTGCTTGAACCGCAATCCAAAAGCAAGGCCTCTGATGCGAGATATTGTGGACTCATTGGAGCCTTTGCAGGCACACACAGAGGCCCCTAAAACACTGACCATAATCAGTGATGTTCCTGAATCTGGTCTGAAAATGAAAGATGCAAAATGACTTTAAAGAGGGTGTTGTGTTAGGTTCTCCTCAGTTTCATTTCTCATGTTCATTGGGAGAGAGGTTTTGCCTTAACTTGTGTTTATAAACATGACATATAGGCAACTGGATTACTGTATGATCTGTATAAACATATTCTAATGCAATTTTTATGCATTTGATCAATTACTGATTTTCTCATAATATAAACCATTTATCTTTTTAATTTTTCTATGATTCTTATAACCTCCTTCTTGTATGGAAATACTTATGCAATATGAACTGAACTTACAATTTTGTGTGTGTCTATTTTTGTAGATTTCTTTATCAATTTGTCGTTTTCTTGCAAAATTTGCGATAACTTCAATAAAAAAATTTACCATTTCCTTAATTGCATTGATATATTCTTATAATATTTAAAATGTTTAGCTTGTTTTCAAACAAATTTTGTGTTGCATGAAAAAACACTTAAACATTTTTTTACAATTTTCCGCGCAAAAAAAGTGTAGTTAGTTTTTCTGTTTTTTTATTACAATATAAAAATTGTAAAAAACACCTAAAAAAGTCTTAATAATGTTGAAAAATATCTTGATATGATAAATAAGATAATTAATATTTGAATAATATTATTAAATATTTAAATTTGTCTATACAAAATGTTATTATCAAAATTATAATATTAATTTTATGTTATTATTTGAAGTATTTTGTTCATTCCAAATATCGATTATGTATCAATAGATTCCTGGAAGAATGATCAAGGTTCTTGATTTTTGTTTTTAATTTTCCATATCTCTGGGCAAATTGTTGGAGTAGTAGAAGAGGTAGCAAACATGGCAAAATCGAAAAGTACACGTGGCATCATTGTAGTGAACTGAATGGATGTGCCTTCATAACCACTTCAGCAATCTACATTCACAACCTCTCATCCATGTCTTTGTGGCCCCAGCAACACAACCTCCATTTGTTAACTATGCACAAGCACAACTCCAAGTACCTAAGGGATGTTCCACTCATAGAAGAAACTCAACATAGAAACTAGCACTGGCACTTTCAAAGTCTTGTGCATAACCATAAACCATGTCATTACCAACCACCACTAGTGGTCACTCATCTCTTTACTCTGCACTAACATTGCCAAGAACCACCCAAATTCACCCAACCTTGTTTTCTTCCTCTACCAAGTTCTTTTCTTCCAGAAGCCCCTTGTATTCGGGTGTGTCCTTTTGTTTCTCAAACACCCTTTTGTCAAGACCGTTGCTTTTTGCTGTCAAGGCCTCATCCGGAGTTGGGTCAGAAGCATCCAAACAGGAGAGTGAAGAAGAAGAGGAACCGTATGAAGAGTACGAGGTGGAAATTGAGCAGCCCTTTGGAATCAAATTTGCAAAGGGTAGGGATGGGGGAACTTACATTGATGCTATTGCACCAGGAGGATCAGCTGATAAGGCTGGAGTTTTCACTGTTGGGGATAAAGTAATTGCCACCAGGTATGCTCTTCATGTTTTTTTTTTCTCTTTCTGTAAGTTTCTTTATTTGGAGAACTAGATACAAGGTTTATGGAGGATGTGGTATAGCTTTTAGTTTAGGGGTTGTTTTCATTTCATGCTTAAGAGACTTATTGGAGGTCTTATTTATTCTTGGTTGGTTTATGGATGTGGATTTTGATGAGTTTAATTTATAGTCACTGTTAATGTAAAGTTTACATGTATATCATGTGCTTCGAAATTCTTTTGAGAAGTAAACTTGTGGTATTTATGTTTGTCTCATTGTGTTTGAGTCGTTGAGATATGGCCAATATGTTCAATATCCGCAGTGCAGTTTTTGGGACTGAAATTTGGCCAGCTGCGGAATATGGAAGGACAATGTACACAATTCGCCAAAGAATTGGTCCATTGCTCATGAAAATGCAGAAGAGATATGGTTAGTTCAATGTGTTAATTTTGCTATGTTTGAGTTCTACTATAGTGAGTAGACACCACACCTGTGAAATTTGCTCGTGATCTCAGAGCCGTGGTTTCTCATTTTGACAGGAAAGAGTATTGATAGTGGTGGTGAGTTAACTGAAAAAGAGATTATCAGGGCTGAGAGGAACTCTGGGGTAATCAGCAACAGAGTGAGAGAAATTCAAGTAAGTTTTATCGTAATGATTAAACTGTAAAATTGTAGTCCTTACATTCACCAACCATTTTGTATGAGATGTTTTCATTTCTACATAGACATGTCACTGCTACGTGCGGGTACAAATATTCATTGCCAATTCTCAAACTTGCAAAATTTCAGATGCTCAATGCTTCGAGGAAAAAGGAACAAAAAGAACGCAGAGAAAAGGATTTGAGAGAAGGATTGCAACTATATAAGTAAGGATTAACAAATCAAATCATTATTTTTTACCATTTATAGTGTATCCAGTAAGGATTAACCTTTCTGTCCTTTGTTTATCTAGCCCTTAACATCTCAGAATGTTAGTCTATTCTTCCAAAGGGATGAAATGCAACATCTTATCTCCAATTGTAATTCAATAGCTGTAATTATTGCACTTTGCACCATGTGTGAAATTTATTTTGACAAGAGACATGGTAGGGCAAAAAAGGTTTATATATAAAATTTTAATCTGCATTTAGTATCTGGCAATGGTCTTAAATTGATAATTGATATATTGTCCTTCATTAACAATTCTTTTGGGAATTTTAGTTTTGAATCCTAAATGCTGTTCTGTTTCTCAGTCATTTGTCTAACTGATTGAAACCTGATCTAATTATGGCCTTGGCCTAAACAACTGGTTAAAGAAAAGACTTGCTTTGCTTTCCAAACGCTAAATTTGCTCCATATCTTAATTAAAAGTCTTACAAGTGATGCTATCTCACTGATACTATTATTGTGCACTCTGTTGCTGGATTAAATGCTGAAGGAGTGGGAAATATAACGAAGCACTAGAGAAATTTGAGTCTATTTTGGGATCAAAGCCAGAACCTGAGGAAACAGCAGTTGCAAGTTACAACGTTGCTTGTTGTTACTCTAAGCTAAACCAGGTATATGTTTCCTGCCATTTGCTACTTGGAACATGTAACTTGACCTGATTTTGGATTAGTTCCTTATTATTCTTGCTGAATAGATGCAATCCCTTTATATATGTCTGTGTCTTACTAATTTGCCCAATCAATTAAAAGTTTATCAGTTCTTAGCATGTATAAATAAGGACATAATTATGTGTATGGACTAACAAATCAGACTTTTAGACTAATGAAGGACGTAATTGTTTAATTTGTCTTGGGTTGGGACTGATCCACTTATCAAAACTAGCTGTAAAATTTTCTGATAAAATCTTATACACACGCACAAACACACGTACACCTTCTAGGTTAAGTGATTCACCAAAGTTCCATACCATTGACCAATCCATCCCAAACAAAACCTGTGAAAATTAAGTCTCCAATTATCTTACTTTTGTTCACCTTGTTGATCTCTACAAAAAGCATCTGATTCCTGGATTTAAATTTTATTTTTACACTAATAGAGAGTAATAAATTTCTAACAGATTCAAGCTGCACTTTCTTCACTGGAAGAAGCCCTGAATTCTGGTTTTGAAGACTTCAAGGTGATCAACCTACTTGAAGCTATTCCATTATCATATTGGCTAACCCATCTAACATTGTTGTTATTTTGACAGAGACTGAGAACTGATCCTGACCTGGCTAACGCCAGGGCGTCAGAGGAATTTGATCCTTTATTGAAACGATTTGATGAATCTTTTATCAATGAGAATGCCATCAATGCCATTAAATCTCTTTTTGGATTTGGTAAGAAATAACCTGTTGTGTGGACACAAGCACACTGTTTGGCTGACCAAGGGGTTGGTTGAGCAATATGGTAAGTATTTTCCGTGTATGTATAACTTTATAGTTTAATTACACAGGTTCCTCATTTTTTGTCCCTGCACTGGGATTTTGCTTTATGTACTACTAGTATAATCAAGCAAAATTTTAAGAAGCTTATTATGATCAATAAAATTGTGCATTTCTATCACCTTCTACTTTGTTGCATGCTTCCTTCATATGACACCAAAAAGAATGTCTGATACTTAATCCAAAAGATTTGAATACGAGGAGTTATGAGCCAATCCACATAAGAGATCGTATACCAAAACCTTAACACAATGAGTATGTGTTTGTGAATTTACATTTGAATTTCTCATAATATTGATTCCTCAAAATATGTTTGATCCAATTAAACTGTACTCTGAAGTTGTATTTTTTATTGCTAGGTTGTGATTCTTAAAATCATTATTAACTGCTAACTTGATGAAATTGCATTGATTTTGCCTTACTTTTGATGAAGTTACTATTTTCAATGATGTTTCACGTAGCTGTTTTCAACCATCAACAATTACCTTTCTATAAGATTGCCAAATTTTTTTTACTGATTTCAACTTTTAATTCATTATACAAAATCCCATATGCTTCTAAAACTTTACATATTTTATAAATCACTACAAGAAAATCATGAAATAAAAACCAATTTTTAGAGACAAAAAATAATTAGTTGCTATAATGACTAAATTAGAGATCATTTTAGAGACTAAAAAAATCAATTAAATGGTTTTTATTGTTAAATGGTTTTTATTAGTTTCTATTATTGTTAAATGGTTTTTATTAGTTTCTATTATTGTTAAATGGTTTTTAAATTGGTGTCTAATTATCAACTAAGATTTTTGCTCCCATACAAAAACAACTCCAAAACGCTGGCATCACAAAGCATAGGCATGAACTATATGTGTACTGAATACAGAACAGAATAATCATGGAAGCAGATACAAAAAACTTACAAAGAAGCAAATTTTTTTTATTCAAATATAGTAAAATAAGATGACTACTTAGAAAGCTTCTAAACCATGCATTATGTTATAGCCCAGTTATTTGACTAGGAACTAGAAGGATGAAGTCGAACTGCAAGTCCTTTTACTGGTTCTAGCATGGGATCATACTTCAACTTTTCATCTGGAATCACCAATTCCCACTTGAACCGTTTCACGATATTATGCATGAACACAAGTATCTCTAGTCTAGCATATTCTTGCCCCAAACACATTCGGGGGCCACCTCCAAATGGAACATGTGAAAAGGGTGTAGGCCCAGATCCTTCAAACCTTGAAGCATCAAAAGTTTCGGGATTCGAGAAGATTGTTGGATCATTGTGTGATGAACCAGTGTTCCAATGCAACTGTCATAAAAGATCATAGATAACATGATCAACATCAGACAAGGTTCTCTCCTTTAGCATACAAGAACTTCTTTCAATGGTCTTGAAAAGGCAAGACTTAAGTATTGTTGAGTCTCAAAAAATGAAGGAAGCTTTTGGTCTAATTTAACATTAGACAGTTCAAGTAGTTCATGGAAACAAACAGGACAAAAAAAATAAAGAGATTGAAACAAGGTTAAATGGAACATGAACTGAATTAGTGGTTTGATTTAAAACAATTTTTGGTCGATGTAAGAAAAGAATACTAATCATATACGTGGAGTAATATTTGAATCCATTATCGTACAAAAAGTTCAAACCAATTGAACTCAACATCTCTACACTTATTTATACTTCTTTACAGTTCTCTAACAATGTTTAAGATGGAATAGTATTTGGCTATTTGCAATCACAGACAAGTTTTTCACAAGTCTCAAGAACTAAAAGTGATTCCAATGAATGCCGAGTGAAGAAAGCATGGTTATAGCAAAGGAAGTTCTACAAAAGAAAGGAAAAATACCTTCCAGCCTTTAGGGATGTTATAATCAGCATAGGTGAAATCCTTTATAGCTTCTCTATAAGCACCACTGACTGGTGGAGACAGCCTCATGACTTCAGATACAACATTCCAAGAGTATTTCATTTTCTGAATATCTTCCCATTGCAACAACTGCCCTACCTCTTTCCCTTGAATAATTTCAAGTTGTTCTGTCATAAAAATAACTTCAACATTTATCCTGATCATGTTTTAGATAAGAGTGGCTGAAAAATAGTTGTCAGCAGCAACAGTTTGCTATAACAATCTTCTTTGGGTGTGTTCGAACAAGAAAAATAAGATGAACTTCTCCATGATCCATGAGTTAAAATTAGTTTATGTATAAGTTAATTTGCATAAGTTTTCTTACACATCTTCTTTAAATTCTTATTTTTAATTTGTTTATAAACTAGTTTTAGCTTATGAAGAAATTTATTTTTTTCTCATCTTATTTTCTTTTATAAAAGTGTTTATGGAAAAACTTGTCCAAATAAACTGGTTAAGGATTTTATTACTAACCTTTCAAGACATGTTCATAAACATGAGGCAACTGTCCTAGATACTTCATGACCAATGATAAAACTGATCTAGCAGTATCATGTCCTGCAAAAAGTAGAAGAAGTGTGTTATCAAGAATCTCCATTTCGGTCATAAACCTTCCACTTGGGTCAGATGTAACAAGCATGTGTGATAGAAGGTCTTGAGTAGGTGATGCCCTCTTCTCCTCCAAATCCCCTTTTCTTTTCTCTAGAATCATTTTAATTTCTTTCCTAATTTCATCTGCAGCTTTCATTGCACGATGAAACCTTGTTCCAGGAATGTTGAGGGTGAAGCCAATGATCCCTTTCAGAAATGCATTAAATTTTAACGAAAGCTTTGATATTTGATCAGAGTCTTCAATGCTTAAAAATAAGCAACAAGCCAATTCAAACGTATATAGCTTTACAGTTGGATGCACAAAAACCTGCTCCTTTCCTACAAAATTGCAAGTCAACAAAAGTATTAAACTATTGATCAAAGCATAAATTTTCTGTTTCGTTTCCAATGAATAACCTGTTTTTATTGATGAAACAAAATAATATAGCCAATCAACACTTTTAATCATTAGAAAAGCTTTAAAATAGGTAGCCTCTATTAAGACTAGCTCTGATCCAAGAGAATATAACCTTATGTATAATGCTTAATCCTATGCAATTGCAAGTGTTGGATCTCACCCAAATTTCATTGAAGATTGTTATCCATAGTTTGCTATAGGATTTGGCTTTTTCTAAGTGGGAAAAGTGTCTTTTAAAACATAAAGTGCAATAATAAACATTAATAAAAAAAGTTAAAAGTTGAGATTGTGATTAATTTTATATTTCAATATATATACATATATATTTGATTTTACAGTATTTTCAATTAAATGATTATTGGTGTCTTTCTTTGTGTATTATCAGAGCTAAATCCTTACTATTATACTGATAAATATGTAAGATTGGTTTTACTAACAAAATATATGTGAGAGATATTCAAAAGGGTATAGGATGTATTTGAAAGATGAGAGATTTGAAAAAATATGTAAGATTCCTATTAGAGATTGCACAGTAAGAAGTCCAGTTGGCTAGATTTGTTTTGATCATAAATTTGACACTTCTCATCTGTGTAAGTGTCAGTAGGCAAGTTGGGCTACCACTACAAATTGTTTAGGATTTGTTTGTGATACTTGTTCACACTCACTAGTAACTATGTAAGCATGGTAAGAGAGGATATGACAGTTTCCAATAAGGTTCAAAGACGTGGTATTCCCCACCAAAACTGAAAAAGGACCACCAACTCCAAGATTTCCCTTGATCATTGATTCAAATATTTAATCACCAAAGTATCATTTAACTATCTGATTTTGGTAGCACAATTCTCATATGACCAAGCAAACAAATTGAGGTATTGTGTTACATGTCTTACCTTTCCAATAAGTGTCTATATGGTGCTGAGCAATTCTATCCATTTTTGGCAAGTAGTTTTTGAGTGTTTCTGCATTAAGAAAGTTCATGAGCAACTTTCTCACCATCTTTGCCTCATCACCAACCTTGTTAACAAGGGACAACCTTAACAGCTTCTTCACCGAACTAGGCCACCACACTTGGACATTCTTGTTCTCATTGCTAAATAGGAACTTGTTGCCAGCTGGTCCGCAAAACACAGCAACAGGGTCTCCAAACATTGAAGTCTTGAACACCCTTGAGTCATATTTCTCCACTCTCTCTTTTAGGAACCTTAACACGTTTCCCTCAAGCATTGCATGCATGAACTCAAAGGTTTCTCCAACAATAGGCCACCCTAATCTTCCAGGAGGAAGATTCAGGTTTCTGAGTCTGACCCTCCTTGTGATGAAATGTAGACAAAGCACAAAGAATGCCAAAACTGCTGACAAGACTACCATATTGGTCACCTCCATAAAGTTTAGTGTCCTTAAGACCTTAACTATTGATGTAGGGAACAACACAGCAGAGAGAGCAAGAAAGAGAATTGGGGGAAGCAGAAAAACTTTGATGTAAGATGGATGAAAGAGAAAAGAGAGCTTGCTCTATGGAATAGGACTGAATATATATATATAAAAGAAAAAAGTTTCAAAACTTAGCTTATGGCAAATATGTGATTCAATCATAACATGACATTTTTACACTTTCAAGCTTTCTAACTATTTGACAAGCACTTCAACTGTGAACTGCAATTTCAGTTAATTTTCATCCTGAACTTTTTAAAAGAAAAAATTAGTCCTCCAATCACCAAACAAGAAAGTGACACTTCAATATTATATCATCAAACTAGTCCTCATGGCAGACCATTAAGGTTTAAAAATAAATAAAAAATTAAGAAAAATGTTATTTATATAATGATTGATAGCAGTTTTCTTTTCTTTAAAATGGTCAACTAGATCTACAGATATTTGGAATTTTTAAATAAGATGCCAAGGTATTCTTTTTTTTCAAAATAAAAAAGAAATACAGGTCTAATAATATTTTTTTTAATCATGATAATTTTTTGCATAAATATAATATGATTCTTAAATGTATAAAATGAGCAAATTAATTCCAAAATATTATAATTGGTTTACTGTTTGCATGTCATTATTTCATCAGTAAGTAAGATTTCATATGTCTTAATGAATTTAATCAGTCATTTACCTTCTTTAATCTGGTATCTAGACATTATGACAATGAGAAAAAAAGTTGAATAAATCTTTATTAGTGTGATTATTATGTGTTCTAAATATTAATGTTAAACATAGGAACAGATATAATATTTAATTTATATTTTGATGATTTGGAAATGAATGATGAAGAATAAAACAGAAGTATACATGCATTACAGAAATTGTATACCTGTGGTGAACCGACAAATGGAGGCAAAGAAAGCACTAAAGAAAATGGGGGTTAAGGATAGAACAGTACGCTTAGTGGGATTCCAAGACCATCATCGTCTCTTTTCTTGAGGCCCATATTTTGGAGTTTTTTCAACAAATTTTGAATTTTGAATTGCCAACTCTTTTACTAAATCATTCTTAATATAATATTTAGACTTGTTAATTTTTTTAAAATACACTTTTAACTAAGAAAAAAAGTAATATTTTACTTAAAATTGAATATATATATATATATAGTATTCTATGATTGAGTTGTGGCCGACTGCACTCATAATAAGAGTGTATCACTTTATTGTCAAGTACACATCTCGTTCATATCTTTTAACCACATAATTAATTTGTAATTAGATATCATATATTAGATTAATACGAATACTTAACAATATTAGCATTAATTAAACTCAACACCTCTTAGATCCAACTCATCTTTAAAAATAGATTGACTAACGTCAAGTAAAAGTACACACTTAGTCATATTGATTATCTTCAACCATCGAATATCGATTATTAACTTAAACATCAGATAATCTTTTACAAGAATTCCTCCTCTCACTAAAAACCAATAGTCAAACCTATTAAGTGTAAAAAAAATATATATATATTTGTGGACAAAACCTTTCTTACCCACATATATACGCTTATAAAATTGGGAATCATTTAAAAGAAAATAGAATTTTTTTTCTTGAAATGTAAGTTGTTTAAAAATTGGTGATATGAAAAGTTATGTCATAACTAACCTTGTGGTGTTAAATGGTGACTTTAGTAGTGTTTGTTTTTTTTTTTTTAGATTATTCTGTGGTGTTGCAAAGACACGTGATGATGGAGTTTTGCTCTCTACCACTTATCATAAAGTGGTGTCATGTGCAATGGTTAACAATTTCTATCTTCAAGGGTGTTGTTAATTATTAATGGATAAGAAATTAAGAACATATTTTTTTGTCTGTAATTTCAATATATACTTTATTTATTGATTTTAGGTATTTTTTAGACTAATGATGATAAAACAGAATAAAAATACATATTGATTGATTTTAATATATATTTGCTGCTTTTGTAAAACATTTTAAAAAGTGAGGTGATGTTTTTTGTGTGTGAAGGGAGAAAATAAAAGATAAAATCAGATAATTTTGTCCAGATGAGATTATTAATAACGTTTTATGCAAGGAAATTATTATTATAAAGATGTGAAAATGATGAAGAAGAAAAAGAAAGATAATGATGTAGTATAAATATATGGAGATGAAATGGGAGTAGGAGATTACAGAAGAGAGGTAAGTATAAAGGTAAAAAGATTGATGGATTAAGCTATAGTTCTGTAGAATATAGAACCTTTGCCTTGCAATTGTTTGCATCCCATTTTGCAGCCACTTTGACACTCTAACCTTATTGCATATTTAATGCGCATGCATATCTTCATGCATTTTCCCAAGCATGCAGAGAAGGATATCCTTCCGGTAAGAACTTGTTCAGCCCCATGAACCAATGTGATGCATAAAGCCAAGATCACCACCACACCTAACCATTTGTAAACCATTCTCTTTCGTTTCTTGGAATCTACCTTTAATTCAAACCCCCCCTTCCCTTCTATATATGTGGTCACAATCCATTCGTTGACTCTCCATTTTCTATAAATCTTCTATCCTTAATTACATACCACACCTTACACCACACTGATTCAACAAAAATAAATATTAAAATCTATAATTCTATCTCCTTTTTATATAATTTAAATAAAAACTTCCCTCCTATTTTGTAAAATTTAATTAATTAGTATGTTACGTCATAACTTGTTCGATTTCTTGGTGAGATGTCTCACATACGGGATATTTGGATATTTTTCGTAGGAATTCTCGAAAGACAGTCGCAAACCACTTCGTTTACTCGACTCGAGATTAGGAAGTTGTACTGTCATCTTAGCAGCTCGGTTTCTTGGTGATGTATTTGATATATAGGGTGTTCGGGTATTTCTTGTAGGAGTATCTTTTCAACCACCCATGACGTGAAATACAAATAGAAAGAGGAAATAAATAATTATGGACTTTTTGCTATGGACCTTAAAAGACACACATTTGTGTCTGGTCACACTTGCATTAGTATTTTTGGCAAATATTTCATACATCTTCTTATTTTTTTAATTTCAACAATACCCTTATAAGGACGTTGGAGAATGTGGCGGTTTCTTGTTATTTTTAAATAGTGATTATTTATGGTAGTTGGTGGCGAACAATAATAATTAAAATAAAATTTATAGTGTTTTTTTTTAATTGATGATTGTGTTTTTGTTCGTTTATTTTTTTTTATTTTTTTAAAAGTTTAAGAATAAAAAAAAAAGTTATGATGGACAAAAATAAGTACATGTTAGAATGAATCCTCTCGTATATTTTCTTTCAAATAATAAAATTGTTCTTTAAAAACTGCTAATAAAAAATGAAAATATTGTATTACTAGTGAAACGAAGATAAATAGATAAGTCTACCTGAAATTATGTAAAAAAAATAAAAGATTAAAATCGATTACGAATACTCTTGAAATAAAAGAGTATAATAAGTAATATTATTAGAATGTACAGTGTTTAATTAAAGTGCGACCATTGAGACTAGTCAACAACTCCATGGAAGAAACGTGAAGAATAAAGTGGGAGGATGAAATCCGAAGTTAGAGATTGGGTAGGTCAAATTGGGATGATGGTGGTGGATTGATTGTGATGGTGAGACTGAGTGAAAGGAAAGGGAATAATAACGATCGGAAATGGTGTGGAACAGCATGGTGGTGTTGGCGGTGGCACGTGCGTCAGCGGAAGCCTGGGAATGCATTGCGGAGCCTCTGAGCAGTGACCAGATTCTGGATCTGGTTTGCTGTTTCCCTCTGCATCAACTCGCTCTCTGTCTCTACTCCTTCTTCTGCGCTCCTCACTTCAATTATTCCTATTTCCCTTCTGATTCCGACGACGACGATGACGATGATGATTATTCTCGTTTCGACTACTACTACCAATCCTATTCCGACTCAACTCAATAGGTATTCCTTCTATTTCAATTTTCTTCCGCTTGTTTTCTTATTCGTTCTGTTTTATTCGTTCATTCACTCTCACGCAAACGCTATATCTGATTTCTCTACGCTGTGTTTGGATTAGAATTTTACCGGCGTTTATCTCGATTAGGCAAATGCTTGCTTCAAGATTTTGTGCAATTCGAATGTGTGTTTCTTCGTTTCATGAATTTCAAATTGCAATCTAGGGATACGCTTGGCTGTATTTCGATAATTGAAAATTAGACTCTGAAATTAGGATTATCATAAGACTAGGTATTTTACTTTCTCTCTAGTCTTTACGGTTTTATCTTTTTTTTTTTCGAGGAGAAGATAAAATACAAGAAAAACTTAGATGTGGTTTTTTATATGATTTTGGCATTATTTTTACTTTTTTTTCGGTAGTTTGCTAAGTAAAAGTCTGTGTTTAAGTTATCGAGGTGAACCGAACATAGAGATATTTCTGGATAAAATTATCCAAAATGAAAAAAATAAATAGAATCATAAGCTAAAATTAGTTGTGGTGAAATTGAGTTTGTTTCAAACTCGTTTATATAAAAACTAATTTTAATTTATGGAGAACTTTTTTTATTTCTCTTTGTGTAAGTATTTGTTATTTAGTCACACAGATCGTAATTTGGATTACAGAGCAATGCTAAAAACTCTTTAAAGGAATTGCATCTAAGTTTTGTTGAAAACAAACGAAAAAAGAAAAGGTAGAAGCTTTGTTGTTTGTTCATGAGGGAGGGGAATATGTAACTTTGATCCCAGGAAATATATTTTGGTTTTTTTTTTTATCAGCAAAAGAAAATATATTTTGTGCATTCAAATTTATCCAAAAATAGTTCTATTTGATGCACACCTACTTTTACTCTAATTCCATTATCAGGTGTGTGAAGGAGATGAAACTTATCATTGTAGAACGATGTTGAAATTAACAACTTTTATTGGAAAAGAGTGTAGTGTCATTTTATATTGAAGGTTTTTAGGTTAGCGTGTATGTTGTCTCTTCTTTCGGGGTGAGCTGTGCCTCTGAAAGATTTTAGTTTATAGTTTTTTGGAAGAGGGTTGGAGGCACAGTGTCCGGTTTGATCTGGGAAGCTTTCTCTTTGTGCCTGATGTTGTCAGTATGGTGCAAGATGAATCTTTCTATTATCCTCTCTGCCAGGAAGAATTTCTTCATGCCTAAGTTTGGCTCATTTTAGCATTTTTAAGATCCGTTGGCTAGATTTTATGTACTTTATTCAATTATGAAGCTCGAGTTAGCATAAGAATTTGATGCAAATGCATCAGCAATCCAGTGATTTATTCCTATTCTCAAATAAAGTCAATCCTTGTTCATCTATTGCCTTCTCAGAAAGATAGAATTTTTTAGTAAATTGCACTAGTAATCCAGTGACGGCATAAGATCTCTGACTTCCACTTTTCGAAAATTTTCATAGTGAATTGGTAGTTATCTTGAGTTCATTCCCTCAGAATAAGGGAATACCATTCCTGGAATCATTTCAATTGCCACGGTACATTTTCTTTAGATAACAACATCACTCACTACCACAGTCAGGACCACCACCACCGAGGCAACTTTCGGAATGATTATTTTCCTGACCATACCAAAGATAATAAGAGGAGTGAGAAGTGCATTCATTTTCTTTCCGTCAAAACCATTCCAGTGAACCAAAAGTTAGCTAATAGTTTCATATACAAATCCACAGAATACCATTTCCTTTATTGTATTGTCAATATTATCACAAGAGCTGCTGTTTTATGGTTGAAAATTTTATCAAATAGTCTGCAATGTGTGTTCGCCTTGTTGATTACTCAATAGATGTATGTTGTCGTGATTACTCCGGCAGTTAAGCGAAATTTTAGAAGTCAGAACTTTAGACATGCTAGAAATTGAGTTTATATATTACCATTGATTGTTCGATGAAAAGTTCTTTTGGGAATTTAGATTGTGAGAGATACAAGTAGGACTTTTGGTTGGTCGTACAAATTCTGAGATCATCTGCTGCAAGTTATCATCCTTAGACTTTTGATTGTGTCTCTACTGACCACGCTTTGTGCCCTTTGGATAGGAATTTGCCTGCTAATTATCTGTATGAAGTGATGTAATTAGACTTTGGGTGGTAAGACACGAGATCCTCAATTGCTGTCTCTGGTTTTCATTCAGTCCCTTGTGGTAATAGATGGTGAAATATTTTTCTTTTCTTTTCTTTTTCAGAATAAGATGACACCAAGGACTTTAGAAGTGTTCAAGCTGCCTCCATTGTATAAAAGCATATTTTACACTTAGATGATTGCAGTTGATTGATTCATCTCTTCACATTTTATACCCTTGTAAAGAGTGATTTGTGAGTGGTAAGATAATTTTAAGGTGCCCTTGAAATGGGTGTTGTGATATAAGTTCAAAACTGAACTTTGTTTAGTAAATATGTATACAGTATATACTTTTCTCATCACATATTCATGCTTCTTTCCTTTAGTATATCATATATAAGGCTCATCTGCTCACGAAGCTAAAGAATAAAATAAATATTATCACAATATTCATGTGCAGTATTCTTTACTGTGTTTGGTTCGAAGATATATATATATATATATAGCATTTAGTTGAAAAATTTGAATGGGAGGTAAAATGAGAGGACAAATGTTATTTTCTTCTTTGTAAATTTTATATTTTAGAATGGACATTTCAAAATAAAAAATTGTATTCCGGATTATAAATTTAAAAAACAATTTTTTATTTTTGGACTATATATTTCAAAATAAGTCGGCAGATTGCATACTCCTAAACCCTAAACTGAATCTGCAATATGAGAACAATATTGAATCTGGAATATGAGAACATATTGATAATTTACTTTCAGAAGAAGGTTGAGACACTCGATTATTTTGAATAGGCACCCAATTGTAAACAGGAAAACTAAATTATTCTTAATGAACTTGACATTAGGTTAGTGAGAGATTTGCACCCAATACACGCACCCAACGTTTTTCTCTTCTTCGTTTCTACAGTGAACCTTACGACGCAACACTCATTTTCGTCCGTCACAGCTACCGTTGCAGGCAGCACCGTCGTAGGGAGAGCAGGACCTCTTCGTTTCTACAGTGAACCTTACGACGCAACACTCATCTTCGTCCATCACAGCTACCGTTGCAGGCAGCACCGTCGTAGGCAAAGCAGGACCTCTGAGGCAGCGAAACCCAGGAATGAACTTCGGAGAAGGAAGCATCGTCGAAGAAGACAAGGTAAGTGCTGCGAATCTATTTATTCGGAATTCATGTATGCCTGCGGATATATTCATCTGGAACTCATTTGTGCCTACCGGATATATTTATCCAGAATTCAACTTTGGATAGCGGATATATTTATCCATAATTGATGGTTTGAGCTACAGATATTTTCATCCGTAGCACATTCCATACATTTTGGATATTTTCATCCGTAGCACATTCCATACATTTTGGATATTTTCATCCGGAGCACATTCCATGCCTTTTGGATATTTTTATCCGTAGCACATTCCATACATTTTGGATATTTTCATCTGTAGCACATTTCATGCCTTCCGGATATTTTCATCCGTAGCGCATTCCATGCATTCTGGATATTTTCATTCGTAACACATTTCATGCCTTTCGGATATTTTCATCCGTAGCACATTGCCTTCTGGATATCTTTATCCGTAGCACATTCACCATTCAATATTTTCAAAAGTGAAGAAGACATGGGCATAATAGGATTTTTAAAAAAAAAACGTCGGGTGCCAGTCACAATTGATCGGGTGCAAGAAGCAATTGCCTAAAGTTAATTGCATCTAGTAAAACAGTAAAATTTTTGGCTTCCATATATATATATTGCTTGATTTGTTCTGAATAAAAAAGATTCGGAATGTGCCCCTTTCAACCCCTTTAACTTTTTCTTTGAATCTCATGTGCCCCTCCCAACACATGACACACATTCGTTGGGGGATAAAAGGTTCTACAAACATCACTCTCTTGGCCTAATTGATTTGAGGAATGTAACCATTTCTTTTCATTGCACTTCCATCCAAGAATTTCGAGAGTGCTTACCAAACTATTGGTTTGCTACTTCAATGACAATTAGGCACATGGTTTCACAATTTTATTTTGTCTTTTCTAATGGTTTTTTATTAAAGTCCAAAACTTAATTCTTTAAATTTGTTTAGTTTAGTGGGTTTTAATCCATTAAAAACACCAAAATTATAGACTTTTGAATATGTATATTCGGAAGTATGATAGTGTCTTTCGGATAAAGATGTTCGTAGTTAAATAGTACAATTTCGGATGACAATGTCCGTAGACAAACATGACACTTCTGGATACCAATGTCCATTGGCAAAACTGACACTTTCGGATGTCAATATTCCATAGGCAAAACTGACACTTTCGGATGTCAATATCCATAGGCATGTGACTTTTGGATATTGATGTCCATAAGCAAATATGTCACTTTCGGATATTAATATCCATAAGCAAATTTGTGACAAGGGCAAAGTTGGGTTTAAAAAGTTACATCGGGTACAGGAAGCAGATCGGGTGCAGGAGGTAATTGCCTCATAATAATAGATTTGGAATTTCAAATTCTATAATGTGTGGGGTGCGGAATGCAATACCCTTAAGGCTAATATGTACAGTAATAGGCCCATTTATGTGTGTTATTGGACTCAGCCCAACAAATAGGTAACCCAAACTTCATTTTTTTATTGAGTGAGAACTGATCTAGCTTCTATATGTAAGATTTAGAAGATAATGTAAAAAAATGAAATAGAATAAAATAGTTTTACGTTATTGTCTAATTAAAAATTAGGTTTAATTATTCTTCCTTATATTAATTTATTTTCTCCAATTTAAAATTTTTATTAATAAAATATTTAATTAAATCTCTCAGTTTTAAAAGTATAAGCATAGAACTTTTTCAAGATTAAATGAAGTTCCTCCATTTTTAAAAATATAGTATAATAACTCTTTTATCCATTAAAACTGACGGGTTTTATAAATTGTCATTATATATCTCTCATTATCTAGTTATGCAAAAATTAAAACTGTTGATTAACAATTATGATTTATGATACTATTTGAAAGAAAAGTGACGACATTAATATTATTTTTATATAGCATTATACCCTTGGAATTTTTTAAATTGGTTTATTTTAAAAATAAAATAAGTAGTTTTTAGAACTAACTTTAAAAAAATAAAATATAATTATAATCTTCTTAAAAAGTCGAAACTTATAAATGGTGATCGCACTCTATGCTAAGTTTTTTCTTCTTACGTGTAATTTATACAAAACTTAGGAAACAATATTCTTCTTCCTTCCATAAAGTCTCTGTAATTCTAAACATAGACTTAATTTCATTTTATGTAACTGTTTTATTCAGGATTGTCCTATGAAATTACATATTGTTCAGCAATCTGCATTAATATTAGTAGTTTTAAATATTTTGTTGGTATTTTAAATTTTTGATAAATTTATTTCAGTTTTCTAAATTCAAAATTAATCTTTTGTAGTTTCTATTATTAAAAAAACTGTTTTGATTTTTCTCTCTAAACGTAACCAAAATAATACTTTAAAAAATATGATACGAAAATTGCCAATAAAATGACTTGCAATCTATTAATAATATAAGTAGATCTTTTAACGAAAAATGTATAAAGAAACTAAGATTAGTTCTTTTAAAATAACGTATACTAAAATATTAATACTTACATTTTAAATCAAGTGGTCAATACAGTGTGCTAAAAGGAAGTACAAAGCAAAAAATATATATATATATATATATATATATATATATATATATTAAAATAATGCACATACGGATTTTGCATTTCTAGATAAGTAGAGAGGACATTAAAACATATAAAGGTAAAAAGTTATAAAATGTGAAACGTTAATTATTTAATTTTAAAACTAATAGTTTTCTATGTTATTTTTTCTCTCTCTTGTTTTTTTAAGTTATTTTTTTATATTTTTCATCAAATATTTTATACTAGAAAAAAAATATTAGATTGGTCCTAATTGATTAGATCCACTTAGGATATGTTTTTTTCTTAACTTTATGTCCAAGTATTTTAGGTTTTCACATGTTTAACCAATTAAGAATGTTTTTTTTTAATTGGGCTTGTCTCATAATACTTTAGGGTTTCACATGTTTAACAAGGTGAAAATGTTTTCTTTTAATTGGTCTATTTTTTCATTAATTAATGTTTTGGTTGGTTATCTATATGGTATAACTTATAGTTATGAGGACTTTGAAAGTTTTTAAATTCTTTCTCCCAATTCCAATTTGGACTTGTTATTGATTGGAAAACAAACAATTGTAAATGTAAGGGTAGTTGCATTAATGATTAATGATGTTGTTTTAAAGTAATTGTATTTATTGAAATTGTAGTTAAAATAGACTTAAAAACCAAAAACAAAAATCATTTTTTTGAGGTGTGAGTGATTATTGTCTTATAAAAACTTATATGCGATGTATTGCACAAATTTTTTTATGATATAACATAAACTTCTTGAATAATACCGAGTACCAAAACAAGTAAATAAACTCCTATAGAATAAGAACTCATAACACTTAAATATTAGAAAGTAAAATAAAAGAATGAAGGGGTGAAAAAGAAAAGAGGAAGTCATGAGTGAGATGTGTTGAAGAGGCATAGGAGACCTCTTTTATAAAGGGAGAAGAAAACAATTGTCGTTGATCCATTCCCGATTTCAAAAGCGCATGAAATCCAGTTCCAACAAAGGAGATTCAAAAGACAGGATCTTGCATCGAAGATCCAACTCCAAGGGAGATCGAGACTTGTGGAAGAGGATCTCATGTCCATAAAACACTCCAAGAAAATCAGAACATGTGCAAAGAGGTTGCCAGAAAAGACGCAACAATGACAATCTACTTGCGATATCCACGTTCGATGTACAAACGTTCACATATAAAAGTGATATCTTTTGTCATATCTCTTCCGAAATTACAACAAAAATTGTATAAGAATAAATTTTCGTAAGTGTGTGATTTTAAATGAGGTAGTATGTTCTTTTGGACTCGTTTAAGATTTTCAAAATATAATAAGAAATTAATGGTATAGTTATTGTTTTGATTTATTTTAATAATTGGTATTGAGATTTTAGGTTTGTTTTGCAAAAAAAACATACATATTTTGGTTATGCAAGCAGAATTTAGAACTTTGGACCGTGCTACAAAAGTTGAGACATTAAGTGATAAAATTATGTTTTAGTGAACAATAGTTTGTGTTGATTATCTCTTTATTTTTTGACCCTCAAATTCGTTTAATAGTGAATCAATTTTCTTTCATTTTTTTGAAGTATCAATTAAGGAATGAGAGAAGACACTGAAGTGTTGAGATGTCATTCAAGATATATACTGTATTGCTTAAGTAAAGAATATATCGTCACTCGTATATTATATTATATTTTTTGCTAACATTAAAAATATGTTTGAGTAAGCTAATAATAATCAAGAAACAAATTTGTAAAATTTTGGAAGTAATAATCAAAGTGATATTTATCCTATGATTAATATATGTATAAAGAATAATGAGGAAATGTTTTATTAAAATTTTGTTATATGATATAAGTATGAAGTATTCAAATTTTGATCACAGTATTAGAAAGTAACTTTAAACTTAATAATAGTTTTTTTAAAACATTAAACTATTATTATGTGAAAAAAACTTGTAATATTTCATCAGATTTATGAGTGGAATATATGTATATATGTTTATTGTATTTATATGTTTAATTAAATCTTTTATTTTTATGGTTATCATCATGTTATTTATATATGTCACTCTATAAATTATTCATTTTAATTTATTTTTTAAATCCATTTTGTTATATTATTTTTATTTTTACTTTTTTATGAAAAATATCTGTTTTGGAGGTCAATGTTTCATCACGGTTTTGTCCTTAAAAGGTGTCTTAGTGAATTGGAGGAGAAATGAGTATATAGACTGTCTTTGGCCTCGACTCCTGAACGATATAAGACTATATTGGCGGTACCGAAACAAGTCCCTCAGTCGAGGTCTAAGGGGAGTGGCTTCCCCTTAGTTGAAGGGTTAAGGAACATTTCCGTTCCCACATACGACACCAATGTTCCAACCTCAAATTCAAAAGATAACATCGTTAGAGTCAATCACTACATCCAATGTATTGTCCGCTTTAGAAGTCGGTGTTCCGTCACAGTTTTGTCTTTAAAAGATGTCTCAGTAAGTTAAGGAAAAAAATGTAGAACTATATTTTGACCGCTCAAAATATTGATATATTTCTAAAATAAAATAATAACTCCATAAATCTTAAATTTAGTATAATATGTGAGAAGAGTATGACAATAGTTTATTAATGTTTTATTTAATTATTAAAAAATATATTTGTTAGCATATAATACTTTTTTTTATTCTTATAATCGAATATAATGATAATATACTTTAATAAAAAAAGTTTTACAAAGAATAGGTTTTAAAGTAGAGTAAGTATTGTCTCTGGTTGGTGGGGTGAGTCCCAAGACTTTGTTGACTATGAAATGCGAATGAATGGGTACCACCAATTACGCATTTCACACACCAAATCAATTCATCAATCCAAAACTTTCAAAAACTATTTCTTAACTTTATGTGCCTTTTCAACTTCAATCATACACCATTTCGGAAAAATAATCAACCATAAACTTTATGAGTAAATACTATTTTCTTTTTTGTTAATTCTCTAACATTTGACCTAGTTCTGACTATTAATATATCATTTCTCATACATCATGAAAAATATTATTTTAATATATAAGTCCAAGTTAATGTTAGCATTATAATTATTTTTTAATTTTGAAAAATGTTAATATGTGATTAATGGTAAGTCTCACAATAATTAAAAGTCAAAATTAAAAATAATAATATAAATATATATTACCAATTAAAATATAATATTGATCATATTTCTATCTAAAAGCTTATAAAATTCGTTCTTTTACTTCACTTTACCTTCTTTTTCTTTTGCTCAATATTCTTAAATTGTATAACATTTACAAACAAAATTTGATTTTTTTTAATAATTTTCGTTTAAAACCCCATAAGATTTATCACACACACAAATCTAGTCTATTAATGATGTAATTATCTTCTATTAATTAGAATGTCATTTGCTGAATCATTGAAGTAACTATAAACATAACATTATTTGCCTCTTAGGAGCATGTATCTACCAAAGTACACATTAAAATCTAGTAAAAAAAAATACCCATTTGTATATTTTGTTAGAGATCCCACGTCGATTAAAAATTAGAGCCTTTCATTATATATAAGTGAGTGCAAACCTCAACCCTATGAGTTGGTTTTATGGAATTGAGTTAGGCTTAAAGTCCATTTCGTAATACATTTCTTTCACAATATACTTCTTTATTTATTTAGCATTAACATTTTTGCTAAAAAAATATTTGAAAAACGATTTTTTATTTTATTCCAGTAACATTAATGCAAATAGCATAGATATGAAGAATAAAATGTCCACATCCTATGTGAAGAAGAAGAATATTGTTTTGGTTCATTCATTTCCAACCAAACCTACCATATTTGCTAATAATTAAGTTGTTCAAATGCTTTGCTACTTTCCAATATCTTCTAGTACAAATGCATTTTGTAATCATCATATAACCATCAACACACCATCATCATGATTCCTTATAAACCTTTTTTTGGGGTAAAAGAAAAACCATACTTTGCAAACTCAAAAAGATGGAAAAGTGTAGACCCCAAACAATTATTATGATCAAATTTTCCAGCTTATGCATTCCTAAACTTTTTCCATATGCCACATTCTTTTCTAAAACAATATTTCAATCCCACCTTCAAGCTTTTTCTAGGACCCTTTGAAAAAGTCTCCAACTTGGTTACCATTATAGAACCCTAAAAGCACAATAATTTTATAAAGTCGATTTTGTGTCAATACCTTTACGGCTTTGCTTTAATTCTTTTCTCTGTCTAATTTTTTTATTTCATTTTTCTTTACAATATTTGAAATATTTAAACAGTGTATGTTTTGTTTTTTTAAAGGGTTTTAATTAACTTAAGAATCCAACTTAAAACAATTCATTCATATTATAAGAAAATTATTAAATAAAAATTATTTTTTAAAAAATAATTAATTACTATATTAATTAAATTATAGATATTTTATAAACTAAAATAAAGAATCTGACATGTAAAATACTTTATAATATTAATAAAAAAAATTAAAATAGTTTCTAAATTGATATTTAATTATTATCCATCTAAATTAAAATTATTAACTATTTTATATTGTAAATTAGTCTCTATTAATTTTTTAAGATTAAAATCTAAAACATTAGTAAGTAAAATTTTGGT
Organism: Phaseolus vulgaris; assembly: GCF_051622355.1. Classification (NCBI taxonomy): domain Eukaryota; kingdom Viridiplantae; phylum Streptophyta; class Magnoliopsida; order Fabales; family Fabaceae; genus Phaseolus; species Phaseolus vulgaris. The sequence goes on from NC_143499.1 coordinate 42,444,064, forward strand.
AATTAATTTAAATACAAATTTAAAAACTATTTTATAAAATTTTATTAATAAAAAAATTATATATTAATAATTTTTTTAATTTTTTGATTAATTATTTTTTGTCTTTAGATTTAATAATTTTTTTTAGTGTTTATTTCATGTTTTAATTTTAATATATAATCCAATCAAACTAGATTAAACTAGTTAAATCATATATTTAAAAGTTAATATCCACTGTATATTTGTATATTATGAGGTTTAATGATGAAATCATGTATGTATAATTGAATTTTCAAAAAAATAAACTAACAGAAATTATTAGTTCGAACTTTTCTTTCTTCTAAATTCGATCAAAATAGTCTGTAATGATTTTTTGTTTGTATAAATGTGGTTTTATATGAAGCAGTGTTGTGTCCTTTGGAGGAAACACCGACACTGACACAAGAACATGATATGTTTGTGCATTATAGGTGATGTTGAAAAATCAACATTTTGTATATATAGGTGTTCATGCACAATTTTATTATACAAAACAAACCATTTTCTCATTTATTCATCGAAAGGAACAATGATGATAAAGTTGTTTAAGCAAAAATATGAAAAGGAAAAAGAGGCTTAAAGAAGAAGAAAGAGAAATTTCTTATGTCATAGTTGTAAGAATCAAATGAAACGAAAGTTCCTTCTTATTAAATAATTGGGTACTTAATTTCACCGCTTAATCTGTCAAATTAAGTGTTTTTCAATCCACAAAACCTACATTTTTTAGGGGCCAGAAGGTTTTAAATTGACCTAATTTTTTCATTAATTAGGTTAGATTTTCACTAAATTAATTATTTCATTTAGTAATGCTATAGTTTTTAATTATATTTCATTACTATGGAAAATTCAAGATAGACAGAAGGTTCGAGAATATGACTATTGTTTGGTTCGTTCTATAATTCATGTGTTGGAGTTATGTATGAAAGGTTGCATTTTCTTTTGTATTTTGTATATTGCGTGATTAAAGAAATAAAAGATTGTACATGTAAGTATATATATATATATATATCCTTAATTTTATCGAGTCGAATTAGTGGTTGCTTAAATCGGATAAAAATTAGAGTATTTCATTATATAAAGTGAAGACAAACCTTATCTCATTAGCCGATTTTATAAGAATAAGTTAGGTTTAAAGTTCACTTTATAATACTAGTCACGTCAAATAATAAATAAAGATAAATGATAAATAATATGGTAACATCCTATAAATTAAAGTAATTTTCATAAATTTAGATACAAATCGAACTAATTCAAATCGAACTAATTCAAAATACCTTGAAATTTTATAATTTCTCATCAACAAGGTATGAGAATTTGAAGGATTAGGAGCAAGAATAACTCACTTATGATGAATTTGATAAGAAATAAAAACTAAAAAAGGGAAGAAGAAACAAAAGAGATGAAGTGAATAATACCGGTAAAAGTGTCAAGTAATAAAAAAAATGTAGACTTTACTTATTTTCTTCTTCACAAAATAATTAGGAAAACGAGGATACGTGTCATTAAATACAATATAATTATACTATATATAAGATTTTTCAGTTATAAATATAAACAATTTTTTCATAAGGACTTATAAAAAATAAAAAATAAATTAACATGTTAATAAGTTCAAGCTAATTTTTTATAAAAGTTATGTTTATAAGTTAAGATTACGAATGAATTATGGGTGTATGAGATGTGATAGTTATCATAAATTAAATATTTTTTTCAAACTTCATGTTAGACCTAATTAAAATTAATTCCCATATAAACTAATTTATACAAACTTTCTTTATTTAAACTCTGCACTCTTGACTTTGTTTTCGCTTGTGTATAAACTAATATTTTCAACTTATGTTTAGTACCATGATTTAAAAAATAAATCAAAGAATAAAAATGTGAATAAAATGTTTAATTTATTATACATTAAAGGATTTTAATAACAATAATGCAATATTCTCACACACCCATAGAAAACTTAGTTCGATTTTTTTTTTAAAATATGATTATTTATTTTTGTTGAAGCTTAGTTAGAAATTATTGACATAATTGAGAATTGTGATCTTTTAAAAGGTAAGTGAAACATGAAAAAATATATTTGTTGAGCCTCAAATTTCCAAGATAGTAACAATTTTATTCATGGAATAATCTTTCTACCAAATGTGGTTTTTTTATAAATGCAAAATAGAGATTAAATCTTGAAATACACATTTAAAGATAAAGTTGTTTACAATCATTAGACAATTTAAATATGTTAAGAGTGTTTAAGTATATAATTGTAAAAAAAAGTTTGGGAATAAAAAACATTTTAAAAATGCAGAAAAATGGTTAATGTTTGAATGAGCAAAGAACATTGGATTCCCTTTGAGAGTTTCGAAGATTCATTGTACCGTTGCGTAATTTATTTGCATTTTACATTATTTTTTATTTGAGCGCCTCGAACCGTACAGTGATGGATTGTATCACGGGCGCGTCTGTGATGTGCGTGTGATGGGTGATGGTACACGTGTAGGGTACTGATGAGATTGGGTTGAAGGGTCCAAATAAACTCTTTTATTTGTTTTGTGTAATTGTTAGTGATGAGCATGCAATGCAACATGACCAAACCTCTGTCACTGAATCCTGCTCCTGCTTCTCAGTGGATAATGATAATGACATCTCAAATACCTTTTCATAAATATCCAAATGTTTTTTTTATGCCAAAATTATTTTACGGGTAAATATACTTTTATGTCAAAAGAATTTTGTCAAAATTATTTAACTCTTCATAAACCAAATTTTGATCGGTTTTTAACATTATTTCATTTTATATATTCATTTGGTTAAGGATATAGGATATTTAACATATTAATTAGAGATAAAGATACACTACAAAATATAAATTAATAACTAGTTTTTATAGTAACTAAATTAGAGATATCAAAATTTGGTTTCTAAATTAATTTTTATCATTGTTAAATAATTTTTAAATTGGTATTTAATTAACTAACGAGTTTTAATTACCAATTATTTTGATTCTAAATTTGGTAGCAAAAAACTTGGTAGTTAATTAGATAATAATTTAGAAAGTATTTAATAATAATATAAATTAATTTAAAAATCAATTTTTTTTAGTTTCTAAAATAGTCTCTAATTTAGTCATTATAGTAATTAATTATTTTTTGTTTCTAAAATTGGTTTTTATTTCATGATTTTCTTGAAGTGATATTTTATAGTATATAATATAATATAAGTGAGTGTAAACTTCACATTATATATCGATTTTATAATATTGAATTAAATTTAAAATTTATCTCTTAATTTTAAAATCTATATTAGCGAGAGTTTGTTTAACTGATTAGATCATCTACTGTTAAACTATTCATTATATAGTTCAAATATAAGTTGACAGTCTTAGCATGAGAAACTCTCTTAAATATCTCAAATCCACTAGAAATCAAGATATTTCAAATTATATAACTAACTTTAAATTTCACTTTATAAACTGAATTTATAAAATTGAATCAGAATATTGAATTAGGCTTAAATGGACTTGTCATGCACTTTCACTAAGTTGTCATGAAAACAAAGTTACACAATAGAAACATAGTACACTCGTATGACAAAGAAAATCCTTATGACCTACCAGACATAGTCATTTTAACACCGCATACTAGGTCATAGGAACCTCTTTTAACTCTCATCACCTATGCGAGTCTAATATTGATAGAGTCAGAATATTTCATATCGAAAGTCAAATCCAATACCCAACTTAAATATCTTAATGCATTATTCTCTCAATGGAAAAAACTATTTTAATATATATATATATATATATATGTGTGTGTGTGTGTGTGATCAATATTCTATTTATATTTACATTTAACATCCACATTTAATCCACTAGAGCGCCAAAAGAAAATATTTTTTTTAATTCGAGTGAAAATATATTCACTTAAGTGAAAACTGTTTCGTTTGAACGAAAACTTATGCCTTTGGAAGAAAATATAGTAGAAGCAGGATTGAATTTATGTTTTACTTAAGCTTGAGCGAAACAAATTTTGCTTAAGCTGAAATAGGGTTCAGAGCAAAACTGATTTCCTACTCCATTTTTGCTGAAGTGAAAAACTTTGACTCTAACATAGATACGATTCAAAGGCAATTGCTAATTTTCATGTTATGTTTTCACTTGAGTGAAGATTCGTCATTTTGAACAAAAGTATCAGAAAACCAACATTTTGCGGCATGACTATACTAGTTTTCAAAATTTTACTAAATCAATATAATAATTTACTAATTTTACTAACAATATAATACATATCATTAGTGATACACAAGCAAACATCACAATAATCACAAGTCTAGACATGAAAACAAAAATAAAAAATGCACTTACCATCAAACATAAATCTAAAAAAAAGAAAGGCCTAGCGTCTTCCTTGACTTTTCCAATTATGTTCATACACTCCAAAAAATATGCTTATTAGGATGGGCCAAAAGCAGACACTAGCTATAAATAGCGGACACAAAGATGTAATTAGCGTGACCTTTGCATTTACCGAACTTGGGAACCTAATATCCTCAACGCAAAAACTTGGCAGGTGTCTGGGACACAATTACCATTGGCCAGACAGTCACATGAGCATTACAATAGATGTTTTTTGCGTCGGCCTAGCCTATAAGTTGCCCGAACAAAATTATAATTTATATTATTTATTTACACAAGTGTGGGCTTAGTCGTAGAGGAGGGGACAATGAATTTATAAATAAAGTGTGAGCTTAGTCGTGGATAGGAGGCAATAAAATTATAAATATAAAGTGAGAGCTTAGCTTTGAGTAAAGAGTGTAATTAGAATAAAGTGTGGGCTTAGCTTTAGATACGTGGACACATAAGTTTTGTTGTGTATAACCGACACTAAAGTGCTGCTGAATTTTGGCTTGACAACAATAACATTGAGCTCACTTATGAAAATATCCATAAGGTGATGACTCCACTTTTAAATAAAACTTTGGATTTTAAATATTAAATATTAATATTTTTTAATTTACTTTGTTACAATAGCATTAAAGAGAAAAAACATCGATGAACTGATAAATTGGAAAGTAAAAGAAAAAAAAATAATAAATTATTATACTGACAGAATTTATTATTTTAATAAATTAATTATTAAAACTAATTAATTATTTTATTTATTCAAAGACTCATTCTTAATGCCTCCACTTACGCTGAAATCAACCATTGCCAGCAACTAAACTTCACACTCTTGTTGTGTTTCAAATCAAGATTACAAGTGTATTTTGGGTATTTTTTTAAAAAAAATTGTATAGTGCATTGCTTATAACTAACCAACGAAGATGTGTGCTGCAAGATATCACATAGAATATTACAAGAATTTATCATTGACCCATGAAGCCAAAAATTTAGGCAACTTATTAATTTAACATAATCGTAGCCTCACAAAAATGGTGTCAATGGACCAAAATGGAAAACCTTGTATCAAAATTTTCTTCTCTTATCGCGTGGGTTCCCCACCATAATGTTGCTAATGAAATTTTAACTTCAACCAAGTGCTAAATCTCATATTAGTAACTTTCTACTGCACCAGAATCAATTTTCTAAACAAGAATTTAATCCAAACCAATGAATGTCGAAATCCCATTGTTGTATAATCTTTTTTTTTAAATCAGTTTGTTAAACAAAAACTGCACCAAAAGTTACACTAGCTTTGCAACAGTAGTTTATGTCACCATGCCAGCGGTGCCAGCAGAATTCAATAATCCTTTTTCCGTATTGAAGCTTTTTCACAAACACCTTGGCTGCAATTCAACCAAAACTCAAACACCTTAGCTGCAAATTTATTTTTATAATAAAATAAATCTTTACTTGTTTGAGGGGTTAAGGTTGTCCAAACTGTGATGTATGTTTTGATGTTATCACGATTAATTGCTTTTTTTTATCGATAATAAACAAATGAATAAATATGAATCATTTTAAAGATAATCTAATCCTTATACATGAACTCAACCATAATTTTTTTTATTAGACTTACTCTCATGTCTATCTATACAGAACTCTCATAGCTAATTCAGAGGAAGACACCTGAGGCAAACAATCATACAACTCAAATTAATACATAATGAGATTATCCTCATACAAACCAACTAATCTATGCAACAATCAGAAAATGAAAAGTGCGTAGTTTGTGACTTGGATGTAACACATGACCAAGCTTTTAATTAAACTAAAGCAAAAGTTTCCAGTACATTTACTACTCATTTTTTAAAGATTATCTTGTTTCTATGATTCCAAATCTCGTTGACTATTGCGATCCAAATTACTTTCCAAACCTCATTTACCGAAGCAGGCGCATTGCTCATCCTAAATTGAAAAAAAAATTAACAATTGAACGTTGTGAAACACCCTCTGCACGCTCTCAACCATGCACAACAATGATTTCATAATAACCAAACAACTCGGCACCTAAAAAACAAATTGATATTAGTCTCCTCTCCACCCACAATGATTAATTGGTGAAATATATATATGATGATAATAATATGTATGGTATGTCATAAATATTGTATATAAATATTTGTACGATATTGTAATGTATGTATACACGTAATATGGGATTGTGACTATTATTACTAGCGGGAATATCCGCATTTTTTATTTCTTTAGTATTTTTTTTATTTTTCAAAAACAATTTCTCTTAATAACATTAAAATGAGAAGTTAAAGAGTAGTGGAGAGAGAAAATGGAAAATAGGTACCTATATAGGAGAGAGTGGAAAGTAGGATATATGGGTTATGTGTAGTGGAGAATCATAAAATTTGTTTATTAAATCAATTTTAATAAAAAAAAAATCAGTTTAAATCAGAAAAGTAACGTACCAAATCTTCACTCTCCTGCTAAAGTGGTCCACAAAATATTAATTTAATTTTTTTATTTAATAGTGAAGAAGATCTTTAAAATAGAAAAGTAATTAATCAATCTCTTCACTCTCCCCACTCTCTACATTCTCTCCACTCTCCAGTTAAATAATAACAAATAAAATAAATTTTAAAATTAAAAAATATTTTATTAATTTTTAAAATTATAAAATGTCCAAATAACCAAAATAAATTAATACAATAAATTATTAAGTAAGGATAAAATGAAAAAAATATTAAGAGCAGTTAAGAGGGAAATAAGAAATGACACAATGACCATAATACAATAATAAAATTAAATATTAATATAAGGATAAAATAGGAAAAAAAATTAAGAACAGTTAATAAAAATTAGGTATATATATGAATGATGATGTTGTTTAATATTAAACATAAAATTAGTTAAAAAAAGTTATCATGGTTTTACTAATAATCTATACCACATAAATTAATAAAGCGATGAAAAATTGAAGAAGGTGTGCTGTGTTTTATGTTTGTTATTTTTTTTTATCTTTTATAATTTTAAATAATGTTTTTCTTATAATTTAGTAGATTTAATTAATTAATTTATGAAATACGTGGAAGATTATCTCTAATGTTTTTTTTTTATTATGGTCTTTTTTTCCGAATCTGACTATAGGCAGATACTTACTGCTGATAATGATTTTTTTTTTCAAAAGATGTCATTCTATTAATTTTTTTAATTGAAACAGTAAAAGTAAACTGGTATGTTCATGTTTGATAAAAAGAAAATTACAACCCTAAGTAATAATTATCCGTTATAATACTCTTCGTGTGACAATAACTTGAATTAATTTTCATATTTAACAGAAAATTAGATGCATTAACAATCAATATGAGATGCAAATTACTAAATCGCAACCAATTTCAATCTATTGTACAAATTATTTAATAATTAATTACTTTAATAATGTTTTAGTTGTCTTTTATTCTGATGGAACATAATTGTTTGGGAATGGTATTTTTTAATACCGTCTCAGTAAATGGAAATAACCTTAAATAAAACGAAAACGAAAAGAAATAGAATAAAATTACATAATCTCACTTATTTGGGTGCAAAGGTCTTAAAAACTCTTTTGGTGAATTTTATTTTTTGCATTATTAATTTGGAAAAAAAAATGGGTGGTGGTGAAAGTATCACTTCAGCTAAAGTTGAATATAAAAAAATAAAAATATACTATTAATATAAAAAAAATATGTTGTTTGTAGGAATGGAAAAAATGAAAAAAAAAAATTCTCTATACCTTTTTAGACGAGTGAAGTGAAAATAAATAAATATTATAATAAATTTAAAATGGGATTTTTTAAAGAGTAATTTTTTTTTAAGAAACTAAAAAATGTATAACTGCAAAATAGAGGTGTTTATTTCTTCTGCATTGCATGTTAATTTGACGAGAAGACTTTTTTTAAAAATCCCATGTGATTTTTTTTTCCTTTGTTTGTCCTCTTAGAAAAATAATAAGAAAGTAATATTTCTATCCTACATAATGGGATTTGTCAAAGTGATGATTTTGTCATATATAATGGTTTTTAATATTTTTCTACTCCCTCTTGTATATATATACACATCCACTTTTAGAAAGTTTTCACTTTTTACTTTCACTTCTAAATTGGCTTGAGTATACTTTAAATTTCTATTCCAATTTTTATAATTTTATTTAATTTGGTCATCTTTGTAAATTTTATAAAAACTGACTGTAATATTGAAGTTTGGTTTTAATCCTTATAATGTATTCTTTTTATCATTTCAAAATTTTAAGTTACTATCTTCACTACTAATAATAATTTTATTGTTATTGATTATAATTTTATATTTTTATTTAATTATGTGATTAAAAGTTAGTATTTATGTAAAATTTGTGATATATATTAAATTATTTTAAATATTTAAACTTTGATGTGAGTTCATGATTGTGAGTTAATGATGTATTGCTGAAGTATGCAATTGTGTGAAATGTAAATTATGAATTTTATAAATATTTGATTTGTTAAAAAAAAAATATGAGGATGAATGCATTTATGTTTGTTAGTTTAAGTTATATTTATATTTGAGATTTTAAAAATAACAAATTTACCTTATTGTTTGTTTGGTGTTTTTTTTATTTGTGATGTACTTACACATAAGCATAACTATAACTCTGCTGTGAGCAGAACAAATGTGTATATATAATAAAAATTTGTATGAAGAGAGATATATTTTGAAATAGTGTATAATTAATATGTATATGCATGTAAATATTTATTTGATATTTAATGTATCTTATAGTTTTATGTGGTAAATAGATGGATATGTTACACTATCATTATTAATCTTACTTATTTATATTGTTATTATTTTTATTTAACTCAACTTTAAAAAAAATATTTTTAAAAAATTATAATAAAATTGGAAAATTAGGTATTTATTTAGAACAAATTAAATTTAAAAAATGAATTAGAGAAAAAAAAGTTGTTCTCGTATAAAAGAGACTGAAAGAACTTTACCTACCATACAATTTATTCTTTCACGTGGGTTCACACTTCTCCTTGCACTTTTCATACTAGTTTGACTTATTCTTTTTTCTTTTGTTATCGTTCCTCCACTCTAATTAAGCTATTATTTCTTTGTAGGCATTCAGTTAATGACACCTGCAAAAGGTGCTTTGACACTTAAGTAAGTATTCAGTGCAATTAATGTATGATGATGACTTACATCTTTCTTAAAATTTGTGACTATTTATATGATCCATTATTATTGGACCGTTGGACCAGATTAAAGTTTGGATCATTATTAAAAACGTATTACCTAATTTTTTCGTACAGTTTAACTTGAACATGTCAGTCGAACAAATGGAATACCAAATCTTTTAGTATAGTGCAGGACAAAAATATTTATTTATAAATAAATAAAAGAAAGTTTATGTAAAATTAAAGTTTGAAATATGTATTTATAAACGAAAGAAAGTTTAAGGCGTTAAATGTTTTTTCTTTTTCGTTTTAATTTAAAAATGCGCCAATAAGTCCCAAAACATGCTTTCTTTAACAAAAATTATATTAATTTTGTGTGGAAAACACAGTGAATAAAAAACTATTTTGATAAATCTACTTTCCAAAGAACACGTGGTCAGCAAGATCTGCAAACTAGTGCTTTCATTTTCATAGAATATATTATCACCAGTTTTGATACGTAAAGGCAACACAATTATACCAAAATGATTTTTTGTAACAAACATAAAATATAAGAACCATATTAGAAATTATTCAAGAGTCAAAATAAAAACCTAAAATCTGTGTTCATTATGATTACAAGTTCTAACTCAACTTTCAGATAATAGGTAAATTTTCTTTATTATATTTACTCTACTTTATCAATGGCAATGAAGTTGAAAGTTGATTCTTGAAAATGAATTGGATGAGGTGGAACTGCAGCAGGATTCCTAAAATAATGGAACAGGATTGAAAAGGAAAACATATTTAAGAATTGGAACAAAGGAATCTTTGTCTGTGGTTTAAGAAAGGATTAATGAGATGGTGATTCTCTGAGAGATTTGCACTATTATTATGTTATGTGCATGCAGCAATATCACCAGAATTATTATTATTTTCATAGGATTCCTTTTTGAATGATTAAACATAATGCATCTTTTATTTTTACTCAGAAATGGACCCACTTCTTCATTTATCAAATCATCAATTATTCATTCACATTATCCTCTATGCTTCATTCAAGGAAGAGTGGCTACTTATTGCAGTCAATGGGTCAACAAATTAATCACCTTGTGCTCTTTCAAACTCTGCACATTCTGAACACTAATAATAATCCACATTCTTCTCTCAGTTATAATTAAATTATATTTATTAGTTAGGTTTTTAAAGAATATTAATGTTTTTGTTAATTAAAAAATACACTTCTTTCTTGAAAAATCTTACATCAATAACATTCTTTTTTAAAAATTATAAAATAATTTATGAGATAATATATTATAAGTGATCCGGATGGTCTGATAAACTTAATAAACATTCGATAAGATAGACTCAAAATAACTTTGATACCATATTACAAATCAAAATAACTCAATCTTATAAAATCGGTACATAAAATCGATTCATGAGGTAACGTTCGTATCCACTATATACCATATATACACAAAGAAATATCGATGTGAGATATCAATCAATATAAGTAAACATAAATTTTATTTTATAAAATTATATTAAATTTAAAAGTTTACATTTTAGTAAAGGTAAAGGTTAACGAACTTAAAACTGAGGTGAAAATTTAATTTTACAAAAATCAAATATTTAATGGGATTTGAGAAAATAAAGTTCTTCTAGACCAAACTTATTTTGAGTGTCAACATTCCTGTAATAGACAAACTTAGTTTGAGTATTGATATGCTATAATTTTGTATTGGATTATAATTGAAAGAAAAGTATTTTTTATTAAAATGACATAATTTTTTAAATTATATTATATTGCATTACAGTTGTAAATGAATGATTTTTTTTCTTCTGTAATTGTAAAAATAATATTTTTTTATTTTCTTAAAATATATTATTTATGAAAAACAAATATCTTTCTTGAATAAAAATACAGAGTAACGGATAGTCACAGTCAGAACGCAGGACAAAAGTTGTTCTTTTTACGTTTAAAAAGCAAACATTTCAGAGTCTCGTTTGTTGAGAAAGAAGTGAGAAAAAGAGAAAATTTCAGCCTCAAAAGTTATTGGTATTTTATTTTAACCCTTTTGCCGTCTGAGAAACCCTTCATGGTTACATTTCATAGAATTAAATGTATTTTTAAAGTACATTATTTAGACCATTAATTCAAAATTTTGAAATTTCTTTTTAATTAAAATTTTAACAAAATAATTTGTTATTAAATATTAAATTAAGTATAAAGAGAAAATATGTTTTTTATTTATTTAGGTATTTTAAAAGTCCTTTTCTTTTTCCTTTTGATATTTGAAATGCAAAGGTTAAAAGGGTAAAGGCATTGGGGTCTGCAAACACACACTCTCAATTCACAATTCGCGGTTTCACATCAGTGGCTATCTAAACGACAAAAACTAGCGTGAAGACACTGCACACATTCATGAAAATTGAGAACACACAGACCCACAATATGACTCCACTCTCATTTTTCTTTTCTTTTTTTTCTTAATCTTTTGCCACCCTTTTTTATTTTCCCCGTGCAACCATTTTTATTATTATAAAAAGTAGATAAAAAATAAACCTTTTTTTTTTTTATAGAGAAGAGGGAGATAGAAAGTGACGGTTTTTGTTTAACTATTTAATGAATGAATAATGAATAATGAATAATATATTATTATGATGGAAAGTGGAAGGAGAGAGAAAAGAGTGATTTGAGGAAAGAGGAATAAAACAAAAGAGGGTTAGCTTAGTGTGGCTGTTCAGTGGGTGCCCCTTTGCCTTCATAGAAAGTGAGAAAGTGGGGTGTGGCTAGGCTAGTTGTTAGTCCCCATTGGAGTTTTTTTTGTGTGGCTGAAGAAGGTGTAAGGGGGCAAGTTCACTCTTGAAAGGTTTTTAGGTGTATTTGAGGTTGTTGAGGGTGTATTTTTTGAAGGGTGGTGTTGTGATGGGTTCTAGTGGTAGTTGTGGTGTCACTATTCTCCTTGTTTTCTGTCTATGGGGTGTGTTCATCTCCCTATCTTCTGCTGCTAGGCTCAGTGTTTCAAGGCAGAAGCTTGAGGTTGCAAAGCACTTGAATCGCTTGAACAAGTCTCCTGTTAAGACCATTCAGGTCTCTCTTTCTCCCTTTCTCTATTGTGTGTCTTGGGATGTTGTTCATCCACCCCATTTTGGTGTTTCTTCTTGTTTTAATCTGTTTGGAACCCAATGAAAAACATGGTTTTGTGAATAAAAAAGATTACTTTTTTCGGTTGGTCCTTGTTCAATGTAGGTGAGATGTTACTGAAGTGGTTCTTTACCTTTCAAACTCTTTCAGTTAAAATATCCTTTCTTGCTAGCTGCTCTTTCTGTTTCTGCTAGGTTTATTTTGTGGGTTCTTCTCTCTCTGTTCTGTAAAATGTAGATCTTTATGTGGGTGTGCTGATTTCTTAAACGAACTATTTTTTTCTCCTACGTGAACGCTCGAATGTAGAAAAGGAAAATTATAGCCCTAGCCCTTTTGATGGAGCTATTGATTGAATTTTTGAAGCAGTAATTAGAGAGTACTGAAAGAAAGAAGTGGTAATGATTTGCTTTTTTTTATCTTCTGTTTGATGAGCCACTGGATTTGAAGTAGTTGTTAGATGCTGACAGGGTTTCCAAATTTTTGTACACGGTGTTTTCATTTTCGTAACATGACCTGATTATTTCTGTGTTGCAGAGTCCAGATGGGGATACGATAGACTGTGTGCCAGTTTCGAAGCAGCCTGCATTTGATCATCCATTCCTCAAAGATCACAAGATTCAGGTCCATTTTCTTCACCCGAAATCTGTGCTTCCTCTGTTCATTGTTTTTCTTATTTTTTTATGAATATTTGTTCATCAATACCATGCTTTGATTTAACAGACAAGACCTACTTTCCACCCTGAAGGGCTTTTTGATGATAACAAGTTATCTGAAAAACCCAAAGCAAAAGTTCATACCCCCATCAATCAGGCGTGGCATGCGAATGGTAGATGCCCTGAGGACACAATACCCATCAGGAGAACAAAAGAGGAGGATGTTCTTAGAGCCAGTTCAGTCAGAAGGTATGGTAGGAAAAAGCACAGAGCAATTCCTAAGCCTAGGTCTGCAGAGCCTGATCTAATTAACCAGAGTGGTCATCAGGTGAGAAATTTTTTGAGGGCCTTGTTGTGTTATCAATTTTTCTTGTTTCCTCTATTAATCCGTAGCATTGGCCTAATTTCCTAATTGTATTTTTGTGGGTTGTTGTTAATCAGCATGCAATAGCATATGTTGAAGGAGACAAGTATTTTGGAGCCAAAGCCACTATAAATGTGTGGGAACCCAAGATTCAACAACCTAATGAGTTCAGTTTGTCTCAGCTGTGGATATTGGGAGGCTCATTTGGTCAAGATCTCAATAGCATTGAAGCTGGCTGGCAGGTAATAAGGATCATCATTCATTTAGTCTGAATGTGCAAACTATGCTTTTAACTCTGAATTATACTTGGAAATTGTAATGACTCTCTGTGCATGATAACAGGTTAGCCCAGATTTATACGGTGATAACAACACGCGGTTATTCACATACTGGACTGTAAGCTTCTACTTTTGAGATTGTGTGTTGAACTATGTGCCTTTTTTTTTCTAGTTCTATTGTATTTGTTAGTGAAAGAATAATTTTCTTTTTTGTCTAACTCACTTTCTGCATTTTGTAGAGTGATGCATATCAAGCAACTGGCTGCTACAATCTTCTCTGCTCGGGGTTTATTCAAGTCAACAGTGAAATAGCAATGGGTGCAACTATTACCCCAGTTTCTGGATACCGAAACTCGCAGTTCGATATCAGTATACTTATCTGGAAGGTAAATTCCCAGGAGTTCTCCTACTTATTAATCTACAAAAAGAAACCATTTTTGAGCATCATGGATTTCATCATTCCTCTAACAAGGTATTTGACTTGTGGACCATTGTAATGTCCCAAGTGTTTGGATTCTTGGAAACATATCTTATTTTAACCAACCAAATGAGACATAACGTGTGGAAAATACCAGATGCATGTGTTTGATAATTCATAGCTAGTATAAGAATCTTGAGTTTTTCCTGTGCTCACTTATTAACTCGCTAGTAAAAGCTTTTTTACCTAGCATCACCACCATATCTAGAATCTTCTTTATTATACTGGTATCTTCTCCCAAATTCTTTTTATCGAGAGGTGGATATGGACCCCAATTGTAATCTGTGATGGGGACACTGTTTACAATTCAACCTCAGTAACTTTGAAAAGGTCAAGAGAGGCTTATACCCGTGCTATAAATGCCAGCACATAATACATGTTGTAATTTAAGTCTTCATGACTGCTAGAATCGTACAAAACATCCTTTGCTAATGTTGGCTAAACAATATACTAATTAAAGACATGAACTTTGTTACTGTTATTAACTAGTTATCTTCTCTATTTTTCCCTCTTGTAGGACCCGAAAGAGGGACACTGGTGGATGCAATTTGGGAATGACTATGTGTTGGGGTATTGGCCTTCCTTCCTCTTCTCATATTTGGCTGACAGTGCTTCCATGATCGAGTGGGGAGGTGAAGTTGTGAATTCTGAGCCTGATGGTCAGCACACCTCAACTCAAATGGGCAGTGGTCATTTTCCTGAAGAGGGGTTTGGCAAAGCAAGTTACTTCAGGAACATTCAAGTGGTTGACAGCTCCAACAATCTCAAAGCTCCCAAAGGCCTAGGCGTTTTCACTGAGCAATCAAATTGTTATGATGTTCAAACAGGCAGTAATGGGGATTGGGGTCATTACTTTTACTATGGTGGCCCTGGTAAAAATCCTAATTGTCAATGAGAGTAATGATGTGATGAAACACAAAAAATGAAAAAAAATTGCAGCCTCTTGTATCATTCAATCCTAGTGTTAAAGCTCTTCTCTACCATCTTGTATACCCTTTTCTGTAGTGGAAAGTTTTGACTGTTTTTTTTTCTGATATTGAAAGATTCTCCATGTAAGCAAGTGGAGAAGTGTGGCCAAGTTTCTCAAAAGCCTAAAGAAACAGGCCTGCCTTTATAACATCTCTGTATTTTATTTGTTTCTCCACTCCTCTCCCTATTGGAGTGTTTGTCAATGGCAATGGTCTTTTGTGATTACCAAAACTAGAATGAGTCATAATTTAAAATGATTATATGGTACATAAGACCATGCTTTGAATGAAAAGAAGTGAAATAAAAAAAAAAGTGAAAGTTAGTGCGACCGCAGTGGAAGAAAAAATGAATTTGTATTTA
The DNA here is from genome assembly GCF_051622355.1 of Phaseolus vulgaris. Taxonomy (NCBI): domain Eukaryota; kingdom Viridiplantae; phylum Streptophyta; class Magnoliopsida; order Fabales; family Fabaceae; genus Phaseolus; species Phaseolus vulgaris. The sequence continues at coordinate 42,459,896 of NC_143499.1, forward strand.
GCTTTGGAGTGAAAGATGCTGGAAAGTGTTGCATGTGAGTAGCTGACAGTACTATTTGTTGTGTTTCCTACTTTTTTGGCAGCAGTGACCCATTTCTTCCACCACACATTTTCAATCGCTTTCATCCACCCTGCAAATCCATCGTTGTATACCATTCAACCATGTGAACATGCGGTGCCAAAAGTCTTTCGTCCATCACTTTTTTGGATTTAGTTTTCTTGCACCATGTCACTAATATTGGATCAAATCCTACATCCTTAATATATTTATATATATATATATATAATACTATAAAAATGAAAACACCTATCAAAATAGCTTGTTGGAACATCATTCCTTTCATATCAAGTAAGATTGTATTAGTTTAGACCTGTATATACATAAAGATAAGCTATAATTATTTCATAATCATCATACAAAATCATATACATGTACAACACCACACACATACAAATTATTATATCACATTCCCAGCCATAACAAATATAGTAAATTACAACCAAATCACTCAATAGTACAAGAATTATAGTTTGTATCTTAATTAAAATGGTATATTTTTATATTTAATATCTTTTAAAACATTTGTATTGAATATATATCCTATATGATAATAATATTTGACATGTCAAAAATATCCGGATTCTTTTATCAAGGTGATTCTTTGTATTTGTTATAGAAAGTCGTGATAAAAAACACTTCTCATAACATCTCTATGTGATATCTTATCCATATGATTAGATCACTAATGAAACATAAGATATAAGATATATACTTTATAATGAATTTCGTTTTAGTACTATAACCTTGAACTCACAATAACATCTGAGGTAACTTCCTCACATCCCCTTAAAGGACCACAATCCACCTAAAATGATAGTACATTCACAAAATATCATCATATCATACAAATATCACATACAATATAAAATATCATCATATCATACAAATATCACATACAATATAAAATACAATGTATATCATACACATGTATGCATGTCATAATCATCATCAATAACATTCAAAGACAATAAGAAAGGACATTAAACTTTTATTAGGGGATGAATTACTTAACCATACCAATAATATTACTAGTTCAACCTGATTCTTACGTCGTATTTTTTAAAAAATGACAATATAAATTTTTAACCAAATATTATATTTAAATATCTCTTCCTCTCCATTATCATTGTGTTAAATATTTAACTAAATAACATATTGTGTTAAATAATAACCTAATAACACCTTTAATATATCAGTTTAAAATTTGGTTTCATTTTTAACTTAATTTTTTCTTTCTAATTTTATATAGTTTTAAAATTAAAATACTATCTTAAAAAAAATCTGCAAGAAAATTGTTGACAATTTTTTTTAAAAAAGTTTTAAAATATAATTATATTGAGCAATAATAATTTAGAAAAATAAATATATTAAAAAATAATAACTTAAAAAAGTAATTATTTAAGAACTAATTAATTGAAAAACTAAAGATGTGAAAATTTAAGTTGTTAGAAAATTAAATATTTAAAAAAGTGATTATTTAGTTTTGTATTGAATTTAATAAATGTAATATTAATAGCTATTTATGTATAAATAAAATATAGATTAAGTAAATATAAATGTAAAAATGTAAAAAAGAATCAATGTTAAAAAAATTTATAATTTAATTTTCAATTTTTTATTAATATAATTTTAAAACTTGTTTATAATCATACACAATTAATAATATTCTTATGATATTAACGATATGGATAAAAATTAGAGAACAGTGCTAAATAAATATATTAAAAAATAATTATTTTAAAAAATAGTTATTTGTAGAACTAATAATTAATAGAAAATTGTGATAATTTAATTTTTTATAAAGTTAAATATTTAAAAAAATAATTATTTAGTTTTGTATTGAATTAAATAAATGTAATATTAAATAGCTATTTATTTATAAAAAATATAAATTAAATAAATTTAAATGTAAACAATGTAAAAAGAAATCCTAAATTTAAAAGTATTTTCAAATTTTGATATAATTTTTTTTTTTTTAGTTATACATACAATTAATAAAATAATTATGATAGTAATGATATGGATAAAAAATAGGGAATAATATAAAAGTTTTTTTATTAATTATTACTTTTTTGAATAATCATTTACAAAAGTAATTATTATATCATTCATTCACAGATCAATAATTTAAATTATAAAAAATAGTTTCCACTATTTTTAAATATTTTATTTTTCCTTTTTCTATGAAATTTTTAAACAACAATTTCTGAAGTAAAATCCTTCAAAATTTATAAATGTTACTTTTTGTTAACAATTTTTTCTTATTTACATATTTTTCTAAATATTTACTGCTTAAAGTATGTATTTTTATAAATAATTGTTTCTTAAAATTTTTATATTTTATATCATTATTTTCCTAAATAAAATTTTAAAAATAAAATTTTCTAAATTATTTTTAAAATATTTTTGAAGAAACTTAAAATTACAAATTATGTTTCATTTATTTTAAATAAAAGAGTCAGATTCAAAATAAAGTTAAATTTTAAACTGTTAGAGCAAACCATGTTATTTCAGTATTTATTTGGCACAATATGTTGTGGGTAAATATTTGACAAAGTATGTTATTAAAGAAAATAAATTGTTTGAGTATGCTATTTCGGTAGCAATTTCACCATTGTTTATATTCTACAGAGTTTTGAGAAAAAAAATATTTTAAAGATAAATTTGTTAATAAAATAAATTATGGATGCTAATAACTTATTTCTAAATGTTTTTATCCTTCAAAATTGATTTCTACTAAAATTTCAACTCTTACACGGGTGATCTGAAACTAATCTGCATATAATAATGAATCGTGAAAAGAAAATATTTGTTTTAGCCAGAAGAGTATAGAAAAAAAAATGATATAAAAAAAAACTCAAAAATTCATAGAAAATCTTTGTATTTATTTTTAAATAATGCCTATGTTAATTCGTTTATGCACACATTTTTCATTATTTTCTAAATGTATTTAAAAAATCATAAAAATATATTTTGAAATATTAATTAGGTTATTAATTTATTAAAATATCTCTTATACGTGTTTGGAAATTCTTTGTAATTGACTTACACTAGATTTCTCAATATTTTTCGAAAAAAATTATTATTGTAAATACAATTAATGTGAGACGCATTTTTTATCACGTTGAAAATTACTTCAGCTACAGGAAAATAAACAAAGTTGTTTTGACTAAACATAATTATATTTTTTCCATGTTATACATATTAGTTACTGATAGATTTGTCAATAATAACAAATACAAACATTTATGAATGATTATAGTTTAATTGAATTTACATCTAAGTATAACCCAGTTGAACTACTGATCAAAACTATATTAATTTATTAATTAATATTTAAATATAGCATACAAAAATTAAAATTTGTAATCAAAATAATATTTATTTATTGAATCTATGAAATATAAAATAAATAAATAAATATTATAATTAAATTTCTTCAACATATAAACTTGCGATAATGAAATTTAATCTTGAAGCATTCAACTAATATTAACATTCAATTATCATACAAAAAAGTAAATATAAATTTAACCTAATATGTAAATATAATGCTTGCACAAATAATGATTATGATACAATACATAATACATGTAATAACGACATTCAAATGAATTTATTATACTAAAATTAAAAGTAAAAACAAAATAATTATTTCAAAGTTTATAAATAAAGTATAATTAGTGTGTACATTAAAAAGGGTGAATGAATTGTAATAATATTGTCATGTTTTTTTCACTTAAAATATTTATACTAGCCACAACTTTAATTAAATAAAACACACATACAAATGGATGTTGTACTTTAAAATGTGATTGATGAAAAGGTTAAACACACCCTCTTAAAAAGTTTTTCATTTTATTAAAATGAGTTTGATCTATAATGAACATAATCACTCAACATAGTCTCTATGTATACTTGCAATGACTTATATAAAATGAAAAACTATTTAGATATAAAAGTATTACAATTACTAAACAATAAGGCATCAAAACTAAATAATCTATGTAGAAAGCCAAATCCACATACCTCTTATTTTCCTTAATTCATTAATAAAATTATTAGTTGAATAAATTTTTTATTAATTTTTTTTAAGAAATTTAATTTTATTTGGATAAAATAATTCAAATTCATTAAATTTTATCTTTCTATTTCAATAAAATATTTCAATTAGCACTCAATGCAAAAAAAGAAGAAGATAATTATTAATAATTTAAAAATATCAATAATAGGATGTTTGATCTATTATTGATATTTTTTTTTCATTGATCAGTATTGTTTTTAAATTAATATCGACCATAATTGTTTAATAACATTGATCAAGAGTTATTTTATTATGTTGTTGATCAACTTTTCATGGATGTTTGTCGAAAAGATGTTCTAACTTGGTTTTTTTTAAGAAAATCTTAATTATTATTGGTTGAAAAATAATTCTAACAAATTATTGATAAAAAATATTATTAATTTATGTTAATAATAAAAAATAATCAGTACAAATATATAAAAACTAACAAGGGAACACAAGTCAATTGAAATATCTAATTCATACACAGCAAAAAATTAGTTTCCTTACCACAATGATTTTGATTAATATCAAACAAAAATAACAATGATTTACAATAATAACACAATTAAGTCTAATAATTTAAATACAAAACTCATATCAATGTTAATAAAAATATAATGTCTCAATTTCAGTCAATTGGATCACACTCCAATCAAATCAAATTGAGAATACGAAGAAAAGAGACATGCTTAAATATGAATAATTTCAAAATTTTATTTTTTTATGTGGAATTTGAAGCAATATAATTATTATCACAAAATTCTGAATTTTCATTTTCTTCCACAAAAATCTTACCCAAACATTATTTTGTTTATAAACTATATAAATTTTTCTATAAAAAAATTTATCCCTTTAGAATTTTCTATCTAAATACACCTTAAGAGTTTAATTGTTATAGCTTTTTCGTTAAGATATTTTTTAAATGGCCAGTTTTTAAAATCTGTTGTGTTTACCTTTGAACTTTTAAAAACAGTAAAACTGAAAATATATAAAATCTAACTTAGAATATAAATGATTTTGAATAACTGATCTTAACTAACAGACAACCTTGGAACAACTTAAAAGACATAAACACATGCAACTGTGCTAAAATATAGTTAATTCGTAATGGCTGTCGAGTTTGTAACTATACGATAAAAAAATGGCAAAGTTTAGAAAGTTGTTTTATAAGTTAATTTTATGCATATAACATAAAATATCTTTCACTCGGAGGAGCACGTTTTAAAATTTACCCTCAGACTTATTAAAGTATTGTTTCAGGAAAAAAAAGAGTATTGTATAAATTATGTTTGTTATAGGAGGAAATAAATTAAAATGGATAATTTATATGAAAATAATTTATCTATTCTGAAATGTTTTTATTTTTAGTTGATATGAAATCTCTAATACATATTCTTATTTAATAATTTGTGTGGAAGACTATGTAATGAGTTGTCTGGTGGTCTGACAAATCTAACAATATGTTTTAAATAATTATGATATTGTATTATGAAGTGAACTTTTAAATTTAAGTAAATCTTACAAATTAAAATACTTTTATATTATTTTTGGAAACAACAATTTATAGAAAATTTAGTTCAACACAAATCAAAATCAAATATATTATTAATTTAAACATGATAAAAAAATACGTAACATAACTCGAAATTTTCTAATATTATAAATTGTATAAAAACAATTTTAATTCAATTATAAGAAAAGATAAAAAATTATTGTCAATAAAGAAAATTAACAAATTAAGATCTTAAAAAATATGTCAATTATCATAGTGTGGAATGAAAGTTAACATATTTTGCATATGTGGATGTAGTAAAGTGTTTTAGAGTAAAACAATATGTATCCATAAAAAATTGTAGAATATTATAACGTTATATTAGTCTATAAGTTATAAAAAGTAAATTTAATAATAAAATAGTTAAATATAGTGAATTATGGAATTTCCATGTGGAGTAAAAACAAGAACTTAACAAAGGTGCATTCAAATAACAAATTGTTACGTATAAAATAAAAATTATTGGAAGGAATGTAATAAAAGAAAATAAAGATAAGCCGAAGAGTAAAAAATCCCCATTAACGGAAATTAAATAAAGGAATACAAATCATGAAAGCTTCATAATCAAAAAGTACATTTAATTAATAAGGATAAGGAAAAAAATAATTGCAAGAAGATGTAACAGTGGAAAAAGATAGTTAAGAAAAGCATGGAAATAATAATTATTAAGAAAATTAAAGCTAAAGGAGAAAAAATAAAATACAAAAATTACTGATTTATTTCGAAGCTGTGGATATGAATTAGTCAAATCATAATTAATACGAATGTTTAATTACAGCATTCTTAAAAATTAAACATAGGATAGGAACATCTTTAAATAAAAATTAAGAATGAATTACTGTTCACACCACGCTCTTGATTTTTTTTCCTATTTAATTTTCATCTTATGTTTTAAACGAACCCACAGCTAAAAGAATGCGAAAAATTCTATTTAAATGTCAAAATCCGCACTTTTAAACAACTCACTATTATATTATTGACTTTCTCTATTTAAATGTTGTTTTAAATAACAACATGAATTATTCAAATGATGTGACTCTTATTTTTTTTATTTAACGAATTTAATTTATCATAAAAAAATGCTAAGTTTAACTAATGGCGAAGGAGGGTTGAAAAGTGAGTCTTAGCTGGTCCAAATTAAACCGTTGAATAATGGTCCAAAAAAAAAGGTAATAAAATAAGTTAAAGTTTTTTTTTTCTTTTCTTTTAATTTGTTGCGCACATTATTCGTCTTCATTCTCTCTCATACGTAGGGCGAGAAAAAGAAAGAATTAAATTAATTTATTTTGATATTTATTATATTTTATATTATATTTGAGTTGATATAGTTGACAGAGGTTGAGCAAAAGAGAAGAAGGGGCAGAGTAGGGTTTTAATCGTCACTAATCTTACCCTCTGCAACGTACAATTGGAGTTTGAGAGAGAGAGAAACAAAAACAAAATCAGAAACCCTTCTTTTTCTGTTTCTTCTCCTTATTTCTGCTTTCAATTTTCGCTGTACTAACCCTAGCTTCCTCAACACTCACTTTGAAACCCTAGCTGCTTCAGCTATGACTCATTTCTGCTGAATTCGCCACTATGTTGCTGCCATTTCAGTTCACAACAGTAAGGTAAGTGGAAGATTTGTTCGTTTCGTTTCTGCATTCTCTTGCGTAATCGTCTCAATCGTCGCTGTTTCCTTTTTCTGTGGCTGTAATCAGGTGCATGCGCGTTGTTTTAGTGTGAAGGAGGAGGAAGAGGCATGGACCGTGCGCTTCTCCTCGCGTGCGTGATTTGCGGGATCCTCTTCTCGGTGTTAGGGTTGGCTTCATTCTTCATCCTTTGGGCTGTGAACTGGAGGCCCTGGCGAATTTATAGGTATCTCATCTAGATTATTGTTTCTGTTTACCTGTTTTGACTTGCTGCTTTGTGTTTTTTTGTAGTTTTTAGATTGAATTGTCTTGCTGCACTGTTAGTGCTTTTGATTTCCTGCGCCGTTGCTTTCTGTTACTTAAATTAGTGCTTGTTTTTAAGTGATTGATGGTTTGATATTTACTGGCATTGACTGCTGTGTACTACTGTCACTGAAATGGATAGCTTATTAGCTACATTTGTTTGCCAATCTGGGAATTAAGTGTGGATTATTGGAGCGCGTTTTTTTTTTCGGTTTTTATGACGGTCTGGTAAGTATGGTAGTTTGGTGCCAATTTTGAACTGTGAGAGATTTTTTTTAGTGGGAAATCACTGGGGCCTTACGAGTTTGTTTCTACCTTGTACTGTGTGCTCTGCTTTCTTTTACTTTGCACCTCTTTTAAGTAATTTTGTCAGAATCCACGGGAAGATGCATGTTGGTTATGATGTAATGTAACGGCTAATGTGGACTGTAGAGGTATAACTTGGGGGATGGCTTCCATGTTTAGATGAACTGTCTTCAACGTGATATATTTAGAAAATAATATTTTTTATCTATAGATATTTTGGGCTAAAATATAGTCATATTTTATTTGGGCTAAAATAATCTTCAACGTACTTAATTGAATTTCCCTTGTTTCCTTTTTAGAAAAAGGGTCTATCTGAATGGAACTGTAAAATTCTCATGAAACTTATAGTCATATGTATTAGGTTTATAATTTTAGTATGTCTGTTGGAATCTTAAGTAACCGTGCTAGAAATCTGAAGGTATAATAGCATGGTTTATGGTATATTTTTAATGAAATATCATGAATTTGAGATTAAACATAACTTTACATTCCATATATGTGATTTGTATTAATATTAGACGAATTATGTGTAGAGTTGTGGGGTTGAATTATGCCTAAATCCATATTCTAAGATGGCCTTTGAATCTATCATAAATCCATTAGTAGCGTCGGTCACCCATCCTATTATGCATGTACCAAGACCAGTAATGCTGAGTGTGAGGGGATGTATTAGGAAAATTCAAAATCCCATATCGGCTAGAGATAAATCTTGAAAAGAGTATGTAAGTGGGAGACCACCCTCACCTCACAAGTTGGTTTCATATAGTTGGGTTAGACCTTAACCTACATTCTAAGACTTCCATTTAGATTACTCTTTAATTTAGTTCAAGCTGCCAGATTTCATCGGACTACTTGCTTCTTTTTAGGAGGGTAAACCTTAATACAACCATAAGGTGGCTGCGTTGCATTGTGGTAGTCATGGTATAGTTAAGGAAACATCCGCCCCTTGGCGGAAGTAAGGTTGTGTTGTGTGTATATCAGACCTTCCTCATACCCCATAACGATGCGAGCTTGTACATTATGCTGCCTTTGTATTCACCTTTTTAGGGATCTGAATATCATTATGGTACCTAGGAATACTCGAATTGGATACTCAATTATTTTATTTTTTCTATACAAAATTGTAATTTATCAGGGATAGAGTACAAATCAGGAGGGTTAGGAGTCCTTTTAAATTAACTATTACTTTGTCAAAAGAAGCAAGCAAATGCATTGATTACCAAGTTGCTTTAACCTGTGGGATTTGATCTCTAATATGATATTAGAGCATCCATGACAGGAGTTCATACCTTTCCACCCTCATTTTTTTAATAAAGTGTTTAATTTTAGCGTCAGGCAAGATGGGATATAATTTTATATGCTTCAGAGTCAAGCCCAATGGATCTTGTGTGAGGGGATGTTAGATACTTAGACATAAAGCCATAATAAGTTTTCAACGATTAACTGAAGCTTTTAAAAGAGTTCATCCTTGGGAAAGTAATGCAATCCCATTGCATGCCTGATTCTGACCTAAACTCCGATTTAAATCATTGTGACAACTGGAAACATCATGGCCAAACGTGAAACAGAGTTGGTACTGAATAGTGTCCACGGCCACCAAGAAATCTGTGGCCACCAGAGTGACTCTTGCGACCACTGGGGACAGGTTTGGAATTGTTGAACTCAGGGCATTTAGCACCCAAGACAAGGTTTTGTGCAACACTGGTTTGTGATGGTGTTTCCGGAACATGATGAGATTTTACCACATTTACCATATCTGTAGTTTTCTTTTGAAATTTTTGAAGACAAGCCTCTTGCGTTATGACTGGGTATCACTTTATCAAATTGACATTGGATCAAGTCTATTGCTTACCGAGGCAACAATAGTTTCATATTTGTCTGTTGGCTTTTAAATTCATTGAGTTACTCCTTTGGTTCAATTGTATCACAAATTTTAGTGAGAACGGGAAATAGGGGTTGATTCTTAGAAGATACTCAGAATTGGTTGATCTTAAACCATCATGCTTTGAAGTTCTGCGCAAAATTGTTTGGCCTTTGTATTCAGGTGAATGTGGAATTAGGGTTGAATTTTTATATCATAATTGCCATGATCTGTTGCGTCTGATTCAATGCTGTTAAATGGTGGTGTCATGGTGGAATTGTGTGGCGGTTGCCAATTGCTGTATGCAATTTGCAAAGAGAGACTTGCTTTTTGCGCCATATGCCAGAAGTTTTTCCCTTCGCCATGTGTTGCCATCTGCTATTGAGAACACTTACCCAAAAATTGGCAAGCATATTTTGAGTAATTGGCGATTGTAACCAAGAGAGAAGCAACTGGTATTTTACTCCCATTAGATATAGGCTCTTGAGGTGTGATTTGCCTGCTATCTTCAAGTGTGATTTGGTGCAAGTAATGTGGCTTTTGATTGTTGGTTCAACTTACCAGCACCAAATCGACTGAATCTTATATTCATGTTATTTGGCAATAGAGTTAGAAATATAATTGCCATTAACACCGGAGAAGATTCCATAGCAGAGAAAGGTGTTGGTGGATGATGCACTCAGAGGCATCTTGGTTTTAGGGTTTGGGCCAAAAATGAACTCAAACTTACAATGATAAGAGTCCAACTATATATATAGCACCATGGGATTCCTATGAATTAGAAACAGAATTTGTAGACAGTTGTAACTAAAGTTAGTTACTAATGAGCTGGCTGCAGCTGATATACAATAGGAATGCTATACTCATTACAGAAAGTTGCACTGCTCTAATATAAACACACCTTGAAGAAGAAATTTGTGAAGCTAAGAAGAAAAGGATGTCTCGTAAAAGTTGGGTGAAATTATGTTCTAGCTGATTGCCCCAGAATTCTTTTGTGTTTTGTATATTCTGTGTGTATTATTAAAAAGGAATTCCTTGACATTTGTGGTATTATTGGGTAGAAAGAAATAAATATGAACTCATTATTGTCCTGCAGGACAATGATTAGTTAGTATAGTGAAGCAAAGCAAAAAAGAGAAAAGAAAATTGACTACTTTTTATGAGTTTTGATATTGTTTAGCAATTCATAACTTATGTTGATAGTTATTGATGAATTTTTATAATGGAGAAAAATAAAAAGAGAAAAAATATATTGTGGGAGCTTGTACTAGTCCGAGATACAATGAAAGAGAGAAAAGAGTAGAAAACAAGTAAAGGCACCTCTAGGATCCTATACTACAAATAGGTACAACTCAACACAACTTTTTAGTAAAGCCTATTCTTCTCCTTGGTTCTATAATTATAACAATTAATATTATTTGATGAATCCACAGTGATAGCAGCTGGATTGTTGAATGTAACACATTTTTTTTTGGTCGACATGAATGTAACACATAAGGTTGCACTAGGCCTCTTGACTGCTTTTTAATAACAAATAAGTTCAATTTTTTGCTACAATACTTTGTCATCACATAACATATGTTTTGAGAAGAAATACAAGTTGTTTTTATGCTGCTTTTGTCGCGCTATGAAAGTACTCTGAATTTTTGAGACTGTTTTGGGCTTCTTTGCATCTATTGTTATTTATTCGTTTCTATTTCCAGTTGGATCTTTGCTCGGAAATGGCCAAATATCTTGCAAGGTCCTCAACTCCATTTGCTCTGCGGTTTTCTGAATCTTTCTGCATGGGTTGTTGTTGTTTCTCCAATTCTGGTGCTTATAATTTGGGGCTCCTGGTTGATTGTTATATTGGGTCGAGATCTGATTGGTTTGGCTGTGATAATGGCTGGTACTGCTCTTCTATTGGCTTTTTATTCAATTATGCTGTGGTGGAGAACTCAGTGGCAAAGCTCAAGTATGTATTTTATGGCCTATTTGTTATTGCTTACAGTTCTTAAGCTTAATTTTCTATTAAGTTGAAACCCAAATTTCGAAATGCTGTAACTTAGGTAAAAGTTGTTTCTGGTATTACTGTTTCGGAGGATTGTTTTCTGTCAATGATCTTTCATTATTTGAGCAATTGATAGCCTTTGGAAGTGATTTATGTCTTCTGTTTCATGAAAAGTTAACAGAAGAGGGATGAACAGTGACTGCTGTCTTGTAGAGTCTTCTATTTATAAAAGTGCGCAATTTCTAATTAGAGAAATGAAAAAAATTGCACTGGCTTTACAGGCTTCAGTGCAACCTGGTCTAGAGAGAGTTTTGTCAAACTGGATGTGTTGGCAAGTAGTCACAAAGTTGTGATAAATAAAATGAGAACACTGGAACGGCTGTAGGGTGATGATTTTGTATGCCAAATGAAGACATTTTACATTGAGAATTTGCCTAAAAATAGTAACTCGAATAATGTTGTAATAAGTGAAATGAGAACACTGGAACTGCTGTAGGGTGATGATTTTGTATGCCAAATACGGACATTTTACATTGGAAATTTGCCTAAAAATAATAACTAAATAATGTTTATAGAGGATGGCATTCGATGTTGAAATTATGGGGGTTAAAGTGAAGAAATAAAATAGAACAAGTTTCACGAGTAACATGATAATACATGGATACGGCATGTTTACTTCTAAAACACAATTGGGCGTAATATTGTAACACTTACTAACAATGCTCATAGCAAGATTAACATTTGGAGTATCAATAGGTCTAGTCTAGGTGTAGCATTCAACATGATTTGTCTAAGGAATACTCACTGATGAATGGTAATCTTGACTTGACCTTAGAATGAGCAACGCAAGTTCTCTAGAAATACCAGAGATTTCCCTAATTTTGACCCAAAATTGATAAATGATACTTATATTCTTTTAACCTAATGAATACTGGGATGGCTGCTATCTGTAATAAATATTTCACAAATACATGCTTGAGTGAGATAGTGACCTTTGACCTAAAATTAAGCTATCTGCTTCATTACAAGTCAAACCAACTGTTGTAAGAGTTTGTGCTGTCTCAATCGCTTTTTTTGCAACTTCTTTGTTGAGGTTTTTGTGCAAACATGGATTGGTGAAGAATATACCTTAGATGGTCAAAGGGATATGTGAACATATTCATGGCGGTTTTCGGCACATATTGGATTCAAATTGTATTTGTTTTTGAAGCTTTAAAGAGTAAAGTTTAGAATTAGATCCTACTACCCTGTCATTTTTGCTTCTTAGCGTGAATAGAATACCTAATTGTCTTTGAAACAGGTAAAGTTTTTTAAAATGGCATTTTGTTCCCATTCTTTGTTGAGAATGAATGACTAGTTGCAATTAGAATAATCATTTATAGCAATGTAACAAAATACTGAAATTCCAACGTTGAAACAATGATATAGAACCCATAGATTGTGTGCTCTAAACATGAGTTGGAATCCATAGTTAACAGGATCCATCCTTTGATGTTAAGATATGCCAGGGTATTTGACGCCCTATGCCCCAGTCATTTGTGAAAAGATTAGGAGAAAACGAGCTATGGGTGATGTCGAAATTGATAGAAATCATGTAAATCATACTTCACAATAATTATCCTTCTCTCTCTGTTTTTTGCGCAAGCAATACTCTTTTGTTTATGTTTCTACCTTGGAGAATCAGCTGGAGATAGCAATCGAATAAGATTACAGCAAAGGTCATACAGCTGAAAGCTCAAATAAATAGGTTGATGTATCTTCCTCAACTGAGTTAATTCTTGTGGGATTGTGCTCTCTTAGAAAGTAGTCATATGCTTAACTCATCCTCACAGAATCGGTTTGTACCAATTTATATGCTATAATTTGGTCATATTGCTATTCATTCTGAGATTTCCAACATATTCATGTTGAGGATTGGAGATCTCTGAGCGTAGGGATAAATATTCATGGGTGGTCCAATAGTGGGTTGAATAATATTTTAGTTGATATGGGATTTCCAACATGTTCAATAGTTATTATTCTGTCCGAAGCGTGGGCATTTGAACTTTTTGCAGTCTGAGCTTGATATCCTATTGCATTTGTTGTCTAACCAAAGTTGGCCTTTTGCTCCTATTTCATTTTGAACAGCAGTGAAATAAATTGCTTATAAATAGGTATTTTGTTACGTATAGTATAATGAGCACCAGAGAATGTTCTTTGATTAGGTCTTCAGTCAAATCCATTTATTGTTTGGAAATTGTACTTGTTGTCAGGTGCATAATTTTTTTTTTTTTTTTTTTTTTTTCTGTATGTTCTTTTCAGTGCCTAAGTTGTATTAATAAGTGAATGACATGTCCAAAAACAGCTATGATGTAGAAAGTAGACAAGAAGAGTATATTTTACCTGGTTTTATGTAGATATTTAGTATGTTGGGCATCTTATGGTTTATTTATTTTCATTGATGTTGTAGTTGTTATGGCCAATGTTTACATTTTTCTTTGACAGGGGCTGTTGCAATCCTGCTTCTTTTGGCTGTTTCTTTACTCTGTGCGTACGAACTTTGTGCCGTATATGTTACAACTGGATCACGAGCGTCTGACCGCTATTCTCCATCTGGTTTCTTTTTTGGAGTCTCTGCAATCGCTTTAGCAATCAACATGCTATTTATCTGCAGGATGGTTTTTAATGGTATGCTTTTGAATTACTTAGTTCATTTATAAATTGCTACTTTATTAAAGGATAGGATATGTTTTTGATTGTTGTTCACTATAATCATTTTCAATGTAGTGCATATGTGAAGAAAGTTTCCAATAGCTCCTAGTCCTTTTCAATGTTGTCCCTACTGTTTATTTGAGAGAGATTTTTCTCTCTCTCTTTTTTGTTATACTGTATTCTCTTATCTGTTAATCAATTGTAACTGACAGGATAGGTGATCATTTCCTGATCTTTACGCAGGCTTGTGTAATAGAGAATGACCTTACCTATCAATGTATTATTGTAATTCATAATCAATAATGGGGTCTGTTTGGGGAAGTTTCTCCATGAATACTTATAGAAGAGAAAAATAAAAAGAAAAAGTTAGATAGGAGAGTTTCTACAAATTAGCTTATGCTTAAGCTAATTTTAGTTTATGAAGAAACTAATTTTAATTTTTCTTATTTTTCTGTCCTAAAGTGTTTATCTAGTACACATCCAAACAGGTCTACACTTTTATTCTTTCTATTTTAATAATTGTCATAATATTGTGATATTGAAATTGAGTTACCTTAAAGTACAAGGATCAAATTTAAAAATTACTGCTATCTAGTGACAAAAAATGTTGTATTTTTTCTCCCTACTTGCACAACACTCAGTTTTAATTTGGTACCCTTCATTGTGTAACAACTTCAGTAGATAGTGATATTATAACCGTAATAAGTATATTCCTTTATGATATAGATGGTTTCACAATGTATTTATACTGCTTTTGGCTTGATTCTATTTTGTTCTTTTGTTTTTTGTTATTTAAATATTCTTAATAGCATTATTCATTGTAGGGAATGGCTTGGATGTGGATGAGTATGTGCGAAGGGCATACAAGTTTGCTTATTCAGATTGTATTGAAGTAGGTCCTGTGGCATGTTTACCTGAACCCCCAGACCCTAATGAGTTGTATCCTCGGCAATCTAGGAGGTTTGTTCTAGTTCTTGTTCTCATTGTTGACTATTGTAGTGGACACAGACAGTTATAGGCTCTAATTACATTGGCAGACATATATTTTGCTCTTATTTTCATACACCTTTTAATGCTTTTCATTAATGGAGTCTTGTTTTGGCTGAATAATGAATCTTTAATTTTGCTTCGGAAATACTTGTCCGTATTCAATAATATTCCATTAAGATATTGTAGGTCTTGTTCTTCCAAGTTAATATTGTTTTTGTTTTTGTCTTTGTAGGGCTTCCCATCTTGTACTGCTCTACCTTGGCTCACTATTTGTTCTGCTAGTATACTCCATCCTGTATGGTCTAACAGCTAAAGAGGAGAATTGGCTTGGAGCAATTACATCAGTTGCTGTTATTATTCTTGGTGATTTAATTAGCTATTTTTGCTATTATAATATTTTAATAGTTAACAGGAAAATTCTTGTGCACTTTTCAGATCTGTTTATTTGATTTTCTGCCTTTTCTATGCATTTCTTGTACTGTAGACTGGAATTTGGGAGCTTGCCTGTATGGTTTTCAACTTCTTGACAGTCGTGTTGCAGCACTGTTTATTGCTGGAACATCCCGTGTGTTTCTTATCTGTTTTGGAGTACAGTATTGGTTAGTTTTTTTACTTTGAAATACGACCTTTTCCTCTCTACAATTGCATGTATTATTGGTTTGTTGACTTATCTCTACTTTGCTGTCACAGGTATTTAGGGCACTGTATTAGCTATGCTGTTATGGCAACTGTACTACTGGGAGCGGCTGTTACTCGCCATTTGTCAGCCACTAACCCATTGGCTGCAAGGAGAGATGCTTTACAAAGCACTGTAGTTCGGCTGAGAGAAGGTTTTCGTAAAAAGGAGCACAACAGTTCATCTAGCTTTTCCGAGGGCTGTGGCTCAAGTATGAAAAGAAGTAGTAGTGTTGAAGCCGGTAATCTTGGTAATGTAATTGAAGCTGGCAGAGCTATGGTTGCAGTTGATGGGAGCAATTGGAATAATGTCCTGTCTCAAGCTGCTAGTTTGCCAGATGGAATCAATAGTGATAAAAGTATAGATAGTGGAAGGTCAAGTTTAGCATTACATAGCAGCTCTTGTCGGTCAGCTGTTCATGAGCCAGAAGTTGGAATGCCATCTGATGATAGAAATTTGGAACACAACAATTCTTTGGTGGTTTGTTCTAGTAGTGGTCTTGATAGTCAAGGGAACGACTCCAGTGCATCACACTCTGCAAATCAACAAACACTAGATTTGAATTTGGCTCTTGCTTTCCAAGAAAGATTGAATGACCCTAGGATTGCAACTATGCTTAAAAGAAGGGCAAGACAAGGTGACCGAGAACTTAGTAGTTTATTACAAGATAAAGGATTGGATCCAAATTTCGCCATGATGTTAAAAGAGAAGAGTTTAGAATTGGATCCAACTATCTTGGCATTGTTACAAAGAAGTAGCATGGATGCAGATAGAGATCATAATGAAAATACTGATAATGCCAGTGTTGACAATACCATACCTAATCAAATTTCACTATCTGAAGAACTGAGGTTACACGGGCTTGAAAAGTGGCTTCAGTTGTGCAGACTTGTATTGCATCACATTACGGGTACTCCAGAACGAGCATGGGTTTTGTTTAGTTTTATTTTCGTACTTGAAACCATCATTGTTGGCATATTTCGTCCAAAAACTATCAAAATAATCAATGCAACACATCAGCAGGTGAGTCCTGAGTCCCTCCCCCTCACAATATTCTGCTTTGTTTTGGGCAACTGAGATACAGTCTTTTATTTCTAGAAGTCTGTTATCTTTTAGGATGATCATGGGGTTGGAATTGTTTAATTGTAATTGTCAATGTTACAATGCTCATCTTGATATTTCTGAACATTGATTGCTTGCAGTTTGAATTTGGATTGGCGGTGCTCCTGTTGTCTCCTGTCATATGTTCAATCATGGCTTTCCTTCGATCCCTTACGGCAGAAGAAATGTCCATGACATCAAAACCGAGGAAGGTACTGTATTTTCTATTATTTGGATCAACAAGGCAATTGGCTGAAACTAATATTTGCTATGTCAACTTGACTAATTGGTCTAAATTTGTTCTTCATAATAAAGGAAGTACATCTGTTGCTTTACAGTGTTTTTAGTTTTGGTGCTGACAGATGTAATATTCTTGTTCCGCACATATATTAGCTTGACATGAGAGAGGGCTAACGTTTACTGGTGCTGTAATGATACCACTTTCTTGGCTGTAAATTCTCCTGGAGTGGGAGTTTTTGGAACGGTTATAATGTGCTAGTTTTCTGGACTGGATTAGTCTTTCTGTGATGGGCTGAGCTGGGTAGTTTGTAATCCAATTCTGTGTTTGAAAACCTGAAATCTCATAAATCTTAATGGTCTCAGTCTCTTTGAATAATTTGACTCCTCTAGTCTCAGAGTTACTCCCATGTCTTGGATGCGACCCTTAACCACTCTAACTCTACTCTCAAATCACTTTGGTATGATGAGGGGCTGAAGCTTTATTTATTTATTTATTTTTAAATCCATAATTTGAGCTCATGCTGGGTCTATACAAAGTCTTTTGATTGTTTGATTCTAATTCTTTTTCTCTTTTTGCTTTTCGTAATTGCTATCAAATATAAAAACATTAATTATTAATAATATAACTTTTAAGTAATTATTTCAATTCTTAAATTTTGTTTGTGAGGTCTTACCTCTGATGTTGCAATTTGTTTCGTCACAATTTCCCATCTTTCATCCTAAGTAGGACATGGATTTTGACAACCCTGCATCTTGGTTTCCACTTGGAATTAAGTTACAAATTTACATGTATTTGCTGAAGCTGTCAGAGCTTTGTGGTCAGACTGCTCATGAAGATTGATGGCTCATTGAATCGCCCATTGATCCCAGTAACGTCCCGTCTTCTGTTAAATAACGATGACATTCCAGTGTTATCGATATCGGATAATGGAAAATATCTGCAACCCCAAAAATTCTTATGAAAATATATCAGAAGCCTCACAGGTTTTAAAAAAAAGACAATATATACATATAAGATAATTTAAAAATATGCATAAATATAATTATAATGCAAAAATAATGAAAGACAACCATAATTAATAATAATATCATGTGTAGAAATTCAAATAAATAACAATAAAATCATATCAAGGCACCACAAATTTCAGGTTCAAGACTTAGAATAACAACAGAACATAAGTTACATGTCCGAAATTTCTAATTATTTGACTTCTTCAATCCGAATAATTATCTTCAGACTTTGGTCAAAGTTAAGTAAATTGAATGAGAAAAGAGGACTTGCAATCAGTGGCAGGAATGTGACTGTGTGACAGTGGCTGCACTGCAGAGCAACGTAAGGAGGCTGCTGGGTGAGGTGCCTTAGATTAAACTTGTTGTAATTGTTTAGGTTTGAGGCCAGGTTGTCTGGCCCAACCCTTTTTAAAAAAGGCGCTTGGGCTGATACATTACTGTATCCTGCCTGGAAAATAAAATGAGAAGAGAGAAAATTAAATGAAACGAGAATAGAGAAAATCAGGGTTTTTAGTGCCTTGTGTTGGGTCGTTTCTGGCATGGCTGCTGAGCTTCCACTCTGCCATGAGGTGCCATGCGAAACCTGATTCACCACCATAATGTTGTGGCGGCCAATGGAAAGTCCGTCACAAAAATTCAGTATGGTGCTGCCATGGCTTTTTTTTCGATAACACTGATACCTTCATGGAGATTGAAGAATTACCGATTTCCTTGGGAGTGCTTTTTAGTCAATCATTGTAATTTTATCTAGAATTAGGGATTTTATTTAGACCTCATGTTTGTTTTTTGAAGTCCATTAATTGTTATGTTTGGCCTGGCTATATGTCTGTTGTTGCTTGTGCTGTTAGTGTTACATTTGTTTTACTGCATGCGTATTATTTCATGAAGGTGTCTGATAAAGTATTTGTTTGAAGTTTAAATGAATAACTAGTAACATATTCTCTTTCTTTCCCATTCACTATCTTCAGTATGGTTTTATTGCTTGGCTACTCAGCACTTGTGTTGGATTGTTGCTCTCCTTTTTAAGGTAAGCCACCGAACCCTACTTTTGCTGTAAGTTGTTCATACTTTAAAATTTTGACCTCATTTCTATTGAAAATGTTTACAATAAAAAAAAATTCTTTGTCATGATTGTAATTGAGACATTAACGATTTCATTTATTTAATTTAATGATACAAAAATTAAAAATATTAAAATCAGGCCATCATCTAATTTGCTTATTCTATGTGAAAGGCTTTTTTCTATCAGCATAACTGTTTTCCTACTTATGTGTTTTAATATAATTTTTGCAGCAAATCATCTGTTCTCCTTGGTATATCCTTGACTGTACCACTAATGGTAGCATGTCTTTCTGTTGCCATTCCCATATGGATTTGTAATGGGTACCAATTTTGGGTTCCCCATGGAAATTGTACCGGAAGTGCTGGAAATGACCAAATTCCTCAAACAAAGAAGGTTGGACCTAATGCCTATCCTATTTACTATAGGGGGGATGTCTATAGTTTTATCTCTAACTTGTGCTTTCTACATACAATATATATAATAATAGAATAGTTAAAAGCTAATGGTGTTTGCTAGAATATGATTGTAATTTAAAATATTATGCTTCAGGATGGGTGAAATCGTAAATGATGCGTTGAACAATTAGCCTGTGACAGTATATAGAACATTTAATGTTGTTGCTGAACTGCAATCATTTTTTCCTTTTTGGTATAATCTTATTATGTGCAAACCAATACATGATATTTGGTAGAGGAAAGATGGTATAGAAATAATGTATTTTTTCAAATAGAACTTAGTGGAGCTAAACACTATGATAAGTACACTGGCACTTTTCTGCAGCGTGAATTTCTAGTTATATTGTTTTATTTCTATTTTTGTTTATAAAAATGTAATATTAAAAGGGCCAGAAGATGTCATTTAATTATTTTCTGGGGGCACGGGTAGTGGTGGTCATAAAACATTACACATCTTAAAAAATAATTAAATTAAGAATCTGAAACAAAGAACTGAAAGAAGCTGCCTTTGTTTGGTTATCTAATGAGAGAAGTGAAATGGAATTGGACTTGAGATGGTACAGAATGGAACGAAGTTACCATTCCATTGTTTGTATATATTTTGAACAAAAAACTTGCTGGTTCCCTTTCATTCTTCTAAAATTGGAAGGGAAGAAGCAAAGGGTATTACTTGGAATGGAATGGACATTCCATCCGGTTCCATTCAGTTTTAAACAATTCTGACATAGGAGCTTACTTTGAGTTCATTTTTATTATACTTCATTTCATCTTATTTTGAACAATCCAAACAGTGAAACATAGTATTGTTTCATTCTGATGCACTCCTTATGTCCCTTTGGACCCATACAACATAAAAAATGAAGCGGAATCTATATAATCTCTTGGAAATCCTTAAAGCAATCAAGAGCAGTGTACCAGACTTGAAAACAATGCTTGACATTTTATTTGGGATGTTGTAGTTTCTTACATCTTTCTATCTGTCACCGTCTTGTGTGAAACACAGTTGTAACATTTTTATGCTCACGTATTGTCTTGTGGTAATTATATAAAAATTTCTATGTTTGAGTGACTTTTGTCATACAATCTTATTATGATTTGGTCCAAAACTTGCTAGATGTTAATTTGCAAAGAAGCACATATTTTAGCTTATCATATTCTAGATTGGGAGATTTTAATTCATGCATTTGTTTCCTAGGTGGTGTGTGGTGCAAATGTTGCTCTTTTTTCTGTCAAGTTAAAAAATTCCTTTTCAATGTTTAAGCTTGTCTTGTTCTTATTACAGGGTATTGTTCTTATTATCTGTATGTCAGTATTTATTGGATCTGTACTGGCTTTGGGAGCAATAGTTTCTGCGAAGCCTTTAGATGATTTAAGATACAAGGGATTGAATGGTGATCCAAAAGTTTTGGGCTCCCCTTACACATCATATGTTTTTCTTGGCTGGGCAATGGCATCTGCAATTGGTTTAGTTGTTACTAGCGTGCTACCAATAATTTCATGGTTTGCAACATATCGCTTCTCCCTTTCCTCTGCTATCTTTATTGGGCTTTTTGCAGGTATTTTATCTGTCTCTACAAATCCTCTCATACTCCCCACCTAATGAGCAAAAATATGATAATTGCTTCTGTTATTGGTGGTATGTAATTATTTATTTCTATAATCTTTTTCTTGCTGCAGTTATCCTTGTAGCATTTTGTGGGGTGTCTTATGTAGAAGTTATCAAAACCAGGGATGAACAAGTTCCAACAAACGGTGATTTTTTAGCCGCTTTACTTCCTTTAGTCTGCATTCCAGCAGTGCTGTCACTCTGCTGTGGATTACTTAAGTGGTAGGCTAAACTTTCTTGTATTTGTAAATTTATCTTTATGGTAAATTGATACAGTTGTCATTTTTTTTGTTTGACAGCTGTCTGATATTTTTAAAATGCCTATTTTCAGGAAAGATGATGATTGGAAACTTTCTCGTGGTGTATATATCTTTGTTATAATTGGTCTTTTTCTTCTGCTTGGTGCTATTTCAGCTTTGATAGTTGTTGTCAAGCCATGGACTGTAAGTGGAATTCAATTCAGTGTTGAACTCAATGTCTCTTTAACTTCACCTTACCCATGGTCAAACTTCTTTTGCTGAAACTCTTTGTATTGCAGATTGGGGTAGCATTTCTTTTGATTCTTCTCCTTATGGTGTTAGCAATTGGAGCCATTCACCACTGGGCATCAAACAATTTTTATTTGAGCCGGACACAGATGGTCTTTGTTTGCTTCCTTGCTTTTCTGTTGGCTTTGGCAGCATTTCTTGTTGGATGGTTTGAAGGTGGTAGAGAAGTCCATTATATTGACATTGCTATGCGTAGCTTAGTAGACATTGGCTGATCTGTTAACATTGTCTTTTTTGTGCTCTTTTCTCAGGCAAACCATTTGTTGGAGCATCGGTTGGTTATTTTTCTTTTCTTTTTCTTCTTGCCGGACGGTCGCTGACTGTGAGTTATTCTAATTTTCAATCTTATAATATCCATCTGTTGAATCCCTAATTCTGTAATGCTTCTTCAGTTCATTGTTATTTTGCTCAGAGGTTAATTTCTTGTGCTTTTTCCCCTATTCCCCAGGTTCTGCTTTCTAATCCCATTGTTGTATATTCTCCTCGAGTTTTGCCAGTGTATGTGTATGATGCTCATGCTGATTGTGGAAAGAATGTCAGGTTTATGACCACACTCTAAACATGATTACTATTGTTTTTAAATATCGATTAATGTTTTCTTTGAATGTAGATGTTATCTAATTATTACTTAATGTATCCACTGCCTTTATCTGCTATGTACAGTGTGTCCTTTCTTATGCTATATGGGATTGCCCTGGCAACTGAAGGCTGGGGGGTTGTTGCAAGTTTAAAGATTTATCCACCCTTTGCTGGTGCGGCTGTATCAGCCATTACACTAGTTGTTTCATTTGGGTTTGCTGTATCTCGTCCTTGCCTAACTCTTAAGGTTTGTGAACTCATTGCGATCAATCCTGACTTTTTAAGCTACTTCAAATTTAAGTGAATGGATTCACAAGAATGAAAGTAGCACAAGGACGAAAGTGTGCTATGTTTGTTCTACTGGAGGTTCTAACCTTTGTATACTGTACAGATGATGGAAGATGCTGTACATTTTCTCAGTAAAGAAACTGTTATTCAAGCAATTGCTAGATCGGCTACAAAGGTGAGTAAATTTACTGAAAAGATTACTGGCCCTATTTTGCCAATATGTTTAATTTATTCTTGTGCTTCTAGCCTTGTTTGGAGTAATACTCAACAACTTTTATATGCCTGTGCATGTACCTAAAACATTTAATTCTTTACAGAAACAAAATAATTGTTAAAATTTAGTTTACTTCTCTGAAGTTAAATACTTTTGCTAATTTTCTAAGATATTTTTACACTGATCATAGATATGTGACATAAGTGTTTATTTTATAGTATTTGTTAGACGTAACCAGCTTAGCCCATACATTTTGTATGTTTCTTATCTATAAATGCATAACCCTATGTGTTCATTATAAGGGATTAATCCTGTACCTCTTTTTTACTTTATTTTCACATAGTATCTAGAGTTAGGGTAAAATCCTTGACTTCTTGGTGGGTTCACCAAGAAGTCAAGGATTTTCTGTTGCCATTGCTGCCTTGTCGCTGTTTGTGGAATGTTGCACCTCTGTTCAGATCGTACCCCCAGGCGACCACCATGCTGCGGCAATCAAAGCTTCGACACGCCTCTCCATGCCTGATTACCAGCATCGGGATAGCCTTGTGATGCTTGTTCTGGTTTTGCCCTTGTCATCTGAAGTTCGTTTGCTTTTTTTAGGGTTTCTCTCTCCATCCATTGAAGAATTAGATGGAACTAATTATGATACTTGGGCATCAAACATTAAACTATACCTTAAGAGTTAGGGTTATGTTGATTATCTTACCCATTGTGTGGCCACTATTGCTGAAAATGTGGTTTCTCATTTGTTTAAAATTGATGTTCAATTATGCATTGTTCTCAAGACTACTATTCACTCATCTTTAAAACAAAATATTTTGTGCTTATGAGACATCTTCAGAAGTTTGGGAACAAGCTAAATCATTGATCACCAATGATACTCAACGTCATTATTGTGTTTGTCAAAATCTCCCCAATATTTGGGTAAAGTTCATGCTCTTCTCCTCGACTCAAATGAGTTATTGCCTCCTACCTGCACTCTTTCTCAAGAATTCGTGCAAAGGTCAAAGTTCTTCATGTTATTGGCT
The DNA here is from genome assembly GCF_051622355.1 of Phaseolus vulgaris. Classification (NCBI taxonomy): domain Eukaryota; kingdom Viridiplantae; phylum Streptophyta; class Magnoliopsida; order Fabales; family Fabaceae; genus Phaseolus; species Phaseolus vulgaris. The sequence continues at coordinate 42,484,155 of NC_143499.1, forward strand.
TTTCATGGACTTTCTGATGATTATTCACATGTCCGTAGATTTTGGGATCCTCAGTTGTGTCTAATTTTACTTCCACTTTTTGCACCCATGTGTGCGAGGTAAGCCAACCACCGATATACCTGCTTCTGTTGATGACTCTTCCACTTTGGTATTTCAGTGTGATGATCGCAACTGCTTTCACAAGTCTGGCAAAGGGCATTGTCACAAGCTAGGCCACAAAATTGATGTGTGTTATGCCTTACATGGTTGTCCTCCTTGATCTGGTGCAGTTGTGCAAACTGCTCCTTTGCAACTGTCTACTTTGGATCCTACTTCATTTGATACCATAGGACAACCTCCTATTTTCAATGAATTTCTCAAATGGTATGAGAATCGTCACAACTCTAGTACTACTGCTACTGTTGCACACACTAGTACATCTTTTGTTGGCCTCACTCACTCCAATTCTCTTGGCTCTTGGGTTCTAGATTCAAGTGCCACATATCACATTACTGGTGACAAATCTTTTTTTTTCTTCTCTGTCTACCTCGGGTTATTTACCTTTTGTAATGGGCTTAGCACATAACTTTGTGTATTCATTATATACAAGGGATTTATCCTGTGCTTCTTTTTACTTTATTTTCACAGTATTATATACCAACATTCTGTTGTGAAATACTCATGTCTCACATTGGCCAGAGATAGTGCCAATTTGCCAAAAATAATATTTAAGTGGGGTAGAGTTAGACTCAATACTCAATCATCTTACAAGCTGGTTGTGTAGGACTGGGTTAGACTCAAAATGCAATATTACTAATGTGATAGTCCATTAAAAGGGTATTAAAAAATTCACATGTCATATTATCAACCCACCTAGACCAATAACGTTTGGTGTGAGGGAGTGCAACGAGAAAACACAAGTCTCAGTGGCTAGAGATTGCGCCAAAATACAACATATGAGTGGAGTGCAAACCTCTAATGTACAAGCCTGGTTTTGTGGGGTTTAGTTAGGTCCCAAGACAGTTTTTGAAATTTTTAATGCTTCTTTATAATACTTGTTTTATATTCTGTATTATTTTTGAAAAATCAATTTATGGAATACTTTTCTGGATCTGTTAATGTTATTGTTTGAAAAGAATTCTCCCAATTGTCAATGTAATTAAACTGGAAATTAATGATATTCATTGCAGACCAGAAATGCATTATCTGGAACCTACTCAGCTCCACAGAGGTCAGCTAGTTCTGCTGCACTTTTGATTGGAGATCCTACCATTATGCGTGATAGGGCAGGAAATTTTGTGCTTCCAAGAGCTGATGTGATGAAATTGAGAGACCGCTTGAGAAATGAAGAATTAGTTGCTGGTTCATTCTTTAGTAGACTAAGATACCAAAGGACATTTCGCCACGAGCCAACTAGTGATGTGGATTATAGAAGAGTAATGTGTGCTCATGCGCGAATTCTGGCACTAGAAGAGGCCATTGACACTGAGTGGGTGTACATGTGGGACAAGTTTGGAGGTTATTTACTCTTGTTACTTGGTTTGACCTCTAAGGCAGAGCAAGCACAGGTAATGAATTTCTAGTTTTGTGTATGGTGGATTATATCTAGTTATTTTCTGTGACAATGTTAATCCTTTATCTCTGGCAGGATGAGGTTCGTTTGAGACTTTTTCTTGACAGCATTGGATTTTCTGATTTAAGTGCTAAAAAAATAAAGAAGTGGATGCCAGAAGATCGTAGGCAATTTGAAATCATTCAGGAGAGGTACTTTTCTGAATATCTAATTAATACACATAGTAGCTTGACCCAATCGTTTCTGTCTAAATGTTTTCTTATGAATTTTATAGTTACATAAGAGAAAAGGAGATGGAAGAGGAAGTTTTCATGCAGAGGCGTGAGGAGGAGGGGAGAGGGAAAGAAAGGAGGAAGGCCCTACTTGAAAAAGAGGAACGTAAATGGAAGGAGATAGAAGCTTCTTTGCTATCCTCCATTCCTAATGCTAGCAGCAGAGAGGCGGCTGCCATGGCAGCTGCAGTGCGTGCAGTTGGAGGTGATTCTGTCCTAGATGATTCTTTTGCTCGAGAGAGGGTTTCAAGCATTGCTCGTAGAATTCGTGCTTCACAGTTGTCTCGGCGTGCACTTCAGGTTCATTAATTGTCTTTTATATTTATTCTGAATTCTGATAGTATTTGGTAGGGATATTTTTGCAAATTTTCTAACGGCTTGTTTAATTTATTTGAGGGCATTCATCGGGATTAGAAAGTAATTTAATGGAATGAGCATCCTCTTTTTCATTCTGTGGCATAATTAATAATGGAGTGGTGGAAAATGTATTGCTAAAGTAAATATTTTATTTTATTGTTAGCTGGTATTTGGTCACCTTTTTAAAAAAAAAATGTAAATAGTGCTTTCTATCCTCGAAAGTAGTAAAACAATTTTAAAACTTTTTTTAAATCAATGTTATTTTATGTAAAAAAACTGATGTGATTTTATTGAAATAATTTTTTAAACATAGCAAGTCTATACCATTGATAAACACAACTTTTTAATTCAAATATATATTCTTTGAAAAATGTTTAGAAGAAAAAGTGTTAATTTTATAATGTTCATTTGTTCTTCAGGTATATGTTTATCAATAGATTGTCTTTGTTAATTAAACCAACTTTCTTTGATAGGTACAAACAATCAACAAAGACTAAATGGAAGATATTAAGAATGAAAATATTTGTATTCGATTCAGATCCTGGTATATTCTGTGTACAATAGTACAAAGGATAAAGACTCCTAAAAAGTTTGAGGAATGTCTAATCTCCCAGACCAAGCCTAATTACATAGTACATTCTACAGAACCTTCCCTGATTTACTGTAAACCCACATATACTCCCCTCATACTATGTGCCAGGTTGCCAGTTAGTTCTCTCTTTCCCTTCCAAAACTAATTTCGTACTTTGCACAGTTTACATCTCATTAAATATACCTTCAATGATCTTGACCTTTGGGCTGCATTCTTATTCTTTTCCTAAGTATTCAGTAAACTTCTGATCTATTCCATACTTGTTCCATTCTCAGCAGCTCATTCAGCTAACTAAATTTTCTTTATAGTAATAATAATCTATATTTAAAATTTCTGCAACGAGCACACCTTTATCTCTGACTGGTGGATGATTCACCGAAAAAGATGATGGAAAATTATTCTTTTAGATTTTAATTAGAATTCACTGATAGTATAAATGTTGTCACAGTTATATTGTTGGTTTTTGTAATATTTACTTAGTAAGTCATGTTTAAGGTGACTTTGAAATGACTCACAGTTTATAAGTCTTTATACATTATATGAAAATTATACTTATTTTTTTATTTGTGTTTATAAACAATTCATTCCTCCTGAGATTACTTAAGTCAGTGAATTTATTGTATCTTTGCAGACAGGAATGACAGGTGCCATATGTGTTCTTGATGATGAGCCAACAGCCAGTGGCAGGCATTGTGGTCCGATTGATTCCAGTCTATGCCGAAGTCAAAAAGTTAGCTTCTCTATTGCCTTGATGATACAACCTGAATCTGGTCCTATTTGTCTCTTGGGTACTGAGTTTCAGAAGAAGATATGCTGGGAAGTTCTTGTGGCTGGATCTGAACAAGGTATTGAGGCTGGACAAGTTGGGCTTAGATTGATTACTAAAGGTGATAGGCAAACCACTGTTGCAAAGGAGTGGAGTATCAGTGCAACAAGTATTGCAGATGGAAGGTTTGGTCTTTGTCTTTATTTTTATGTATGTATAGTATAATATGTTGTCTTCTGAAATTCAGGTTCACGAGTCAGAGTCTTCTTTGTATTTTTACTGTCTGTTGCAGTTTGTGTTAAACAATATTCTTAGTTTAAAAACATGCTATTCAAATTTAATCTTAAAGCAATTTTGCATTCTTCAAATATTGTTAAGTCTGTTTGCATCAAAAACATGCTATTCAAAATCAATCTTAAAAGACTCAAGTCTGTTTGCATTTTTCAATCTCTGCCATCTAGCTTCCTTGAAATGCACAAGATTATATTTATCTTTAAATACTGTTAGGACTGACTTTTGTGATTTGGCCAGAGTCAATTTACAAATGTGAACAAACTTTATATTGCACGAGTATTTTGGAACACAGGAGGACTAAAATTCTTAATAGTTCTGTCTAGTCCATGTTTTTTCATTTTACATAATATTATTTCAGGTTCTAACATCTTAGTGTGTTAAATATATTGCAGGTGGCATATTGTAACCATGACAATTGATGCCGATTTAGGTGAAGCAACCTGTTATTTGGATGGTGGATTTGATGGATACCAGAATGGATTACCATTGTGTGTGGGTAGCAGCATTTGGGAAGAGGGGACAGAAGTGTGGGTTGGTGTTAGGCCACCAACAGATATTGATGCATTTGGTAGATCAGACAGTGAAGGGGTTGAATCTAAGATGCATATCATGGATGCTTTTCTATGGGGAAGGTGCTTAAGTGATGATGAGGTTTCTTCTCTCTATACTTCATTGGCTTCAGCAGACTTTGGTGCACTTGATTTCCCTGAAGATAATTGGCAGTGGGCTGATTCACCTTCTAGGGTATGCTGCTGCTTCATCCTTTCCTATTACTCCCTTATTGTATGAAAAAAGATGTAATTGAAATTTTAAAATCTTGATTTCCCTGAAGATAATTGGCAGTGGGCTGATTCACCTTCTAGGGTATTCTGCTGCTTCCTCCTTTCCTGTCACACCCTTCCTTTATGAAAAAAGATGTAATTGAAATTTTAAAACCAATATATTTATATATTAGAGAAACTGAATAAGCTGTTAACAACACTGTCAAGTTCTATAACATGTGGAACATGCATCTTATCATTTACCATTGAGAAATATAAATAGTATAGCAAGTGGTATTTTGGCTAACACATTTACTTTGGCAAATTTTATTAACACATCTTCTGCCTAGGTTGATGGCTGGGACAGTGATCCTGCCGACGTAGATTTGTATGACAGAGATGATGTAGATTGGGATGGACAATATTCTAGTGGGAGGAAAAGAAGGTCAGAACGTGATGGCATGGTGGTGGATATTGATTCGTTTTCGAGGAAGTATAGGAAACCTAGAATAGAAACACAAGAAGAGATTATTCAACGGATGCTATCTGTAGAATTAGCCATCAAAGAAGCTCTCTATGCTAGAGGAGAGACACAATTTACTGATCAGGAATTTCCTCCCAATGATCACTCATTGTTTGTGGACCCTGCAAACCCCCCTGCAAAGTTACAGGTATTTTTCCTTATTAATTTATATCTTTTGGTCTGCTGTATTTCCCCCTGTAAATGTTTGGTGTATACAGGTTGTTTCCGGGTGGTTGAGGCCAAATGATATTGCCAGACAAAACCATTTTGACTGTCGTCAGTGCTTATTTTCAGGATCACCAAATCCTTCAGATGTTTGTCAGGTCTCATGTTTTACAGCTCACTTGCAAAAATTTGGAAATAAATGTTTTTATTGATAGTATTTAGGTTTTTCTAGGTATTAATTGTTATGTACATTGAACAGGGCCGTTTAGGTGATTGTTGGTTCTTGAGCGCTGTTGCTGTTCTCACAGAGGTTTCATGTATATCAGAGGTAATCATCACTCCAGATTACAATGAGGAGGGAATTTACACTGTTCGCTTCTGTGTTCAGGTAATAAGCATATATCACCAGATTTAATTCAGTTCCTTTTTATTTATCTCTTTCATTCTGTAACTGGATAAAGAATGTTTTCCCAATAAATTGCAATTGTTACTATGTCTTGAAGCCTAAGATAGTAATCCGTTGGTTTCTACTTTGTCTTTTCTACGTAATGAGAGAGATTATTAATGTGAATGGTAAAATCCTTCTTATTCGTATGTTGACATTCAAAATGGTAATGAAAGTTGAAGAATTCTTTTGATTTTTTTTGGTTTTGCTGTTTTGCCTAAACAAATTATTTGTTTGTGGAGCAGGCTTAAGTTAAAGTTATGGTGGGTAGGGAGTGGGGGACTATTCTGTTGATAAATTGTTTTCAAGATATAAAGTTAATTAAAAAGATTCAAGAGATAATTCGTCAGTTATACGTACACCTGATTCTGAAAACTCAACCAATTTTGTTCTAAAATTTTATTTATTGTGACTTATAAAATTCTTATAATATTTCTGTTCATTACTATAAGAGCTCTAGTTGCATGTTGTTCGGATATGCTGTTATTTCCTTATTTTGGCAACTTAGTTATTTGCATATTTTGGTTTATGGTATCTAGGGTGAGTGGATTCCGGTTGTTGTTGATGATTGGATTCCTTGTGAATTACCGGGTAAACCTGCATTTGCTACTAGTAAGAAGGGTTATGAACTTTGGGTCTCTATATTGGAGAAGGCATATGCAAAGTTGCATGGCTCTTACGAAGCACTAGAAGGTGGGCTTGTTCAGGATGCCCTGGTGGATCTTACAGGGGGTGCAGGGGAGGAAATTGATATGAGGAGTGGTGAAGCCCAGATTGACCTTGCAAGTGGGAGATTGTGGTCTCAACTATTGCGCTTCAAGCAAGAAGGTTTTCTCTTAGGCGCAGGAAGTCCATCAGGTTCCGATGTGCACATCTCTTCTAGTGGCATTGTGCAAGGACATGCATATTCAATACTGCAGGTAATGGTTTATATTTATTATACTCCCAGTCCATTTATAGTCCTTCAGTTAGTGACTTTGTAAGCTTGTCAGAGCATTAATCATTGACATTGTTGTTAAATAGTGGTGCCATGGCAGAATGGTATGACAGATTATTCCTCAATTGCCATGGGCAATATATGAAGGTGGCCTGCTATTTTGGCACACCATAGGCCACAATGGCATGTATAGTGAAATTTTGGCTTTCTACCATTGATAACACTGGTCCCTGACATGAAAAAAGGTCTTTTATGATTGAGTAGTCAGGACTTTGATCATGGTTTCAACATGAAGTAGAGCAGAGCTGTGTAGTATTCATGCTTTAAGCCCAGAAGGTTCTTGTGTTAAGAATGTGTTTTTTTATATATTCGTGACTCATGTGCCTTCACCCAACAACTCAATCCTTAGGTGCTTGACTTTATGATTGAGTAGTTAGAAGTTTGATCCTGGCTCTCCTCTCCTTATTCTTATATTTTCCTTAAAAAGTTGAATTTCAGCACAAAGTAGAGCAGAGTTGTGTATTATTCATGCTTTAAGCTCAGAAGGTTCTTGTGTTAAGAATTTTATTTTGTATTTGTATACATTCATGACTGCCAACACCCAACAACTCGATCCTTTTGGTCCTTAATCCTAATGATTTTTAGTGATCTTTCTGCTGTCTTACAATTTTAGGTAAGAGAGGTGGATGGTCATAAACTTGTTCAGATCCGAAATCCATGGGCCAATGAAGTTGAGTGGAATGGTCCTTGGTCTGATTCATCACCTGAATGGTCGGATAGGATAAAACACAAGCTGAAGCATGTTTCGCAGGTAGTTCTTTATGTTTTTCTAATGTGGATCAGTCTATGCTTTGACTCCGTGACATTTCTTCCTCTTTATGATTAAGCAGACTGTTTGCTCAAGGTAGTAATCATTTTATTTTATTCACTTTTTTGGACAGTCAAAAGATGGTATATTTTGGATGTCATGGCAAGATTTTCAGATTCATTTTCGATCAATATATATTTGCCGTATCTATCCGTCAGAGATGCGTCATTCTGTTCATGGACAATGGCGTGGTTACAGTGCTGGTGGGTGTCAGGATTATGATACATGGAATCAAAATCCACAGTTCAGACTGACTGCAACTGGGCAAGATGCATCATTTCCAATTCATGTATTCATAACCTTAACTCAGGTACTATCAATATTTGCCTATCGATTAATGCAATTATTGAAAACAACACTTCCCTTGAATTTCCTTAAAACTTAATTTCATCGTATTTACAGGGAGTAGGATTTTCAAGAACAACTGCTGGTTTTAGAAATTATCAATCAAGCCATGATTCACTGATGTTCTACATTGGAATGAGAATACTCAAAACTCGTGGCAGACGTGCTGCTTTCAATATATACCTACATGAGTCCGTTGGTGGGACAGACTATGTTAATTCTCGAGAAATATCCTGTGAAATGGTTTTGGAACCTGAACCAAAGGGATATACTATAGTTCCTACTACTATACACCCCGGAGAAGAAGCACCGTTTGTGCTTTCTGTTTTCACCAAGGCATCAGTAACTTTGGAAGCTTTGTAGTGCCTACGGATGGGTTACATTACATCTTATATTTTGCCCTCTTGATAAGTTTCTCTGGTTGGCTTCTCGGGACTATGTACATGCGCTACTGGGAGCCCTGGTTGGAACTATTGGGTAATTTTCTTTCTCTCTCCAACAATTTTTTTTCATGCATGTCATCTAACATAAATGATTACGTTTTCACAGTTTGGGACAAGGTAATTCTACAAGGTTGGAGTTTCTTATTCAGAACCTCACATCATGAAGATAGAATTCCTGGTGAGAATTCCATGGCATCTGTCCTAGACAAGGATGGGGTATAGCTGCGCATAAACAGTCTTTGAATCTGATGATTCTGACGTCTTGAACTATGCTTCTGCCAGCTTTGAAGAGGGTTGTCGGGGTGTTTATTGTGTACATAAAAAAGGGTACTATAGGGGTATACTTGTAACCATTTAATCACAGTTGGAAAAGAAATAGCTGAAAATACGTAGGAAATTACTAACACCTGGTTCAAATGGAGGTAAGGAGAGTGTGGAGAGGTATAGTAGTAACAAGCATTAAGTGACTGTAAATGCTGCTGCCGTTTTGATAATTCCAAAAAATTGTACAAACATTAACAATTACCAATTCCCATTTATTCACATTTGAGGAAATTTTGTACAAATATTTTTCTAATCTAATTTTATTTCAAAAGTTATGCACCACTCGTGTAACTTATGTCTCCTTTTTCTTAGTCTTACAAGTAATTCAGAACATGAAGGTGACGTGATTGAATGCATCAATCTTTTGTATTTCTGAGTGTTGTACTTAATCTTTTATGTATCTGGCTCGTAAAGACGAAACATGTCAACCAGCTTCACCCTTACCTCTTTCTGAATGAAATGTGTTTTATATATATTTGAAGCTACATTACATGATCCAGATTAAGAGATGCAAATTGTTATTACTTGAGTGAATCAATATTAGTACCATTCTATTTATTATATACAACTGTTTTTGTAGATAAATATCTATAATACTTTATTGGATATTAAATATTAGATATCTAAATAAACAAATACTACAAACAACAATTCATATTATATAATGCTTATTATTTTATGTTTTAATAAGTTCTTTAAAATATATTTCATAAATATAATTTTATGAGTATGTGACTGAATTTATAATATTTTGTATTATTTTATTTATAATAATGATTCAAGGTGTAGTCAAGAGATAAAATATCATACTTATCTAAAAAGTGTACTTTCCTGATAAAAAAAAAATCTACGTACTTTAATTTTTAATTTAGTTAATATATACACAATAATAATTTAAAATTAAGGACTTTATCTATATCTGTTAGTATTCGAAACTTGTAGAAATTTTATATTTTTTTATAACTTTTACATAATTTTTTAATAAATTTATAGGCATACAACTTTAAAATATAGCAAATAATGTTTAATGAAATTAAATCTTATTTTACTATTAAAATAACATTTTAAAATTATTAACGACTATACCTACTCGATAAAAATCATAATATTAAACTTCGAAAATTTAAAATAAATTTTAATTTTCCAAATATACATTTACAAGTTATTGACAGAAATTTATGTATATTTTAGTAAAACAAGTAAACACTCAAATTTAAATAATTTTATATTTATACTTCGTGTGTGTGTATATATATATATATATTAATTTATACATGTCATATAGGTATTATGTTGGTATTATTATTATTTGAAAACAATGTGCTCAATTAAAATATATTTATTCATTTTATATAATTTTAATATAATTATATTTAATGTGTTACTAAATATTTAATCAAGTACTTATACTAAACTTCTGATAATCAAAATCTTGCTAGCGTACCAAACCCTGAAAATAGTTCAAATTAAGATGAATTAATATAAAAACTGTGTTTTCATTTATCTTTTATCTTCCTTAAAAAGTGGTTAAGTGTTTTTTAAAGGAAAAAAATATTTTAAGGATTTGAAATGTTTTTGTTTTGGTTATCTTTTTTACTTAGAACTTAAAAAAAAGTGAAAGATGGTTTAAAACAACATCCTCTTTTTCTGCAACTTGCAAAAATTTGTTTTTTTAATCCATGAAAAGCAATTCTTGTTCATCCTAAAAATTTATCTTTTTAGTTCTTCTCTTTATACAAATAAGAATCACATTTTCATAAATAAAAGGGAAAAACATATTTTTATTAAGGAATTGTTTTGTGGAATAAATGTTAGTGAAATAAAGGGCAAGAGTGCTTCATAAGTCCCATTGGATTTGAGAAGTGGTGAAAGGTGAGTTAGGAATTACGTTTAGAATTCAAAAATAATGAAAGGATGAAACACTCTCCCAGAACTACGCAACTCAATTATCTCACCATCATTCTATTTTATATACATAATTAATTATCATCGTATTTTCTAAAATATTTTTCTTTTTTTATAATAATAACTGGAACATAATATTCAAAATAATAAACTATATTAAGTTATAATTGATAAGATTATTTATTTATTATTATTTTTAATCTAAATAATATTTCTTTTCATGTATTTTCTCTCTGCCAAACCAAACATGAGTGTTAAATGACCTGTAATTATGTCGTGTGGTGTCAAATTCATAGTTGAAAGATGAAATATAATGAAAAGGTTCACTGCACTTACAGGTAGATAAAGACCGAAATAAAAAATAAAAATGATATACATTCAAAATCCACTTCTTTTCTACAATCACTCTCGCCCAATATTATTATTTTAATTACTTTTTTACATTATTTAATTATAAATTTACTTTTTATTATATATTTTTTAAAATTATCACATCAAAGATGGTACACAATTCCTTAGTTATCAAAGTATGATTTTTCTAAGAAAATATAAACTAAAGTGTTAAATATTGACTTTAGTTACTCATTCTGAAATCACTTATTTTTCATCTTTATATAAAGAAAATAGTGTGTCATATTAAACCACACAAAAATTTATAATTTGGAAAAACAGATTTTTGAAATGGAAAGAGAAGAGAATAATAGTACAAGGAGAGTATTTACTATATATATTATTATTATTATTATTATTATTACTATTTATAATAACTCCATGGATATTGTATGAAGGATTGATTGGTGTACATAGTATTGACCCAACATTTCATTTCAATTTGCAGAGCTATTTATGATGATCATCATCATCTCCATTGTTAATTATCTTTTATAGGTTTTGTGTGTGTAGAAGAAGAAGAAGAGATGGAAGAGAAAGTGAGTGGATCTAAACATGTGTTAATGGTTCCATACCCAAGCCAAGGCCACATAAATCCAATGCTCCAATTCAGCAAACGCTTGTGCTCCAAAGGATTGAAAGTGACCATGCTCACAACCATTTTCATTTCCAACTCCATGCATCTTCAATCTTCATCCTTATTGGGCACTGTTCAACTTGATTTCATATCAGATGGCTATGACCAAGCTGGTTTTCATGAAGCTGCTTCTGTGGAAACCTATTTGTCTCGCATGCAAGAAGTAGGGTCTAACAGCTTGAGAGAAGTCATCAACAAACACAACTCTTCTGATCACCCTATTGATTGTGTGGTCTATGACCCTTTGGTGATATGGGTGTTGGATGTAGCCAAAGAATTTGGGTTATTTGGAGCTGCTTTTTTCACTCAAATGTGTGCTGTCAATTACATATATTACTGTGTCTACCATGGACTTCTAAAGCTCCCCATTTCATCACTACCAATCTCTATTCCAGGGCTTCCTTTGCTTCACCTAAAAGACACACCAGCCTTTGTTTATCAGACTGACTTCTATCCTGCATATTTTCACTTGGTCATTAATCAATTTTCTAACATCCACAAAGCAGATCTCATTCTTGTCAATTCCTTCTACAAGCTAGAGGACCAGGTACGTATTCAAAGGAATGTGTAGTAATCTGCTATTCGTTTGATATTAATTCTCATGTATATGCTTGGTGTACCAAAACTTTCATCTCAAACATGCTTAAAAGTTACCAAGAGTCATGCTTAAAATAAACCATAAAGAACATTACAATTTCCTTTCCCACCCGGAATCTTAACAAGATGGGTTAAAAAGTGAATTTAAGCCTAATTCAACTTTAGGAAACCAACTTATAAGTTGAGATTTTCATCCACTTATATACTATAAAATATCTTTATCTCTAGTCTATATGGATCTCCAACTAAACTTCTTCATGTCCATATCTGCCAACTCGTATGTGAGATTATATATTTATAGGATAATGATTGGCCTGATAAGTCCAACAAACTCTCATTAGGATAAACATTTTTAAATGGTTTTGTTGTTACCATATTAAGAAGTGGACTTCTAGTCTAACTCAACCTTATAAAACTAGTTTATAAATTGAATAGATGTTCTCTTATATATTATGAAATGATTTTATCTCTAGTCATTGAGTTTGTGAGATTTTTATATTTAAATTAATCGACTTTCTCAAATCGTAATCAGAAACTTCTAATGAAAAGAACTAGATTATTGGTGATACATACGTTAATTTGGTTTACTAACAACTGATTGAGAAAGGTGACTCTAAGAAGATAATAGGAATAGTTAGACTCCTATCTTTCAATTGTCTTTACTTATAATATAAATGCAAGTTTTTCTGTAGATGTTTATTTAAATCATGAGATTATTTCTGTCTTGCACCAAGACACCACTTCTTTTTTCAAACTCTAGTAAAATGAAAATGAACTGTGATTGTCTCATAATTTTCCATACCTATGAGAAGGTGGTGGATTCCATGTCAAAGCTATGTCCATTATTGACAATTGGGCCAACAGTTCCATCCTTTCACTTGGACAAGGCAGTCCCAAATGACACAGAGAATGTTCTGAATCTGTTTGAGTTAGACTCATCAGCAATTAGTTGGCTGAAACAAAAGGGTGCAGGCTCAGTTATCTACATATCATTTGGCAGCATGGTTTGCTTTAGCTCACAGCAGATGGAGGAAATAGCATTAGGCCTAATGGGAACTGGTTTCAACTTCTTGTGGGTAATTCCTGATTTGTTTAGAAAGAACCTGTCAAAGGAGTTGGAGAAGGGAATTGATGAATGTGGAAAGGGTTTGATAGTTAATTGGATACCCCAATTGGAAGTGCTATCAAACCAAGCTGTTGGTTGTTTTTTCACACACTGTGGATGGAATTCAACTCTTGAAGCACTGTGCTTGGGAGTGCCAATGGTTGCACTACCACAGTGGACTGACCAACCCACCAAAGCAAAATTTGTTGAGGATGTGTGGAAAGTGGGAATCAGAGTGAAGGAAAATGAGAATGGGATTGTCACAAGAGAAGAGATTCAGAATTGCATCAGGCTAGTTATGGAGAAGGACCTTGGAAGAGAACTCAGGATTAATGCTAAGAAATGGAAGAAATTGGCCATAGAAGCAGTGACTCAGGGTGGTACTTCACACCACAACATCAATGAATTCATTAATAATCTGAATAAATGAATTCATAAATAATCTGAACTGAAAAAATCCTAAACTTTGATAATATGATAAATATTAGTTTGAAAACTGGCAAAAATGCAACTGTGATGTGTACAATGTACTTTCAAAATTAATCTATTTCAGTAAAAAATTATTTTTTTAGTGGTAATCTAGTGATTATCAACATAAAAATTCTTATTCTTTTCTCTTATTAGTTGATATCTACCAAATATCAATTATATGCTATAAAGGGTTTATTTATACTTGTAATTCAATAATAGCAAATTGTCAAGGATGGTATTTTTAAAATTTGGTTTATTCTGATTAGTTGCTTAAATATTTTGTTTACATTGACATCTAAATGATTAATAATAAAACAAATGCATATTACGTTCTCTCGTACAAATTAATTGTTTCGAAACTCAATAATCAAAGAGGATTTAAAATAGAAATTTAAACAGAAAAGGGGTCATACAAAATTAGGGTAAATTCAACTAATTATAATGAAATCATTCTTTTCTCAAGATTCTGAATTCATACATATTCATTTCAAAATCAGTTACATAATACCTGCTTATATTCACGAAATTGAGATTGCAATTGATAAAAAATCGTAAATTCCAAAATAAATTTAGAATGATTTAGGCAATTAATCAATATCCTGAATTCTATCAATTCAGATCAATCACTCCTAATTTAATTTGAACCCACTAATTTGTGAGTGCTTACTGATCTTAATTAAGATTTCTTCAATTACATTTCTAAAACTATATTATAAGTCTAATTAGAACTTGATTAGATAGAGTCATGTTCCAATTAAGATGAACAACCAAAGTGTATCTAATATATAAACTTAACAACTCCAATCACATTATGGTATACAAATATTAAAATATTTTGTAACTTCAATTATGACCTTCCAAAAACAAATATATGGAAAAAAAAATATACGAAAATTATTCAAATTTGACTATTAAAATCCACTCATTTAATATTTCAATATTAAAACCAAATATATGTCATATGTAAAAATAGATCACAAGTATGTCTTTGCTTAATTAACTAATAATTTCATTATAACTTTTCGCTTCATATGCTCTTATTAAGTGAGAATAATTATAATTTCAATGTATAAGAATTATAAATTTGAGTCATACAATAATATAGAGACAGCGAAAATTAAAAAATATTTAATGATCACATAATCTATTAAAAAGCGTGTAGAAAATTTTCATGTTGTATATTTAAATATAATCTAATCACGTGTATTAAAGTTTTTCGTCTCTCACAATAAAATATCAGATTTCAATATATTTCTTCATGCTGTTTTATTTTTATATTTTTCGTTTGTCATGTCTAAATAATCGCATAGTTAAAATAACTACTATTCCATTAAATATTTTTAAAACATGTTTTTTACTCTTTGGTTTGACCCAAATGATGTGAAATTGATTGATTTAAACGTAACACTCAACATACTATAAATTTTCTTTTATTATATGTATTATCAATTTGTACTATTTTACTATACACAGGGTTTATAAAACTATCATTAATTTAAAATAAATTTTAAACTTATATATATTCAATGAATAAAATAAACTCAATTTCAATCAAGTATTTATTGACTTACAAGCTTAACTCCTCAAAATACATAAACATGTACTCTTATATTAAGTATTATATTAAGTATAATAGCAGCAGATATTCTTTTTTCAAATATATCACAAACACAATTACTAGAGTAATTCATTGGAATAAAGATGTTAATATAATAAAAACAACAACTCTATTTTAAGTTTTTAATAACAAGAAAATCATAATCATTCCATCTCATCATTCATTTATAAAATATATATCTAAACTAGACCATACATAAATCTATATAATAAATTATATTTATTAAGAATATATCTTTTTGCATCTTCTAAAATACTCGTCCCTTTTTTACAATTCCAGTTAAATCCCTTCTTACATTCACAAATCTATAGATCTATACAAATAGATATATATCTATGAGAGATGAAGTTCTATTAGAAGTATTGTTAGAATTAACACTAAAATTATTTAAACATATATAGAAATCTCAATCTCATATAATCTCATATAATTTGGGTAAAGTTTAAGACATTCAATATTTAGAATTATAATATAACGGTGTTCTAGAGGTAAAATGAAATAAACTCTCCCCTAACTTTCCAAAATAGACTTAACTCACTCACATTTTTTTTAGAGAAAATATATCATTTAAACAAAAATATAAGAAAAATAATATGCAGCAAAATTCCAACCATACCAAGAATCCACTAACAGTCATTTTAAACATTATCTAGAAGTTTAATGTATCCACTTACAATTATCCAATAATCAAACACTCATACTTCAATCGTTTCAACTCAAAATTCATTATATAAGGTAAAATAACATTTTTATTTGTTGAATTGCTACTCCAACGCCTAAAATAATTTCATAATAATACAACCGATGAATCTAAATCCAAAACTACCTGAGAGTAAAATACAAAAGGATGGAAATAAATGGAAATGCCTTGCACAAGATAGAAGCATGATAAAGTAACAGAAACAATTAAGATGTAACCTAGAAACAACTAAGATGATTTAGGCACAATATCTAAAGCACTAGTGAAAGAAGTCAATTGCATATTGTCAAATAGGAGACAAGGACATTGAGACAAGTTGTTGAGATAGATCTCAAGTTAAATATTCCAAAGGATTTGGACTTTAACGAAGTTGAATTGGCAGCATGCAATCCATGTAATTAACCTCACCTAAAAGAATATGATTTTGTTATATTAAATGAGTTTTACTTCTTTCAATAACTTGCTTTAAGTACAGTTATGTGTGCTTAAGCTATAAACTAAAAAATTATGTTAATATAATTGTGTTCCACTTATATTTCACGGAAGTAATAATATAATTTCAGTAGAGTTATGCATGGCAATAAAGCCTAAGTGTCGTATCATGTGTAAATCAACGTATATGTGTGCTCAGCTGGCATAAATTTACAGAGCTTGCACACACTTCCTTTTAATCTGACTGCTACAATTGAACTACTTATTAATACATGAACACAGAACCAATGGCTGAAAAATTCGAATGGCCTAGAGTCTATTTGCGCAACATTCTTTGTGGCATGAAACTCAAATAATATGCATCTCTGGAAGTCAAATGACAGATCATACACTCTCCCTGGTCCCATCTTCAGGTACATGACCATCTTCCCTCCAACTGCCCAACTTAATAATGTCCTCAACAAGTATTTTCCCATCTGTACCGACAAAAATTTATATCAGTAATTACAGTATTCGTGAACTGATTTTTTTCACAATAAATAGGAAGTTTGATAGATATCGTCACTGAGTATATTATAGTCCCATAACTTCAAAACATACAAATTTCTTAGTCCAACTTGCTCGGGAACACAAAAGACCCCAAAGAATATTGACAAAACAATTTGCTAATATACTTTATTCAAAAAAATAATTAATATACAATTTGCCCCCAGGAAATGGAAATTGTGTTCTTTCAGTTCATGGAAGTTCATAGAAAACAGTCCTTGATGAAATTGTTTACAAAGTTGATAACTTGGCAGGGTAAACTAATTAACTGGAGACCAATTTGAATAGGCGCATACTTTAAAATGAAAAAGGTAACACAAGATTTAAGAAGTGGCAAATACTTGTTTAGTAACATCTAAAAAGCAGTCATTTTAAAAGTAAGTTTTATAACCTACTGAATAATACTTTAATGACTAACAATCCGGCTAAAATTCAGAGCAATACTTTTGGTTGATCTATCTGAGATACTGTTCACTCACCTATTGCTCCAAGGTGAAATTCCAAGAATATTTCACTAGAATTTATTTTATGCGAATAAAGAAACAAAACTATTTTCAAATACACTACAGAGCAAACAAAATGATGACTTGATAAGATTGGGAAAAGTATTAAATTTATGCGTGAGATAGAAATGACAGACCTCTATCTTTGGAAAGATTGCTGACAAGTTCTTGGATACCCTCCTTGCCCAATGTATCCTTTAAGTACATTGCAGCAGAGGCTACCTCCTCAGGAGTTACTTTCCCATCATAATCTCTGCAAAAAGGCCAAAAACAACTTTTAATATATGCACAGAAGTTATTCCAAACATAGATTGTCCTAATAAAGTACAAAATTTGCATGGGTAGCAAATAAGAAATCATGCACATGACCGATCAAATTTATCTTGTGAAATGATAATCACACACTGTCATCCCAAACATGAATTAACTTTTAAAACAAATGTGGAAATGTATTCTTCCCAATTGGAGTTGATTGTTAAGCTTTCAACTTGGAAAATGAGTTCAGACAACTATACCTCTGTCATTTAAATGGCAGCAACTTATAATCATTATCAACTAGAATAGAATGAAAATGTATTCACATCTTTCTCTTGTAGTACAACACAAATTAAATTGTAATATAACACAAATCCTTCATAAATAGATTATAAAGCACAACCAAATAGTGCCGTCAGAGAAATTGATCAATTGTGAAAAGCCTTAATTGAAATTGAAAACAGCATCACTTGGCAGTTATATTTTAACAGAAAAGGCGGGAGAGAGATAAGTACAGGGTGACAAGTCATTGAATTCTTAATAAGTTAATTTTGTTGAGGCTGTAGATGCAATAAGATGCTGATATGAAACCACATTCTTATGCAAATGCAGTATGAAACTACATATATGTATCATGTTATCTGATAAGATTAGGACAAAGCATGACCAATATAAACACAATGTTGAAGAGCCTTAGCTCGAAGAAGGCACCATTTCCCTTTAGAGACTACTTGATCATAGGAACCATCTCAGCCAAGTCACTTATAGCCTAAACATTAGCATAACCCTCCCTCCTCCCCCACCCCTTTCCCAAAAAACAACGTTGAAACAAGTGCACACCTGTCGAGAAGCCTCCAACGGTCACCAATTTTAGCATCCACATCATCGATTTCCTTCTCGAGATTTTGAAGCATAGCATCAACCTGACAAATTTTAAATAATTACAAATTGAAGTGTAAAACTAGTTTCTAGTTTTTCCCTAATAATAGATAAATGACGTGGGTCGTACTCTCCCAATGAGTGCTGATGACACCTTATCCCCTTCACCAGACTCAGCAGCATGGTCATGTTCCTCTCGGGCAGCTTTATATGCCTTAAAGGCATCTTTTTCACCATCTGAACCCTTTACCATGCTATTATAGAGTTCTATCTGCACAAAAACAAAACAGCCAATGATAAGGATGGGTAATGGATTAAATATATACAGTCATACACAGAGTGGCGATCAATTTACAGTGTCACAATACAAAGACAAATTCAAAATGCAATGCACATTATAAAAAAGGCTACCTTTTAACAATGTCAGATGAATTATTTGTTGAATGTTTGTTTGAATACATTGATAGAGAGAGAGAGAGAGAGAGAAACATTTCATAGTAGTATTAATTTATAATATCAAATATATGAAATTGTTTATAGGTAATATTATTGAATTTTTCTATGTAAATAAAATTGTAAAATTAATTTCTTTTGTTTGTTTTTGTCTTTGACTATCCCGGCTACCAAAAAATGTCTGGGTTTGCCAGTAACACCAAAAAAATATTGATACAGTACGGTTGCACAACACTTCTTACAAGAAAAAATGAGTACTTGAAATATCACAAATTATTCTGCATACCATTCAAAGCCAATCGATTTTTTTTTTTTAAATGTCATAAAGGTTAATGTTTTACTTATTTGCAAATCATAATAAATAAAAATTTAATGCTTCGATGGAGTCTAAAATGTTCTTAGACAAATATAAAATTTAAGAGTATGATACATACTTTCAATCAAAAGTAAGATTTAGTGAAAAACTCATCTTATAGAAAGTTATTCATTATACAGACACATACTATACTACTCTTGTTTTCCTGTGCCTTCATTGATAGATATTAGCACTCCATCTTTTTCGTTTTAGACAAAAAGGAAGAGACGTGGATCTTAAAAAGGTGGAAACGTCTGTTAATGTGCTTGCATGCACAACAAATTTCAAATGATATTATATAGTGTATCAAAACTTTAGCATACCCAAAAAATATATTCAAGGCAATCTACAGAAGATGTAAAGAAAATGATAAATTCAGAAAGTTCAAATATACCTCTTTATTAACCAGCCTAAGAAAATCTTCACGCTCTGTACTTACAGACTGCCAACAGACATAAGCACACATTAAACTGCTTACATGTTATTTTTAGTATACATTTTGCAGAATCAAAAAGCAGTTCACCAAATTGAAGGAAGTGGAAGGTTTAGACATCAAATTCTCACCGATGCCGAAGCTAAAACTGCTAATGCACGACTAATTTCACACAGCTGCTCTTTGTTTTCCACTGCTCTGTCTCTAGCGAGTTGGTGAGCTTCTTTCGCTGTAGAAATATTCATCTCTTTCAGGGCCTTATCTTCTTGACTGGAACTACTACTTTCCATCCTTGATTGCACCACCTCTTGTCTCTCCTCCTCCTCCTGCATTTTATTTGTAATACTGTTAAGTATTGCACTATTGGAAACATAGAATCATTGATCAAACGAAAGTTACTTAATTTTCATCAATAGTCATTTATACCTAGAAAATGAACTATATAGTGAATTCTAGCATATCAACACCCAATATTTTATTTGTTAAAATGACTAATCAGACTAAAAATGAATTCTGCCAAAAAAAACACATGATTCCTTTTTGGTCACTGATCATTTAGTACTTTTTACTAGATTCTTCATTCTTCTCATATTAACCAGAGAAAATAGCAAACACTATAAACAGAATAATTTTGACCATATCCTCCTAATGCAACAAAGATACCTTCAAACAGGACAAGTATCAAGAGCAATGCATTTCCATACCCATACTTTACCTTAATAAGTTCTTCTTGCATTTCAAGGAACTCCAGTTTCCTCCTCCTCTCTGAGACAGAGTCCCCAGAGGGTAAGGATGTAACCTGTATAGTATCCACGACCTCATCGGGAAGAGAAGAAAGTGTAGCCTGTACAGCTTCTTCTGGTTTCAATTTCCCTGACACAGTGAATGACCTATAAATGATATCAAGTGAGATTTCAAAATGCATATCAAACAGGTTTATTCTTTAACTTATTATTTAACCCTGCCATGGGAGGAAGACTTAGTCGATTACCTTGAAAGTATCAAAAGGGATGATGGCACTGAGTGATTCAGAGACAAGTCGAGCCAATCTCGAAGCTGTAAAGGCAGGCTTGCAAATTTTAGAATAGAACACCAAGCTAACATTTGATATTAAAGAAAACTGACGTTTTAATATCCTCATCAAGATCCAGTATTCAAATAGAACAAATTTTCATGAATTATGCCAGTATAACCTGTTGGCGCATTTCTTCAACAGAAAACAACCCAAGCATGCCTCGCTCTCTACAATCTTCCCGAAGTTCAGCTTCTGAAAGAGAATTCACACCTTCTGCTTGAATCAGTTTATCATCTTCCTTAATCCTAACAAAAGGGGGACATGTTGCAAGTAACACAGTTACTAGGTATGTCGAGTAAAATGGTAAATTTAAGTATATAGCATTAAAAGGTGAAAAAGAAAACTATTTTTCAGGGTTGTTGTCACTAATGATGCTAATTAAACTATTATAATCATAACACCAGAAAATGTATGCTGCAGCAGCAGATAATAGCAGTTTGAAGAGTTAATTAACTACATTCAAACCTAGATCTGTACCAAATATTTTAGGGCCATAGTGGTAGTTTTGTGGAGTTCAGGCCTGAGGTCTTAAAACCATTTCCTTGCAGATCAAAAGTTTTTGATAGATGGCTTGTAATGCGTTCAGACCAAAATGATGAGTAAAGGAAATAGTTCCTCTACTGTTTTTTCTTTTTCTATATAAATTTCCTCTCTAAACAATTAAATCTAAAATAATTCTTTTAAAAATTTAAATAATTAATCATGCATGGTGATACCAGTTTTCAAATGTTAACAGTGCAATAAACTCCAATCCAAACATAGGTCCAACCCAATTGAGTACCAAAGGTTGCATCAATGGATTGATGAAGAATTTTATCTTTGATTGAGCCCAATGACATTATTTGATTCATGAAGTCAAACCTGTCAGTCAAGACAAGGCTTTGGTTGTGATAGTCGTAGTAGCCACAACATACAGGAATACTTTTATTGTATTCAGGCCTTTTGTTCTTATATTTAAATAATTAATATGCATAAGATTATTTGTTATCTTATTTTTTACCCTAATGATAGTAAGGGGAGGTAATCTTTTCAAATAACAAGGTATCTTTTATCATTAGAGATTTATTTTAGTTTTCCCAAATGCTTTACAAAAAGATAAAACCCCAAGTTGCATTAATAGTATCAAACAGTAAACTTGCATGATAAAATGCATCGTACCTTCGTAAATGTTTTCTTAGCATATAGCGCAAGTATGCATCAGTGCCAAAAGGGCTGATTCCCATGTACTTGCACATATTGACTAATCGTGGCCTACAAGCAGTAAAGAGACAATGGAAGTCATGATACCACCTCACAACTGAGAAAAACAGCATATTGAAGTCAAACAAGGTTAGGAGACTGACCTGCTTATATTATCTAGAGTAAGTTCATCGTTAAACAACTTAGCAAAGCCCAAAATTTCCTCATTAGAGACAATTGCACCTCTTCTAACCTGTAGAAAGGAAATAAAGGGTACAAAATGACTAACCAAGGAAAAACTTCAGAAAAAAATATATAAAAACAATTGCTTGAACTAAATTTTTAACCATGTTTAAAAATTCATCAAGATCTTCAGCTGTTTTCTTTAGTTCTCCACTTCGGGAGTTCTGAACTTCTTTTGCCATTTCTTTGACTGTATCCTGAAGGAACCTTGCATACTCTATTCTTGCCTTGAGTCTCCTTTTCAATGCTTCCTACACATTGAGCAACTGAGTCACACAAACAACCTACGGTGGGCAATCAAATCCCACACGTTCATGCTAACTGAATTAGGAAAATAAGCGGCCACCAGAAAACATAGAGCATGTACTAGCATTAGCTCATATATAATTTGTAACCAGAGATGCTGATGTTTAAGGTGTTTTGGAAGTTTGGTTTTGGAATAGAAGGGAATAGTTTTTTTTTAATTTCTAAAAAATATTCTCTCTAATTTGATAGCTTTTTAAAATAAAATAAAAATGATGGACTAACAGCATACGGCCTAAAAATTCTTGATAATTTATTACCTGTTCTTTCATCTTGTCTTGAAATGTGGAGGGCAACATGTTAGGGAATAACTTTAGAAACACAGGCAGGAGGAATTCCATAAAGGGAACGATAATGAAAACTGCAAAAGGAACTAGCCTAAAGATATCGGCAGTAGTCCGTGTCAGTTGCTGCCGTTCCCTTCTGGAGAGACTCTTCCCACCTGCAAGCTTCAACAACAACCTGGAACTGATCCTCACATCAGCCCAAAGCAGCTTAGAACCCAACCAATAATGCTGCAACGTAGACACAAATTCCCCTTTCCAGTGAACCAGTTTTTTTGCCCAGTCCTCCCTGTAGCAGCAACAATCAACAAACCAAAACGCCAAATCACCAACAATTAAAGAATAAACATTTCTATTTCGAATTTCATTCTGACAAATTCAGAAGCCTTAGCTAAAAAATTTACACTCAAACTAAAACACAAGCATAAGCTCAATTTAAAATCAAATGCAATTCTCAAAAGTAAATGCAACAATTAGCAAAACCTAAACACCAACTCGCCATCAATTAACGAACAGACATTTCACTGTTTCATATTTCTTTCTGCAACAGCAATTGCAGCACAACACTAGAATTTCAAAAGTCTCAGCGGCAATTTCTTTACTCTAAACACAACATACCTTCAACTTAAAAAATCAAATACAATTTTAAACAGCAAATGCAAGTACTAGCAAACCTAAACACCAAACTACCAACCATTAACAAATAAACATATCACTGTTTCAAATTTCAATCCGCATCAGCAATCGCCGCCAAAATATAATAATTTCAAAACCTCAGCTGCAATTTCCATACTCGAAACACAACCGTACCTTCAATCTAAAATTTCAAATTAAATGAAAACCTCAACAGTAAATCCAAACTCGTTTAATATAAGGAACAATAACCGCGGACCTACTCATAGATGCCACGGCTCGCAACGCGGGACCGATTCCCAAAAAAGCAGTCCACACTCTCCGCAAAACGCTTTGCACTTCCTTCTGCGACTCTTGCGACCGTTTCGCCATGGCTTTGGCCTTCGCAGTGGTCAAGCCTTCAACAGCCTGATCACACTCCTCAGGAGACGCTTCTTTCCGCTTCTTCGCGACTGCCTCATCATTCTCCTCCTGCTCATGATTCTTCGCCGCCGCCGGCTGCGTCAACCACCGCACACCTATAGGCGCATTGAATCCCGAAAAACTCTCACGCGGAACCGCACTCCCGAATTTTCCTAATCCAAATCGATTCCATAAGTCTTTATACGGCGTCGTTCCGTGCTTACAAGGAATCGGAGGAGTTGTCGTAGCTACAGCATGTTCCAGATAACGAACAGACGAAAAACTGCCATTGACGTATGAATGGATGACAGTGTTCCTCCTTCTGAGAATCGCTCGCGACGCCATTCTCGAACTGGCCTCCGAAAAGCAACAGTAGAAGATGAGAAACAAAGATCGAAGAAACGATCAAATGAATGTTTATTTTGTTCTATTACAAAATATAAATAACTTCGAATTCCTTAGATCTTCTTTTTTTGTTTATTGCATGGCGAGTGGGAATTCGGTTGATGGGTGAAAGGCGAGAGCGTGATTGAGCTTACTTATGCGGGCGAGGAAGACGGAGAGCGAATAGGAACAAAATAAAGAAAGAAAGATTTGTAGGAGTTAGGGTGTTAGAAAAGTAGTGAAGAGGTTTAAGGTGTTTTGTTCGTGACCTCTATTTCCACTTTTGCCCTTCTTACTAACATCTTTTTTCATTTTCTACCCTTTCATTTCTTGCTGCTTAGGACATTATGAAGCAAAAGGCAAACTAAAGACTGGTATTAAAACTTGTTTTTAGCCAGATCGGAAGTTTGGAGAGATCTCAAGATGTTTTTTTTATATACATTCAATTATAATAATTATAATAATTACAATAAAATACCAATAATTAATTATTTGATATAATATTCAAGACACATAGATTATAATTTAATTATAACCTACTAAATGATTATAAATTATTATAATATAATTATTTATTATTTTTTTAATAGTCTCAGTCCATCTAACAATAAGTGAAGACTCTTACAATAAGAAATACAATAAACTTTATTTTATATTCTTAATCTTAATTCTTTGTTAAAAATTTATTATCATTGTGCTCTTACTGAACTAAACAAGATGTACTCTCATCAATGTTACCTAATAAAAAATAAAAAAATATCTGATATCTTATTAAAATTAACAATAAATTTTTCTTAAATTTATCCTATTATTTCTATCCTATTAAAATCATATATTATTATTTTACTGATATAATCCGCACAGAAAAAAAAAACTCTTAATTCCATTGTTATGTGCTTACAGAAGTTATATATATGTTCCTCTATTCAGTAAAACTATCCATACCTAATAGTACTATTTTTCTTCAAAAAAATTATCAACAAACACGTTGGCATGAAGAAGGATCGAAAAAAAAATAATCAATTCCTTCCCAAATTAAAATTAATTTATATATAAATTTAAAACATGAACTTATAGAAACTATATAAGATAGTTTTCACACATTAGTGTATGAGTAAATTAATCTATGTGGAAAAGTCTATTTTTTTTCTTTCTCTCTCATGAGACTTCTAGAAAGGTTTATCGAAACATTATTTATTAACCAACTACCATTAGTTGTGATTTAATATTAGTATGATAGTCGTAAATTTTAGATTACGACTACAATATTAAAATAGAGAAAGTGTAGTGCACAATTATTTTGTACCAGTTTGATAAATCGTTAGTATAACAGTAAACACAGAATCACACATTCTAATGCACCAAAATAGGAACCAACATTTTGTAACTTTAGTTTTGAACCTCAATTGCATTAAAAGTAACGCCTTTTATCTCTATTTCTCTCGTTTCTCTTTCAAGAGAATGTAAATAGATATATTTCCCATTTCATTCTTCTAACTCTTTATTTTTACGGACATCTTCTTTTTCTTTCCCACTACAAACCTTACCTACAAGATTGATTATGTGTTTCTAAAGTACGTTAATTTTGAAAAAAATTAATTAACTAAAGCATGAAATGTTTTCTTGCAACATAAAATCATACAAAATAATACGAATATATTTATGGTATTTATAAAAACATATACATGAAAGTATAAAAACATTATTTAATTCTTAAAAAGATAAATTATTTAAAATAAATTAAAATGTCAAAAGAAATATATAATTATTTTTTAAATACGTAATTATCAAATTTCAAGTTGTCAGGAAGTAACTATTTGTCCTTGTTACTATCTTACATTTGTCCATAAAATAGTTGATTTTATCAACCATTTTCAATTCAATTAGTTAGAAACATAAACTTTGAGCTCTGATTAACTTCTCAGCTTTTATTTCAAGCGCATCTAATTAAAGTATTGAGGGACAAAAACCAGATTCCCTAGAAGGCACACAACATATATGGTGCAAAATGATGATGCGAATAGAAGCACATAGTAGTGCATCCATAAGTATAGAAACACACTTTTATTAGAAAATTTCTGAGAATAAATGTTATGTCGTTTATGGTACATTGTACAGAGAGGAGCTGTTCCAGAACCTCTGGTGGGCCGGGTGGAACCGTGGAAAATCATTTTCACGCTCAAATCCAAGCTCAGGTTAATATTATTCGAATTCTCAAGTTATTAATTGTTGCAATGGTACACCAACACCAATACGAAGCTCACAAATTGGTTTTGAGGATGCCACCTGAACTTGATGTCCTCTTTGCCACGTAGCATGTATCCTGTTATTTATTTCCTGCAAGCATTGAAATGTATCATGATAGTGCCAAGTTTTGAAGTCAGCAAAGAGAGTTCATCAACAAGTACAACAATAATATTAGTATTTTCGCAACTAGCATTGATAAAATTGAACTAAAATGGTCTGAGGTAAGCCTCCCTACCACAGACACGTACAACAAGGGATGGTTGATTCTTGGCATTTCAAGGTACAATCAGTCAAGTAAATAAAACTTTACAAGGATATATTCAGTCTAGGAAACATACCAAGGAAGCTTAAAAGTATCTTTCCACCATCCTTGTTTTGAGCAATTTGCAACAATTTTGTTCAACCGTACTATGACCTGAGAAAATGTTGGCCTGACAACAGGGGTTGGATCCCAACACTCCTCAATCAACCTGCATAAACTACGATAGTTAGACCGTTTCTAAATTAAACTGAAGCTTGAAGACCTGATTTTAAGTTTAAAATAGACTAACTCTTTCAAATCCGGTGGATAATGTTTTGTTTTGATCTTGAATGTCGGTCTTTTCCCCTCTAAGCACATCATTTTCATCACCTCCTCCGAGGGCTTGGGATGGAAGGGATGTGTACCCTCTAACATCTGGGTCCATAAATGATATATTAAATTGAAGAAGAAAGTGTTGAATTTCAACCAATAGACAATTAATATGAGGAATAGAGTGATCAACCAATAGACAATCCTAAACTTCAAAAATATTAAATGAATCTAGAAAATCTACAAAGCATTTTTCATGAAAATAGAAGTGCATCATCTTAAGGAACTACAACGTGACAAAACATCCGAAGAAATGTGAAGAAAATATTGTCAAATTCATCATCCTTCCCCTCGGCACCCAACTCAAGCCCGTACCCTTCTGAGCATCAACTCGTGATCTCAACTCTAAAAAACCTGTAGATCGAGTGCATACAGCTAAGCTAAAAATTAAAGCTTATAATTGGAGAGCATTAGACTAAGCCTCACTGTTCAATTTAAAACTCACATGTTCTAAAGGCAAAAGGCTGACACGAAGCAATAAAAACAAGAATCTTACCAAGAGGAAACTAATTTGTAAACTAATTAATCTGACATACGAAACGTCATAACAGATCGGCATTATTATGTGTTACAAAAATCAGGTACCTCATATATAATGAGACCAAAAGAATATGCATCCACACTTCTATCGAATACTTCATCTTTGTAAATCTCCGGTGCCACGTACAAGCCTGCAATGAATACAACCAAATCATTATAGAACCACGAAATATACTTTTGTTTTAGAAATTTTAATCTGCAATTATATCGCTTAATCTTTCTTGAAATGCTTGTCCGTTTTCTTTACAATTTTTTCTACAAAGTATGCATTTTCTTTTATATATATTTTGTATTTGTTGGGCAAAGGGACCATGGTTTAGAGATGGAACAAGTATCAAACCATCATCAATGAGGAAAATTACTCAACAAGTGTTAAGTTATTTCTATGTAAATGTTTATCATAATGGTAGTTTCACTTTTTGAAATCTCAACCGTTATTTAAAGAAAACTCCCCACTTTATTGTCCAATTTTTGCTTTACACCAAAATCCCATAACTAATTACACATTTATAACAAAATAAAGTATAAACAGATATTCATATGTAGCAGCAACTATCTTCAAGCACACTTCATTACAACAACAAAAAATTACCGGGCTGTCTAATATCCTAGTTAACAATAAAGAATACAGAATAAACATGTATATCTTGTTAGACTCATTCTATTGACAAGGCTTATCATGGAAATGAGAAGGTGCACAACGCATCAGTTAACACAGCCATTCCATAGCACACTATAAATGCAGCATATCCAGAAGTAAAAAAGTTTAGAGAAAAGGGTTTAAGGGTTTGCTGGGACAAGCTTTTCCATAAAGATTTCTAGAAGAGAAAAATTAAAAAGAACAACGAAATAATTCTTTTTATAAATTAAATTAGTTTATGCACAGGTTAAAAAAAAATAAAAGCTTAGAAAAGCCATACATGACATAGCCTCTAGAAAATAGCTTATACATAAAACTAATTTTAACTTTTAGAGAAACTCATTTAATTTATTTTTCTTCTTATTTTTCTCTCCAAAAAGTTAATATGAAGTTTGTCTAAAAAGACCCTAAACCTTAAAACTGTACAAAAAAACCTGTGTAAGATCATCAAATGGAGGTATGTGCACTGTAAAAAATTTCCATATCCCAAATGATGGACCGTCGAACAAAATTTCCCTCTCAATCCCCTTAAGTCCAGCAAGTTTTGACATAGAATTCTCAATGAATAATTGAAAGAGTATATATTGAACTTAAGATGTAATAGGAACTAATTAAAAGAAGTTCCTAGACAGTATTTTATCATTTTTCGTGGCCTAAAACCCAAGCTTAGGGCAGCTAAAGAGAGTTGTCATATCCAATTTTAGCGGGTATAATTCATCCATGAAAAGGAAATTCCTATTGCAATCACAAATCTGATATGTTCAGCCAGTTGTAACTAAACTGAATCTTAATGCTAGAAAATAGGACGCTGGATTATAGAAACCTTCCGAACACTGAGGAAGGAGAAGAAATGCAACAAATTTCTTTTGAAAATACTCAAAACTTACTTGAAAGATCAATGTTAGGGTCAGGCTGCACCAGCCTTGCTTCATCAGGTGAGATTAGAGAAAGTCTCACAGTGCCAAATCCACCTATCTTCAATTGCCCTCCATTATCCAGCAAAATATTTCTGGCACCTTACCGAAATTTCATATATTAAAGGAACAGTAATCCCATGAGAAAAAAATCTAATTCAAAATGCACTCAGTCATAACTAAACATCAGATTGTATTAAGTGATCTTACTTTGGCTTTAAATCACAGTGAATAACCGGATCTGGTTTGCATTCATGAAGATAGTTCATGCCCCTGCCAACAACAAATTATCAAGACAATTTGGATAAACAATCTAGTGGAATTTGCAATAAACTTATAATCAATTAGTACATTGTAAACTTAGAAAGCTAAGATGACCTAAGGAGCCTTTTAGAAATTAACAACCATATAAGAGATAATAAAAGCAAGAAAAGGACATGATTTTTTTTCAAAGATGCGTATAGTTCCTTGAAATGGTTACTTGCCTAGCAATATCGAGAGCAAAACATAGAAGTTTTGATGGGGACAAACGCCCTTTCTTTTGGAGATAGCTTGCCAGGTCACCCTGAAAAATCAAAATTGATATGAACAAAGAAAAGTGAGTTAGATACAATCATACGAGAAACTTACTCTGCGAGGACAGAGAGGGATAGAGAGGATAAGCTTACTTTAGCATGGTACTCACGCACAATCATCATAGGTATATTTTGGGTTACAGCTCCAACAAACTGGATCACATTGGGATGTCGCACCCTTTCTAATAACGTGAGCTCATGTTTGAAGGAATTTCTGAGTGAATTATTGAAATGGCAAAAAATTAGAGCCAAGGTTGGGTAATAAAGTATAGAAACAAATAAACAGCAATTCGGGTCATCTACAAGACCAGAAATCAAAGTGAAAAGTAATGACATATGCAGTCCGACAGGAACTTAGCCAAGCAGCATCAAACAACGTGATTGATTGGCAAGAAGCATATCATACAACCATTCTCACAAACATGTTCGATTGCAAAGGTATATACATACATGGTATCAGGATCTGTATAACTGTCCTTGTCAAGTATCTTCACTGCAACCTTTGTGCCATTCCATTTAGCTACTTGATATGTTCCCTGAAAATAGATGGATCAAACAGCAGTGAAGAACTATACAAACAAGTTTAACACACATCATTGTTTAGCTTTATAAATGTCATATGTTTAAAGATCCGTGAACTCGATCACACAAAGCATCAGCACATGAGGTACCAACAATTAGAAATGAAAGATAGGGGGAAAAGAATAAAAAATCAGACGGTTAACAAAGGGAGCCCAGTGCATAGGGCACGAAATATGGTAAAATATTTAATGCGTGCAGTAATAAACACCACATGACACATTACTGGTCATGCAAATTACATTACTAGAGCAAAATTTTACAGCATATGCACATTATCTTAGTTGATCAATTTTAAAGTAAAAATGGTCCCTCGGAGTCAGAGTAGTTGTCTCAATTGCAATTATCAACTTGCATTTTAATAAATACCATGACCGGGTGGAATCCCCAGTTGAATAATATCCCAGAAAAACCATAACTATTAAATAATCAAATAAAATATAACCAAGTGAACAATATTTAATCACAGTTCCCAACGAAAGAAAGAAAGAGAAACATACTTTGGAAATACCATCGCTCTTCCGAACCTGTAGCTCTAACGGGTTGAGTTCATATTCCGGAACTTCTCGAGGATTTGCAACGGTCATTGGAGTCTTTCTGGTTTTCTAAACACGTCAAAGATAATTAATCAGTAAGTCACTAAATTCTATCCGACATATTTACCACCATTTACTGATCCATAACAAACAAAGAACGGTAGCACAATACCGGCACTTTAGCTCCACGAGCCTTCAACATGTAATAAATCTCTGTATTTCCATAGTATTTGGCATCAGCTGCCGCCTGCACATCCACACATCCACCACCACTTAACACAAAAAACAAATCAACTTTAACCTTAAAGCAATAATTTAATATAAATGTACTAAGAGAATAATATTTTTTACATTCTTATGCAGTTACAAAGATTTATATGTTAAATTAAATTAATTTACAATAACTATCCTATAAATCATTAAAACACTACTTTGATTCATTCACAGTTTTTAAAATTATGATTATAATAGATTTAATTGCCATGCCCTTTTTCCATTATCAAATCTGCGACAAAATCGAAACCGAGCATTTCGTGGTTTAGAAATGCCGAATCCTGCAAACCATGTATTCCATTTGTAGGCAAGTGTCATGTTGGCTTTCACATAAACTATCTTTCAAGTCAAAATTCAGTCCTTCCTATCATAATTTTTTCTAGACAATATGAAAAAACTCTTCAAATTTTTCGTGATTATTATAAAAATATAATTCTTCAGATTCGCTGTGATTTCAGTAAACGTTTTTTTGGATGCATAATAAATAATTTAAGAATTTTTTATGATCATGATATATTTTTAATATTTAAAAAATTTAATTGCGAAGAGTTTTCCAAAATTTAAAATTCCATTACTATTACTAGATGTATTGTCTGTGAATTGACTAAATTATTTACCAACAAAAAAAGGTAATTGAACAGTGAGCTCATAGTCGTAATATCCATTTAGTACTCTGACTAAAAAAATATCTAAATAAAATAAATAGACGTTGATAAGATGTTGATAGTTTTGATGAAACTAGTGGTCTATAAAAAAAGAATTAGCTGGGACTACAAATAACATGATGGTATAAGATTAGATAATAATTTCTCTTAAACAATGACCAGACCCAACACATGCAATATCTTTGAAGTATAGGAGGCAGGGACACCAAACACAGAGAAACATGAAATGTCTAAAACATAAATAGATAATATATTCAACTTTTTTTAAACCATCTAATGTTTTTTTTTAACAAACCTTACAAAAAGTGAGAAACATTTTATATTACATTTTAAGCTAATTATACTAAAAGGTCAAAAATAATTGAGAGACATAACGAAAATTATGGAACAAGTATGGGAAATGTGCCTCACAAGTCAAGCTGACAGTTATCAGTGCACTTAAATTAAATTAATAATAATCACAATATAAAAAATAAGTGTATAATAAATTAATAACGGAATATAGGAGAGAGAAAATTACGGTACTGCCCCAGCGATCGCGAGCGTCGATGTTGGCCTTGCGGGTGAGGAGGAGCCGAGCGACTTCCGCGTGACCTTCGCAGGCGGCGATGTGGAGGGCGGTGCGGCCGTCGAGGTCGATGCTGTTGACGTCGATGCCTTCGTTGAGCAAATCCTCAACTCCCCTGACGTCGCCGCGGCACGCCATGAAGAGCAGCTGCATGGTGGAGTCAAGATTCTCGGGCACGGTGAGCTCCGCTTGCTCCTCTTCGGCGCTCCGCCGTATCGGATCCAACGACGACTGCCGCCCGAAGCTGAACCGCTGGTTGTTCCGGCGTGGATCCAGAGAGGCCTGCCGCGTGAACAGCCTGCTCATGCTCTTCCGCAGCGACCCCGACGAGAACTGCCGCGAGATGCCGCGCTTCAGCTGCGCGGCAATGTTTTCCATGGCGGCCGCCGGAGGATTCCGCACCACAAAAACTTCTCACAATCAATCAATCAACCAACAACGAACGAACGAACGAACGAAGATTCCTAGCGATCATGCTTACATGTTGGAACGGATCCAACCTGTAGCTTTGGTTATGCTGTTGGAAAGTATACGAACCGAATCAAAGGAAGCGCGAGTCAGCGAGGGAAAATAATAACGACGAAAACAATAATAGAATTTCTTTGTTTTTATTTTTGGATTGATCGTTCATTCTCTCATCACTCACACGTTTCCATTCCACGAGAAAGAAGCCGCGGTTCTCTCTGTCTCTCTCCTTTTCTTTTCCTTTTTCATCTCTTCTAATTAGATCATTCCTGTTGAAGTGGGTAGGTTTGGTTGACTTACCGGGACCTGAATCATTCTTTTCTCAATTTTTCTTTTTTTTCATTTCTTCTAAAATAATTAATTAACTCCCTTTTCTTATCAAATTCAAAATACGCGCTAATAGAGAAGAATTATTGTTTTCAAAATCTAAAAGCCAGTAAGAATAAAAAAAATTAAAAAATGCATATCCACACACTACTGCTAGTTTGTCTATATGAGATTCGAATATGTCTATTAAATGATGTGTCAACGTCGAATACACATATTAGATATTAATATTTATAGGACACGTATATGAAGTGCTCAATTTAAAAAAATATTTTATTGAATTTCTACAATTTTTGAAAAAAAAAATATATTAATTTTTTAAAAACTCAAACTTATTAATTAATAATTTAAATTTATTATATAAATTTGTATTATAATTATAAAAATAAGAAACAAATCTTTTTTAACCAATCATGAGAAACATCTTTTTGTTAAAAAAACTGAAACATACTTGTGCACATAAAGTTAATTTATATAGTTCATAATTATATAATATATAAATTTATGTCCTTGTATCTTACATTTGAGAGATTATACATATTTTCATACCTGTATCGTATGAGTGTTAGTGTCTAAATGCTGATGTTAAACAGTTTTTATTTTCATTGGATGTGCACGTGGAATTTTAGAAGTACAAGTAGGTTAAATTAATTAATTAGCTCCCCAAATTTGAAACACTGAAATCCAAATTATGATTCATTCCATGGGGTCAGCCACAACTACATAATTAACTTTCTTTGTTTTTGTTGAAAAGTAATCTCTTTTATCTCTCATTTCATGCTCAAAACACACATCTCCAACAATCACTCCTCACCTAAAAAATAGAAAGGTAGTGAGCGTCATAATCCTTGTAGGCCAACCCATCTAAATCATTAAATTTTGAAGGTTATCTTTCAATTTTGCAAGAGACAGAAAATAACGGACACCTACACAAAAAAGTTTTGCAAGTTGGATTCTTAAGACATTCTATCCAATCGAAACGTAACACACCAAGAGGAATTCAACACTGTCAGCATAAACTTTTTTTCTCAATATTAATGTTTGATGTTTCGTTTCAGAACAAAATGTTTTGTTTGTTTTCATTGCTTTTAACAAGGAAACAAATAGTGATGCAATTTTTTTTTGTGGAACACGGTTTAGTACATGATTGACCATTTCAATGTTAAAAAGATATTGGGTGAACTAAAGATATTTTATATTTTTATATATTATGATTCTCTCATTTTCAACTTTAAATATTGTAATTTAATATTTTTTTAATATTCTTGATGTATTTGTTGTGCTCGATACTGTATTTGCCTGTTCTGTAACATTTTGCTTGTTTGAAGAAAATGGTAAGGAAATTGAGAGGAAAAATATAAAATAAAAATGATTGAGTTGCACGACTTTTTTTTAATCGGAAAAAGAAATTTTATGATGATTCTGATGAGAATATAGATCTATATAATATAAAAGTTCTGTATTAAAAACTGATATAGTAAGTTAATTTATGACCATTTATGACTGTTGTATATAAAACATCATAAATCTGTCATAATATATTTAGATAAAACTTTCTATAATTTATATTTATAGAACAATCATTAAAAATGACTTACTATAGTAAAAAATTCTAATAAAAGAAATATAAATAAATCATTATTATGTTAAATAAGAGTAAAAAGTTATACTCAGTTATATAACCTAGAAAACCGTTAATAGATTAATAGTTTACAACACTACAATACAATTCAGTGGAGACTTTAACAACTTTTTTAATACCGTTTGATTAAATTACATTTTTTACATTGACTTCATATAACATCTAAAAGTAAAAGTCATAATTGTTATTTATATAATACTTGCAAAAAAGTTATTGTGATTAAAGATTTCTCACGCAACATTACACATATTATCCTCTTCCTTATGCTTCTCATCCATATACTCTCTTCTTATTTTTTGAGTCATCGTTCACCAATCATATCTAGTTGGAGTGTAATATTCTTACCTTTTTTTATGGTTAATTAAGTATATTAGAAGTTTATATTTTATATAGATAAGGCGTGAAATCGAAAAACAAATCAATTAAAAAGTATTATAATGAAGTAAAAAAGAAATAATGTTTAAGAATTTAAAATTAAATTAAATTAAATTTTAAAATTAAATTAAATGAATAAATATAAATAAAATTATAATATTAAAAAAACTTATACGACAAAGTTTTAAAATAATAATATTATATTAAAAAAAATAAGAAAGAAGTGTTGTGACTCTCACCAAACTTCAGTATGTCATTAAAGTTCGGTTTTAGTGAAAGTGTATATTTAAGCAAAACATTAAAACACTTTGATATGCATAAATAGAATAAAGGACTTGTGGCTATGCAACATGGTAAATATTTGTCCAAAGCTCAATCCACTTTTATCCAAAACGAAAAGGATTTCATATGCTTCTATTTATTTTTATCGTGTATGTCATCAAGGTAGATTTTGCCAAAGGAATAAACATATGCAAAAGACAAAATTTAGATTCCTCCAACAAAAATAGTTTTGGAAACCAACAAAATTAGTTTTGGAAGGAAATGTCACATCCGATTCTGAAGTAGCTGAATCTAAATGTAAAGGTAAATTACCTAACTAGTTAATTAGATTAATTTGGGATTAGTAAATAACTCAACATTATTAGGAGTTATTAGGTTTGAGTCAGAGTGATTAAATCAATAAGGTCCAATAAAAAGTTATAAATATGAGAGGACTCTCATGGTAAAAGGTAAATGACTTTTCTAATTCTAACTAAACATACAAAGCACTCATGAATCCAAACTTACTTGAGCGTTGGAGTGTCTCTGCATAGGTATCTCACCTCTCAAACATATTGGACGACAACTTGTAGGGGAGAAAACATAAGACAAACGGTAGGGGATATTCAGTCTCGAATATTAAACCATGAAAAAAATAATAAGATTTAGAGAGAAAAAAACACTATGGTTAAATTAAAATGTGATTATGAAGACAAAAGTGTTACAAGTGGTCATCATTTGTTCTATTACGTAAGTTAGTGTGTTAAGTCATAATTGAATCGTTATGTTTAAATTACCACTATTTTAAGTAAAAAGAATTGTATTATAATTATCAAGCGTTTGATTCAACAATTAATATTAAATTCAAGGTCATGAATTTGATTTGTAGGAAGAAAATTATTGAGGAGAGATTGTTGTAGATGAACATCAAATATTTTGTGACATGGGTTAGATAGGTCAAGTCACACTTGAATCGTAACGCTTTGATTACTACATTTTTAAGTAAAAAAAAGTTACACTCTAACTATTTATAAGAAAATGATAAAAAAAATGGTAAGAAGAACACATGTTTCTTATTCTCTTGCATCACTTCATGTATAGGAAATATATAGGGAGTTTCTCTCCCCAAATTACAATCTAATTAGGTAGGATACTAATCATGAGATTCTATAATTATTAAACTAATTGCATATAATTGGTACAATATCGTCAAATATTGCATACAATAATTGCATATAATTTGATAATTATTATTTCCTTAATACTCCCCTCAAGTTGGTAGGTGAAGATCAAGAACCCCAACTTGTGTCGTAGCGTCAAAAATCGTTCCTTGCCCAATGCCTTCGTAAAAATATCTGCGAGCTGGTACTGTGTGGGCACATATGAAGGACTAATTATCCCAGCTTGTAATTTTTCTCGCACAATGTGGTAGTCTATGTCAATGTGTTTTGTGCGTTCATGAAATATTAGGTTTGATGCTATATGTAATGCCGCTTGATTGTCACAAAAAAGTTGAGCTGGCAAGTTATATGGCACCTTTAAAATCCTGCAACAGATATCGCAACCAAACTATCTCCAAACAAGTATTGGCCATTGCGCGGTATTGTGCTTCCGCTGATGATCTTATACGTTTGTCTGTTTTTTTGACTTCCATAAGATAATAGAGGAACCAAGAAAAATGCAATATCCAGATACTGATCTCCGAGTTGTCTGACAACCTCCCCAGTCTGAGTCACAATAAGCTGTCAATGTCAGATTGTTTTCGGATGGCAATAGCAATCCTTGTCCTGGTGATCTTTGATGTACTTTAGGACTCGAATTGCGGCATCCCAACGAGGTTTCCGTGGATCCTGTATATATTGACTTATGGTCCGAACCGAAAATGCTATGTCAGGCCGAGTAACCGTGAGGTATATCAGTCGTCCCACAAGTCGCTTGTATTTGACTGGATCCTTTAATAACTCTCCATCGTCTGGTGTGAGTTTTAGGTATTGTTCCATTGGAAATTTGTCTGGACGAGCACCTGTGAGTCCCGTATCCTGCAAAATATTAAGCGCATATTTTCTTTGGGACAAGTAAATACCAGCTTTGGAACGGGAAAATTCAATCCCTAAAAAATATTTTAGGTCTCCAAGATCTTTAATGCGAAATTGTTGTAATAAACAATCTTTAACACGCTGAATTTCTGTCAAATCATTTCCTGTCAAAAGAATATCATCCACATAAATCAAAAGGGCAGTAAATGATGAGTTATTCTGTATTGTGAATAGAGAGTAATCTGTCTTGGACTGTTGAAATCCTACAGATTTAATCACATGAGAAAATGTTGAAAACCATGTTCGAGATGCTTATTTGAGACCATAAAGGATTTGTTGAATCGACATACAATGTTTTCCCCTGTCGATGATGCCCGGGTGGCAAGTTGATGACTTTTTACGGCAAGTGCACCGCGTTTGTCAGAAGTAATAATTGTCCCTAAGGACGGATATCGATCCCACAAGGAACAGTGAATTATCAAGTACAATAATCGCTAAATATAGAACAAAACAATTAAAAGTGTATTGAGAGTGGTTGTGTTGGCGATGATCAATAAGAAAACAGACAAAGAATTAATTGTTTCAATTGGAAAAATAGGGATTAGGTTTCATCTCTCTCACTCTCATGTATTTTGATTAACATGTCAATATTAAGTTTTTTAATTGAAATTGATGCCCGTATAAAAATCATTTATATCGATTCCTCGCATATAAAATCCTTAAGAATGTTCCCTAACTATCGATCCCTCGCATAATTATAAGAACAACTTAGAACGAAGCTCGGACGTTTAATAGCAATTAACATTTCAAGTCTATTCCTAGCACTCAAATATGTTAAGTATTGTTGTTTAGGTCCGAACCCTAAAAATACCTCCCGGTCAGATTTAAGATTCTCAATTTGTCACGGAAAATTAAAAGTAAAACAACAATACCAATAATCAATCAAGAACTGAATATTAATATATAAAATATCACCTCAATACATAAGAGTTTGAGCAGATTACTCCCAATCCCAAAGGGTAGAATTAGCCACGCATACTTCTATCACCTTCCATTCTCCCAATTGGGTTACAATTCACTCTATGGTGTTTTCCTCTCAATCTGCCACCCTAAGGTTGAGCCTCTAGCCCTCTATTTATCCTAGTTTTCTAGGGTTAGGTTGTTTCCTATGTCGCGCTAATGGGCTAAATGATAAAACATAAAAAAGGCCCAATCTTTCTTTGCATCTTTTCCATTCTGGGACCTTTTATCTTTATCTTTTTAGCTCAAATCATTCATCTTTAATCCAAATCTCCAATATTCCTTAGAAATCTGCAATTAACACCAAATTTGGGAATAAAATACTCTTATTCAAATAAAGATCATAAAAAATGTAAAAAGGTATAAATTCACAAATTAGGGATTATTTTATATGTAAATTAGCAATAAATCCTCATAAGTGCCTATATTTTAATATGAAATATTACTGAAATTAGACACTTATCACTCTCCCCAACTTAGAATCTTGCTTGTCCTCAAGCAAAGTAAATGAATATATTTGAATTTAAATATCAAACAGCTTAATTCATTAAACAACAGATCAAATTAGAAACTTATGATGCTTCCAAATTCAAATATAGAAAATTATAGACACAATCAATTTCCAGGATCAAATCAAAACAAATAAATGACAATTCATCAAGGAATATCTTCTCATATGCTCTCACGGGTAAGTGTTTCTCTATATTTTCACTGAATCATAACAAATCACAGTTGCTTTTCATTTCATCTTCAAATCACAAACATATTAGAAACATGAATCTTGAGGTCTTTTCCAGGGTTGTAATGAGGCTGGGCTTCCAAAAAATATTGGTTTTTCTTAGATAACAAAAGCACATCTTAAAGAAGAAGAACATACCTACAATTCAATTATAGAGAACATATATGTTATCTAATTACCACTTTCTTTTGATATCACCTTTTTCCTCATTTTTTTTTTCATGATTTTCATGAAATTTTTCTATCTTTCTTTTCTATTTCTTTTTCTTCTTATGTTTCTGTTTCTTGTTTTTTTTCTTTTTTTTTTCAATAATAGGAAAAAATTCTTCCTATTTTAAACTTTTTGAACTTTCACAATCAGAACCAACCATTCCCTTTTCTATATGTATTGCATCTATGTTCTCCTTCCTTAGACATGCTAAAGGGTAGGAAATTATATCAATAAAGGTTAAGGTGCAATATTAACAAAAAAATTCTTGGCCCAAAGGGGATAAAAAAATGGAATACTAATATAAAGGTTGGCTTTTTGGCCTTGGCTCCTACTTAACACAAACAAATGCCTCAATCATCTTCATGCTCTTTTATGATGCAACAAAAATAAAAATTAAGTAACCACAACTGTCAATTCATCAGTAAAACTCTCAAAAACTGTTTCAGGTTCACACACTCACTTGGTTTAAATGGTCTCATTCCTTTTTGTCTTGTCATTATTTGTCCTAATCAATTATCCTGTTAAATTTTCATGTATCATAATTTTAACTACATTTAAATAGGGATTCAATCATATTTTCTTTTCTAACCTGTGTCTAATTCATCTCACTACTTAATATTTAAACACAAATTCTTTTTTCCACAATTCAAAATTAATATTCTAGTTCTTTTTAATTTGAAAAAAAAAATAAACTAGAAAACAAACAAATTAAAACTGAAATTTAGTCAAGAAAGATAATTCAAGACTTAAAATTACCAAACTAATAAAACAGGAAATTTATTCAAAATAAGCAATAAAAACAAACCAAACAAATAAGCAAATAAACAGAAAACAAAATAACCGAAAAATAAAATAAATAAAATAAGAAAAAATTCAAATAACTGAAAAGAAAAGAGAATTAGAAAGATAAAACCATATTTTTGCTCAATCCTCTCTTCTTAAGAAATCATCCATCTTTTTGTTAAAAAATTTATCTACAGTCTTGCTTCATTTGCTGGATCTGCCCCCCTGAATAATAGAACCTGTCCCCAGGTCAAAAATACATAACCTACAAAATGATTAGGAGGCATATAGGATTTTTTTATTATTATTCTTATTTACTTTTATTTTTTATTTTTTATTTTAAATAAAATCAGCAAAGGTAATAAAACAACATAAAACTAAAATGTGGACTGGGTTGCCTCCCAGTAAGCGCTCGTTTAACGTCATCTAACTTGACGCCTGTTTATTTCAAGATGGACAACTCTCTTTGTTGCATCATGTTGTATGCATTCTTCCTCGTTACAAGAACATCTTCAACCACACGATAAGGATCTTTGATGGATCTTTTTGCCAACTGCATCTTGGTGGGTTGAACCTCCAAATCGCCTAAATACAGTGCAGCCTTGTCCACAGATAAAACGCCTATAGACACGGGAAGATTAAAACCTCCTAAGTTCTTAGAATTTTGAAGCAAGTCCCTTTGAGTCATGATACTGCATCTAGCCTCCAACTCTCTATTTCTCTCTTCAATATAGCTCCTATTCTTCAGAAATCTCTCAAATGTTGAATCTTGCTTCAGATTTCCTGCAAAATAATTCCTAGGGAGCAATTTGTCAAAGAATTTTCTGTCCTTCTCTGTTTTTGAAAGAGGATGAGGATATGATAAATCTTTTTCAAGAACACTTCTCTCCTTATTTTTAATTTTTTCTTCCTCACTTCTTTTCATTTCTCTCTCTAACTCCTCAGTCTCATCTTCTTTTTCAGCTATTACCTTATTGCAATGCTCTTTTGGGTTGGTTTGGTTGTCAACTAAAAACTGACCACTTTGTATTTCTTCAAATTGTTTAGCCACTTTTCCCATTTGGATCTCTATATTCCTGATTGTTGCCATGCTATTTTCTTCCATTATGACAAGCTTTGTTAGGGCTTCTTCAACTTTACTCATTCTTTCAAGCATGAATGGATCCTCAACTTCAGGTGAATTGTTCAGATAAGAACAGTGTCCATTAGGATGATCACCTCCACAAAAATCACACATGATTGAGTGACTCTGGCTTTGAGATGAATGCACAACATATAACTGTTGGGACAATTTAGCCATTTGTGCGGTTAGTTGCTCAATCTGTTGTGTCAGAATTTTATTTTGAGCCAAGAGTGCATCTTCTAACGAACCTTCCTTCTGAGTATTTTGTTTATCATGTTGGGATTGATAATCAGTTGACGCCAATGCAGCAATAATCCTTGTCGCTTGTTCTACATCAAGAGTCATCGTTGTGCCTCCAGCTGCAGCATCTAGGAGCATCTTTGTGTCAGATCTGAGACCGGAGAGAAATATGCTCAGTTGAGCAATATCTTCAAACCCATGATTTGGGCATTTTCTAAGTAACATTTTAAATCTTTCCCATGTCTCACAGAATGATTCATCTACTCCTTGTCTGAACACAGAAATTTCAGACTTTGCTTTGATGTAGCGAGAAATTGGAAAAAATCTTTGCAGGAATTTTTCCTCTACCTCCTTCCAACTAGTGAGACTCTGATTTGGAAGTGATCTGAGCCAATCCTTAGCCTTTCCT
Source organism: Phaseolus vulgaris (assembly GCF_051622355.1). Classification (NCBI taxonomy): domain Eukaryota; kingdom Viridiplantae; phylum Streptophyta; class Magnoliopsida; order Fabales; family Fabaceae; genus Phaseolus; species Phaseolus vulgaris. The sequence continues at coordinate 42,526,379 of NC_143499.1, forward strand.
GCCAATGACAAAGAAAACAAACGCATATAAGCATTTTCAAGATCACTTGATTGAAAGCCCATTGTTCCCACCAATTCATAAAATGTAGACAAATGTGAACATGGATCCTCATGATCCATTGCTTTGAATTGATGAGTAATGATGATAGTGAGAAAATTAGGATTTATTTTCAAGGCCTTAGCGGTAGCAGGTATTGCGATACTAGAATAATGCATTGGTCCTTGGTACATGACATAATCTCCAAGTGTCCTCTTAGGAGGTGGTGCTTGCTCTTCTGCCATGTTGCTTTCTGACTGTGAGGATAACCAATGAAGATGCATTGTCGGGCGCGCGGATGAAATTTTTGCTTAGGTTAAACAACAGTTGCATATCAGAGGCAACCAAAAGTTTTTAGATGAGAAAGTGAAGGTGGTTGATTATATAGTAGCTCAAAAGGTGATTTATTTTTTAGTAAAGGTGATGGCATGCGATTAATGATATATGTGGCGGTTAAAACGTATTCTCCCCAAAATTCTAATGGTAAATTGGACTGAAATAGGAGGGCTCGTGCTGTGTTTAAAATATGTCTATGTTTGCGTTCTACTACTCCATTTTGTTGAGGAGTGTAAACGCAAGTGCGTTGACATCCAATACTTTTTTGAGAAAAAAATCATACATTGAAATAAATTCCAGTCCGTTGTCAACGCGGATGGTTTTAATAGATGTTTGAAATTGATTTTGTGCAAATGTAATGAATGACTCTAAGAGATGTTGGGTTTCAGATTTGTGATTCATAAGAAATAGTCAAGTACATCTAGTATAGTCATCGACTATAGTGAGAAAAAAACGTTTTCCAAAATGAGTTGGGGTTTTATGAGGACCCCAAATGTCACAATGCAATAGATTAAATGGGGAATGAGATTTTATTGTGCTTAAAGGAAAGGGTAGCCTTGTCTGTTTAGCTTTGGGACAAATACTACAATGATTATGAATGGGAATGAGATTTTTACTGATAGGGATAGGTAGTAAGAAAGATACAAGTTGTAGACACGTCGGAGAAGGATGTCCAAGGCGTTTGTGCCATAAATCAGGATCGGTCGATATTTGAGATGCGTGGGTTTGGTTTGAAAAAGGGGACATGTAGTATAAGCCTGCGTGTTGTTTACCCTAGCCAATCATCCCCGTAGCCAAGTCCTGTAAAACGCAACCATGTGGAGTAAAAACGACACAACAATTTAGTGAACTGGCTATCTTACTAATGGACATGAGATTTAAATTAAAAGAAGGAACACAAAGAACATCTTTGAGAGTGATTTTGTCATTGAATTTAATTGTGCCTGTAGATGAGATGGGTGCAGTTGAGCTTGTGGGCAGATTAACATTTGAAATAAATGATGATGAAGTGTGTGTAAAAAATTGTGAATTAGATGCAATGTGATGGGTTGCTCCGCTATCCAAAATCCATGGTTTCGTAAAAGCAGAATTAGAAAAGGAGTTATGGGCAAGCAGACCTGCAGAGCTAACAAACGTGTCACTTTTACCGTTATTGTTGAGCGAGTAAATAGCCCTTGCCAATTGCTGAATTTGCTCGGCACTGAAGCGTTGTACGAGGTTTCTATCGGACTCGTTACTGGTGCCTTCTTTGCCAGACATGATTTTTTATTTAGGGGATAAAAATGGAGAGGCTGTCAGGGGCACCAAGATCGGTGCTCTGATACCATATAAGAAAATGATAAAAAATGGTAAGAAGAACAAATGTTTCTTATTCTCTTATGTGTATATTACATCACTTCATGTATAGGAAATATATAGGGAGTTTCTCTCCCCAAATTAGGTAGGATACTAATCATGAGATTCTATAATTATTAAATTAATTGCATATAATTGGTACAATATCGTCAAATATTGCATACAATAATTACCCCCCTCACGCCGAGACTACCAACTCGTGCGTGGGACTATATATTTTGGGTGGTCCGATAGCGGCCCGATAGCGGGTGTCCTGATAAGCCCAACAATTACTCGCTAGGATAGGCTCGAAATGACTCTAATACCATATTACGAAGTGGACTTTAAGCCTAACTCAACCCCATAAAACCGGCTCAATGGGTTGAGGTTTGCACCCACTTATATACAATGAAAGGCTCTAATCTCTAGTCGATGTGGGATCTCCAACAATACCATATTACGAAAGTGGACTTTAAGCCTAACCATCTAGGTCACTACCGCTGGAAGGCCAGCCCGGGCCGTGAGCGCGGTGGGAACCTTCTATAATGAAGAGTAGGATGTGAGGGAAAGCCCTCTAGTCGAGTAAGAGAACTGAAAGTTTCAAGCCAGTCAAGTCCGTTAGTGGGGGCCCACTTATATACTATGAAAGGCTCTCATCTCTAGTCGATGTGGGATCTCCAACACACCCCCCTCACGCCGAGAGTGATAGATATAAGCTCGTGCGTGGGACTATATATTATTGGTGGTCCGATAGCGGCCCGATAGCGGGTGGCCTGATAAGCCCAACAAATACTCGCTAGGATAGACTCGAAATGGCTCTGATACCATATTACGAAGTGGACTTTAAGCCTAACTCAACCCCATAAAACCGGCTCATAGGGTTGAGGTTTGCACTCACTTATATACAATGAAAGGCTCTAATCTCTAGTCGATGTGGGATCTCCAACATATAATTTGATAATTATTATTTCCTTAATACTATTAGATATATATAACTTTTAACCTAGTGACAATCACTATTGATATTAAAATGAAGGTCACAAGTTAGTATTTTGCATTATAATATATAACATATTTGGTTATTCATAAAATAAACAAACATACTTCTCGAAATTTGGAGCAATATGTTAACCTCAAATCCTAAAACATAAAATTGTTTTGAAAAAAACTTTATGCACACATAAATATGCACATACATTGTGATTATAGTCATTAGTACTTGTATTACATCATTGCTTACATTGCATATGTTGGTTTGTGTGTGTCTTACATAAGTAGGGAAAATTGTCATTTAACATGCACATTCAAGCACAACTGGTGTGATACTAGTCTTATTGACGATAAAAATATAGTTCAACGTTTTATTTTATTGAGAACGGAGTGTGAGACCTGTGATTATTATTATCCAAGTAATTGTGTACATCAACCCCGAATAACCCTATCACCACCCTCCGTTTACCTTAGGTTCTCATGAACTTTATTTGATTTATGCACCTTAATGTATCTTTATCCCTATCACATACTTCTTAAATAATCAATTGTTGATGATACTAAGGTCTCATATAGAAATTTATTACCTCAAGTAGCCATATAATAATATTTTCGAAATCATATTTTCTTTATTTGTGTTATCACCGTATACCATCACATCCACAAATTTCACACACATAATAATATTAAGAATATCACTATTACATATCGATAAAAATTTATTATTTACGAAATTTTCCACCATGATTATATTACATATTAAATTAACCATAAACACAGTATTAACAACACATCACCAAATATATTAAATCATAATCTTAATTTAATCAACATTGATTATATAAAAAAACTCAATAGCGCAATAAATAATCTATATTTTTTCAAATAAAATTAGATATAGTAGGGTTTGTTTTGAATATTTAACCATATTTATAAGTGACAAATAATTTAAATATAAAAAAAATAGTAAAGTCGTATACAAATTTTAAAAAAAAAATGTTTTCTTTAAACCTTATTTTCCACAACTTCGATTTAGGTCATATTTGAACCAAACTTTACGTTTTCCACATTCCAAAGAATCATCTTTTTAAACAAAAACACACTAAAAATGGAGAATGAAAATTATTAGAAAAGGTACAAAAAAGTATGAAGTAAGAACAAAGAAAGAAACAAAATTCTAAAACATGAAAGCTCCTAGGAAGAAGATACTCTAATCTAGAATGGAATAAAAACAGAGAACTTACCTCAAATACCTTCTTCTCTTCTGATCGTGACAACAAGAACACACAAAAAATGTTGAAGTGAAGTGTTATTTATAGGTTTTATTGTGCACAAATGACAAGAACCAATAAGAAAAAAATTAACCTTAATTACCTAGACTATGACACTTTGATGGTCCACACCAAGGAAGAGAAGACAAATATTTTCATCTGAATCTATTGCCATTAATTTGTCTTTTCATGAATGTAAAAAAAAAATCTTTTGTTTCCTTTTAATTTGTTCTGGTCTATTTTGTTTTCACTTGTTAAATGACTCACACTAAAATCTTTGATCCAATAAACTTACTCCACTTCTTAAACCAATTTCCACATATTATCCTATTTACACGTAAATTAATAATTGATTTCATTGCGAATTATTTTTCACTTTAACATTTATATTTTCATTATATTTTACATATTTAAATCAATATTTTATCATGCATAAATTACTCAATTTTGCATTTAAAAAATGTAAACTAGGATTTTCAAATTAAAAGGAAATCAATCAAACTATTTTAATAATTAATATTATTTATTGTTTAATATACAAACAGGATGCTACTATTCTAAATTTTTTGATGTTGATAATAAGAATGCATAATTGCATTTTTTTTAAACCTTTGTGGATAAGTGAGTTTTAATTAAATTACACTAATTTACTCTTTTTATTGTTATGTATAAACCCATCTATTTAGTTGTAATTGATTAAAATATTTTCAACTTAATTATAATATGAATATTGTATTTATAGCATATATTAAGTATATTAATACCATGAAGAAGTTAGAACATGGATCGATTTCTTTGGTTAGAGTATTTTTTAATTCTACAATATACATTTATATTATAAATATATATAACATGTAAAGGTATCATATATATGTTATATGGTATTGCATATTATAATTAATAATTAATATATAATACTATATAAAAAATATATTAGCTAAATTTAAATATAACGGGGAGGTGCAAATTTTATTTTTGCTTTTTCCAAAGAGAATATCACTTTAAAAGTATTTAAACTGATGTAAAAAGTGTTTAAAAGACTTTACAATATTATGTAAGGTGCAACTTACAACTATTTTCAATTTTTTTAATAAATTTAATAACTAAATTTAAAAAATGATGCACTTATTTTATTAAAACATTATTGACTCGTTTAATAACTCTTGTTAAGTTAGGTTGGTACAAGTATAATAAATCTAATTTGTTAAATTATGTATAAGTTTAATGACAATGTATATTAAATTTCCGTTAAATTAAACAGTATGCAAATACCTTATTTATATTTAATATTTATCTATTTATTTCAAATATACTATATACTAAATAAAATAATATTGAAAATAATAAATATATTTTGTAATAATCATGAACTTGTTTTGGTATAAATGTTCAATTCAACAGTGAAATTAACAAAATTAATTGTTTAATAAAAAGTGTTAAACACTGTAATAAAAAAGTTATCCATTTCCAACTAAATTTAAAATCTAATAGCAGTGTATTAAATATAATTATCTCATATTCTCAACCAATAAAAATATAAATTTTATATTACAAACTAATACAAAATGAAAAGGTTTCATTTATTCCAAGTATAAAAAAAATTACTCTCAATCTAATTTTTCATATATAATGTTGTAAAAACAAAAAGTAAAAGTAAAAGAAAAGCAGAAATTCATTAATAAAAAGACATATAAAAAAATTTACCCTCCTCTCCCACTATAGTTTTTCTTTCTTTCCTCGTATTCATTTTTGTTCAGTTATTCACATCTTACAAATTTTAAATTATATTTTTTTAATTTTTTATTAAGTAATTAAATATTTTAATACTAGTTATAATTTTATAATAAATCATTTTAAAAAATTGTAGATTACATCAAATTACACATGTAAACCATATATATTTTATAAACTAAGAAAAATAATATTATGCAAACAATATAAATGTAATAATAAAACCTAAAAAGACTACAAAAATTAAATATTTTTTTTCTTGTAAGTCTAATTGATCATGTGTTCCATAATTATGATCTATCAAGTGATATGATATTTCAAACTTACTTTTGAATCTATTATTTTGTTATATTTTAATATATGTGAATTTTCAAAACTTCACTTTTGCTCCAATATAAAATATTGATATCCATTTTTTTATTTTTAATTTGAAAAGAGGCAAATTGTTAATAATATTAAAATTTGTTTGCATCTTAAAGATAAATTTTAAAACAATAAACTTAGGGTTCCTTAAGCAGACAAACTAACATATAAAAAGGACACAAATTGGTTCCTTAACTTTATATTTGTATTAAATTGATTTAAAGAAAACAATAAACCATATATTAATCCTTAAATATTATAATTTAGTGATAAAGTAATATTACAAAACTTAACATAAAAAATAATTATCACACTTTTATCTATTAAGAACTAAAAATGGTTTTTTTATTACATTAATTTGACACACTTTTACATTTTTAAGATCAAAATACCATTTAGCCTAACATATATTAAATTGACTATATATACTATAAATTGAAAATAAAAAAGGTACTCCTATTTTTCTAACTATAGTATTTATATAAAAAGTAAAAATGGTTGCCACAGTAGAGAGGAAGTAGTAGAAGAAGCACACGAGTTGCGCTCACTGACACATATTCTCTGCTGCCGCCGCCACCACCACCATTGCTCTCAATTTGTTTAACTTCTAGAAATGGCAGCGACTCTAACCCCAATCCAAACCCTCAAATTTCCTTCTCTCCAACCTAAACCTTCATTCTCTCCCAAACTACCTTCCTTCTTCACACCTCACACCTTCCGCGCTAACAAACTCACTGTCTCCGCCGCCAACACCTCCGCCACTACCGTCTCCGCCAGCAGCCCTCCCTCTGTGCCCTCCCCCGCTCGCTCGAAGCACGTCTTCCGTTCCTTTCATTCACTTCCTTACTCCTGTTAGTTAGTGTTTCGATTTGTTGCTGATTAATGATTTCATTTTACAATGCAGGGTTCGGCGACACACGATTTCGGTGTTCGTCGGCGATGAGAGCGGAATGATAAATAGGATTGCCGGCGTTTTCGCGCGGAGAGGATACAACATCGAATCGCTCGCCGTAGGCCTCAATGAGGACAGGGCGCTCTTCACCATTGTCGTGTCAGGGACCGATAAGGTGCTGCTCCAAGTCATGGAGCAGCTTCAGAAGCTCGTCAACGTTTTGAAGGTTCACTTCTGTTCGTAACATACGGCGGGAGTTTTGTGATTAGCATTTTATTGTGATGCTATTTTGGAAAAATTGTTTGGTAGTGAAGGTTTTGAGACAATGAATGTGAAGGAAACGTGCACACTGATTCTGTTTGTGTTGTTTGCTGGCCAGGTGGAGGATCTTTCGAGGGAACCACAGGTAGAACGTGAATTGATGCTCATAAAAGTGCATGCGGATCCGAAGCACCATGCGGAGGTAGCTGCTTAGTGATTGTTGTATGTGCTTGCATTTGTTATGTGTATGTGTTTTATTTTTTGTTTGCTTCTATTTATTTATTTATTCTGTTGATTGGATATTCTCAGTTGAAGTGGTTGGTGGACATTTTCAGAGCTAAGATTGTGGATATCTCGGAACATTCGGTGACAATTGAGGTTATTGCTGGACACCTTGTAATATGTTTTAATTTACATGTTGGTGCATGCTGTGTTCATACGCATCTTGTAAAATAATAGTAATTGAAGGCAAGGGTATGCCGACCATGCATTTCTTGTTATTGCTGCCCTCGGTTAATTGAGAATATTTGTTAATGCCTTCATGAAGATTTTTTTTGGGCTATATTTGTTTCCTTATAACAGTACATTCAATTTATGTATTTGTTTAGAGAAAATTTTGAGAGTGCCTTGTGTACATGTTACAAGTTCTCAATTGTAGGGATAATTTCTTCAAATTCCAAGGTGCTCAAATCTTAACCATTGCCATGACTCAAATATTTTAAAATGTCAATTGATTCAACAGTGCTGTTTGTGCCACAATGAAGGATCATTTGACAAAAATTGAAGTTACAGAAGTCATTGTGTGGCCATCATCAAATTTCTGGTATCTTGTTGCCGGGTCTCTGTTTATGCAGTTGGTATTATTATTTGGCCGTGGGTTCACAATCAATCGGATTGAACTTGTAAAGTGGGGAAAAAATATCATTGAAGTTTCATTTAGATAATTTTTTATTATGGAGGTAAATTGTATTATAATAGTATGGTACATATATACAGTGCCTTGTAAACAGCTCGTGTAGGGAATATGCCACATGTATTCATATACTCTTTCTTTCATTGCATTAATAATGGTAAAATTAGGATACTAAGGTTTTAGTATTACTGTATGTAGTTGACTTGTTCGACTGACCACTTTTAGTTATTTTGTTTTTTATTTATTGTCTTTCACTTTTACACAAACAGGATTTTGATTATCTTTAAATAATATCAGGAATAAATAGTGCGCTGATGAGCTGGGTAGATGTTTTTAACCTTAACCTTATTTTATCAAGTGTTTGTCTCATATTTTCTTTTCCATTTAACTATTACTTAGTCACAACCATTACCATCATTGCTTGCAATTTATTATTAGCTATTCTTGGACATAAAATCAGGTCATACTATTAGATGAGTTGTTATGCTAATTACAGGTCACTGGAGATCCAGGGAAGATGGCTGCGGTTCAAAGAAATTTGAGCAAGTTTGGAATTAAAGAAATAGCTAGAACTGGAAAGGTTGGAATGTTCAATTGAGTACCTAAGAAATTTTCTTAACTTTTGTATGCTGTCCACTTTGTTGAGCATTATATTGTAAGGCTGAGCAAAATTGACTAAATATTGGATGATGCAACTATTCTTAGATTGCATTAAGAAGGGAAAAGATGGGTGCATCTGCTCCATTTTGGCGGTATTCAGCTGCTTCTTATCCAGATCTCGAAAGAAAAACATCTGTTAATGCCCTTGTGGGAGCAAAAAATATGAATCCTGTTGCCAAAAATGATACGCCTGTGGGGGTATGATCTTATTTACTCTTTAACTCTGCTGTTTCCTTTTAAACCTATGTTTGAACACTTCAACTTGAAAATTGAAATATGCAAACTTAAAATTAAATAATTGACATATCCTATTGAAGTGTTAAATTTAGAAATCACGAACAAACTTAGTTTGCTGAAGTATTCCACTAGAGAAATCTTGGAAAATGGTTTCAAGGCTTGTGCATATCTCAAACACTATTGACATTACAGATGGTCTTTACAACCAGAAACCTTTTGTCCCTTGTGCTTTGGAATAAATTTTAATCTTTTTAAAAAGGTTTGGTAAACTCATAGGCTGAAGTTTCATGGTAGTTTGCACTTTGTGCATCTGTGGCTGGAGTATACCGGCCTCACCTTAAAGAATGTAGCTTCCCTAGAGCTTTTTATGGAACAAAATTGTGTTTACATGTTCTCTTTGGTATTATGCTCACTAATATTTTGAACGTACGTTTGTCATTTCTTACATGATGCAACTGGGCAGGCTCTCTACATTCTCCATTTTTTTTTCCATATTTCTTAAATATTTTTTCCCATTTATTTTGTAAATTTTATCCTCTACACAGTTGTACACTTTTTTCCTTTTTCACTGTTTTTTTAAGAGGCTTCTAGGTCTATTGAATTGAATTTTTATTGTTGACTGTGTCTTTGTTCATTATCCATGTACTTTTCTTTCATGTCTTCCACCTTCCTTCAACACCAGAATTCAGGGCAATTATTTGGTTCTTGTCACTTGCTAGGTCGTGGTAGAAATTGAATGATATATTCTAGGTCACTTGCTAGGTTTACATTGTTTTGGCTCTTTGCTTAACATAATTTTTAGGTTCGTAGAGTTTCAATGATGGGCTAAAGAAGAACAACTTGCAAAGAATAAATTACCATAAATACCCTCCATTACTACATGTTCAATATCCTCCCCACCCCACTTCTGTACTTGACTTTATTTGCTAAATAGTAGAACGAGATCTAGTTTCTGACCTTTCATTTTGACATGTTTGCTTGTGTGAAGGGAGACGTTTATCCTATAGAACCTTCAGAGGGTTTTACAGTCAATCAAGTACTTGACGCTCACTGGGGTGTCCTCATTGATGATGAGGTAAGATGGTTTGCGGTTGCTTATTGTCCTTAAATGCATCCCTTTTCTTCTTTTCTGTTAATTCATTGTTGTAAATATACCTACATTTTCTTCCTTTACAGTTTATTGTTAGTGATTTTTTTATTTGATCTTTCCCCTGTGGAATTTGATTTAGATAGTGATGTAGTTTGTATGACTTTTTAGGTACACATTTGAATATATTTATTAAAGAATATATGAAGTATCCAAAATTATCTTAAGATTATCCTCTAGGAATAGTTTCCCAATTTCCCTGTCATTTTTTATGATTAGGTATCATATTTCTTTATCTTATCAATACATTATAAATATAATTTATCTCAAATAGCACCTAACAGTTTTTCATCTCTTTTTTCTTTCTTCCTACCTTAATACCCAAAGTCCCATAATTCCAACATGATATTAGAGAGGTATATTTTAATTAGGAGTTCTATTTTAATTTCGTAATATTTTCATCAAATTAATCCTCAATCCTCAATGTCAACCTTCCAGCATCTTCTAACATTTTTCTCCCTCCTAATGTACCGTCTTTCTGGCAAACAAGTTTTTTCTCTCTAAAATTAGGTTTAGTTTCCATTTTTTCTCATCTTATCATGATATGTTTCTGTAATTAGGGTTATTATGCCAGTGTTATAAACATATTAATGCATTGTAATACACTCAGCTAGTATCAAATTGATAGAGGGTTCATTTCGTTTAAGAAAAGCTTTCTGTTTTCACTTTATTTCTTATTTTAAAGAATTTGTATAAGAAATAGTGAAAACAAATCAATAAAGAATTGTTTTTGATATTTCTTTTACAAACCAAAACGTGAAAACAAGGTGGCATTTTGTATTAAAAGTGGAACATAAAATGTTTTATCAAACCAAAAAGTACCTCAGTTTTTCTTTATTTTTTTTATCACTTTTCCTCACTTAATACCTTAAATCCTGGAATTCCAACATTATTCATTGAGTTGTTTAATTTTTCTTTTACCTTGACAAAGCCTTGTACAATGGGTTGCCCTAGTTTTATTACCATAAGTATTAACTTACTTCTGATGTGCTTCTGACCGATCTAGACAGAAATGCTGGTTGCCATATTCTGTTACTTTCTCTTTTATAGGTTATTCTTTAAATAAACCATCTTTAAACATTTTTAAGGTATTTTTTGGGTGGGGAGTGGGGCAAAACTTGAGAGTCTCTCAACTGCAGTGTGGTATTTCACTTGCAAGTTTTTACTCTTCAATTTCTACTTGGTTTGGAGAAGCTCCTACAAATTATGGTACCTTTGCCTTTCTTGTTTTTGAATTTCAGGTTCTACCTGTAAGAATTTCAGGTTCTATCTCTAGTTAATGCAGGATTTGGGTTTTTTTCCAATATCTTAAATTTAATTAAGTTGTGTTTGTGTGATTTTGTATTTCAGAAATCAAGTATTAAATGTTTATTGAGTCTCGATTTCTAACCATGAAGTCTTGGGACAATTTTTTTTAGTTAAAAAGGGCTTCCTAATTTTGTCGCCTATGAAATCTTAATTCTAACTATTAATTTTTCATGCTTGTAAAGAGCCAAACGTAGTTTATGTTTGTTGTACATTAGCATGCTGTTTTCATCAATTTCTGAATGACAATGCTTGAGACTGTCTTACTGTTGGGATATTACCTTCAGGTTACTGGAATTCGATCACACACTTTATCCATGCTTGTGAATGATTCTCCTGGAGTTCTAAACATTGTTACAGGAGTTTTTGCTAGAAGGGGCTATAACATTCAGGTTTATTTCTTTAGTTTAAAAAAATATATTTCTGTATCACAAGCCCACAAGTCAAATCCTTCTGGTTTCTCGGTTTCTCATCTGCTTTGTTATTTTCAGAGTTTAGCTGTCGGACATGCAGAAGTTGAAGGACTTTCTCGACTCACAACTGTGGTTCCTGGGACAGATGAGACAATCAGCAAGCTGGTGCAGCAACTGTACAAGCTAGTAGAGCTGCATGAGGTTCAGAATCTCTATGAAAAACGAATGCATCATATCCTATAAACAAATTATTTGCTTTGAGTGATACATTTTTTTTCTTACTGTTTCTTGTGTCTTCTAGCAGTTTGAGTGCTTGTGTAAGTTTCTTTTGGATTTATTCACATACTTTTGTCATTTTCTTGAGAGAGGTTTAAAAAAAAATCCCAAATATCTAAGTGCTTGTTTAAGTTCTTTATTTTTTATTTTTTGCAATTTGTGGTGAAACTTTGGAATAGGAGGAGGAACTGACTAATCTTGATAAGCCTGAAAAAGTATGTCCATTGTATAATCCTATTATATTGTAAAATCAGAAGTTACTTCAGAGTATACAAAAATGCAACAACACTAAGGATATTGGTATATTGGGTTAAGGAATTTATTGAAGTTGTTAGGATATTTCTTTAAACTACAGATTTCAACATTGAGTAGGTAATCTTTCAAACTATTGATCATAGTGACCTTCCCCCCTTGTTTTTGCCCATGGACATAAGGCTGTAGTTAGCTGTAGTTTAAACCACTTTATTCCTTTCTCTTATTTTTTTGTGCACCTGGCTACCTACCACAGGACATTTTTGTTAAAACACTTTGTTGGGAGTTAAATGTAGGTTAAATTTAGTGATCTTGTGTTTCCTAATAGGAAGTGAACAATAAAAAGAGTATCCTGAAACTTTAGTAGCCTACACTAGTCTTGTTTTAGAAACCTTTATAATTTCTTGGCACCTGACATTCCTATTTCTCTGGAATTCAAATTAAAAAACTTTCTACTCTTGATGCATGAATATTATTGGTCGATCTTTTGTTTCTTCCTTATCTATTGAGAACTAGATTGATAGAATGGATAAGTATTTGAGCATTTTGAAATTATAATTTTTGGCCATTTTATTCTTTTCTTTATTTGGACTGATATTTCCTTCAGGTTCGTGATATCACCCATTTGCCATTTGCTGAGCGAGAATTGATGCTAATAAAGATAGCTGTAAATGCTGCTGCACGGCGTGATGTCCTCGATATCGCCAGCATATTCCGGGCCAGAGCTGTTGATGTATCTGATCACACAATAACTCTAGAGGTGAATTTTATGTACACTTTCAACCAACTGATATAACATCTTATTTAACATCAACTTATATTGATACTGACAAACTTGGTGGATGCTGGATGCCATTTCTGTAGAAAGAATGTTGAATTTAGTGACTAGTCTAACTACAAATCGTACTAAAATCCAATTTACTTCAGCTGAATGTTACTGTGCTACAAAGTCACAGGATCATGCATTCTTGCCAGTTTAATATTTGCTGGATCTAGCAACCAGATTTGTTCCAACAGCAAATAGAGTCACCAATTAGGCAGGGGTACCAGAGATCCAACTGGTCCTCAGTTTGTCGTATAGTTTTTTCTAGGTCATGAAAATATATGATATTAAGCTATTGATCTATCTTCCAAATGTATAAGAATTCTTTTATCGCTGCTGTCTGCAGCTTTCCACATCCGTTTTCTATCTTTATTGAGTTGATTAACTATCAGAAATAGAATTTTTTCCATCTTAAAGGTTATAACTTATAATTGTAATTAAAAGTAGAATTGTACCCTAACCTTTTTAACTCTATATTTTTCTTCTTTCGGATTAATATTAGTGACAAAAGTGGGGCTCTTTGATGTTTTTCCTCAAAAACAAAAGGTGTAAAAAGTAGAAGTTAACAACGGATGATACCATATTGGTGGGTGTAAACTGTTTGCTTTGCTTCTAAGTTAATTATTTCTCCTGTCAACTAAACTAACGGATTTTAAACGAACGGGTTAGATAATTTTGTTCAAGCAACACTGATGACGTAAATCTTATTTATTTGTTTGAAAGTAGTTGCTACATTCAAAATGTCTGCCATCATGACTTCAGTTCTTTTGTTATTTTCAATTGTTTTAAAATCTAATTGAAATTCTCTTGAACTAGCTTACTGGAGATTTGGACAAGATGGTTGCATTGCAGAGATTGTTAGAACCATATGGCATTTGTGAGGTATGTTTTATACTTTTTCTCTTACATACTCTATTTTGCTGTGACAGTTGAACTTGTTTAAACACCTTGATCCATGGATTTTCAGTCATATTTGGTGTATTTGCTTTGATAAATGTATCTCTTAATTCTAACTTAGTTGCGTAGTAGTCAGAATTGCATTCCAATTTGTAGAATCATACAATGCTACTCTTTTGCCATGGTTGGTGAGTTCATCCATGCTCAGAATCACTACCGAGTAGTATGGGTACACCCTACACAATGCTACTCTTTTGCCACGGTTGGTGAGTTCATCCATGCTCAGAATCACTACCGAGTAGTATGGGTACACCCTACACATATCTGATGGTAACTCTTTGTCCGTTGACGACTTCACTTGGTTTGTACCTTAATTCAGCCTATAAGTATTTCTTTCCCTTGCCAAACTCTCAATGAAAATATCAATTCTTAAGCACAAGAGAAGGAGCCCAATCCAAATGCCTTGTCCTCTAGGTGGGTGAACCTCAAACCTTAAGCTACAGGTGTGGCTTCTGTTTGTGTAGTTCACTGGCTTTCTTTATCGTTTTACAGGTCCATCTAGCTAGATGGAAGAAATGAGGAATTCTTGAGTGATAATGATTTTAATTTGGATGAACTATATTAGAAGTCTAGTCTAGGTGTTCATGTCTGTTTTTGTCTTAGGCAAGACTCGTGGGAGCCCTGGGAACCCGACTCGACTCGTAGACTCGTAAGAGTCTACTTCACATAAAAAATTTAACAAAAAAAAAAATTCATGATACCAATTTCATAATATTAAAATAAACAAGTTCATACACCAACAAAATAACTAAAAGTCTCATTCGTCTAATCCTCTAAGGAAATCATCTCCATCATCATCTTCATCATCATCTTCATCAACATCAACATCAAAAACTGTATTATCAAAATCAGCTGCATCTAGAATTGAATCATTTAAATCAGCTGCAGCTAATGGATCCAAAGTTGCATCTCAAAGAATTGATCAAGTTCATTTATCTCCTTTAAATCTTTATTTTGTGTCTTGTACATTTTGCATTGTCCTTATAATTTAATCTCTCTAAACCAATTAACTTGCTCTTTAAATTATTTTGTAACCTTTGATGTTGATTCCCTTGTCAAACATGAACATGATATAGCTCATCTGATTGGCGAAGGGCGTGAATCATGAGGACTATATTCTATGAAAACAAACCCACTTGTGTCCTGTTTTGCGACCTCAACCACAACTTTTGTATGATCATATGGGTCACCTAAGTCTAGCCAAGTTGAAGATAATGACTCTTAGTCTTAAGAAACTAGATGAAGAGTGTGAATCATGTCAACTAGGACGTCAACATTTCCAACACAAACTAAAAAAAAAGATGTAACTAAATTTTCTCGACCATTCATTTAGGTATTTGAGGACCTAGGCGTATCACATCTTTTCACTTCAGATATTTTTTAACCTTTATTGATGAATTCTCCCATTGTGCTTGAGTTGTAATGAAAGACAAATATGAACTTTTGTCCATATTCATCTCCATTAATGACATTAAGAACCAATTTGGAAAGATAATTAAAGTCTTTTGAAGTGAAAATGCTAAAAATATTTCTTTTGTTGAACTTTCTT
Source organism: Phaseolus vulgaris (assembly GCF_051622355.1). Taxonomy (NCBI): domain Eukaryota; kingdom Viridiplantae; phylum Streptophyta; class Magnoliopsida; order Fabales; family Fabaceae; genus Phaseolus; species Phaseolus vulgaris. The sequence goes on from NC_143499.1 coordinate 42,542,126, forward strand.
CCTTCTTTTCCTCACAAGTATTTTAGATTAGTCCCCTTATTTTAGATTAGTCACTGAAACTGCGTACTCTTTAGTGTTGAATACAAAGGTTCATGTACATCATTGAAGAAATGCAGTTCTCACTGCTTGTTTTTAGATAAATAGAATGTCTTTTTCCTTTCTTGAAAATTAAATTCTTATCTCTCAAGGTATTTGGTTGTACTTGTTTTGTTCATAATATCTCACCAAGTTTAGACAAACACTCTAGAAAAGTTATTAAATGTGTTTTTCTGGGATATTCTTGCTTTAAAAAGGGACACAAATGCTATTCTCCAACTATCAAAAGATATGTCAGTTGAAAACTAGTGTAACATTGTTCCACCACCTCTTCTTACATACCAATGTAGGACCCAGAGAGCTCTTCCCATTCCCACTCTTCCCAAAGTCTCTCATGATTCAAATACTTCTTCAAAAATTTCTTATGTCATGGATCTTTCTCTATCAACTCCTACTCTACTTCAAATTGGCTTATTTGTCTTAAGAAAAGTATTCAACCTACTTGTAATTTGTATCCCATTTATAACTTTTTGAGTTAACATCGTCTATCCCCCATCACAATCTTTTTGTTTTTTCTTTTTCTTCCACTACTATTCCTAACATTGTTCATGAGGCACTTGGTCATCCTGAACGACGACAAGCTTTGATTGATGAAATGTAGATGTGTGCAAGCAATGGCATGTGGTTCCTTTTCCCTCTCGAAAGGAGACAATTGGTTGCATATGGGTTTATGTTGTTAAAGTTGGGTCTGTGGTAAGCTCGGTTGATGGCCAAAAGATATACACAAATTTATGGACTTGTAGGCCAAGATCAACATTGTTAGGCTTTGTCTTGCAATGGTTGTTATTCACCATTGGCCATTTCACTAGCCTAACATTGAAAGTGATTTCCTTCATGATGATCTTGAGGAAATTTAGATCGAGCAACTTCTTGGATTAGTCGCCGAGGAAGAGTCTCTCGTCTAGTGTGTAAATTGTGTCGCTCTCTCTATGATTGGAAACAGTTGCCTCGAGCTTCGTTTGGTAAATCCAATTATATTGTGCAGGTTTTTGGATTAAATCAAAGTAGGTAGATCGTTCAGTTTTTTTGTGTCATAAAAGTTTTTATGGGAAGTGTGTTTAGCTGATGGTCTATGTTTACAAAATAGTTATTAGAAGGAATGATACCATTGGGATCTCTCAACTAAAGCAGCACTTGTTCAGTCATTTTAATGTTGAAAGGCGCTGTTATTTCACAAAGATCATATGCTCTTACTAGACCTAATATTTCTTATGCGGTTGGAATTGTAGATATTCTCACTTAGTCCTTGACAGAGTCTAGAATTCAGTTCATATGTCCCAAGTTTCGTTCATACAGTTTATGTGCTAGGGAGTGTTAAAATTATGGTTATTATTGTATCCTAGAACTTTTATAAAGCTGCACTTTGGATGGATGTACCTAGACATAAGGGTTCAGTTGAGTTTTTTACTCTGATTTTTCATCAAATCCAAAATCAAGTGCCACATTAGTAGCCATTATTTTAAAAACAAAATGGGGAGTATCCCAATCAAAGGAGAGTTAAGAACTGCGTCTTAACCAGAATTTGGAGCATGTGTTTTTTTTATTAAAAATGTAAAATAAAAAAATACATGATAAAAATATATCACAGTGAATAAATAATTTGCATGTGACTATATATGTTAAATAATAAATTTAAATAATGAAACTAATATAAAATATAGTTTTTAATAACTTTTGAAGTTATTTAAATTATCTAAGAAATTGATGTTTAAATTTGAGTAGAGTAAGATAATGATGAATAAAGAGTGATATATGTTGTTGTTGGTGGTGTTTCAGGTGGCACGAACAGGACGCATTGCCCTAATCCGTGAGTCAGGTGTGGACTCCAAGTACTTGCGTGGATATGCCTATCCCGTATAAGCTCTTCTTCACCTTATCCCAACACTCACTTTCACATTCTGTACAAACTAAATTTTGGATCTTATTTCTTTAAACTTAAATTGCTTATATTACTGTTATATTATGGAACTATGCTTTCAAATATTTTAAATGCTATGCTCTATTTAATATACAAAAGTATATTAAAAAGTTAAATTATTATTATTAGGTCTTTTTAAGAGATATTATATGGACTTTTATTAAGTTAGCTATTTTAGTTTTAATTTTTCAATAAAAGCAAAATGTCAAATATTATGGTTTAGTGAAGTAAATAATTAAATATTTTCTTATAAACTATTATTTCATTTTTAACGTTTAAAATAAAAAATAGAAAATAACTAACATAGCTCTATAATAAATAAAGGAATAAGTACTTTTAACATTGTGATTTTACGTTTGAACGATCGATATTTGTTTTTCATTTTTTGTGTGTATTTTTTAATATAAATTAATAAAGTAAATTATACTAAATCAACGAATAATAATTTAAAGATTTTTGAACATACCGATATTGTCCTAGTCTAAAAAAGTAAAGCTATACTGTTTTGATTATGCAGTATAGTTAAATTTGAACATAAATATACAATTTAGTTAAGTTCAAAACAGAACATCTAGTTCCAATAAAAAGATTGTTCAATTCAATAGGGAAGTTCTTGGCCACGAAATATTTAATCAACAAAATACCAAAGAAATAATTTATGATTTAAATATATACAAATATTATTATAGGAAAAAAAAATTGACATCCCAAATAGTAAAATACACACTTTACGTATTTTAACAGTTTTTTTATGCATTGTTAGTGTAAATTTAATTGTATTTAATCAACTATTAATGTAATGTCGAAGTTTTTTTATCAACAATTAATATTTTTTTCGAGTCTCCTTTGGGTATCGGCTAGTTCTTATTATAGTAACACTAACATTACATTATATCTATTAATTGAGGGCTCACTAGGCAAAGTATGTTTATATCCACAATGTCTTTATATTTATTTTCGTTTTAAATTATTAAAGTACATTTAATTTATTAGATTACCTTAAAAAAAAACTTAGTTTCTTTATTTCACATGGTTGCACCGTGATGTATCCCTATCTAGTATATTCGTATTATTAAGCAGCAGAATTAAAAATTTATTTGATAACACGATTTTATGAAACTAAAATTCATGTACACATTCATTGAAGAGTCATCAGAATAATAGGAAAGGATCAAATTTTCTAAAGAATGATAATAAGAGACTATAAAATTAATTGCAATTATTAACATATAAATTAATCATTATAATAATTAAATAACAAGGTTTAAATTGAACATTTTATTAAAAATATCGTTTAGTTCTTGAACTTCATTGTTTTAATATAGTTTAGTTCATAACTTAACATATGATTTATTTTAAGAATATGTAAACAAATTAAATTCTAAAAAATACGGGACAGGTTTTTGTGGATTCCCTGATCTCATCAATCAGCATCTAGATGGATTTTAATTTTTCATTATTACTTAATTCGAATTCGAACTGATCTCATTCTATACGAATGTGACAAGAACAAGTGTATTAATTATTAATATTTCTATCTAAAAATAATTATAGTATGATTAATGATTTGTGTCTACTGCCACACAAAAATGATCATAAAGGGAGGTTAGAAATATATATTGAATATCTATTTTAACTAGTAATAGGATATGGTGAACCACTGAATATCTAGAGATGGGATTTAAATAATTGTCAGTATAAAAAAAATGATGATAATGAGGTAAAGTATCGAGTTAGAAAATTTTATCCCAGCCTAATGAATCATTTGTAAAAGGCTTTCATATGTTTTAATCATTCTTATTCTTCAATTCAATGATTTTGTTTCAAATCTAGTCTAGTTACAAGATATCAGTTTTTTCTTTTACAACTTCACTTATTTTAAACTTACAGTTTAAATAATGAAACTGATAAGCCACACAACTTAACTTGGATCGATTAAAGTTCAACCCAACAATCTAGATGAATTTCAAGAAATGAGAATGGAAGAGAAGTGCAATTAAGAATTTGAAAATAGCACTACATTACCAAACTAAAGCCACTGCAGCAGAAAGCATTATAACATGTATGTCAACATAAATTGTTACGCACAACGGAGCTTCTGAATGGAAAAAGTAACCCAGCAACACAAATCTTGTTTTAAAAAAGGAAACACTTTATATCATAATTTATTATAAACGTTAATAACATTCCTTGTGAAGTCCATCATTACGGATCCCACCAGCAACAAGTCATAAAGAACATCAAACCACTTTTCTCTACTCTTCTTCTGCGGCACTAGCAGCACTGAGATCCACACTAAGGTCAATAACCTGTTCAAAATTGAGTGCAAGAATTGGAATGTCACTCAATTGCCAAGAAAGTTATCAAGAGAATATCATCAATCGTTATTCAAGATTACCCAAGCTAGTTCATCCATAAGCTTTCTTCATTACTCATTAATACAGTTACAATACAACAAATACAAAAAAAATTACAATGTTAAAGAAAAAATTATTAACGTGTCTACAGTTGAGTTTACTTATGTTTCATAAAAAAGCAACCAATAGAAAGATATTAAATTCCTCATATTAACAAAATGCTTGGTTAAAGAGTACCAAAATACATGTTCTTCGTTCAAAGTATTGACGAGCCTACACTTCCAGAATGATATAATGTTTCATAAAAAGACAACCAATTTCGGAAGATATGAAAATCTTAATATTAAGAAAATGATTGGCTAAAGAGCAATAAACATTTTATTAACAAAATAGATCACTAAAACGGTAAACCATCAAATTTCCGCAAGACATCCATTGCATAAGAAACAGAAAGAAGCAAAATAAAATTTAAAACTCACTGCAACTTAAAGTTGATAAAACTTAACCTCCTATCAGACAAATGTATTCTAGGAGGCATGATAAGATAGGATTGACGGGTTGCTAACTCTGTTAATAAATTGTTGGTTAACAATATTGAAGAAGAATTAAGGGGACTATAAAAAGGGAATTAGTTAGAATAAGTGGTAGGAAAATATTTGGAATTTTCTCTATACAGAGTCCAGCTGTCTTCAATATCCTGAACCCTGTATACTTAAATTCTTTAATTCTTGAAGAATAATACAAAATTAACTCCTCTCGGATCTTTCCTTGTTTGTTACATTCTGTTATCAGTTTTATCAACAGGTAACTTGATAACAGTTTCCCGTAGAAGTTTACAAAATGACCGTAAGAAAGCAGCTCGTACTAAACAGATTAATTAAAAATATTTCTGATTTTTTTAGCTTTTGGAAGTGGGCAAGAAGGGAATCTAATGATGTATTTACTTTGAGAAAATATTCTGTTTTCATTTCTTATTTTCACTTTAAATTACAAAATTGCTACCTAGTTCTCATTTTATATTTTTCAAATATTTGATCAGGAATCTTTGAAACTAGAAAACAAGGGTGAGGCTGCAAAACAGAATGAAAACAAAGTGGTATTTTCAAAGATTTGTTTGTACCTAAGCAACTACTTTTCCAGAGACGAATAAGAATAATTGAATTCTGCAGTATGTAGACTTATAGAAACGTGATAAGATATTATAACTGTTATGGTCTTAACTTCTAGAAAAAAGGCTATTGTACAACAATGTCTCTATCTGCGGCTTCCAAAATTAATTCAAGAAATGGAAACAAGATATCACCACGGCATAAAACTTACCTTTCCAGTTATCATTGTATACATGTTGAGAACGTCATCGACAGTCGACTCAAAGTGAGTAGTAGCATCATAACTCTGTAAAAGAAATTTAAATACAGTACTGTCAACCTATATCAACAACATACAGCAAAGATATTAACAAGACTAAGTAAACTCACCATTGATATAAAGCAGTTGTCCAAAGCCGGTTCATTGACCGGTTCATATCTGTCATAGATGTCAAAAAATATCTCATCAACAGGTCCTAGAAGATCAATTCCAGGTTTTAGTTCAATTGCTGGCTGATCGGTCTCTGCCTCGGATGATACAAATGCAATAAATTTTCCCTTTGGAGCAACATTGTGAGTGTATGAGCAACAAAATAGGTACCTGCAAAGGATAACATAAAAGAACATTCGATTTAAAAAAAAATACAATTTAAATATCAAATCATATTCGATTTAAAAAAAATACAATTTAAATATCAAATCATATTTGATTTAATTACCTTCCAAGTTGAAGGTTTCCACTGGCCTTACAAGATCATAACTTTTTCATGGCATTATTTACTACATTTTAATAAAAGCTTAAGATTACATTTATAACTGTTGAAATGAAATTATATAGTCTATATATGAAAAGGGAGGAAAAGAGAAAACTAAAGGACAATATGGAAGGAGATTGATACCTAATGGTCATTTATACCAATAGTTTAGGTCAATTACTAGAACAATACAAATAGTAGAACCAAGGCCCAGTAGGACTGTTAAGATCATGAGACTCCAAAAATAAGAATCCAAATATTCTACAACTTTGCTTTATCCAAAATGCTCAGGAGATGCCTTATTCAGCAATGCATGGGGTTCATATCTTTTGGGCTGTTATTATCTTTCTGCATGTTTATTTGTAACAAATTGAGAGTAACCAATGACAGCTAAAGTAAAGAATGGGCAGCACAGGTAGGAATGTTGCTTAGGTCAAGGAAGTGAAATGATGGGAAAATAAAAAGATGTGGAGTTGAAATTTCTATTCAAGAAATTGTACAGCAAGGTCATTCTTCTCCAAATCCATAAAAATATGTGGAAGGTCCAAACAGCAATAGTATCCCCAAAATTGACTTTGGAAGGCCAAGAATCACTCAGCATTTTATACAGCTCAAAAGAAAATCACGGCAGAACAATAAAGATAATAGGTATAGTCTAAGCTTGTATTCATCATATTGAATTTACCACGCAAAGGTGCTGTTCAATATTAATTGTTTGTAATGTTGAAATACAATGTACATGTCATATATATATATATATATATATATATATATATATATATATATATATATATATGCAAATTGTCATCCGATTCAGTGATTTTACCTCTACTTCAATGAAATTCATTACATTAACAATTTATACAATAAATAAAATCGAAGCAACAAACTTCATGCTGAAAATATTTGATTATTTTCATGATTAGTAACAAAAATAACTCAGATGAAACTGAAGGATTTAGCTTCATTCAAGCACAGCTAACGCTAATTAATGGTCCCAGTAGCATGAAACATATGTATCTATAATGCAACAGATTCTCAGCAAATTTAACTATAATATATATATATATTAAGAAGCTGCATGGAAACTTACATGTCCGACTTCCGACCCAACTGCTTCTGAGGTAAAATAATTTGCACCGAATGGGAATCATCAGTGCTGGGGATTGGGTGGCTCATGATGGCTATTGCCCTTGCAACCTTACCAACCTTCCTCACCTGTTGAAATTATTACAATTTTGTTTTAAAGGATGGAGTTTACCACAAATATTTATTTAAGAAATAAATATCACTTCAACATTTGCCACTAATATTTTATCAGCGTTCAGCAGTGGCTAAGCATTCTTCAAAAACAAAACTAGTAAAATAGCATGGCTTCAAGGCTTTAGAAGCAAAAAGTTTTTCACTCTCACCATCACCTGAATTGGTTGCAAATAATCAGACAAAAAGTTGTTTCTAATACCTTTCCGGGCAAATATGATGGGTCACAAACAACTTTTTTGCATTTTGCAGTTTCCCCTTCAGATGTGACACCGATAACCTTTCCTTCATCATCAAATTCTACCTGGCATTCAAGCGAAAAAATAAATATTCCACAGGTTCTCAGCAAGACAATGTATATCAACATGTCTTTCAAACTTCAAATACAAATCAAAATAGCAATTATTACAGCAGAAAAAGGGAGATCAAAATAAACAAAGCTAATTTTTTTAAAATAAATAACAAGTTCAAAGAATTTAAGAGGCTATTATATATATATATATATATATATACATATTTATAATAAAAGTAGGGTATATTAAATCATAACTATTTAATTGACCAGTGAATAAATTTTCCAAAATTAGTATTAATTCATGCCTGTAAATTTTAGAATAATTAAATACTACATCAGTTCCATGGAGAATGCAGTCTTACATATATAAAAAATAATAATAATAAAATAGATGAAAGAGAATAGCAATTTTACAAAATTAATCTCATCATAATTTATTTATAGTTTTTGTTGCCCATCATTAATAATATTAGGGAACGGAAAAAGTAATATTACAACGAAAAACTAAAATGGCACTTATTATTGGACTTCATTTTTCTTCTCACACAATACTTATCATGGGACGAAGGGAGTACTGTTTTTCGCTCAATAAAGTGTCTCCAAACTAGCACATTTAATATAGTTTTCACTTTTCAAAGAACCTAAAATATCAACCGATTGATGACAAATTATTAGCATACCTAATATAACAAAATTTAATAAGCATGGCATTCAAAGATCTAACAAAAATTATTGTTCAAAGACTGATCAACCAAAATATAATCCTCTTAAAGTTGTAATTGTTCAACTATGACAAGCCTTAGATTAGTGTCAATTGAGATAAAAAAGGAGGGTGTTGGATGTTTGTCGTGAATGCATGTAAAAAAGAGTATATACCTTGCACTCAGGCTTGTTCAACATATATGTTCCACCATAAACTGCACTAAGCCGTGCAAATGCCTGGACAAAAAGAAAACAATTAACAAATCCTGAGCAAAACAAATTCCAACACACTAACTAAAAAAGTATGAGTGTGATACCTGGGGAAGCTCTCCTAAACCATACAAAGGATATATGTAAGGTGACCCTCCTTGAAAGCGTGCAAGAGACTCTGCATATAACTACAAGAAGGAAACCAAATAATGCAAATGGGAACCAAATGGCACAGAAGAAACTTTCAAATAAGACTACTGAAAATGAATTACAAGTTCATGATGATAAACCAGTAAATTTACCTTCATTCTCTTCACAGTGTCCAGTGCTGGCTCAGTCAAGTAGCGATCATCTCTGTGAAGCGCCAAAGCATGACCAATGAAGTCTACAGTGTTATCATCAAGGCCATATTTTCTGTCACAGGAACAACAAAAGCAAAAGACGCTTTAAAGTTACTCCTTCTGACCAACGAGAAAAGTTAATTTCTTCTTTTAATTACAGGGATGAAGAGAAGGAAATGTTTGATCATCATGATATATAAGACAAGCAATTAATATGTACATTTTATATGTACATAGAAATTATGTCAAATGAACCATCACATACTTCAAATTTGGAGTTTTGGACCAATATAATATACACTTACATAAGTGACCATATACTACCAACTTTACATGACTGTTATCTGCTATATGTAAAATAAGATGTAACTAAATCAAAATTTCTTGACCTCGTAAAGGAAAAAATTACATAGTAAATTTCTATGTGCATTGAATTGAAGTAAATACTAAGAAATTTAAATTGAAAAACAGGATTAAACCTGTCACTAAAGAAATAATGGAATAAAATTAAAATGAATAAACATAAGTAACTACAAATACAGTAGAAGAAAATAGATTCCAAATGAACAGGTTCAAAATTTACATAGTACCAACTTTACATGACTGTTATCTGCTATATGTAAAATAAGATGTAACTAAATCAAAATTTCTTGACCTCGTAAAGGAAAAAATTACATAGTAAATTTCTATGTGCATTGAATTGAAGTAAATACTAAGAAATTTAAATTGAAAAACAGGATTAAACCAGTCACTAAAGAAATAATGGAATAAAATTAAAATGAATAAACATAAGTAACTAAAAATACAGTAGAAGAAAATAGATTCCAAATGAACAGGTTCAAAATTTATAGAAAAGGGTCTTTCAGATTCTCTAAGGAGGGGGCCAGATAGCGTGATGCCACTAAAAAAGTATTAAGGTCAACAAAACATGCTAATTATTCCTATTTTCTACCTATACCAAATTCACTATGCATATGCAGATTATCAAATCAATGTAAAAGCTGAGTCATTAAATCTACAAAAGCAACAACACAGCAAGAAAACAAGTGTACACATACGCTATCAACTCTTTAGTAGTCACTCTTGTCAAGTCCATCCCCTCATGGGCCTTGGGATCACTAACATTATAATTTTGTACATATATGAAAAACTTGCGTGCCCGGCGTTTCTCAAATAGTCCCATAAGTGGGGACTTTAAGGCTTCCATGTCGTTTGAGGGCACTTTGTGAACCTGAGAAACCCAACAACAAAACAATTAAAACATCTAAAACAACAACAAACCTCCCATTAAGATAAATCAGAAACGCAAACACACCTTTCCTTTATTAAACACATAGCTCCCATCGACAGCTTTAAAAGAGAGATACTTTGTAACATCAGTGTGAATGAGAACCCGCACCAAATTGCCATTAGCCATAATAAACTAGAAAAAAAAAAACAAATAATGTCACACAACACGGTACATCAAGTTCATATCCATCATAATTTAGCATACTAGAATATAAATAAATCAGACCTTAGGGTTCATATCGATGTTGTAGTCCCTGCTAGCACCCAACTGTGGAGGAGGCTTGTCATCTCCCCTGAATCTCTTCCAAAGCTGAAGATAATCACCATTCCACAATTCAAACATCAACAACAAGAGAATTAAATTTAATTTAATTTCAGCAGAAAAGAAAAATAAAAAACCTGATTAAGATTGAGTGAAGTGGATTCTCCTCCGTAATAGTCATTCCTATCCATATGCAGAACCTGAAATAAAGGAATTAGAATGCGAGGATTAGATCGATTGAAAAGAAAAAGGAAAGTGAGAAGATGCGCAGGGTTGAATTGAAATGGAAAGAGTACCTTGAGGCCATCGACGGAGAGAAGACCACTGAGAATGCACTCCTTGAGACCCGTGCCCAACACGATCACATCGTACTCTTCATCCATGTTCGATCTCGATCTCGATCTCACCGAAAATCGGGTTTAGGGTTTTGGAAACGGGAATTGAAATGAACAGACACAACAACGCAGAGTGATCTGATTTGATTGGAGTGTGTGCGAGAGAAAGAGAAAGAGAAAGAGAATGTAAAAACAACCAAGAAAAGAAAAGAACCGGATCTGAAGCCTTGACCTCCCCTGCATCCACTTTTTTTAAAAAAAACGAATAATAATAATTAAAAACTAAATTATGAATTTTGTAAAATGTAGAAATCAAAATTATAATTACATTTTATGAAATCTTTTTTATTCATTTATTTCAAACTTAAATCTTCAGATACGAAACTAGTTTTTCATTTATGACAAATCAAAATATAAATCTTTATTCAAAAATATATTTTATATTTTTAATTAAAAAAATCAACACGCGTAGGTTTATACATAATAATACATTAATTATTTCACATATTTTATTTTCTTTGAAAAACTTCTAACTAAATACTTTTTTCGATTACTACTTTTCATTTATAATATTCTAGCATGAATTTTTTTTTCAAAGAATCCAAATTTAATTTTTACTCAAAGTATAAAATATTAATAGGAAAATTATATTTTTTATCATATGCTATCTTTGATATAATTGTATAATTTGTTTCCAAACGTTGTTGTTATAATTGGTTCATTTGTAAAATGTTTATCCAGCAAGTATATATATGTATAATATAATATAATAAAATATAATAATATATTTATGGAAACGTTTACTCGTTCATCCCGTTACTTTCATGGACTGAAGACTGAGTAAACCAGTTTGTATAAATATTTAAATTAATTTGTAAGATAATTTATTTAAAATTTATGTCAATGGATCTTTGAAATAAAATTATGCATTATATGAGCTATTTCGTGAAAATTGTAAAAAATAAATATGATTACAAATATTTATAAGCCACTTGTAAACAAGATGTGTATTAATCTTTTCAATGACTTATTTACGTAATCAATTTATACATTTACTGGTTTGTTTAAACAATATTAATGGTGTGAAGATTGTAGCAGAGTATTTGTTCCAGCAGAGCATCTTAAGTTACTTATAATGCAAGTATTTGTTGTATCTAAGTTTGGAGAAAATTTTGATTATTATTATTGTACTATCATATTATAACTTTGTGGTGACATACAAACGATGCATGAAATATATTAGTTCATTAAGTTAAGTAATAAATATATTTTAATTTAATTAATGATCTAATCACATAAATCAAAACCTATAAAGAGTTTACTTTTAATTTGTTAATGAGTGATTGTATTATTTTAAAATATGAAATTGATATTTATGTTGTCGGTAATGTTTTTAATGTGTGAGGTGTTGATCTTTTGTGTAATATGCTTAACATAAATGTGTTTATTAGAAGGTATAGTGTGACAAATTACATTTTGTATTGGAATGTGATTATAGATTCTAACATATTAGTGATAATTTTTTAGTTTATATTGTTAAGTAAGGATATTCATACAAAATTATTTATTTTAACTTAATAATTTATGCTATATAGATGTACCTACTCATATATTGTGAAGGAAACATAACCAACAAAATAGTTATATATGATAAATTTATAAATATATTTAATTTTAAAAATAGAGAAGAAAATCAATTTAAAATCGAAAAATAATTTTCAAAACAAACGGGTCAAAAATCAAAATAAAATTGTTTCATGATTAATTTGAACTAAATTGAAAATTAGAAAAGTAAAAAAAAAAGTATTATGCCATAATCAATTAGATTAAAAATAGTCAACGTAAAGTCAATCACAAATTTCAATGAAGAATAATATGTTCGATTTCAATGTGTTCAAGTTTTTTTGTGTTAACACTCGTACTGGTAAAGTTCTACGTCATCTTCCTGTTATATGAGAGTTTTCTTCACAAGGCTGGGTTAAAATTAACACTGATGGGACTGTTAGGGGTTATCCAGGTCTTGCCGCTTGTAGAAGTATTTTCCGTGGAAGTATGAGAGAGTTTATTGGAGCTTTTTGTGTGTTTCTTGACGTTCAGACTGCTTTGGTTGCTGAATTTTATGGAGTTATATATGTTTTGGAGGAAGCTCAAAAGTTGGGTCTTACTAATGTCTTGCTGGAATGTGACTCTGTCTTGATTTGTGTTGCGTTTACTGTTAGGAAAAATGTTCCTTTGATGTTTCGTAATTGATGAAATACTTGTCTTAATTACTGTGGATAAATCAGGTTTGGGGTTACTCATATTTTTCATGAAGGGAGTGTGTGTGCTTGTAAGTTGGCTAATTTATGATTTATTTATAGAGAATATTTTCATTGGTATAATAGACTTTCATTTAGTCTCTTATTATAATTCTTTATTAATAGGCATAGTATACCTATGTATCGTTTTTGTTAACTTGTGGGTTTTGGTTTAGTCTCCCATATTTTTATATTTTTTTTAATAATATTTTTTTAATGTGATGACAAATTATTGTTGTTACTTGAGGTGTCAACCTAGTTCTAGTTGAGATGTCGAGTAACATAGTGATACCTAAAATGAAAACTTTTAATAAAAAAAAAAGTCAATCACAAATTTCATAAATTCATAACTATATAATAATAATTGAAAAAAACAAGTGTGTACCAATTTTTCCAAAATAACGTAGTCCACATCTAGCAACCTTTAAGTCACAATAAATAAAACAAATTTGTAAAACTAAAAAACTGTCTTGTTAATTGCTGAAATTACAAAATAACCAAAATAAATTAATAAAATAAAATATTAAAAAAATAAAATAAGAAATTCATATATGTATAATAACAATTAGTTTCTTCACCAAATAACGTACTCCACATCTAACAAGTGACAATAAATAAAATAAAATAAAATAATTATTTTGTTAACAGTTTGAAATTACAAAATAATTTAATAAATAAAATATAAATAAGAATAAAATGAAACAAATTTATGTCTATCAAAATAATGAAAAATCTCTTTTATAAGTATTGATAATAAACTATTAAGACATACAATCTTTTCATGTCACATTTATTTAGATTAATTTTGTTTATAATATACAAAATCTTTTATTTAATATATCACTAAAAGAAAATCATTAAATAAAATATAATTTTAAAAAATTATTATTATTATTATTATATTGATTAAATTATATACTATTTTAGAGACTACAAAAGTATTGGTATCTAAAATAGTTTATATTATAAATGAATAGCTTATAAATAGGTATCTAATAACAATGTTTTAGCTACAAACTTTGGATTATAAAGTATTTGGTAGTTAAAGTATGACAAAGATACTCTTCAAATATTAGGAGTCTTGTATCAATGGAAGATTTGAAACTTCTTGGTTTAAAATCTTATAATTGTCACGTTCTCATACAAGACCTTATTCCGTGATTATTTGTGGCATTTTACTAAAAAATACAAGCCATCACTTGTCTTTACATATTCTTTAATGTTATTTGTAGGAAAATAATTGATCATATCACATTAAATAACTTAAAAAATTAAGTTGTCATTATATTGTGTCAATTATATATGTATTTTTCTCTTTCCTTTTTTCGACATTGTGGTACATTTAATAGTTCATATAACAAGGGAAATTATAATGTTTGATCCTGTGTTTTTATAATGGATGTACTCCGTTGAGTGATACATGAAAATATTGAAAGAGTATGTGAAAAATCCATAATGTCCAAAAACGTATATTGTTTAGAGGTACATTGCTGGGGAAGCAATTGAGTTTTGTACAACGTATATATTTAAAGTAGAAGTCATATGCATTCCTAAGTCTCAACATGAAGGATGGAATGAAGGTAAAACACACGAGTTGTAAGGGTGGTTCAAAAAGATCAACATGAAGTTCTCCAAGCACATTTATATATATTGAACAATAGTAATGATGTTTTCCCTTCATAAATGCACACAAAATGTTTTTGATGTAAATGAAACCCTGTGCAAATGAAAAACGATTGTTGAGTGAGCATAACAGGACATTTTTTAACTGGTTTAAAGATAATATTAGTCAATAAAATTGTGATGTTGAGGAAATGAAATGGTTAACACGAGTACCAAAATTTGATGTCATAACATGGATTGTATATGATATCAATGTGTTAACTTTTTATATAAAGACTGAAAATGATAAAAGAACTATGCAAAATAATGGTGTTACCCTTGTGGTATAGTTTATGCATTTTGCAAGTTCAAAATATAACAATCATGTGATGACTATTATAAGTTACTTTGGAGTCATTGAAGAAATTTGGGAGTTTAACTACGTCAAATTTAAAGTACTTGAATTTAAGTGCAAATAGCTTGATAGTAATACATAAGTGCATGTTGATGACTTGAATTTTACTTTTGTTATATTACAAATGTAGCTTATAAGGAAGATCCATCATGGTTTACTAAGCAAAAAAAAATATTTTATATAAAATATTCTTTTATCTTTATGAAATTAGAAAAAATCTTCTCTTATTTGTGTAAATTATTTACTTAAAGGTTATGTGATTTTAGTATTGAAAATATTAAATATTTATTGAATTATAATATAATGAATTTATTTTATTTTGTAAACAAATTTCGATTTTGAAAGTTTCGATTTCATTTTTGAACAAGATATTATTACCATAGCTACATAAAGGAGACAATTCAAGACAATTTTAAAAGTATTTTACATTTATGAAAAATATGTTTTTATCATTTTAATTTTTTTTTATCTTACTTTTTGTTTGTAATTTAGTTCACTTATAGTTCTTCTAATAATTATATTTATAATTGAATGATAAAACTGTAGTATTTTAAAACTGTAGTATTTTTTTTGTTGAGAACGAAAATTAAATTAATTTTTGTTATAATGATATAAATCACACCCTTATTTTTGTCAAAATTTAAAATATTTAAGTGTCACTTTGTATTAGGGTTGGGTCTACCCGCACAAGCAACATATATTAAAATTTTGAAATTTTCTTTACCCCATAAGTTCTTCATGCACCCTCATATTTTTAAAAATTTTAAAATTATTCATCCCAAATTATACAATTTGTATTTCGAATTCTACAATCCAAAATATAAAATTTATATTATGAATTGTACAATCTGATACACAAATTTTAACTTTCAGATCTTATAACCCGAGAAATCTATGACTTCCATATTATAGAATTAGAGTAAAAACGTCAAATGAAAAATGTCAATGGATAATTTTAGTATTTTTTGAAGTATGAGATGCATGAATTTTTTTTTTATAATGATATAAAACATACCCTTACTTTTGTCAAAATTTAAAATATTTAAGTGTCACTTTGTACTAGGGATGACAATGGGGTTGGGTCTACTGCACAAGCAACATATATTAAAATTTTGAAATTTTCTTTATCCCATAAGTTCTTCATGCACCCTCATACTTTTAAAAAATTTAAAATTATTCATCCCAAATTATACAATTTGTATTTCGAATTGTACAATCCAAAATATAAAATTTATATTATGAATTGTACAATCTGAGACACAAATTTTAACTTTCAGATTTTATAACCCGATAAATCTATGACTTCCATATTCTAGAATTAAAGTAAAAACGTTAAATGAAAAATGTCAACGAATAATTTAAATATTTTTTTAAGTATGAAATGGATGAAGAAATTCATATCAATCCCTAAATCATAATACCGTAACGAAATTCGATAAAACTTAATAATTTTTTTATATTTAATAGTTTCTTCTTGCATTTCTGAAAAATATATATTATTTAGGTTTGAATAATCAACTTAATAACTGGGCCTAAGTAATTTTTATATTTAGTTGATTACTTAGTTGATTATTTAGTTGATATTTAGATTTGAATAATCCCTTATATTTATTTTATTTTAATTTATAAATAAAAAACAGTGTCTTCTTCCCTCTAACCCTGCCATATCGTCTCAGTGAAGAGGAAAAGCAAGAGAGGGTCCAATTGGAGAGAAAATGGGTCCCTGAAAACACCAAACCCTAAAACGCGAAAAAGGTTCGAAAAATTTGCGAAGCAAAGAGAGTTTTGGAGCGGAAGTGAATCGAAGATGGAAATTCACTACAGTAGCAGCTACTTCGAAAGACGCCCCATTCTCAAGTCCAAGGCTCCCGCAGTTAAATGGGTTAAAGAATGGTATCAATGAGTTTCTCGCCTCTAGTAATTTCAATTTACATCTTCTTTTTTAGGGTTTTCAATGGTATTTTTTGTTGTACGGTAGCTATGAGTATAATGGGGAGATATAAGAGAGGGTTTTAATTCAATTCACCAGGCCCAGTTTCTTCGTTGATTACTGTGTTTATTGAATTGACTTTGGGAAAGTGGTTGGTTTCGATGTTTAATTGCGGGTTTGATGGTTTTAGACGGAGGAGTTAGGAGGGGAAGGAGGAGAAAGGCGATTTTTCACTTTTTTTTTTCTCCTTATTTGAGAATATCTTCTGAATGAGTGGGATTGTAATTAGGGGTTATCATGGGACCTTGAGGCCATTCTTGTTGTTTTTATAAATATTTTATGATTGTCTCGGTTTAGGAATGTGAATGAATGTGTTTAAAGTTAGTCTTTCCATGTAGTGTTTAGAGGGAGAGACCAATTATAATATATTTGTCATCAGTTTCTTTCTTCCTTTTCCTACTTCATTAGTAAAAGGTTATGCTAATAATATGATCATTGTTGATGCCAGGGTTCCCCAAGATCTTGTAACAACTGGAGGAAAATGCATGATCTTAAAATGGGTAACAGGTTGGTTTTTCCCCTATCTAGCTAGCTTAGATCTTTGGTCACTGCTGCCTCCATTTGGCTATAGTTGTTTACATCTTTGATTTTTTCTTAAAATGGTTTACTGTTTTGTTTAGCTTCTTCATACAGTTTTGTTATGATACATAACTTGGTGGAAAATAAGGGGAAGATTTTAGACAGAATTTAAGATGATTTAACCTAATATTTGTTGTTGACATGAGATAATGAGTTGCTGTAGAGAGATGCAAAAACAGAGCGAAGCTGGAGAGATAGAACACGAGTGTTATAAGTTTACCAACCGCAATTGAAATGGGGATACCTAAATGCCTATTGGATTGGAATTGGATAACAAACAAGACTGTATTCAATTGTCTTCTATAGAACCCCACCCAAAAAAGGTTACTGGAATTGACTAGAATAAATTATTTTCAAACTTCTGTCACTATAATATTTTTCCTACTTACGCAACCCAGTCAAAAGCTGAAATAGATTCCATCACATCTTTGATTGGGCACAAGAATCCTGTCCACAAGAAACTCGGTTTTAGTTATCAACTAAAGACATTGTGATACACAATGAACTGTAAAATGCTCTTTTGAAAGCTATTCTTACCAGGAATCATGCATCAAGTCAAATAGAGCTTCTTGAAGTACAGGATAGGATAGAAGATTCTTAATAAAAAGCAAATTTGTAGCTTAGGACTTCGTGAAGAGAAATTTATAGATCCAGATCTGCAAGTTGGTGTCAAATGTGTACATTCCCCTATTGGTTAATAGCTCACAATTTTGAATGTTGAACTCAATGATTCTTTTTCTGAATTGTTTTACCTTTTTTATAATTTTTAATACTTGATACTAACATAATAAACAATGTAGTTATAAAACATGCAACAAATATTTTGTGAAGTTATTTTATCATGTTTTGTACCTTACATTTCTCACTGTTTTACTTTCCTAAGAGGATACCTTAAAGACCTTCAAAGAAAAGACAACAGAGCCAACAATGCCTGAGCCAGAACCAGAGCCAACTACTGAAGTACTTTTTCTTTGCAGCTATGATGGATGTGGAAAGACATTCATAGATGCTGGTGCATTGAGGAAGCATTCTCACATCCATGGAGAGAGGCAATATGTCTGTCACTACGAGGGATGTGGAAAGGTAGTGATTTTGTTACTTACAGTTGCACACCCATGCACATGTATTTGTTAGATATATGCGTATTACCATGATTTGAAATAATTTACATTGCTGCATACTGTAGAGCAAGATCCAATTAGACTTTGTTTTACCAGTCTCTTGTCCAGTGATTGGGCGAATAGCCTAAAAGCTTCAGTGTGAAGGATTGTGTTAAACCCTCTAGAGCAGAAAAAACTCTAATTAGCAGTACTATTTGTTTACATTGCAGAAATTTCTGGACAGCTCAAAGTTGAAAAGACATTTTCTCATTCATACAGGGGAGAGGGACTTTGTGTGTCCTCATGAAGGCTGTGGAAAGGTGATGAATGGATTAATTAATGGTTTGTTATTTTCTATGATGGCTTCCTTTTCCTAGTTGGTATTGCATGTTCTGTTTATTATTCTATATAGTTTACACATTTGGATTTGTGGCATATTTCCAATTAGCCTAATGTATGCCATCTATTTTTTCCTATTGCATCGGAATGTTTTCCTCATTGGAAATTTGAAATTACTATATATATTCAAGCAGCAAAGCTTGAGTGATTGGTGATGAGACTTATGTCTGCCTAATCATTAAATTGTTGACAAAGAGGGTAACCAAAGAAGTTCAGAAAATTTTCAAGTTGAATCAATATAGACTAAATATTTGTTTATAGTTGACTGTATTGCAATTAAATCATTGTTACCATTTTGAAAATTTAGACATTCTTTCAACGTTCTCTTGAGTATAATTGTCAGTGGACCTTATTTCTTCCGAGTGGATATAAATTACTTCTTTGTATGATATCATCTTCAATTATAATCCACTATTTCATAATCTCTAGTACTGTTTATCTCTTGCTTTGGAGTTTTGGATAATGTCTATTATGAGTGTATGCTTGTTATCACAACATCTTAGTGACAAAATTCGTCTATCTGCTGCAGGCCTTTTCTTTAGATTTCAACTTAAGGTCTCACATGAAAACACATTCCCAAGAGAACTATCATATCTGCCCATACCCAGATTGTGGAAAGAGATATGCTCACGAATACAAGCTAAAGAATCACATTGCATCTCATCATGAAAAGGTTGGTAGATTGCTATTGTTTGACCATAGTCTATTAATATTACATGGTGCATGTTATCATGTAAAAATCTGTTTTTTTAGTTTATATACGTTTGGTTTTGTTGTAATTGTTTCGTTTGGTATGTTAATATATCTAATCTCAATCAAAGTATGCATTATTTTTCTTAAGTATATCGAGGATATCTGCGTAAAGGTAAAGATGTCTCTAATTCGAAATTGATGTATTACTCTAGTGTATGCGATTCACAAAATTTTGAAACTGTTAACATTTCTTGAACAGTCTTCTAATTTTCAATTTCAACCTTGTCTTACAGAACGCATCCGTGGATGTGACAAAGTACACTACTCCACCTTCAGAGAAGCAAACAAAAACTGCTAAACCTTCTGGAGGGGCATATGGTTCTGCATCATCTGACCGTCCCTATGCATGTCCATATGATGGGTGTGAAAAGGCATATATCCATGAATACAAGCTTAGACTTCATTTGAAGAGGGAGCACCCGGGGCTTATACCCGATGAAAATGCTGAGCATGCTCAGGCTAATAATGTTGACAATGAAATGGATGAAGCAAGTGACCAAGATGCCTATCTTGCGAAACGGTCAAATGGTAAAATTCAGAAGCAGAGTAGGCCTAAACCAAGTCATAAGTTGCCTCCTTCCAAAATTGCAAAACGCAAAGTCTCCACTCCCACTTTAACTGTAAATAAAAATTCTTGGTCCGTGAAAGATGAGCCTTTTGATGAAGAAGATAGTGAGGAAACAGAAGAAGATCGTGACAATGTTGAAGATGGTTGGAGATATCCTGCAGGAAACAATGAAGATGACGATGAAGAAACAGAATATGAAGACTGAAAATCATTTATGGCACCCTCTATGAAATTTGCTTCTTTAGAGAAATATATTTTCTTTTTCTTCTACAAGAAAATTCAGTTCTCTCTTTTTTGTTTGGCTAAGGAAATGGTATCTTGTGAAACTGCGTTCGCTATTACGCATTACGGAGGACAACTTAGTTTACCCGTCGCACGGGTTGTTCTATTAAATATTTTTTTATATATTAACATTATATTTTAATTAATTTATAAATTCTATATTAAAAAATTATATTTTGGAAAATTATTGTGTAAATAATTGGAATTTGTTTATTGGGATAATCCTCTTCGTATTCCTGTAATTTTAAAAACCTTAATTTTGTTTGGTGGTTCAGATACCAAGGGACTAATGTTTTTGTTTTATTTTGATTGTTTCGAATTTCATTAAGTCTTTAAATTTTAAATTTAAGATTAGTCCATATTTCCAAGATAGAATATTATATTTATTTTATTTTTAACATTAATTTGCGTTGATTAGGTTGTATAGAATATTTTTTCCCCATTTATAGCTATTAATTACAATGGTTTTTCTAAGATTGTTCTTTCCAACAATTCATTAGTTTTAAAATAAAGAAAATAATAAAAATTTAGAAAGGAATGGAAAACACTAACTCCTACAACCTATTAGTTAGTGTCTGAAATTAATATGTAATTCAGAATTGAATAAATTTTGAAATATAAGCTAATTAAATTATAACGTATTCATTTAACTTATATGTCAATACATATAATGAAAAAGTCTTAATATAAATCATTTCTCAACATTTTAATTTCTTTTTCAATTTCAATAAAAAATTAATATACTAAGTAACAAATTTTAAAAGTAAAAACTATTAATTATGTAAAATAAAAGCGAGACCGAGACTTCATATTATAAGCTATGCTTCATCTGGATATACAAAAGTGATATTTTAACAACCTATGAAATACATATACTCTATACATTAATAAATTATTATTTTAATTATATTTATTTTATATTTAATTTAAAATATTATTATATTATTATAATTGTTTGTCAAATGAGTGTAGCTTACTTTTTTGTGTCAAAATAAATTTTTCCTATACAAAATGATATCAAGACGCATCACATTTTACTAGATTGATGTTGTTCACAATTAACATGGTGTACCCAGTTAAATCAAGAATATTATGTAAGAATAAAAATGGCTTGGAGCACTACATTATTAAAATTACTTTTTATACATTTTATGTTTTTTAATTTTTCGATTTGATTTTAAATCTTTTGAATTAAATTAGGAAATAGATGAATAAACAAAAATATTATTCAATAATGTCTTAATGATTTAAATATAAATATTATTATTCAAATTAGAGACTGAGATAATTCTATATCATATCTATTATTTACTCTAACGTGTAATTTTTCTGAAAATGAAAATATTTTATTTCAAAGTTAATTTAATTAGGTATCACGTTAATATTTTTCTCTGTATTTCAAAAAGATAAAAAAAGTATGAGACATGTCATCTAACACATCTATAGTTATATTGCGTGTTTTAAATATTGAATTTGTCAACTTGTAAATCAATTTTTATTTTATTTTATTGAGCAAATCAATATTTAATTTATCTATAAAAAATACAATAAAAAGATTTTTTTAGAATATGAAAAGTATAATTAAAACTAGCGAATTTGATTAGATAATCTATTAGACATTCTATCTTTATTCACAGTAAAAAAAAAAAGTCTAAACTCCATTTAGTCCCACCCTAAAACTAACTGCACCTACAAACACAAGAATGATAAAAAAATAACAAGTGAATGACATATAAAATCAATGTTTGAATTATTCGTATTACTTGTGACTTTATATGAACAAATTTAATCCATCATATGATGACAAGAGTTATAAAAATATGAATATGTAATTAATTTATTAATATACTAGTTAAATGACCATTATAACTTGATAAACAAACATTTTTAGTTAAGAATGGCTTGAAAGTATTGGATATGGGTCTTATAAGTTAGTCAATTCCAATTTTTTGTTGGAAACATTGATTAAAGCTTCCTCTTC